>NC_091286.1:685204553-686587461 GCF_032444005.1 Ranitomeya imitator
ACAATGTCACTGTAAGGTTCCGTAACAAAATAAAGATTCATGGGGAAGAACAGATACAATATCGCTGTAACGTTCCATGACAAAATAAAGATGGGGAAGAACAGATACAATATCACTGTAAGGTTCCATAACAAAATAAAGATGGGGAAGAACAGATACAATATCACTGTAAGGTTCCGTAACAAAATAAAGATTCATGGGGAAGAACAGATACAATATCACTGTAAGGTTCCGTGACAAAATAAAGATTCATGGGGAAGAACAGATACAATATCACTGTAAGGTTCCGTGACAAAATAAAGATTCATGGGGAAGAACAGATACAATATCACTGTAAGGTTCCGTAACAAAATAAAGATTCATGGGGAAGAACAGATACAATATCACTGTAAGGTTCCGTAACAAAATAAAGATTCATGGGGAAGAACAGATACAATATCACTGTAAGGTTCCGTAACAAAATAAAGATTCATGGGGAAGAACAGATACAATATCACTGTAAGGTTCCGTGACAAAATAAAGATTCATGGGGAAGAACAGATACAATATCACTGTAAGGTTCCGTGACAAAATAAAGATTCATGGGGAAGAACAGATACAATATCACTGTAAGGTTCCGTAACAAAATAAAGATTCATGGGGAAGAACAGATACAATATCACTGTAAGGTTCCGTGACAAAATAAAGATTCATGGGGAAGAACAGATACAATATCACTGTAAGGTTCCGTAACAAAATAAAGATGGAGAAGAACAGATACAATATCACTGTAAGGTTCCGTGACAAAACAAAGATGGGGAAGAACAGATACAATATCACTGTAAGGTTCCGTGACAAAACAAAGATGGGGAAGAACAGATACAATATCACTGTAAGGTTCCGTAACAAAATAAAGATTCATGGGGAAGAACAGATACAATATCGCTGTAACGTTCCGTGACAAAATAAAGATGGAGAAGAACAGATACAATATCGCTGTAAGGTTCCGTGACAAAATAAAGATAGGGGAAGAACAGATACAATATCGCTGTAAGGTTCCGTGACAAAATAAAGATTCATGGGGAAGAACAGATACAATATCACTGCAACGTTCCGTGACAAAATAAAGATAGGTAAGAACAGATACAATATCGCTGTAAGCTTCCGTAACAAAATAAAGATTCATGGGGAAGAACAGATACAATATCGCTGTAACGTTCCGTGACAAAATAAAGATGGAGAAGAATAGATACAATATCGCTGTAAGGTTCCGTGACAAAATGAAGATTCATGGGGAAGAACAGATACAATATCACTGTAAGGTTCCGTAAGAAAATAAAGATGGAGGAGAACAGATACAATATCACTGTAAGGTTCCGTGACAAAATAAAGATGGAGAAGAACAGATACAATATCACTGTAAGGTTCCGTGACAAAATGAAGATTCATGGGGAAGAACAGATACAATATCACTGTAAGGTTCCGTAAGAAAATAAAGATGGAGGAGAACAGATACAATATCACTGTAAGGTTCCGTGACAAAATAAAGATGGAGAAGAACAGATACAATATCACTGTAAGGTTCCGTGACAAAATAAAGATTCATGGGGAAGAACAGATACAATATCACTGTAAGGTTACGTGACAAAATAAAGATGGGGAAGAACAGATATAATATCACTGTAAGGTTCCATAACAAAATAAAGATGGAGAAGAACAGATACAATATCACTGTAAGGTTCCGTAACAAAATAAAGATTCATGGGGAAGAACAGATACAATATCGCTGTAAGGTTCCGTGACAAAATAAAGATTCATGGGGAAGAACAGATACAATATCACTGTAAGGTTCCGTAACAAAATAAAGATGGAGAAGAACAGATACAATATCACTGTAAGGTTCCGTGACAAAATAAAGATGGAGAAGAACAGATACAATATCGCTGTAAGGTTACGTAAGAAAATAAAGATTCATGGGGAAGAACAGATACAATATCGCTGTAAGGTTCTGTGACAAAATAAAGATGGAGAAGAACAGATACAATATCGCTGTAAGGTTCCGTGACAAAATAAAGATGGAGAAGAACAGATACAATATCACTGTAAGGTTCCGTAACAAAATAAAGATAGGGAAGAACAGATACAATATCACTGTAAGGTTCCGTAAGAAAATAAAGATAGGGGAAGAACAGATACAATATCACTGTAAGGTTCCGTAACAAAATAAAGATGGAGAAGAACAGATACAATATCACTGTAAGGTTCCGTAACAAAATAAAGATGGAGAAGAACAGATACAATATCACTGTAAGGTTCCGTAACAAAATAAAGATAGGGAAGAACAGATACAATATCACTGTAAGGTTCCGTGACAAAATAAAGATAGGGAAGAACAGATACAATATCACTGTAAGGTTCCGTGACAAAATAAAGGTGGAGAAGAACAGATACAATATCGCTGTAAGGTTACGTAAGAAAATAAAGATTCATGGGGAAGAACAGATACAATATCACTGTAAGGTTCCGTGACAAAATAAAGATGGAGAAGAACAGATACAATATCGCTGTAAGGTTCCGTGACAAAATAAAGATGGAGAAGAACAGATACAATATCACTGTAAGGTTCCGTGACAAAATAAAGATGGAGAAGAACAGATACAATATCACTGTAAGGTTGCATAACAAAATAAAGATGGAGAAGAACAGATACAATATCACTGTAAGGTTCCGTGACAAAATAAAGATGGAGAAGAACAGATACAATATCACTGTAAGGTTCCGTAACAAAATAAAGATGGAGAAGAACAGATACAATATCACTGTAAGGTTCCGTGACAAAATAAAGATGGAGAAGAACAGATACAATATCGCTGTAAGGTTCCGTAAGAAAATAAAGATAGGG
Organism: Ranitomeya imitator; assembly: GCF_032444005.1. Taxonomy (NCBI): domain Eukaryota; kingdom Metazoa; phylum Chordata; class Amphibia; order Anura; family Dendrobatidae; genus Ranitomeya; species Ranitomeya imitator. Next base: position 685,207,435 of record NC_091286.1, read on the forward strand.
GAAGAACAGATACAATATCACTGTAAGGTTCCGTGACAAAATAAAGATGGAGAAGAACAGATACAATATCACTGTAAGGTTCCGTGACAAAATAAAGATGGAGAAGAACAGATACAATATCACTGTAAGGTTGCATAACAAAATAAAGATGGAGAAGAACAGATACAATATCGCTGTAAGGTTCCGTGACAAAATAAAGATGGAGAAGAACAGATACAATATCACTGTAAGGTTGCATAACAAAATAAAGATGGAGAAGAACAGATACAATATCGCTGTAAGGTTCCGTGACAAAATAAAGATGGAGAAGAACAGATACAATATCACTGTAAGGTTCCGTAACAAAATAAAGATTCATGGGGAAGAACAGATACAATATCACTGTAAGGTTCCGTGACAAAATAAAGATGGAGAAGAACAGATACAATATCGCTGTAAGGTTCCGTAAGAAAATAAAGATAGGGGAAGAACAGATACAATATCACTGTAAGGTTCCGTAACAAAATAAAGATGGAGAAGAACAGATACAATATCACTGTAAGGTTACGTAAGAAAATAAAGATTCATGGGGAAGAACAGATACAATATCACTGTAAGGTTCTGTGACAAAATAAAGATGGAGAAGAACAGATACAATGTCGCTGTAAGGTTCCGTGACAAAATAAAGATGGGGAAGAACAGATACAATATCACTGTAAGGTTCCGTGACAAAATAAAGATGGAGAAGAACAGATACAATATCGCTGTAAGGTTCCGTGACAAAATAAAGATTCATGGGGAAGAACAGATACAATATCACTGTAAGGTTCCGTGACAAAATAAAGATGGGGAAGAACAGATACAATATCACTGTAAGGTTCCGTGACAAAATAAAGATTCATGGGGAAGAACAGATACAATATCACTGTAAGGTTCCGTGACAAAATAAAGATTCATGGGGAAGAACAGATACAATATCACTGTAAGGTTCCGTGACAAAATAAAGATGGGGAAGAACAGATACAATATCACTGTAAGGTTCCGTGACAAAATAAAGATGGGGAAGAACAGATACAATATCACTGTAAGGTTCCGTGACAAAATAAAGATGGAGAAGAACAGATACAATATCGCTGTAAGGTTCCGTGACAAAATAAAGATGGAGAAGAACAGATACAATATCACTGTAAGGTTCCGTGACAAAATAAAGATGGAGAAGAACAGATACAATATCGCTGTAAGGTTCCGTGACAAAATAAAGATTCATGGGGAAGAACAGATACAATATCACTGTAAGGTTCCGTGACAAAATAAAGATGGGGAAGAACAGATACAATATCACTGTAAGGTTCCGTGACAAAATAAAGATTCATGGGGAAGAACAGATACAATATCACTGTAAGGTTCCGTGACAAAATAAAGATTCATGGGGAAGAACAGATACAATATCACTGTAAGGTTCCGTGACAAAATAAAGATGGGGAAGAACAGATACAATATCACTGTAAGGTTCCGTGACAAAATAAAGATTCATGGGGAAGAACAGATACAATATCACTGTAAGGTTCAATTATTAGAATTTGTTAAATATTACTTTTTTGCAATATGATTTTTCTTCCATAAAACAATTAGTCTGACTCGGGCCTTGCCCACTCCTCAGTGCATGTGTTTTCAGAGGGGATAGGAACCTGACACTCTCCCGTATACAGTAAACTAACATTGGCCAAATCTGCCTTTATGTCCAAGTTCTGCCGCCAGTCTAATGTATATGGTGCCCCGGACAGATGATTGTCGGAGACATAAGGATCCGGAGTGTCCGATTTTATGCTCCTTGAGCGCTGGCGGACTTATGCAGAAAAGGGTCCCTGTGCAAGAACGGTGTACGGGACTTATCCACCGAACCAGCACTCCGCTGACAGCTGTCTGAAGTGCTCAGGGGGCTTTATCACCTAGAAACAAAGGATCGGACACGAGATGTGGCATCGTCTTCCCTGGTATTTTTAGCCAAATGGATATGGTCTTAAAAAAGAAAACTTGATAGCCCAGCCCACTTGGCTAAAAAAGCTAAATTTACTTAGAAGTAAGAGGGGAGCATATCTCTGGAATGGAAAGAAAAACATCCCCACATTTGGAGTCAACTCTGTGCCTTCTTACTATTGCTCCAGAACTAGCGGTAAGTGTTCATTCTCCCTATAGCTCCCCCGCAGGAGGAATGAAGTATTACACAACGCAAATTCCTATCAATGGCTTGTCTATTTAAAACAGGATAGGACAGGTCCTCCAGAGCGAAAGATGAAACTTAATGTGAACAGAAGACGCCCCCACCCCAATAATTTAGAATTATTACGGTCAATAAATGTGTTTTCAACCCCTTCACGGTCCACGGCTTCAGAATTAGAGAGCTCAGATGGGTTTACGGTGTTATAGGAGAATCTGTAGACTCTTCTTCTGGATGGCGGCCTCAGCCTTACAAATCCTCCACCTTCTTAACTCCATGATCCTCTTCTTCGTCTTTTCTCCTAGCAGTTGTGGCATTGACACTAAACCCTCCTAATCTGGTATTTTATCCATCGGGTGAATACACGGCTCACTCGGGCTGCGTCTCGGCGTTGTGGCTTCTTGTGCGAGCACTGAGGAATCGGTGACATTGACAGATGGGCTATCGTATCGGGTGACCGCACCACTTACCGGCTCTTTGGGAACATAAACCTCTTTTATGGGTTTTGTCAGTGGGATCCGTATTTTTCATGTGATTTTCATCATTAAAAAACCCCACGGTGCAGAAAGACCATAATGAGCAAAGAAAACACAGAGAAGTGGCTGCTGACAGCTCGTCTACAGATGACTTATTATCGCGCCTGTCGGGGCAGGTGACTTATAACTGGCACAGAATGGCGGAACATTTTATTCGTTTTTTTTTTCTTTTCCAAAAATTGGAACAAAAAAGGTATCAAAGTGATACAAAGTTGTCAAGTCTGTACTAAGGACAATGTTGGTATATAAAATATATGGCGGCATATTGAGATATATACAGCTACCGACAATCTGAGCGATGACGTATATTTTCAATTTCGAACTTTAGTTTTTTTCCTCCTTTTAATAACTTGTTCTTTATTTACTAATAACCTTTTCTTTATTTTTCCATATGTCACCATTCACGAATAGTGTACTGAAAAACGGTAAAAAGAATTTAAAAAAAAGCAATTGGAGTAAAATAGATTACTTGTGTATTTTTTAAAAATACGCCGTGTAAAAAATACTTATGGTGGGAACGTAGCATTACAGTATTTTCCTTTTGGGTGACAATTATTCTTTTTTTTTTTTTTTAGATTTTTTGCAGATTGGACTTTTGTAGAAGATACTGAATATCATTTTTTTTTATTTCCTTTTTCTAGGATTGTGAAAAAGGGAGGGGGTGTTAATAAACTTTTTTTCTTTATTTTTTTTTAACTCATATCCACTTATTTTTTTAGTTTCTGTTATTAAAACTGCAAAATCACGAGTAACAATAATGATCTCCTATGAAGTCCAGGCTTGATGGGAGCGCAGAGGGCAGCGACTGGGACCCGAATGTTGGTGCACGCACATGTAAATCCCATTGTCAGAGATTGACAGGTTCTGAGAGTCGGGTGCTGGCTGTATAACGCAGCTGGCAGCCACTATGTGTGGAGCGGTCTCAGCTCCTGAGCCTGTACCTGTATGTCTTACTGCAGGAAGGGAATTAAAGGGGTTGTCTCATCATTACATATCACATCCACTGTGTAGATCATAAAAAATGAAAATGTAAAAATATTAAGAAAGAAAAAATAAAAAAAATATTTTTTTTACTTGCTGTTAAAAAATTAATCCAGTAAAGAGTTCTGAGATTTTTCTTCCATAGTATGGCACCACCTGGTGTATTAGGTGTCTAGCAGTGTGCACGTCCATCTAATGAGCTCAGTACTCCTCCCTGTAGCTTTCTTCCCTGCTAGCTATTGAAACGTATGGCATAGAGACAAGGGAGAATGGGACTTCTCATGGTTGGTGGTGGACTGAGACTTCTCATGGTCGGTGGGGGCTGGGAGTTCTCATGGTCGGTGGGAGACTTCTCATGGTCGGTGGGGTACTGGGACTTCTCACGGTCAGTGGGGACTGGGACTTCTCATTGTCGGAAGGGGAATAGGACTTCTCATGGTCGGTGGGGTACTGGGACTTCTCACGGTCAGTGGGGGACTGGGACTTCTCACGGTTGGTGGCCTCTGGGACTTCTCACGGTCAGTGGGGGACTGGGACTTCTCATGATCAATGGGGGCTGGGACTTCTCATGATCAGTGGGGGCTGGGAGTTCTCATGGTCGGTGGGAGGCTTTTCACGGTCGGTGGAGGACTGGAATTTCTCATGGTCAGTGGGGACTTGGACTTCTCATGGTCGGTGGGGGAATAGGACTTCTTATCTTCGGTGGGGTACTGGGACTTCTCATGGTCAGTGGGGACTGGGACTTCTCAGTGTCGGTGGGGGAATAGGACTTCTCAGTGTCGATGGGGGAATAGGACTTCTCATGGTCGGTAGGGTACTGGGACTTCTCACGGTCAGTGGGGGACTTGGACTTCTCATGGTCAGCGGGGACTGAGACTTCTCATGGTTGGTGGGGTACTGGGACTTCTCATGGTTAGTGGGGGACTGGGACTTCTCATGGTTAGTGGGGGCTGGAACTTCTCACGATCATTGGGGGACTGGGACTTCTCACGGTTGGTGGGGTCTGAGACTTCTCACGGTTAGTGGGGTCTGGGACTTCTCACGGTCAGTGGGGGACTTCTCACGGTCAGTGGGGGACTTCTCACGGTTGGTGGGGACTGGGACACTTCTCACGGTTGGTGGGGACTGGGACTTCTCACGGTTGGTGGGGGAATGGGACTTCTCACGGTCAATGGGGGTCTGGAACTTCTCATGGTCGATGGTGGACTGGGAATTCTCACAGTCAGTGAGGGACCCAGAATTTATCACCGATCTGATGTGCCTGGCATTGCAGCTCAGCTCTATCAAACTTAATGAAGATATGCTGCAGGACCATATACAACCTGTGGACAGGGGTGGCACTGTTTATTGGGGGAAAAAAACACTTAATCATGAACATCTTCTTAAAATGAACCCTTCTATCCAGACAAAAGTTTATATTTCTGATTACCTTCGACAGGCAATTAAAGAGGCGCTCAATGTCGTTCTCCCCTTGACGAGGGGCTGTCTCCATAGACTATGTGGGGACATCACAATGGAATATGTCACTCTTCATTTCCAATGGCAGATCTGTAATTACAGCATCTACTTATCAAAGGGAATGATTCATATCTCAGACACCCCAGAGGCCCAGAAGTGTCACTTATCCAGTCCGGTCCCGGCTCCAGGTCTATGCCGGGCCCTTGGGCGACAGAATCCCAGTGGTCTCCTCTTCACTTTTGATTTTCCCTCCTCGCCTTCCAAGAGCTAGAACTCTTTTTAGTTTTTTTTTTTCTTTTTAGTTTAATAGAGTTGTACAACTTTAGTTTTCATTTATTTGTACCTTTTGGGGTCTCGAAATCTTTCAGATCTCTTTTTAATCAACTTTTTTTTTTATTAGGCAAATGTTGATTTTCTTTTACTTTTCTTCATTTTAGCGTTATAATATAATAGCTTATTAAATCAGACAGCTGAGATATAAAATATGTTAATTTCGTTACTTTTTAGACTTTATTTACATTAGAAAGGGAATTGTTTTGAACTTTTATATGTTATTGTTGTTGTTTTATATCTTATTATATGTTGTTTTTTAATTTTTTTTAAATATTATTTTATTAAATATTGGGGACTTGATGCTGAGATCACTTGCCCAATATACTGCGATATCTCAATATTCCAATGTAGTGTTAAATGATCCATCCCCTATGAAGCTCAGCCACAGACTGCGCTTCACAAACACTGCTCGCTCCGTACAGGGGGGGTGTTCGGCTACAGATGGTACCTGCCTCAAACAGCAGTGATCAGAGCTAACTCCAGTCACTGGTGTTTAATTACTGAAATGCTTAAATTAATTTCTGTTCATTCCGGAATCCACTGTCCCGCTGTTTCCTGACACAATTGCAGGGATACGTTGACATTGCCATCATTGCCTTCGGCTTCATTGGAGGTAATTATTATTATTATTGTTATTTTATATTTTGAAATACTAAAGTATTGCTGTTGATAGTACAAGTAATCACAGATACAAGTCCAATAAGGAGCCTAAAGAAAAATAAATGAAAAATAATATAAAAAAATATAGTACAAGTAATCACAGGTACAAATCCAGTAAGGAGCCTAAAGAAAAATAAATGAAAAATAATATAATAAAATATAGTACAAGTAATCACAGGAACAAGTCCAGTAAGGAGCCTAAAAAAAAATAAAAGAAAAATAATACAAAAAAAAGTATAAAAATATGTTAAAAAAAAGCAAATGAATAAATGTTTGAAGTTTGAATTACGTGTGTTACAGAACCCCCCAGCACCAAGAATGTTATGCAGTATATGTTTCCATGTGAAATGCATCAGTCCACAGGCTGTGCCCCTGGACAAGATATTCTCTTTCTGACCTTCCCCCATTTTTGTAATTCCCACAGTAAATATCGGCAGGCTCCGGCCCCCTGCGGCTATTGTAATGTATGTCTGGCCTGCTGTGTTCCTATTGGCCTGCCCTGTGTATCTGTGTTATATATTCTGTGTGCTGTAAATAAAGGGTGTTCTTAGACTGGAAATACGTGGAGAAGCAGTGAGCTTTTATATGCTCTCATGTAATCAAGAAATTCCTGCCAGCGTCCTTCATTCAGAATCTAGCAAAAGCAGAGTGGACCTCCTGAAACACGGGGTGGTACTGAAAGAGGCACCCCAGCTTGGTAGACCCCGTTACAACGTGTCTCCACAATAATATATATATCAAACAAACCATATTTTGTATCGTCAAGTCCAATATCAAAATATAAAACAAATTAACCTATAAAGTTATAAAGAATAAGAAAGAAATAAGAAATTGGAAGGCAAAAATAACCATTTTTTGCTCACCTCAAATTTCCCCGAAAATGAAATAAAAATTGATCAAAACGTCTTTTGTGCTCCAAAATGGTGTCAATGAGAAAGTCAGTTCACCGTGCAAAAAACTAATAATTAAAAAGCTCTCAAACAGCTTTATCGATGAACAAAAACTAGCGACACAAACTATTTTTTTTTTTTTTTTACAAAGTTCTTTCATTTGTTTTTAACCAGTAAAATATAAAACTATAGAAGTTTGTTATCACTGTAATTGTACTGACCCGAAGAATCATATTGTTGGGTTATGTGTACCAAAAGATCAATGCCATAACAAGGAAATACAACATTTTTTTTTTCACAATGTCAACCTAGTTGGAATTTTGGAGTTTTTCAGCACATAATATGAGAAAATTAAAGGGACAGTCCCCTTTCAACAAACTTTTTTTTTTTTTTTCCCCAAAAGGCTCAGTGTCCAAAAAAAAGGGCTTTATTTAGCCTCCCTGAATCCAGCGTTGTGTCTCCCCTGCTACCACGGTGTGTTTGTCTGCAGCTGTGATGTCACATTGACAGCATTGCAGCCAATCACTGAGCTCAGCATCTTGAATCGTCTGTGTCGGCAGAGCTGCTGAGCTCATTGATTGGCTGCAGTGCTGTTCATGTGATATTACCACTGCAGCTAATCAACAAAGATCGGAGCAACAATGGAGACACAGCGCTGGACCTGGAAAGTTTGTTGAAGGGGTACAATTCCTTTAATGATGACATTCAGAAATAGAACTTTCCTCTCCATGAACAAATCCTCTTAGTAAAAGGGGAGGGAAAAAATGAAAACATAAAAATAAAAATCGGCCAAGGCTGGAATGCATATCACCCTTTGATTTTGGTTGGTACCGGCCCTTTAAGAGAAGCCCAGTAGAGGAAAGCGCAGAACTTCCCGTTATTTTTCATGTTATGAGCCACCGATCTCGATAGAAAAAAAGTCTCTTTTCCGATCGGAACGGAGCGACCTGATCACAATATTGATTTTGGGATTGTCCCGCGCTCAACTTATTACCTCCGATGCATTTTAGAATAATTGTTTCTTTTCTATATAATTACCAAAAATGGAAAGAGATGAAAAAAAAAAAAAGGAAAAAGTGACCGCCAGGGGATGATGAACGGGAGATCCTTCTGCGGCTTCGCTTTCATTATAAATCTGGAAATGATGAAAAGTGAAAAGTTTAGAAGAAGATTCAGCGCTGAGTTTTGAGCGCCGCCGCGGCGGGGACTGGGCAGAATCCAGGGATTTGGAGCCATTGACATGGAAATGAAGTCAAACGCCGTCACGTGTAGATGATGATGGGATCTGACAGATATTCCTACAGGACGGATTATCGAAGAGATTCTCCTCTGATATTAAATAAATAATAAAGGTAATGGTCAGAAGTAATTACAGCTGCTCCGTGCGGCGTCCGATGTTTCCAGCGAGCCGGCTTCTTAGCACATAAGTATCACATAACTTATAATCTGTCTGGTCTCAGAAACATAACCGCCTTGTTATATATTAAAGGGGTCCTTGTCAACTACTTGGACAACACATTGTGAGTTCTGATTGGTTGTTGGAGTAGTGGACATCCCCTAGCGTGGTTTGTTGTACAATCTTCTCATGCTTACAACAGTCTGAATAGGAAAGATGAAATATAGCACGGGCAGGGGAATACTGAGATGCGCGACGATGTAAAAACCTCCAAAATTCCTGTAAAATTTGTAAGTACTTCTGCCATGAACATTTATAAAGTCAGAAATTCATTTAATGCAGGGGGAAAAAAATAGAGATTATGTTTCCAGTACAGTCATTGTCTACCTCGCTCAGCTGCCTGCTGCTTACCACTGCCCATCTTTGGAGGTTAGAAATCTCTTGCAGTATATCGGTCCTCTCAGCCCCTCTATATACAGTACACCCCTGCAGTATGTCACTCCTCTCATCCCCTCTACATAACATACCATTCTGCAGTACATCTCTTCTCTCATCCTCTCTTCATACCATACCATCCTGCAGTACATCGCTCCTCTCATCTCCTCCACATGCCATACCATCCTGCAGTACATCGCTCCTCTCATCTGCTCTACATACCATACCATCCTGCAGTATATCGCTTCTCTCATCCTCTCTTCATACCATACCATCCTGCAGTACATCGCTCCTCTCATCTCCTCTACATACCATACCATCCTGCAGTACATCGCTCCTCTCATCTCCTCTACATACCATACCATCCTGCAGTACATCTCTTCTCTCATCCTCTCTTCATACCATACCATCCTGCAGTACATCGCTCCTCTCATCTCCTCTACATACCATACCATCCTGCAGTACATCGCTCCTCTCATCTCCTCTACATACCATACCATACCATCCTGCAGTACATCGCTCCTCTCATCTCCTCTACATACCATACCATCCTGCAGTACATCTCTTCTCTCATCCTCTCTTCATACCATACCATCCTGCAGTACATCGCTCCTCTCATCTCCTCTACATACCATACCATCCTGCAGTACATCGCTCCTCTCATCTCCTCTACATACCATACCATCCTGCAGTACATCGCTCCTCTCATCTCCTCTACATACCATACCATCCTGCAGTACATCGCTCCTCTCATCTGCTCTACATACCATACCATCCTGCAGTACATCTCTTCTCTCATCCTCTCTTCATACCATACCATCCTGCAGTACATCGCTCCTCTCATCTCCTCTACATACCATACCATCCTGCAGTACATCGCTCCTCTCATCTGCTCTACATACCATACCATCCTATATGAAAAACATAAAGAAACCAAGAGCTTTTCAATCCTAAAGTATAAAGAAATAATATATCTATTAATAATCACAAATGTCCAGAAAAATAACTATCAAAATATCTTTAATAATAATACAAAACACACACTAGACATGAAAAAACAATAACACAATACAAAAAAAGAGAAATCACTGGATAGGTCTAATGAACGATAATGCAAACTGACGGGGGTGAGCAATCCTACAAAAAGAGGGGAAAGGTACTCAAAAATATGAATAATATACCCCAGCAGTGGCGTAGGAAGGGGGCTGCGGGGGGGGCGGTCCGCCCCGGGCGGCACAATGCGGGGGGCGGCCGGCGCTGCAGGAGAAGAAAAAAAAAAAAAAGACGCCCCTTTAAATCTTCGGGCGGCGCCGTCCGCCGCCACGACCAGGGCCAGCTCCCCCCACCACCGGACCCCGCCCCCCGCTCTATACTCACCTCTCCTGGTTCCTGCGGCGCCGGCAGCTGCAGCGTCCTCTGACTCTGCGACGTCTCAGAGCAGAGGGCGCGATGACGTCACTACTGTGCGCGCCGCTCTGCCTCTCTGTCCTGAGCGTCGCAGAGCCGGAGAGACGCTGACTGCACCGGACCTGCGCTAGGAACGGGAGAGGTGAGGATTTTACTTTTTTTTTTTTTTTTTCTTTATGTCTGACTGTCTGGGACTGGGGCAATGCTGGAGACCATGGGGCAGATTGCTGGACACACTGGGGCAATACATGAGACCATGGGGCAGATTGCTGGACACACTGGGGCAATACATGAGACCATGGGGCAGATTGCTGGACACACTGGGGCAATACAGGAGACTATGGGGCAGATTGCTGGACACACTGGGGCAATACTGGAGACCATGGGGCAGATTGCTGGACACACTGGGGCAATACAGGAGACCATGTGGCAGAATGCTGGACACACTGGGGCAATACAGGAGACCATGGGGCAGATTGCTGGACACACTGGGGCAATACAGGAGACCATGGGGCAGATTGCTGGACACACTGGGGCAATACAGGAGACTATGGGGCAGATTGCTGGACACACTGGGGCAATACAGGAGACCATGGGGCAGAATGCTGGACACACTGGGGCAATACAGGAGACCATGTGGCAGAATGCTGGACACACTGGGGCAATACAGGAGACCATGGGGCAGATTGCTGGACACACTGGGGCAATACAGGAGACCATGTGGCAGAATGCTGGACACCCTGGGGCAATGCTGGAGACCCTGGGGCAGACTTCTGGACACATTGGGGCAATGCTGGACACTGGGGCAGATTGCTGGACACACTGGGGGTAATATGATGGACACACTGGGGCAATGCTGGACACTGGGGGTAATATGCTGGACACACTGGGGCAGACTGCTGGACACACTGGGGAAAGGCTGGACACTGGGGCAGATTGCTGGACACACTGGGGGCAGTGCTGGACATACTGGGGCAGATTGCTGGACACACTGGGGGTAATATGCTGGACACACTGGGGCAGATTGCTGGACAACATGGGGGTAATATGCTGGACACACTGGGGCAGATTGCAGGACAACATGGGGGTAATATGCTGGACACACTGGGGGCAGGACTTGAGGCATGGGCAGAATGTAGATACGGGGCATGATTGGAGACACGGGGTAGGATTGGATCATGGGGCAGGACGGATACGATGGAGGCTGGTGGGGCAGGATGTGGAGATCATATGGGGTAGAATGGATACTCATGAGGGCAGGATGCGAGAACATATGGCTGGAGCCAGGAATGAGAAACGGGGCCAGGGTGGGGAATATTATTACCATAGGGGCTAATTAAGGGATATTATTACTGCAGTGATGTATTTATTTTATTTTTTGAGTATACTGTTTTAAATGGGGGGGCGGTCCTGTTACTGTGCAGAGTGACACTATATCACCTTTTTTTCTTCATGTGATGTAATGTAGAAGTTGTGAAAAATTAAGTAATGTGTTCTGCAAGCGGAACTCAAGATAACTGTGTTATTTCCTGCAGAAACGAGTCCTGGCTGGAAGGAATGATGGCGGTCTGTGCTGGATGAAAGATGAAGGACTTCACCTAGAGACGTCACTGGTGAGTCAGTGTTACCTATACACTGACACTATACACTGTATACTATATAGAGGTCCTGTGTATAATGTCACCAGTGATCTCTGTATTACCTCTACACAGACACTGCATACTAAGTACAGATCTCCTGTGAATACTGGCACTTATGGTGATAGTATTGTGGTTTTTTTTTTATTACTGATCAGTATTGTAGTATTCAGTCACTATGTGGTGGTAATATGTGGTCTGGAAATGGTGTTGTGGTATTTGTCCCTTGTATGTAGTATTATTCGGTCACTATGTGGCCTGGTCATGGTGTGGTGGTATTAAGTCACAGGTGTGGCATGTGGGGGTGACACCATTAGGCCCAGTTTAAGTTCTACAAAACAGGAAAACCGTTTTTGGTAACCTTTGTGTGTATTGAGCCGGGGGGGGGGGGCGCCAAACTCGGGAACAGCCCCGGGCGGCAAAAGCTCTAGCTACGCCTCTGTACCCCAGCAACCATATATAAAAGCTGGAAGGCACAAGTGTGCACACATATCAGAAAGAGTAACCACAAAATAACCCTCATATCATTGGGAAACGACACCAAAGATCACGGGAGCCACTACATTATAATATAGGCCATGTGGCAGGATAATCATACCCCCATGACTCCTAGAGTTAAAGTGCCAATAGTGCGCATACATATGTAAACATGTCTTACCCGGGAAAGCCAGACACCCACCGCACAGATACCCCAACGCGCGTTTCACCGCTGCTTCTTCAGTGGGCAGTGTGCAAATGTGCAATATTCAGAAGTTAAATACACCCATGTGAAGAGCATGACCCAATCACCTGCATGGAGTAAGGCCAGCTCCAGCCGCGTCTAACGAGCGCATGTGGGCGAGGTCCACCGCAACCAATCATCCCGGCCGGCGTCAGGAAGCGTAAAATAGACGCCGTTGTGGATCAGAGGCGGAGGGGACATCAGAGCGCATGCGCTACCCGCGGCAGAAGGTAACCGCGCCGCAATGAATGCAGGGGAAAGGGGGTTGCCATGACAACATCTAAACCATACTGCACAGCGCCTGGAAAGACGCGTAAGAAGGGCGGAAATAAAGAAGCGGACATATCACATATGGGCAGCAGCGCTGTTAAACGTACCAAGTAAACATAATAGTAATTTCCACAAATATAAGTACCGCCACACATATGTAAGTATAATACAGTACATTAATCCATTTAATAAAGAAAAATAATGGCATATATCCAAATGTCCACAATATGCAGCTGATTTTAAAGATGATGCAGGCAACGGGTCCTGATCCCAGATAGTTCATTGTTCACACAAATGCTCATCACAATAGGGGTGTAGCACAGCTGAAGGTTGATCCAATAGAACGTACACTAATAAATGAAAAACACAAACACACACAAAGTTAAAATAAAATTAAAAACACAGGCTCCAAGGGCAGATAATCAATATTATAATAAAGAATCACCATATATAGCAAGGGTGACCTCCGAGCAGGCACACACGGTTATAAAAATGATGAAAAGCTAATACTTTCATTTAACCCCTTAGCGACCGCCGATACGCCTTTTAACGGCGGCCGCTAAGGGCACTTAAACCACAGCGCCGTTAATTAACGGCGCTGTGGAAAAAGTCCATAGCGCCCCCCAGAGGTCGATTTTCTCTGGGGTCTCGGCTGCCGAGGGTAGCCGAGACCCCAGAGAACATGATTCGGGGGGTTTTTAACCCACCCCGCATTTGCGATCGCCGGTAATTAACCGTTTACCGGCGATCGCAAAAAAAAAAAAAAAAAAGCGATCTCTTTTTAATTTCTCTGTCCTTCGATGTGATCGCACATCGGAGGACAGAGTAAAGGGGTCCCAGGTGGCCCCCCAATACTCACCTAGCTCCCCCGATGCTCCTCGTGTCTCCCGGTGAGCGCCGCCATCTTCAAAATGGCGGGCGCATGCGCAGTGCGCCCGCCGGCCGGCACCGGGAGAATCTTTGGGGTCTCGGCTGCCGGGGGTAGCCGAGACCCCAAAGAGCATGATCGGGGTCGGTATTACCGACCCCTGTTTTGCGATCGCCGGTAATTAACTGTTTACCGGCGACCGCAAAAAAAAAAAAAAAAAAAAAAGTAAAGTGTAATTCTCTGTCCTCTGATGTGATCGCACATCAGAGGACAGAGAAATAGGGGGATTCGGGGACCCTAGCATACTCACCTAGGTCCCTGGATCCTCTTGCTGCTCCTCCTGGCCGCCGGCAGAAGAACATGGCGGACGCATGCCCAGTGCGCCCGCCATCTGTCTCCATCTGCCGGCCAGCAGGAGAACAGCAGTTGGGGCTAAAATCAGGGTTAGGGTTAGGGTTAGGGGTAGGGTTAGGGGTAGGGTTAGGGGTAGGGTTAGGGGTAGGGTTAGGGTTAGGGGTAGGGTTAGGGGTAGGGGTAGGGTTAGGGTTAGGGGTAGGGTTAGGGGTAGGGTTAGGGGTAGGGTTAGGGGTAGGGCTAGGGTTAGGGCTAGGGGTAGGGTTAGGGCTAGGGTTAGGGCTAGGGTTAGGGCTAGGGTTAGGGTTAGGGTTGGGGCTAAATTTAGGGTTAGGGTTGGGGCTAAATTTAGGGTTAGGGTTGGGGCTAAATTTAGGGTTAGGCTTCTTTCACACTTACGTCGGTACGGGGCCGTCGCAATGCGTCGGCCCGACATACCGACGCACGTTGTGAAAATTGTGCACAACGTGGGCAGCAGCTGTAGTTTTTCAACGCATCCGCTACCCAATCTATGTCCTGGGGAGGAGGGGGCGGAGTTACGGCCACGTATGCGCGGTCAGAAATGGCGGATGCGACGTACAAAAAAAGTTTCATTGAACGTTTTTTTGTGCCGACGCTCCGCCAAAACACAACTGATCCAGTGCAGGACGGACGCGACGTGTGGCCATCCGTCACGATCCGTCGGCAATACAAGTCTATGGGCAAAAAACGCATCCTGCGGGCACATTTGCAGGATCCGTTTCTTGCCCAAAACGACGGATTGCGACGGAATGCCAAACGACGCAAGTGTGAAAGTAGCCTTAGGGCTAGGGTTAGGGTTGGGGCTAAAGTTAGGGCTAGGGTTGGGGCTAAAGTTAGGGTTAGAGCTTGGATTAGGGTTAGGGTTTGGATTAGGGTTGGTATTAGGGTTGGCATTAGGGTTACGCTTGGGATTAGGGTTAGGTTTGGGATTAGGGTTAGGGTTGTGATTGGGGGTGTATTGGGATTAGGGTTAGGTTTGAGGTTAGGGTTGAGATTAGGATTAGGGGTGTGTTGGATTTAGGGTTTTGATTAGGGTTATGGTTAGGGTTAACATTAGGGTTGTTTTGGGGTAAGGGTTGTGATTATGGTTAAGGTTAGTGATTAGGATTATGGATCAGGTTGGGATTAGGGTTAGGGGTGTGTTGGGGTTAGGGTTGGAGCTAGAATTGGGGGGTTTCCACTGTTTAGGTACATCAGGGGGTCTCCAAACACGACAGCCAATTTTGCGCTCAAAAAGTCAAATGGTGCTCCCTCCCTTCTGAGCTCTGCCGTGCGCCCAAACAGTGGGTTACCCCCACATATGGGGCATCAGCGTACTCGGGATAAATTGGACAACAACTTCTGGGGTCCAATTTCTCTTGTTACCCTTGTGAAAATAAAAACTTGGGGGCTACAAAATCTTTTTTGTGAAAAAAAAAATATTTTTTATTTTCACGACTCTGCATTCTAAACTTCTGTGAAGCAATTGGGCATTCAAAGTTCTCACCACACATCTAGATAAGTTCCTTGGGGGGTCTAGTTTCCAAAATGGGGTCACTTGTGGGGGGTTACTACAGTTTAGGTACATCAGGGGCTCTGCAATCGCAACATAATGCCCACAGACCATTCTATCAAAGTCTGCATTCCAAAATGGCGCTCCTTCCCTTCCGAGCTCTGCCGTGCGCCCAAACAGTGGTTTACCCCCACATATGGGGCATCAGCGTACTCGGGATAAATTGGACAACAACTTCTTGGGTCCAATTTCTCTTGTTACCCTTGTGAAAATAAAAACTTGGGGGCTACAATATCTTTTTTGTGAAAAAAAAAATATTTTTTATTTTCACGACTCTGCATTCTAAACTTCTGTGAAGCAATTGGGCATTCAAAGTTCTCACCACACATCTAGATAAGTTCCTTGGGGGGTCTAGTTTCCAAAATGGGGTCACTTGTGGAGGGTTTCTACTGGTTAGGTACATCAGGGGCTCTGCAAACGCAACATAATACCCGCAGACCATTCTATCAAAGTCTGCATTCCAAAACGGCGCTCCTTCCTTCCGAGCTCTGCCGTGCGCCCAAACAGTGGTTTACCCCCACATATGGGGTACCAGCATGCTCAGGACAAATTGGACAACAACTTTTGGGGTCCAATTTCTCTTGTTACCCTAGTGAAAATAAAAACTTGGGGGCTAAAAAATCTTTTTTTTGGAAAAAAAAAATATTTTTTATTTTCACGGCTCTGCATTATAAACTTCTGTGAAGCACTTGGGCATTCAAGGTTCTCACCACACATCTAGATAAGTTCCATGGGGGGTCTAGTTTCCAAAATGGGGTCACTTGTGGGGGATTTCTACTGTTTAGGCACATCAGGGGCTCTCCAAACGCGACATGGCGTCCGATCTCAATTCCAGCCAATTCTACATTGAAAAAGTAAAACGGCACTCTTTCTCTTCCGAGCTCTGCGGTGCGCCCAAACAGTGGTTTATCCCCACATATTGGGTATCGATGTACTCAGGAGAAATTGCACAACAACTTTAGTGGTCTAATTTCTCCTGTTACCCTTGTGAAAATAAAAATTTGTGGGCAAAAAGATCATTTTTGTAGAAAAAATGCAATTTTTTTTTTCACGGCTCTACGTTATAAACTTCTGTGAAGCACATGGGGGTTCAAAGTGCTCGCCACACATCTAGATAAGTTCCTTAAGGGGTCTAGTTTCCAAAATGGTGTCACTTGTGGGGGGTTTCCACTGTTTAGGCACATCAGGGGCTCTCCAAACGCGACATGGCGTCCAATCTCAATTCCAGCCAATTCAACATTGAAAAAGTAAAACGGCGCTCCTTCACTTCCAAGCTCTGCGGTGCGCCCAAACAGTGGTTTACCCCCACATATGGGGTATCGACGTATTCAGGAGAAATCGCACAACAACTTTAGTGGTCTAATTTCTCCTGTTACCCTTGTGAAAATAAGAATTTGTGGGCGAAAAGATCATTTTTGTGTAAACAAAAGCGATTTTTTATTTTCACGGCTCTACGTTATAAACTTCTGTGAAGCACTTGGGGGTTCAAAGTGCTCACCACACATCTAGATAAGTTCCTTAAGGGGTCTAGTTTCCAAAATGGTGTCACTTGTGGGGAGTTTCCACTGTTTAGGCACATCAGGGGCTCTCTAAACGTGACATGGCGTCCGATCTCAATTCCAGCCAATTCCGCACTGAAAAAGTCAAACGGCGCTCCTTCACTTCTAAGTTCTGCGGTGCGCCCAAAAAGTGGTTTACCCCCACATATGGGGTATTGGCGTATTCAGGAGAAATTGCATAACAAAATTTATGGTTACATTTCTGTTTTTACACTTGTGAAAATAAAAAAATGGTTCTGAATTAAGATGTTTGCAAAAAAAAGTTATATGTTCATTTTTTCCTTCCACATTGTTTCAGTTCCTGTGAAGCACGTAAAGGGTTAATAAACTTCTTGAATGTGGTTTTGAGAACCTTGAGGGGTGTAGTTTTTAGAATGGTGTCACACTTCATTATTTTCTATCATATAGACCCCTCAAAATGACTTCAAATGTGATGTGGTCCCTAAAAAAAAATGGTGTTGTAAAAATGAGAAATTGCTGGTCAACTTTTAACCATTATAACTCCCTAACAAAAAAAAATGTTGTTTCCAAAATTGTGCTGATGTAAAGTAGACATGTGGGAAATGTTATTTATTAACTATTTTTCATGACATATCTCTCTGATTTAAGGGCATAAAAGTACAAAGTTTGAAAATTGCAAAATTTTAAAAATTTTCGCCATATTTCCGTTTTTTTCATAAATAATCGCAAGTAATATCGAAGAAATGTTACCACTAACATGAAGTACAATATGTCACGAAAAAACAATCTCAGAATCAGCGGGATCCGTTGAAGCGTTCCAGAGTTATAACCTCATAAAATGACAGTGGTCAGAATTGTAAAAATTGGCCCGGTCATTAAGTACCAAATTGGCTCTGTCACTAAGGGGTTAATCCATGTGGGGTTATGGTGTCTAGCGTAATAATCCAGCGACACTCAAGCTGTGCCAGCCTACGCTTAAGGTCACCACCCCTAATCCCCCCATGTGCGGGAGCCCACACGTGCCGGGTCTATACATCACTTGGTAGGTCACGCTAATGTCTTCTTATTATTGTGTTCTGCACTTGCGCTTGTGACCGATCTTTACCCCTAAGTGTGGGCTCTCGCTAGTGATGTGGTGATGTGATTTTGCTGCCTGTTTCAGTCTCGTCCCTGTCTGATACCCATGTATGTATCTTTTATCAATAAAGTTGTTTCTACTTTTAGTAATTGTGGACGGTTTCCACCATTATTTCTGTGGTTGTTTGTAGTAGTTTCTGGTGGATCCTTATTGTCCTATTATCTGGGTGTGTATGCCTCCTGTTCACTACATTGGTAGTTACGCAGATTGAATATGAGGTATTCCTCCCATTGTGTGCGTTTATTTGCTTGTTAATACCATACCATCCTGCAGTACATTGCTCCTCTCAGCCCATCTGTATACCATACCATCCTGCAGTATATCGCTTCTCCCATCTCCTCTACATACCATACCATCCTGCAGTATATCGCTTCTCCCATCTCCTCTACATACCATACCATCCTGCAGTATATCGCTTCTCCCATCTCCTCTACATACCATACCATCCTGCAGTATATCGCTTCTCCCATCTCCTCTACATACCATACCATCCTGCAGTATATCGCTTCTCCCATCTCCTCTTCATACCATACCATCCTGCAGTATATCGCTTCTCCCATCTCCTCTACATAACATACCATCCTGCAGTATATCGCTTCTCCCATCTCCTCTACATACCATACCATCCTGCAGTATATCGCTTCTCCCATCTCCTCTACATACCATACCATCCTGCAGTATATCGCTTCTCCCATCTCCTCTACATACCATACCATCCTGCAGTATATCGCTTCTCCCATCTCCTCTTCATACCATACCATCCTGCAGTATATCGCTTCTCCCATCTCCTCTACATAACATACCATCCTGCAGTATATCGCTTCTCCCATCTCCTCTACATACCATACCATCCTGCAGTATATCGCTTCTCCCATCTCCTCTACATACCATACCATCCTGCAGTATATCGCTTCTCCCATCTCCTCTACATACCATACCATCCTGCAGTACATTGCTCCTCTCAGCCCATCTGTATACCATACCATCCTGCAGTATATCGCTTCTCCCATCTCCTCTACATACCATACCATCCTGCAGTATATCGCTTCTCCCATCTCCTCTACATACCATACCATCCTGCAGTATATCGCTTCTCCCATCTCCTCTACATAACATACCATCCTGCAGTATATCGCTTCTCCCATCTCCTCTACATACCATACCATCCTGCAGTATATCGCTTCTCCCATCTCGTCTACATACCATACCATCCTGCAGTATATTGCTTCTCCCATCTCCTCTACATAACATACCATCCTGCAGTACATCGCTCCTCTCATCTCCTCTACATACCATACCATCCTGCAGTACATTGCTCCTCTCAGCCCATCTGTATACCATACCATCTTGCAGTAGCATACAATCCTGTACTACATCACTTCTCTCAGCCCCTGTATATACAGTACCATCCTGCATTACACTGGTACTCTCAGTCTCTCTGTATACTGTATTATTCCACAGTACATTGCACCTAAGAGACTCGCTATACAACCCTATTCTGCAGCACATCGCTCCTCTTTCTATACAGCCCCATACTGCAATACATCGCTCTTCAACTCCTCTAAATACGACTATATCCTGCAGTCCATCACTCCTCTCTATATACAGCCAATACATCCCTGTTGTGAATTCTGTGGTCAAGCTCCCTCCTGTGGTCATGAGTGGTACTTCGGCTGGTTCTGTCTATGAGCTTCCTCTGGTGGATGTGAGTGGGGCTGCGGCTTCTGAGTTTCCTTCCTCAGGTGACGAGGTTAAGTCGTTAGGTGCTGCTCTACTTAACTCCACCTAGTTCTTTGTTCCTGGCCACCAGTCAATGTTCCAGTATTGGTCTAGCTCTCTCCTGGATCGTTCTTGTGGCCTGTCTGCCTTGCATAAGCTAAGTTTTGCTTGTGTTACTTTTGTTGCTATTTTTTCTGTCCAGCTTGCTATATTGGTTTTTCTTGCTCGCTGGAAGCTCTGGGACGCAGAGGGAGCACCTCCGTACCGTTAGTCGGTGCGGAGGGTCTTTTTGTCCCCTCTGCGTGGTTGTTTGTAGGTTTTTGTGCTGACCGCAAAGCTATCTTTCCTATCCTCGGTCTATTCAGTAAGTCGGGCCTCACTTTGCTAAAATCTATTTCATCTCTGTGTTTGTATTTTCATCTTATTCACACTCATTATATGTGGGGGCTGCCTTTTCCTTTGGGGAATTTCTCTGAGGCAAGGTAGGCTTATTTTTCTATCTTCAGGGCTAGCTAGTTTCTCAGGCTGTGACGAGGCGCCTAGGTTCTGGTCAGGAGCGCTCCACGGCTACCTTTAGTGTGGTATGATAGGATTAGGGATTGCGGTCAGCAGAGTTCCCACATCTCAGAGCTCGTCCTATGTTTGTAACTAAACAGGTCACTTGTGTGCTCTTAACCACTAGG
Organism: Ranitomeya imitator; assembly: GCF_032444005.1. Classification (NCBI taxonomy): domain Eukaryota; kingdom Metazoa; phylum Chordata; class Amphibia; order Anura; family Dendrobatidae; genus Ranitomeya; species Ranitomeya imitator. Next base: position 685,228,211 of record NC_091286.1, read on the forward strand.
TCCATTGTGGTTCTGAATCACCTGTTCATAACACATCCCCATCCTGCAGTACATCACTCATCTCTATATATGGCCACATCCTACAGTACATCGCTCCTTTTGGGGTCTCTATATACTGAAACATTCTTCAGTACAGTGCTCTTCTCAGGTCCTATACAGTGGATGTAAAAAATCTACACCCCTGTTAATATGCACATTAGCACTTTAGATAATATTTTATCTAGTATTTCTTTGTTAGTTCCCCTTTAGGGTCTCAAGGGAGAGCCGTCGTTGAGTGGGGGCGCCATGTCGAACTTAGTGTGCTATCCTTTTAGTATTGCTAAGATTGTATTGTTAAGATTGTCAATTGTCTCCTGACCCTAATTTAAGGGTAATTTTACCTAAGAATATTAAAAGTTATCTGGGAATAAATCCCCAGATCTACGTCCTTCTAAAGACCCTAATCACTGTAAGATACAATATTGTTACGCTCCTGGAAGACATCCAGGCCTCTCTTGAACCCCTCGACTGAGTTCGCCATCACCACCTCCTCAGGCAAGCAATTCCAGATTCTCACTGCCCTACAGTAAAGAATCCTCTTCTGTTGGTGGAAAAACCTTCTCTCCTCCAGACGCAGAGAATGCCCCCTTGTGACCGCCACCTTCCTTGGTATAAACAGATCCTCAGCGAGATATTTGTATTGTCCCCTTATATACTTATACATGGTTATTAGATCGCCCCTCTGTCGTCTTTTTTCTAGACTAAATATTCCTAGTTTTGCTAATCTCTCTAGGTATTGTAGTCCCCCCATTCTCTTTATTAATTTTGTTGCCCTCCTTGTACCCATTCTAGTTCCATTATATCCTTCCTGAGCACCGGTACCCAAAACTGTACACAGTACTCCATGTGCGGTCTAACCAGGGATTTGTACAGAGGCAGTATAATGCTCTCATCATGTGTATCCAGACCTCTTTTAATGCACCCCATGATCCTGTTTGCCTTGGCAGCTGCTGCCTGGCACTGGCTGCTCCAGGTAAGTTTATCATTAACTAGGATCCCCAAGTCCTTCTCCCTGTCAGATTTACCCAGTGGTTTCCCATTCAGTGTGTAATGGTGATATTGATTCCTTCTTTCCATGTGCATAAAATTACATTTATCATTGTTAAACTGCATCTGCCACCACATCTGCCACCTCTCAGGCCAAGTTTCCAACTCCAGTTCCATCTATAGCAGAATACTGTCTTCTGGTGATCTATGCCGGCTCCTCCCTCTTTTAGCCCCACATTTGTCAGATTGTGGGCGGCATCTCCTGTGTACAGCGCCCTCTTCAGGTCACCTACAAACTTTCCATTAGCTTCAGATCTGGCTGGGTCATTCTAAAACTTTAATCTTCTGGTGAAGCCATTCTTTTGTTAATTTGGAGGTCACTTAGGGTCTTGTTTAAAGATGAAATCTCACTTTATCGTCAGCTTTTTAGGAGAAGTACTGTTTGCAATTCTTCTTTTAATAGAATTATTTTATGGTTCTTTTATGAACAAAAAAAACAAGAAACCAGAAACCCCTGAACATTGTCATAATGCATCACATCAGCTGTCATACCAGAGCGAACATTGATTGCATTAAGTGCCCACATGAAAAATTGTACACGGGATGTATCAAACGGGAGCTAAATATGAGAATGAAAGAACAAGTCTATAATATATCAGGGGACATCTAATCACAAAACTCTATTAACACATTGGCAGCTTAAAAGGATCTAGTTTCTTGGGGGGAGGGGGGGAGTTATATACAATTGTCAAAAGCTAAAAGCCACCGGATTTTCCTTTTAAGAACATTAAAACCAGCCGTATTATATTGCTAAGCTGAACTGTCAAGTTTATGAATGAGGAAGGAAGACAATTTTCTCTGAAACGCTTTGGTCGAACTTTGACCGGCAGGACATTGCGAAGATTGTGATTGTCTTAGGCTACTTTCACACTTGCGTTTTTTTTAATACGTCGCAATGCGTCGTTTAGGGGAAAAAACGCATCCTGCAAAGTTGTTTGCAGGATGCGTTTTTGCCCCATAGAGTAACATTACCGACGCATTGCGACGTATTGACACACGTCGCCACCGTCGTGCGATGGTTGCGCCGTGTTGTTGCTAACCGCCGGGAGCAAAAAACGTTAAATGTAACGTTTTTTGCTGCCGACGGACCGCTTTTTCGGACCGCGCATGCGCGGCCGGAACTCCGCCCCCACATCCCCGCACCTCACAAAGGGGCAGCGGATGCGCCGGAGAAATGCATCCGCTGCACCCGTTGTGCGGCGCATCAAACGCTAGCATTGGAATCTCGGCCCGACGCATTGCGACGGGCCAAATCCGACGCTAGTGTGAAAGTAGCCTTACAAACAAAGAGTTTTTACTGAATGCCACCGGCCGGGGCGCAGCAGATCCAATTTCCACACTCTCATTTGGGAACCTTCAAACATCCTGACAGTAATGTCAAAAGAAGAGTTAAAGGTATAAAAAGTTCTGAAATTATTATTTAGCCTCCTTCTACAGTATATCACTACTACCAACCCCACTATATACAGCCTTCTTCTACAGTATATCACTCCTCTTATCTCCCTCTATATATAGTCTCCTTCAGCAGTTTTTCACTCCTCTCAGTCTGATTATATAAAGTCTCCTCTGGTAGTATATCACTCCTCTCAACCCCACTATATACAGCCTCCTTCTGCACTATGTCACTCCTCTCAGCCTCATTATATAAAGCCTCCTGACAGTGTATCATTTCTCTCAACCCCACTATATACCGTCTCCTTCAGCAGTATTTCACTCCTCTCAGTCTGATTATATAAAGCCTCCTCTGTCAGTATATTACTCCTCTCAACCCCACTATATACAGCCTCCTTCTGCACTATGTCACTCCTCTCAGCCTCATTATATAAAGCCTCCTCTGACAGTATATCACTCCACTCAACCCCACTACATACAGCTTCTTTCTGACAGTATATCACTCCTCTCAACCCCACTATATACAGCCTCCTTCTGCAGTATGTCACTCCTCTCAGCCTCCTCTATAGACAGTCTCCTTCAGCAGTATGTCACTCCACTCAGCCTCATTATATAAAGCCTCCTGACAGTGTATCATTTCTCTCAACCCCACTATATACCGTCTCCTCCAGCAGTATTTCACTCCTCTCAGTCTGATTATATAAAGTCTCCTCTGGTAGTATATCACTCCTCTCAACCCCACTATATACAGCCTCATTCTGCCCCACATCGCTCCTCTCAACCTCATTATATAAAGCCTCCTCTGACAGTATATCACTCCTCTCAACCCCACTATATACAGCTTCTGTCTGACAGTATATCACTCCTTTCAACCCCACTATATACGGCCTCCTTCTTCACTATGTCACTCCTCTCAGCCTCCTCTATAGACAGTCTCCTTCAGCAGTATGTCACTCCACTCAGCCTCATTATATAAAGCCTCCTGACAGTGTATCATTTCTCTCAACCACACTATATACCGTCTCCTCCAGCAGTATTTCACTCCTCTCAGTCTGATTATATAAAGTCTCCTCTGGTAGTATATCACTCCTCTCAACCCCACTATATACAGCCTCCTTCTGCACCACGTCGCTTCTCTCAGCCTCATTATATAAAGCCTCCTCTGACAGTATATCACTCCACTCAACCCCACTATACAGCTTCTTTCTGACAGTATGTCACTCCTCTCAACCCCACTATATACGGCCTCCTTCTGCAGTATTTCACTCCTCTCATCCTCCTCTATAGACAGTCTCCTTCAGCAGTATGCCACTCCACTCAGCCTCATTATATTAAGCCTCCTGACAGTGTATCATTCCTCTCAACCCCACTATATACCGTCTCCTTCTGCAGTATATCACTCCTCTCATCCCCTCTATATATTGTTTCTTTCAGCAGTATGTCATTCCTCTCAATCCCCCTATATAGACACTCTCATTCAGCAGTATGTCACTACTCTCAATCCCCCTATATAGACACTCTCCTTCAGCAGTATGTCACTACTCTCAGCCTCATTATATAAAGCCTCTTCTGACAGTATATCACTCCTCTCAACCCCACTATATATCGTCTCCTTCTGCAGTATATCACTCCTCTCATCCCCCTCTATATATTGTTTCCTTCAGAAGTATGTTACTCTCTCAGCCTCATTGTATAAAGCCTCCTCTGGCAGTATGTAACTCCTCTCAGCCCCACTTTACAGTCTCCTTCAGCAGTATATTGCTCCTCATCCCATCTATATACAGCTTCCACATGTAATACATTGCTCCTTTCAGGCTCGCTATTTATCCTACAGCATATCATTCCACTACTTCTCCTCTATATACAGCTTCCATGGGCAGTATATTGCTCCTCTCCTCTGAGCTGCACTATTTACAGGCCCCTACTGCAATATATGTCCAATCTATGCACAATGCAGCTTCCTCCAGCTGTGTATTTCTGTACACATTCCCTCTATGTATAGCCACCTCCTGCAGTATAGCATTTCTCTAATGCTCCTCTATTCTCAGCACCCTGGACAAACAACTCTATTGTGCAGCACATTGCTCCTCTCAGTATGAGGGCTCATACTCACTTGCGCGAAACTCGGATGAGTCTCAAACGGCAATACCCGGCACTGCACCTGGCACAGAGGAGCGGAGCGTGTGGCTGCATATATTCCTATGCGGCCGCACGCTCCGATCTGAGTGCCAGTTGCAGTGACGGATATTAACATGCGAGACTCATCCGAGTTTCACGCAAGTGAGTATGAGCCCTGAGGAGTGCAATCCCCATTTTCTCTCCTGTTCTACATGGAGCTCCTGATAGGCAAAGATAATCAGGAGTCCCATGAACAGGAGGAGAAAGTCCAGGAATCATATTCCTCACTTATTTATGCATACATTAGTGATGGGAGAAAACGTGGATGTTCAAGTCCGATGGGTTCGGCCGAACATCTAAAAAAGTTTAGTTTGGGTATAAGAAAGGTACCAAAAACCAGACCCCAGACACATGAATGTGGAGCCCGAACATCCGTTATTTACCACTCTGTCATCTGCATGACATTGCGGCACACATGGGCTCTGATCGACGGTAAGATCATTACCGCATGGCTGAGAACTGCGGTTCCCACTCTGTTACATGACAGCATGGGGCAGCAGCTGTGACCGATGGTAAAAAGGTTGCTTCCGGTTACAGGCGTCAGCTGATGAGAAAGTGCAACTCCTATAAGCGTGCGCCTGCTGTCACTGAAAACAGCGATAGCAGGCACCGCTGATGCTAGTACTCATCAGCCGGCGCCTGTGCTATACATAAATTTAAAAAATGACGTGGGGTCTCTTCTATTTTTGATAACCAGCACAGGCAAGACTGACAGCTGCGATCTTCAAACCTCATTTGTCAGCTTTGTCATGGCTGTTTATGAAGAATAGAGGGGTCCCCACGTCTTTTTTTAAAATTAGTTAAATATTTTAAAATAACAGCATGGGGTCACCCCACATTTTTGACAACCAGCCAAGCAAAAGCAGACAGCTGGGGGCTGGTATTCTCAGGCTGGTGAGATGCCATGAATATTGCCCCCAGCCTAAAAATAGCAGCCCGCAGCCACCCCAGGATAGGCGCATCTATTAGATGCGCCAATTCTGTCTCTTTGCCTGGCTTTTCTCACTTGCCCTGGTGCAGGGGTAAGTGGGGTAATGGTTGTTGTGTTGATGTCAGCTGTTTTATGGCCGCTGACGTCAAGCCCACAGGATTGTAATAAAGAGTCATCTATAAGACGCCCCCATTGCGAACCCCATAGTTAAGTAAAGAAGACACAGCCAAAATAAAATCCTTTATTTGAAATAAAAAATGCACAGTTACACTGACCTTACACCTATTCTATTGAAGCCCTTGTCACCTGTAAAAAAACAGAAAATAATAAACAACCATGATACTCACCTTACACCCTATCCACCAATGCCCATGTCCCCTGTAAAAGAAGAAAAATAATAAACAACCATATCGCTCACCTGTCAGACGTGAAGATAATCCATAGTGTACCATGATGATCCAGATGATATGGTTATCAGTTACATCAGTGATGCCACCGATATGCCCGCCAGCCGGAGCACATTTACAGAAACATCAGTGCCCCTGCTGCGTCTAGCGCTGAGCTGCCATGAGAAAGTTCACTGGAGATCAAACCTGATGAACCCAGGTGACCTCACTTAACGCACCACTCGCTCTGTGAGAGAGTTCTCATGTGGCGGTGCCGTGAGTTCACCGGGGTTCATCTATGAACTACAGTGAACTTTCTCATGGTAGCTCAGCGCTAGACAAATCAGGAGCGATTATGCTCCTGTCTATGTGTTCCAGCTGGCCAGGTTAGTGGTCATGTGACGACACGGCATTTTATCTTAATTAACCAGACGTCTATTTCCAGTAAGCCAGGAGGATAGACTGTTATCTATATGTTGACTTTTGAATTTATGCATTTTTTCTTTAGTTGGTCAAGAACCATACACTGTTCTCATATGAGTCTTAAACGTTGATTTTTGATCATTTTGAATGGCTGATGTTTGCCTCTTATATCAGCTCATACACTTATTGAACACTATCTTTGCAAGACAGTGATGCAGGATCATTGAACATGGGATGTTTGCATAATTTGTTGAATGACCATTGTGTGGATCCTGTGGCGTGTTGACTTGCAAAACTTAGGAGTAAAAGCGAGGCAAATTAAATAAATAGTTAACCTTATCACATCTTCCTCGTGACCTCTGGATGCTGCCTTTAAGTACAACAGTTGTGCACTATATAAGTGGGATATGCCTCTAACAAGAGAGATCCAAATTTCCAAGAGACCCAGAGAACCAGAGACTCTTTACAAAACCAGTCAGGAACATTCTGCAGGATAGCTGCCAGATCATGGCTCCATCACGAGGGACACAGATTTGACATTCTACAGGATGCCAGCTTAGGGGACCACGCCCTGGCTGAAAGAATACAGATCTGCTCCATTGACCATCACTGAACCCTTGGATACATTTGTAGTCAGGATTTGGACCTATCGGTCACCTGAGCCCCATGGATACTTTTGGGAACGCCAGGAAAAGGACCCACCGGTCACCTGGCTCCATGGAGATGTTCAGAGAAGCCAGGATGTGACCTCTCGGTCACCTGGCCTTGTACCTCAATGGACTGTCAGCTTCCTAAGCTTGTCATTACCTCCTCTCTGTGCATGCCACAGGTGGGGGTAGTTATCCCAGGAAGGTCTGAAGTCACAGCTGCTTTTATCCCAGTGAATCAGCAGAATGGTGAGACTCTGTAATTTTAAACTATATTTAGTATTTTGTTGGGTCTGTTCTATGTGTTATTTGCCTGTTTTGTGGTTAAATAAAGTATTGTCACACTGTTTTACTCTCACTCTGTGTTGTCTGAGTAGCATGGTAAAAGGAGTGGGCATTCGGTGGGATGTGCCCTGGTCCCTGCGGTTTCTGCTAGCGGACTAGAGCACCCAATGACCCCTGTGTCTCTACAAGTCGCATCACTGATTTGACCACCATCTAAATCATGCGGATCGTCATGTGACAGTATGGATTATCTTCACATCAGACAGGTGAGGGATGTGGTTGTTTATTATTTTTCTTTTTCTACAGAGGACATGGACATCGATGGTGTAGACATCACGTGAGTTGTTTATTATTTTCTGTCTTTTTCAAGGGACATGGGCTTCAATGGAATAGGCATAAGGTGAGTATACAATGGGGAAAAAAGTATTTAGTCAGCCACCAATTGGCTAACTAGTAAACCAATTACTGGTTACTTTATGAGGAGACCCCAGAAAAAAAATTACGTAGGGTCCCATCATACTCACTTTATGCCTATTCCATTGAAGCCACTGACCCCTGTAAAAGACAGAAAATAATAAACAACCATTATACCCACCTTACGCCTAATCCATTGAAGCCCCTGTCCCCTGTAAAAACTAAATAAATAAGTAACCATATCCCTCACCTGTCCGAAGTGCAGATCAGCAATACTGGCCCTCGTCGTAATCCATCTCTCCGACATGTAATAACATGAACGTTGCCATGATACGACCGTTCATGCTGAAAACCAGGACACAATGAGCTACTATGAGCACAGTTCACTGTAAGTGGCCCCATAAAATGCATTCTCATGGTGCTTGGGGTGATCTCATTGAGGTCACCGCAGTTCATCAGGCAGCTAACAGTGAAGTGAGCCTGGGAACACATCTTTATTGACCCACGGTTACCTCTATGACGTCACCGCTTGTCACAGAAGCTGCGCTTGCAGCACCTCATTTTTAGCCTGGATGGTCGCATCATGGCACAGTTTAAATCTTAAACCAGTTATCGCAGAGATCGATAACGGCATGGAACAGTATTGATAATCTTCACTTCTGACAGGTGAGGGATATGGTTGTTAATTATTTTTGTTTTTGGGTTAGGTATAAGGTGAGTGTAATGGTTGTTTATTATTTTGTGTCTTTTACAGGGGATAAGGGCTTCAATGGAACAGGTGTTGTGATGCAAGTCACTACTCACGGACAAGCCATGAGGCAGAAGAGTCGAACGTTCCGGGTTCAATATCAAGAGAGTACGTAAATAACCAAGGGAAAAAATGAAGGCGTAAGTCAGGTCAATCAATCCAGTGTCAATAACAAGAGACAGTGGATCAAAAACCAAAGGACAAGACAAAGGGATAGTCAGAACACGGTCCAAAGGGTCAGGCAACAGAATCAGGCTAACACTCATCAAAAAGCACAAACTACCGTATATACTCGAGTATAAGCCAACCCGAGTATAAGCCGACCCCCCCTAATTTTGCCACAAAAAACTGGGAAAACTTAATGACTCGAGTATAAGCCTAGGGTGGGAAATGCAGCAGCTACCGGTAAATGTCAAAAGTAAAAATAGATACCAATAAAAGTAAAATTAATTGAGACATCAGTAGGTTAAAGGGAACCTGTCACCCCGAAATTCGCGGGTGAGGTAAGCCCACCGACATCAAGGGCTTATCTACAGCATTCTGTAATGCTGTAGATAAGCCCCCGATGTTACCTGAAAGAGGAGAAAAAGACGTTAGATTATACTCACCCAGGGGCGGTCCCGCTGCTGGTCAGGTCGGATGGGCGTCTCTGGTCCGCTGCGGCGCCTCCCAACTTCATTACAAGACGTCCTCTTCTGATCTTCAGCCACGGCACCGGCGCAGGCGTACTTTGCTCTGCCCTGTTGAGGGCAGACAAAGTACTGCAGTGCGCAGGCGCCGGGCCTCTGACCTTTCCGGCGCCTGCGCACTGCAGTACCATCCCATACAGACACTTGCCCCATATAGTGCTGCACAAACGTTATGGCCCCATATAGTGCTGCACAAAGGTTATGGCCCCATAAGATGCTCCATACAGACATTTGCCCCATTTGCTGTTGCTGCGATAAAAAAATTAAAAATCACATACTCACCCCTCCGTCGCTCAGGCCCCCGGCACTTTCAATATTCACCTGACTTCGTTCCGGCGCCGCTCCATCTTCAGCGTCTTCTGCACTGACGTTCAGGCAGAGGGCACGCACTAACCACGTCACCGCGCCCTCTGACCTGAGCGTCACTACAGAAGACGCTGAAGACGAAGCGGCACCAGAACGAGGAGCAGGTGAATATCGCGCAGCGCTCCCCTCCCCGTATACTCACCTGCTCCTGGCGCGGTGCAGTCCCTGCTTCCCGGCGCCAGCAGCTTCTTCCTGTATTGAGCGGTCACCGTTACCGCTCATTACAGTAATGAATATGCGGCTCCACCCCTATGGGAGGTGGAGCAGCATATTCAGTACTGTAATGAGCGGTACCATGTGCTTCTCAGTACAGGAAGAAGCTGGGGCGCTGGGGAGCCAGGGACCTGCAGGGACCGCACCGGGAGTAGGTACCCTGCTGACCCCTGGGTATGACTCGAGTATAAGCCGAGAGGGGGACTTTCAGCCCCAAAAAATGGGCTGAAAATCTCGGCTTATACTCGAGTATATACGGTACTTCTGGCAGGGATCAGAGGCAAACATCTCAGTTAAGTAGCTATGCGATCAGAAGAACACTGAACACCTGCAGAAAGTCCCGCATGTCCCAGTCACAGATTGGACAGCAGAGGTGTCAATTAAGGCACTGACAGCTCAGCAAGACAGTTTCCACAGAACAGCATAGCAGTCATTCACTGAGTGGAGGAACCATGAGAGGTGTAAGGTGAATATAACTGTGTTTTTTTATCTAATATATAAAGCTGAATGTGTGTATGTGTGTGTGTGTGTATGTATGTCCGGGATTGGCATCTGCACCGTCGCAGCTACAGCCACAAAATTTTGCACAGTCACACGTCTGGACCCCGAGAGCGTCATAGGCTATGTTGTGAGGCGAAATTTTAACCCCGCGCGTTCCAATTCACCAAACAATTTTGCCCCTATCTACATAATGGGGAAAAAGTGAAAGGAAAAGTGTTGGAGGCGTCGCAGCTACAGCCACAAAATTTTGCACAGTCACACGTCTGGACCCCGAGAGCGTCATAGGCTATGTTGTGAGGTGAAATTTTAACCCCGCGCTTTCCAATTCACCAAACAATTTTGCTACTATCTACACAATGCGAAAAATTGAAAGGAAAAGTGTAGGAGGCAAATTGACAGCTGCCAGATGTGAACAAGGGGGACTTAAAGAATGAGAGCGATGGCGCCAAAGAGTATATACTGTACAGTTGCTAAGGTGGGGCCCCGACATAGGATACTCACCACACACGGGGATATAAACACACACACAAAATGCGCCACACACTACCACATGCTTGAACACATATTACCCTCAGCACACATTTCACCACAAATACACCAACCTCGCCACATAAAAGTCGAAACACAAAAGTCGCCACTCAAAACTCGCCACGCGCAGAACTCGCCACATGCAAAAACTAGGCTCTTGCAAAACTCGCCACAAGTGCAAAACTCACCTCATGGAAAAATCGCCACACGCAAAACTTGCACACGCGGAAAAATTGCCACATGCACAAAAGTTGCAACACATGCAAAAGTTGCCTCACACAAAACTTTCACATACTCAAAAGGCACCACACATAAAACTCGCCACGCGCAAAACTCGCCATGCGCAAAACTTGCTGCACACAACTTGCTACACTAACCTGTCACATGCAACTCGACACACAAAAAGTTGCTACACGCATGTTGCCACACAAAACTCATCTCACAAAAGTCGCTACATGCATGTCACCACACGCAACTCAACACACACAACTTGACAAACGAAACTCGCCCTAAAACACACACAAGTCTGGTATTATCCTTCAAAAATAAAAATCTGATTAATAAGCAGACAAACTACAAGAGCAACAAATGTACCATATAGGAAATACGGCAGCTGTCAGTCACATGACCTGTCTATTATGTGTATGTGTGAGCTAATATATACTGCCAGGGGGGAGGGCTTCCTGTTGGCTGGGGATTTATCAGGCTGCCAATTTAGCTTACAAATACTGAGGTAAAAATACTGAGCAAATAACGTGTTAACGAGGTCTAATACAGGAGATCACACAGGTATATACTATATACAGGGGAGATGACACACAGATATATACTATATACAGGACAGATGACACACAGGTATATACTATATAAAGGAGGAGATGACATACAGGTACATACTATATATAGAAGGAGATGACATACAGGTATATACTATATACAGGAGGAGATGACATACAGGTATATGCTATATATAGAAGATGACATACAGGTATATACTATATACAGGAGGAGATGACACACAGATATATACTATATACAGGGGAGATGACACACAGATATATACTATATACAGGAGAGATGACACACAGGTATATACTATATAGAGGAGGAGATGACATACAGGTACATATATATACAGGAGGAGATGACATACAGGTATATACTATATACAGGAGGAGATGACACACAGGTATATACTATAATGACACACAGGTATATACTATATACAGGAGCAGATGACCTACAGGTATATACTATATACAGGAGGAGATGACACACAGGTATATACTATAATGACACACAGGTATATACTATATACAGGAGGAGATGACATACAGGTATATGCTATACAGGTCCTTCTCAAAAAATTAGCATATAGTGTTAAATTTCATTATTTACCATAATGTAATGATTACAATTAAACTTTCATATATTATAGATTCATTATCCACCAACTGAAATTTGTCAGGTCTTTTATTGTTTTAATACTGATGATTTTGGCATACAACTCCTGATAACCCAAAAAACCTGTCTCAATAAATTAGCATATTTCACCCATCCAATCAAATAAAAGTGTTTTTTAATAACAAACAAAAAAACCATCAAATAATAATGTTCAGTTATGCACTCAATACTTGGTCGGGAATCCTTTGGCAGAAATGACTGCTTCAATGCGGCGTGGCATGGAGGCAATCAGCCTGTGACACTGCTGAGATGTTATGGAGGCCCAGGATGCTTCAATAGCGGCCTTAAGCTCATCCAGAGTGTTGGGTCTTGCGTCTCTCAACTTTCTCTTCACAATATCCCACAGATTCTCTATGGGGTTCAGGTCAGGAGAGTTGGCAGGCCAATTGAGCACAGTAATACCATGGTCAGTAAACCATTTACCAGTGGTTTTGGCACTGTGAGCAGGTGCCAGGTCATGCTGAAAAATGAAATCTTCATCTCCATAAAGCATTTCAGCCGATGGAAGCATGAAGTGCTCCAAAATCTCCTGATAGCTAGCTGCATTGACCCTGCCCTTGATGAAACACAGTGGACCAACACCAGCAGCTGACATGGCACCCCACACCATCACTGACTGTGGGTACTTGACACTGGACTTCAGGCATTTTGGCATTTCCTTCTTCCCAGTCTTCCTCCAGACTCTGGCACCTTGATTTCCGAATGACATGCAAAATTTGCTTTCATCAGAAAAAAGTACTTGGGACCACTTAGCAACAGTCCAGTGCTGCTTCTCTGTAGCCCAGGTCAGGCGCCTCTGCCGCTGTTTATGGTTCAAAAGTGGCTTTACCTGGGGAATGCGGCACCTGTAGCCCATTTCCTGCACACGCCTGTGCACGGTGGCTCTGGATGTTTCCACACCAGACTCAGTCCACTGCTTCCTCAGGTTCCCCAAGGTCTGGAATCGGTCCTTCTCCACAATCTTCCTCAGGGTCCGGTCTCCTCTTCTCGTTGTACAGCGTTTTCTGCCACATTGTTTCCTTCCAACAGACTTACCATTGAGGTGCCTTGATACAGCACTCTGGGAACAGCCTATTTGTTGAGAAATTTCTTTCTGGGTCTTACCCTCTTGCTTGAGGGTGTCAATGATGGCCTTCTTGACATCTGTCAGGTCGCTAGTCTTACCCATGATGGGGGTTTTGAGTAATTAACCAGGCAGGGAGTTTATAAAAGCCTCAGGTATCTTTTGCATGTGTTTAGAGTTAATTAGTTGATTCAGAAGATTAGGGTAATAGGTCGTTTAGAGAACCTTTTCTTGATATGCTAATTTATTGAGACAGGTTTTTTGGGTTATCAGGAGTTGTATGCCAAAATCATCAGTATTAAAACAATAAAAGACCTGACAAATTTCAGTTGGTGGATAATGAATCTATAATATATGAAAGTTTAATTGTATTCATTACATTATGGTAAATAATGAAATTTAACACTATATGCTAATTTTGTGAGAAGGACCTGTATATAGAAGATGACATGCAGGTATATACTATATACAGGAGGAGATGACACAGATATATACTATATACAGGGGAGATGACACACAGGTATATACTAGGAGATGACATACAGGTATATACTATATATAGAAGGAGATGACATTCAGGTATATACTATATATAGGGGAGATGAGACACAGCAGGTATATACTATATACAGGGGAGATGACATACAGGTATATACTATATACAGGAGATGACATTCAGATGTATACTATATATAAGGGAGATGACAAACATGTATATACTGAGGTGATGAGGTGAAAATGAAAAGGTGTGAGTGCAAAATGAGAGGAGTGAGGAAAAATAGTGGAGTGATCAGAAAATGACAGATGTCAGGTTGAAATGACAAGTGTTAGGGGGCAATGAGAGGAGTGAGGGAGAAAATGAGAGGTGTGAGGGGGAAAATGAAAGATTTGATTGGGAAAATGAGAGGCGTGATGGGAAAATAAGACAAGTGAAGTGCTATAACTAACCACAGATATTTACTATGCCCAGGCAACGCCGGGCTCTTCAGCTACTTTCAAATAAAAGAGTATGTGACTTTATTTCAATTAAAGGAATTTATTCTGGTTGTGTCTTGCTTGCAATCTAACTATGGGGACATCTTATAAACGCCTCTCCATTAGTAACCTGTGGGCTTGATGTCAGCGGCTATAAAACAGCTGACATTAACCCCACAACCATTACCCCACTTACTGCTCCTATGTAGAAGAATATAACTACTATAATACTGCTCTTATGTACAAGAATATAGCTACTATAATACTGCGCCTCTGTATAAGAATATAACTACTATAATACTGCCCCTATGTACAAGAATATAACTACTATAATACTGCCCCTATGTACAAGAATATAACTACTATAATACTGCTCCTATGTAAAAGAATATAACTACTATAATACTGCTCCCTATGTACAAGTATATAACTACTATAATACTGCCTCTATGTACAAGAATACAACTACTATAATACTGCCCCAAGTTACAAGAATATACTATAATACTGTTCCTATGTACCAGAATATAAATACTATAATACTGCCAAAATGTGCAAGAATATAAATACTATAATACTGCTCCTATGTACAAGAATATAACTACCATAATACTGCTCCTATGTACAAGAATATAACTACCATAATACTTATCATATGTACGTACAAGAATATAACTACAATAATATTGCCCCCTATGTACAAGAATATAACTACTATAATACTGACCCTATGTACAAGAATATAACTACTATAATACTGCCCCTATATACAAGAATATAACTACTATAATACTGCTCCTATGTACAAGAATATAACTACTATAATACTGCCCCTATGTACAAGAATATAACTACTATAATACTGCCCCTATGTACAAGAATATAACTACTATCATACTGCCCCTATGTACAAGAATATAACTACTATAATACTGCCACTATATACAAGAATATAACTACTATAATACTGCCCCTATGTACAAGAATATAACTACTATAATACTGCCCCTATGTACAAGAATATAACTACTATAATACTGCTCCTATGTAAAAGAATATAACTACTATAATACTGCTCCCTATGTACAAGTATATAACTACTATAATACTGCCTCTATGTACAAGAATACAACTACTATAATACTGCCCCAAGTTACAAGAATATACTATAATACTGTTCCTATGTACCAGAATATAAATACTATAATACTGCCAAAATGTGCAAGAATATAAATACTATAATACTGCTCCTATGTACAAGAATATAACTACCATAATACTGCTCCTATGTACAAGAATATAACTACCATAATACTTATCATATGTACGTACAAGAATATAACTACAATAATATTGCCCCCTATGTACAAGAATATAACTACTATAATACTGACCCTATGTACAAGAATATAACTACTATAATACTGCCCCTATATACAAGAATATAACTACTATAATACTGCTCCTATGTACAAGAATATAACTACTATAATACTGCCCCTATGTACAAGAATATAACTACTATAATACTGCCCCTATGTACAAGAATATAACTACTATCATACTGCCCCTATGTACAAGAATATAACTACTATAATACTGCCCCTATGTACAAGAATATAACTACTATAATACTGCCCCTATGTACAAGAATATAACTACTATAATACTGTCCCAATGTACAACAATATCTATATATATAATTGTCTAAGGGGTACCTCCGTCTTTCTGTCTGCAACTTCCGTAACGGAAATCCCGCGTCGCTGATTGGTCTCGCCAGCTGCCTGTCATGGCTGCCGCGACCAATCAGCGACGGGCACAGTCCTATTAGTCCCTCCATACTCCCCTGCAGTCAGTGCCCGGCGCCCACATACTCCCCTCCAGTCACCGCTCACACAGGGTTAATGCCAGCGGTAACGGACCGCGTTATGCCGCGGGTAACTCACTCCATTACCGCTGCTATTAACCCTGTGTGTCCCCAACTTTTTACTATTGCTACTGCCTATGCAGCATCAAGAGTAAAAGATGTAATGTTAAAAATAATGAAAACGTAAAAAACCTTCTATACTCACTCTCCGTAGTCTGCCGAGCCGCGGGCGGCCTCCTCCATCTTCTGTTCCCCAGAACAGAAATTACCCAGAAGACTTAGTGGTCTCGCAAGACTGCTAAGTCATCTGAGTAATTTCGCAATGCATCCTGGGAACGGAAGATGGCGGCAGCTGTGCGCGCATCGCCTGCGCCATAGCTTCGCTGGATTGGATCCCGGCAGGTGAGTATATAACTATTTTTTATTTTAATTATTTTTTTAACAGGGATATGGTGCCCACACTGCTATATACTACGTGGGCTGTGTAATATACCGCGTGGCTGCTATATACTACCTGGCCAGTGTTAGA
Organism: Ranitomeya imitator; assembly: GCF_032444005.1. Taxonomy (NCBI): domain Eukaryota; kingdom Metazoa; phylum Chordata; class Amphibia; order Anura; family Dendrobatidae; genus Ranitomeya; species Ranitomeya imitator. Next base: position 685,244,896 of record NC_091286.1, read on the forward strand.
TGCTATGTGGGCTGTGTTATGTACTGCGTGGGCTGTTATATATTACGTGGCCAGTGTTATATACTGCGAGGGCTGTGTAATATACCGCGTGGCTGCTATATACTACCTGGCCAGTGTTATATACTGCATGTGCTGTGCTATATATTACGTGGCCAGCAGTAGCGTAGCTACCAGGGGGGCAGAGGGTGCGGTCGCCCCGGGCCCGGAGCTCAGAGTGGGCCCACCTGGAGCTACGCTACCCTTAACTATATTAGCCTGCTGTGCACGCCAATATAGTTGAGCTCTCCGGTAGAGCAGGGACAGAATCTGCCTGCTCTGCCGCGGTCTGTTCTGTAGAGGAGCATGTACCCGGGGACGCTGGGTGCCGGCACTGTACCTGCTGCCTCCAGCAGAGCATACTGCAGACACGCACACATTGCCGGCTGTGTGGTGTCTGCTGAAGAGAAGAGACTTCAGGACGCCTCTTCCCTCCCTGAGCCCTGCACACAGGAGCAGCCGGACAGGAGATAGGACAACGTAGGAGCTCAGGCTGCAGGGGGCTGGAGGTGACTGCACTGTGCAGTGAGGAGGAGGCAGGACACTGTTCCCCTCCTGACAAGTCCTTGAGGTTTCTTGCATCCATTTTGCTCTGTCTCTGTCAGTCTCTCTCAGTCTCACTCTCTGTCTCGCTCTCTGTCGCTCTCTGTCTCGCTCTCTCTGTCTGTCACTCTGTCTCGTTCACTCTGTCTCTCTGTCTCTCTCTGAGTCTCTGTCTCTCAGGGTCAGTCTCTCTCTGTCTCTCAATCTCTGTCTGTCTCGCTCGCTCTCTGTCTCGCTCACTCCCTGTCTCGCTCACTCTCTGTCTCGCTCACTCTCTGTGTCGTCCTCTCAGTCTCTCTCTGAGTCTGTCTCCCTCAGGGTCAGTCTCTGTCTCTCACAGTCTCTCTGTCTCAGTCTTTGTCTCGCAATCTCTGACTCTCTGGCAGTCTCTCTCTGGCTCAGTCTTTGTCTCGCTCTCAGTTTGTCTCTGTCTTAGTCTCGCTCTCTCTCTGTCTCGCTCTCAGTCTCTTTCAGTCTCTCTATCTCTGTCTGTCTCTTCAGTTTCTGTCTCTTCAGTCTCTGTCTCTTTGTCTGTCTCTCTCAGTCTCTGTCTCTCTCAGTCTCGCTCTCTGTGCCTTTCTCTCTGTCTCAGTCTCTCTCTGAGTCTCTGAGATTCAAATTGAAGAAAAGGACAGCGCCACACCAGGAAGTGACAAGAAGCTACACACTTTATTCTGCCTCCTGCGGCAACGTTTCGGTCCGAGGACCTTTATCAGCTTGATAGGAGGCAGAATAAAGTGTGTAGCTTCTTGTCACTTCCTGGTGTGGCGCTGTCCTTTTCTTCAATTTGAATCTTGGATCTTTCTACTGGGATGGATTCCCTGGTGTGGACGTGCGCCCCGACGTCCATAGAGACAATGTCAGTATTGGGTGCGGTCTGACTAACTTTTGTTGAATCTCTCTGAGTCTCTGTCTCTGTATCAGTCTCTCTCTGTCTCTCTCAGTCTGTCACTCTCTGGCAGTCTCTCTCTGTTTGTCTCAGTCTCGCTCTCTCTGTCTTGCTCTCACTGTCTCTCTGTCAGTCTCTTTGTCAGTCTCTCTGTCAGTCTCTCTCTGTCTCAGTCTCTCTGTCTATCTCTCAGTCTCTCTCAGCATCTCTCTCTCTCTCTCTCTGTCTCTTGTAATGTGGTCCTGTAGCCGGGGTCAGGGTCCTATTAGTCCAATGTGTCTCCTCTCATATCAGAAAATACAAGGTAACAAACATGAAAATGCCATTTATATAAACAATAAAAATCCCCATAAAGTTGAAGATAAATATATATGATGAAAAGCCAAATAGAATAAAAATGGGAACAGCCAGTAGGTGAGTATAGATAATCACAATTACATATAGATGCATATGTATACTCAGTCTGAATTACATGGCCCACAAATGGAGAAGGGAAAAAAAGAAGAGATGACGTACAGGGGGCGCACTTTCTTCTTTCATTGTGTGATATTTTACCCCCCCCCCTTTCTTCTGCTTTCCTCTTTCTTTCCATTAACCTCTTTAGGGTCTTGTCCAGACAAGAGTATTCTTTTTAGGGTTGCCTGGATTCATTCAGGGACCGATTCCCATATGGTGGACTCTATACGCATTTACTGGTTGTTTTTATCTGCAATTTGCAGCCCACAGAAAGGGGCAGAGACCAGAATCCAAGGGAGATACAACGTGGGGGCTAATGCGGGGGCCATTATACATTTTCAATTACAGCAGGATCATCTGCTGAGGTTCCCCCTATACCCATGATTAAAGTGTGCCACCATAGTTGTAATCAAGGTTTAGGGGCCCACTCAGATGGTTCGCCCCCCCTGAGATGAACCCTTACCTACGCCTCTGGTGGCCAGTGTTATATACCCGATGCGTTAGAATTGGGCCACCATCTAGTAACTACTATAATATTGCTATAATAATGCCCCTATGTTCAATAATATAACTACAATAATACTGCTCCTTTGTACAAGAATATAACTACTATAATACTGCTCCTATGTACAAGAATATAACTACTATAATACTGCTCCTATGTACAAGAATATAACTACTATAATACTGCTCCTATGTACAAGAATATAACTACTATAATACTGCCCCTATGTACAAGAATATAACTACTATAATACTGATCCTATGTTCATGAATATAACTACTATAATACTGCTCCTATGTACAAGAATATAACTACTATAATACTGCCCCTATGTACAAGAATATAACTACTATAATACTGCCCCTATATACAAGAATATAACTACTATAATACTACCCCTATGTACAAGAATATAACTACTATAATACTGCCTCTATGTACAAGAATATAACTACTATAATACTGCCCCTATATACAAGAATATAACTACTATAATACTGCCCCTATGTACAAGAATATAACTACTATAATACTGCCCCTATGTACAAGAATATAACTACTATAATACTGCCCCTATGTACAGGAATATAACTACTATAATACTGCCCCTATGTACAAGAATATAACTACTATAATACTGCCCCACGAACAAGAATTTAACTACTATAATACTGCCCCTATGTACAGGAATATAACTACTATAATACTGCTCCTATGTACAGGAATATAACTACTATAATACTGCCCCTATGTACAAGAATATAACTACTATAATACTGCTCCTATGTACAAGAATATAACTACTATAATACTGCTCCTATGTACAAGAATATAACTACTATAATACTGCCCCTATGTACAAGAATATAACTACTATAACACTGCTCCTATGTACAAGAATATAACTACTATAATACTGCCCCACGAACAAGAATTTAACTACTATAATACTGCCCCTATGTACAGGAATATAACTACTATAATACTGCTCCTATGTACAAGAATATAACTACTATAACACTGCTCCTATGTACAAGAATATAACTACTATAATACTGCCCCACGAACAAGAATATAACTACTATAATACTGCCCCTATGTAAAAGAATATAACTACTATAATACTGCCCCTATGTACAAGAATATAACTACTATAATACTGCCCCACGTACAAGAATATAACTACTATAATACTGCCCCTATGTACAAGAATATAACTACTATAATACTGCCCCCACGTACAAGAATATAACTACTATAATACTGCTCCTATGTACAAGAATATAACTACTATAAAACTGCCCCCTATGTACAAGAATGTAAATACTATAATACTGCTCCTATGTACAAGAATATAACTACTATAATACTGCCCCTATGTACAAGAACATAACTACTATAATACTGCCCCTATGTACAAGAATATAACTACTATAATACTGCCCCTATGTACAAGAACATAACTACTATAATACTGCCCCTATGTACAAGAATATAACTACTATAATACTGCCCCTATGTACAAGAATATAACTACTATAATACTGCTCCTATGTACAAGAATATAACTACTATAATACTGCTCCTATGTACAAGAATATAACTACTATAATACTGCCCCTATGTACAAGAATATAACTACTATAATACTGCCCCTATGCACAAGAATATAACTACTATAATACTGCCCCTATGTACAAGAATATAACTACTATAATACTGCCCCTATGTACAAGAATATAACTACTATAATACTGCTCCTATGTACAAGAATATAACTACTATAAAACTGCCCCCTATGTACAAGAATGTAACTACTATAATACTGCTCCTATGTACAAGAATATAACTACTATAATACTGCCCCTATGTACAAGAATATAACTACTATAATACTGCCCCTATGTACAAGAACATAACTACTATAATACTGCCCCTATGTACAAGAATATAACTACTATAATACTGCCCCCTATGTACAAGAATATAACTACTATAATACTGCTCCTATGTACAAGAATATAACTACTATAATACTGCTCCTATGTACAGGAATATAACTACTATAATACTGCTCCTATGTGCAAGAATATAACTACTATAATACTGCTCCTATGTACAGGAATATAACTACTATAATACTGCCCCTATGTACTAGAATATAACTACTATAATACTGCTCCCTATGTACAAGAATATAACTACTATAATACTGCTCCTATGTACAAGAATATAACTACTATAATACTGCTCCTATGTACAGGAATATAACTACTATAATACTGCTCCTATGTGCAAGAATATAACTACTATAATACTGCTCTTATTTACCGTATATACTTTTTTTCTCTGCTATAGTTCTCAGCACTATTTATGCCCCTGGCATGGACAAGTAGAAGACGCATTGTTGCGTTTGGAGTACAGTCTCTTTCACATGCAGAAGATTCTCCTCATTCTGTGGAACCACTGGATGTGATCAGGATGATGGATGGATTTTGGGTTTCCAGGATGACACGGTGGATTCCCCCATTACCACCGCCTCCTCGGGGCTCATGTCTTGCTTATCCCCCTATACGGAGCTGATAAGTGACTATTATTGGATTTCAGTGAGTGGAGACTGTACATAGTGGCATCACTGTGCGCCCTGGGCTTGGAGAAAGGAGTGCAGTATTTGGGGGAAGCTGCCGGTCAATGGTGCTGCATCGCTGGCTCCATTTTAGTCCTTTTTCCATGAGTGCACTAATGTGACTCCAACTTAGCACCATTATCTATTGGGAAATCCTCTCCAGTGTCATTAGTGTCTTAAGGTACCTTCACACATAACGATTTCGTTAACGATATCGTTGCAACATCACGCTTTTTGTGACGTAGCAACGATCCCGCTAATGATCTCGTTATATGTGACAGCGACCAACGATCAGGCCCCTTCTGGGAGATCGTTGGTCGTTGGGGAATGATCAGGACCTTTTTTTGGTCGCTGATCACCCGCTGTCATCACTGGATCGGCGTGTGTGACGCCGATCTAGCGATGTGTTCACCTGTAACCAGGCCCTGCACTTAGTAACCCGATATTTACCCTGGTTACCATTGTAAAAGAAAAAAAAAAACACTACATACTTACATTCCGGTGTCTGTCCCCCGGAGTCAGCTTCCCTGCACTGTGTCAGCGCCGGCTGTAAAGCAGAGCACAGCGGTGACGTCACCGCTCTGCTTTACGGCCGGCGCTGACACAGTGCAGGGAAGCAGAACGCCGGGGGACAGACACCGGAATGTAAGTATCTAGTGTTTGTTTTTTTTAACTTTTACAATGGTAACCAGGGTAAACATCGGGTTACTAAGCGCGGCCCTGCGCTTAGTAACCCGATGTTTACCCTGGTTACCCGGTGACTCCGGCATCGTTGAAGACAGTTTCAACGATGCCGAAGTTGTTCCCCTGATCGTTGGTTGCTGGAGAGAGCTGTCTGTGTGACAGCTCCCTTAGATTCCAGCATTATCCCTCCACCTTACTTTACACTGCAGCAGCACTTGTTCCTTGTTTTTCCTGCCATTTGACCCCTGGGTCTGACTTTCTACCTATTGACCTTGCATTTTCTTTCTGATTCTCATAGTGCATTTTCCACCTATTATAAACTATCTTTGGGATTGAGATCTGCAACCATATTATTTCGGGTGCATCTCTCCACCTATAGAGATGTGGTCCTCTCTACTGAAATCCATAGAGAGTTTTGGAGATAACTCAGTCAGCAAGTCCCGTAAAAGGTTATCCACTAAAAGTATTAAATAAATAAACCTAAAAGGATTCCAGATCCATCAACAGCAGCTTGCTGATGTTTTCCATTTTGCAACAATATGCAGGAGTCATGGATGGACGGCTGTGTAATAAACAGTCCAATCCATTGATGGAATAATAGCATTAAGAGGCTTTATAAATTACACGAGGCATAATAAGTTTCCATCGGCAATATCATCCTTCATTTCCAGGCTGCGGTTTGCAGATATTATTTATACTTCTAAATTAATTTTCAGCACATTACTAGTGAATGTTTCCAATTTACATGATAATGATCTAACGTTCTCCAATAACCTGCAGTACATTAAATGGAAAGCAGAGCCGATAAAGCCACGGACGAGGCGGCGGCGCTTTAAAACAAATTTGCACTAAAATATTAAAGACTAATTTATTCTTTCCATATAAATGTCATTTTAATTAATCATAGCCGGCAGGTTTTACATTAGTCAAATATCACGGTGCTCCTGACGCAGATCAGATTCCGGTCGCCATTGTTCAGAGTTCACATGGAGTCTACATAGAGTTGTGCCCCCTGTTGTGAAATAAGTTGTGAAAGTTCTGCTTATATTATGGAGGAAATAATTATTCATGTTTTATTTGCAAATCTGATTTTCAATTTCACTTTACGAACTGGATACATTACCACACAGATCTCGCAGACCTGACCTTAAAAAGTCGGATTGGCTGTTTAATCATCTTTTAAAGTTTACATTTCTATCCCCCTCACCTGACCTAATTGACAGCTCCTCAATGTCCCTCCTCCCCACTGCTGATTTATTTCCACCCATCCATTATGATTGACAGCTCCTTTGTGTCTCTCCTACCTGTTCTGAATCTTCACTTAAATATATTGATTAATAGCTCTTCAGTGTCCCTCCTTCCTGCTGAATCTCCATCCACTGAGCGTGACTGATAGCTCTTCAGTGTCCCTCCTCCCTGCTGCTGAATCTCCATCCACTGAGCGTGACTGATAGCTCTTCAGTGTCCCTCCTCCCTGCTGCTGAATCTCCATCCACTGAGCGTGACTGATAGCTCTTCAGTGTCCCTCCTTCCTGCTGCTGAATCTCCATCCAGCGTGACTGATAGCTCTTCAGTGTCCCTCCTTCCTGCTGCTGAATCTCCATCCACTGAGCGTGACTGATAGCTCTTCAGTGTCCCTCCTTCCTGCTGCTGAATCTCCATCCAGCGTGACTGATAGCTCTTCAGTGTCCCTCCTTCCTGCTGCTGAATCTCCATCCAGCGGGAATGATAGCTCTTCAGTGTCCCTCCTCCCTGCTGCTGAATCTTCATCCACTGAGCGTGACTGATAGCTCTTCAGTGTCCCTCCTTCCTGCTGCTGAATCTCCATCCAGCGTGACTGATAGCTCTTCAGTGTCCCTCCTTCCTGCTGCTGAATCTCCATCCAGCGGGAATGATAGCTCTTCAGTGTCCCTCCTCCCTGCTGCTGAATCTCCATCCACTGAGCGTGACTGATAGCTCTTCAGTGTCCCTCCTTCCTGCTGCTGAATCTCTATCCACTGAGCGTGACTGATGGCTCTTCAGTGTCCCTCCTTCCTGCTCCTGAATCTCCATCCACTGAGTGTGACTGATGGCTCTTCAGTGTCCCTCCTTCCTGCTGCTGAATCTCTATCCACTGAGCGTTGAGCGTGACTGATAGCTCGTCAGTGTCCCTCCTTCCTGCTGCTGCTGAATCTCTATCCACTGGGCGGGAATGATAGCTGTTCAGTGTCCCTCCTCACTGCTGCTGAATCTCCATCCACTGAGTGTGACTGATAGCTCTTCAGTGTCCCTCCTCACTGCTGCTGAATCTCCATCCACTGAGCGTGACTGATAGCTCTTCAGTGTCCCTCCTTCCTGCTGCTGCTGAATCTCCATCCACTGGGCGGGAATGATAGCTGTTCAGTGTCCATCCTCACTGCTGCTGAATCTCCATCCACTGAGTGTGACTGATAGCTCTTCAGTGTCCCTCCTCACTGCTGCTGAATCTCCATCCACTGAGCGTGACTGATAGCTCTTCAGTGTCCCTCCTTCCTGCTGCTGAATCTCTATCCACTGAGTGTGACTGATAGCCCTTCAGTGTCCCTCCTTCCTGCTGCTGAATCTCTATCCACTGAGCGTTGAGCGTGACTGATAGCTCGTCAGTGCCCCTCCTTCCTGCTGCTGCTGAATCTCTATCCACTGGGCGGGAATGATAGCTGTTCAGTGTCCCTCCTCACTGCTGCTGAATCTCCATCCACTGAGTGTGACTGATAGCTCTTCAGTGTCCCTCCTTCCTGCTGCTGAATCTCTATCCACTGAGCGTTGAGCGTGACTGATAGCTCGTCAGTGTCCCTCCTTCCTGCTGCTGCTGAATCTCTATCCACTGGGCGGGAATGATAGCTGTTCAGTGTCCCTCCTTCCTGCTGCTGAATCTCCATCCACTGAGTGTGACTGATAGCTCTTCAGTGTCCCTCCTCACTGCTGCTGAATCTCCATCCACTGAGTGTGACTGATAGCTCTTCAGTGTCCCTCCTCACTGCTGCTGAATCTCCATCCATTGAGCGTGACTGATAGCCCTTCAGTGTCCCTCCTTCCTGCTGCTGAATCTCCATCCACTGAGCGTGACTGATAGCTCTTCAGTGTCTCTCCTTCCTGCTGCTGCTGAATCTCTATCCACTGAGCGTGACTGATAGCTCTTCAGTGTCCCTCCTTCCTGCTGCTGAATCTCCATCCACTGAGCGTGACTGATGGCTCTTCACTGTCCCTCCTCCCTGCTGCTGCTGAATATCTGCCTACCTGGCCAAATTGACAGCTCCTCTTTGTTCCTTCTCCCTTCTGCTATATATACCAGTAGCCTAGCAAATGGGGAGGGGGCAGTGGGGGCAGTCACCCCGGGCCCCGCGCTGTGAAGGGCCCACCCAGAGCTACGCTACTGTTAATGGTATGGGCGAGTACATTATACAACTGTATATAAAATCTGTCTATTAGGGATGCATTATATTGGGGTATCAGGGGCAGCAATAGGGACACATACGGCAGCAGCGGCTCAGTATTGGGGTATCAGGTGCAGTAATAGGGACAGATACGGCAGCAGCGGCTCAGTATTGGGGTATCAGGGGCAGTAATAGGGACACATACGGCAGCAGTGGCTCAGTATTGGGGTATCAGGTGCAGTAATAGGGACACATACGGCAGCAGCAGCTCAGTATTGGGGTATCAGGGGCAATAATAGGGACACGTGCGGCAGCAGCGGCTCAGTATTGGGGTATCAGGGGCAGTAATAGGGACACATACGGCGGCAGCAGCTCAGTATTGGGGTATCAGGGGCAGTAATAGGGACACATACGGCAGCAGTGGCTCTGTATTGGGGTATCAGGTGTAGTAATAGGGACACATACGGCAGCAGGGGCTCAGTATTGGGGTATCAGGTGCAGTAATAGGGACACATACGGCAGCAGCGGCTCAGTATTGGGGTATCAGGTGCAGTAATAGGGACACATACGGCTGCAGAGGCTCAGTATTGGGGTATCATGTGCAGTAATAGGGACACATACGGCAGCAGGGGCTCAGTATTGGGGTATCAGGTGCAGTAATAGGGACACATACGGCAGCAGCGACTCAGTATTGGGATATCAGGTGCAGTAATGGGGACACATACGGCAGCAGCGGCTCAGTATTGGGTATCAGGGGCAGTAATAGGGACACATACGGCAGCAGCGGCTCAGTATTAGGGTATCAGGGGCAGTAATATGGACACATACGGCAGCAGTGGCTCAGTATTGGGATATCAGGGGCAGTAATAGGGACACATACGGCAGCAGCGGCTCAGTATTGGGATATCAGGTGCAGTAATGGGGACACATACGGCAGCAGCGGCTCAGTATTGGGTATCAGGGGCAGTAATAGGGACACATACGGCAGCAGCAGCTCAGTATTGGGGTATCAGGGGCAATAATAGGGACACGTGCGGCAGCAGCGGCTCAGTATTGGGGTATCAGGGGCAGTAATAGGGACACATACGGCGGCAGCAGCTCAGTATTGGGGTATCAGGGGCAGTAATAGGGACACATACGGCAGCAGTGGCTCTGTATTGGGGTATCAGGTGTAGTAATAGGGACACATACGGCAGCAGGGGCTCAGTATTGGGGTATCAGGTGCAGTAATAGGGACACATACGGCAGCAGCGGCTCAGTATTGGGGTATCATGTGCAGTAATAGGGACACATACGGCAGCAGGGGCTCAGTATTGGGGTATCAGGTGCAGTAATAGGGACACATACGGCAGCAGCGGCTCAGTATTAGGGTATCAGGGGCAGTAATATGGACACATACGGCAGCAGTGGCTCAGTATTGGGATATCAGGTGCAGTAATAGGGACATATACGGCAGCAGTGGCTCAGTATTGGGGTATCAGGTGCAGTAATAGGGACACATACAGCAGCAGCGGCTCAGTATTGGGGTATCAGGTGTAGTAATGGGGACACATACGGCAGCAGTGGCTCAGTATTGGGATATCAGGGGCAGTAATAGGGACACATACGGCAGCAGAGGCTCAGTATTGGGGTATCAGGTGCAGTAATGGGGACACATACGGCAGCAGTGGCTCAGTATTGGGATATCAGGGGCAGTAATAGGGACACATACGGCAGCAGCGGCTCAGTATTGGGGTATCAGGTGCAGTAATAGGGACACATACGGCAGCAGTGGCTCAGTATTGGGATATCAGGTGCAGTAATAGGGACACATACGGCAGCAGTGGCTCAGTATTGGGATATCAGGGGCAGTAATAGGGACACATACGGCAGCAGCGGCTCAGTATTGGGATATCAGGTGCAGTAATGGGGACACATACGGCAGCAGCGGCTCAGTATTGGGGTATCAGGGGCAGTAATGGGGACACATACGGCAGCAGCGGCTCAGTATTGGGGTATCAGGGGCAGTAATAGGGACACATACGGCAGCAGCGGCTCAGTATTGGGGTATCAGGTGCAGTAATGGGGACACATACGGCAGCAGCGGCTCAGTATTGGGGTATCAGGGGCAGTAATAGGGACACATACGGCAGCAGCAGCTCAGTATTGGGGTATCAGGGGCAATAATAGGGACACGTGCGGCAGCAGCGGCTCAGTATTGGGGTATCAGGGGCAGTAATAGGGACACATACGGCGGCAGCAGCTCAGTATTGGGGTATCAGGGGCAGTAATACGGACACATACGGCAGCAGCGGCTCAGTATTGGGGTATTAGGGGCAGTAATAGGGACACATACGGCAGCAGCGGCTCAGTATTGGGGTATCAGGGGCAGTAATAGGGATACATACGGCAGCAGCGGCTCAGTATTGGGGTATCAGGTGTAGTAATAGGGACACATACGGCAGCAGCGGCTCAGTATTGTGGTATCAGGTGCAGTAATAGGGACACGTACGGCAGCAGCGGCTCAGTATTGGGGTATCAGGGGCAGTAATAGGGATACATATGGCAGCAGCGGCTCAGTATTGGGGTATCAGGTGTAGTAATAGGGACACATACGGCAGCAGCGGCTCAGTATTGTGGTATCAGGTGCAGTAATAGGGACACGTACGGCAGCAGCGGCTCAGTATTGGGGTATTAGGTGCAGTAATAGGGACACATACGGCAGCAGAGGCTCAGTATCGGGGTATCAGGTGCAGTAATAGGGACACGTACGGCAGCAGCGGCTCAGTATTGGGGTATCAAGTGCAGTAATAAGGACACATACGGCAGCAGCGGCTCAGTATTGGGGTATCAGGGGCAGTAACAGGGACACATACGGCAGCAGCAGCTCAGTATTGGGGTATCAGGGGCAGTAATAGGGACACATACGGCAGCAGCGGCTCAGTATTTGGGTATCAGGTGCAGTAATAGGGACACATACGGCAGCAGCGGCTCAGTATTGGGGTATCAGGGGCAGTAATATGGACACATACGGCAGCAGCGGCTCAGTATTGGGGTATCAGGGACAGTAATAGGGACACATGCAGCAGCGGCTCAGTATTGGGGTATCAGGTGCAGTAATAGGGGCACATACGGCAGCAGCGGCTCAGTATTAGGGTATCAGGTGCAGTAGTAGGGACACATACGGCAGCAGCGGCTCAGTATTGGGGTAGCAGGTGTAGTAATGGGGACATACGGCAGCAGCGGCTCAGTATTGGGTATCAGGGGCAGTAATAGGGACACATACGGCAGCAGCGGCTCAGTATTGGGGTATCAGGGGCAGTAATAGGGACACAGGACAGGAGCGGCTCAGTATTGGGATATCAGGTGTAGTAATGGGGACACATACGGCAGCAGCGGCTCAGTATTGGGGTATCAGGGGCAGTAATAGGGACACATATGGCAGCAGCGGCTCAGTATGGGGGTATCAGGGGCAGTAATAGGGACACATATGGCAGCAGCGGCTCAGTATTGGGGTATCAGGAGCAGTAATAGGGACACATATAGCAGAGGCTCTGTATTGGGGTATCAGGAGCAGTAATAGGGACACATATGGCAGCAGCGGCTCAGTATGGGGGTATCAGGGGCAGTAATAGGGACACATATGGCAGAAGCAGCTCTGTATTGGGGTATCAGGTGCAGTAATAGGGACACATACGGCAGCAGCGGCTCAGTAGTGGGGTATCAGGGGCAGTAATAGGGACACATATGGCAGCAGCGGCTCAGTATTGGGGTATCAGGAGCAGTAATAGGGACACATACGGCAGCAGGGGCTCAGTATTGGGGTATCAGGGGCAGTAATAGGGACACATACGGCAGCAGAGGCTCAGTATTGGGGTATCAGGGGCAGTAATAGGGACACATACGGCAGCAGCGGCTCAGTATTGAGGTATCAGGGGCAGTAATAGGGACACATACGGCAGCAGCGGCTCAGTATTGGGGTATCAGGTGCAGTAATAGGGACACGTACGGCAGCAGCGGCTCAGTATTGGGGTATCAAGTGCAGTAATAGGGACACATACGGCAGCAGAGGCTCAGTATCGGGGTATCAGGTGCAGTAATAGGGACACGTACGGCAGCAGCGGCTCAGTATTGGGGTATCAAGTGCAGTAATAAGGACACATACGGCAGCAGCGGCTCAGTATTGGGGTATCAGGGGCAGTAACAGGGACACATACGGCAGCAGCAGCTCAGTATTGGGGTATCAGGGGCAGTAATAGGGACACATACGGCAGCAGCGGCTCAGTATTTGGGTATCAGGTGCAGTAATAGGGACACATACGGCAGCAGCGGCTCAGTATTGGGGTATCAGGGGCAGTAATATGGACACATACGGCAGCAGCGGCTCAGTATTGGGGTATCAGGGACAGTAATAGGGACACATGCAGCAGCGGCTCAGTATTGGGGTATCAGGTGCAGTAATAGGGGCACATACGGCAGCAGCGGCTCAGTATTAGGGTATCAGGTGCAGTAGTAGGGACACATACGGCAGCAGCGGCTCAGTATTGGGGTAGCAGGTGTAGTAATGGGGACATACGGCAGCAGCGGCTCAGTATTGGGTATCAGGGGCAGTAATAGGGACACATACGGCAGCAGCGGCTCAGTATTGGGGTATCAGGGGCAGTAATAGGGACACAGGACAGGAGCGGCTCAGTATTGGGATATCAGGTGTAGTAATGGGGACACATACGGCAGCAGCGGCTCAGTATTGGGGTATCAGGGGCAGTAATAGGGACACATATGGCAGCAGCGGCTCAGTATGGGGGTATCAGGGGCAGTAATAGGGACACATATGGCAGCAGCGGCTCAGTATTGGGGTATCAGGAGCAGTAATAGGGACACATATAGCAGAGGCTCTGTATTGGGGTATCAGGAGCAGTAATAGGGACACATATGGCAGCAGCGGCTCAGTATGGGGGTATCAGGGGCAGTAATAGGGACACATATGGCAGAAGCAGCTCTGTATTGGGGTATCAGGTGCAGTAATAGGGACACATACGGCAGCAGCGGCTCAGTAGTGGGGTATCAGGGGCAGTAATAGGGACACATATGGCAGCAGCGGCTCAGTATTGGGGTATCAGGAGCAGTAATAGGGACACATACGGCAGCAGGGGCTCAGTATTGGGGTATCAGGGGCAGTAATAGGGACACATACGGCAGCAGAGGCTCAGTATTGGGGTATCAGGGGCAGTAATAGGGACACATATGGCAGCAGCGGCTCAGTATTGGGGTATCAGGTGCAGTAATAGGGATACATATGGCAGCAGAGGCTCAGTATTGGGGTATCAGGTGGAGTAATAGGAGACACATACGGCAGCAGTGGCTCAGTATTGGGGTATCAGGTGCAGTAATAGGGACACATACGGCAGCAGCGGCTCAGTATTGGGGTATCGGGTGCAGTAATAGGGTCACATATGGCAGCAGCAGCTCAGTATTGGGGTATCGGGTGTAGTAATAGGGACACATACGGCAGCAGGGGCTCAGTATTGGGGTATCAGGTGCAGTAATAGGGACACATACGGCAGCAGGGGCTCAGTATTGGGGTATCAGGTGCAGTAATAGGGACACATGCGGCAGCAGCGGCTCAGTATCGGGGTATCAGGGGCAGTAATAGGGACACATACGGCAGCAGAGGCTCAGTATTGGGGTATCAGGTGCAGTAATAGGGACACATACGGCAGCAGCGGCTCTGTATTGGGGTATCAGGTGTAGTAATAGGGACACATACGGCAGCAGCGGCTCAGTATTGGGGTATCAGGAGCAGTAATAGGGACACATACGGCAGCAGTGGCTCAGTATTGGGGTATCAGGTGCAGTAATAGGGACACATACGGCAGCAGCTGCTCAGTATTGGGGTATCAGGGGCAGTAATAGGGACACATACGGCAGCAGCGGCTTAGTATTGGGGTATCAGGGGCAGTAATAGGGACACATACGGCAGCAGAGGCTCAGTATTGGGGTATCAGGTGCAGTAATAGGGACACATACGGCAGCAGCGGCTCAGTATTGGGGTATCAGGGGCAGTAATAGGGACACATACGGCAGCAGCGGCTCAGTATTGGGATATCAGCAGGATGAGGAGTTTGTGCAGGTCGGGAATAGATGGTGATGGGGCTGGAATGTGAGAAGTGAAATGTGTCTTTGTTGTATTCTCTACAGCCGAGTCGTGGCTGGAAGAAGTTGTCATGTCGGTCTGGGCCAGATGGAAAAGACGGGAAAAGTGAACGATTCCATCAGAAAGGACGTCAGCGGTAAGACATTATCTGTAACGGTGCTGTGATCTCTTATATGTCCTGTAGGACTGGTATCTACCACTGACCATATGTCAAAGTGGGCAGATTTTCAGCAGCAACAGTGAGGAGGGTCATTGAAGAGCTGTCAATCCAGCCAGGTGGGAAGATATTTAGCAGCAGGGAGGAGGAACACTGAGGAGCTCTCAATCAGGATAGGTGGGCAGAGATTCAGCAACAGGAAGGAAAGAAACTGAGTGGATGTACATCAGAGGCGTAGCTAGAGTTTTGGTTGAGGGGGGGGGGATAATTGAGTCATTCCCTTGCTTGGATTTACAAAGTAAGTATACCAGTCTCTTCAGGTCTAAGAGAGCAATTTAAGAACGCTTGCAGTTTGTATTGTGAGATTTTATTACAAACCCCATTTTTGCTGCATATAAATCAACACAGGCTGAAATATTATAGTATTTCTACCTTCGTGCTAGTAAATATAATTATGTAATAGAAAATTTGCCAAAAAGGTTTTCAAAAATTTTCTCATGGATTAATCATTTCATTGCTCCCGGTCAGTGGTTGGGTTGGAATTTACAGATTCTCAAGAGCTAGATCTCCTTTCTAAGAGACAGGTGGATTGTGCCAAGTGTTTCCGAGCAGGTGCCAACATCTACTCCCCTTATGTTCCGTCCATATTACAAAAGTCCCCCATCAAGTTATACAGAAGGGTAAGCTATACGATGAGAGGTGAATTTTAAGGGGCACGACCGATTGACTGCATTTGGCCCCCCATTCTGCAAATGGCAGCTTTGGGCATATAATAAAGTGCAATGTGCCCCTTTATTTTTCCCATTCCTCATTTTTAAAGACCCCTATGACAGGTAATATCACTCATTTTTCTATTGCTCCATTGTAACATTCGACTGAACCAAAAGAAATCACGGTTCCGCTCCTCCACGGACGACAAGCTAATTTCCTTCCTTCTTGACCTTTATAAATTGCTATTAAGTTGATGAATTATTGCGGCTCCATTCGTCCGCACCGTCACTATTTCTTTTTTTCTAGCCGGCGCGGTTATGCGAAACCTTTCTAGCAAACGGCTTGAAAATTCTTCTAAAAATCAAAGAGGAGATGAGATTTATGATGTAAATAGTGCGTGTGCTAAATGAGGATGGAAATAGGTCAGCACATTTACATTGCAGACGCTCGGCTGTACCCAGATGAGCATATGTTTAGTGATGAGAAAAGCAAAAAAAAAAAAAAAAACGGACTGGAAATTGTGGGAAATGCTGTAATGATCACTGCCAAAAATGTAATTGTATTCAACCATTGAGACAATATGATTTAAAGGGAACATATTTTTCGAGCACACGGAAGGCGCTCGGTTAGCACCCGAGCATGCTCAGATAACACCTTATCCCAGCGCATTCGCTCATCACTATAAGGTGGCATTGCGACCCCAGATTACTGCAACAAGCCAGTGGCAAAAAGTGAGACCCCGTTGGATTTTTTGCAACTTGCTTGTCATGGTCTCTGTACACAAGGTGGTACCAATGCAACTTTGTTCACCTGCGGTATAATGTGTGGAGCCCTACTATAATACAGTCCAAATATTACAGTCGTATATGATAATACAGCGAAGTAACACTCAAATTACCAATGCACCAAAAACAGCGTCAAATAACAGAACGATAGGATGCCTAAATAATGCGGCTGTACAGTTCCCAAATACAGTGATTCAGTGTACAATCAATGCAATGGCAAAGTAACAAAATAATGCTAAATTATTACCGCAGTACAGTGCTGAAATACTGCAAATACATAATATTCACATAGTACAATGATTTAGTGCCCAAATCACACAGTGATACGGTACTAAAATAATACTATCATACAACGCTCAGATAAAACCGTCATGAAATGGCCAATGACTACATCTTTAAAGTGCGAAATTAACACAAAAGTATAATACCCAAATACTATAAACATAAAGTACTCAAATAATACCTTTATACTATGCTCAACCAAGAAACCATTTAATTCCCAAATATACAACTATGCAGTGCCTACATAACACAGCCATACAGTGCCTAAATAATACAGCCATACAGTACCTAAATAATACAGCTATTCAGTGCCTAAATAATACAGCCATACAGTGCCTAAATAATACAGCCATACAGTACCTAAACAATACAGCTATTCAGTGCCTAAATAATACAGCCATACAGTGCCTAAATAATACAGCCATACAATGCCTACATTATACAGCCATACAGTGCCTAAATAATACAGCCATACAATGCCTACATAATACAGCCATACAGTGCCTAAATAATACAGCCATACAGTGCCTAAATAATACAGCAATACAGTGCCTAAATAATACAGCCATACAATGCCTAAATAATACAGCCATGCAGTGGCTAAATAATACAGCCATGGAGTGCCTACATAATACAGCCATACAGTGCCTAAATAATACAGCCATACAATGCCTACATAATACAGCCATACAGTGCCTAAATAATACAGCCATACAGTGCCTAAATAATACAGCCATACAATGCCTAAATAATACAGCCATGCAGTGACTAAATAATACAGCCATGGAGTGCCTACATAATACAGCCATGGAGTGCCTACATAATACAGCCATACAATGCCTACATAATACAGCCATACAGTGCCTAAATAATACAGCCATACAGTGCCTAATTAATACAGCCATACAATGCCTAAATAATACAGCCATACAGTTCCTAAATAATACAGCCATGGAGTGCCTAAATAATACAGCCATACAGTGCCTAAATAATACAGCTATACAATGCCTAAATAATACAGCCATGCAGTGGCTAAATAATACAGCCATACAGTGCCTAAATGATACAGCTATACAGTGCCTAAATAATGCAGCCATACAATGCCTAAATAATACAGCCATACAATGCCTAAATAATACAGCCATACAATGCTTAAATAATACAGCCATGCAGTGGCTAAATAATACAGCCATACAGTGCCTACATAATACAGCCATACAGTGCCTAAATAATACAGCCATACAGTGCCTAAATAATACAGCCACACAGTGGCTAAATAATACAGCCATACAGTGCCTACATAATACAGCATACAATGCCTAAATAATACAGCCATACAGTGCCTACATAATACAGCCATACAGTGCCTAAAGGTACCTTCACACTGAGCAACTTTAGAATGATAACGATAGCGATCTGTGACGTTGCAGCATCCTGGATAGCGATATCGTTGTGTTTGACAGGCAGCAGCGATCAGGATCCTGCTGTGACATCGCTGGTCGGAGCTTGAAGGCCAGAACTTTATTTCGTCGCTGGATCTCCCGCAGACATCGCTGAATCGGCGTGTGTGACGCCGATCCAGCGATGTCTTCACTTGTAACCAGGGTAAACATCGGGTTACTAAGCGCAGGGCTGCGCTTAGTAACCCAATGTTTACCCTGGTTACCATTGTAAATGTAAAAAAAAAAACACTACATACTTACATTCCGGTGTCTGTCGCGTTCCCCGGCGTCAGCTTCCCTGCACTGTGTCAGCGCCGGACGGCCGTAAAGCAGAGCACAGCGGTGACGTCACCGCTCTGCTTTACGGCCGGCGCTTACACAGTGCAGGGAAGCTGACGCCGGGGAACGCGACAGACACCGGAATGTAAGTATGTAGTGTTTTTTTTTTTTTTTACATTTACAATGGTAACCAGGGTAAACATTGGGTTACTAAGCGCGGCCCTGCGCTTAGTAACCCGATGTATACCCTGGTTACCCGGGGACTTCGGCATCATTGGTAGCTGGAGAGCGGTCTGTGTGACAGCTCCCCAGCGACCACACAACGACTAAACAGCGACGCTGCAGCGATCGGCATCGTTGTCTATATCGCTGCAGCGTCGCTTAATGTGACGGTACCTTAAATAATACAGCCATACAGTGCTCAAATAATACAACCACATAATATAACAATCTAAGCATACAGTACCCAAATAAGACAGCCGCACCGTGCCTAAATAGAAATATACGATACAGTGATACAGTGCCCAAATGATGTAGTTCTTAATTATTGGAATCATACAGCCATCAGTGGCGTAGGAAGGAGGGTGCGGGGGGGGCGGTCCGCCCCGGGCGGCACAATGCTGGGGGCGGCCGGCGCTGCAGGAGAAGAAGATAAAAAATAAAAAAAAATAAAAAAAAAAAGACGCCCCTTTAAATCTTCGGGCGGCGCCGTCCGCCGCCATGACCAGGGCCAGCTCCCCCCACCCCCGGGTCCCGCCCCCGCCCCCGCCCCCCGCTCTAATACTCACCTCTCCTGGTTCCTGCGGCTTCAGCGTCCTCTGACTCTGCGACGTCTCAGAGCAGAGGGCGCGATGACGTCACTACTGTGCGCGCCGCTCTGCCTCTCTGTCCTGAGCGTCGCAGAGCCGGAGAGACGCTGACTGCACCGGACCTGCGCTGGGAACGGGAGAGGTGAGGATTTTACTTTTTTTTTTTTTTCTTTATTTCTGACTGTCTGGGGCTGGGGCAATACAGGAGACTATGGGGCAGATTGCTGGACACACTGGGGCAATACTGGAGACCATGGGGCAGATTGCTGGACACACTGGGGCAATACTGGAGACCATGGGGCAGAATGCTGGACACACTGGGGCAGTACAGGAGACTATGGGGCAGAATGCTGGACACACTGAATACTGGAGACCATGGGGCAGATCTCAGGACACATTGAGGCAATGCTGGAGACCCTGGGGCAGACTTCTGGACATACTGGGGCAATACTGGAGACCATGGGGCAGATTGCTGGACACACCGGGGCAATACTGGAGACCATGGGGCAGAATGCTGGACACACTGGGGCAATACAGGAGACCATGGGGCAGATTGCTGGACACACTGGGGCAATACTGGAGACCATGGGGCAGAATGCTGGACACACTGGGGCAGTACAGGAGACTATGGGGCAGAATGCTGGACACACTGGGGCAATACTGGAGACCCTGGGGCAGATTGCTGGTCACACTGGAGCAATACTGGAGACCCTGGGGCAGATTTCTGGACACATTGAGGCAATGCTGGAGACCCTGGGGCAGACTTCTGGACACACTGGGGCAATGCTGGACACTGGGGCAGATTGCTGGACACACTGGGGGTAATATACTGGACACACTGGGGCAATGCTGGACACTGGGGGTAATATGCTGGACACACTGGGGCAGACTGCTGGACACACTGGGGAAAGGCTGGACACTGGGGCAGATTGCTGGACACACTGAGGGCAGATTGCTGGACACACTGGGGGTAATATGCTGGACATACTGGGGCAGATTGCTGGACACACTGGGGGTAATATGCTGGACACACTGGGGCAGATTGCTGGACAACATGGGGGTAATATGCTGGACACACTGGGGCAGATTGCTGGACAACATGGGGGTAATATGCTGGACACACTGGGGGCAGGACTTGAGGCATGGGCAGAATGTAGATACGGGGCATGATTGGAGACACGGGGCAGGATTGGATCATGGGGCAGGACGGATACGATGGAGGCTGGTGGGGCAGGATGGGGAGATCATATGGGGTAGAATGGATACTCATGAGGGCAGGATACGACAACATATGGCTGGAGCCAGGAATGAGATAAACGGGGCCAGGGTGGGGAATATTATTACCATAGGGGATAATTAAGGGATATTGTTACTGCAGTGATGTATTTATTTTATTTTTTGAGTATACTGTTTTAAATGGGGGGGCGGTCCTGTTACTGTGCAGAGTGACACTATATCACCTTTTTTTCTTCATGTGGTGTAATGTAGAAGTTGTGAAAAATTAAGTAATGTGTTCTGCAAGCGGAGCTCGAGATAACTGTGTTATTTCCTGCAGAAACGAGTCCTGGCTGGAAGGAATGATGGCGGTCTGTGCTGGATGAAAGATGAAGGACTTCACCTAGAGACGTCACTGGTGAGTCAGTGTTACCTATACACTGACACTATACACTGTATACTATATAGAGGTCCTGTGTATAATGTCACCAGTGATCTCTGTATTACCTCTACACAGACACTGCATACTAAGTACAGATCTCCTGTGAATACTGGCACTTATGGTGATAGTATTGTGGTTTTTTTTTTTATTACTGATCAGTATTGTAGTATTCAGTCACTATGTGGTGGTAATATGTGGTCTGGAAATGGTGCGGTGGTATTTGTCCCTTGTATGTAGTATTATTCGGTCACTATGTGGCCTGGTCATGGTGTGGTGGTATTAAGTCACAGGTGTGGCATGTGGGGGTGACACCATTAGGCCCAGTTTAAGTTCTACAAAACAGGAAAACCATTTTTGGTAACCTTTGTGTGTATTGAGCTGGGGGGGGGGGGATGGGGGATGGGGGTGGGGCGCCAAACTCGGGAACAGCCCCGGGCGGCAAAAGCTCTAGCTACGCCTCTGACAGCCATACAATTAATACATCCTTACAGAGCTTGAATAATACAAATGTATAATGCCCAAATCATAGAAGGACACAGTGACAAGTAAAGGCAATCAATGACCAAATAATACAATGTCCAAATGATATAATAAGTTATAACACAAGCTTATAGGACCTAAATAATACAGCAATGGAGTGCCTAATAATTTTACCGTGCAGTGATTAAACAATACAAAGATTTGATTCCCAAATATATAACCATACAGTGATTCAATTATAAAATCATACAATGTATAAATAATGCAGTGCCCATACAATAATACAAGGATGCAGTCTCCAAGTAATACAATCGCATTGAACCAAACTAATATAGGCACATAATGCATGAATCATATAAATGTATAATGCCCAAATAATACACTCATACAATGTAATAAATAATAATAATAATAATCTTTATTTTTATATAGCGCATACTTATAATGCTCAACCAATACAACCATACATCGCCTAAATATACAGCCATCAGGACATAAATAATACAGCCATTAAGTGCCCCATAGTGAAATCATACAATGTTAAAGTAATATAATTGTACAATGCACAAATAATACTGTGTCCATATAATACAACCATGCAGTGCTGAAATAATGCAGTCATGCAGTGCACAAAACAAACAAACATTAAGTGCCCAAATATGCAATCATATAGGGTCTAAGTAATACAGCCAAGCAGTGCCGAAATAATGCAGACATACACTACCCAAACATTATAGCCAAGCAGCACGGAAATAATGCAGTCATACAGTACCCAAATAATACAGCCAAGCAGTGGCGAAATAATGCAGTCATACAGTACCCAAATAATATAACCAGTAGAATAATACACACAAAATAAAACAACCATTATGTGTCCAAATATGCAATCGTTTGCTGCCGGTGAAGACATCACCGCCTATAGGGAACATGTGGGATTTCATGACGACCGTCCAAAGGAATAACTAATTCTGAAGACCTTAGAAGCGTAAGAGCTGTTCTTTTGTGGGGTTTCCATTCTGACCAATAAATGGGGTGTCCTGGGTGGTGGCCCACAACTAGAAGAACATCTGCCGCCCAATCAAAATGCAGCCTAATATCCAATATGACATCATCTATGAACCCTTTCGAAACTGCAATAGATTTTCTTGGATGTTTGGTGGCCATGGACATTAGCCCCAGCCAATTTTTCTTGGGTTTTCTAATAATCACGTACCTTTGGTCCACCCTGATGGAATCTTAGTAGATCTCAGCAAATTTGTTTGGATCTTCCTACAAATATTTGACGTCCATGACCACCTATAGATAACATGTTGCCACTAAAGCTTGCTGTACACATGCGTTGACCAAAATGTGGCCAATCAGCCAATCAGCCAAGTGTCAGAACGTTTTTATGGATCACACAGCCATAGGAAGGCCATCATGACCAATCATCAAGTTTTTGGGTTGACATTGGTTTGTCATCGTCCATCACGAAATATAGCAGCTATCTGACACACCTTTGTGTTTGACAGCTTAAGAGGACAACCTGTCCTTGATGTTTGCATTCCTTCCTGTAATTTCAGTCTCCTCTGGAGAGACCAGCCTTGGGAAACAGCAGGTGTTTACTCCATAAGCTGAACAGTGAGTATCTGCTCAATGTCTTTCTAGCTTGTTGTTCGGTTGTGATTTTTTTTGGTGGGGGCAAACAGATTGTCTTAAATTGTACCTTATTCAACTTTCACAATTTTTTTGCCGTAATGTTTCAGTAAATGGTTTGCAGGTTTTAATTTGCTGATCATAGGACTAAGATAGTTCAATTTATGCTTTGACTGACCCTCAGATGTTGCCCAGACTCACGACACCAAAGGTCCAGCAGAAGACAATCCCATTCGGAGGTGATTTTAGAGCCTCCATCATTTGTGATGTGTTACAAAACCTATTATTCCTTATCAATGACTTGTCTAGATTCATATAGATGGAGGGTTGGCCAAAAGAACCTCAACCCACTGCTGACCAGAAGACCAAAGTCTCATGGAGCCATGACAGTAAACATTTGACTGAGCGATCAACAAAGCTGACCGGCCATGTGTGATTGCATTACTTGGTCTGGTTGGACTGTATGAAATGGATTCATAAGGCTGCTGAAGCTCGGAGGAGAGAGGCATGATAACATCTCCATATCTTGAAGTTCTCAGGTCGAGCTTCTTGCCTTGTAGCCTGTTGCTAAGATATTCATTATGCAAATTATATTTTCAACAAGCTCTTTACAAATACACATATATTTAAGGATTACCATGGAAATGTAAAACCTCACAAGCATGACTGGAGCTTATACAGAAGCTACCTGTATGGTAAGCATCGAAGAACATGTCTTGAAGTTCAAGTGAATTCATCTCCAAGGACAAGGTGCAAACGTAAGAGGGACAAAGTCAATTTCAGGAACCGACTGTTATTGCAGACATTTCCCCAATATTGTAATGTGTGTACAACATATGTCTAGTGCCTGAATTGTGTGTGGCACGTGTCCTGTATGTGAGTGTCCCATGTGTTATATGTCTTATGAATGCGGCACGTGTCCTGCATAGTTGAACAGAAGCCTTTATTTTCCTTCACAACAGTTGCGCTAGCGCTTGATGGTTACAGCTCACCCCCAGTAATTCAACACACTTGAGGGTTGCAGAACTTATCTTTATATTCACTGTTGAGTGGTCCTGTTTTGGGTCCAGAGAAAACCGTAAATACTCTGTAAGTCCACCTTCAGGTTGAGTTTGAAGTGTCTACCAGCGTTTGCACATATATTTGTGCCTCTGTGAGTCTCTTGGAGGTTACCACCTGCCACAGATTGTCCAGCCTATGTGTCATTTGTGGGTTATCTGCCAGTCTGTATAGTTAGTCAAGTATTTGCATGGTTCCTCATGATCACTCGGCCACTTCTTTCAATGGATTTTACTCCCAATCAAACTTGGCTGCAGATTTCAGGGACCAACTGCATAGCTTCCTCTCAGGCGCACAGTCACTTGCTGCAGCCGATTGGCGAAACCATAGGTTGACAAGCTGAGCTCTACTACTATACAGTATGTAGTTTCAGCACCTACCCCACACGGGTATGCGGTCTCCAGTGACTATTACTCACTAACCCTCCCTTGCAAGGCTCATATTGTGACGTGGACCTGCTAAGCACCCGGACTTGGAGACTAAATGAACCCCAAGCGTCATTGCAGCTGGAAGGATGGCATGCGGGGAGTGAGGACATGGCACTCACAGTAGTCTGGATAGCAGCAGGATGGATGAAATGAAGCATGCGTGAATGGAAGCAGGTTAAGCACGATCTGCATAGGAGGTGGAGTATGCGAAATTAGAGTCTAGACTAGCCATTCAAAGACGCAGGTTTGTGTCCTAATGGGCCTAAAAAGTCCTAGGAAGATCATGTCACACAAAGTAACCTGCAAAGCCTGACGTGGAGCACAACAGATGGCAGCAGACCGAGGTGAAGGGAGCAAAGCCCAGACACGGGACAGATGTGTAACAAAACTTCTTTCTGCCCCAATGAACAGAGGCTACTATCTCCACAACTGGTCCTCACGTGCCACAATCTGTTGATGACAATCTCACGGTGGATGATTTTGAGCCGGCTGCAACCATTTCACCAATATCTTGTCTTGCAGCTATTTTACTAAGCATGTGCTCTTATAGGGTCTCCCCATGTTAGTCTCTTCTTTGAAATCACTCCTATTTTCCTTTTCTCCTTAGTGTAGAGGATCTCTGCTGACAATGTGACTTCAGCCACACATTGACCCTCTTCCTTCTAGCAGCCAATTTATATAAACTCCACCTGGTCTCTGCTAGAATATGGCCATCTAGTGGTGACAGCTTTACAGTCTAAGCTCTTTATTGGGGTGCACACAGACAATGGCAATAAGAATAGGTCAACAGTCACATAAGCAATGGGTGGTAAGGCTTCTGATAGAAGATGCCATCATTTCAGTATATGTCAGAATTGGTTTGGAGCTTCCCATATTGTCAACGAACGCCAAAAGCCATATCATATATGAAGTCCTAGATCTAGACTAGATATGGTCAGAGAATGGGATGTCTTCATCAATGGTTCTCCAGCTTTCGGAAAACTCCAACTTCCAGATCACGGAATGGATGTTGTAGTTTATAACATGGTCTATAGTGGAAAATGGAAGCAAATCATGAAAGTTGTGTGCTCTGCATCTATGGTCATACTCTCACAGAATGTACAGAAGTCTTCCGGAAAAAGAGTGGACCTCCTGGTTTCCAGGAAAAGTAGGCTCATCTTCTGGGCACCACCAAGGACTTCCGAAATCTCCTGGAAAACAGCACTTCTAGAAGGATACTTGTGAGTGATGGCATCTACATGCACATTCTGGAGGAGAGGAAGTGGTATGAAGAGGGGCATGGAGGAAATTGGGAACTGTGATGGGAAAGTTATCCCCAAAAGCTGTCGATGGCAGCTCTACTGATAAGAATGGCAGTAAAATTTGCACTTTTCTGTCCATAACCATGTAACATGCAGTCAGCTGCGGCACATGACAATAGATCCATCAGTAAGCGATGAATATGCATATAGAATAAATCTGCACCTTTCTCACTTTTCAGCAGCTGCCGGGGGAGGAAGGTATAAATAAATCTCTCGTTAGGAGCACATTATATGATTTGAGGTGTTAGTCTGCAGACTGCAGGGTGAGAATAGGTCATGTAACCCATCTAATTTTTTAATATTTAATTCTCAGTCAATATATTCCATTTATCCCTCTCATACATGAAAGGTCAAACGATGTATACCAGCTCTACGGAGGCCAGACTGACGCACATCTGATGTCCTTTGTGTAAATGGGGGCCAATGGGTACGTATGGAGCCACAATATTCCTCCTATATGCACTGGCAGACAATAGCTAGCCCCAGGTTTTAGCAACCTTTTGATTGTGTGAAAACACTGACAAAAACTTGCAAATGAATGTCACACATGGAAATATTGACAGTAATTCCTGGCTGCGTCTCCATCAGGTGGTAAAATGTGTAAAAGTTTGTGCTTCCTACATGGTTAGTACCTATTAACACCCATTTTTGCAAGTATCACAGCTTTTTGTAGTCAGACAAGAGTCTTTCAAATCTTGTTCAAGTGATTTTCATGCATTCTTCTTTGGAGAATTCTTCCAGTTCTGTGAGATTCCTGGGGCGTCTCACTTCCTCTGCTATTTTGAGGTCAAGCCACAGATTTTCAATGGTATTCAGATCCAGGGACTGTGAGGGCCATTGTAAAACCTTCAGCTTTTGCCTTTTGAGGTCATCTATTGCGGATTTTGACATGTGTTTAGGATAATTATCCATTTGGAGAAGTCATCCTCTTCCTCTTCTTCTTCTCTCCTTCAGCTTTTTTTTACAAACGGTGTTATGTTTGCATCAAAGATTTGTTGAAATTTCATTGACTCCATTCTTCCCTCTACCGGTGAAATGTTCCCGGTGCCATTGGCTGCAACGCAACCCCAAAGAATGATTGATCCACCCCTATGCTTAATGGTTGGTGAGATGTTCTTGTCCTGAAATTCTGTGCTCTTTTTTTCTCCACACCTACCTTTGATCATTGTGGCCACAGATTTCTATTATAACACAAAAACAAGAAAAAGCAGAGGCCATACAAAAAGGGGATCACCAAACAGCATGGATTTGTACAAAAAAACAACACAGCTTTATTAAGGTGCAAATACAGGACAGATCATTTTAAAAACATCTAAAAACACTTAGAACAATGCCTATAATATGGCAAGTGCCTGTACACAAGGTGAAAGGGGGAAAACAGGAACACATACAGATATATATCTCAGTGACCTATATGGACAGCATATTAATAAAGCGCAAAAAACATGATAACACAAATAAGGCCTAAATAGCTAATAGAGCTGTGCATGAAAAAATATACTGTGGTACAGGAAATGTGCTAAAATATGCAACATATGACAGTACTAAACATGGGATCCTGAGATCACTAGTAAGGCCCCATAGATAGATGGCCCGTAACGCAGTACACATAAATAAACAACACTATCTGAGTATATAAACTGCTAAGATATACAAAATGTGCTGAAGGCATACAGAGTGCCGACATGGGATCCTGAACTCAGTGGTAAGGCCCTATAGATATATGGCACATAATGCAGTACGAACACACTGGTAACAGGAGAATGAATCCAACTATGCATAAAAGGTGTATAAAGTAGAACAAGCATATAGACCCTATGTCCCATGGTACTCAGTAATGCACACCTAAAAATAAGCCAGTAGCAGTATAGTACTATCAGTAAACCATGTACCTAAATATGCATTATAAGCAAAAAAAACCATAACACCTCCGGGCAAATGGCCCTCAGATAACACCTACAGGCACAAAGAGAAAGCGAATACCCTACGCGTGTCGCCACAGCAGTGGCTTCATCAGGGGTGTAGCTACATATTTAGGTACATGGTTTACTGATAGTACTATACTGCTACTGGCTTATTTTTAGGTGTGCATTACTGAGTACCATGGGACATAGGGCCTCTATGCTTGTTCTACTTTATACACCTTTTATGCATAGTTGGATTCATTCTCCTGTTACCAGTGTGTTCGTACTGCATTATGTGCCATATATCTATAGGGCCTTACCACTGAGTTCAGGGTCCCATGTCGGCACTCTGTATGCCTTCAGCACATTTTGTATATCTTAGCAGTTTATATACACAAAAATATAACGACTTAAATAAACTCAACAGGGTTTCCCAGAAGTAAAAATCATGTAAATACCCAAATATTCTTTATTATTAAAACCAAGGCAAACAATGCCACCAATAGTGACCAAACTCCAAAAAACAAAACACAGTGTTCAACCCAATAAAAACTATGGGATAACACTAGAAATCCCTAACTAGGACCCTAGATACGCCCTACCTGCCAGCGGAGGTTGACACCCTAGGGGGGAACGTATTGGCACCCCCGCTCCACGATGGCTGACCCTAGGGGCCCTACTAAACCCTGCAGCCGCTAATGAACCCCTCTACCCGCAGGCTACAGGACCTCTATTGCTAGACAAGAAAGTACTGTCCTAAGGAAAAGACTAGGACCGAAGAAAACATAAAAACAATATGAACACAAACAGGGCAAGACAGGTGTAATAGATAGCAAATATGAGCAGATCCTGGTAACCACTCTGGTGGCTGGTATTAAATATCTACCTCCACCATATCGCAGATTAGGTATACCCAGAAAGGTTTCCTGCTGTTTATATATTGTGCCTTAGACCTTTAAGATCAGAGGTCTGTTTTAAAATTAGGCACAGTTTGACATAAGGTATACATACACATATACCGGGTATTGGCTGCTTAACCCCTCTGTGACCTTAGACGTACTATCCCGTCGAGATGCCCTGGGCTTATCTGACCCTGGACGGGATAGTACGTCATAGCGATCGGCAGCGCTCACGGGGGGAGCGCCGCCGATCGCGGCCGGGTGTCAGCTGCTTATCGCAGCTGACATCCGGCACTATGTGCCAGGAGTGGTCACGGACCGCCCCCGGCACATTAACCCCCGGCACACCGCGATCAAAGATGATCGCAATGTGCCGGCGGTACAGGGAAGCACCGCGCAGGGAGGGGGCTCCCTGCGGGCTTCCCTGAGCCCCCCGCAGCAACGCGATGTGATCGCGTTGCTGCGAGGGTCTTACCTCCCTCCCTCCCTGCTCCAGGCCCGGATCCAAGATGGCCGCGGATCAGGGTCCTGCAGGGAGGGAGGTGGCTTCACAGAGCCTGCTCAGAGCAGGCACTGTGAAGGCTGCAGCGCTGCATGTCAGATCAGTGATCTGACAGAGTGCTGTGCAAACTGTCAGATCACTGATCTGTGATGTCCCCCCCTAGGGCAAAGTAAAAAAGTTTAAAAAAAATTTCCAAATGTGTAATAAAAAAAAATATTCCTAAATAATGAAAAAAAAAAAAAATATTATTCCCATAAATACATTTCTTCATCTAAATAAAAAAAAAAAAACAATAAAAGTACACATATTTAGTATCGCCGCGTCCGTAACGACCCGACCTATAAAACTGTCCCACTAGTTAACCCCTTCAGTAAACACCGTAAGAAAAAAAAAAAAAAAACGAGGCAAAAAACAACGCTTTATTATCATACCGCCGAACAAAAAGTGGAATAACACGCGATCAAAAAGACAGATATAACTAACCATGGTACCGCTCAAAGCTTCATCTTGTCCCGCAAAAAACGAGCTGCCATGCAGCATCATCAGCAAAAAAATAAAAAAGTTATAGTCCTCAGAATAAAGCGATGCAAAAATAATTATTTTTTCTGTAAAATAGTTTTTATCGTATAAAAGCGCCAAAACATAAAAAAATGATATAAATGAGGTGTCGCTGTAATCATACTGACCCGAAGAATAAAACTGCTTTATCAATTTTACCAAACGCGGAACGGTATAAACGCCTCCCCCAAAAGAAATTCATGAATAGTTGGTTTTTGGTCATTCTTCCTCACAAAAATCGGAATAAAAAGCGATCAAAAAATGTCACATGCCCGAAAATGTTACCAATAAAAACGTCAACTCGTCCCGCAAAAAACAAGACCTCACATGACTCTGTGGACCAAAATATGGAAAAATTATAGCTCTCAAAATGTGGTAACGCAAAAAATATTTTCTGCAATAAAAAGCGTCTTTCAGTGTGTGACGGCTGCCAATCATAAAAATCCGCTAAAAAACCCGCTATAAAAGTAAATCAAACCCCCCTTCATCACCCCCTTAGTTATGGAAAAATAAAAAAAATTTATTTATTTCCATTTTCCCATTAGGGCTAGGGTTAGGGCTAGGGTTAGGGCTAGGGTTAGGATTAGGGCTAGGGCTAGGGTTAGGGCTAGGGTTAGGGCTAGGGTTAGGGCTAGGGATAGGGTTAGGGCTAGCGTTAGGGCTAGGGTTAGGGTTGGGGCTACAGTTAGGGTTGGGGCTAAAGTTAGGGTTAGGGTTTAGATTACATTTACAGTTGGGAATAGGGCTAGGGTTAGGGCTAGGGTTAGGGTTAGGGTTAGGGTTATGGTTAGGGCTAGGGTTAGGGCTAGGGTTAGGGCTAGGGTTAGGGTTGGGGCTACAGTTAGGGTTGGGGCTAAAGTTAGGGTTAGGGTTTAGATTACATTTACAGTTGGGAATAGGGTTGGGATTAGGGTTAGGGGTGTGTCAGGGTTAGAGGTGTGGTTAGGGTTACCGTTGGAATTAGGGTTAGGGGTGTGTTTAGATTAGGGTTTCAACTGTATCAAAAAGCTTGGCACTCAATAATGCTTGTAGAAAATAAAGTCATTTATTTTGCATCAGGACAAACAGATCAGCTGATCTGTTTGTCCTGATGCAAAATAAATGACTTTATTTTCTACAAGCATTATTGAGTGCCAAGCTTTTTGATACAGTTGATTTAAGGGGCTGGAAACCCTACTTGAGCACCTCTACTCACAAATCTATAGAGTGCCATGTATCTTGTTCTAGATTAGGGTTTCAGTTATAATTGGGGGGTTTCCAAACACGACTTGGCGTCCGATCTCAATTCCAGCCAATTCTGCGTTGAAAAAGTAAAACAGTGCTCCTTCCCTTCCGAGCTCTCCTGTGTGCCCAAACAGGGGTTTACACCAACATATGGGGTATCAGCGTACTCAGGACAAATTGGACAACAACTTTTGTGGACCAATTTCTCCTGTTACCCTTGGAAAAATACAAAACTGGTGGCTAAAAAATAATTTTTGTGGGAAAACAAAAAGATTTTTTATTTTCACGGCTCTGCGTTATAAACTGTAGTGAAACACTTGGGGGTTCAAAGTTCTCACAACACATCTAGATAAGTTCATTGAGGGGTCTAGTTTCCAATATGGGGTCACTTGTGGGGGGTTTCTACTGTTTAGGTACATTAGGGGCTCTGCAAATGCAATGTGACGCCTGCAGACCAATCCATCTAAGTCTGCATTCCAAATGTTGCTCCTTCCCTTCCGAGCCCTCCCATGCGCCCAAACAGTGGTTCCCCCCCACATATGGGGTATCAGCGCACTCAGGACAAATTGGACAACAACATTTAGGGTCCAATTTCTCCTGCTACCCTTGGAAAAATACAAAACTGGGGGCTAAAATATAATTTTTGTGGAAAAAAAATATTTTTTATTTGCACGGCTCTGCGTTATAAACTGTAGTGAAATACTTGGGGGTTCAAAGCTCTCACAGCACATCTATATGAGTTCCTTAGGGGGTCTACTTTCCAAAATGGTGTCACTTGTGGGGGGTTTCTACTGTTTAGGTACATTAGGGGCTCTGCAAACGCAATGTGACGCCTGCAGACCATTCCATCTAAGTCTGCATTCCAAATGGTGCTCCTTCCCTTCCGAGCCCTCCCATGCGCCCAAATGGTGGTTCCCCCGCCACATATGGGGTATCAGCGTACTCAGGACAAATTGGACAACAACTTTTGGGGTCCAATTTTTCCTGTTACCCTAGGGAAAATACAAAACTGGGGGCTAAAAAATAATTTTTGTGGGAAAAAACTTTTGTTTTATTTTCATGGCTCTGCATTATAAACTTCTGTGAAGCCCTTGGTGGGTCAAAGTGCTCACCACACATCCAGATAAGTTCCTTAGGGGGTCTACTTTCCAAAATGGTGTCACTTGTGGGGGGTTTCAATGTTTAGGCACATCAGGGGCTCTCCAAACGCAACATGGCGTCCCAACTCAATTCCTGTCAATTTTGCATTGAAAAGTCAAACGGCGCTCCTTCCCTTCCGAGCTCTCCCATGCGCCCAAACAGTGGTTTACTGCCACATATGGGGTATCAGCGTACTCAGGACAAATTGCACAACAACTTTTGAGGTCCAATTTCTTCTCTTACCCTTGGAAAAATAAAAAATTGGGGGCAAAAATATAATTTTTGTGAAAAAATATGATTTTTTATTTTTACGGTTCTGCATTATAAACTTCTGTGAAGCACTTGGTGGGTCAAAGTGCTCACCACACCTCTAGATAAGTTCCTTAGGGGGTCTACTTTCCAAAATGGTGTCACTTGTGGGGGGTTTCAATGTTTAGGCACATCAGTGGCTCTCCAAACGCAACATGGCGTCCCATCTCAATTCCTGTCAATTTTGCATTGAAAAGTCAAACGGCGCTCCTTCCCTTCCGAGCTCTCCCATGCGCCCAAACAGTGGTATACTGTCACATATGGGGTATCAGCATACTCAGGACAAATTGGACAACAACTTTTGGGGTCCATTTTCTCCTGTTACTCTTGGTAAAATAAAACAAATTGGAGCTGAAGTAAATTTTTTGTGAAAAAAAAGTTAAATGTTCATTTTTATTTAAACATTCCAAAAATTCCTATTAAACACCTGAAGGGTTAATAAACTTCTTGAATGTGGTTTTGAGCACCTTGAGGGGTGCAGTTTTTAGAATGGTGTCACACTTGGATATTTTCTATCATTTAGACCCCTCAAAATGACTTCAAATGAGATGTGGTCCCTAAAAAAGAAATGGTGTTGTAAAAATGAGAAATTGCTGGTCAACTTTTAACCCTTATAACTCCCTAACAAAAAAAAAACTTGGTTCCAAAATTATGCTGATGTAAAGTAGACATGTGGGAAATGTTACTTATTAAGTATTTTGTGTGACATATCTCTGTGATTTAATTGCATAAAAATTCAAAGTTTGAAAATTGCGAAATTTTCATAATTTTTGCCAAATTTCCGTTTTTTTCACAAATAAACGCAGGGACTATCAAATAAATTTTACCAGTATCATGAAGTACAATATGTCACGAGAAAACAATGTCAGAATCACCAGGATCCGTTGAAGCGTTCCAGAGTTATAACCTCATAAAGGGACAGTGGTCAGAATTGTAAAAATTGGCCTGGTCATTGACGTGCAAACCACCCTTGGGGGTAAAGGGGTTAACATCTGACACAATCAGGATATAAGTCATTGATGCACATCTCCACTTTAATACAAATGCTCTATATCCATAACAGCTTTCTTCACCACGGATATATCAGATACACCATGTATATATATACCCGGTACGATACCATCTATCTGTGGGGCCTTACTAGTGATCTCAGGATCCCATGTTTAGTACTGTCATATGTTGCATATTTTAGCACATTTCCTGTACCACAATATATTTTTTCATGCACAGCTCTATTAGCTATTTAGGCCTTATTTGTGTTATCATGTTTTTTGCACTTTATTAATATGCTGTCCATATAGGTCACTGAGATATATATCTGTATGTGTTCCTGTTTTTCCCCCTTTCACCTTGTGTACAGGCACTTGCCATATAATAGGCATTGTTCTAAGTGTTTTAGATGTTTTTAAAATGATCTGTCCTGTATTTGCACCTTAATAAAGCTGTGTTGTTTTTTGTACAAATCCATGCTGTTTGGTGATCCCCTTTTTGTATGGCCTCTGCTTTTTCTTGTTTTTGTGCAGATTCGTTTTCTGAGGTCAGGGTTGGATCCCAATTGTTCATGTTCTGTGGTGCCCCCACAAAGTAATTAGATTTCTATTTTAACCTCATCAGTACACAAGACTTATTTCCAAAATGCATCGGGCTTGTTTGATGTTCTTTTGCATACTTCTGATGCTAAATTTTATGGTGAGGATGCAGGAGAGGTTTTCTTTTGATGACTCTTCCATGAAGGCCATATTTGTGCATGTGTTTCTGAACAGTAGCACAATGTACCACATCTCCAGAGTCTCCTAAATCTTTCTGAAGGTATTTTGCAGTCAAGCAGGGGTTCTGATTTGCCTCTCTAGCAATCCTTCGAGCAGATCTCATTGAAATTTTGCTTGGTCTTCCAGACCTTATCTTGACCTCCACTGTTCCTGATATCAGCCATTTCTTATTACATTTGAACTGAAGAAAGGGCAACTTGAAAACGCTTTGCTATCTTCTTAAAGCCTTCTCCTGCTTTGTGGGCCTCCACCATTTTCATTTTTAGAGTGCTAGGCAGCTCCTTAGAAGAACCCATGGCTGCTGTTTTTGGCACAAGGTTAGAGGAGGCTGGGTTTTTATAAAGCTGGGAAATTTGCATCCCCTGGCCTTTCCTAACGATAAGGGTGAAGAAGACTTAATGATGTTACCGCAACCTGACTCTGCAGTCCTGTGCTTACGCTGGCGCGTCACCTGCTGTTCTGTAGGCCATGGGCTTAAGGTAACCTGTGCTCTACAGAACAGAGCTCGGTAGAGAAGGGAGATCATGTTTCTCCGCTCTATCGCGTAGCTTAACTGTATGCCAATATAGTCGACAGTGGCAGTAGCTCAGGGTGGGCCCCTTTGTGTATGGGATCTGGGGCAACCGCACCCTGTGCCCCCGATAGTTACGCTACTGGTTCTGATACAATTGCAACCCCTGCTCCCACTATAGTTACGCCCTTGCTCCAGGGGGTCTCCAAATCTTCCAAAGACCAGCGGAAAAGCAATGCTTTCTAAAGGTTTCTTCCACTGAGGGTCCGAGAGTTTGGTGGCCTTTAGAGAGGCATGGTCTTGGAAATTGTATTTGCCTAAAGTTGGTGCGGTCTTCCAACTCAATCTTATGGGCTATGTGTGTGTGTAAGTAGCCGTTATTGAAGGTGGTCTGTAATCACAGCCGGTCAATGCGGGCCCCCCGTGTGCTCCATAAAGGGGCTTGAGTATACAAAGCCCAGTTAGGATACCATATACCTGGACATGTGGGTTGTTATAGTTTAGCAATAACAAAAGGGCAAAAAGTATGCCGCACATACTACTTCGTGATTGCACTTTTTTTTCACCCCCAATGTCCCGCGAAGGGTTAAGATTCGCCTCTTGGAATGAAGTTGATTTCTCGTCTCCATTCCCAGGAGTCTAGAAGACGTCTTGTCAAGGTGCATTTCACTCCACGGCACAAGTGACAACCACAACAATGAGGTGGAATGGAAAGCGGCGGCGCTGAGCCGGGGCACGGCTCATTCACAGTGACGGCGCTGTCATCTCTCCTTATTAAACTGTCTGTGCTCCTCATCACGTCAGTTCTGCTCAGCAGAAAAAGGTTACATTAGCCCCATCTCTGCTCATAGTGCGCCACGTGGATTCATCATATACTGTAGATTTCAGGCTGTGTTCACACAACTGGCCCTGGGAGCTCACCATCTAATTTTTGCCCTTCAAGTGCAAGTTACCTGGGGCAAGTGCCTCATTTTTGCACACCATTGATTTGGCAGCTTGCATCTCCCCATTTTTTGCACCAGCGAAAAGTCAAGCATCCCCAACCTAATCTTTCTGGTCTCAAGTTGTGCAATTTTCGAATATGTCTTCTGCTTTAATTCCTCACCATTTGCAAGATCTCTGATCGTTGTCTGAAAATGGGAACATGCTTCTTTAGATCAAGAATTAAAACCAGTGCAACCCCCATTATTTCTCACAGCTGATGGGCACTATTTGGCATCTGTTGGGTGAATAGGACGCGATGTGGATATGTGAAGAATTCGCCTTTAATCCCCTCATAATGAAAAGTTTTACAACTTTGTAACATGTGAAATTACCAAGAAATCGTCTTAAACAATTTTTTTTTGGCAATGGCACTTCAAATCAATTATCTCAATAGAATGTCCAACTGTGATTAAACAGTGGACATTAACGAAGAGAACCATAGGGTACAGTAAAAAGTTAATCTTTTATTAATATTCATTAAAAATATTGTGACGCCCAAGAGACCGGGGTACCCAGCACCGGACCAATGGGGTCTGTCTCTTGAGGGGGGTGTCACGGGTGGCTTGACCCGGTGCTGTGGCCTCAGGCAATGCACAGTGTAAAGGGTATCATGAGGGAACAGGCACTTACTTGATCAGCAGCAGGTTCTCCCAGCGGTGATGATCCTGGATAGATGGCTATTGTCCAAATGAAAGACTGAGGCACTGAAACGTTTAACCAGTTTACTTTAACAAAAAAGGATTTACAACCAGTCCTGTCACCGGAGTCTGTATGGGAACTCTGAGTTACTTTGACCCTGCTGGGGTCTTCGCCTCTTATTGTACGCAATATCTGTGTGGCCCTGCTGCTGTATGTGAACTGGCTGCCGGCCCAATCTGTCCCCTCCGGGTCCTGGTTCGACGGGCAACCCGAGTCCTTTTATCGGCTTACCCCCTCCAGGAGTACCGCTGAACTCTGTGTCTGTTGCTGCGTCCGACCCTAGTGAAGCTGATATCACCTCACGTTTTTCCGGTTGCTGTATTATATGTAATGAATACAGCCACGGATCCGGTATCCGTCTTTGCGCCTGTTCTGGGTAGTGATTAATGCTACCCGGTTCTCACAATGTCCTTTTTCTCTATCCCTCTTCTCCTCAGGCCGGTGATTTAGGCCTGGTAACAGTCACAGGGCTGTTAGAGATTCAACTGTATGACCTCTCACTATCAGCTCCTTAGCCCAACTGCCATTTCTTCTCTCAGACCAGAATGGATCAAGGGGAGTCTCTGGAGCTCCCCCTTCTGGCCGGAGGTGGTAGTGCAGTCTTGTTATTTTAGTATTTGCATTTACTGTCAGTAACTATTTTTGTGGCAAATACCCCTAGGGGTGCCACAATACCAGTACAGACAAAATTGGACACAGAAATACCCAGGGGGTATCTGGACATAATTGCCGCCCGAAATTCAGGAGTTAATTACTTATCCGGTACATGTTTATATGCGTGTATTACGGCTTTTACTCATAAATGAACAGGGACTCAGACAACGATGTGTAAATAAAGGTCTAAACAATATCCCAAGGAATCAAGAGACCTTAAATCCCAGTCATAGGTGGCCCTACATAAGGAGTATAGCCCAATATGCATCACTAAATAACAATATATACCTGATTTCAGATGGTCATGAAATAGAAGTAAATAGTCCGGTAGTTCCCCTTCGCCCCGACGCGCGTTTCGCCCGTAGCCTCTTCCCGATACTTGCATGTTGCTGTACCTATCGCATCGCAACGTGACCCCAATCACTTGCACTGTGATGTAGCAGCACTATACAGTGATAATTGGTGACAGGACTTGTGTCGCGACTAAAGTCGCTTCGTAGCTCAAGGCTAAAGCAGGCAATACCTAAACGGGACATTCAAAAGCATGATCAAGGCCCCAAACCAGGAAAATTGTGTCGTCAATGGATGTGCACAAGCCACAGACAGCGCAGTGAAAGGAGACAACGGTAACAATCCCGCAAGACAGAGTTGAAAAGCTCTCTGGAGATCTAGTTAAACCATCTCCAACATGAACCTGAGAACTTCTGTGTCACAATGATGCATCCACATTTGACACGTTGCAGCTCATTACCAACACCGTCTTCGAAATTCAGGCTCGTAAGTGAAGAACGTCTCTCTACAAAGCTGATGAGAATTCCCCAAAGCCAAGCAGCATTTAGTAACTCACAGAACCTGAGGCTGTTTGGGGGAGGGTGAGTGGTTAAAAGTGCCAACACCATATCAGCCGCGCATGAGAATTCATCGGAGATCCAGAGACAATTCTCCATACTTCGTTTCGCTTGACTCTAAAACACCAAAGTGACAAAATTCAGTGCAAGCAATGGTTGGTGGCATGAAAGCGTTACCCTGTTCATAAGAGTTTTCCCCAACTTTGCCTTTTTTTTTTTTAAAAATGAAGACTTTCCTATAGAGTAATACTTAAAGTTTATGCAGAAAATGTTTGGTTACCTCTTTCTGCTTGTAATGTTACGTGATCATCTAAGGTTGAGATTATGCTGTGACTTTCTGCAGTGAGAGGGGAAGAAAGAGCTTCTTCATTCACAATCTGGATCTACACCACTCATTGGGACTTTCCAGGGTCTCATAATAATTCACATGCACATTACTTGTATGCAGACGTCTTGTATACCTGAGAGATAACAAGAGGGTTGTCTCGGTTATATAATCCCTGTTAATATTAATAATTAATATGAATAGCAGGAATTTTGATAAAATAAAAAAATACTTCACAAGTTTGGGACTGACACCGCAGTAGTTTTGTTCCCTGCAGTTAGGACAAGTGCTACATGCCTTTGTCCACATTGCTTTCAGAGGTGACATTGGCATGTTTGGTTCCAGAATTCTGAGGCCAGTGATTGGCTGCAGTGGTCACATAAGCTAAAAACAGGTACTGGTGGGGACCACCGGAGCATTGGCCGGCGCACCACGTGACCTGGTTTGACAGTGTAAAATAAATAATTCTCTGGTGGTGGTCAGGAGGCAGCTCCGGTGGTGGTCAGGAGGCAGCCAAGGGGGGGGGGGGGGGGGGGGGAGGCCGGAGGTCAGGAGGCAGCTCCAGTGGTGGACAGGAGGTAGCTTTGCTGGTGGTAAGGATGCAGCTTTGGTGGTGGTCAGTAGTCAGCTCTGGTGGTGGTCAGGAGTCAGCTTTGCTGGTGGTCAGGATGCAGTTCCGGTGGTGGACAGGAGGCGGCTTTGCTCGTGGTCAGGATGCTGCTCTGGTGGCGGTCAGGAGGCAGCTCTGGTGGTGGTAAGGAGTCAGCTTTGCTGGTGGTCAGGATGCAGTTCTGGTGGCGGTCAGGAGTCAGCTCTGCTGATGGTCAGGAGGCAGCTCTGATGGTGGTCAGGAGGCAGCTCTGGTGGTGGTCAAGAAGCAGCTCTGGTGATGGTCAAGAAGCAGCTCTGGTGGTGGACAGGAGGCAGCTCTGGTGGTGGTCAGCTGGCAGCTGCGGTGCGGGTCAGGAGACAGCTCCGGTTGTGGTCAGGAGGCAGCTCTGGTGGTGGTCAGGAGGCAACTTTGGTGATGGTCAGTAGTCAGCTCTGGTGGTGGTCAGGATTCAGCTCTGGTGGTAGTCAGTAGTCAGCACTGATGGTGGTCAGGAGGCAGCTCCAATGGTGGTCAGGAGGCAGTTGGGTTATTGCAGACTATAAACTTTCTTGAAGAGATGGATTTTCAAGTTCCATCTGAATTTTCAGGGACTGGTGGATTATCGGACGTATTGGGGGACAAATTCCACAGTATGAGGGATGCTCTGGAGAAGTCTTGGAGGCGATTGGGGGAGGAAGAGTCCAGGAGAGAAGAAGGTCTTGGGAGGACCGGAGGTTACGTTTTGGAAGTTAACGGGAGATTAGTTCAGTGATATATGGAGTATGGAGGAGAAAGGTTATGGATGGCTTTTTAGGTCAGTCTTAGTAGTTTGAAGTGGATATGTATCCCAATGAAGGGATTTGCAGAAGGGAGAATCGGTGGAGTAGCGAGGAGAGAGTTGGATTAGTCGGGCAGTAGAGTTAAGGATAGATTGGAAAGGTGCCAGAGTGTTAGCAGGGAGGCCACAGGGGATATTGCAGTAGTCGAGGAGGGAGATGATAAGGGCTTGCACTAACATTTTAGTAGACGGCAGGCGGTGGCAGGACCTTGGATGTGCGGTGTGAAGGACAGGGCAGAGTTGAAAGTTAGGGTATGTGTCCACGTTCAGGATTGCATCAGGATTTGCTCAGGATTTGATGCAGGTAAAATCTGCACCTGAGGTCACTCGCAGGTCACCTGCGTTTTTCTACGTGTTTTTGATGCGTTTTTTTCATGCCGAATTGTGTGTGTTTTTGTAAGCTCAATATATACAAAAAAAAAAGAATTGTGATGTAATTTCTTGTCCAACCTCTTCATTTACATATTCCATTGAAGAATATACAAACACAGCTAGATAGATAGATCGATAGATACGTTAGATGAATACAATATATAGATTCAATACATATCTATCCTATCTGTCTATCATATCTATCTATGGATCTATCTATCATATCTATCTATCTATTGTATCTATCTATCGTATCTATCTATTATCTATTTATCTATTATCTATCTATTATCTATCTATCAATATATCTATCTATCGATATATCTATATATAGATATATTTATATATAAATACCCACTGCCCCCTCCAACCTCCCTCATCTCTGCTGAGGACTTTGCCACACACTTTAAAAATAAGATCGACCAGACAAGGCAAGACTTTATTGTTCAACCACCACAACCTCTTTTTATACCTGACCAATGCCCAAACCCCATAACCTCCCTATCCAACATCACTGAAAGGGGACTTAATTGTCTCCTCTCCAAATCCCACCTCACCACCTGTGCGCTCGACTCCATCCCATCCCACCTCCTCCCCAACCTCACCACCACACTTATCCCATCCCTAACCCACCTCTTCAACCTATCACTAACTTCTGGCACCTTCCCCTCTGCGTTCAAACATGCCACAATCACGCCTATCCTTAAAAAGCCAACCCTCGATCCAACTGCTATGTCCAGCTATCGCCCAATATCGCTGCTCCCATTTGCTTCCAAACTCCTGGAGCAGCACGTCCATGCTGATCTCTCCTCCCACCTCTCATCTAACTTGTTGTACGATAATCTACAATCTGGTTTCCGCCCCCATCACTCAACTGAGACTGCCCTGACCAAAATCACTAACGACCTACTTACCGCCAAAGCTACTGGACAATACTCTGTACTCCTCCTTCTAGACCTGTCCTCTGCTTTCGACACAGTTGACCACTGCCTCCTACTACAGATCCTCTCCTCCTTTGGCATCAAAGACCTCGCCCTATCCTGGATCGCCTCGTACCTTTCCAACCGCACATCCCACTCCCATACTACCTCCTCATCCCACCCTCTCTCTGTTGGAGTCCCCCAAGGCTCTGTTCTAGGACCCCTACTCTTCTCAATCTATACACTTGGCTTGGGACAACTCATAAAGTCCCATGGATTCCAGTACCACCTCTATGCTGACGACACTCAGATCTACCTCTCTGGCCCAGACGTCACCGCTCTGCTGTCCAGAATCCCGGAGTGCCTATCAGCCATATCCTCCTTCTTCTCCTCTCGCTTCCTCAAACTCAATGTGGACAAATCTGAACTCATCATCTTTCCTCCATCCCACAAATCTTCCTTACTTGACCTATCTATCGCAGTCAATGACATCATGCTTTCCCCTGTACCCGAAGTCCGCTGCCTCGGAGTAACCTTCGACTCTGCCCTGTCCTTCAAACCACACATCCAAGCTCTTTCCACCTCCTGTCGCCTCCAGCTCAAAAATATCTCCAGGATCCGTCCTTTCCTCAACCCCCAATCTACTAAAATGCTTGTGCACGCCCTCATCATTTCCCGCCTTGACTACTGCAACATCCTTT
Source organism: Ranitomeya imitator (assembly GCF_032444005.1). NCBI lineage: Eukaryota > Metazoa > Chordata > Amphibia > Anura > Dendrobatidae > Ranitomeya > Ranitomeya imitator. The sequence goes on from NC_091286.1 coordinate 685,286,934, forward strand.
TCTGTGGCCTCCCTGCTAACACCCTTGCACCTCTCCAGTCCATCCTTAACTCTGCTGCCCGACTAATCCATCTCTCTCCTCGCTACTCCTCCGCTTCCCCCCTCTGCAAATCTCTTCACTGGCTCCCATTCCCTCAGCGTATCCAGTTCAAATTGCTAATACTGACCTACAAAGCCATCCACAACCTGTCTCCTCCATATATCTCTGAACTAATCTCTCGATATCTTCCCTCACGTGACCTCCGGTCCTCCCAAGACCTCCTTCTCTCCTCCACACTTATTCGCTCCTCATCCAATCGCCTCCAAGACTTCTCCCGAATATCCCCCATCCTCTGGAACTCTCTGCCCCAACACGTCCGACTATCAACCACAGTCGGATCCTTCAGACGGAACCTGAAAACTCATCTCTTCAGGAAAGCCTACAGCCTGCACTGACACCGCTGCTGCCTCATCATCAACGAAGCTACCACCTCACCAACACCGGAGCTACCGCCTCACCAACACCGGAGCTACCGCCTCACCAACACCGGAGCTCCTGCAACCCTCAACCTACTGTCTCCTTCCCCATAATCCTGTAGAATGTAAGCCCGCAAGGGCAGGGTCCTCGCCCCTCTGTATCAGTCCGTCATTGTTAGTTTGTTTACTGTATGTGATATTTGTAACTTGTATGTAACCCCTTCTCATGTACAGCACCATGGAATCAATGGTGCTATATAAATAAATAATAATAATAATAATAATATCGGTAGATAATAGATAGATATATCGATAGATAGATATATTGATAAATAGATATATCGATAGATAGATAATAGATAGATAAATAGATAATAGATATATAGATGCGATAGATAGGTAGATAGATAATAGATAAACAGATGATTGATAGATACGATAGATGGATACGATAGATAGATAAGATAGATGGATCACACAAGCGAGAAACTCAGACGAGTCTCGCATCTTAATACCCGTCACTGCCGCCAGCACTCGGGTGCGGAGCGTGCAGCTGCATGTATTTCTATGCAGTTGCACGCTCCACTCCCGAGTGCCGGCGCCAATGTCGGGTATTAAGATGCGAGACGGTCCGAGTTTCTCGCATGTGTGATCCCGGCCCTTAAATAAAGACACACCCACGAAATCTGCGTTAGGCCGGGGTCACACTCGCGAGAAACTCACCAAGTCTCTCGCTTCAATATCCGGCACTGCCACCAGCACTCGGGAGCGGAGCGTGCGGCTGCATGTATTTCTATGCAGCTGAACACTCCAGTCCCGAGTGCCCGCGGCAATGCCGGGTATTGACACTGGCCTTAAACGCAATATGTTTAAAAATGTGAAAAAAAAATGGCGTGGGCTCCCGCGCAATTTTCTGCACCAGAGAGGGAAAGTCAACGGCTGGGGGCCAATATTTGTAGCCTGGGAAGGGGGTAATACCCATGGCCCCTCTCTAGGCTATGAATATCAGCCCGCAGCTGTCTGCGTAGTCTTTACTGGCTATTAAATTAAGGGGACCCCCAAAAAAATGACGTGGGGTCCCCTATATTTTATAGCCAGAAAGGCTACGCAGACAGCTCCGGGCTGATATTTATAGCCTAGAGAGGGGCCATAGTTATTGCCCCCCCCCCCCGGCTACAAATACCAGCCCCCGGCCGCCCCAAAAATGGCGCATTTGTAAGATGTGCCAATTCCAGCACTTAGCCCCTCTCTTCCCACTCCCCTCTAGCGGTGGGATATGGGGTAATTAGGGGTTAATATCACCTTGCTATTGTACGGTGACATTAAGCCTGGTTAATAATGGAGAGGCGTCAATAAGACGCCTATTCATTACTAATCCTAGAGTAGTGAAAGGGTTAAAAAAAATAAAGACACAGCCAGAAAAAAGTATTTTAATAATCTTAATTTTACCATACTTACCATACTCGATCGCCGGCATAAAAAATTAAATAATAAACCAACCGTATACTTACTTTCCACCGTAGTCCAATTAATAACGAATGTTCCACGACGATCTCCCCTATAGAGCAGTGACATCGGGTGATGTCACCGCTCTATAGGCCTTCCAGTTACACACTGACAGGAGACAATGGCTCCCACAGTGTATCACTGAGGTTACCTTAGTTCAGAGTCTCACTTTATGGCAAAGCTGTGTTGAAATCTTCCCACACAGCAGTGCCACAGGTGAGACTAGGGACTACCCTACATTGTGGGGAATACATTGTGGAAGGATGTGGTATTCAGCTGATGTGGCTGCTCTCCACGGGAGATCGTCGTGGGACACTCGTTTTAATTGGCTATCTGTGGATCAGGGAGTATATTGTTTGTTTATTATTTTATTATTTGTTACAGGTGACACTGGCTTCAGGGATCAAGGTGATGGTGAGTATGTACTCTATGTTATATGTACTGTATGTCTATATGTATGTATTGTATGTACTGTATGTATGTTATGAATGTTGCATGTTCTGTGTGTATGTACAGTATGTTGCATGTCGCATGTTGTATGTCACATGTCTCATGTTGCATGTCATATGTTGTATGTCGCATTTTGTATATTGTATGTGTCATGTTGCATGTCATATTTTGCATGTCGCATTTCTCACGTTGCATGTCATATGTCGCATGTTGCATGTCACATGTTGCATGTCATATGTCACATGTTGCATGTCATATGTTGCATGTTGTATGTCGCATGTCATATGTCGCATGTTGCATGTCTCATGTCATATGTCGCATGTCTCATGTCGTATGTTGCGTGGTGTATGTTATGTGGTGTATGTTGTATGGTGCATGTTTTATGTTGCATGTTTTATGCTGCATGGTGCATGTTGTATGTGTCATGTTGCATGTCATATGTTGCATGTCGCATTTCTCATGTTGCATGTCACATGTTGCATGTCATATGTCGCATGTTGTATGTCACACGTTGTATTTCACATGTCATATGTCGCATGTTGCATGTCTCATGTCGTATGTTGCATGGTGTATGTTGTATTGTGCATGTTGTATGGTGCATGTCATATGTTGCATGTCGCATTTCTCATGTTGCATGTCATGTCACATGTTGCATGTCACATGTTGCATGTCATATGTTGCATGTCACATGTTACATGTCATATGTCACATGTTGCATGTCACATGTTGCATGTCATATGTCACATGTTGCATGTCACATGTCATATGTCGCATGTCGCATGTCTCATGTCGTATGTTGCATGGTGTATGTTGCATGTTTTATGTTGCATGGTGCATGTTGTATGTTGCATGTTGTATGTTGCATGTTGTATGGTGTATGTTGTATGGTGTATGTTGTATGGTGTATGTTAGATGGTGCATGTTGTATGTTGCATGTTGTATGGTGTATGTTGTGTGGTGCATGTTGTATGGTGCATGGTGTATGTTGCATGGTGTATGTTGCATGGTGTATGTTGTATGGTGTATGTTGTATGGTGTATGTTGTATGGTGTATGTTGTATGGTGCATGTTGCATGGTGTATGTTGTATGGTGTATGTTGTATGGTGTATGTTGTATGGTGCATGTTGTATGGTGCATGTTGTATAGTGCATGTTGTATGTTGCATGGTGCATGTTGTATGGTGTATGGTGCATGTTGTATGGTGCATGTTGCATGGTGCATGTTGCATGGTGCATGTTGCATGGTGTATGTTGTATGGTGTATGTTGTATGGTGTATGTTGTATGTTGTATGGTGTATGTTGTATGGTGCATGTTGTATGGTGTATGTTGTATGGTGCATGTTGTATGGTGTATGTTGTATGGTGTATGTTGTATGGTGCATGTTGCATGGTGCATGTTGCATGGTGCATGTTGTATGGTGTATGTTGTATGGTGTATGTTGTATGGTGCATGTTGTATGGTGCATGTTGCATGGTGTATGTTGCATGGTGTATGTTGTATGGTGTATGTTGTATGGTGCATGTTGTATGGTGCATGTTGCATGGTGTATGTTGCATGGTGTATGTTGTATGGTGTATGTTGTATGGTGCATGTTGCATGGTGTATGTTGCATGGTGTATGTTGTATGGTGTATGTTGTATGTTGCATGGTGCATGTTGTATGGTGCATGTTGTATGTTGCATGGTGCATGTTGTATGGTGTATGTTGTATGGTGTATGTTGTATGGTGTATGTTGTATGGTGTATGTTGTATGGTGCATGTTGCATGGTGTATGTTGCATGGTGTATGTTGTATGGTGTATGTTGTATGGTGTATGTTGTATGTTGCATGGTGCATGTTGTATGGTGCATGTTGTATGTTGCATGGTGCATGTTGTATGGTGTATGTTATATGGTGTATGTTGTATGGTGCATGTTGTATGGTGTATGTTGTATGGTGTATGTTGTATGGTGCATGTTGTATGGTGCATGTTGTATGTTGTATGGTGCATGTTGTATGGTGCATGTTGTATGTTGTATGGTGCATGTTGTATGGTGCATGTTGTATGGTGCATGTTGTATGTTGTATGGTGTATGTTGTATGGTGTATGTTGTATGTTGTATGGTGTATGTTGTATGGTGTATGTTGTATGTTGTATGTTGCCTGGTGTATGGTGCATGTTGTATGGTGCATGTTGTATGTTGCATGGTGCATGTTGTATGTTGTATGGTGTATGTTGTATGGTGTATGTTGTATGTTATATGGTGCATGTTGTATGGTGTATGTTGTATGGTGTATGTTGTATGTTGCCTGGTGTATGGTGCATGTTGTATGGTGCATGTTGTATGTTGCATTGTGCATGTTGTATGTTGTATGGTGTATGTTGTATGGTGTATGTTGTATGTTGTATGTTATATGGTGCATGTTGTATGTTGCATGGTGCATGTTGTATGGTGCATGTTGTATGTTGCATGGTGCATGTTGTATGGTGTATGTTGTATGGTGTATGTTGTATGGTGTATGTTGTATGTTATATGGTGCATGTTGTATGGTGTATGTTGTATGGTGTATGTTGTATGGTGCATGTTGTATGTTGCATGGTGCATGTTGTATGGTGTATGTTGTATGGTGCATGTTGTATGTTGCATGGTGCATGTTGTATGGTGTATGTTGTATGGTGTATGTTGTATGGTGTATGTTGTATGTTATATGGTGCATGTTGTATGGTGTATGTTGTATGGTGTATGTTGTATGGTGCATGTTGTATGTTGCATGGTGCATGTTGTATGGTGTATGTTGTATGGTGTATGTTGTATGGTGCATGTTGTATGGTGTATGTTGTATGGTGTATGGTGCATGTTGTATGGTGCATGTTGTATGGTGCATGTTGTATGTTGCATGGTGTATGTTGTATGGTGCATGTTGTATGGTGCATGTTGTATGGTGCATGTTGTATGTTGTATGGTGTATGTTGTATGGTGTATGTTGTATGTTGCATGGTGTATGTTGTATGGTGCATGTTGTATGGTGTATGTTGTATGGTGTATGTTGTATGTTGCATGGTGTATGTTGTATGGTGTATGTTGTATGTTGTATGGTGTATGTTGTATGGTGTATGTTGTGTGGTGTATGTTGTATGGTGTATGTTGTATGTTGCATGTTGCCTGGTGTATGGTGTATGTTGTATGGTGTATGTTGTATGTTATATGGTGCATGTTGTATGTTGCATGGTGCATGTTGTATGTTGCATGGTGCATGTTGTATGGTGTATGTTGTATGGTGTATGTTGTATGGTGTATGTTGTATGTTGTATGGTGTATGTTGTAATGTGTATGTTGTATGTTGTATGTTGCCTGGTGTATGGTGCATGTTGTATGGTGCATGTTGTATGTTGCATGGTGCATGTTGTATGGTGCATGTTGTATGGTGTATGTTGTATAGTGTATGTTGTATGGTGTATGTTGTATGTTATATGGTGCATGTTGTATGGTGTATGTTGTATGGTGTATGTTGTATGGTGTATGTTGTATGGTGTATGTTGTATGGTGCATGTTGTATGTTGCATGGTGCATGTTGCATGGTGTATGTTGTATGGTGCATGTTGTATGGTGTATGTTGTATGGTGTATGTTGTATGTTGCATGGTGTATGTTGTATGGTGTATGTTGTATGTTGTATGGTGTATGTTGTATGGTGTATGTTGTATGGTGTATGTTGTATGTTGTATGTTGCCTGGTGTATGGTGTATGTTGTATGGTGTATGTTGTATGTTGTATGTTATATGGTGCATGTTGTATGTTGCATGGTGCATGTTGTATGTTGCATGGTGCATGTTGTATGGTGTATGTTGTATGGTGTATGTTGTATGGTGTATGTTGTATGTTGTATGGTGTATGTTGTATGGTGTATGTTGTATGTTGTATGTTGCCTGGTGTATGGTGCATGTTGTATGGTGCATGTTGTATGTTGCATGGTGCATGTTGTATGGTGTATGTTGTATGGTGTATGTTGTATGTTGTATGTTATATGGTGCATGTTGTATGTTGCATGGTGCATGTTGTATGTTGTATGTTGTATGGTGTATGTTGTATGGTGTATGTTGTATGGTGTATGTTGTATGGTGTATGTTGTAATGTGTATGTTGTATGTTGTATGTTGCCTGGTGTATGGTGCATGTTGTATGGTGCATGTTGTATGTTGCATGGTGCATGTTGTATGGTATATGGTGTATGTTGTATGGTGTATGTTGTATGTTATATGGTGCATGTTGTATGGTATATGGTGTATGTTGTATGGTGTATGGCTACGTTCACACTAGCGTTGCGCCGCCCTGCGTCGGCGACGCAACGCGCGACGCACGGAAAAACGCGCGCAAACAAAACGCGCGCGTTTTGCGACACGTGCGTCGTTTTTTGACGAAATCGGACGCAAGAAAAATGCAACTTGTAGCGTTTTCTTGCGTCCGACGCTAGCGTCTAAAACGACGCACGTGTCGGAAAACGCGTGCAAAAAGACGCACGCGTCCCCTATGTTAAACATAGGGGCGCGTCGCCGCTGCGTCGCCGCTGCGTCGCCGACGCAACAGCGACGCGACGCTAATGTGAACGTAGCCTTAGTTGTATGTTGTATGTTATATGGTGCATGTTGTATGTTGCATGGTGTATGTTGTATGGTGTATATTGTATGGTGTATGTTGTATGGTGCATGTTGTATGGTGCATGTTGTATGGTGCATGGTGTATGTTGTATGGTGTATGTTGTATGGTGTATGTTGTATGTTGTATGTTGCCTGGTGTATGGTGCATGTTGTATGGTGCATGTTGTATGTTGCATGGTGCATGTTGTATGGTGTATGTTGTATGGTGTATGTTGTATGTTATATGGTGCATGTTGTATGTTGCATGGTGCATGTTGTATGTTGTATGTTGTATGGTGTATGTTGTATGGTGTATGTTGTATGGTGTATGTTGTATGGTGTATGTTGTAATGTGTATGTTGTATGTTGTATGTTGCCTGGTGTATGGTGCATGTTGTATGGTGCATGTTGTATGTTGCATGGTGCATGTTGTATGGTATATGGTGTATGTTGTATGGTGTATGTTGTATGTTATATGGTGCATGTTGTATGGTATATGGTGTATGTTGTATGGTGTATGGCTACGTTCACACTAGCGTTGCGCCGCCCTGCGTCGGCGACGCAACGCGCGACGCACGGAAAAACGCGCGCGTTTTGCGACGCGTGCGTCGTTTTTTGACGAAATCGGACGCAAGAAAAATGCAACTTGTAGCGTTTTCTTGCGTCTGACGCTAGCGTCTAAAACGACGCACGTGTCGGAAAACGCGTGCAAAAAGACGCACTCGTCCCCTATGTTAAACATAGGGGCGCGTCGCCGCTGCGTCGCCGCTGCGTCGCCGACGCAACAGCGACGCGACGCTAATGTGAACGTAGCCTTAGTTGTATGTTGTATGTTATATGGTGCATGTTGTATGTTGCATGGTGTATGTTGTATGGTGTATATTGTATGGTGTATGTTGTATGGTGCATGTTGTATGGTGCATGGTGTATGTTGTATGGTGTATGTTGTATGGTGCATGTTGTATGGTGCATGTTGTATGTTGCATGGTGCATGTTGTATGGTGTATGTTGTATGGTGTATGTTGTATGTAACATAGTAACATAGTAACATAGTTAGTAAGGCCGAAAAAAGACATTTGTCCATCCAGTTCAGCCTATATTCCATCATAATAAATACCCAGATCTACGTCCTTCTACAGAACCTAATAATTGTATGATACAATATTGTTCTGCTCCAGGAAGACATCCAGGCCTCTCTTGAACCCCTCGACTGAGTTCGCCATCACCACCTCCTCAGGCAAGCAATTCCAGATTCTCACTGCCCTAACAGTAAAGAATCCTCTTCTATGTTGGTGGAAAAACCTTCTCTCCTCCAGACGCAAAGAATGCCCCCTTGTGCCCGTCACCTTCCTTGGTATAAACAGATCCTCAGCGAGATATTTGTATTGTCCCCTTATATACTTATACATGGTTATTAGATCGCCCCTCAGTCGTCTTTTTTCTAGACTAAATAATCCTAATTTCGCTAATCTATCTGGGTATTGTAGTTCTCCCATCCCCTTTATTAATTTTGTTGCCCTCCTTTGTACTCTCTCTAGTTCCATTATATCCTTCCTGAGCACCGGTGCCCAAAACTGGACACAGTACTCCATGTGCGGTCTAACTAGGGATTTGTACAGAGGCAGTATAATGCTCTCATCATGTGTATCCAGACCTCTTTTAATGCACCCCATGATCCTGTTTGCTATGTTGCTATGTTGTATGTTATATGGTGCATGTTGTATGTTGCATGGTGCATGTTGTATGTTGTATGGTGTATGTTGTATGGTGTATGTTGTATGGTGTATGTTGTATGGTGTATGTTGTAATGTGTATGTTGTATGTTGCCTGGTGTATGGTGCATGTTGTATGTTGCATGGTGCATGTTGTATGGTATATGGTGTATGTTGTATGGTGTATGTTGTATGTTATATGGTGCATGTTGTATGGTATATGGTGTATGTTGTATGGTGTATGGCTACGTTCACACTAGCGTTGCGCCGCCCTGCGTCGGCGACGCAACGCGCGACGCACGGAAAAACGCGCGCAAACGCGCGCAAAAACGTGCGCGTTTTGCGACGCGTGCGTCGTTTTTTGACGAAATCGGACGCAAGAAAAATGCAACTTGTAGCGTTTTCTTGCGTCCGACGCTAGCGTCTAAAACGACGCACGTGTCGGAAAACGCGTGCAAAAAGACGCACGCGTCCCCTATGTTAAACATAGGGGCGCGTCGCCGCTGCGTCGCCGCTGCGTCGCTGACGCAACAGCGACGCGACGCTAATGTGAACGTAGCCTTAGTTGTATGTTGTATGTTATATGGTGCATGTTGTATGTTGCATGGTGTATGTTGTATGGTGTATGTTGTATGGTGTATGTTGTATGGTGCATGTTGTATGGTGCATGTTGTATGGTGCATGGTGTATGTTGTATGGTGTATGTTGTATGGTGTATGTTGTATGGTGTATGGTGTATGTTGTATGGTGTATGTTGTATGTTGTATGGTGTATGTTGTATGGTGCATGTTGTATGGTGTATGTTGTATGGTGTATGTTGTATGGTGTATGGTGTATGTTGTATGGTGTATGTTGTATGTTCTATGGTGTATGTTGTATGGTGTATGGTGTATGTTGTATGGTGTACGTTGTATGGTGTACGTTGTATGGTGTATGTTGTATGTTGTATGGTGTATGTTGTATGGTGCATGGTGTATGTTGTATGGTGTATGTTGTATGGTGCATGTTGTATGGTGCATGGTGTATGTTGTATGGTGTATGTTGTATGGTGTATGTTGTATGGTGTATGTTGTATGGTGTATGGTGTATGTTGTATGGTGTATGTTGTATGTTCTATGGTGTATGTTGTATGGTGTATGGTGTATGTTGTATGGTGTATGTTGTATGGTGCATGGTGTATGTTGTATGGTGTATATTGTATGGTGTATGTTGTATGGTGCATGTTGTATGGTGCATGTTGTAATGTGTATGTTGTATGTTGCCTGGTGTATGGTGCATGTTGTATGTTGCATGGTGCATGTTGTATGGTATATGGTGTATGTTGTATGGTGTATGTTGTATGTTATATGGTGCATGTTGTATGGTATATGGTGTATGTTGTATGGTGTATGGCTACGTTCACACTAGCGTTGCGCCGCCCTGCGTCGGCGACGCAACGCGCGACGCACGGAAAAACGCGCGCAAACGCGCGCAAAAACGTGCGCGTTTTGCGACGCGTGCGTCGTTTTTTGACGAAATCGGACGCAAGAAAAATGCAACTTGTAGCGTTTTCTTGCGTCCGACGCTAGCGTCTAAAACGACGCACGTGTCGGAAAACGCGTGCAAAAAGACGCACGCGTCCCCTATGTTAAACATAGGGGCGCGTCGCCGCTGCGTCGCCGCTGCGTCGCTGACGCAACAGCGACGCGACGCTAATGTGAACGTAGCCTTAGTTGTATGTTGTATGTTATATGGTGCATGTTGTATGTTGCATGGTGTATGTTGTATGGTGTATGTTGTATGGTGTATGTTGTATGGTGCATGTTGTATGGTGCATGTTGTATGGTGCATGGTGTATGTTGTATGGTGTATGTTGTATGGTGTATGTTGTATGGTGTATGGTGTATGTTGTATGGTGTATGTTGTATGTTGTATGGTGTATGTTGTATGGTGCATGTTGTATGGTGTATGTTGTATGGTGTATGTTGTATGGTGTATGGTGTATGTTGTATGGTGTATGTTGTATGTTCTATGGTGTATGTTGTATGGTGTATGGTGTATGTTGTATGGTGTACGTTGTATGGTGTACGTTGTATGGTGTATGTTGTATGTTGTATGGTGTATGTTGTATGGTGCATGGTGTATGTTGTATGGTGTATGTTGTATGGTGCATGTTGTATGGTGCATGGTGTATGTTGTATGGTGTATGTTGTATGGTGTATGTTGTATGGTGTATGTTGTATGGTGTATGGTGTATGTTGTATGGTGTATGTTGTATGTTCTATGGTGTATGTTGTATGGTGTATGGTGTATGTTGTATGGTGTATGTTGTATGGTGCATGGTGTATGTTGTATGGTGTATATTGTATGGTGTATGTTGTATGGTGCATGTTGTATGGTGCATGGTGTATGTTGTATGGTGTATGTTGTATGGTGTATGTTGTATGTAACATAGTAACATAGTAACATAGTTAGTAAGGCCGAAAAAAGACATTTGTCCATCCAGTTCAGCCTATATTCCATCATAATAAATACCCAGATCTACGTCCTTCTACAGAACCTAATAATTGTATGATACAATATTGTTCTGCTCCAGGAAGACATCCAGGCCTCTCTTGAACCCCTCGACTGAGTTCGCCATCACCACCTCCTCAGGCAAGCAATTCCAGATTCTCACTGCCCTAACAGTAAAGAATCCTCTTCTATGTTGGTGGAAAAACCTTCTCTCCTCCAGACGCAAAGAATGCCCCCTTGTGCCCGTCACCTTCCTTGGTATAAACAGATCCTCAGCGAGATATTTGTATTGTCCCCTTATATACTTATACATGGTTATTAGATCGCCCCTCAGCCGTCTTTTTTCTAGACTAAATAATCCTAATTTCGCTAATCTATCTGGGTATTGTAGTTCTCCCATCCCCTTTATTAATTTTGTTGCCCTCCTTTGTACTCTCTCTAGTTCCATTATATCCTTCCTGAGCACCGGTGCCCAAAACTGGACACAGTACTCCATGTGCGGTCTAACTAGGGATTTGTACAGAGGCAGTATAATGCTCTCATCATGTGTATCCAGACCTCTTTTAATGCACCCCATGATCCTGTTTGCTATGTTGCTATGTTGTATGTTATATGGTGCATGTTGTATGTTGCATGGTGCATGTTGTATGTTGTATGGTGTATGTTGTATGGTGTATGTTGTATGGTGTATGTTGTATGGTGTATGTTGTAATGTGTATGTTGTATGTTGCATGGTGCATGTTGTATGGTATATGGTGTATGTTGTATGGTGTATGTTGTATGTTATATGGTGCATGTTGTATGGTATATGGTGTATGTTGTATGGTGTATGGCTACGTTCACACTAGCGTTGCGCCGCCCTGCGTCGGCGACGCAACGCGCGACGCACGGAAAAACGCGCGCAAACGCGCGCAAAAACGCGCGCGTTTTGCGACGCGTGCGTCGTTTTTTGACGAAATCGGACGCAAGAAAAATGCAACTTGTAGCGTTTTCTTGCGTCCGACGCTAGCGTCTAAAACGACGCACGTTTCGGAAAACGCGTGCAAAAAGACGCACGCGTCCCCTATGTTAAACATAGGGGCGCGTCGCCGCTGCGTCGCCGCTGCGTCGCTGACGCAACAGCGACGCGACGCTAATGTGAACGTAGCCTTAGTTGTATGTTGTATGTTATATGGTGCATGTTGTATGTTGCATGGTGTATGTTGTATGGTGTATGTTGTATGGTGTATGTTGTATGGTGCATGTTGTATGGTGCATGTTGTATGGTGCATGGTGTATGTTGTATGGTGTATGTTGTATGGTGTATGTTGTATGGTGTATGGTGTATGTTGTATGGTGTATGTTGTATGTTGTATGGTGTATGTTGTATGGTGCATGTTGTATGGTGTATGTTGTATGGTGTATGTTGTATGGTGTATGGTGTATGTTGTATGGTGTATGTTGTATGTTCTATGGTGTATGTTGTATGGTGTATGGTGTATGTTGTATGGTGTACGTTGTATGGTGTACGTTGTATGGTGTATGTTGTATGTTGTATGGTGTATGTTGTATGGTGCATGGTGTATGTTGTATGGTGTATGTTGTATGGTGCATGTTGTATGGTGCATGGTGTATGTTGTATGGTGTATGTTGTATGGTGTATGTTGTATGGTGTATGTTGTATGGTGTATGGTGTATGTTGTATGGTGTATGTTGTATGTTCTATGGTGTATGTTGTATGGTGTATGGTGTATGTTGTATGGTGTACGTTGTATGGTGTACGTTGTATGGTGTATGGTGTATGTTGTATGGTGTATGTTGTATGGTGCATGGTGTATGTTGTATGGTGCATGTTGTATGGTGCATGGTGTATGTTGTATGGTGTATGTTGTATGGTGTATGTTGTATGGTGTATGGTGTATGTTGTATGGTGTATGTTGTATGTTCTATGGTGTATGTTGTATGGTGTATGGTGTATGTTGTATGGTGTATGGTGTATGTTGTATGGTGTATGTTGTATGGTGTATGTTGTATGGTGTATGGTGTATGTTGTATGGTGTATGTTGTATGGTGCATGGTGTATGTTGTATGGTGCATGTTGTATGGTGCATGGTGTATGTTGTATGGTGTATGTTGTATGGTGTATGTTGTATGGTGTATGGTGTATGTTGTATGGTGTATGTTGTATGTTCTATGGTGTATGTTGTATGGTGTATGGTGTATGTTGTATGGTGTATGGTGTATGTTGTATGTTGTATGTTGTATGGTGTATGTTGTATGGTGTATGTTGTATGTTCTATGGTGTATGGTGTACGTTGTATGGTGTATGTTGTATGGTGTATGGTGTATGGTGTATGTTGTATGTTGTATGTTGTATGGTGTATGTTGTATGGTGTATGTTGTATGTTCTATGGTGTATGGTGTACGTTGTATGGTGTATGTTGTATGGTGTATGGTGTATGGTGTATGGTGTATGTTGTATGTTGTATGTTGTATGGTGTATGTTGTATGGTGTATGTTGTATGTTGTATGTTGTATGGTGTATGTTGTATGGTGTATGGTGTATGGTGTATGGTGTATGGTGTATGGTGTATGGTGTATGGTGTATGTTGTATGGTGTATGTTGTATGTTGTATGGTGTATGGTGTATGGTGTATGTTGTATGTTGTATGTTGTTTGTTGTATGTGCACACAGTCTAGACGAGTCCGGCTCTGCTACTTCTGGTTGCCTGACTTCCCGATGTAGCAGAGCCTGTAGATGATCGCCGGAGATAACTCTCGAGCGATCACCTACACTGCAGCGTTCTCACAATCAGCTGATCAGCTGACCGTGAGAACCAGCCTAGTGACTGGAGATAACTCCCGGTCACGTGCACGGCAGTTCTCGCGATAAGATAAGTTATCGTGAGAACTGCAGTGGACGAGGGACTTCCGGCGGCGGGACAGGTGAGCCGGCAGACATGCATAGTAAGCTGGAGGTACGCGCTTACTACTCATGTGACTAATCATTACATGTGGTTTTACCGCATCTAATGATTGTCTACGGGAAATTTATGGCGCGGCGACGGAGTGTCGCAGCACTGTAAACAGACATGCTGCGTTCTGAAAAGACGCGCCGCATGTCCGTTTCCGCGGGTCTGCCGCCTGCGTGTTTTACCGCAGCGTTTCTTGAACGTGGAAACATACCCTTAAGGTACCGTTACACTAAACGACTTACCAACGATCACGACCAGCGATACGACCTGGCCGTGATCGTTGGTAAGTCGTTGTGTGGTCGCTTTGTTGCTGTCACACAGACAGCTCTCTCCAGCGACCAACGATCAGGGGAAAGACTTCGGCATGGCGTGCTCTAAAAAGTGGAAGGTTTGAGTTCCATTTTTATCCGTTTTGCTCCGTTTTTACCGGATCCATGTTTTTTTCAAGCGTCGGACATGTGATCGGAGCCCAATTGTGCCGCCTCATATGGTCTAAATGACAAATTGACAATTGCAAAGTAGCGGGTGAAAAGTGCAGCAGGTAGCGCAGAGGATCACGCCCATGGCACCGTCGTAGACGAGTCCTGACCGCTTCGCTCTGACATCGCGGTAACGGCGCTAAGTGAAGGCGCGTTGTCCTATTCGTCCTCCGCTCACGGTTCAGCTGTCAGGTCATGTGCCCATTTCCAGAGGAATTATTCGGGGCTTCGTGCTGGTTTTCTGCTTTTTTCCGCAGCTGACTGTGAAAGATAAGAATATAAGTCAGAGCTGGAAGCGGCGACTAAAAATAGAGGAATTTACTGCTCGTGGCTATAAAGCGATCTCCTCGGCTCCCGGGACGTCGGACTCACATTTTACTTTCTCCATTTACACGGTGATGAATAATTGAAAGCTACGCCCCTGTGCTTATCTTATAAATCCTGGGTGAAATGCTTTGCAAGTCTCCGAGATTGGGCCTTTAACCATATGGTAGCGCAGATTTAAAGGGGCTTTCCATATGCCCTATGCGGGTATCGAGTTGTCGCGGATGGGGGACCCCACTGGAGACCCTACTCAATTAGTCAGTGGTAAATAGAATGCTTGGCCATCGTGACAGTGACCTATTAATTTTCCATTTATTGTTGCATCTGGTCCCTGGTGGTCAGTGGTCAATAAAATTATTGGCCCTAGTTGCAGTGGCCTATTTAATATATTTAAGATCCATCTATGGGTGTCCATTATTTGGTTCCAGGTGGTCAGCGGTAAATGCAATGGCCCTGGTCACCTGTTCATTATCCATTTATCATTACATCTTAACCCTGGTGGTCAGTGGTAAATAAAATGAAAGGCCCTGATGACAGTGACCTATTTATTATCCATCTACGGGTGTTCAATATCTGGCCCCTGGTGGTCATTGGTAAAAGCAATACCCTGGTCACAGTGACCTGTTTATTTATCATTGTGTTTGGTCCCTGGTGATCAGTGGTAAATAAAATGATTGGCACAGGGCACTGTTACCGATTTAATATTTAACTATGGGCGTCCATTATCTGGGCCCTGGTGGTCAGTGGTAAGTAGAATGCTTGACCATGCAGACCGTGACCTGTTCATTAGTGATGTATCATTACGTCTAGTCCCTAGTGGTCAGTTGTAAATGGAATGATTGGCCCTAGTGACAGTGACCTTTTTATTGTCCTTTTATCGTTGCGTCTGGTCCCTGGTGGTCAGCGGTAAATGGAATGATTGGCCCTAGTGACAGTGACCTGTTCATTATTGATCTATTATTGCGTCTGGTCCCTGGTGGTCAGCGGTAAATGGAATGATTGGCCCTAGTGACAGTGACCTTTTTATTGTCCTTTTATCGTTGCGTCTGGTCCCTGGTGGTCAGTGGTAAATGGAATGATTGGCCCTAGTGACAGTGACCTGTTCATTATTGATCTATTATTGCGTCTGGTCCCTGGTGGTCAGCGGTAAATGGAATGATTGGCCCTAGTGACAGTGACCTTTTTATTGTTCATTTATCAGTACGTCTGGTCCCTGGTGGTCAGTGGTAAATGGAATGATTGGCCCTAGTGACAGTGACCTGTTCATTATTGATCTATTATTGCGTCTGGTCCCTGGTGGTCAGCGGTAAATGGAATGATTGGCCCTAGTGACAGTGACCTTTTTATTGTTCATTTATCAGTACGTCTGGTCCCTGGTGGTCAGTGGTAAATAAAATGATTGGCCGTGGTGACAGTGATGTGTTCATTATTGATCTATCATTGCGTTTGGTCCCTGGTGGTCAGTGGTAAATAAAATGATTGGCCGTGGTGACAGTGATGTGTTCATTATTGATCTATCATTGCGTCTGGTCCCTGGTGGTCAGTGGTAAATAAAATGATTGGCCGTGGTGACAGTGATGTGTTCATTATCGATCTATCACTGCGTCTGGTCCCTGGTGGTCAGTGGTAAATAGAATGATTGGCCCTGCTGACAGTGACCTATTTATTGTTGTGTCTAATCCCTGGTGGTCAGTGAAAAATAGAATGATTGGCCCTGGTAACAGTGACCTGTTCATTATTGATCTATTATTGTGTCTGGACCCTGTGGTCAGTGGTAAATGGAATGACTGACCCTGGTGACAGTGACCTGTTCATTATTGATCTATTATTGTGTCTGGTCCCTGGTGGTCAGTGGTAAGTGGAATGATTGATCCTGGTGACAGTGACCTGTTCATTATTGATCTATATTGTGTCTGGTCCCTGGTGATCAGTGGTAAGTGGAATGATTGACCCTGGTGAGAGACCTGTTCATTATCGATCTATCACTGCGTCTGGTCCCTGGTGGTCAGTGGTAAGTGGAATGATTGATCCTGGTGACAATGACCTGTTCATTATTGATCTATATTGTGTCTGGTCCCTGGTGATCAGTGGTAAGTGGAATGATTGACCCTGGTGAGAGACCTGTTCATTATCGATCTATCACTGCGTCTGGTCCCTGGTGGTCAGTGGTACATACAATGCCTATACAGTATATGGTTGCCCATTGTCTTTCCCCTTGTATTTCACTGTAAATTGTATTTTTTACCCATCGTATAACATATTACAGAGTTTATGGATCTCGGTGTTGAAAAATAAATGAAATGTGTACCGTAATAGTTTTCTTCTGTTCATACAGCTGCGGTAGAATAGAAAGTTACTGAGATGCCGAGCAGATTTAGAACCAAAATAAAGGGTTTCTGGCATTTAGAACAAAACTGTGATAAATTATTAATCTGTGGCCTTCAGGCAGAGGTAACCGGAGCCGCACAGGTTCAATGAATCATGCACCAGGACAAAAGAGGCCTCTATAGATAGGAAGATATTATACCGGGGCGGGGGGCTCACGGTGGCGCACAACAGATCGAGGGGCTCATATGAATCCTCATACTACAAATCAATGGCAAAAAAGACATCAGAAGATGTGGCGATTGTTGACCCCTCATCTGCCAACAGCTCTGACAGCCATCAGAAGGATTATCTGTAGTTGCTTCCCCTATAGCTACACCATCCATTCATCTTCCCTGCCCCTGCTGAAGAAAAGCCACCCCACAGCATGATGCTGCCACCACCATGTATGATGGTGGGGATGGTGTTTACAGAATGATGTGCAGTCTTAGTTTTCTACCACACATAGAGTTTGACATTTAGTCAAAAAAGTTCTCCTTTGGTCTAGTCCAGTATTTCCCAAACTCCCGTCCTCCCCGGACACCAACAGGTCATGTTTTCAGGATTTCCATAGTGCTGCACAAGTGGGAGAACTCCTGATACTTCCATCACCTGTGCAATACTAAGGAAATCCTGAAAACATGACCTGTTGGGGTCCGGGAGGACTGGAGTTTGGGAAACACTGGTCTAGTCTGACCAGAGCACCTTCTTCCACATGATCGCTGTGTCCACAACATGGTTTATGGAAAAAGGCGCACTGGTCACACGAGACCAAAGGAGTTCACTTTGTGTTGAATGCAAAATGCTGTGCTGTGGAAAACTAACACTGCACATCATCCTGAAAATCATAGACACTATCACACATGGTGGTGGCAGCATCCTGCTGTGGGGAGGCTTTTCTTCAGCAGGGGCAGGGAAGCTGGTCAGAGATGATAGGAAGATGGATTGAGCTAAATACAGGGTTATCCTGGAGAAAAACCTGTTGGAGGCTGCAAAAGACTTGACCCTGGGGCGTAGGTTCACCTTCCAGCAGGACGACCCTAAATGTCCTGCCAGAGCTACAATGGAGGGTTTAGATCAGAGCATATTCACGTGTGAACGGTCCAGTCACAGTCCAGACCGAAATCCCCCTGAGAATTTGTGACAAGACGTGAAAAAATGTGACAAACGTTCACGGGGTATGAAGACTTTTTCAACTCACTGTATATAAATCAGCAATGGTGAGTTTTTTTCAGGCAGGGGTATGTCAGTTAGCAGCATAGTCGATCCAACAGCAGAAGGGGTATGTTCAAAAGCAGTGGAGGTGTCCAAAAGCAGCAAGTGTTTTTTCTACCAGCAGGGGTCTGTTCCCTAGTAGCAGGGGTGGATCCATCAACAGCAAAAGTTTTCTTTGCCATCAGGGGAATATCAATTACTAGGGGGAGGGTGGATCTGTTAACAGTGGGGATATGTGTGATAATAGAGGGTGCTTTCTCCACCAGCAATGGGTGTCCATCAACAGTGGGAATAAGACGGTTAGTAGAAGGGGTGGATCCGTCAGCAGCGGGGGTGGATCCATCAGCAGCGGGGTTATGATGGAAATTAGCAGGGGTATGTAGGTTAGCAGTTATTGCGACCACCAGCAGGGGTGTCCATCAGCAGTGGGAATATGTCTGTTAGAAGCAGGGGTAGAGCTGTCAGCAGCAGAGGTAAATCTGTCAGCAGCAGGGGTGGATATGTCAGCAGCAGGGTTATGTTGGATAGCAGCAGGGGTATGTAGGTTAGCGCAGTAATTGTGTCCACCAGCAGGGGGTGTCCATCAGCAGTGGGAATATGTCTGTTAGCAGCAGGAGTAGATTGTCAGCAGCAGGGGTGGATCCGTCAGCAGCAGGGGTATGTGGGTTAGCAGTCGTTTTGTTCACCAGCAGGGGGTGTCCATCAGCAGTGGGAATGTGTCTGATAGCAGCAGGGTTGTCCATCAGCAGCAGTGGTGGATCTGTCAATAGCAGGGTTGGATACGCCACCCGCAGGGGTGAATCCGTCATCAGCCAGTGTGAATCCGCCAGCAGCAGTGGTGGATCCGTCACCGGCAGGGGTGGATCCGTCAGCAGCAGGGGTATGTGGGTTAGCAGTCATTACCTCCACCACCAGGGGTGTCCTTTTGGCAGCGGGGTTGTTTCTGTACATTGCTGATGGACTCCATATGCAGAGATGGAGACGCAGCTCTGGATGTGACCATTTTAGAACTATCATTATCTATAACTATCATGAGATCTGTCCACTAGACCCGATGCTCCAGAATTCCAGTAATCCACCATTATGTAAAAAGTAGTCATTATTAGTATAAGAAAAGAGGATGATGGAGTAGTAGTCACTGCCACACGCACTGCGGGCCCTTTAATGCGTCTTCATGAATACGACGATGGAGAAAAATCTCAAGGACGGTCCAATAACGGTAACCGCGTGATGAAATCACTTTACTCTCCGCACTCGGTGGAAAAAATCAATCCCGATGCATTACTGCTCTCACTGCAACCCGGCAATCTGCTGCATTCAATACCTGGTGCTGACATGACCGCGCTCCCCCATTATACTGCTCTTATCCCAGCGATGATGATGGATCCTGCTGGAAAATGGACCATATTAATGGAGGAGGCGAGATGTTATAGATCAACATGCGAAACACTGCTACTATTAATAACCTGTTCACTGGACTCATAACTGAGGAGTAAAACACAGCCCATTACATTCTGCTCAGCAGTAACATATACGAGCGCAGCTCTGAAGTATAATACAGGAGGTAACTCAGGATCAGTAATGTAATGTATGTACACAGTGACTGCACCAGCAGAATAGTGAGTGCAGCTCTGGAGTATAATACAGGATGTAACTCAGGATCAGTAATGTAATGTATGTACACAGTGACTGCACCAGCAGAATAGTGAGTGCAGCTCTGGAGTATAATACAGGAGGTAACTCAGGATCAGTAATGTAATGTATGTACACAGTGACTGCACCAGCAGAATAGTGAGTGCAGCTCTGGAGTATAATACAGGATGTAACTCAGGATCAGTAATGTATGTACACAGTGACTGCACTAGCAGAATAGTGAGTGCAGCTCTGGAGTATAATACAGGATGTAACTCAGGATCAGTAATGTATGTACACAGTGACTGCACCAGCAGAATAGTGAGTGCAGCTCTGGAGTATAATACAGGAGGTAACTCAGGATCAGTAATGTAATGTATGTACACAGTGACTGCACCAGCAGAATAGTGAGTGCAGCTCTGGAGTATAATAGAGGATGTAACTCAGGATCAGTAATGTATGTACACAGTGACTGCACCAGCAGAATAGTGAGTGCAGCTCTGGAGTATAATACAGGAGGTAACTCAGGATCAGTAATGTAATGTATGTACACAGTGACTGCACCAGCAGAATAGTGAGTGCAGCTCTGGAGTATAATAAAGGATGTAACTCAGGATCAGTAATGTATGTACACAGTGACTGCACTAGCAGAATAGTGAGTGTAGCTCTGCGGTATAATACAGGATGTAACTCAGGATCAGTAATGTAATGTATGTACACAGTGACTGCACCAGCAGAATAGTGAGTGCAGCTCTGGAGTATAATACAGGATGTAACTCAGGATCAGTAATGTAATGTATGTACACAGTGATTGCACCAGCAGAATAGTGAGTGCAGCTCTGTAGTATAATACAGGATGTAACTCAGGATCAGTAATGTAATGTATGTACACAGTGACTGCACCAGCAGAATAGTGAGTACAACTCTGGGATATAATACAGGAGGTAACTCAGGTTCAGTAATGTAATGTATGTACACAGTGACTGCACCAGCAGAATAGTGAGTGCAGCATTGGAGTATAATGCAGGATGTAACTCAGGATCAGTAATGTAATGTATGTACACAGTGACTGCACCAGCAGAATAGTGAGTGCAGCTCTGGAGTATAATACAGCATGTAACTCAGTATCAGTAATGTAATGTATGTACACAGTGACTGCACCAGCAGAATAGTGAGTGCAGCTCTGGAGTATAATACAGGATATAACTCCGGATCAGTAATGTAATGTATGTACACAGTGACTGCACCAGCAGAATAGTGAGTGCAGCTCTGGAGTATAATACAGCATGTAACTCAGGACCAGTAATGTAATGTATGTACACAGTGACTGCACCAGCAGAATAGTGAGTGCAGCTCTGGAGTATAATACAGGATGTAACTCCGGATCAGTAATGTAATGTATGTACACAGTGACTGCACCAGCAGAATAGTGAGTGCAGCTCTGGAGTATAATACAGCATGTAACTCAGGACCAGTAATGTATGTACACAGTGACTGCACCAGCAGAATAGTGAGTGCAGCTCTGGGGTATAATACAGGAGGTAACTCAGGTTCAGTAATGTAATGTATGTACACAGTGACTGCACCAGCAGAATAGTGAGTGCAGCTCTGGAGTATAATACAGGATGTAACTCCGGATCAGTAATGTAATGTATGTACACAGTGACTGCACCAGCAGAATAGTGAGTGCAGCTCTGGAGTATAATACAGCATGTAACTCAGGACCAGTAATGTAATGTATGTACACAGTGACTGCACCAGCAGAATAGTGAGTGCAGCTCTGGGGTATAATACAGGAGGTAACTCAGGTTCAGTAATGTAATGTATGTACACAGTGACTGCACCAGCAGAATAGTGAGTGCAGCTCTGGAGTATATACTGGATAGTTCACAGACATTGTATAAATCAGTCACAAATATTACTTTTTCTGATAAATATTTCTATTTTCTTGTGTGTTGCTTTGCCCCCTTTACGTAGGCGACCTCTTCTCTGACCCACAGCTGTGTGTCTGTTCTTCAGAGGACATATGTGTTGCTCCCCTGTAGATTTGTGTTAGTCATGATGGATACGGCTGATGAGTAAAATGTAATTGGTCATTATGGCAGAAATCTCGCGGCTTCAGTAAAGACTGACAGAAAACAAGAAGGAACCGTATAGAGCAATTATCTAAGTAAAAAAATTCTACAAACTTTTAGGAAATAAGTTTCTACAATTTAATGATGTTGAGATGCACCTGAAAAATGTACAAATAATGAGCAGAATAATACCTGAAAAAGATACAAAGATCAATCTATATGTACAGTATATGCATTGTGGCCTGTACAGCCCTCCACACCGAGTGTCCGCACGAGTAGAACCTGAACTGTTCCACTTGCGCCAGTCATCCCTGGACTACCTGGTCCTCCAGGATCTTCTCCTTATCCTGTTCCTCCAGATTTGGTGTCTCCAATTTGTTTTTGGTTCTGCCCAAAGAATTAGTATGATGGCACCTGCTGGAAGGAGCAGGCCTGAAAGGAGCAGGTCCAGGCAGAGATGTAACAAATTGAATACAATACTGGCTTCAAGTACAAAGTTTTGCTATAGCACTCCCGCAGGATGAACAAAGTATTACATATTTCTTATTGAAATTAATGGGCCGTAGATGCAACGCACAGAGGTGTCGGGGTCCTCCAAAGAATGAGCGCTTCTCAACATCTTTCTAGATTCCCTCTTTATTATTCCTTTTTTCCCATAGATATATTCACCGACGTCCAGGGGTTAATTAAATAGTTTATGAAGTGAGACAATCGCTGCCGCCCGGCTGGTGGTGACTTCCAGTGCACAGCGGAGATATCGCAGTGGGTGGGTTTCGCAAACTCTTAAACGGAACGTGCAGAGTTTTCTTGCTGGAAATGAAGGTTTCGGCCTCTGGTGTTTATCGCTGTGACCGAGTAGAAATGTTCTTTTCCTTCTCTTTGCCTTTTATTGTAGCAATTAGCAATATTGTCAGTGATGTGCACAAGGCGGCATTCACCGATCAACTCTGTGCGGGACCCCTTACATCAACCTGGGACCTGGGTAAAAGGAAAATACAGTCGTCCTCTCGCTTCCCATCAGTTTTTATTGTGATGCACATAATACCACCATGTAGAACCAGGATAATAATGTTATATACAGCCCACATATTACTGCCACATGGTGATGAAATAATAGCGCAATATACTGTAAAGCTCACATAATATCGCCATATACTGTTGCAATAACAGTACAATATAAAGACTACATAATATCACCATATAGTGATTAAATAATAATGCAATATACTGTAAAGCCCACGTAATATCGCCATATAATTCTGAAATAATAGTGCAATACAAAGCCCACATAATATCGCCATATAGTGCTGCAATAATAGTACAATACAAAGTCCAAATAATATCACCATATAATGCTGAAATAATAGTGCAATACAAAGCCCACAAAATATCGCCATATAGTGCTGAAATAATACTGCAATATAAAGCTCACACAATATCACCATATAATGCAGAAATAATACTGCAATATAGTGCTGAAATAATACTGCAACATAAAGCTCACACATAAAGCTCACACAATATCACCATATAGTGCTGAAATAATACTGCAATATAAAGCTCACACAATATCACCATATAATGCAGAAATAATACTGCAATATACAGCTCACATAATATCGCCATATAGTGCTGAAATAATACTGCAATATAAAGCTCACATAATATCACCATATAATGCAGAAATAATACTGCAATATACAGCTCACATAATATCACCATATAATGCAGAAATAATACTGCAATATACAGCTCACATAATATCACCATATAGTGCTGCAATAATACTGCAACATAAAGCTCACATAATATCGCCATGTAGTGCTGAAATAATACTGCAATATAAAGCTCACATTATATCACCATATAGTGCTGAAATAATACTGCAATATAAAGCGTACATAATATTACCATATAGCGCTGAAATAATAGTGCAATGTAAAGCTCACATATCGCCATATAGTGCTGAAATAATAGTGCAATATAAAGCTCACAATAGAAAGAAGGAGCTC
This sequence comes from Ranitomeya imitator, assembly GCF_032444005.1. Classification (NCBI taxonomy): domain Eukaryota; kingdom Metazoa; phylum Chordata; class Amphibia; order Anura; family Dendrobatidae; genus Ranitomeya; species Ranitomeya imitator. Next base: position 685,311,220 of record NC_091286.1, read on the forward strand.
AGAGAATGGGGACTTCAGTGAGGAACTTGGCAGTGTTAGATCGAGCAGAACATCTCTACTGTGCTGCTGGTTCGTTACAGTGTGTCATCCACAGTTCATGTAGTTTCCAGCACAGAGGATTGTTCAGACTGGACACAGTCGTGGCCTCTGCTGTGAGATGTGTCAGCTGTGTGCAGTGGGACATTCACTGGCGGCAAACAGAGGTCGTACAATGATAGATAGGAATATTACAAATCTGCAGAAGTTTTTATTATACTACGCTCCAATACTGGGGACAAGAGAGCCATGTACAGTGTCAGCATAGCGCCCCCAGTGTCAGCATAGCGCCCCCAGTGTCAGCATAGCGCCTCCAGTGTCAGTGTGGCACCCCAGGGGTCTGGTTGCCACAGTGGCATTGCCACTCACAGGGGGTGATATCATGCCTGGAAGCAGAAAGGGATCCCCTTTGCAGGTAACACTAGCATGCAAAACTTTCCTGACTCCAGACCAGAAGGGGGAGCTCTAAACCCATTTTCAGGGGAGCTGCCCTATAAGTTCTGGTCTGGAGGCGGTGTTAGTGAGTCAGTCAGAGACAGCGAGGAGAGCCTGGGAGTGGAGCTGTGACTGAGCTCACCCCAGGACTGAGCGCCAAAGACCGGACACCGGAATCCGTGATGGTGTGGGGACTGCATGCCCAGCTACTGAATTCGGAAGACAGGAGATTGCAGGTCTCCTGGCCACAACTGACTGTGCCCGAAGGCACAGCAGCATACTAGAGCCCGGAGTCACCACGAGGGAGTGACACCTGGAAAAGGCTCGAGCTGCCTGCCATGCGGGTAGTGTCCCACTTAAGGGACAGACTTAGACAGGGACTTGAATAGTTCATAAGGCATCAAGAACCTAGAGAACAGCGCAGTAGGAAGGCCTCCAAATCCACCTGGCTAGGTGGATCCTGAAATGCTTCCAGGCTGCTCGGACCTCCGAGATCACCTGTCACCAGTGCCTTGGACTGCACCTTCAAACTGGGATTAAAGGTAAAGAAAACTGCAACCCTTGTGTCCTCTAGTGATTCCGTCACCCTCAGTCCCACCAGTAGCCCTGGGGCCCCGCTCCACCTGTGGGGAGCAGAACCATCCCAGCTGCATCACCATCGGCCCCAGCAGTCTCCTTAAGCAACGTCGGCCATTTATAGCCGAACACCACAGGTGGCGTCACGTACAATCCCTTACGAACATTCCCCCTTTCCTATATAAACTATATTTCCATCATCTATCCCTTTTATTGGACATGCAGGGCCGCTGCCGTGACTTCCCTTTTAAGAACTGTGCCAACTCGGAACCGAGTACCCCACAGCCCTATGGGGCGCTCCATCAGCATAGCGCCCCCAGTATCAGCATAGTGCCCCCAGTGTCAGCATAGTGCCCCCAGTGTCAGCATAGTGTCCTCTCAGCATCAGTATAGTTCCCCCAGTGTCAGTATAGTGCCCCCAGTGTCAGTATAGTGCCCCCAGTGTCAGTATAGTGCCCCCAGTGTCAGCATAGTGCCCCCAGTGTCAGCATAGTACCCCCAGTCTCATTATAGTGCTCCCAGGGTCAGCATAGTGTCCTCTCAGCGTCAGTATAGTGCCCCCAGTATCAGCATAGTGCCCCCAGCGTCAGCTTAGTGTCCTCTCAGCGTCAGTATAGTTCCCCCAGTGTCAGCATAGTGCCCCCAGTCTCATTATAGTGCCCCCAGTGTCAGCATAGTGCCCCCAGTGTCAGCATAGTGCCCCCAGTGTCAGCATAGTGCCCCCAGTCTCATTATAGTGCCCCCAGTGTCAGCATAGTGCCCCCAGTGTCAGCATAGTGCCCCCAGTCTCATTATAGTGCCCCCAGTGTCAGCTTAGTGTCCTCTCAGCGTCAGTATAGTGCCCCCAGCATCAGTATAGTGCCCCCAGCGTCAGTATAGTGCCCCCAGTGTCAGTATAGTGCCCCCAGTGTCAGCATAGTGCCCCCAGTCTCATTATAGTGCCCCCAGTGTCAGTATAGTGCCCCCAGCGTCAGCTTAGTGTCCTCTCAGCGTCAGTATAGTGCCCCCAGCGTCAGTATAGTGCCCCCAGTGTCAGTATAGTGCCCCCAGTGTCAGTATAGTGCCCCCAGTGTCAGTATAGTGCCCCCGTGTCAGTATAGTACCCCCAGGGTCATTATAGTTCTCCCAGGGTCAGCATGGTGTCCTCTCAGCGTCAATATAGTGCCCCCAGTGTCAGCATAGTACCCCCAGCGTCAGTATAGTGCCCCCAGTGTCAGCATAGTGCCCCCAGTGTCAGCATAGTACCCCCAGCGTCAGTATAGTGCCCCCAGCATCAGCTTAGTGTCCTCTTAGCATCAGCATAGTGCCCCCAGTGTCAGCATAGTGCCCCCAGTGTCAGCATAGTACCCCCAGCGTCAGTATAGTGCCCCCAGCATCAGCTTAGTGTCCTCTTAGCATCAGTATAGTGCCCCCAGTGTCAGTATAGTGCCCCCAGTGTCAGTATAGTGCCCCCAGTGTCAGCATAGTGCCCCCAGTGTCAGCATAGTGCCCCCAGTGTCAGCATAGTGCCCCCAGCGTCAGCATAGTGCCCCCAGCGTCAGGATAGTGCCCCCAGCGTCAGTATAGTGCCCCCAGTGTCAGCATAGTGGCCCCAGTGTCAGCATAGTGCCCCCAGTGTCAGCATAGTGCCCCCAGCGTCAGTATAGTGCCCCCAGTGTCAGTATAGTACCCCCAGTGTCAGTATAGTGCCCCCAGTGTCAGTATAGTGCCCCCAGTGTCAGTATAGTACCCCCAGTGTCAGTATAGTGCCCCCAGTGTCAGCATAGTGCCCCCAGTGTCAGCATAGTGCCCCCAGTGTCAGTATAGTGCCCCCAGTGTCAGCATAGTGCCCCCAGTGTCAGTATAGTGCCCCCAGTGTCAGTATAGTGCCCCCAGTGTCAGTATAGTGCCCCCAGTGTCAGTATAGTACCCCCAGTGTCAGTATAGTGCCCCCAGTGTCAGCATAGTGCCCCCAGTGTCAGCATAGTGCCCCCAGTGTCAGCATAGTACCCCCAGTGTCAGTATAGTTCCCCCAGTGTCAGTATAGTGCCCCCAATGTCAGTATAGTGCCCCCAGTGTCAGTATAGTGCCCCCAGTGTCAGCATAGTGCCCCCAGTGTCAGTATAGTGCCCCCAGTGTCAGTATAGTGCCCCCAGTGTCAGTATAGTGCCCCCAGTGTCAGCATAGTGCCCCCAGTGTCAGCATAGTGCCCCCAGTGTCAGCATAGTGCCCCCAGTGTCAGCATAGTGCCCCCAGTGTCAGTATAGTGCCCCCAGTGTCAGTATAGTGCCCCCAGTGTCAGTATAGTGCCCCCAGTGTCAGCATAGTGGCCCCAGTGTCAGCATAGTGCCCCCAGTGTCAGTATAGTGCCCCCAGTGTCAGTATAGTGCCCCCAGTGTCAGTATAGTGCCCCCAGTGTCAGTATAGTGCCCCCAGTGTCAGTATAGTGCCCCCAGTGTCAGCATAGTGCCCCCAGTGTCAGCATAGTGCCCCCAGTGTCAGTATAGTGCCCCCAGTGTCAGCATAGTGCCCCCAGTGTCAGTATAGTGCCCCCAGTGTCAGTATAGTGCCCCCAGTGTCAGTATAGTGCCCCCAGTGTCAGTATAGTGCCCCCAGTGTCAGTATAGTTCCCCCAGTGTCAGTATAGTGGCCCCAGTGTCAGCATAGTGCCCCCAGTGTCAGCATAGTGCCCCCAGTGTCAGTATAGTGCCCCCAGTGTCAGTATAGTGGCCCCAGTGTCAGCATAGTGCCCCCAGTGTCAGTATAGTGCCCCCAGTGTCAGTATAGTGCCCCCAGTGTCAGCATAGTGCCCCCAGTGTCAGTATAGTGCCCCCAGTGTCAGTATAGTGCCCCCAGTGTCAGTATAGTGCCCCCAGTGTCAGTATAGTGCCCCCAGTGTCAGTATAGTTCCCCCAGTGTCAGTATAGTGCCCCCAGTGTCAGCATAGTGCCCCCAGTGTCAGCATAGTGCCCCCAGTGTCAGTATAGTGCCCCCAGTGTCAGTATAGTGGCCCCAGTGTCAGCATAGTGCCCCCAGTGTCAGCATAGTGCCCCCAGTGTCAGCATAGTGCCCCCAGTGTCAGCATAGTGCCCCCAGTGTCAGTATAGTGCCCCCAGTGTCAGTATAGTGCCCCCAGCGTCAGCATAGTGCCCCCAGCGTCAGTATAGTGCCCCCAGTGTCAGCATAGTGCCCCCAGTGTCAGTATAGTGGCCCTTTTTTTGTGGTATTACTAGTTTACATGTAACATAATATATAATAATGGTTGTAAAATAACTACTGAAAATACGAGGAGTTAATTGACTCCATCCAGTGACAAGACCGATTCAGCTCTGCTACATCTGTAACCGCCAGTAATCTCATCAATCATTATGTCCCGTAATAGGAGCATAATTTCGGCCATAAGCCCCTCATTTACAGTTGATTAGCAGAACTGAACTGTGACATCCAGACTTTGTGTGCGCAGCGGCGTCTCCCGTATTATCTGTTACTTCAAAGACGGAGAAATGAGCAAGAATATGAAAGAGCACGCGCGTCCTCCGAAATTCACCCTGGTCTCTAGCTCCGCTCTCTGCTGACGATCTGCTCCAATTATCCGCCCATCAGACAGAGCACACTGCTCGGCGCCAACTGTTCACTGTCTTTGTGCTGTTTATATAACTATACAATCAAAATTATTTTCCCATCATTGTAAATATGGTTTATTAGTAAAATATACAATCTTAATCAATGAAATAAGAACAATGTAAAAGCTGAACACCACTAATATAACGAGTGGTTTCTCCAAATTCAGCACAAAATACCACTGTTATTAACTACTGCCATCCAGAGGCGTAGCTAGAGCTTTTGCCGCCCGGGGCTGTTCCCGAGTTTGGCGCCCCCCCCCCCCCCCCACCTCCCCCGGCTCAATACACACAAAGGTTACCAAAAATGGTTTTCCTGTTTTGTAGAACTTAAACTGGGCCTAATGGTGTCACCCCCACATGCCAAACCTGTGACTTAATACCACCACACCATGACCAGGCCACATAGTGACCGAATAATACTACATACAAGGGACAAATACCACAACACCATTTCCAGACCACATATTACCACCACATAGTGACTGAATACTACAATACTGATCAGTAATAAAAAAAAAAAAACACAATACTATCACCATAAGTGCCAGTATTCATAGGAGATCTGTACTTAGTATGCAGTGTCTGTGTAGAGGTAATACAGAGATCACTGGTGGTATTATACACAGGAACTCTGTATATAATGTATAGATAATACAGTGATCACTGGTGACATTGTACACATGACCGCTGTATAGAGTATATAGTATTATAGCAAAAAAATGGAGTAAGAAAGTCCCAGATATCATAATAAAAACAAATAGCTTTATTAACATACAAAAATTACAAAAAATTGGACAACAATAAAATTGCAAATATGCACCATAACAGATGGAACTAAGGAGAAAAACTCAAGCAGTACAGGTGTGCATGGTGAACACAACGTATTTCCGGGGGTAAAGATATAGCTAGTAGTATACGGCCATAGACATAATCATATAATAGGAGTGAGTCCTGCATATATCCCCCGCTGCCACAAACAGCACCTTATGGGGTGAATACTAAAACCGTCAACAAGTCAATAGTGACCACTGCGTGCTTACCCATATATAAACCGGACAGCTCACCCACTGCACACCAGGAACCCCTTGACGTACGTTTCGCCGCCAAGCTTTTTCAAAAGGGGAACGTTTTGAAAAAGCTTGGCGGCGAAACGTACGTCAAGGGGTTCCTGGTGTGCAGTGGGTGAGCTGTCCGGTTTATATATGGGTAAGCACGCAGTGGTCACTATTGACTTGTTGACGGTTTTAGTATTCACCCCATAAGGTGCTGTTTGTGGCAGCGGGGGATATATGCAGGACTCACTCCTATTATATGATTATGTCTATGGCCGTATACTACTAGCTATATCTTTACCCCCGGAAATACGTTGTGTTCACCATGCACACCTGTACTGCTTGAGTTTTTCTCCTTAGTTCCATCTGTTATGGTGCATATTTGCAATTTTATTGTTGTCCAATTTTTTGTAATTTTTGTATGTTAATAAAGCTGTTTGTTTTTATTATGATATCTGGGACTTTCTTACTCCATTTTTTTGCTATAATATATGATTCCTGGAGTGGCCCCGCTAAACCAGTTGATCTGGGTATTACGAGTGGGAGAGGTACACTATACTACTCTCGGCCTTGTAACATTGTTATGCTTCATGATTCTCTGTTGAATAGAGTATATAGTGTATAGTGTCAGTGTATAGGTAACACTGACTCACCAGTGACGTCTCTAGGTGAAGTCCTTCATCTTTCATCCAGCACAGACCGCCATCATTCCTTCCAGCCAGGACTCGTTTCTGCAGGAAATAACACAGTTATCTCGAGCTCCGCTTGCAGAACACATTACTTTATTTTTCACAACTTCTACATTACACCACATGAAGAAAAAAAGGCGATATAGTGTCACTCTGCACAGTAACAGGACCGCCCCCTCATTTAAAACAGTGTCCTCAAAAAATAAAATAAATACATCACTGCAGTAATAATATCCCTTAATTAGCCCCTATGGTAATAATATTCCCCACCCTTTCCCCGTTTATCTCATTCCTGGCTCCAGCCATATGTTCTCGCATCCTGCCCTCATGAGTATCCATTCTACCCCATATGATCTCCCCATCCTGCCCCACCAGCCTCCATCGTATCCGTCCTGCCCCATGATCCAATCCTGCCCCATGATCCAATCCTGCCCCATGATCCAATCCTGCCCCGTATCTACATTCTGCCCATGCCTCAAGTCCTGCCCCCAGTGTGTCCAGCATATTACCCCCAGTGTGTCCAGCAATCTGCCCCAGTGTCCAGCATTGCCCCAGTGTGTCCAGAAATCTGCCCCAGGGTCTCCAGCATTGCCCCAGTGTGCACAGCAATCTGCCCCAGTGTGCACAGCAATCTGCCCCAGTGTGCACAGCAATCTGCCAGTGTGCACAGCAATCTGCCACAGTGTGCACAGCAATCTGCCCCAGTGTGCACAGCAATCTGCCACAGTGTCCAGCATTGCCCCAGCGTGTCCAGCAATCTGCCCCAGTGTCCAGTATTGCCCCAGTGTCCAGAAATCTGCCCCAGGGTCTCCAGCATTGCCCCAGTATATCCAGAAATCTGCCCCAGTGTGTCCAGAAATCTGCCCCAGGGTCTCCAGTATTGCCCCAGTGTGTCCAACATTGGCCCAGTGTGTCCAGCAATCTGCCCCAGTGTCGAGCAATCAGCCCCAGTGTCCAGCATTGCCCCAGTGTGTCCAGTAATCTGCCCCAGGGTCTCCAGCATTGCCCCCAGTGTGCACAGCAATCTGCCCCAGCGTGCACAGCAATCTGCCCCAGCGTGCACAGCAATCTGCCCCAGCGTGCACAGCAATCTGCCCCAGCGTGCACAGCAATCTGCCCCAGCGTGCACAGCATTGCCCCAGCGTGTCCAGCAATCTGCCCCAGGGTCTCCAGCATTGCCCCAGTATGTCCAGAAATCTGCCCCAGTGTGTCCTGAAGTCTGCCCCAGGGTCTCCAGCATTGCCTTAATGTGTCCAGCAATCTGCCCCAGGGTCTCCAGTATTGCCCCAGTGTGTCCAGCAATCTGCCCCATGGTCTCCTGTATTGCCCCAGTGTGTCCAGCATTCTGCCCCCATGGTCTCCAGTATTGCCCCAGTGTGTCCAGCAATCTGCCCCATGGTCTCCAGTATTGTCCCGGTGTGTCCAGCAATCTGCCCCATGGTCTCCAGTATTGCCCCAGTGTCTCCAGCATTGCCCCCAGAGTCAGACATAAAGAAAAAAAAAAAATCCTCACCTCTCCCGTTCCTAGCGCAGGTCCGGTGCAGTCAGCGTCTCTCCGGCTCTGCAGCGCTCAGGACAGAGAGGCTGAGCGGCGCGCACAGTGATGACGTCATCGCGCCCTCTGCCCTGAGACGTCGCAGAGTCAGAGGGCGCTGAAGACGCTGCAGCTGCCGCAGGAACCAGGAGAGGTGAGTATAGAGCGGGGGCCGGGGGTGGGGGGAGCCTGGTCGTGGCGGCGGACGGCGCCGCCCGAAGATTTAAAGGGCCCGCGTCTTTTTTTTTTTTTTTTTTTCCTTCCTCCTCCTGCAGCGCCGGCTGCCCCCCGCATTGTGCCGCCCGGGGCGGCCCGCCCCCCCACACCCCCCTTCCTACGCCACTGCTGCCATCTCAGGATTATTCACTCCTTTATGAACAGCGTTTTACTACTTCGTAGAGCCCCTCTGTCTGCTATGACTTGTTACCCCTCTGGCTGTTATGACCTGCTGCCCCTCTGGCTGCTATGACTTTCTGCCCCTCTGGCTGCTATGACTTGCTGCCCCTCTGGCTGTTATGACCTGCTGCCCCTCTGGCTGTTATGACCTGCTGCCCCTCTGGCTACTATGACTTTCTGCCCCTCTGGCTGCTATGACTTGCTGCCCCTCTGGCTTTTATGACCTGCTGCCCCTCTGGCTGTTATGACCTGCTGCCCCTCTGGCTACTATGACTTTCTGCCCCTCTGGCTGCTATGACTTGCTGCCCCTCTGGCATTTATGACCTGCTGCCCCTCTGGCTACTATGACTTTCTGCCCCTCTGGCTGTTATGACCTGCTGCCCCTCTGGCTGCTATGACTTGTTGCCCCTCTGGCTGCTATGACTTGCTGCCCCTCTGGCTACTGTGACTTTCTGCCCCTCTGGCTGTTATGACCTGCTGCCCCTCTGGCTGTTATGACTTGTTGCCCCTCTGGCTGCTATGACTTGTTGCCCCTCTGGCTGCTATGACTTTCTGCCTCTTTGGCTGCTATGACTTGCTGGCCCTTTGGCTGCTATGACTTTCTGCCTCTCTAGCTGCTATGACTTGTTGGCCCTCTGGTTGTTATGACCTGCTGCCCCTCTGGCTGCTATGACTTTCTGCCTTTCTGGCTGCTATGACTTTCTGCCTCTCTGGCTGCTATGATTTGTTGGCTCTCTGGCTGCTATGACTTGCTGCCTCTCTGGCGGCTATGACTTGCTGCCCCTCTGGCTGTTATGACCTGCAGCTCATCTGGCTGCTATGACTTTCTGCCTTTCTGGCTGCTATGACTTTCTGCCTCTCTGGCTGCTATGATTTGTTGGCTCTCTGGCTGCTATGACTTGCTGCCCCTCTGGCTGCTATGACTTGCTGCCCCTCTGGCTGTTATGACCTGCAGCTCATCTGGCTGTTATGACCTGCTGCCCTTCTGGATGCTGAGTCCTGCTGCAGTTGTGATGCATAACCAGACACCAGCTTCTGCAGCATTTGAGGAATCTTGGAGATTTGCTCATGGGCAATGTCTTCCAGGTCACTAATAATCTTGGGTTATTAAGAGACTGGTACATAATCTTAAGAGAAGAGATCTTTACCTTCACAGAAAAGAAAATTATAAGAAAAAGATACAAAAACAATTAATATTCCTAGAGATACAATATACAGCAAAGGTCCCAAGCAAAAATTTACAGGAGCACCGTCTACACTACCTGGAGGTGGCAGAAAGGGGAAGCTGTCACTGGCTGTAACTTGATTTTTGAGGAAGCGGGTGGTCAAGAAACCCCAAGTGACTGCAAAAGAGCGGCAGGAAAATGTAGTGGCTGCAGGTACTAAGGGCTCAGATTGTAAGGCGCACTCTAAACGCAGAAGGTCTCCATGTCTGAACTCCAAGACGTGACCTCTACTGACCCGAAAGGACAAGAAAAGTCAGCTCCAATATGTTCAAAAATATGGAATTAACCTACAAAGGTTTTGCGATTTTGATCTTTGCGACAGTAAAGCATGGCAGCTGTTCAGTTATGTCTACAGTGAAGTATGGCGATGGCTCAGTGATGTCTACAGTGAAGCGTCATGGTGACTCAGTGATGTCTACAGTGAAGCATGGCGATGGCTCAGTGATGTCTACAGTGAAGCATGGCGATGGCTCAGTGATGTCTACAGTGAAGCATGGCGATGGCTCAGTGATGTCTACAGTGATACCTACAGTGAATCATGGTGAGGACTTTGTGATGTCTACAGAGAAGCATGGCGATGGCTCAGTGATGTCTACAATGAAACGTCATGGTGCCTCAGTGATGTCTACAGTGAAGTATGGCGGTGCCTCAATAATGTCTACAGTGAAGCCAGGTGGTGGCTCAGTGATGTCTACAGTGAAGTATGGCGGTGCCTCAGTGATGTCTACAGTGAAGCCAGGCGGTGGCTCAGTGATACCTACAGTGAATCATGGTGAGGACTTTGTGATGTCTACAGAGAAGCATGGCGATGGCTCAGTGATGTCTACAATGAAACGTCATGGTGCCTCAGTGATGTCTACAGTGAAGTATGGCGGTGCCTCAATAATGTCTACAGTGAAGCCAGGTGGTGGCTCAGTGATGTCTACAGTGAAGTATGGCGGTGCCTCAGTGATGTCTACAGTGAAGCCAGGCGGTGGCTCAGTGATACCTACAGTGAATCATGGTGAGGACTTTGTGATGTCTACAGAGAAGCATGGCGATGGCTCAGTGATGTCTACAATGAAACGTCATGGTGCCTCAGTGATGTCTACAGTGAAGTATGGCGGTGCCTCAATAATGTCTACAGTGAAGCCAGGTGGTGGCTCAGTGATGTCTACAGTGAAGTATGGCGGTGCCTCAGTGATGTCTACAGTGAAGCCAGGCGGTGGCTCAGTGATACCTACAGTGAATCATGGTGAGGACTTTGTGGTGTCTACAGGGAAGCTTGGCGATGGCTCAGTGATGTCTACAATGTAACGTCATGGTGACTCAGTGATGTCTACAGTGAAGCATAGCGGGGGCTTGGTGATGTTTACAGTAAAGCATGGTGACTCTGTCATCTCTACAGTAAAATATGGTGGCGTCTCAGTGGTATCTACAGTGAAGCATGGCAGTGACTCAGTTATCTCCACAGTGAAGCATGGCAGAGGCTCAATGATGTCTACAGAGAAGCATGGTGGGGAAACAGTGATCTCTATGAAGAAGTATGGTGGTGGCTCAGTTATGTCTACAGTGAACCATGGCGATGGCTCAGTGATACCTACAGTGAATCATGGTGAGGACTTTGTGGTGTCTACAGGGAAGCTTGGCGATGTCTCAGTGATGTCTACAATGTAACGTCATGGTGACTCAGTGATGTCTACAGTGAAGCATAGCGGGGGCTTGGTGATGTTTACAGTAAAGCATGGTGACTCTGTCATCTCTACAGTAAAATATAGTGGTGGCTCAGTGGTATCTACAGTGAAGCATGGCAGTGACTCGGTTATCTCCACAGTGAAGCATGGCAATGGCTCAGTGATGTTTACAGTGAAGCATGGTGGTGACTCAGTGATGTGTACAGTGAAGCATGGCAGAGGCTCAATGATGTCTACAGAGAAGCATGGTGGGGAAACAGTGATCTCTATGAAGAAGTATGGTGGTGGCTCAGTTATGTCTACAGTGAACCATGGCGATGGCTCAGTGATGTTTACAGTGAAGTATTCATTATGAAATAACACAAGGAACTATTTAATGCAGGAATCAATAAAGACAAATTCATTTAAATTTTGCTTAGGGATGTGCCACTTCATTTTTTCTTTTTGTCTAATGTTTGCTGCGGGCCAGCAGAGAAGCAGCATCCATTTATATTAGCATTGAAGCAACAAAATAAACGTGACGAGTCCAGCACCAATATGATTTTTCACTACAGTGAAGTGTGGTGGCTCAGTGATGTCTACAATGAAGCATGGTGGTGACTCGGTGATGTCCACAGTGAAACATGGTGGTGGCCTGGTGATGCTCTGTGGCAGTTTTGCTTGCAGTTTCAGGAGGGCAAGATGGATTCAAGCATGTATCACAAAATCCTAGAAGAAAACATCATGCCGTCGGTGTGGAAGCAGAAGTTTTGACGCAACAGGTCAGCGATTCCAAGCATACCTCATAATCGATCGAGGCTTGATTTCAGAAGTCCTAAAAAGTTCTGGAAGAGGAAGTTTCAGCATAAAACCCAACCATACTAGTGCTGTCAAGCCGTGGTTTTCCACGAGGAATGGACCAAGACTCCTCAGGAACTCTGCCAGATGCTGATGTCTGGCTATGCATCACAATCGCAACAGGTCATAGCAGCCAGCTGGGCCGCAGGTCATAACAGTCAGAGGGAGAGCAGATCATAACATCCAGAGTGGCTCCAATAAGTACTAAACACATGAAGGGGTGACGAATCCTGAGACTGCAGTAGTCAGTAAAAGGGACATGTTGTGATGAATTTAGAGAAGGGACTTATTATATTAGTTGGGTTTGGGAGAAAGTGTTAACAAGCACAAGGCAGCTGATCTCACTTTAACATGCTGATTGTATTGTAAGAGCTGACTGGTTACGTTAAAAAGGGACTGTAGTTGAAATGATCTACTTCTGTTAATCATGATTCTGTCATGATTTCTTGCGGTGTGTCTGGACGCAGTAAGTGACAAATCTCACATGTAAAGCGCCATGGAATAAATGGCGCTATAACAATAAATAATAATAATAATTCAGCTGTCCCATCTAGGACTGGGGCATGCTGAGCTGTCAGTGTTCTGAGAGACAGTCCAGCTGCCCAATCAGGGCCATGGCATGCAGGGTTTCCTCTATATGTCTCCTGTTCGGAGTGACTACCTGGCTATTTAGTTTGTTCTCTGCCTCCAGTTACTGCCAGTTGTGGCTTAACTCAAGTGGTGAGTGTTTGCTCTGTGCCCTGAGTTCTTATATTCTGATCTTTGTTGCCAGACCTTGGGTTTTACATTTGACCATCCATTTTCCTAGCCCCTTGATCTGTTACCTTCCTGGAATTCTGACCTCGGACTGTGGCCAGACTACACCTTCAAACTGAATAAAGAGACAGCATCCAAGCTTGCACTGTATTTGGGAAAATAAAATAATTGTTTACTTCGCCCAAGCTTGGACGCTGTCTCTCTGCTCAGTTCATAGTCATTTCTGCCAAGTGGGCTCCTTGGAGTTTTGGACACTGCGTCTGCCTGTGGGTATGATAAGCCGGTGTCCTGAGTGTCCTAGATGAGTGCCGTGGGCAAAATTTTTTATATTTTGATTGCCTATGCCTCTGTCTTTCCCCTTAGTTGACGACCTTTCGACTACCCTGCCTCACGCCTTGTCCGTGAGTATTGACTAGCATCACAGGTTTCCTCAAAGAACATGTGCCGTCATCATTGCTTTGCATCAAAAAGGCTTTACAGGCAAGGACATTCTTACTTGTAAAATTGTCCCTAAAGCAACCAGTTAGCGAAGGGAACTTCAAGGTGAGAAGTTGAATTGCCGTGACGAAGGCTTCTGGGCACCCAAGCAAACCAAGCAAGTGCCAGGACCGTTTACTAAAGTGGATTCAGCAATGAGATCGATTCTACAGCAGTGCAGAGCTTGCTCCGCAATGGCAGCAGGCAAGTGTTAGCGCATCTGCATGGAACAGTGGGTTGATGGCTTTTGGAGGCTACCTGATGTCAAGAATGGCAGCAAATACGTCACTCCTTTCCAAGGAAAACATCAACTACAAACTGACATTCTGTCGGAAGTACGGGGATCGGACTGCAGATGACGGAGGTAAAGTTATTTTCTGGATGAAGCCTGTTCAGATCTGGAAAAATGATTATCAGGATAAGAAAAGGTAAGCGCTGCCATGAGTCCTGTGCCTTCCAACAGTGAAGCCTCCTGAGACCACTCATGTGTGGGGACTTCTCATCTATGGTGGCACTCATAATTTTGCCAAAGAACACGGCCATGAATAAAGAATAGGATTTAAACCTCCTCCAAGAGCAACTACGCCCATCATCCAGGAGCAATGAGCAGACCATGTCACAAGGCAAAAGTGATAAGTAAGTTACTCAGTGAACAAAACATTGAGGAAACTCACCAGATCTCACCCATATTTACAATCTGTTGTCAATCTTCAAAAAGTGACAAAACCCAAAAATTGTGATGAGTTTCGATCTCTGAGACAAGAACGGGCGGTCATCAGTCAGGATTTGGCCTAAAAGACGATATCCAGCTGCCAGGGCGAAATACAAAAGTCTGGAGAAATAAGAGCAGTATATTGAGTCGTTACCGAAACGTCACGAATTTGTCAAAAAAAAGTTTCAAAACATATAAATGTTTACAATTGTCATCCGACCAAAGGAGCTAAAAATACTGAAAAGAGGCAAAATGTGAAAACCAAAATTTGTGACAATCTCAAAACTTTTGGCCACGACTGGAGTATCCCTTTAAAAGATATTTTTGAGATTTAATAAATGTTATGCAAAATGTTCCTTGAGTAAAGCCCGGGGTCACGGAAAAAGGAATTACTCTGCGCTTTGTGGATTTTGTCTCATAGACCGTAATGACAGTTCCGTTATAGTCTGCACAGATGTATGGCGCACATTAAAGCCGACCCGGTGACATCCACATTCAATGTGCAGCACAACGCTCAGAAATAACTGACTCTTTGCTCCATTTCATTCATATCTCTAGGATGGTGGAGATAAAACAACAGATAATCAGATAGATCAGCAGAAAGTGACAGTAATGAGGGACACAGGTCTGCTGATCCGAGATAACACACACATATATCCGCCAAATTATATCCTGTCATCTGCTACACCCCAACCCCAGATACTAGTAATGGACAATATACAGAGTCATAGGGGCAGTATTATAGTAGTTATATCCTTGTACATAGGAGCAGTATTATAGTAGTTATATTCTTGTACATAGGGGGTTATAGTAGATATATTCTTGTACATAGGGGCAGTATTATATTAGTTATATTCTTGTACATAGGAGCAGTATTATAGTAGATATATTCTTGTACATAGGAGCAGTATTATAGTAGTTATGTTCTTGTACATAGGGGCAGTATTATAGTAGTTATATTCTTGTACATAGGGGCAGTATTATAGTAGATATATTCTTGTACATAGGAGCAGTATTATAGTAGTTATATTCTTGTACATAGGGGCAGTATTATAGTAGTTATATTCTTGTACATAGGGGCAGTATTATAGTAGTTATATTCTTGTACATAGGAGCAGTATTATAGTAGTTATATTCTTGTACATAGGAGCAGTATTATAGTAGTTATGTTCTTGTACATAGGGGCAGTATTATAGTATTTATATTCTTGTACATAGGGGCAGTATTATAGTATTTATATTCTTGTACATAGGAGCAGTATTATAGTAGTTATATTCCTGTACATATGAGCAGTATTATAGTAGTTATATCCTTGTAGACAAGAGAAGTATTATAGTAGTTATATTTTTGTACATAGGGGCAGTATTATAGTAGTTATATCCTTGTACACAAGAGCAGTATTATAGTAGTTATATTCTTGTACATAGGGGCAGTATTATAGTGGTTATATCCTTGTACACAAGAGCAGTATTATAGTAGTTATATTCTTGTACATAGGGGCAGTATTATAGTGGTTATATCCTTGTACACAAGAGCAGTATTATAGTAGTTATATTCTTGTACACAGGGGCAGTATTATAGTAGTTATATTCTTGTACATAGGAGCAGTATTACAGTAGTCATATCCTTGCACACAGGAGCAGTATTATAGTAGTTATATTCTTGTACATAGGGGGCAGTATTATAGTAGTTATATTCTTGTACATAGGGGCAGTATTATAGTAGTTATATTCTTGTACATAGGGACATTATTATAGTAGTTATATTCTTGTACATGGGGCATTATTATAGTAGTTATATTCTTGTACATAGGGAGCAGTATTATAGTAGTTATATTCTTGTATATAGGGGCAGTATTATAGTAGTTATATTCTTGTACATAGGGGCAGTATTATAGTAGTTATATTCTTGTACATAGGATCAGTATTATAGTAGTTATATTCTTTTACATAGGAGCAGTATTATAGTAGTTATATTCTTGTACATAGGGGCAGTATTATAGTAGTTATATTCTTGCACATAGGGAGCAGTATTATAGTAGTTATATTCTTGTACATAGGAGCAGTATTATAGTAGTTATATTCTTGTACATAGGGGCAGTATTATAGTAGTTATATTCTTGTACATAGGATCAGTATTATAGTAGTTGTATTCTTTTACATAGGAGCAGTATTATGGTAGTTATATTCTTGTACATAGGGGCAGTATTATAGTAGTTATATTCTTGTACATAGGATCAGTATTATAGTAGTTATATCATTGTACATAGGGAGAGTATTATAGTAGTTATATTCTTGTACATGGGGCATTATTATAGTAGTTATATTCTTGTACATAGGGAGCAGTATTATAGTAGTTATATTCTTGTATATAGGGGCAGTATTATAGTAGTTATATTCTTGTACATAGGGGCATTATTATAGTAGTTATATTCTTGCACATAGGGAGCAGTATTATAGTAGTTATATTCTTGTACATAGGGGCAGTATTATAGTAGTTATATTCTTGTACATAGGATCAGTATTATAGTAGTTATATTCTTTTACACAGGAGCAGTATTATAGTAGTTATATTCTTGTACATAGGAGCAGTATTATGGTAGTTATATTCTTGTACATAGGGGCAGTATTATAGTAGTTATATTCTTGTACATAGGATCAGTATTATAGTAGTTATATCATTGTACATAGGGGGAGTATTATAGTAGTTATATTCTTGTACATAGGAGCAGTACTATAGTAGTTATATTCTTGTACATAGGAGCAGTATTATAGTAGTTATATTCTTGTACATAGGGGCAGTATTATAGTAGTTATATTCTTGTACATAGGGGCAGTATTATAGTAGTTATATTCTTGTATATAGGGGCAGTATTATAGTAGTTATATTCTTGTACATAGGGTCAGTATTATAGTAGTTATATTCTTGTACATAGAGGCAGTATTATAGTAGTTATATTCTTGTACATAGGGGCAGTATTATAGTAGTTATATTCTTGTACATAGGGTCAGTATTATAGTAGTTATATTCTTGTACATAGGGACATTATTATAGTAGTTATATTCTTGTACATGGGGCATTATTATAGTAGTTATATTCTTGTACATAGGAGCAGTATTACAGTAGTTATATCCTTGCACACAGGAGCAATATTATAGTAGTTATATTCTTGTACATAGGGGGCAGTATTATAGTAGTTATATTCTTGTACATAGGGGCAGTATTATAGTAGTTATATTCTTGTACATAGGGACATTATTATAGTAGTTATATTCTTGTACATGGGGCAGTATTATAGTAGTTATATTCTTGTACATAGGGGCAGTATTATAGTAGTTATATTCTTGTACATAGGAGTAGTTATATTCTTTTACATAGGAGCAGTATTATAGTAGTTATATTCTTGCACATAGGGAGCAGTATTATAGTAGTTATATTCTTGTACATAGGAGCAGTATTATAGTAGTTATATTCTTGTACATAGGGGCAGTATTATAGTAGTTATATTCTTGTACATAGGATCAGTATTATAGTAGTTATATTCTTTTACATAGGAGCAGTATTATAGTAGTTATATTCTTGTACATAGGAGCAGTATTATGGTAGTTATATTCTTGTACATAGGGGCAGTATTATAGTAGTTATATTCTTGTACATAGGATCAGTATTATAGTAGTTATATCATTGTACATAGGGGGAGTATTATAGTAGTTATATTCTTGTACATGGGGCATTATTATAGTAGTTATATTCTTGTACATAGGGAGCAGTATTATAGTAGTTATATTCTTGTATATAGGGGCAGCATTATAGTAGTTATATTCTTGTACATAGGGGCATTATTATAGTAGTTATATTCTTGCACATAGGGAGCAGTATTATAGTAGTTATATTCTTGTACATAGGAGCAGTATTATAGTAGTTATATTCTTGTACATAGGGGCAGTATTATAGTAGTTATATTCTTGTACATAGGATCAGTATTATAGTAGTTATATTCTTTTACACAGGAGCAGTATTATAGTAGTTATATTCTTGTACATAGAGGCAGTATTATGGTAGTTATATTCTTGTACATAGGGGCAGTATTATGGTAGTTATATTCTTGTACATAGGATCAGTATTATAGTAGTTATATCATTGTACATAGGGGGAGTATTATAGTAGTTATATTCTTGTACATAGGAGCAGTATTATAGTAGTTATATTCTTGTACATAGGAGCAGTATTATAGTAGTTATATTCTTGTACATAGGGGCAGTATTATAGTAGTTATATTCTTGTACATAGGGGCAGTATTATAGTAGTTATATTCTTGTATATAGGGGCAGTATTATAGTAGTTATATTCTTGTACATAGGGTCAGTATTATAGTAGTTATATTCTTGTACATAGAGGCAGTATTATAGTAGTTATATTCTTGTACATAGGGGCAGTATTATAGTAGTTATATTCTTGTACATAGGGTCAGTATTATAGTAGTTATATTCTTGTACATAGGGACATTATTATAGTAGTTATATTCTTGTACATGGGGCATTATTATAGTAGTTATATTCTTGTACATAGGAGCAGTATTACAGTAGTTATATACTTGCACACAGGAGCAATATTATAGTAGTTATATTCTTGTACATAGGGGGCAGTATTATAGTAGTTATATTCTTGTACATAGGGGCAGTATTATAGTAGTTATATTCTTGTACATAGGGACATTATTATAGTAGTTATATTCTTGTACATGGGGCAGTATTATAGTAGTTATATTCTTGTACATAGGGGCAGTATTATAGTAGTTATATTCTTGTACATAGGAGTAGTTATATTCTTTTACATAGGAGCAGTATTATAGTAGTTATATTCTTGCACATAGGGAGCAGTATTATAGTAGTTATATTCTTGTACATAGGAGCAGTATTATAGTAGTTATATTCTTGTACATAGGGGCAGTATTATAGTAGTTATATTCTTGTACATAGGATCAGTATTATAGTAGTTATATTCTTTTACATAGGAGCAGTATTATAGTAGTTATATTCTTGTACATAGGATCAGTATTATAGTAGTTATATCATTGTACATAGGGGGAGTATTATAGTAGTTATATTCTTGTACATAGGATCAGTATTATAGTAGTTATATTCTTGTACATAGGAGCAGTATTATAGTAGTTATATTCTTGTACATAGGGGCAGTATTATAGTAGTTATATTCTTGTACATAGGATCAGTATTATAGTAGTTATATCATTGTACATAGGGGCAGTATTATAGTAGTTATATTCTTGTACATAGGATCAGTATTATAGTAGTTATATCATTGTACATAGGGGGAGTATTATAGTAGTTATATTCTTGTACATGGGGCATTATTATAGTAGTTATATTCTTGTACATAGGGAGCAGTATTATAGTAGTTATATTCTTGTATATAGGGGCAGCATTATAGTAGTTATATTCTTGTACATAGGGGCATTATTATAGTAGTTATATTCTTGCACATAGGGAGCAGTATTATAGTAGTTATATTCTTGTACATAGGAGCAGTATTATAGTAGTTATATTCTTGTACATAGGGGCAGTATTATAGTAGTTATATTCTTGTACATAGGATCAGTATTATAGTAGTTATATTCTTTTACACAGGAGCAGTATTATAGTAGTTATATTCTTGTACATAGGAGCAGTATTATGGTAGTTATATTCTTGTACATAGTGGCAGTATTATAGTAGTTATATTCTTGTACATAGGATCAGTATTATAGTAGTTATATCATTGTACATAGGGGGAGTATTATAGTAGTTATATTCTTGTACATAGGAGCAGTACTATAGTAGTTATATTCTTGTACATAGGAGCAGTATTATAGTAGTTATATTCTTGTACATAGGAGCAGTATTATAGTAGTTATATTCTTGTACATAGGGGCAGTATTATAGTAGTTATATTCTTGTACATAGGGGCAGTATTATAGTAGTTATATTCTTGTATATAGGGGCAGTATTATAGTAGTTATATTCTTGTACATAGGGTCAGTATTATAGTAGTTATATTCTTGTACATAGAGGCAGTATTATAGTAGTTATATTCTTGTACATAGGGGCAGTATTATAGTAGTTATATTCTTGTACATAGAGGCAGTATTATAGTAGTTATATTCTTGTACATAGGGGCAGTATTATAGTAGTTATATTCTTGTACATAGGGTCAGTATTATAGTAGTTATATTCTTGTACATAGAGGCAGTATTATAGTAGTTATATTCTTGTACATAGGGGCAGTATTATAGTAGTTATATTATTGTACATAGACAATTATATAGTAGATAATACTGCCCCTAAGAGTCACTTCCGTCTTTCTGTCCTTCTGTCTCTCTGTCTGTCACGGATATTCATTGGTCGCGGCCTCTGTCTGTCATGGAATCCAAGTCGCTGATTGGTCTCGCCAGCTACCTGTCATGGCTAGCGCCACCAATCAGCGACGGCCACAGTCCGATTAGTCCCTCCCTACTCCCCTGCAGTCGGCACCCGCTCCATACTCACACAGGGTTAATGCCAGCGGTAACGTTACCCGCGTTATGCCGCGGGTAACTCACTCCGTTACCGCCGCTATTAACCCTATGTGACCAAGTTTTTACTATTGATGCTGCCTATGCAGCGTCAATAGTAAAAACATCTAATGTTAAAAATAATTTAAAAAATAACAAATCATTATATATTCACTTTTCGCGATGCTCTGGTGACCGCTCCATGCAAGCGGCAGGTTCCGGTGCCAAAAATTTTATGGGAGAAGGACCTGCCATGACGTTTATTTTTTTAACCTGTGACATACGTGGCTGGGCAATATACTACGTGCCTGGGCAATATACTACGTGGCTGGGCAATATACTACGTGGCTGGGCAATATACTACGTGGCTGGGCAATATACTACGTGGCTGGGCAATATACTACGTGGCTGGGCAATATACTACGTGACTGGGCAATATACTACGTGGCTGGGCAATATACTACGTGGCTGGGCAATATACTACGTGACTGGGCAATATACTACGTGACTGGGCAATGTACTACGTGGCTGGGTAATATACTACGTCGCTGGGCAATATACTACGTGGCTCTGTGCTGTATACTACGTCACTGGGCAATATACTACGTGGCTGGGCAATATACTACGTGGCTGGGCAATATACTACGTGGCTGGGCAATATACTACTTCTCTGGGCAATATAGTACGTGGCTGGGCAATATACTACGTGGCTGTGCAATATACTACGTGGCTGGGCAATATACTACATCGCTGGGCAATATACTACGTCGCTGGGCAATATACTACGTGACTGGGCAATATACTACGTGGCTGTGCAATATACTACGTGGCTGGGAAATATGCTATGAGGACATACATATTCTAGAATACCCGATGCATTAGAATCGGGCCACCATCTAGTAGTAGTTATATTCTTGAACATAGGGGGCAGGATTATAGTAGTTACTAGATGATGGCCCGATTCTAACGCATCGGGTATTCTAGAATATGTATGTCCACGTAGTATATTGCCCAGCCACGTAGTATATTGCCCAGTCACGTATGTCACGGGTTAAAAAATAAACATATACTCACCTTCCGATCCGAGGGCCCCTTGTAGTTCTGTCGCCAGCTTCCGGTCCCAGGGTGTGATGACGTCGCGGTCACATGACCGTGACGTCATGGAAGGTCCTTGTCGCATACCATGCTTAGCACCGGAACGTCGCGAAGAGCGGGAAAGGCGCCAGAGGGTGAGTATATGATGATTTTTTATTTTTTTTTAATTATTTTTAACATTAGATCTTTTTACTATTGATGCTGCATAGGCAGCGTCAATAGTAAAAACTTGGTCACACAGGGTTAATAGCGGCGGTAACGGAGTGAGTTACCAGCGGCATAACGTGGTCCGTTACCGCCAGCATTAACCCTGTGTGAGCGGTGACTGCGGGGAGTATGCGGATGCCGGGCAGTGTCTGCGGGGAGGAAGAAGCGGCCATTTTCTTCCGGACTGTGCGCGTCGCTGATTGCTCGTGGCTGTTTTGCCGCGACCAATCAGCGACTTGGATTCCATGACAGACAGAGACCAATGAGGGGCAATATTATAGAAGTTATATTCTTGCACATACTGTAGGAGCAGTATTATAGTAGTTATATTCTTGTACATAGGGGCAGTATTATAGTAGTTATATTCTTGTACATAGGGGCAGTATTATAGTAGTTATATTCTTGTACATAGGAGCAGTATTATAGTAGTTACAGTGGGGCAAAAAAGTATTTAGTCAGTCAGCAATAGTGCAAGTTTCACCACTTAAAAAGATGAGAGGCGTCTGTAATTTACATCGTAGGTAGACCTCAACTATGAGAGACAAACTGAGAAAAAAAAATCCAGAAAATCACATTGTCTGTCTGTTTTTTTAACATTTTTTTGGCATATTATGGTGGAAAATAAGTATTTGGTCAGAAACAAAATTTCATCTCAATACTTTGTAATATATCCTTTGTTGGCAATGACAGAGGTCAAACGTTTTCTGTAAGTCTTCACAAGGTTGCCACACACTGTTGTTGGTATGTTGGCCCATTCCTCCATGCAGATCTCCTCTAGAGCAGTGATGTTTTTGGCTTTTCGCTTGGCAACACGGACTTTCAACTCCCTCCAAAGGTTTTCTATAGGGTTGAGATCTGGAGACTGGCTAGGCCACTCCAGGACCTTGAAATGCTTCTTACGAAGCCACTCCTTCGTTGCCCTGGCGGTGTGCTTTGGATCATTGTCATGTTGAAAGACCCAGCCACGTTTCATCTTCAATGCCCTTGCTGATGGAAGGAGGTTTGCACTCAAAATCTCACGATACATGGCCCCATTCATTCTTTCATGTACCCGGATCAGTCGTCCTGGCCCCTTTGCAGAGAAACAGCCCCAAAGCATGATGTTTCAACCACCATGCTTTACAGTAGGTATGGTGTTTGATGGATGCAACTCAGTATTCTTTTTCCTCCAAACACGACAAGTTGTGTTTTTACCAAACCGTTCCAGTTTGGTTTCATCAGACCATAGGACATTCTCCCAAAACTCCTCTGGATCATCCAAATGCTCTCTAGCAAACTTCAGACGGGCCCGGACATGTACTGGCTTAAGCAGTGGGACACGTCTGGCACTGCAGGATCTGAGTCCATGGTGGCGTAATGTGTTACTTATGGTAGGCCTTGTTACATTGGTCCCAGCTCTCTGCAGTTCATTCACTAGGTCCCCCCGCATGGTTCTGGGATTTTTGCTCACCGTTCTTGTGATCATTCTGACCCCACGGGGTGGGATTTTGCGTGGAGCCCTGTTGTGAATTCTGTGGCTGAATTCACTCCTGTGGTCACAAGTGGTACTGCAGCTTCTGAGCTTCCTCCCTCAGGTGTTCTGGTGAGCTCGTTAACTGCTTCATTACTTAACTCCGCCTGATGCTGCTATCCTTGCTCCTTGTCAATGTTTCAGTGTTGGATCTGAGCTTCTCCTGATTGTTCCTGTGACCTGCTGCTCTGTATAGCTAAGTGCTTTTTGCTTTTTTGTTGCTTTTTTTCTGTCCAGCTTGTCTTTTGTTTTGCTGGAAGCTCTGAGACGCAAAGGGTGTACCGCCGTGTCGTTAGTTCGGCACGGTGGGTTTTTTTGCCCCCTTTGCGTGGTTTTGCTTTAGGGTTTTTTGTAGACTGCAAAGTTCGCTTTACTGTCCTCGCTCTGTCCTAGAATATCGGGCCCCACTTTGCTGAATCTATTTCATCCCTACGTTTTGTCTTTTCATCTTACTCACAGTCATTATATGTGGGGGGCTGCCTTTTCCTTTGGGGAATTTCTCTGGGGCAAGTCAGGCCTATTTTTCTATCTTCAGGCTAGCTAGTTTCTTAGGCTGTGCCGAGTTGCCTAGGTAGTTGTTAGGCGCAATCCACAGCCGCTTTTAGTTGTGTTTAGGATAGGATCAGGTGTGCAGTCTACAGAGTTTCCACGTCTCAGAGCTCGTTCTTGTATTTTTGGGTATTTGTCAGATCACTGTGTGCGCTCTGATCGCTAAGCACACTGTGTTTCTGGATTGCCTTCATAACACCTGTCATTAGCAAACATAACAGTACAAGGAGCCCAAACTAATGATTCTCAATAGAGGGAAAGAAAAAGTTCTGACATCATTTTTTTTTTTTTTTCTGCTCTGTGTTCACTTTTTTCTTTCCCCTAGACATTTGGGTGATTCTGGACACAGGTGTGGACATGGATATTCAGGGTCTGTGCTCTTCAATGGATAATCTCGTTATAAATGTACAAAAAATTCAAGATACTATTGATCAGAAATCTATGTTAGAACCAAGAATTCCTATTCCTGATTTGTTTTTTGGAGATAGAACTAAGTTTCTAAGTTTCAAAAATAATTGTAAGCTATTTCTGGCCTTGAAACCTCATTCTTCTGGTAATCCTATTCAACAGGTTTTGATTATTATTTCTTTTTTGCGCGGCGACCCTCAAGACTGGGCATTTTCTCTTGCGCCAGGAGACCCTGCATTGAGTAGTGTCGATGCGTTTTTCCTGGCGCTCGGATTGCTGTACGATGAGCCTAATTCAGTGGATCAGGCTGAGAAAAATTTGCTGGCTTTGTGCCAGGGTCAGGATGATATAGAAGTATATTGTCAGAAATTTAGGATATGGTCAGTACTCACTCAGTGGAATGAACCTGTGCTGGCAGCTTTGTTCAGAAAGGGTCTCTCTGAGGCTCTTAAGGATGTCATGGTGGGATTTCCTATGCCTGCTGGTTTGAATGAGTCTTTGGCCATTCAGATCGGTCGACGCTTGCGCGAGCGTAAATCTGTGCACCATTTGGCGGTACTGCCTGAGGTTAAACCTGAGCCTATGCAGTGCGATAGGACTATGACTAGAGTTGAACGGCAGGAATACAGACGTCTGAATGGTCTGTGTTTCTACTGTGGTGATTCCACTCATGCTATTTCTGATTGTCCTAAGCGCACTAAGCGGTCCGCTAGGTCTGCCGTCATTGGTACTGTACAGTCCAAATTCCTTCTGTCCATTACCTTGATATGCTCTTTGTCGTCGTTTTCTGTCATGGCGTTTGTGGATTCGGGCGCTGCCCTGAATCTGATGGATTTGGATTATGCTAAACGTTGTGGGTTTTTCTTGGAGCCTTTGCGGTGTCCTATTCCATTGAGAGGAATTGATGCTACACCTTTGGCCAAGAATAAACCTCAATACTGGGCCCAGCTGACCATGTGCATGGCTCCTGCACATCAGGAAGTTATTCGCTTTCTGGTGTTGCATAATCTGCATGATGTGGTCGTGTTGGGGTTGCCATGGCTACAAACCCATAATCCAGTATTGGATTGGAATTCCATGTCGGTATCCAGCTGGGGTTGTCAGGGGGTACATGGTGATGTTCCATTTTTGTCGATTTCGTCATCCACCCCTTCTGAGGTCCCAGAGTTCTTGTCTGATTATCAGGATGTATTTGAAGAGCCCAAGTCCGATGCTCTACCTCCGCATAGGGATTGTGATTGTGCTATCAATTTGATTCCTGGTAGTAAATTCCCTAAAGGTCGATTATTTAATTTATCCGTGCCCGAACACGCCGCTATGCGCAGTTATGTGAAGGAATCCCTGGAGAAGGGACATATTCGCCCATCGTCATCACCACTGGGAGCAGGGTTCTTCTTTGTAGCCAAGAAGGATGGTTCGCTGAGACCGTGTATTGATTACCGCCTTCTTAATAAGATCACTGTTAAATTTCAGTATCCCTTGCCATTGTTATCTGACTTGTTTGCTCGGATTAAGGGGGCTAGTTGGTTCACTAAGATAGATCTTCGTGGTGCGTATAATCTGGTGAGAATCAGGCAAGGAGATGAATGGAAAACTGCATTCAATACGCCCGAGGGTCATTTTGAGTATCTAGTGATGCCGTTCGGACTTGCCAATGCTCCATCTGTGTTTCAGTCTTTTATGCATGACATCTTCTGTGAGTATCTGGATAAATTCCTGATTGTTTACTTGGATGACATTTTGATCTTCTCAGATGATTGGGAGTCTCATGTGAAGCAGGTCAGAATGGTTTTTCAGGTCCTGCGTGCTAACTCTTTGTTTGTGAAGGGATCAAAGTGTCTCTTCGGTGTGCAGAAAGTTTCATTTTTGGGGTTCATCTTTACCCCTTCTACTATCGAGATGGATCCAGTTAAGGTCCAAGCCATCCAGGATTGGATTCAGCCGACATCTCTGAAAAGTCTGCAAAAGTTCCTGGGCTTTGCTAATTTTTATCGTCGCTTCATCTGTAATTTTTCTAGCATTGCCAAACCATTGACCGATTTGACCAAGAAGGGTGCTGATTTGGTTAATTGGTCTTCTGCTGCTGTGGAAGCTTTTCAGGAGTTGAAGCGTCGTTTTTGTTCTGCCCCTGTGTTGTGTCAGCCAGATGTTTCTCTTCCGTTCCTGGTCGAGGTTGATGCTTCTGAGATTGGAGCAGGGGCGGTTTTGTCACAGAGAGGTTCTGATTGCTCAGTGATGAAACCATGTGCTTTCTTTTCCAGGAAGTTTTCGCCCGCTGAGCGTAATTATGATGTGGGCAATCGAGAGTTGCTGGCCATGAAGTGGGCATTCGAGGAGTGGCGTCATTGGCTTGAAGGAGCTAAGCATCGCGTGGTGGTATTGACTGATCATAAGAACTTGACTTATCTCGAGTCTGCCAAGCGCTTGAATCCTAGACAGGCCCGTTGGTCGTTATTTTTTGCCCGCTTCGACTTTGTGATTTCGTACCTTCCGGGCTCTAAAAATGTGAAGGCGGATGCTCTGTCTAGGAGTTTTGTGCCCGACTCTCCGGGTTTATCTGAGCCAGCGGGTATCCTCAAGGAAGGAGTCATTGTGTCTGCCATCTCCCCTGATTTGCGGCGGGTGCTGCAAAAATTTCAGGCGAATAAACCTGATCGTTGTCCAGCAGAGAAACTGTTCGTCCCTGATAGGTGGACTAATAAACTTATCTCTGAACTTCATTGTTCGGTGTTGGCTCGTCATCCTGGAATCTTTGGTACCAGAGAGTTAGTGGCTAGATCCTTCTGGTGGCCATCTCTGTCACGGGATGTACGTACTTTTGTGCAGTCCTGTGGGATTTGTGCTAGGGCTAAGCCCTGCTGTTCTCGTGCCAGTGGGTTGCTTTTGCCCTTGCCGGTCCCAAAGAGGCCTTGGACACATATTTCGATGGATTTCATTTCTGACCTTCCCGTTTCTCAAAAGATGTCAGTCATTTGGGTGGTCTGTGATCGCTTTTCTAAAATGGTCCATCTGGTGCCCTTGGCTAAATTGCCTTCCTCCTCTGATTTGGTACCTTTGTTCTTTCAGCATGTGGTTCGGTTGCATGGCATTCCTGAGAATATTGTTTCTGACAGAGGTTCCCAGTTTGTTTCAAGGTTTTGGCGAGCCTTTTGTGGTAGGATGGGCATTGACCTATCCTTTTCCTCGGCTTTCCATCCTCAGACTAATGGCCAGACCGAACGAACCAATCAGACCTTGGAAACATATCTGAGATGTTTTGTTTCTGCAGACCAGGATGATTGGGTGTCCTTTTTGCCGTTGGCTGAGTTCGCCCTTAATAATCGGGCCAGCTCGGCTACCTTGGTTTCTCCATTTTTTTGCAATTCTGGGTTCCATCCTCGTTTCTCTTCAGGACAGGTTGAGTCTTCGGACTGTCCTGGTGTGGATTCTGTGGTGGATAGGTTGCAGCAGATCTGGACTCAGGTAGTGGACAATTTGATCTTGTCCCAGGAGAAAGCTCAACTTTTTGCTAATCGCAGACGCCGTGTGGGTCCCCGACTTCGTGTTGGGGATCTGGTTTGGTTATCTTCTCGTCATATTCCTATGAAGGTTTCCTCTCCTAAATTTAAACCTCGTTTTATTGGTCCGTATAGGATTTCTGAGGTTCTCAATCCTGTGTCTTTTCGTTTGACCCTCCCAGACTCCTTTTCCATACATAATGTATTCCATAGGTCGTTGTTGCGGAGATACGTGGCACCTATGGTTCCATCTGTTGAGCCTCCTGCCCCGGTTTTGGTGGAGGGGGAATTGGAGTATATTGTGGAGAAGATTTTGGATTCTTGTGTTTCTAGACGGAAACTCCAGTATCTGGTTAAATGGAAGGGTTATGCTCAGGAAGATAATTCCTGGGTTTTTGCCTCTGATGTTCATGCTTCCGATCTTGTTCGTGCCTTTCATGCGGCTCATCCTGGTCGGCCTGGGGGCTCTGGTGAGGGTTCGGTGACCCCTCCTCAAGGGGGGGGTACTGTTGTGAATTCTGTGGCTGAATTCACTCCTGTGGTCACAAGTGGTACTGCAGCTTCTGAGCTTCCTCCCTCAGGTGTTCTGGTGAGCTCGTTAACTGCTTCATTACTTAACTCCGCCTGATGCTGCTATCCTTGCTCCTTGTCAATGTTTCAGTGTTGGATCTGAGCTTCTCCTGATTGTTCCTGTGACCTGCTGCTCTGTATAGCTAAGTGCTTTTTGCTTTTTTGTTGCTTTTTTTCTGTCCAGCTTGTCTTTTGTTTTGCTGGAAGCTCTGAGACGCAAAGGGTGTACCGCCGTGCCGTTAGTTCGGCACGGTGGGTTTTTTTTGCCCCCTTTGCGTGGTTTTGCTTTAGGGTTTTTTGTAGACTGCAAAGTTCGCTTTACTGTCCTCGCTCTGTCCTAGAATATCGGGCCCCACTTTGCTGAATCTATTTCATCCCTACGTTTTGTCTTTTCATCTTACTCACAGTCATTATATGTGGGGGGCTGCCTTTTCCTTTGGGGAATTTCTCTGGGGCAAGTCAGGCCTATTTTTCTATCTTCAGGCTAGCTAGTTTCTTAGGCTGTGCCGAGTTGCCTAGGTAGTTGTTAGGCGCAATCCACAGCCGCTTTTAGTTGTGTTTAGGATAGGATCAGGTGTGCAGTCTACAGAGTTTCCACGTCTCAGAGCTCGTTCTTGTATTTTTGGGTATTTGTCAGATCACTGTGTGCGCTCTGATCGCTAAGCACACTGTGTTTCTGGATTGCCTTCATAACACCTGTCATTAGCAAACATAACAGAGCCCCAGATCGAGGGAGATTATCAGTGGTCTTGTATGTCTTCCATTTTCTAATTATTGCTCCCACTGTTGATTTCTTCACTCCAAGCTGGTTGGCTATTGCAGATTCAGTCTTCCCAGCCTGGTGCAGGGCTACAATTTTGTTTCTGGTGTCCTTTGACAGCTCTTTGGTCTTCACCATAGTGGAGTTTGGAGTCAGACTGTTTGAGGGTGTGCACATGTGTCTTTTTATACTGATAACAAGTTTAAACAGGTGCCATTACTACAGGTAATGAGTGGAGGAAAGAGGAGACTCTTAAAGAAGAAGTTACAGGTCTGTGAGAGCCAGAAATCTTGATTGTTTGTTTCTGACCAAATACTTATTTTCCACCATAATATGCAAATAAAATGATAAAAAAACAGACAATGTGATTTTCTGGATTTTTTTTTCTCAGTTTGTCTCCCATAGTTGAGGTCTACCTATGATGTAAATTACAGACGCCTCTCATCTTTTTAAGTGGTGGAACTTGCACTATTGCTGACTGACTAAATTCTTTTTTGCCCCACTGTATATTCTTGTACATAGGAGCAGTATTATAGTAGTTATATTCTTGTACATAGGGGCAGTATTATAGTAGTTATATTCTTGTACATGGGAGCAGTATTATAGTAGTTATAATCTTGTACATAGGGGGCAGTATTACAGTAGTTATACTCTTGTTCATAGGAGCAGTATTATAGTAGTTATACTCTTGTACATAGGGGCAGTATTATAGTAGTTATATTCTTGCACATAGGGGCAGTATCACAGTAGTTATATTCTTGCACATAGGAGCAGCATTATAGTAGTTATATTCTTGTACATAGGAGCAGTATTATAGTAGTTATATTCTTGTACATAGGGGCAGTATTATAGTAGTTATATTCTTGTACATAGGGGCAGTATTATAGTAGCTATATTCTTGTATATAGGGGCAGTATTATAGTAGTTATATTCTTGTACATATGAGCAGTATTATAGTAGTTATATTCTTGTACATAGGGGCAGTATTATAGTAGTTATATTCTTGTACATGGGAGCAGTATTATAGTAGTTATACTCTTGTTCATAGGAGCAGTAATATAGTAGTTATACTCTTGTACATAGGGGGCAGTATTACAGTAGTTATACTCTTGTTCATAGGAGCAGTAATATAGTAGTTATACTCTTGTACATAGGGGCAGTATTATAGTAGTTATACTCTTGCACATAGGGGCAGTATCACAGTAGTTATATTCTTGCACATAGGAGCAGCATTATAGTAGTTATATTCTTGTACATAGGAGCAGTATTATAGTAGTTATATTCTTGTATATAGGGGGCAGTATTATAGTAGTTATATTCTTGTATATAGGGGGCAGTATTATAGTAGTTATATTCTTGTACATGGGAGCAGTATTATAGTAGTTATATTCTTGTACATAGGGGGCAGTATTACAGTAGTTATATTCTTGTACATGGGAGCAGTATTATAGTAGTTATATTCTTGTACATAGGGGGCAGTATTACAGTAGTTATACTCTTGTTCATAGGAGCAGTATTATAGTAGTTATACTCTTGTACATAGGGGCAGTATTATAGTAGTTATACTCTTGCACATAGGAGCAGCATTATAGTAGTTATATTCTTGTACATAGGAGCAGTATTATAGTAGTTATATTCTTGTATATAGGGGGCAGTATTATAGTAGTTATATTCTTGTATATAGGGGGCAGTATTATAGTAGTTATATTCTTGTACATGGGAGCAGTATTATAGTAGTTATATTCTTGTACATAGGGGGCAGTATTACAGTAGTTATACTCTTGTTCATAGGAGCAGTATTATAGTAGTTATACTCTTGTACATAGGGGCAGTATTATAGTAGTTATACTCTTGCACATAGGGGCAGTATCACAGTAGTTATATTCTTGCACATAGGAGCAGCATTATAGTAGTTATATTCTTGTACATAGGAGCAGTATTATAGTAGTTATATTCTTGTATATAGGGGGCAGTATTATAGTAGTTATATTCTTGTATATAGGGGGCAGTATTATAGTAGTTATATTCTTGTACATGGGAGCAGCATTATAGTAGTTATATTCTTGTACATAGGAGCAGTATTATAGTAGTTATATTCTTGTACATAGGGGCAGTATTATAGTAGTTATATTCTTGTACATAGGGGCAGTATTATAGTAGCTATATTCTTGTATATAGGGGCAGTATTATAGTAGTTATATTCTTGTACATAGGGGGCAGTATTACAGTAGTTATACTCTTGTTCATAGGAGCAGTATTATAGTAGTTATACTCTTGTACATAGGGGCAGTATTATAGTAGTTATATTCTTGCACATAGGGGCAGTATCACAGTAGTTATATTCTTGCACATAGGAGCAGCATTATAGTAGTTATATTCTTGTACATAGGAGCAGTATTATAGTAGTTATATTCTTGTACATAGGGGCAGTATTATAGTAGTTATATTCTTGTACATAGGGGCAGTATTATAGTAGCTATATTCTTGTATATAGGGGCAGTATTATAGTAGTTATATTCTTGTACATATGAGCAGTATTATAGTAGTTATATTCTTGTATATAGGGGCAGTATTATAGTAGTTATATTCTTGTATATAGGGGCAGTATTATAGTAGTTATATTCTTGTATATAGGAGCAGCATTATAGTAGTTATATTCTTGTACATAGGAGCAGTATTATAGTAGTTATATTCTTGTACATAGGGGCAGTATTATAGTAGTTATATTCTTGTACATAGGGGCAGTATTATAGTAGCTATATTCTTGTATATAGGGGGCAGTATTATAGTAGTTATATTCTTGTACATAGGGGCAGTATTATAGTAGCTATATTCTTGTATATAGGGGCAGTATTATAGTAGTTATATTCTTGTACATATGAGCAGTATTATAGTAGTTATATTCTTGTATATAGGGGCAGTATTATAGTAGTTATATTCTTGTACATAGGAGCAGTATTATAGTAGTTATATTCTTGTATATAGGGGCAGTATTATAGTAGTTATATTCTTGTACATAGGAGCAGTATTATAGTAGTTATATTCTTGTACATAGGGGCAGTATTATAGTAGTTATATTCTTGTACATAGGGGCAGTATTATAGTAGTTATATTCTTGTACATAGGAGCAGTATTATAGTAGTTATATTCTTGTACATAGGAGCAGTATAATAGTAGTTATATTCTTGTATATAGGGGCTGTTTTATAGTAGTTTTCTTTTTGAACATGTGGGGTTGTATAATATGTACAGTTTAGTTCTTGGAGGATAGTTTGGCAGTAGTTACATTTTTATCCATGGAGGTAGTCAGGTATTTTGGGTAGGTAGGTAAATTGAATCATCAGGCCCAATATTTGCATTTTTGGTTAATATTATTCAGTTTTGTAGGATCCGTTTTACTATGCTATGATGAAGACAGGTTCTGTGAACATTTAGTGTCTTCCACAATAATCCCTGGCAGTGCAGAGTAAAGCCATTAAATGTCATGGCTGCTGGACGGAGAAAGCACAGGTCACCGTTTCGCATCATACCTGAAGAATACAAAGTGAGCACAGACATTCCCTATTCATTCTGTATAAGAAAATGTGAATGGTTATAAATATAGCCTCAGTATAATGCACACGGGAACGTCGGGGAATTATTCCAGGGATCGTTTTAAAAGCTTCACGACAATAAAAACGATTTTTAAAGAAATCAGTAAGTAGAATATTGACATTTATTTTGCTCAGTTAACCATAAAATGGCCAGCCGGCTGGATCTTATGTGATTTACGCTCCACAGACCGAATGACATCGTGGGAATAACCTGCTTACAAATATGGAGGATAGCTGACTTCTAGGGTCGTCCACTGAAAAGTGTCTCAGTGACAGGTCAGAAAATGACCATATGGGATGGGTCCGTGAGCTGCGATTTCCCCAAAGGCCAGGCATTCATGGTTCACAGGACTTGGTAATGAGCAAAAAGCGCTTTGGGAAAATCCAGAACTGAGATTTTCCGAATATTCTTTGCTGATGACATATTTTCAATTTCACATTTGCAATTTGTTAACCTAATCTTAAGTCAAACAATGATAAAATGTTCTGCTTTGCAACAGACTGTAAAGTGTGATAGTCTTGTTTTCAGTACGCAAATTATACTGACATCTAGTGGCCAATATGACATTTGCAATATCCTAAAATGTCATTTAAATTCAGGATTTTTAATTAATTATCGTGAAGTGAAAATAAAATTGGCCATCACTTTATGATCAGTGGTGGCCAGAACTCTACTACACCACAATTCTGAAAATGAAGGGACCGCAACGCCAATTTAGCTCAGCATCGTCTTCTGAGTTTTCCTGCATTGCTTCCACCAAGCTGTGCAGGGAACTACAGCATGGCCAAATTCAAGTGCGTGCCTGGGGCCCCAATGTGCAAAAAATGCAAAGTCATCCTCTGTATATTATATGGATGATGGTGGCCTTTGCAGGAGCTGGAAGTCGCTTGTATACTGCTTTTGGCTACTTACATATAATTTCATGCTTATCAGTGATGGTAAGCAGCATAGGAATCGGGAGGAAGTAAATGTACTACGTATGTATTTTTTGAAATTCTGTGCCCTTTTTTCTCCACACATACTTGTGATCATTGTGGCCAAAGAGTTCTATTTCACCTCATCAGTCCACAGGATTTGTTTCCAGAATGCATCAGGCTTGTTTAGACGTTCTTTTACATACTTCTGACGCTGAATTGTATGGTGAAGACGCAGGAGAGGTTTTCTTTTGATGACTCTTCCATGAAGGCCATATTTGTACAGGTGTCTCTGAACAGTAGAACAATGTTCCACAACTCAAGAGTCTTCTAAACTTTTCTGCAGGTCTTTTGCAGTCAGGCGGAGATTCTGATTTGCCTCTCCTGCAAGCAGCTCTCACTGAAATTTTGCTTGGTCTTCCAGATTTTATCTTGACCTCCACTGTTCCTGATAACTGTCATTTCTTAATTTTGTACTGAGGTAAGGGCAACTTGAAAACACTTTGCTATCTTCTTACAACCCTCTCTTGCTTTCTGGGCCTCCACCATTTTCATTTGCAGAGTTCTAGACAGCTCCTTAGAAGAACCCACGGCTGCTGTTTTTTGGCACAAGGTTAGAGGAGACTGGGTTTTTTTAAAGCTGGGAAATCTGCATCACTTGGCCTTTCCTAACGATGAGAGTGAACAAGACATAACACTAACAGGCTAATTAAGGTCTAAAACCTTGGTCAAAGTTATCCGAGCACACAAATCTACAAGGGTGCCCAAACTTTTGCATCAGACTATTTTCCTTTTGGTAATTTTGAAAATTTTGAGGTTGAAGGGTATTTTATTTTGCTTTTGAATCCCTCCTGTGCTATATATGCTCTTACTCTGTGGGGTCGGGGGACTCTTTAATTCCAGAATTTAGCTGTGCGGAGCGGCCCCTCTGTGGCACATTAGCCATGGTAACACCTTATTACCCATCACCTGTGATAAATGATCAGTCCCTGTAAATCCTTCACCTCTCGCAGGATCTTAAGCAACACAGAACAAAGGAGAATGGCAGAAATTAAATATTTCATTAACGAGGTGAATGGCTGCATTGATTTCTTCTCTGCCTCCATTCAGTGTTCAGGCAATTAAACTTTCATGATCGGAGCTCTCCTTGCTGCCTGTCACCCTCCGCTGTGAGCGCTGGGCTGGAGGACGACTGGACGGTGTTCTGTGCAGCCACTTAATGGCAGGAAAATTATTTTCCAGGTGTTAGTGGTTCCCTTAAAGAAAACCATTTTGTAGTGGACAGACATGACTGTAATGACGCTGTAATACTGATTACATTGATGCCTTTGGTGAAGAAATTTGCTTTGTTGTTCTTTGTTAATAATCACCATTTCAAGTTTTATGCTAATTAAATTTTGGTGCACAGGGGCCGGACTGTGCACGGTGTCTTATCCTCTCTGTCTGTGGTCCCCGACCCCTCCGCCTGCCTTCCGTCTGATTCCTCAGCCCCTCCGCCTGCCTCCGGTCTATGATTCCTCAGCCCCTCCGTCTGCCTTAGGTCTGTGATCCCCTACCCCTCCGCCTGCCTTAGGTCTGTGATTCCCGGCTCCTCTGCCTGCCTCTGGTCTATGATCCCCGACCCCTCCGCCTGCCTTAGGTCTGTGATTCCCGGCTCCTCTGCCTGCCTTAGGTCTGTGATCCCCGACCCCTCCGCCTGCCTTAGGTCTGTGATTCCCGGCTCCTCTGCCTGCCTCTGGTCTATGATCCCCGACCCCTCCGCCTGCCTTAGGTCTGTG
Source organism: Ranitomeya imitator (assembly GCF_032444005.1). Lineage (NCBI taxonomy): Eukaryota > Metazoa > Chordata > Amphibia > Anura > Dendrobatidae > Ranitomeya > Ranitomeya imitator. The sequence continues at coordinate 685,346,649 of NC_091286.1, forward strand.
ATCCCCAGCCCCTCCGCCTGCCTCCAGTCTATGATTCCCCAGCCCCTCCGCCTGCCTTAGGTCTGTGATTCCCGGCTCCTCCGCCTGCCTCCAGTCTATGATTCCCCAGCCCCTCCGCCTGCCTTAGGTCTGTGATCCCCGGCTCCTCTGCCTGCCTCCGGTCTGTGATCCCCGACCCCTCCGCCTGCCTTAGGTTTGTGATTCCCGGCTCCTCCGCCTGCCTCCAGTCTATGATTCCCCAGCCCTTCCGCCTGCCTTAGGTCTGTGATCCCTGGCTCCTCTGCCTGCCTCCGGTCTGTGATCCCCGACCCTTCTGCCTGCCTCCGGTCTGTGATTCCCGGCTCCTCCGCCTGCCTCCGGTCTATGATCCCCGACCCCTCCACCTGCCTCCGGTCTGTGATCCCCGACCCCTCCGCCTGCCTTAGGTCTGTGATTCCCGGCTCCTCCGCCTGCCTCCAGTCTATGATTCCCCAGCCCCTCCGCCTGCCTTAGGTCTGTGATCCCCGGCTCCTCTGCCTGCCTCCGGTCTGTGATCCCTGACTCCTCTGCCTGCCTCCGGTCTGTGATCCCCGACCCTTCTGCCTGCCTCCGGTCTGTGATTCCCGGCTCCTCCACCTGCCTCCGGTCTATGATCCCCGACCCCTCCGCCTGCCTCCGGTCTGTGGTCCCCGACCCCTCCGCCTGCCTTCCGTCTGATTCCTCAGCCCCTCCGCCTGCCTCCGGTCTATGATTCCTCAGCCCCTCCGTCTGCCTTAGGTCTGTGATCCCCTACCCCTCCGCCTGCCTTAGGTCTGTGATTCCCGGCTCCTCTGCCTGCCTCTGGTCTATGATCCCCGACCCCTCCGCCTGCCTTAGGTCTGTGATTCCCGGCTCCTCTGCCTGCCTTAGGTCTGTGATCCCCGACCCCTCCGCCTGCCTTAGGTCTGTGATTCCCGGCTCCTCTGCCTGCCTCTGGTCTATGATCCCCGACCCCTCCGCCTGCCTTAGGTCTGTGATCCCCAGCCCCTCCGCCTGCCTCCAGTCTATGATTCCCCAGCCCCTCCGCCTGCCTTAGGTCTGTGATCCCCGGCTCCTCTGCCTGCCTCCGGTCTGTGATCCCCGACCCCTCCGCCTGCCTTAGGTCTGTGATTCCCGGCTCCTCCGCCTGCCTCCAGTCTATGATTCCCCAGCCCCTTCGCCTGCCTTAGGTCTGTGATTCCCGCCTCCTCTGCCTGCCTCCAGTATGTGATTCCTGGCTCCTTCGCCTGCCTCCGGTCTATGATCCCCGACCCCTCCGCCTGCCTTAGGTCTGTGATTCCCGGCTCCTCCGCCTGCCTCCAGTCTATGATTCCCCAGCCCCTCCGCCTGCCTTAGGTCTGTGATTCCCGGCTCCTCCGCCTGCCTCCAGTCTATGATTCCCCAGCCCCTCCGCCTGCCTTAGGTCTGTGATCCCCGGCTCCTCTGCCTGCCTCCGGTCTGTGATCCCCGACCCCTCCGCCTGCCTTAGGTTTGTGATTCCCGGCTCCTCCGCCTGCCTCCAGTCTATGATTCCCCAGCCCTTCCGCCTGCCTTAGGTCTGTGATCCCTGGCTCCTCTGCCTGCCTCCGGTCTGTGATCCCCGACCCTTCTGCCTGCCTCCGGTCTGTGATTCCCGGCTCCTCCGCCTGCCTCCGGTCTATGATCCCCGACCCCTCCACCTGCCTCCGGTCTGTGATCCCCGACCCCTCCGCCTGCCTTAGGTCTGTGATTCCCGGCTCCTCCGCCTGCCTCCAGTCTATGATTCCCCAGCCCCTCCGCCTGCCTTAGGTCTGTGATCCCCGGCTCCTCTGCCTGCCTCCGGTCTGTGATCCCTGACTCCTCTGCCTGCCTCCGGTCTGTGATCCCCGACCCTTCTGCCTGCCTCCGGTCTGTGATTCCCGGCTCCTCCACCTGCCTCCGGTCTATGATCCCCGACCCCTCCGCCTGCCTCCGGTCTGTGATCCCCAGCCCCTCCGCCTGCCTTAGGTCTGTGATCCCCGGCTCCTCTGCCTGCCTCCGGTCTGTGATCCCCGACCCTTCCGCCTGCCTCCGGTCTGTGAATCCCGGCTCCTCCGCCTGCCTTAGGTCTGTGATTCCCGGCTCCTCTGCCTGCCTCCGGTCTATGATCCCCGACCCCTCCGCCTGCCTCCAGTCTATGATTCCCCAGCCCCTCCGCCTGCCTTAGGTCTGTGATCCTCGACCCCTCCGCCTGCCTCCGGTCTGTGATCCCCGACCCCTCCGCCTGCCTCCGGTCTGTGATCCCCGTCCCCTCCGCCTGCCTTAGGTCTGTGATTCCCGGCTCCTCTGCCTGCCTCCAGTCTATGATCCCTGTTATGACCTAGTGGTCAGGACAACAATGGACCTAGTGGTTAAGAGCACACGGAATGACCTGATAGGTACTGATAATATAGGACGAGCTCTGGGACGTGGGAACTCTGCTGACCGCAATCCCTAATCCTATCACACACACTAGAAATAGCCGTGGAGCGCTCCTGACGCTCCCTATGCGCCTCGTCACAGCCTAAGAAACTAGCTAGCCCTGAAGATAGAAAAATAAGCCTACCTTGCCTCAGAGAAATTCCCCAAAGGAAAAGGCAGCCAACCACAAATAATGACTGTGAGTAAAGATGAAAATACAAACACAGAGATGAAATAGATTTAGCAAAATGAGGCCCAACTTACTGAACAGACCGAGGATAGGAAAGGTAGCTTTGCGGTCAGCACAAAAACCTACAAAAAGACCACGCAGAGGGCGCAAAAAGACCCTCCGCACCGACTCACGGTGCGGAGGCGCTCCCTCTGCGTCCCAGAGCTTCCAGCAAGCAAGACAACAAAATATAGCAAGCTGGACAGAAAAATAGCAAACCAGAGAAAAACAAACAGGCACTTAGCTTCTGCTGGGAAGACAGGTCACAAGAACGATCCAGGAGTGAACAAGACCTATACTGGAACATTGACTGGTGGCATGGAGCAAAGATCTAAGTGGAGTTAAATAGAGCAGCAGCTAACGACTTAACCTCGTCACCTGTGGAAGGAAACTCAGAAACACCCACCAGAGGAATTCCATGGACAGAACCAGCCGAAGTACCACTCATGACCACAGGAGGGAGCCCGACAACAGAATTCACAACAGATCCCCGACCCCTCCGCCTGCCTTAGGTCTGTGATTCCCGGCTCCTCTGCCTGCCTCCGGTCTGTGATCCCCGACCCCTCCGCCTGCCTTAGGTCTGTGATCCCCGACCCCTCCGCCTGCCTTAGGTCTGTGATCCCCGACCCCTCCGCCTGCCTCCGGTCTGTGATCCCCCGACCCCTCCGCCTGCCTCCGGTCTGTGATCCCCCGACCCCTCCGCCTGCCTCCGGTCTGTGATCCCCGACCCCTCCGCCTGCCTCCGGTCTGTGATTCCCGACCCCTCCGCCTGCCTCCAGTATGTGATTCCCCAGCCTCTCCACCTGCTTCTCTCTTTTTTCTTTACTTTTTACCTTTCTTTTCTCTTTCCTTCTTTCCCCTCTCTTTCTTTTTTTCTCTTTTTTTCCGCTCATTCTTTTTTTTCTCTTTCTTTCCTCTCTTTCTTTCTTTTTTTCTGTTTCTTTCTTCTTTTTTTATCTTTCTTTCTTTCCTTACACAGACTCTACAAAAGGAAAGCAATTTTTAAGATTATTCAATCATTAATGAATTCTATTATACTTATATGATGAGTGAACGTGCTCGCCACTGTTTGTTACTCGCCCAAGTATCGGGGCACTCGGGGTACTCGGCGAGCAGCGAGCATTTCCAGGATTATTCGGCGGTAACTGCAGTCTCCACCCCGCGTTTTTGGCAGACTTTAGAAACCCAATCACGGTGCAGGGATTGTCTGCCAAGCAATGAAACGCCGCAGTCATCTTTGTTGTAGTCGTGCAGTGATTGGCTGCATCCCGAGTATAAGAGACCTGGCGCCGCCCTGCTCGCAGCATTCTGTTCCTGTTTCAGCGAGAGTAGGGAGAGCGGCTGCCCAGATAAGGTCAGAATCGTGGTTTTAGAGTTAGTGTAGGTCTGCATCTCTCACATCCACAACTCATGAGAAACCAACAGTCCTTTTTAGGGCTAATTCGTGGGTTCCGATATTGCAGCGCTAGGCAGGCAGGGCACGGCATATCCACATCAGTGCAAGGCCTGCAGGCACTAAGTGCGTACATTGCTCCCACTGCATCCCTCCAAAAGCTCCATAACTGTCTGCTGCTGCTTATTTACTGTCTATATACTTTATTTCTTTTTCCAAAAAAAAAAAAAAAAAAAATATGCAGTCTGTTCTGTCAGACTGAGGCCTGTTGAAAAGTGATAGTTTGTCAGGCATTCGTAGCATAGTTGTATGTGCTACCCTTGTGCCACCCCTTTTTTTTTTTTTGTGGTGTTTTAAATTCACTGAAAAAGGCCTCATATATCTCAGTGGCTCCTGTCTGCTTCCTGGCAGGAACCCTCTGGACTGACCTCCCTACAGACCACCAGTTATATCTATAATATAACGCTGGGAGCGTCACTCTGTCCGAAGCCTTTATAGACTGCGCAGGCGCAAGCGCCGGCGCAGTCTGGCCCCCACAGAGTGACGCTCCCAGGAGATCGCGGTATGCGTAAGCACTGAACGCATACCGCGATCTCCACCGGAGAGTCAGGGACCGTGGACGCGCCAGGAGGGAGGGTAAGTATATTCACCTGTCCTCCGTTCCAGCGCTGCGTGCGGCTCCGTCTCCCAGCTCCTCTGCTGTGACAGAGGAGCCGGAGTGTGTGTTCAAGAAAATGGCGCCGGAAAGCGCGGACTGCGCAGGCGCCGATTCCTGCTGCCGGAATCGGCGCCTGCGCAGTCCGTGCTTTCCGGCGCCATTTTCTTGAAGACACACTCCGGCTCCACTGCAGGTGTGTCTTCAAGAAAATGGCGCCGGAGAGCGCGGACTGTGCAGGCGCCGATTCCTGCTGCCGGAATCGGCGCCTGCGCAGTCCGCGCTTTCTGGCGCCATTTTCTTGAAGACACACCTGCAGTGGAGCCGGACGATAGGCGAGTATGGTTTTTTTTTTTTATATGGCAGCAGCATACGGGGGCATACACACTGGAGCGTCTTATGGGGGGCATATAATACAATAGTGGCGCAGGATGGGAGCAGCACATGACAGAACGGGCGCAGGATGGCAGCAGCACATGACAGAACGGGCGCAGGATGGCAGAAGCGCATGACAGAACGGGCGCAGGATGGCAGCAGCACATGACAGAACGGGCGCAGGATGGCAGCAGCACATGACAGAACGGGCGCAGGATGGCAGCAGCACATGACAGAACGGGCGCAGGATGGCAGCAGCACATGACAGAACGGGCGCAGGATGGCAGCAACGCATGACAGAACGGGCGCAGGATGGCAGCAGCACATGACAGAACGGGCGCAGGATGGCAGCAGCACATGACAGAACGGGCGCAGGATGGCAGCAGCACATGACAGAACGGGCGCAGGATGGCAGCAGCACATGACAGAACGGGCGCAGGATGGCAGCAGCACATGACAGAACGGGCGCAGGATGGCAGCAACGCATGACATAACGGGCGCAGGATGGCAGCAGGATGGGAGCAGCACATGACAGAACGGGCGCAGGATGGCAGCAGCGCATGACAGAACGGGCGCAGGATGGCAGCAGCACATGACAGAACGGGCGCAGGATGGCAGCAGCACATGACAGAACGGGCGCAGGATGGCAGCAGCACATGACAGAACGGGCGCAGGATGGCAGCAGCGCAAGACAGAACGGGCGCAGGATGGCAGCAGGATGGCAGCAGCGCATGACAGAACGGGCGCAGGATGGCAGCAGGATGGCAGCAGCGCATGACAGAACGGGCGCAGGATGGCAGCAGCACATGACAGAACGGGCGCAGGATGGCAGCAGCACATGACAGAACGGGCGCAGGATGGCAGCAGCGCATGACAGAACGGGCGCAGGATGGCAGCAGGATGGGAGCAGCACATGACAGAACGGGCGCAGGATGGCAGCAGGATGGCAGCAGCGCATGACAGAACGGGCGCAGGATGGCAGCAGCACATGACAGAACGGGCGCAGGATGGCAGCAGCACATGACAGAACGGGCGCAGGATGGCAGCAGCACATGACAGAACGGGCGCAGGATGGCAGCAGCACATGACAGAACGGGCGCAGGATGGCAGCAGCACATGACAGAACGGGCGCAGGATGGCAGCAGCACATGACAGAACGGGCGCAGGATGGCAGCAGGATGGGAGCAGCACATGACAGAACGGGCGCAGGATGGCAGCAGGATGGCAGCAGCGCATGACAGAACGGGCGCAGGATGGCAGCAGCACATGACAGAACGGGCGCAGGATGGCAGCAGCACATGACAGAACGGGCGCAGGATGGCAGCAGCACATGACAGAACGGGCGCAGGATGGCAGCAGGATGGGAGCAGTACATGACAGAATGGGCGCAGGATGGCAGCAGCGCATGACATAATGGGCGCAGGATGTCAGCAGGATGGGAGCAGCACATGACAGAACGGGCGCAGGATGGCAGCAGCACATGACAGAACGGGCGCAGGATGGCAGCAGCGCATGACATAATGGGCGCAGGATGGCAGCAGGATGGGAGCAGCACATGACAGAACGGGCGCAGGATGGCAGCAGCGCATGACAGAACGGGCGCAGGATGGCAGCAGCGCATGAAAGAACGGGCGCAGGATGGCAGCAGCGCATGACAATGGGCGCAGGATGGCAGCAGGATGGGAGCAGCACATGACAGAACGGGCGCAGGATGGCAGCAGGATGGCAGCAGCGCATGACAGAACGGGCGCAGGATGGCAGCAGCACATGACAGAACGGGCGCAGGATGGCAGCAGCACATGACAGAACGGGCGCAGGATGGCAGCAGCACATGACAGAACGGGCGCAGGATGGCAGCAGCACATGACAGAACGGGCGCAGGATGGCAGCAGCACATGACAGAACGGGCGCAGGATGGCAGCAGCACATGACAGAACGGGCGCAGGATGGCAGCAGGATGGGAGCAGCACATGACAGAACGGGCGCAGGATGGCAGCAGGATGGCAGCAGCGCATGACAGAACGGGCGCAGGATGGCAGCAGCACATGACAGAACGGGCGCAGGATGGCAGCAGCACATGACAGAACGGGCGCAGGATGGCAGCAGCACATGACAGAACGGGCGCAGGATGGCAGCAGGATGGGAGCAGTACATGACAGAATGGGCGCAGGATGGCAGCAGCGCATGACATAATGGGCGCAGGATGTCAGCAGGATGGGAGCAGCACATGACAGAACGGGCGCAGGATGGCAGCAGCACATGACAGAACGGGCGCAGGATGGCAGCAGCGCATGACATAATGGGCGCAGGATGGCAGCAGGATGGCAGCAGCGCATGACAGAACGGGCGCAGGATGGCAGCAGCGCATGAAAGAACGGGCGCAGGATGGCAGCAGCGCATGACAATGGGCGCAGGATGGCAGCAGGATGGGAGCAGCACATGACAGAACGGGCGCAGGATGGCAGCAGGATGGCAGCAGCGCATGACAGAACGGGCGCTGGATGGCAGCAGCACATGACAGCACGGGCGCAGGATGGCAGCAGCACATGACAGAACGGGCGCAGGATGGCAGCAGCACATGACAGAACGGGCGCAGGATGGCAGCAGCGCATGACATAATGGGCGCAGGATGGCAGCAGGATGGGAGCAGCACATGACAGAACGGGCGCAGGATGGCAGCAGCGCATGACAGAACGGGCGCAGGATGGCAGCAGCGCATGAAAGAACGGGCGCAGGATGGCAGCAGCACATGACAGAACGGGCGCAGGATGTCAGCAGCACATGACAGAACGGGCGCAGGATGGCAGCAGCACATGATGGAGACCATATACCAATATAAATGCTCGCCACCCGGGCGTAGAACGGGCTCAATAGCTAGTATATATATATATATATGGGGAGTCACCTAGTAAATACGATCAAAAGCTCCCCCTGGTGGCCTGGAGTGTGAATGCGTTGCATGTTTGTGGTACCTGGTTGCAGTTATCCCTTCTTGCCTTCAAGCGTAACATCAGTCTCCCCGTGGGGAAAGCAATGCTACTGTAACGACCAGGACCCTGGGGCGCCACATGTACTTATTAAGCTGTGTATGTTAACACATACAAACGTGTACGCACTCACACTATTCAATCATACTATTCCTTGAATTTTGCAGTTTGCAATAAAATTGCCTTGTATTGCAAGTATTTGCCTTTTCTAAAGCCGTATGTGAACCTTAGTGTTAAAAACATGTCAAATAAAATTGCAAAATTCTCCTGTAAATAATTGTGCAAAGAGGGAACCATCATACCATTAAAAAATACGAGTGAATTTTCCTGGGCCCATCCAGTCTGTGGGTTCCAAGGCCTAATGGGGGGCATATGACTATGCAATGGCTCGCCTTCCTGCCAATGTATAAAACAATGGAGTACGCAGTACAAAATGCATATTGTGAAGTGGATTTTCCTGGGCCCATCCAGTATGTGGGTTCAAAGGCTTATTGGGGTGCATATGAATTGGTAGCAGGGCAATGGAACACTTTTTCAGGAGTCCCCCCTGGACATCTTATGATGGGTATTGTGGTGCATTGTAATTCTTGGCAGCCCATCCACTCACAGCTTAGGAGAACCACTGCTTCAAAATGGCCCTTTAAGAAGAATAATGCCATCTGATGCACCAGTAAAAATAGGCTCTGTGACTTTAAGAGTCCCTCCTTCATAAATTAACTCCTTAGTGACAGAGCCAATTTGGTACTTAATGACCGGGCCAAATTTTACAATTCTGACCACCGTCACTTTATGAGGTTATAACTCTGGAACGCTTTAACGGATCCCGCTGAATCTGAGATTGTTTTTTCGTGACCTATTGTACTGCATGTAAGTGGTAACTTTTCTTCGATATTACTTGCGATTATTTATGGGGAAAAAACGGAAATATGGCGAAAATTTTAAAAATTTTGCAATTTTCAAAATTTGTATTTTTATGCCCTTAAATCAGAGAGATATGTCACACAAAATACTTAATAAATAACATTTCCCACATATCTACTTTACATCAGCACAATTTTGGAAACAAAATTTTTTTTTGTTAGGGAGTTATAAGGGTTAAAAGTTGACCAGCAATTTCTCATTTTTACAACACCATTTTTATTTAGGGACCACATCACATTTGAAGTCACTTTGAGGGGTCTATATGATAGAGAATAACCAAGTGTGACACCATTCTAAAAACTGCACCCCTCAAGGTTCTCAAAACCACATTCAAGAAGTTTATTAACCCTTCAGGTGTTTCACAGCTATTTTTTGAATGTTTTAAAAAAAAAATGAACATTTAACTTTTTTTCACAAAAAATTTACTTCAGCTTCAATTTGTTTTAGTTTACCAAGGGTAACAGGAGAAATTGGACCCCAAAAGTTGTTGTACAATTTGTCCTGAGTATGCCGATACCTCATATGTGGGGGTAAACCACTGTTTGGGCGCATGGCAGAGCTCGGAAGGGAAGGAGCGCCGTTTGACTTTTCAATGCAAAATTGACTGGAATTGAGATCGGACGCCATGTCGCGTTTGGAGAGCCACTGATGTGCCTAAACATTGAAACCCCCCACAAGTGACACCATTTTGAAAAGAAGATCCCCCAAGGAACTTATCTAGATGTGTTGTGAAAACTTTGAACCTCCAAGTGCTTCACTACAGTTTATAACGCAGAGCCGTGAAAATAAAAATTCTTTTTTTTCCACAAAAATTATTTTTTAGCCCCCAGTTTTGCATTTTCTCAATGGTAACAGGAGAAATTGGACCCCAAAATTTATTTTCCAGTTTGTTCTGAGTATGCTGATACCCCGTATGTGGGGGGAACCACCGTTTGGGCGCATGGCAGAGCTCGGAAGGGAAGGAGTGTCATTTGGAATGCAGACTTAGATGGATTGGTCTGCAGGTGTCACATTGCATTTGCAGAGCCCCTAATGTACCTAAACAGTAGAAACCCCCCACAAGTGACCCCATATTGGAAAATAGACCCCCCAAGGAACTTATCTAGATGTGTTGTGAGAACTTTGAATCCCCAAGTGTTTCGCTACAGTTTATAACACAGAGCCGTGAAAATAAAAAAATCCTTTTTTTTCCACAAAAATATTTTTTTAGAACCCAGTTTTGTATTTTCCCAAGGGTAACAGGAGAAATTGGACCCAAAAAGTTGTTGTCCAATTTGTCCTGAGTACGCTGATACCCCATATGTTGGGGTAAACCCCTGTTTGGGCACACAGGAGAGCTCGGAAGGGAAGGAGCACTGTTTTACTTTTTCAACGCAGAATTGGCTGGAATTGAGATCGGACGCCATGTTGCGTTTGGAGAGCCCCTGATGTGCCTAAACAGCGGAAACCCCCAGCTCTAACTGAAACCCTAACCCAAACACACCCCTAACCCTAATCCCAACCATAACCCTAACCACACCTCTAACCCTAATCCCAACCGTAAATGTAATCCAAACACTAACTTTAGCCCCAACCCTAACCCTAAATTTAGCCGCAACCCTAACCCTAACGGGAAAATGGAAATAAATACATTTTTCTAAATTTTATTATTTTTCCCTAACTGAGGAGATGATGAAGGGGGTTTGATTTACTTTTATAGCATTTTTTTTTGGTGGATTTTTATGATTGGCAGCCATCACACGCTAAAAGACCCTTTTTATTGCAAAAAATAGTTTTGTGTCTCCACATTTTGAGAGCTATAATTTTTCCATATGTTGGTTCACAGAGTCATGTGAGGTCTTTTTTTTTTTGCGGGATGAGTTGATGTTTTTATTGGTACCATTTTCGGGCACGTGACTTTTTTTGATCGCTTTTTATTCCGATTTTTGTGAGGTAGAATGAGCAAAAACCAGCTATTCATGAATTTCTTTTGGGGAGGGGGCGCTTATAACATTCCATGTTTGGTAAAATTGATAAAGCAATTTTATTATTCAGGTCAGTACGATTACAGCGATACCTCATTTATATCTTTTTTTATGTTTTGGCGCTTTTATACGATAAAAACTATTTTATATGTAAAATAATTATTTTTGCATCGCTTTATTCTGTGGACTATAACTTTTTTATTTTTTCCTTGATGAGGCTGTATGGTAGCTCGTTTTTTGCGGGACAAGATGACGTTTTCAGCGGTACCATGGTTATTTATATCCGTCTTTTTGATCACGTGTTATTCCACTTTTTGTTTGGCGGTAGGATAATAAAGCGTCATTTTTTCCTAGTTTTTTTTTTTTACGGTGATCACTGAAGGGGGTTAACTAGGGGGACAGTTTTATAGGTCGGGTTGTTACGGACGCGGCAATACTAAATATGTGTACTTTTATTGTTTTTTTTATTTAGATAAAGAAATGTATTTATTGGAACAATATATTTTTTTTTTAGGAATTTTTTTTTTTTAACTTTTTTACTTTGTCCCAGAGGGGGGACATGAGTTTATAGGGTCAGATTGCTGATCTGACACTTTTCTGTGCACTGTGTCAGATCAGCGATCACACAGGCACAGCAGGGAGGCTTCCCAACACCTGCTCTGAGCAGGCTCTTGGAAGCCACCTCCCTGTAGGACCTCCATTTTGGATCCAGGCCTGCTGCAGGGAGGAGGAGGTAAGAGACCCTCGGAGCAACGCGATCACATCGCATTGCTCCGAGGGTCTCAGGAAAGCACGCAGGGAGCCCCCTCCCTGCGCGATGCTTCCCTATAATGCCGGAACACTGTGATCATCTTTGATCGCAGTGTGTCGGGGTTTAATGTGCCAGGACTGGTCCGTGACCGCTCCTGACACATACTGCCAGATGTCAGCTGCGATAGTCAGCTGTCACCCGGCCCCGATCGGCTGCGCTTCCCCCGTGAGCGCGGCTGATCGGTGATGACGTACTATCCCGTCAGTGGTCATACGGGCCCATACCACCTCGACGGGATAGTACGTCCTATGTCAGAAAGGGGTTAAAGCTAAAAAAACGCTTCAAAAACGCAGCGTCTGAACTAAGCCTTAGTGGGGGAGGAAATTTTCGGTCTGGGGTTAAATATTTGGCTTTACGGGCAAGTCATTAACCTGCAAAGGATGTACCTTGACATATTTCCAAGCAAAACCAGTTTTGGTTTCGTTTTCATGTGTTTTTTTGTGGCACTGGCAAAAATGGCATGAATCTCGGAAAAAAATGATTAAGGCTGTGAACTAGGAGTCAGGAATGCTTCCAGGGGTGATCCCCATGAGGTCCCTGTGTCATTTGAGCAGTGTTTCCATCATTTTCAGACGTTTTTAGATCTTAAAAGGTCCCCCGGGGGGATTGTGGTAAAAATACTTGGGTCTCCCATAGACTTACATTGGGCTCGTTGTTCTGGCCGAGTACCCGAGTATTCCAATTTGCTCGAGCCGAGCAACGAGCACCCGAGCATTTTAGTGCTCGCCCATCGCTAATACTTGCCCAGTATATACCTTGCTTCTCTTGTGCTTCCCTTTGGGTTTTTGCTTACTTGGATACAGAAGTGATGTTCTATCTAAGCATTTGACCTCTGCAGGCAATCACTGACCAACAGGAATACCAGAGCCACGAGGAATATAAACGGTAGAGATAGTTGTTTTTTTTTTACCCAGTAACTTTTCTACCCTCCCATTCTACAACCACAGACATTAATATGGAGTCGTCCCCATTCCAGAAAGATTGACGTCCACGACCTGAGCTGTGCTGCGGCCATATTGGATCAGTTTCGGGGGGCTGATACTAGTTTGCCTCTTGCTGTTAGGTGTTACTACTGTTCACAGATGTTTTCTTTGCTCTCGATCACTTGGAGTAAGCGTGGCCTTGCTTTATCATTCTAACGGCTTTTTTTTTTTACAGGGACTATTTTTAGGAAGGTCATTAAAATGTAGATGAGAGGAAATCTGATTATACGAAGGCTGCGGTGAGAACAGGTGGCTGCTCAGCCGAGGAGAGCAAGTCAATTACTAAGGCAGAAGTATTTTGGAAAGGTCTAAAAGTCAAAAATGCCAAAAATAGAACTGGGCTGAAGATATCAGATATTAGAACCCGTGTGTGTCTACTATCTCCAAACCCCCTATAGATAGGACTCGGAGTGGAATTTATTGGATAACAACATGGATGCTACTAAGAAGGAAAAGTGGTGGACTGATGGAAATCTCAGGATGGAGACTTTACTGATCTGCAAAGGATAAAAAAATGGAAACAATTTGGATTTATTTAGTCTGCAGTATGAGTTTTGCCACCCCACACCATAATCCGGGACTTGAAGTTCTCAGCTCTTCTTCTTCGTGGCATTGCCCACGTGGTCTTATCAGATTTGAAGAATTGGCGAGCAGTGATCTAGCCATTACATATCAAGCCTAAGGCAGCAAACGACGTCTACACGAACCATCACATCACATTTGCAAGACATCGGGCCACGAGCCAGATATCCGGCTATAGGTGTCCAATGACCTCACGCTGCCATTCTCAAAGGCCATTATAGTGCTGAGCAACATGGCAATGGAGGCTGGTATGGAGGTCTGTCCTTGTAGTAATGAGTCTGCTTTTGTCTTAAAAACTTCATTGATAGCAGCTGAGGCTGGAAGTACCGGGGATTTCTCGTGGCTCACACTCCAGACTGAAGAAATCCTAAGGTTTTGAGAATGTTGTTTCCATTTTTCCATCATTTGCAGATCAATGACGACTCCATCCTGTGATTCTCATCACTCCACGACTTTTCCTTCTTGGTGTCGTAATGTTAATATTGAACAGTTTATTGTTCTCTACTCCACAGTAATGTCTAAATACTCCTTGAACAACATGTGCACCTTGAAATGTTCTGTACAGTTATCCAACTCACTTTTCACAATATACATCTCTGACTTCCAACCCCACTAATCTACTTAAACTGTCTTCACCAAAGTCTTTAACGATCAGCGATCTGTCAAAGCTAAACAACAATCCATTCTCTTCCTTCTATACTTGTCTTCTGTCTGTTACTCACCTGTCCCGGCTCCAGTACTGGGCCTTGATGCCTTCTTCTCTTCAGCTCCAGCTAGATGTCTAATTATATCATGCTACTCCTTTTTTTCCAAGTTCAGTCCAGCTTCTGTAAGTGTTGTTCACAACCACTATTCCCCCATCAAGGTACCGCATCTGTGCTGCAAGATTCTGATTGTATGTGTCTGTGCTATTAAGCATGTGCTTGCTTCAAGATCCTGATTGTTTATGTCTCTGCTATTAACCATGTGCTTGCTACAAGTACCTGATTGCATACGTCTCTGCTATTAACCATATTCCTTTTGGAAGTTCCTGGTTGCATGCATCTCTGCTAATAGCCATGTGCCTGCAGCAATTTCTGAATTTACTTTGAATTACTGTTCCTGTGTGTTTCCGCACACCTGGCACTGATACAGTTAGGGTGGTCCTGGTCCTCACTGATCCACATTTTAAATGCCAAGGCCCACTCAGCTGCACCATCACCTCTTATCCATGCTGCTCACCTTGATCTACACCTTAGAGCAGAGGTCTCAAACTGCATTCCTCGAGGGCCGCAAACAGGTCATGTTTTCAGGATTTCCTTGTTTTGCACAGGTGAAAATTTAACCACCTGCACAGATAATGATTCCAGCACCTTGTGCAATGCTAAGGAAATCTTGAAAACACGCATGGTTTGAGGCCCTCGAGAAATGCAGTTTGAGACCCCTGCCTTAGAAGATCCAAATCTCCAGGTGATCCCTTGACATCTACATTACTCTTGCTAGACCTTTCCTCTGCCTTCTACCTTACACTCTGTGCTCTTCCTTCAAGACCTATCCTCATCCTTATACATTATTTCGTGCTCCTCCTACCAGACCATTCCTCTGCCTTCTACATTTCGCTGTGCTCCTACTATTAAACCTGTCTTCCTTCTTATACATTACCATGTACCCCTCCTTACAGAACTGTCAGTTACCTTTTGTATTATTTTATGCTCCTCCTTCTAGACCTGTCCTCCATCTTTTACATTACTCTATGCACCATCTAGACTGTTACGCCCACAGGGCATGGGGAAATATAGTGGACTCACTAGACCACTGATGGAGCAGTGGCAGCTGTATACCCGGTACACAAGAGACAGGAGAATGTCTTCAAAATGCAAAGGTATTTAATTAAATGAAGTTTTAAACAAACAGAAAGAGGTGCCTGAGAGAAGAACCCTCTGGACCACAACACTGAACCACGTAGTGGAGCACCGGGCAAGGTGTACCCCTATACAGGGATTCCCCCGTCACAACACCAGATGGCCTAAATGCCGCAGTACCCGGACCAGAGGGACGACCCGTACAGACCATATAAACAAGACGGTGGAATTCAAGCGCTATCAGTGAAGAGGATCCTGGAAGCTCTGTGTAGTTTCGGAAAGGCTGATCCAGCCGGTAGCAATATCAGGATAGTTCTGTGAGGAGCAGCTCAATCAGCCTGGAGTGGAAACCGGGGAGTCCAGAAGGATCCAGAATAGGGAACTGCCAGCGGAGGATACTGAGGAGACAGAGGGATTAGAAAACCAAAAGTAAACTACACTTTGCAGAGCAGAGCACAGCAGAGTGTGGACTGAGCAGAGGGCCATAAACAATAGAGTGAACACATTGTCCAGGCACCTCCCATAATGGGAGGATGCCTTTTATGCACAGAGCATCATAGCACAGAGAGCCTTAATAGAGAACAGGTGTTCTGCTGTTTTAAGTATGTGCAGGAAGCGGGGCGCGCCTCCTAAGATCATTACCAGGAGACCTGCCAAGAGGATGCAGGTTCTTAGCAGAGAAAGGAGCCGCTGATCGTCTGGAGCCACGGACAGGGTGAGTAGTACCAGTGGAGCTGTGTGAAAGGTGCCGGTCTCCCTTCACAGCAGAGACCGAACCCGCAGCTGAGGGCATGATATAGACTTGTCCTCTACGTTTTACATTACTCCAGCTTTTCCTTTTACACGTCCTTAGTTCTCTACGATACTCTGCTCTCCTTCAAGACCTGTTTTACAATTTCTACATTACTACGTGCTTATCCTTCTAGACCTATTTTTTGCCTTCTACATTATTCTGTGTTACTCATTCTAACCCTGTTGTATGTCTTTTACATTAATAACTGCTCCTCCTTCTAGATCTACCCTCCTGCTACATTACTTTGTGCACCTCCTTCTAGACCTCTTGCTCACATTGTATATTACTCCATGCTAATCCTTCTAGAACTGTCCCCATCTTCTAATTACTGTGTCTTCTTTCATTTAGACTTAGGCTATATTCACACTTAGCGGTTTTTACCGCGGAACCGCCGCGATTTTGATGCTGCGGGTCCGCAGCAGTTTCCATAGCGTTTACAGTAACATGTAAACCCTATGGAAACCGCAAACCGCTGTGCACATGCTGCGGGAAAAACCGCGCGGGAACGCAGCGGTTTACAACCCGCAGCATGTCACTTCTTTGTGCAGAATCGCTGCGATTCTGCACCCATAGGAATACATTGAACCGCTTACTTCCCGCATGGGGCTGTGCCCACGTTGCGGGAAGTAAGCGGATAATGTGCGGGTGGTACCCGGGGTGGAGGAGAGGAGACTCTCCTCCAGGCCCTGGGAACCATATTTGGGGTTAAAAAATAAAAAATCTGGTTATACTCACCCTCTGATGTCCGGAGCTCCTGGGCGCTGCACGCGGCCGTCCGGTCAGAGTTGCTGTGCGACCAGGACCTGCGGTGACGTCGCGGTCACATGACCGCGACGTCACGAAGGGTCCTTCTCCCACAGCATCTTAGGAACCGGACCGCCGGGTGCAGCGCCCAGGAGATCCGGACATCAGAGGGTGAGTATAACCAATTTTTATTATTTTTAACATTACTATTGATGCTGCATATTGCTGCATATGCAGCATCAATAGTATAGGTGGAAACCCGCAGCGGAAAACGCGGAACAAACCGCGATAAATCTGCAGGGAGAACCGCAGTTGTTTTGCCCTGCAGATTTATCAAATCCGCTGCGGGAGAACCCGCAGGGACCCGACGCAAGGTGTGAACATAGCCTTATACCCTGCCTTCTACATTACTCTGTACTCCTCCTTCTAGACCAGCCTTCTTCTTTCTAAATTACTCTTTGCTCCTCCTTATAGACTTGTCCTCTACCTTCTACATTACTTTGTGCATGTAATTCTAGACCCGTCCTCTTCCTTCTACTTTACTCTATGCTCCTTCTTATAGATGTGTCCTCTACCTCCTACATTACTATGTGCATCTTCTTCTAAACTTGTCCGCTACCTCCTACATTACGCTGTGCTACTCCTTCTAGATTCATCCTCTACCTTCTACACTTGTCATTGGTCTGTTTTCTAAATATATTCTCTGCATTCTACATTACTCTGTCTCCTACTTCTAGACCTCTACCTTCTGCATTGCTCCATACCCCTCCTTCAAGACCATTCTTTTATCATGTACATTACTCTGTGCACCCTCTATACTTGTCCATCGCCTTCTACATTACTTTGTCCTCCTCCTTTTAAACTTTTCCCTTGCCTTACACATAGATGGCCACTCCCTAATGTTCCAAAGTGTCTCCTTTTTTGCCGTCACACACTTGACCTGGATCTCCACATACCTCAATAATCTTTTGTTTAGTTTCTCCCAGTCCTACAACACCTCCATGTCTTGCCCTCTCCCTGTTGATTTCCCTCAAGGTTCTCTCCTGGGAGCGCTAGTTGTCTCTATCTAGATCTTTAGCATGCTATATCTTACTGAATCCCAACCTTCCAAAACCACTCTTATGCTGACGACACTCAAATTTATTTCTTTGGCCACGTTGTCATCTCTGTGGAGTCCTAAATTTCTGAGTGTCTTTCCTCTAAAACTTAGCGTGAGAAAAACTGAATTCATTATTATGTCTTCATCTCAACTGCTCTTCAATTTCCAAGTCCACTCTTTCAGTCTTGTAACGTGGTGCGGGACAGTAACTGTGGGCAAGGTGCTCGTCTCTTATGCCCTGGCACTGTACGTATATGAAGGTGGAGGTCTTGGCTGGGTGTGGTGACTTGTGCTGTGGGAACATTATGCCCTTTCACGCTGCATGTAATCAATGACTATGGTTGGCCAGGATCAGATCTTTGACAGTTCAATGAGGGAGACCATGAGTCAAAAATAAAGTTATTACTAAACGATAACTTGGTGGGAATTATATATAGTAGATAGCGGGTACACAACTTTAGGAATGTTTTCTTTACAATACGGAGCATTTTCCACATACAATTTCAATTCCATCCTCTTTATTCACTGGTTCTCTGTCTTCACCATTCTTCTCTACTTCACCACAACCCCAGCTCAGTGCTGCAGTCCAGTTAGCAAAACTCCTTTGCTCAATCTGCTGTTCCACGTCTTCTTTGCCCTCTAGGGAACTATATTGCCAGTATAGCGGGTACTTATCTTCTCTGTCCCTGATGCTCTGGAACTCCAGCCCACTATACTCTCTTCATCTCATGTTCTCGGTCACATCATGGCCCTTTATCTCTTGGAGTTATAAACTGTGGGCCATACTCCTAGATGTGCTCTCCCTCGATCCATCTACAATTGACCACTTGACCACTCAGCCTTTTGGTCACGGCTCTCCTACTTTTCGTTAGGATCTCGCTAGCCTCTGTCTTTGTCTCATCTCACGTTATGGACACACCAGTCATGCGTCACTCCTCAGACCAGAACTTAGGTCTTCTTTCTACGCATACGGAGTCCTTTCTGATGTTCTGACCGGACACTGTTTTTGTCCCTTCATCTTAGCTCCTCCAATACTGGGCTAATCTCAATCGTTAAATAACCCTAACAGTCAACACACAATGCCAACATTATTAACACATTACACCATAAAACAATACAATTGTTCTTCACGAGGCAACGTGGGCAATATGTCCATCTTCATACAAGCTCTTGCCATTTCTTAAATTTGCTTTTTTATTTTTTGTAAAATGCCAATAAGACAAAAATAGACGGCACTATCTGAATAGCTGAGACATCCAAAAGTTATTCTCTCAGGTGTTTTACGACCAAATTATTATCAGCCATGCTGCATGATCATGGTGCTCTTCCAGAAAACAACAATGTAATGCACTTCTATTTGTGAAGAAAAGAAGAAGGCACTCACCGATCTTAAACTTCCAACTCTTTATTGTGAAATCTTCATTTAAAATTCATGGCCGGGAGAGTGAGGAATGGAGCTGTTGTGAGCAGGGATAGACGACGGCCGTTTCGCGCTGTGCTTGCGCTTCCACGGGTCCCGGCCATGAATTTTAAATGAAGATTTCACAATAAAGAGTTGGAAGTTTTAGATCGGTGAGTGCCTTCTTCTTTTCTTCACAAATAGAAGTTTTTTTATTTTTTGACTATTCCAAAATATTCCAGTACATGCCTTTATCATCCTCCATTTTGACTACTATGACATCATCTCTGGTGGCCTCACCTAAAACTCTGGCGCCCCTCCAGTCCATCCTTAACTCCAAAGACTGGTTAATCCAAAGTTCTCCCCTCATACCTTTACTCTGTCGATTCTTGGTTACAAATTGTCGAGATAATCGAAAATAGTAGCACAACCTACCGGTACCCTTCAGATATATCTGCCTTAACCTTTTGCTTCTTCTTCCAGTCCTCATGAAAAATTTTGAATATTTCTCTTGTGTGTCCCCCAAACTTTGTACTTCACTACCCCAACGCACATAACTCCCGCTACCGCCATCAACCATTCTGTTCCAGAAATAATCTATCAAACAATCTCATAATCCAACACTTTCCAGCTATTTCTATTTTTGCAAACTGAGATCAAAGAAGCCCATACAATCTTCGTACCTTTACTACTTCCCAGCAGAAGATCTAACGCCTGTCTACAAGGCAAGTAAGAAAAACCACATCCCTCTGTTCACTCCTGAGCTCACAGTAAAACCTCATTAAACTTCTATCAATTGGGCTTGGATGAACCGGCGTCAGTCATTTTGGCCTTGTTCTCCACATGTAACATATTCTACAGAACCACAACTGACATCACGATTCCCGGAAGATCTCAGATGTGTGAAATTCACAGAGAGTACGTGTGGGCACAGTGTGACTATAATGATCTCCTTACATCTCGTCCAGCTCTGAGACTCTAAGGTTTTCTCCGGTTTAAGGTCTCTGCTGTGGAGAAAAGGTGAAGTCAACCTCACAGGATGGAGGGCTACTCTTAAGTGTTATATCCGCCTTAATACATTTTAAGGTTCCTTGGGCTGTTTTGAAAAGGAAGACGAGATGACTTAAACCTTATGACTCACTCCACACTCTCTGAGAGAATTCTAAGACAAATTTTTTTTTACAAAGTTGGAATTTTAAAGTTGTAGGAAAAGTTTTACAATCAATTGATTTTTCATCTTTTAACACCATTTTGTCTTTGGTTCCAAAATCAGAACGGAATACAATATTGTTACATGGTGGGGTTCCAGGTGCCCGGATAGAGTTTCTAACCATAGTATTTTTTGCAGAGTTGGTTCAAAAGGAGCCTGATTCAGCGGCCACATCGGTATCTGCTAGACCAAAGCGCTGCAAGCCTCTTCTCATTTGCTGGAGACTCTTTTGATTAGTTGACCTACGAAGATTCATTGTGCATTGTGCCGCAGTGTAATAACATCACGGAACTTACTAATCATAAGAAGAAGCACCACAGATGCTGGCAGGTAATAATCGGAGATTCGAAAGGCTCCAATTCAGGTTCTGCACATCATTTTGCTAAATTAATAATTTGTATTAGAATTTTGCAATTTTTTAATCTATCCACATCCTCAGCGATTCTACTACTGAGAGCTATCTGATGGAGACAGAAGGGCAACTGTGGCCGAAAGAGAACATTTTTGGCTGACATAGGGGCATATTGAAAGATGAAAGAAATGTATGTTACAGGGGCTATTTGTTTGGCCAAATGTGAGTGACCAGGGGCATCTGTAGGTGACCGAAGCCATTAAAGCTGACCGAGATATTTGTGGCTTATAAGGAGGCATGCAGACTGAGAGCGGGCTATTGTAGGTGAAATAGTGGGCAACAAGTGGACATCTGTGATTGATAGAGTGGCACTATGGCTGACAGGCAGTATTGTTGTCGAAGTTGGGGAGTAATCTGCAGCTGACATGAGGGCAATTTATGGCTGACGAGGGGGCTCTGATGTAACACCCCAGGTAACCGGTTGTTACAGTGATGTTGCCTTCCTTTCGGGGAGGGCGATATCATGCTTGGAGGCAAGGGGGTTTCCTTTACCAGGTAAGGCACCCACATACAACACATTCTGAATCTAGTCAAGAAGGGGGAGTTCAGGACCCGGATTCAGGGGAGCTTCCCTCAGCTTTAAGTATTCTGGTCTGGAGAAGGAGTTAGTTCAGTTAGGGAGAGACACTGAGGAGTGAAGAGCAGACGGCGGAGCCGTGCAGCCAGGCTTGGAGCTGCAGCTCCGGGCTATGAGGAGAAACCCGAGGGGGTGAAAGTGGTGGAGCCAAAGAGGGAAGGAGCACAGTGGAGAAAGCAAGGGGCTCAGAGGGGAACTGTGACCGGGCACCTTCAGAGCCACAGCGCAGGAACCAGGCACCGGGAGCCCGAGGCTTTGTTGTACTCTAGGACACATAGCAGAACCGGAGGGCATTAGACTGTACGTTACTTGCCCACACCAAGTCTGAGGTGAAGCAGTATCTTAAGAGCCCGGGTCATGATAGAGACCCTGTAAAACGGCTCACACTGCCCACCATGAAGGCACCAGCCCCACGACAGGAGAAGAAAGGAGTACCTTTCCAGCAAGCTTCAGGCAGCAGGGACTTCACACATTAGCGCAAGTAGGAAAGGCTTACGGACCTCACCTGGAAAAGGGAATTTGCCTATTGCCTCCAAGCCGGCGGGACCACATCACCACCTGTGCCTGGTACCCTGGACTGTGGACTGCTACCACCAGTAAACCAGGTAAAGACTTTAGAACTATGTGTCCTCCATTTATTTGTCGGCATGCACCACCCTTGCCCACACACCTTGGAGCCCTGGGGAACCCGCTTCACCTGTGGGAAGCGTCTCCATCTTGCTGCAGCAACATCACCCCACAGGACCCCTTTAAGCAGTGTCAGTCCCACTGACCAAGAACCACAGGTGGCGTCATGAATAAACTTTATTACCAAATGACCTTTAAAGACTTTTCCCCTTTTAAGTGAGCGCCCAGGGTCATGGACCGGGTCGCAGCCACTGTGACATCCCCTTTAAGAACGACCGGACCCGGTACCGAGTATCCCCATTGCCCTGATGGGCGACTCACTGAAGCTTACTGGGAATATTGTGGATGACACGTGGGGCAATTTATTTTTTTACAATAGGGCCTCTCTGATTGACAGGGGACATCTGTGGAAAGTAGAGGGGGATCAAGACTGATGATGGGATTGTGTCAGACATGGGGTGAATTCTGTGGCTAACATGGGCAGTAATCTATGGCTGACTATGGGGCATTGTGGCCCACAAAGGGACATATGTGGTTCAATGGAGGGACCATGGGTATTGCAGCAGAAATGGGGGGCAATTTGTGGCTGATATGGAGGTTATTGAGGCTGATGGGGTATCATTTTACGATGTCAGGGTTGATCTATGGCTGGCAAGGAGGCATCTATGGTTATCAGTGGTTCAAAAGATGTCATCCTTGGCAAGCAGAGGGATGTAAGATGTTTCTGAAGAAATGGGGGCAATTTGGGGCTGATATGAGGGCTATTGAGGCTGGCGGGGTATTGTTTGAAGTGAGGGTTGATCTATGGCTGGAAAGGGGGCATCTTTGGTTAGAAGGGGGCATCAGTGGTTTAAAAGAGGGCATAACTGGCTAGCAGAGGGATAGAAGGTGTTTTTGAAGAAATGGGGCCAAATTGGGGCTGATATTGAGGTTATTGAGGCTGGCGGGGTATTGTGTTTGATGTGAGGGTTGATCTATGGCTGGAAAGGGGGCATCTTTGGTTCGAAGGGGGCATCAGTGGTTTAAAAGAGGGCATCCCTGGCTAGACAGAAGCTGTTTCTAAATAAATGGGGACAACTTGGGGCTGATATTGGGGCTATTAAAATTGGCGAGGTATTGTGTCTGACATGGAGGTCAATCTATGGCTGACAAGGGGGAATCTGTGGTTGGAATGGAACATCTATGATTGTAAATGGAAACATCCTTCCGTTACCCAAATCTTCTCCCATTTTCATCCCTCCGAACTCTGGAAACGCCACCGCCCCTCGCCCACAACCGCTGCTGCTGTACTTAGCTTTGTAAAGTTTGTGCCCCTCGCCCCCTCTTATTCCGTCTCCACTGATTGTTTAAGAGACTCTGTGCAACAATGAGATTCTGTTCTTCTTCTCTTCTCTATCTCTTAATATAATTATCAGCCTTTGCTAAATGTTCAGGATTAGCGCAATCAGCGCTCAGCGTGATGCCTCATTGTGGACCGCAGGACACGAGCGTCGAGGAGACGTGGCGTCTGCTCCCATTCGCCTCTTAGCGCATATGTGGCTTTTACGACACAATTTTCTGTGCTCCTTAAATTATTCCTGCAAGGAAATCACACATCCAGGGACGGCCGAAGTCAGAAAGTGTCAGAGTCAGAGCCGAAGTCTAATACCAGGCAGGACACAATGGCGGGATCCAGGCGATATAATAGAGGGGCAGGTTTAATTACCCCCTCCCCCGGTCTAATGCATTTCCCCAAGGGTCCGAAACGCACTCATCTCCGCTGCATTAATATCCCGGTGAATGACCAACATCTCAATTTGCCTAAATCTCGCTGTGACATTAATTGGAGCGTAGAAAGCGTCTCTTTGTTGAGTTCAGAAATGGATCTTAAGACCATGGAAATCTTTTCTGGAGCCTCGAGATTTAGTCCCGAGGGCCCCAAATACAAAGGCATCTAGGATTGTGGGAAAAGACGAATTGAATGACATGTGGTCCTCCTACTCTTCTACAGCGCCCATTCACCCCGAGCCTGGAGATGCTGGACACATAGGGAGTACACACAATGCGGAGATGTACGGCGCCACATGGGCGCCGCTTATCTCTGATCAGCTGAAGTCACCAGTCAACTTCTGATTCACAGAAAATAAGTTCTTCAGTAACCTCAGCAGCTGCAGAACATTAATTTAATAACCCAAGTGCTGAAGAACATCAATATGCATGTACACACCTCAGCTGCTGCAGAACCTCATAACACGCATCTTAGCTACTGCAGAACATTAATATAATAACTCAACTGCTGCACAAGTGCACACTTAAGCTGCTGCAGAACCTCATAATACACATCTGAGCTGCTGAAAGGCTCATAAACACCTCGGCTGATACAGAACATCATTATACACACCTCAGTTGCTGCAGAAAATCATAGTGCACACCTCAGCTGCTGCAGAACCTCATAATATACACCTCAGCTGCTTCAGAACTTCATAATGCACACCTCAGCTACTGCAGAAAATCATAGCGCACACATCAGCTGCTGCAGAATCTCATGATGCACACCAACTGCTTCAGCACCTCGAAATACACACCTCAGCCTCTGCAGAACATATTAATATGCACCTCAGCTGCTGCAGCACCTCATAATGCACACCTTAGCTGCTTCAAAACTTCATAATATACACCCCAGATGTTGTAGAATATCATAATACACACCTCAGCTGCTGCAGAACCTCATTAAGCACACCAGCAGCTTCAGCACCTCATAATACACACCTCAGCTGCTGCAGAACATCTTAACTGCACCTCAGCTGTATAATTTAAAAAGAGAAAACACAGTAGTTTGACAATAAATGGCGTTACCCAACCACTAACCATGAGTGGAGGAAAAGTTTTGGTGTTATCATTCATATTCTCTGAAAAAAGGACAAGAAAGAAACCACCGGAGCAATAGGCGGAGGATGGGCATGACTTTGGGGAGGGCGGATCTTTAACTCCTGCAGTTTTTGTGTGTATAGCGGTGAAGATTTTAAGCAAGAGTGATGTTGCTTTAAGACTGAAGGATATGTTTGCGCCTGGTGTGTCACTGTGAGGAGGGTGGGGCTTATATAAGTGAGGTTAGGCTACTTTCATACTTCCGTCGGTACGGGCCCGTCGCAATGCGTCGGGCCGACGTACCGACGGACGTTGTGAAATAACTGCACGACGTGGGCAGCGGATGCAGTTTTTCAACGCATCTGCTGCCCATTCTGCAGCCCGGGGAGGAGAGGGTGGAGTTTTGGCCGCGCATGCGCGGTCGAAAATGGCGGACGCGACTGTGGAGACCAGACTGAACCAAAGGATCCATTTTGTCTCCCAGATGAAATCTGCTTCTGCACAGCAAACTTGACATTTCCTTTTATAGAAGTAATCACGCGCGCATTTCTCCTTGATATTGTAGCCTTTCACCCACATACCAGATATTGTAACTTTTCACTAGTATAGATTTGCTTTGTAAGTGATTATGAAATATGAGCGCTTGTGCGCATGTCTGTAAATGCCTAACTTCTTACTATATAAAGAAGGGGCAGCGCCCAGTGAGGCAGGCGTGCTCCAGGGCTACCCCTGTTTATGAACACACAACCTTTGTGCTGCGTGTCATTTACTTGGATTCCTCAATCCAGGAAGCCAGGGACGGAAGAGGACTCAACATTTCTTGGTGCCCGAAACAGGGACCCGAGGCGAGAGTGTCTACTCGAGATTCACCTGCGGATACGGACAACGGAGATCTGGGATAATGGACGGCAAATGAACTGAAAAACCTGGCCAGGTAAGAGACATTATTAGTTCTCTTTTATCTGCCCTGTATTATCCGAAAGATCTCTACGAGCCGTGTCACGCTGGGTTAGTCTAGTAGTGAGTAGATACCTATAAAACTCGGGTTACCATATTGTATAGATTTATGAGTCCTGTCCCTGGCAGTGTGTGAACAAGTGTGAAGGTTGTGGCATGTTATGAAAGAAGGATAAAAGTACGTAGAACAATAAGCCGAAATTGTTAGGACAAGTCTTATTAGTGAAGTCAGCCTAACTGGGTCATGTGGTTGCGTCCTTTCGGGGAGACCTCCGCCCATGCTTGACTCTCTTTGAGAAACTTGTTCCTTCATTTTTGGATAAGAGTTTGATAGAATGAGCCCAGGACACGGGTCCATGAGCCTGGGACAAGTATGATAACAGAGACGGAGAGTTTGGTGATCTGTTTGGTGTTGCTGATCCTGTTTGCGTGCATTGTAGGAATCAAGTTTATTCTGCACATTAGAAAGAACGGAGCAAATCAGCCCTTCAATATCTTAGCTCCCTAGGAAAGAAGACAACGAGACATCACTCTAGTGAGGTGATTGTCCAAACGTCACCTAGGATAAGTGTAGCTATTATTGAAAAGAAAAATGGGAAATAAACAGACAAAATCCGTCTTAGGACAAGTAGAAGCAAAAGATATCATACAGGAAATATGTGGAAAGACAGTCAGAAGGCAGATCAGAAGGGGAAGAGAAAAATTGGGAATTTCAGAAGCACTTATGTTTAGCACTGAATGGGAAAGACTGAGTAAAGAACGAGGTGGAATTATCAAAGACAATGGGTGGGAAGAAATCATACACTGTATGATAAAGGTCTCAAAAACAGCTAAAGAGGAGAATTGGAAGTATGATCCAGACACTTCCAAATGGAGTATGGGTACGGGAAAATGTTGTGCCACGACTCATTCAGTTCCTCCTCCTTACCTAGATCCGAATGTTCAACCATTTGTATCTTCTGAAGGAGGACAAACCAAACCAAATTTATATCCTGGGTTAAATGGGGTGGAAGGATGGGTGTGCAAAAATTGTGGCCAGCAGAATCCAGACTGGAGAACTGAATGTTCTGCCTGTGGGGCCCCCAGAGGTCATCAATTGTTAGCTCCTGTTAGGATAGTACCGAAACCCTTCAGAGAAACTGGTGTAGATGGAGCAATGGCAACTAGATATCACCAAACCCGACAATACTTCCCTTGGTCCCCCGCTGAAGGAATGTCTCTTCTACATAATGCACCAGATCCTACCCAGTACCCAGTTAGATTCGCACAGTATATACAGCAAATTATGCAGACTCATGCAGGAGTCTGGGCAGATGGAGAGGAATTATGTAGAATGAAAATGACTCCTGGTCTCTTCCAGGAACTGCTAACACATCTACAGGGACACAGGCCACAGGTGGGACAGGAGCTACAAGAGGGACAAGCGGGACAAGGTGCCTTACAAACGATAGAATCAGGAACACAATTTGTAGACCATTTAATAGTTTTCATGAGGCAGAAACAGAGGCAGAGAGGAACAACGGGAGTGGTGGCTCAGAGACCTGGACAATCGGTAGATGAATATTATCTAGGGGTAGAGAATAATTTTAGAGATGAAGGAATAGATCTAACCGCTCCAGGAATGATGAGGTTAATTACAAAAACCTTTATAGATGGATTGTCTCCAAAAGTAAAGGAAAAACTTAAGGCTGCAACTCCTGATTGGAGAACCTTGGAAGACCCACACTTGGCCAGGCAAAAAGCCGTAGGGATAGAGTTGGATTTAAGAGAAAATCATAAGCCTGTCAGAATAGCGCAAGCAAACACAACAGGTGGAAGGGCAAGACATAATTTTCCCTGTCATTACTGCAAGAAACCAGGACATTTCCAGAGAGAATGTAGAAAGAAGCAGGCAGACATAAAATCAGGAAAATTTGTACCAAAGAATAAGCCCTCAGACATCCAACAGACATCCATAGTGGATGGTCCCATACCAGATTCAGATTGACTCAATGTGTTACAAACTTCCCTACCAGCTAGAAGACCTATAATACAGGTGAATGTAGGGGGGAGAGAGATTCCATTCTTGATAGATACAGGTGCAACTTCCTCAATTTTGAATCAAGATTTTCTTCCAAACCCGGAAGATATTTCACAACAAACAACTTTTGCTGAGGGTTATGATGGGGTAATTCGAACACTGCCATATACTGTGCCCCTAGAGGTCTCATTAGGACCTAAATGTTTTGCATCCAGATTTTTGTATGCCAGAGGTGCCCCAACATGTTTGTTGGGAACTGATGTCTTGAAGAAATTAGAAGCTAACATCAATTTTAGGGAAGATGGCACAGTTATACTGACTATCCCTGATGATGCAGAAATATTAGAACAATATGTTAGAATTCAGGCTTTTGAGGATTATGCTGAAGAAAAAGAGTACACCACAGATCTAGACCTCTCAATGGTCCCAGAAACACTGTGGGCACAGGGTGACACCGATGTGGGACTATTGCATATCTCTCCTGTAAAACTATCTGTGCAACCAGGAACTGTTCTCCCACAGCTCAGACAATACCCTGTGAGTGCCCAGCAGGAACTAGCGATTACAAAACAGATAGAGGGATATAAAGAGAAAGGAGTTTTGGTAGAGATACAATCACCTGCTAACACTCCTCTGTATCCAGTCAAGAAGAGAACTCTTGATAAGGGTTCTATGCCCAAATATCGTATGGTACATGATCTAAGAGAAATAAACAAAGTTCTAGATCCAATCACCCCAGTTGTACCCAATCCTCATACGTTACTATCACAGATACCAGCCAGTTCTCAAGTATTTACTGTAATAGATCTTTCAAATGCATTTTTCTCGGTTCCTTTACACCAAGACAGTTGGCATTTGTTTGCATTTACATTTAAGGGCAAACAGTTGGCGTGGACACGCCTTCCACAGGGAATGATACACTCCCCTACTCTTTATTCAAATGCCCTACAAACAGTCTTTCAGAGGTTTGAACCCGAACCACAGGTAGTAATTTTGCAGTATGTGGATGACCTACTACTTTGCTGCCCAGATCTAGAAACTGCAGAAAGGTCCACTGTGAGTTTACTATGTTTCCTAGAAAAAGAAGGGTGTAAAGTGAATAGACAAAAGCTACAAGTTTGTCAGACCAAAGTGGTCTTTCTAGGTCATTGCATTTCTCAAGGTAAAAAGCATCTTACACCTCAAAGAACTGAAGCAATAAGACAGATGAATGAGCCTAGAAATCATAAACAGCTACGAGCATTTTTAGGAATAGTGTCTCATTGTAGACAATGGATTATACATGCCAGTCAACTAATGCAACCACTGTATGACTGTGTAAAAAGTGAACCTTATTTGTTGACAAAAGAAGGTCAGATTTCGTTCCAACAATTAAAAGATGCCCTTGTTTCAGCTCCAGCGTTAGGGCTACCAGACTACACCAAACCGTTTCAGCTTATGGCTGCAGAAGTTGATTCCCATGCTACAGGAGTTCTTACCCAGAAGCATGCAGGGAAACAAAGACCAATTGCATATCTTTCAGCAAGGTTAGATCCCGTAGCTAGAGCAGCGCCAACCTGTGTACGTGTAGTTGTTGCTGTCTCACTATTGTTGGACAAAGCATCAGAAATTGTCCTAGAGTATCCACTCACAGTTCAAACTACACATGATGTTTATGGGATATTAAACCAGGTCCAACCAAAACACATTTCCATGGCCAGACATTTGCGGCTGCAGTGTTCTTTGTTGCTCCCCTCTACTATCACATTTGCTAGGCTTCAGACTCTCAATATAGCTACACTGCTACCTCTCGAGTCTGAAGGGGGGAATAAGGACACTGATCCACACGCAAATTTTTTCCCTACAGATACACATGATTGTACAGAGCTCATTTTACAAGAAACGGTAGGCTTACCCAATGTATCCGAAACACCACTTCAAAATCCAGATTTAGAGCTGTTTATAGATGGTAGTAGGTTTGCAGATGACACAGGTAACTTCCATACAGGGTATGCAGTTGTGTCAGAATCTGAAACTCTCAAAGCAGAACCACTTCCACCGAAACAGTCTGCACAAGAAGCAGAACTAACAGCATTGATTGAAGCTCTTAAAATAGCTGAGAACCAGACAGCTAATATATACACTGATTCTAGGTATGCACATGGTATTGTGTTTGATTTTGGAGTAATCTGGAGAGCTAGAGGTTACATGACAGCGTCAGGACAACCTGTAAAACATGCTTCTCTGATCAAACAGATCTTAGAAGCTGCACAAGAAACAAAAGAAGTAGCAGTAATCAAGGTAGCTGCACATGTGAGACTCGACACTAGGGAATCTAGGGGAAATGATAGGGCTGATAAAGCAGCCAAAGCAGCAGCAGTCAAACCCTTACAACAGGTCCATACTGTAAACCTCACAGAAAATACTGAAGATAGACTGAGACAAGCACAGGAAGATGCAGGAGAAGAGGAGAGGGACAGGTGGAAAAAGGAAGGGGCAGAAGAACAAGAGGGAATTTGGAAGAAAAATGGACTAATATGTCTACCTAGAGCCTGGTACCCGATAGTAGTTGGTGGACTGCACCACCCTACTCATGTGTCTGCAAATGCAATGACACTACTGGCAAAGCAAGTCTGGTTGGCTCCAGGTTTTGGCAACTACGCAAGAGACTATTGTGCTGCATGCGCTATATGCCTGACACATAATCCCGGACAGACAGCAAAGACCCCTATGAAGCACCACGTCCGACCTCTCTACCCGTTTCAACGGTTGCAGATAGACTTTATCCAGCTGCCAAAGAGTAATGGGTATGAGTATGTGTTGGTGTGTGTGGACATGTTCTCGGGGTGGCCAGAGGCCTATCCAGTTCGGAAGGCTTCAGCTAAAAACACTGCTGTAAAGCTAGTTACCGAACTGGTGCCCCGTTATGGTCTCCCTGAAGTGATCGAGTCAGATAGGGGTACTCATTTCACTGGAGAAATATTTCAAAATGTACTAAAAATGTTGGGTGTTGAAAGTCAGTTACACACTCCGTACCATCCTCAAAGTTCTGGTAAGGTGGAACGCATGAATGGAACTTTAAAATTAAAAATACAGAAAGCCATGGCTGAAACAGGAAAGCCTTGGACAGAATGCCTTCCACTGGCCCTTTACTCAATACGCAATACCCCAAGGGGTAAGACTAAACTGTCTCCATATGAAATTTTGTTTGGCAGGACTGCCAATTTAGGATGTTATTTTCCACAGCAACTTGTGTTAAATATTGAGTCATTGACTTCTTATGTGCAAAATCTTCAGAAACAATTAACTAAGGTGCATGCACAAGTTTTTGCTTCCCTTCCAGATCCTGACAACACAGAAGGAAGTCACAAGTTGGAACCAGGTGATCAAGTCTATGTAAAAAGACACACCAGAAAGGCTCTAGAACCAAGGTTTGACGGACCCTTCCAAGTCCTGTTGACAACACCTACATCAGTCAAGCTTGAAGGAAAGGCATCGTGGATACATGCAAGCCATTGCAAAAAAGCAGTATAAACTCATGATATTGATGTTAATAATGTTAACCACAACGAAGGCATGGGAAAGACTAAATTCTTTAGCCCCTTTGAACAATAGATTCGTACAACATCATAGAAAATTAGTGCACGACTTGTTAAACAATACACAAACCCTGACAGATTGTTGGATCTGTACCCATTCGCCGGTATCAGCCACAAGTATACCTTTTCTAGCAGTTCCCGTATCAGCAGAAGAAATATTCGCTTGGCCTAATTGTTCAGACAACCTGGCCAACAACCAAACTGGTAATACTAGACTATGGAATACTACAATCGCCATACCAATTGTGGGATGGGTAGAATTTCCTTGGTGGCAGGGTAATCTCTCAGGGAGTAGTACACATCTACAATATTTGGCCTATAAGGGTGGAGCCTGGGTCCCTAGGAATAAGACTGGATTAACTAATTTAGGACAGGTCCCCACAGAAAATCTACAGCTCAGTTTCAGTACAACCGCCCCTCCCTCTGATGCTTTCAAACCTGTAGTATTGGAAAGATACATACATAATAGAAAATGGGAACATTCTGAGTTGTTCCCCCAAGGTGATGCAGACAGTTGTACAAGTAAGCTGGGGAACCTGGTTTGTAATGAATCCAATGAGTATGTCAACGGAATGCCTGTATGTGGGAATCCCGCAGCCGGGTACTGTAGCCCCTTGGGACAAAAACCCTCTTGGTGTATGCTTCAAAATGTATCTAGTTTTGTGGATTTGGCTCACAGATTGGTATTGCAGCACTCAGCTCTATGGGATCTGCCTGAAGGTACATTTTGGATATGCGGAGAAGGAGCATATAAATGGCTTCCCGTAGGTATAAAGGGTACTTGTACATTAGGACGCCTAACCCCGGCTACTTTCATAATTTCAAATAAACAAGTGAATATGCAAGCCGTGCCCAAGCACACACTGTATAAAAGAGCTGCAGATAACTCACCACGTCCCTCGGGGAGGCCGCATATAGTACAAATGGGAATTCCCAACAAAATTGCTAGTACCATTTTTATTTATCCTATGTTAACACAAATGTGGGATAAATTAGTTAGAGCCACGGATTATCTAGATCAGGGGTCCCCAACTCCAGTCCTCAAGGCCCACCAACATGTCATGGTTTCAGGATTTCCTTAGTCTTGCCCAGGTAATAATTGCATCACCTGTGCAATGCAAAGGAAATCCTGAAAACATGACCTGTTGGTGGGCCTTGAGGACTGGAGTTGGGGACCCCTGATCTAGATGATCAGATCTGGGATATATTGAATATACTAAACACTAGTGTAGCTGTACAGAATCAGCTTATAATAGTCGTCAACCAACATACCCTGGTATTGGATTACCTAACTGCCTCACAAGGGGGTATGTGTCAAATCATTGGACCCACCTGCTGTCATTATATAGACCCGAATAGTACTATGAGTATGACATTTAAATTAAAGGACGTACAACGACTCAGAGATCAGTATGACAAAGACAATGACCAGAATAAGGATAGCTGGTGGTCAGATACCTTTTCTTTTCTTAACCCAGCCAACTGGTTCAGAGGGATCGGTGGGTGGGTTGCCGGGATTATGCAGAGCATAATACATATAGTTATGATTATTGTAATCATATATGTGTTATTCAAGATTGTACTCAAGGGTATCTCAGTATGCACAAATAAATTTTGTGTAATAGATGCAAGAGTATAAAGTTTATTATTGCCGTACTAATTTTCTTTTATATTTTAGTATACTGCCGCATAAAGAAGAAAATGCACAAGCTTCATGCAAAAATTTATGACAAATTATAAAAGAATATGTCAAAGGGGGGAATTGTGGGGACCAGACTGAACCAAAGGATCCATTTTGTCTCCCAGATGAAATCTGCTTCTGCACAGCAAACTTGACATTTCCTTTTATAGAAGTAATCACGCGCGCATTTCTCCTTGATATTGTAGCCTTTCACCCACATACCAGATATTGTAACTTTTCACTAGTATAGATTTGCTTTGTAAGTGATTATGAAATATGAGCGCTTGTGCGCATGTCTGTAAATGCCTAACTTCTTACTATATAAAGAAGGGGCAGCGCCCAGTGAGGCAGGCGTGCTCCGGGGCTACCCCTGTTTATGAACACACAACCTTTGTGCTGCGTGTCATTTACTTGGATTCCTCAATCCAGGAAGCCAGGGACGGAAGAGGACTCAACAGCGACGCACAAATAGTTACATGGAACTTTTTTTGTGCCGATGGTCCGCCAAAACACGACGCATCCGTCACACGAAGGATGCGATGTGTGGCAATCCGTCGCTAATACAAGTGTATGGGGAAAAAACGCATCCTGCAAGCACATTTGCAGGATCCGTTTTTTTTCCCAAACGGATTGCGATGGAGCTCTAAAGACAGAAGTGTGAAAGTAGCCTAACTGTGTCTTTTTCTATGAGGAGGGTGGGGGCTGGTCTCTCTCTGTGAGAGGGTGGGGGTTTGTATAGAGGAGGTAAATTTGTCTTTCTGCCTCTTTCTTTCACCAGATGAAATGGAAAAGACATCACCCGCCCTCCCCCCTGTTGTAATCATGGTCCTAAAATGTTTTAATTATTACTTGTATAATGATGAATGAATTATTTTTATTTATATTTATTGAATTTTTTGTTTTGAATTTGCTATTGCATATCTTTTACAATTTTATCATGACTATAAAGAGTTAACATTGGCATTAACCTTTAGCCCAAGGGAAGGGCAATCCTTCAGCCATGGTTCCCTAGAGGTTTCCTCCACAGGGTTTTTTTCCTCTCCTGGGCCCTGTAGGATGACTCTTTGTGAGTCAGAGGTTTGCCAAGTTTAGTTCCCTTAATGCTTTTGCAGGGACTTTTAGTTTATAAGTTTACAAAAGTGATTTATAAAAAAGTGTCAAATATGACTTGGAATTTATAACCCGTCACAGTTTTGCTGTTTAGGAGTCAGGTGGAAGTTGCGGACAAGTTAAGGTGGACTCATTCTAACTAATAGAGGAGGTAAAAACCTCATGGTGGTGAACAGGCTCGGCTTTGGTGGCCAGCCTCAAGGACGTTGTAATGTTAACGTCAATCAGGGGCAGACTCAGTGGTTAAGCACAGGAGTGAGCATTATAGGGTCATTGGTGCCCTGAAAGTTTACTGGCTATGCTTGAATGGCAAGCCAATGTGTGCCGCCTCTTTTATGTCTGTCTGTCCTGGTGATATATGTCAGACAGCTGGGGATATCGCAGTACTTTTGAATCCCAATGTACTAGCACTTCACCTGACTTGTACTGTGGTTGTTTTAATCCTGTGATTTAAATAAAGCTGTGGCCATTTTGACAACCAAAATAATGCGTTTTGTGTATTTATTCTAGGGCCTAGGTTTACTGTAGTTATGGTGGTTTTAAGATGGAAAAAATTCTGCTGGGGTATGTAAACTTTTGAGCACAGCTGTACATATTAGTCACTCTTTAATCTCCACCTTATGGTTAGTGCTTTGAAGGATCTCGGGGTGAGTTGAGGGTTAAGTTTGGGAATCAGTAGCGGAATATTTCTGTTGTAATCTCTGGCCGTTGGCCTCATCTGTTTGTGGCTAATCCTGATAGTATTACACAAATTCTACAATTTCCAGCACATAGCATATAAATAGAGTGGCGCATCTCCCGGGCGGCACAGCTGGCTCTGCAGACACCGGCCTCTCTCACAGCGGGCCTGGCCTGGGCTTAGTATTGACAGGCCATCACTGAGGCCTGCGCGGGTTGGCATGGTAATGATCCTCACATATCTGGGCCACAGACGACTCTTCTGCCTGACATTTACATTGTAATTCTAAACTCGGCTCCGTCTGCTCAGCAGGAAATTCACACATGGGGATTTAAGAAAAACAAGTGGCTTTGCATGTAATCAGCTATTTAATGTTCCACATAAATATCCGAGCTGCTGTAACATCAGAATATTGAAATGTCACATGAGACGCATATATTAACTCTATGGGATAACAGATGATAGTATGGAATTTTGGGGACATTTTTGAGGTTAGGTGTAAATATTTAAACTCACAAGACACTAATGTGGATGCAAATTATACAGTAAATGCTGCAAAGTGAGATGATATATTTCCTAAATGGGACTGAGCAATTTTTCTTACACGTCCCAGCATGCAGTGCTCCTGTTATTATCCAATAGCTTGCCTCTCCCAAACTGAAAGTCCACCTTCCTTATTATCTCCAACTGTCATGGCGGCGTCAGGGTCTGTGGAATACACGGATTCAGACACTCCCCCTTGTGACTCCATAGGTAGCTATCGTTAGCAGAGAGTGACTTGGTCAGGGATAACCAAGGATCCCTAGCCTGAGGGTCAGTATAGGTGTTCATCTAGGAGACAGGAGAGCAAGAGCAGGGAGAAAAGTAACCACCAGACTTCCTGTAGATTGACAAAAACACCTCCCCCCCCCCCATTTTCTGTATAAAGACAACCATCTGACAGCACTTCCTGCAGAACACAAAGACCCACCCCCATTTTCTGCAAAACACAAAGACCCGACCCCATTTCCTGTAGAACACAATGACCCTCGTTCACTCTCCATAATCTTTGAAAATTCCTGGAGAACAGGAGAAGTCCCATCAGACTGAAGAAGAGCAAATGTTGTTCCTATCTTCAAAAATGGAAAGAAGGTGGACCCAGGGAACTATAGGCCGGTGAGTCTGACTTCTATACCAGGAAAGATCTTTGAACAAATTATTAAACAACATGTTTGTAATTACCTGGATAAGAATGAAGTGATTAACCAGAGTCAGCATGGGTTTGTAACTAATAAGTCATGTCAGACTAACTTAATTTCCTACTATGACAGAATCACTGACTGGGTGGATCAGGGAAATTCTGTAGATATAGTATATCTTGAAATTTACTTCAGTTCCAATTTGTTTTATTTTACCAAGGGTAACAGGAGAAATTGGACAGCGAAATGTGTTGTACAATTTGTCCTGAGTACGCCAATACCCCAAATGTGGGGGTAAACCACTGTTTGAGTGCATGGCAGAGTTCGGAAAGGAAGGAGCACTGTTTGACTTTTCAATGCAAAAGTGGCTGGAATTGAGATCGGATGCCATGTCGCATTTGGAGAGCCCCTGATGTGCCTAAACAGTGGAAACCCCCCACAAGTGACACTTTTTTGGAAAGTAGACCCCCTAAGGAACTTATCTAGATGTGAGGTGAGCACTTTGAACCCCCAAGTGTTTCACAGAAGTTTATAATGTAGAGCCGTAAAAATAAAAAAACATTTTTTTTGCAAAAATGATCTTTTCGCCCCCCCATTTTTTATTTTCCTAAGGGTAACAGGAGAAATTGGACCCCAAAAGTTGTTGTGCAATTTGTCCTGAGTACGCTGATACCCCATATGTGGAGGGGAACCACCATTTAGGCACATGGCAGAGCTCGGAAGGGAAGGAGCGCTGTTTTGGAATGCAGACTTAGATGGAATGATCTGCGGGCATCCTGTTGCATTTGCAGAGCCCCTGATGTACCTAAACAGTAGAAACTCCTTTAACTGACCCCATATTGGAAACTAGACCTCCCAAGGAACTTATGTAGATGTGGTGTGAGAACTTTGAAACTCCAAGTGTTTCACTAAAGTTTATAACGCAGAGCCGCGAAAATAAAAAATCATTTTTTCCCACAAAAATGATATTTTAGCCCCCACTTTTGTATTTTCCCAAGGGTAACTGGAGAAATTGGACCCAAAAATTGTTTTCCAATTTGTCCTGAGTACGCTGATACCCCATAAGTGGGAGAAAACTACTGTTTGGGCACACGTCGGGGCTTGGAAGGAAAGTAGTGGTGTTTTGGAATGCAAACTTTGATGGAATGGTCTGCGGGCGTCATGTTGCGTTTGCAGAGCCCCTGATGTGCTTAAACAGTAGAAACCCCCCACAAGTGACATCATTTTGGAAACTAAACCCCCCAAGGAACTTATCTACATGTGTTGTGAGAACTTTGAACCCCCCAAGTGTTTCACTAAAGTTAATAATGCAGTGCCGTGAAAATAAAAAATACTTTTTTTCCCACAAAAATGATTTTTTTAGCCCCCAAATTTTTATTTTCCCTATGGGTAACAGGAAAATTTGGACTGCAAAAGTTGTTGTCCAATTTGTCCTGAGTACACTGATATCCCATATGTGGGAGTAAACCACTGTTTGGGCGCACAGCAGAGCTCGGTAGGGAAGGAGCGCCGTTTTACTTTTTCAACACAGAATTGGCTGGAATTGAGATCGAATGCCATGTCGCAATTGGAGAGCCTCTGATGTGCCTAAACAGTGGAAACCCCCCAATTCTAACTCCAACCCTAACCCAAACACACCTCTAACCACTCCCCTAACCCAACACACCCCTAACCCCAACACACCCCTAACCAGGGGTGAACCTAGCCACACTGCTGCCTGAGGCGAACTTCAAAACGGTGCCCCCCCAAACACATATACACTACAGCCCCCCTATAGGGCTCCCATCTCAAATACAGTCCCCCCATACATTACATGAGTGATAACTATTGTACATTCTACAATAGGTCTTAAATCAGACAGTACAGTCCTCCATACAGTATTCTGGGCACCACAGTGCTCCATACAGAATAACATGCCCCATATATTGTTCCATACAGTATAATGAGCCCCAAATGATGCTCCATACTGTATAATGGCCACACAGTGCTCCATACTGTATAATGGCCACACATGATGCTCAATACTGTGTAATGGTCACACAGTGCTCCATACTGTATAATGGCCAGACATGATGCTCCATACTGTATAATGGTCACACATGATGCACCATACTGTATAATGGCCACACATGATGCTCAATACTGTATAATGGCCACACATGATGCTCCATACTGTATAATGGCCACACATGATGCTCCATACTGTATAATGGTCACACATGATGCTCCATACTGTATAATGGTCACACATGATGCACCATACTGTATAATGGCCTCACATGATGCTCCATACCGTATAATGGGCCCACATGATGCTCCATTGTCACCACCTCGCAGTCCCGGGCGCCTTCTTTCTCTTCCCCGCCTGCTCTTACCTCTTCTGGTCCTGTCCTTAGCCAGCAGTGTCACGCTCCGGTCGTTCGCCGGCGCTCCGGGGTCCGTCCCTGCAGACATGCTGCCCGGGTCCTTGCTCCCATGTCTGCTGCACTTCCTCCTTTCTCTCCCTCTCCTAGGGAGTGCATAGGGGCGGGCAGGCGAGCTCTCTGGCTTCTTAAAGGGTCAGCCCCTCCCTACTCACTGCCCCTCCTCCCAGCCTATCACCTGGAGGCTGGAGGTATATAAGGATCTCAGTCACTCCTGGACGCCGCCTGGGCAACTTCTATTATCCTGAAGTCTCTGCTCCAGGTCTGGTCTAGCTAGGTTTACCAGTCCAATTTGCCTGTCTTACTCTGTTTACCTTTTTCCCTAGGATTGTGTCTGGTCTTCTCAGCATCCTGAGTCCTGTTTCCAGTGCGGTTCCCTGCAGTCTTCAGCCTGCTTCCAAGTTCCACATTCTTCCCCGTTTTTGTCAGTTCATTTCTTCTCAACCTCCTAGGTCGGTTTAACACAGGTTTCTGTCTCATCGGACCCTCTTTTGGAAGTCAAGGGGAAATCCCTGTATAGGGGTCACTCCTAGCCTTGGACTCCTTAGAGGCACCCTGGTGTTTTGGTCCTGTGGCCTTCCTTTGGGGTGTCTCTCCTAGTATATTTTGTATTTCTTACAATAAAGCTTTTTACCTGCTTCCCTGGTCTGGCTCTCCCTTCCTGGTATCAGCAACTGCAGTATTTGCGGTCCAGTGGGTCTACCCGATTGATCCTTCGGTAGGGCGTGACATCCATACTGTATAATGGCCACACATAGTTACTCCTACACACGCGGCTGCACTCCGTACACCTTGCAAATATGGCTCCACTCCGTACTCACGCGGCTCTGCTCCATACACCTCACACACACCCGGCTCTGCTCCATACACCTCATACACACCTGGCTTTGCTCCATACACCTCATACACATGCAGCTCCTTCCATACACCTCATAAACACCCGGCTCCACTCCATACACCTCATACACATGCGGCTCCGCTCTGTACACCTCGTACACATTCAGCTCCGCTCCATACACCTCGTACACATTCAGCTCCGCTCCATACACCTCGTACACATTCATCTCCGCTCCATACACCTCGTACACACACGGCTCTGCTCCGTACACCTCGTACACATTCAGCTTCGCTCCATACACCTCATACACACACGACTGCGCTCCATACACCTCGTACACACAAGGCTCCACTCCATACACCTCGTACACATTCAGCTCCGCTCCATACACCTCGTACACACACGGCTCCGCTCCATACACCTCATACACACAAGGCTCCACTCCATACACCTCATACACACACGGCTCTGCACCATACACCTCATACACACACCATTGCAACCAACACAGCAGAGTCCTTCAATCCATGGAGGTCTCGATCATGTGACCCCTGACTCCTCCCCTCCTATGACCTCATCACAGGTCCCGTTTGCACAGAGCAGCCAATATGTGGTGTGCTGCTCTGCGGGTGCAGGGATGACCGGCTGATATTGCACACCGTGGGTTATGAGCAGTAGCGCACGCACCGCACTAGTGACAGCAAACGTCAGGGATTATGGAGAGGCGGCACCAGGAGTTCTGGCTGCCGCTCTGCCGCCCCCTGTCTTTCAGTGATGACTGTCGCCTGAAGCAAAGGGCCCAACTTGCCTCATGATAGCGGCGCCCGTGCCCCTAACCCTAATCCCAACCCTAACCATAACCACATTCCTTAAACCTGACACACCTCTAACCCTAATCCCAACTGTAAACGTAATCCAAACCCTAACCCCATCTCTAGCCCCAACCCTAACCCTAACTTTAGCCCCAATCCTAACCCTAACTTTAGCCCCAACCCTAACTTTAGCCCTAACCCTAACCCTAATGGGAAATGGAAATAAATACTTTTTTTTATTTTATTAGTTTTCCCTAACTAAGGGGATGATAAAGGGGGGTTTGATTTACTATTTATAGCGGGTTTTTATAGCGGGTTTTTGTTTGGCAGCTGGCACACACTAAAAGGAGCTTTTTATTGAAAACAATAGTTTTTGCATCATCACATTTTGAGAGCTATAATTTTTCCATATTTTGGCCAACAGAGTCATGTGAGGTCTTCTTTTTTGTGGGAAGAGTTGATGTTTTTATTGGTACAATTTTCGGGCACATGAGATTTTTTGATCGTTTTTTATTATGATTTTTGGGAGGCAGAATGAACAAAAACCAGCAATTCATGAATTTCTTTTGGGTGGGGCATTTATACCGTTCCGCATGTGGTAAAATTGATAAAGCAATTTTATTCTTCGGGTCAGTACGATTATAGCGATACCTCATTTATATTTTTTTATGTTTTGGCGCTTTTATACAATAAAAACTATTTTATATGAAAAATAATTATTTTTGCATCGCTTTATCCTGAGAGCTATAACTTTTTTATTTTTTTGCTGATGATGCTGTATGGCAGCTTGTTTTTTGCGGAACAAGATGACGTTTACAGCGGTACCATGTTTATTTATATCCATCTTTTGATCGCGTGTTATTCCACTTTTTGTTTGGCGGTATGATGATAAAGCATTGTTTTTTGCCTTTTTTTATGGTGTTCACTGAAGGGGTTAACTAGTGGGACAGTTTTATAAGTTGGGTCCTTACTGACGTGGCGATACTAAATATGTGTACTTTTATTGTTTTTTTTTATTTACATAAAGAAATGTATTTTTTGGAAAAATATTTATTTTTCTTTATTTAGGATTTAAAAAAATATATTTTTACACATGTTAATTTTTTTCTTTTTTACATTGTCCCAGGGTGGGGCATCACTGTATAAAGTCAGATCGCTGATCTGACACTATGCAGAGCACGGTGTCAGATCAGCAATCTGACAGGCAGTGTAGGAGGTTTCTCAGCACCTGCTCTCAGCAGGCACTGACAAGCCACCTCCCTGCAGGACCCAGAAAGACCCGGCGGCACTGTTGGAGCAGGGGCCTGCAGGGAGGAAACCTTTGGAACAACGTGATCACATTGCGTTGTTCTGAGGGTCTTAGGGAAGCACGCAGGTAGCCCCCTCCCTGCGCGATGCTTCCTATGCCACCAAAACTCTGTGATCTTGTTTGATTGCAGTGTTCTGGAGGTTAAAGTGCCATGAGCGGTCCGTGACCGCTCCTGGCACATAGTGCCGGGTGTCAGCTATGATAACCAGCTGACACCCGGCCGTGATCAGCCGCGCTCCACCCGGGAGCGCGACTGATCACGTATGACTTACTATCCCATCGATGGTCATATGGGCCCAGGTCACCTCGACAGGATAGTATGTCGGATGTCATAAAGGGGTTAACAGGGAAACATGCAAAGTACTACATCTGGGCAATAAAAATTATAAAAGCATATACAGAATGGGAGGAAACGGGCTAAGCAACAGCACATGTGAAAAAGATTTGGGTTTACTAATAGATGATAAACTGAACATGAATCAATAGTGTGATGAAGTAGCAAAAAAGGCAAATACAATTCTGGAATGTATTAACAGAAGCGTACAGTCTAGATCACGTGAAGTCATTATTGCCCTCTACTCCTCTTCGGTCAGACCTCATCTGGAATACTGTGTCCAATTCTGGGCACCACATTTAAAAAAAGACATCAACAAACTAGAGCAAGTTCAGAGAAAAGCGACCAGAATGGTGGTGACCGGTCTGCAAACCATGTCCTATGAAAAAGGGTTACGGTACATGATTTGGGAATGTTTAGCTTGCAAAAAAGAAGACTGATAGGAGACTTAATAGCTGTCTACAAATAGGTCAAGGGCTGTCACATTGTAGAAGGATCATCTTTATTCTCTTTTGCAAAAGGAAAGACTAGAAGCAATGGGATGAAACTGAATGGGAGGAGACACAGATTAGATATTAGATAAAGCTTTTTGATGTAATGTGCTGCTGCAGTGCAGTATAGTGCAACCTCCACCAGGGGGTGCTGGTTAAGGAAAAAAGGTTGTACACACAGAGCAGCAATACTGAACTACTACACAGGTGTCACAGGTAATGAAAGAGAAGTCAGGCAAGCCAAAATCATACACAGAGAGATCAGCGCAGTACACAGGGGGGTCAGAAGAATGGTTGGGGACAAACAACAAGTCAGAGCCTACCGGGAACGTGGTAACCAAAACGTGAGACGCAAGACGAAGTCGGGATACAAGCCAAAGGTCAGAACAGGTCATAAACGGGTACAGGCAGTCAGAGGCAAAAAGGAACACTAGTATTAGTGAACAGGTCAGGTGCTCAAGCCATGCAACATGAACTATAGCTGACACTGGCCCAAAGGCTGCAGAGGACTTAAATAGCTCAGCCAGCTTCAAAGTGAGGCAGAGGGGATTAACTCCCACATTCACAGTCCAGAAACAAGACAGCTGAACAAAAACTCAGAACTGGTCATGACATTTGACAGTTAGGGTGATCAATGAGTGGAAAAGGCTGCTATAAGAGGTGGTGAGTTCTCCTTCCATGGAAGTCTTCAAACAGAGGCTGGACAGACATCTGTCTGGGATGATTTAGTGAATCCTGCTTTGAGCAGGGGGTTGGACCAGATGACCCAGGAGGTCCCTTCCAACTCTACCATTCTATGATTCCTGTAGAATACAGACCCACTCACAATTCTGGTACAATAACAAAAAGACCCACCCCACATTTCACATAGAAAACAAAAACCTGACCATACTAACTGTAGAACACAAAGACAAACCCTCACATTCTGTAGAGCACAAAGTCATAACCCCACTTCCTGTAGAATAAAAAAGATCTGCCCCCACATCCTGTAGAACACACAGACATGATCCCACTTCCTGTAGAATAAAAGATCCAACCCCACTTCCTGTAGAACACACAGAAGTGACCCCACTTCCTGTAGAATAAAAAGACCTAACCCCACTTCCTGTAGAACACACAGACCTGATCCCACTTCCTGTAGAATAAATAGACCCA
Organism: Ranitomeya imitator; assembly: GCF_032444005.1. Classification (NCBI taxonomy): domain Eukaryota; kingdom Metazoa; phylum Chordata; class Amphibia; order Anura; family Dendrobatidae; genus Ranitomeya; species Ranitomeya imitator. Next base: position 685,390,078 of record NC_091286.1, read on the forward strand.
ACCCCACTTCCTAAAGAACACAAAAAACCCACCCACTCTTCCTACAGAACAAATACTCGACTCCACCTCTTGTGGAACACAAAGACCTGCCATCACGTTCTATGGAACACAAAGAGCTGACCTCACATTCCATAGAACACAAAGACCTGATCTCACATTCCATAGAACATAAAGACTCTAGAACAGAAAGACCCATCACAACTTTCTGCGAATCAGAGAAGACATGAACCACTTCCTGTAGAACACAAACACCCACCCTCACTTTCTGTAGAATACAAAGACCAGCCCCTATACATCTATAAAACAGCCTATATATCCCATAAAACACATATCCACCACCACTTCCTGTAGGACGCTAAGAATCGACCCCACTTCCTGTAGAACACAAAATACACCCTCACTTTCTGTAGATGATAAATACCCACTCACACTTCTTGTAGAACAAAAAGACCTGCCATCATTTTCTGTAAAACACAAAGACTGGCCCCAACTTCCTGAAGGATACATAGACCCAGCACTACATCCTGTAGAGCACAAAAATCTGACCCATCATCTTGTAGAACACAGAGACCCACCTCTATATTCTGTAGAACACAAAAACATGCCCCAACTTCCTGTAGCGAGACAAAGACCCACACCTAGTTCCTGTAGTGCATAAAGATAAACCACATTTCCTGTAGAACACAAAGACACACCCTCCCTTTCTCTCAAAGACTCACACCCACTTCCTCTAGCGCATAAAGTCCCACCCACACTATCTGAAGAAGACAAATACACACTCTCACTTCCTGTAGAACACAAAGCCCCCACATTTCAAGTAGCGCATAAAGATGCACCCACTTCCTGTAGAATAAAAAAAGACAAGCCCTCACTTCCTGTAGAACACAAAGACCCTCCTCCACTTCCTGTAGAACACAAAGAACTGCCCACACTTCCTGTAGAACCTACAGATTTGTCCCTGCTTCCTATATAATAAAAACACTCCACTCCTGCAGAACACAAATACCGGACCCCTGTAGAACACAAAGAGCCTCCTTCACATCCTGTAGAACACAGAACCATCCACACTTCCTGTACAGTGCAAAGACCCACCCCCACTTCCTGTAGATCACAAAGTGCTCCCCACATTTCAAGTAGAGCACAAAGACACACCCTCACATTCTGTAGAGCTCAAAGACCTGACCCCACTTCCTGTAGAATACAAAGACCTGCCCCCCACATCCTGTAGAACACACAGACCGGCCCCCAGCCCCTGTAGAGCACAAAGACACATCCTCACTTTGTGTAAAACACAAAGAACCACCACAACTTTCTGTAGAACAAAGACAGGAACCACTTCCTGTAAAACACAAACATCCGCCCTCACTTTCCATAGAACATAAAGACCAGCCCCTACTTCCTTTGACACAGAGACCCATCTATATATCCTGTAAAACACAGATCCACCCCAACTTCCTGTAGAACGAAAAGACCTGCCATCACTTTCTGTAGAACACAAAGGCTGACCCCACTTCCTCCCCACTTTCCCCACTTTGTAGAGAGACAAAGACCCACACCAAGTTCTTGGAGCACACAAAGACCCACTTCTTGTTGGATACAAAGACTGGCTCCCACTTCCTGTAGAGATATAAAGACCTACCCCCACTTCCTGTAGGATACAAAGACTGGCTCCCACTTCCTGTAGAGATATAAAGACCTACCCCCACTTCCTGCAGGATACAAAGACTGGCTCCCACTTCCTGTAGAGACAAAGACCCAGTCCCACTTCCTATAGAGATACAAAGACCCGTCCTACTTCCTCTAGGATACAAAGACTAGCCCCACTTCCTATAGGATACAATGACCCGCCCCCCACTTCCTGTAATACTTCTCTTCTGCTACAACATATTTACCAACACATTGAAGCTCAGAATTGGAACATTTCCATCCACTAACCTTTTCCCCTCAAAAAAACAACACCCAATTTTGGGTAGAGCTCCAACCTTTTTTTGGCCCGTGTCATGGGATTGTGTAAGGCTATGTTCATATTTGCATTGCGTCGGGCGCAGGTTCGGCGACGCCTAGCGATGCATGCATCATGCGCCCCTATATTTAACATGGGGGCGCATGGACATGCGTTGTCTTGCGTTTTGTGATGCATGCGTCATTTTTGGCGCAAGCATCAGGGCGCAGAGGACGCTGCATGTTGCATTTTTTTTGCATCCAAAATCAAGCCAAAAATGGACGCATGCGTCACAAAACAATGCGTTTTTGCATGCGTTGTGCGTTGCATCGCCGACGCAACGCCCAACAACGCAAATGTGAACGTAGCCTTACTGTGACAAATGGAAAGGCAAAAAAAGTGTTAGTAAAGCTGAGAAAGTGGAAGAGGGATTTGGGGTCTGCTATGACTTCTAGTAAAATGTGTGGGCTTCTCTAGTCTGATTATGAAGAGCAACATTTCATGGAAGGTCAGACTCACGCGCCCGGTCTATGGAGTGTCTGGGGCATATTTTGTTGGTGGTATACTTCTTTCATTATAAGGCCTTGTCAGTGAAATGGTTCACACTGCGCGGACCCATCCTCCATATGTTCTTGTGTGTCTGGTACTTAACAATCTCCCCAATAAACTATTTACCTCTCGCTTCATTTTTGCTTGTATTGCATAAATCTTCTGGTATTGAGGAGACTCAATTATACATTTTTACCTCGATCTGAAATAAATGATGTCCCTCCTCCTCCAAAGAAAAACAAGGCCGGAGCTGTCACTTTAAGCATCAGCTTGTGCCACCATTGTATCTCAGCCTTTGGTATCTTTGGCCATAAAGAGACTTTTGACAAGTGATAGCTGGAAATGCGTTATTTCAAAGCAATCTTGGATCACAGCAGTTTAACCCCTTAGATGCCACTGTCAATCATGACCGCAGCATTTAAGAGGTTTAAATGCCCATCAGTGGACCAACCTCCTTGCAAGTGTCGATGATATCATCCTGGCAGCCGTAGGACTACTGGTGGCCCCATGTCTGCCATGTTTGTATACCTGTGGTTGTGCGGCACAGGACACCTGTAATTTTAAGATACACAGCAATATTATAGTGATACAAGCGATTACGTGTTCAAGTATCTTAGGGGGACCAATACAAATTGTACATTTTTCTTACGAAATACTAAATCTCTTGTCAGCGTCCTCTTCTGGACGACTGACTAGTTGAATGACCCTTATTCTATACACTCACTTCTGGGTTATTTCATCAAGTGGGAGACACATCTTGTAAATTAGTAATTTCTAACAAAAAAAAAATCAATCAAAAATAAAGCTCCATCATCGAATAACAACAGCGAGGAGCAGAAATAAAAAGCAAACAAAAAAGAAATGATGTGAAGTATGCTCTCACAAATTGAATGCAAACATTAGGAAAATCTTTAAAATTGCGAAAATTCAGCCATGCATAATACAAGAGGAAAACAGCGGGAGTCTTTGTAAGTCTTCACTCTAAAAAAAAAAAAAAAAAAAAGTAATTTAAAAAGTAATTTTAAAAATTGATGTTGAAAAGAAAATGCTAAGAACTCGGTGTAATTTCTAGTATTAAGTACATTTGTAATAAGTAGTAACACAGAAAAAAAGAAGAAAAAAAAAGTGAGAGCTTGACAAACGATAAGACGGAAGGAGGCGATTGTTCTCCCTGAGCTATGGGGTCCTTTTCTTGTACTGAAAATATAAAAATAAAATACGGTACATAAAAATTCACATGAATTTGTCATGCTAAATGGAACAGGCTGCATAGGCGGGTGTTATAAAATGTATAAAACTTCCCAATCCAAGGTTTCACTTTCAAGGTATAAAATGTGGATTACTTTTAAGTGTTCGTCCTTAAAGATGACCTGTCCCTTGTCATAAACACCTTTTCCTGGTGTAAATGCCACTGTTCTCCTGAATCCTGCAATGTTTATCTTGTGCTTCTTTTTTTTTTTTTTTCAAAATAGTTGATTTTAATTAATATATCTTGGAATTATAATAACTTCCACAATTCCATCAATTATAATAATATAATAATAATTTTTATTGATATAGCGCCAACATATTCCCTAGCACTTTACATTATAATTCCAAGATCTATTGATTAAAATAAACTTTTGTTCGTGGAAAAACCCCTTTAAGTAAGAGCCTGGCCCAGGAACAGCCAGTGACTGTCAGGAGATTGAATCTGGCCCAAAAATTTACTTACTCACTGTCAATGATGACAGCCTGGGAGGTCACGCAGATCCACCACTGTTTTCTTTTTGTCTCGAACAGCCCTCGGCTGCCTCCTATCGTCCAGACAATTGCCCTTCTGGCCGACGATTAATTATTCCTCTACTAGACCAGTTATTGGGAAACTGAGCGCATGGTTTATACACCTCCGATTCCAACGCATGGAATATATATATATATATATATATATATACTCGGTATGGTCACTGCTAACTCCACGATAACCCAAGAACTACTAGCTGCCACTACCAACCGTTTTCCGGCAGATTGGACTCCATTTTAGGTAGCGTATGGCTTCAGGTGGGCGGTTTACAGAACACACACATCGGGTTTTGTAGGTTGCCTGGAATGGATCAATGACATATTTTTCCTAGATCTATTTAAGGCCCATTAAGACACAAACCTGAGTATTGGAATTGAGACTCTACTCCTAGGTTTGGTGCGTTCTACTATCTGTGCTTTTTGTGTTTGTGTTGTTACTTGCTTTCTTTCCTGCTGGGTTCGACTTCATCTACTCCTGAGATTCCTGAGCGAGCCTAGTCCTCACTGACTACATGCCTTTCCGCTTGGTGCATCAATGCCTGGGGTCCGTGTGCCCACCTGGACCTGAGGGTTAGAGGATCCACCTCACCTTGTGAACCTAACAGTCCTGGTGTAGGAAAGGGAAGCAGTTAAACCGCTTTTCTAATACGCTTACCAGCATTATATGGCTCAAAATCAGGGATTCTATACTTGGTGTTATTAACTCACCTGGTAAGGTGGATTCTCTAAGCCATAAGTCAGAGATCTGCATTGTTCTTGGCAGACCATGGAGTCTGAGGAACAGCCTGGCAGTGGAGTTGTGCATTGAGATAAGCTATACTAAGGAGCCCCTGGAAGTGATAGAGTCCTGGCACTCTAGAAGAGTAGGCGTGATGAAACCATTGACAAACAGGATCTAGAAAAATAGTAGCAAAGCTCAATTCTGGGCAAAAGGAGGTACAGGATCTGGGCTGGAATAAAGATAAGTAGGGTTCTTAAAAAACATTCCTATGTCTGGTGGAGCAAGCATAATTGAGAGCAAGGTTTTTTTTGCAATTTTGGCAGGAAAGCAGAGAAGTGCCTTCCTGGCATTGAGCTTAACCTCTGTGATGGAGCAAGCAATCTGCTCGGTGTTGACCACTGTCCCTGGATGGACAAGGATCCCTTTAACCTCTTGCCTTTCTATATTGTACTGCACAAAGGTAAATAACCTTATCTCTTTATTTTTGAGGTTTTAAAAGTTGGATGCTAAGGAGTAATTAGTATCCCCTCAGTGATACATTTTCATCAACGTGGTGGACATCATTGTATGAGATGTGTTTTACAACGGGGAACGATTACACTGTAGTAATAAACCTCATACTCTTCTCTCAGAGGAGCAATGGAACAAAGCAATAAAACTTCTTAAAAGGTCACCGGATTAATACTACTACTTCCGATCACTCAAGGTGATTGCACAGCGTTTGACGGCTGATGTCTTCTGAAAACCTTAAACGCAAATTAAATGAACCAAGATTATTGAGCTTCATTTGATGTAGAACGTTGAGTTGAGACCAAGACATCAGGTGGGCAAAAAAGTGTCCGATTTGTTCTTGAATCTATAGCATGCCTGCTTTTCAGGACAGTGGAAGTTCTGCTTTTCTGTAGAATTTTCAGTCAGTTTTCGAACATTCTATTGCCACATCTACTAACAAGTTCATGGACCTCCATTGGTTGATGCCGTCCTGTTAACTGGAGGAGACGGTGGTTGTAAAGCATAGTCCACACTTTGGTGGTTATATGAGTTCTGTCCTTTCAACGTGACAAACTTTCTCTTTGAGCTAAAATAAGCCAAATTTAACACATTTTGTACCCATGGATGTGATCATTTTTCATGATAGTCATGTACTATTATAATTGAGAGGAACCTGCATCTTAGAGAGAGTTTATGAAAGGTGTCCTACCAAAATTAATCGGTACTACTATTCAACAGGGAAATTACTACAAAAGTCGATAACCCTATGTGGTCAATAGCTTTCCTTCTATGAACCTTCTGGGCCATTCGTATGTGTCAAAAAATCACATAACAAATTATCACAGTCATCATGGGTTTTTGTAAGACAAAACTATTTTTCCACTCACGAATAAGTGCTCTAGGGACCATTCATTGACCCCAAAAGTCCGACTTTGATGCCGTTATCCAAAAAGAACTCCCTCAAAATCTCATATTCCATTTCATCCATGGTCAAGAATGAGCCCTGCTTCCGACTAAACTCTACCTATGGGCACTTTAGTCACTGGCACCTGACATGGCCAGTCCATGACATACCACCTAAAATAACTGGCCACTTAAAAGGTCACAAGACTCACAACTTGACTGTTTACTAACAAGAGTGTATACCTTCTTAAAGAAGTGAAGGCTTATGAAAAGGCACCCTGGGGTCTTCTACATCCAACCAGTAATTCATTGTATTATCTTATAATTTGCATTTATACCAAAAGTGGGTCACTCCGACCAAACTCCGATATTTATCAAATCTGTAATTCACTAAAATCAGACATTTAGTTCTAAGCAATGATGTTGCCGCCCTGGGCTCAGGCAGAAGCATCCTGCTCCTAGTACACTCCATCTGCTGTGTAATAGGTGACCTAGATGTGAGGCCTGGTTCTATAGCGGTTAATGGTAAGCAGCCATCAGACCAGATAGCTTCACTTATGCAACGGGTCCAGATACTTATACAACGAACTTCATGTTATTTATGGAGAAAGGGATAATAACTAATCAGTAAAACCATACATTTAGAATGACACCCGTCAGGTGAATTACACAGCTTATGTAGTTCTACAGTATATAAAAATAAATGTATATATCAAGGGGGCAGTATTATAGTAGTTATATTCCTGTACATAGGGACAGTATTACAGTAGTTATATTCTTGTACATAGGGGCAGTATTATAGCAGTTATATTCTTGTACACAGGGGCAGTATTATAGCAGTTATATTCTTGTACATAGGGGGGAGTATTATAGTAGTTATATTCTTGCACATAGGAGCAGTATTACAGTAGTTATATTCTTGTATATAGGGGCAGGATTATAGTAGATATATAATGGTGAGTGAGTCTATACTCTTGACTAGTTCTTGTAAGGTTAGGCATTGGTAGTGTGTAAAGTTGCCAAGAGCGGTAGTCATTAGATTGTAACATGTGAGATAGGGAACAAGATTTCTTATTCTTTAATTCCTTGGCGCAACACATCTTCAGCCCTATCATTCGTTCTTCCCGGACTATCCCTATGCCCATTTGCTCCGTTAGCCCCAGGAATTTCCTGGCCAAATCCACAATGCACCCGCGATCCGCTACTTTCCCTTCACATGACTGTGACATCACACAGGTCCTGTCAGCACATGTCGGTGCCGGCTCTGCAGGTGGAGATAAGGTGGACACCCTCCCACCCACTCTATGGTTATCCACATGAAAACCAGCCCATAACACAACTTAGCATGAAACTCAGAGCACGTAGTGTGCTTGAGGAAATTACTCTGGGTTTTACATCACTGACTCTATTAAGCGTAGTGACACATACAGTACAGTCCAAAAGTTTGGACATACCTTCTCATTTAAAGATTTTTCTGTATTTTCATAACTATGAAAATTGTACATTCACACTGAAGGCATCAAAACTATGAATTAACACATGTGGAATTATATACCGTATTTTTCGGACTACAAGACGCACTTTTTCCCCCCCAAAAAATGGGGGGTGCGTCTAATAGTCGCAATGCAGGCTTACCGTGGCGGCAGAGGTGCGGTGGCAGAGGTGCGGTGGCAGAGGTGCAGTGGCAGAGGTGCAGCGGCAGAGGAGGCGCAGTAAGCGGGGTCCCTTTCCCCGGTATGGTGATTCAGCAGCCCGGTAAGCATCAGAGCCGGGTGAATCCTGTTGTTATCGGTGGGCGCGGCCATCTTCCCGAGGCCGCGCGTGCGCAGATGGAGCGCTCTGCTTCCCGGGGCTTCAGGAAAATGGCCGCCGCGATCTCCATCTGCGCACGCGCGGCCTCCCGCGGCCATTTTCCTGAAGCCCCGGGAAGCAGAGGGCTTCATCTGCACACGCGCGGCCTCAGGAAGATGGCCGTGCCCACCGATAACAACAGGATTCACCCGGCTCTGATGCTTACCGGGCTGCTGAATCACCATACCGGGGAAAGGGACCCCGCTTACTGCGCCTCCTCTGCCACCGCACCTCTGCCACCGCACCTCTGCCACCGCACCTCTGCCGCCACGGTAAGCCTGCATTGCCTGCACGGTAAGCCTGGGACCCCTCTCACGCCATACCTCTCACTGCACCTCCTGATCCCAGCACCTCCTCATCCCAGCACCTCCTCATCCCAGCACCTCCTCATCCCAGCACCTCCTCATCCCAGCACCTCCTCATCCCAGCACCTTCTCATCCCAGCACCTCCTCATCCCAGCATCACCCCACCTCTGCCGACACCTTGCCTCCTGTGACCCTGCTCTGCCACCCCTCAGGTAATATACTGTAAATTCGGACAATAAGACGGACCCCCATCTTATAAAAAATATTTTTTTCTGCAATTTTCACCCCAAATTTGGGGTGCGTCTTATGGTCCGGTGCGTCTTATAGTCCGAAAAATACGGTACTTAAGAAAAAAGTGTGAAACAACTGAAAATATGTCTTATATTCTAGGTTCTTCAAAGTAGCCACCTTTTGCTTTGATGACTGCTTTGAACACTCTTGGCATTCTCTTCATGAGCTTCAAGAGGTAGTCACCGGGAATGGTTTTCACTTCACAGGTGTGCCCCTGTCAGGTTTAATGAGTGTGATTTCTTGCCTTATAAATGGGGTTGGGACCATCAGTTGTATTGAGCAGAATTCTGGTGGATACACAACTGATAGTTCTACTGAATAGACTGTTAGCTGTTTTTTTCTTGCCATAATACAAATTCTAAGTAAAGAAAAACAAGTGGCCATCATTACTTTAAGAAATGAAGGTCAGTCAGTCCGAAAAATTGGGAAAACTTTGAAAATGTCCCCAAGTGCTGTTGCAAAAACCATCAAGCGCTACAAAGAAACTGGCTCACATGAGGACCGTTCCAGGAAAGGAAGACAAAGAGTCGCCTCTGCTTCTGAGGATAAGTTTATCCGAGTCACCAGCCTCAGAAATCACAGGTTAACAGCAGATCAGATTAGAGACCAGGTCAATGCCACACAGAGTTCTAGCAGCAGACACATCTCTACAACAACTGTTAAGAGGAGACTTTGTGCAGCAGGCCTTCATGGTAAAATAGCTGCTAGGAAACCACTGCTAAGGACAGGCAACAAGCAGAAGAGACTTGTTTGGGCTAAAGAACACAAGGAATGGACATTAGACCAGTGGAAATCTGTGCTTTGGTCTGATCAGTCCAAATTTGAGATCTTTGGTTCCAACCACCGTGTCTTTGTGCGATGCAGAAAAGGTGAACGGATGGACTCTGCATGCCTGGTTCCCACCATGAAGTATGGAGGAGGAGGTGTGATGGTGTGGGGGTGCTTTGCTGGTGACACTGTTGGGGATTTATTCAAAATTGAAGGCATACTGAACCAGCATGGCTACCACAGAATCTTGCAGCGGCATGCTATTCCATCCGGGTTGCGTTTAGTTGGACCATCACGTATTTTTCAACAGGAAAATGACCTCAAACACCTCCAGGCTGTGTAAGGGCTATTTGACCAAGAAGGAGAGTGATGGGGTGCTACGCCAGATGACCCGGCCTCCACAGTCACCAGACCTGAACCCAATTGAGATGGTTTGGGGTGAGCTAGACCGCAAAGTGAAGGCAAAAGGGCCAACAAGTGCTAAGCATCTCTGGGAACTCCTTCAAGATTGTTGGAAGACCATTCCCGGTGACTACCTCTTGAAGCTCATCAAGAGAATGCCAAGAGTGTGCAAAACAGTCATCAAAGCAAAAGGTGGCTACTTTGAAGAACCTTAGAATATAAGACATAATTTCAGTTGTTTCACACTTTTTTCTTAAGTATATAATTCCACATGTGTTAATTCATAGTTTTGATGCCGTCAGTGTGAATGTACAATTTTCATGGTCATGAAAATACAGAAAAATCTTTAAATGAGGAGGTGTGTCCACACTTTTGGTCTGTACTGTATCTCCCTTCCAGCACTATAACTATATATATATATATATATATATATATATTCAAACTTTAATCCCATTACGCCTGATTGACCTGATTGGTGTCTTCAGAGGTAGGAGCGCAGCAGCACAGTCCACCACTCTTACAAGTGCTCATGCCATGAAGGCGGAAGCGTATGTACTGGACTGTCCAGACATCCTGTATTCATCAATACCCATACCCACCACGCGTCAGTCATTTTACCCTCTGCCGGCACTGAGCGCACAGAAAACATGGCACAGTAGGTGTAATATAATCACGGCTCTTGTCCCTGCGGGGAAGGGACCTGCTGTAAGTAGAGGTTACATTTCCAGCATACGTGACATTGTTCTACCCTGTAATTTGGGACTTGTATTTGCTTGGTGGACCCTAAGCATAGAGAGAACAAGAAAATGCTGAAATTTTTGATTGACCGTTACCTAAATCTTGTTTACTTAAAAATGCAGTGATTCTTGTTAGCACTAGTAAAATACATAAGCAGTATATACATATATAATTACATATGTGCATGTATATATATATATATATATATATATATATATATATACACACTCGAGAGTTTCCAGGAGTTACAGTATTACTTATCTCCAACCTCAGATTTGACCTTCTCTAATGTCCTATATTCACACCGGTCTCAGTCCATCAATGACTAATCAATCTGCAACCGACACGTTTCACGGAGTCTAATCCTTGAAGGGTATCTACATTTATTGGATCTGTCTGAACCTTATCTCTCGGCTTACTGTCTTATTTAGGAGGCATTTGTTACCATGTATAATGCATTACACAAGACACGGAGATACAGCATGATAGATCGCAGCCCACTAATGTATTTATTTCATGATCTATCAGTCTGTCCTCCATCAGGCGGGTTGGTTATCCTTTATCGGGGATCTCATATTGCTCTTCCATTAACCATTGCATGCCGCCCAAGGCAATTTCCGATCAGCTCGAGTTTATATTCCACTGAAGCCTAGAATTACCTATGTATTAATTTTATATCGTTTTATATTTTTGTCTTATGAATAGTTGGCAATTTGCTGCCCAGTTAAAATAAAATTTCTACTTGGCAGGTCCAGTGTAGTCTTAATGGGTCTGATTCTTCTTCATACAGGTGTTCGTTTTTGGAGCCAGTCACCGTCAGCCATTGTTCAGCTTTACTTAGAACTAATGTTTCTGCTACTGGACCACCAGGGAAAATGCAAATATGGATCACTAGATCAGTATGAAAAACAAATCAAAGGTTTTACACCTAGGAAAAGATCACAGATCAATGTTTACTCTATTGGACCACAATTGATTTCTATTTCTACCATTCGATCACCAGGAAGAAGATTAATATTTCCACCACTGAACCACCAGGGAGAATATCAATATGGCTCATTGTATCGGCATGGCAAAAATCAAAATGTTCACCTCAGGACTGCCAGGGAGAAGATCAAAAGTAAATGTTTCCTCCGCTGAACCACTAGAAAGATGAATATTTATACCATTGGATTACCAGGAAGAAGATTAATATGTTCAAAACTGAACCACCAGGGAGGCAAGATATTCCTTGACAGGGGAGCTGGGACTCCAAACATCTATATAACTTGGAATATAGCCAGCAAGGACTGCATATGCAGGAGAGTATAAATAGCTCCTCTCAAAATGAGATAGGACAAACCAAAATAAGGAAGTGAAAACACCTGCATAGAAGTAACACAGCAAAGCAAAGCCAAGAGCACTATCAGCAGTTGGATAGAGACAAAACAGGCTGTGGTCGATCAGTGAGTGAAACCATACCACAGCCAGAGAACACCAGATCGAGTCCCGGAGTCGAGCCATGACAGTACCCCCCTTCTACGAGTGGTCACTGGACCCTCACAAACCCCCCTCCTCTGATGACGCTGCTAGAGCTCTCATATTAGATGATCCGTGTACAGATCATCAGAATTTACCCAGGAGTTATCTTGTGGAACGTAATCCTTCCATTTGACAAGAATCTGCAAACAGTGACTGACCCGCCTGGATCCTAGAACTCGCTCTATTTCATAATCCCTGTTCCCCACCTCAACAATGTCTCGTAGACCAGGTGTCCCTTCAAATTTCTTTAAAAGGGAAGTGTGGAAGGAGTTGTTGATTTTCCAAGCTACAGGCAGTTGAAGCTTAACTATCAAGACGGGATTCAAAATTTTAGCAATACTGTAAGAAGCTACAAATTTGGGAACAAAATTCCTAGAAGCCATCTTAAAACGTAAATTATTTGACGATAGCTACACAAACTCCCCCACCTTGAAGACAACGGCCTTTCTATGCCTATGATTTGCTCCCTTTTTGGCCCGATCACCAAAAAACCCTTCTCGATCTCCCTCCAGACATTTAACAATCAAGAAGAAAATTTCTCTGTTTTTGGTACGGAGGACTGCAACCCTGAAAAATTATCAAAACTGGATGAAAACCCCCACAACAAAAAAGGTGAGGTACCAGCAGTAGGAGGTATGATTATTATACCATTCACGACATACGCTGTACATGCACAGCACGTGTCTTGTCTCCCCATTTAAACCAGGCAAAGAAAATAATCCACCTGGCCTGTCTGATGATAAACACTTAGCGGCAACAACATACAAAAGATTTTTATGATTGGTAAAGACCATTACTTATGTCTTGCCCCCTCCACCGAGTGTCTCCATTCCTCAAAAGCTATTTTAACCACTAAAAGCTCATGGTCACGACTATCACAGTTATATTCAGCTTGAGAGAACTTCTGGGAGTAAAACGCACAGGAATGAAGTTAGCCATCTTTTTTTATATATAAAAGTACAGCACCCATTAACTGTCTCGGCTGACCAGGGGGAAAAGTGTTCCCTTCTTGGTCATGTCAGTTAAAGGCTATGCTATGACCAAAAAGTTCTTAATTAGCTTCTAGTAATAATTTTCAAAACCTAGAAATTCCTGCAATCCTTTGGTTATTTGGATGCGCCCAAAAAGGACAGCCTGTATCTTAACGGAATCCATCTGAAACCCTGACGCTGAAACCACATGACCTGTTTTTATCTCAAAATTGTGACACGAGTCACTAATGTCGCCACTAGTCACTGCTCATGGACAGGCCGTGAGGCAGAAGAGTCAGACGTTCCCGGGTCAATACCAAGAGAGTCTGTAGATAACCAAGTGAAAAGACAAAGGTGTAAGTCAGGTCACAGTCCAGGGTCAATAACAAGAGATAGTGGATCAAAAGCCGAAGGACAAGACAAAAGGATAGTCAGAACATGGTCCAAAGAGTAAGGCAGCAGAACTCAGAGCAACAGAATCAGGCTAACACTCAACAAGAAGCACAAACTACGTCTGGCAGGAATCGGGACAGACAGCTCAATTAAGTAGCTGGGCAATCACCATAACACCGAACACCTGCAGAAAGTCCCGCACATCCCAGTCACAGATTGGGCAGCAGAGGTGTCAATTAAGGCACAGACAGCCCAGCAAGCCCATCACAGTATTGGACAGCCAAGCTGTCAATCAAGACACAGACAGCTCAGCAAGACAGTTTCCATAGAACAGCATAGCAGTCATTCACTGAGCGGAGGAATGGTGACAAAAATGATAATTCTCCAGTTTAGCAAACAAATGGTTGTCATGGAGAATCTGGAGAACCTGCAGTAGGTGCTTCCGATGTTCCCCCTGAGTACGTGAGTAAATAAATGTCATCTAGATACAGTAGATCACCACAAATCTACCCACCAGAGAGTGGAATTGTCATTTATAAAATTCTGAAAAAACGCTGCCGTTAATGAATCTGAACGACATCACCAGATGCCCCTCAGGTGTATTTAAAGCGGTTTTCCATTCGTCACTTTGTCTAACACGTATGAAGTTATATGCCCGGTCAAGTCAGGTTTTTAAAAAAATCTAGCTCCATCTAATTGATAAAAGAAGGTTCAGGAAAAGGGGTAAATGATCGGGATTGCAAACCATGATTTTATTAGTTTCTCTAAAGTCCAAGGATGGACGTGCAGCGCCCCAGAGTCCTGGTCGTTGCAGTAATGTTATTCTTCCACCAGGGGAAGTGATGTTACGTCTGAAGGCAATGAAGGAGATCTTCTGTCCAGGTATCACTACCACAAAACACACTTCACACTCCAGTCCACCAGGGGGAGCCATGCTTCTATCTATTAGGGCACTCCTCACACTTAGGTAAAACTGGTGGGTTGGTTAGGAAGTGAGACAGAAGCTGACTGGAGGGAGTAGGAGATAGTTAGTGAGTCCTGACCGAGTTTGGCAGAGGCTGGTTGGAGTGGGTTCCAGCCAGCTCCAGACTGCGGCCTGCGGAAGACGAGGGTACACGGAGCTGCGCCTGCATCCCATGCGGCAGCATCCCAAGAAAGAAACATTGAAAGGAATTGTGCTGTTGTGAGTGAGAAACTAAGTCATAGCAAGAGGAGAGGAATATCAGAGGTGACCAGCTAGAAGCAGGCTGCCTCCTTCTGAAGCGCACTACCTGTAGCCAGAACACCGAGGGAGTAAGCATCTCTATGCCGTTACTTCAGAGACTGGCAGGACAGTTGATTCCACGTTGACTGCCCGACCATATACCCAGGAGGCAGGGTGGCAACTTGTGGGGGTCGGGGCATCTCTAGGGTACCTATAAAAAGCCTCAGGCCACCAGTCATACGGGTTTGTCCTATCCGTCAGGGGGACAGAGAGAAGAGACTTAACATCTACAATAGTTGTGAGGACCTTACCGAGTTGCTCAGCAGGGAGGTACTACAACGCCCAGGCACTAGAGGAAGGCTATTGAATTCCACCTGGATAAGGGGACTCTGGATTTGCCTTCAGACCTGCCGGACTCTGCCTACCCTGTGGTCCCTACCCTGGACTGTGGATGCTGAAGCCTTCAGTAAAGGTAAAGAGACTGCAACCTTGTGTCCTCGTTATTCACTGCGCCTTACATCATCCACCATCCACTATCTACACTCTGGGAAACCCTGGGGACATACTTCACCTGTGGGAAGGTATACCATTTAGCTGCCATAACATCACCCCAGTGGACCCCTAAGCAGCGTCGGTCACCCTGACTGAATACCACAGGTGGCATCACGAACATTATCCCTTTAAAGACCTTTCTCCTACAATTTACAGCAGACGTTCCCCTAGGGCCACGGACCGGGTCAGCCACCGTGGCATCCCCACTGAGTACAGAAGAAGGGCCCGGATCCGAGTACCCAACAGCCCTTGGGGGCGCTGCAGACGGAACCCTCCATTTTTTTTCTTAACAAAGAAAACCCCACGGCGACTTGAGAGGTGGATGGCTGTATATGATCCTTGATTTGATATTTTTATATACAGTCTTTCAAAGCCTCCCTCTCAGGAACTGAGAGGTTAAACAAATGAGACTTGGACATCTTAGCATCTGCTATGAATTCAATGGCTCAATCATACAGTATGTATACAGTATGTCCTGTGCAGGCCCGGATTTTGGGGGGGACCCAATGGGCCCGGGCCCTGGGCCACCCACCAAGCGGGGGCCTCCCACCAATATAGGGATAAATATCTCAAAACATGTAAAATACACGTCTCTTTGCCTTGAACCATTTCTAATGATAAGGAACATTTAACAAAAGAGAAACAATTGAAAGTGTAGGGACCTGGCTACGGTCCTACATCTCAGCGGCTGGGGAAGAGCAGCAGAGTCATGGCACCTGACCTGCGTCACCATCCACTGACCTGGCTAGCCTAGCCAGACTTCCTTACTGCCCTCCCTGTACCTAATGCTTAGCTTATGGCATGCGGCAGCCTTTTCCAATCCCAACAGAAGCTTCTAGGCGCTACCTATTCAGCTATATGATTGCTCCCTCAGATTAGATCAGATGAGAGTTTGTTCAGCTACCATCAAGGAAGGAGATGGAGCCATGATGTCGACGCGAGAAGAGGATTCTCCACCGCGGAGCGCGGCAGGACTTCACTCTGGATCTTCAGTCACTGAAGCTACAGAGGTGAAGTGGTTTAGTCTTCACAGTGTCGCGGTGGGTGAGTATGATCTCTGTCTGTCTGTGTGTCTGTGTCTGTCTGTGTATCTTTCCTGCAGCTCCTGTCCTACACAGTACCATACTGTATATACAGGTCCACACTATATCCTGCATTACAGTGTGTTTGTATATACTGTATGTATATAGTGTGGACCTGTTTACAGTATAGTGCTGTGTATATACTTTATGCAGCGAAGAGCTGTCTGGTTCATCTGAGTATGTTCAGACGATAACTCGACACAGGCGCCAAAACGGGTGTCTCAATCCATTGGATTATGGCCATACGGAAGAAGTACAACTCTTCTGAAAAATACAGAACAGAAACTTTCTTGCCTATCATTGATCAGTTTATCGCTTCTCTTGACCAACGTCTTCAAGCATATAAAGATATATCAAGCAAATTTAGTTTTTTTAGCCATCTGAAAGAACTGTCTTCAGACAAGCTTAAAGGGAACCTGTCACCGTCACTCATGTCCTCTTGGCGCCGGGCGCCGCCTCCTCAGCGCTGGTTTCAAATGAGCCTGCGCCCTTTTCTCATGCCTTGGGCATGCGCAGTGAGCGCTGCCCGTCCTCTGTCCTCATTTGCAGTCTAGCTGACTGCGCCTGTGCAGCCGCCTTGCCCGAGATCCCGCCCCGCAGTGTCTTCTGATTTATTCTCACTGCGGGGCTTGGATTCAGCTTTCAGGATTTGGCAAGGTTCCAGGCGATTCCATGGATGAGGGATCAGCTGACTCTGAACACTCTGTAGAAGGCGGAGGGAGATAAGTGAGAGGCTTAGATATGCACTGCGCATGCCGAGGAACCCTTCTCAAAACTCAAATTAGTTGAAAACCGACTATGGACATCCATGAAGCAGGAACAACGTAAATTTGGCTATCATGAGCTCGAGTCAGATATACTGCGTGAATTGGACTTTAGTGACATTATTAGTGATTTTGCGGCACGAAAATCAAGGAAAGTGCCCGGATTGTAAAAAATGAATGATTTTACCTGAATTACTCGGCGTAAATGATTTTTGTAAATAAACTTGCGTTTGTTTCATTTTGTGTTTTTGCATTACATATTGCAACACCTTGAAAAATGGACCTCCCTCGAAAATGGGCCCTGGGTCACCCACCTCTTAAATCCGGCCCTGGTCCTGAGCGGTGGGAGAACTTCACATTCAGTCTCAGAGAACATATCATCAAAGTCCTGAATGAATTCTGGAAGGTGAGACCTCACAGAAGCCCATGACTTCGATAAATAACCAGAAAAACAAGAGTAGGCCCAAGACTTAACCTCCCGAGTCTCTCAATTTATCAATTGAGTAGGATTGTGCTTAACTTACCAACGTAAGCCTAGCACTATTTTTGCAGGTAAATAAGGAAAGACCATAAATGTAATGGATTCAGTGTGTAGTACCCCTACTTTCATGCAAACATTCTCGTTTTTCGAGGTAATATATGGCTTTGAGAAAAAGGAGAATTAACAATCGATGACACTTGAATGGGAAGACCGAGGGTAGAGACATTATAAGCACAGTTTACAGCAAAGTCATAATCAATAAAACCAGTTTTAGTCTCCAGTGATACCGGTAAAAAAAAACCATGATGAAGGTTTTTCTTTCCTTTTAGAAATTCCTTAATGTACTTAAAACACTGAACAATGACGTGACCTGAATGACCACAACAGAAACAAGAAGGAGTAGGTGCTCATTGTACCGTACCCTCTCTAGGGTCCCTGTAAGCATCAAATTGCCTAGATTGACCAGCCTCACACGATGAAGGAGACACTACTAAAACACCTTCTAATGTGTCTCTATCTCTCAGACATCTGTCTAAACAGATAGGGATGGTCATAGCCTCCTTTAAAAACTGCGCCCAGGAATTGTAAATCATCCTGTCTTTAATCTGTTTCCACAGTCCCTGGCAGAACTGACTCCGAAGAGCAGGGTCGTTCCAAGAGGTCTCCACAGCCCAATGTCTGAGCTCAGGGCAGTAATCCTTCCTGAAACAATCTACGGATGTTGGACTCGGCTACAGCAACCTTGTCAGGGTTCTCATAAATGAGGCCGAGAACCGAGAGAAAAACTTCTACAGAGGCCAATTCCAAAGAATGCTCATGCAAGGGAAAAGCCCAGGCCTTTGGATTGCCACAGAGAAAATACAAAATAATGCCTACTTGTTGACTCTCAGATCCAGAGGATACTGGACGTAAACAGAAGTATAATATACATGAAGCAGAAAAAAATAGAGAACTTCTGTCTTCGTCGAAGCAATCCAGTAATTTTACTTTATGTTCCAGCATGGTATTCAGATGACCTGGGTCACTAGAAGTGGCCGAACATGCATGCTGCTGTTGGTCCATAATTTCAGAGATCTCCAGGAACAAGGTCTGCAGTTGCACGGCCAAGGAGCAAGGCCACGCCAGAACACACTAAATCGGCTGGCTATAATTATATGACTGAGCCCTAACACTCACATGGGGATGAACAAACCAGGGGAGATGTTAAACCTGCACACTACAGGTTCCTATACAGACTAGGCAAATCTCTAACCTGACCCTGATTTGTCCCTGCCTGACCGTGGAGGTTAGCACCCTAAAATTATGCAATGGTGCCCCCAATCAATGTAACCCTTAGTGTAATTAACTACACCCTCAACTATACACAGAGTGCAACTCAAAACCAAAACAACAGAATGGAGTGCACATGGACATAGGGTGAGACACAAGGCTAAAGACGTGTTAACACAGTCATATATGAAAGACAGAAGGAAAAGAAAGGATCCCAAAAAGACCTTTGGTATACATGAATAACCCCAGATCCTTAATGTAACAAAATTGGAAAAGAACTGAAAAGGGGAATATGCAAACAAACCGCAGGAAAAGCAATAGAGAAAACCTCAGCAAGAACGTCCTTGACTGGGGAGCTGGGACTACAATATTCATATAACTTGGACTATAGCCAGCAAAGACTGCATGTGCCCGGAGAGTATATACAGCCCATCTCAAGATGTGATAGGACAAAACAAAACAAGGATGTGAAAACACCTGTATAGAAGCAACACAGAAAAGCAAAGATGAGAGAATTTTCTGTAGTTGGACAGAGACAAAACAGGCTGTGGTCAAACAGAGAGGGAAACCGACCCACAGCCAGAGATCACCGCATTGCATCCCTGAGTGGAGCCATGAGTGCATTATGCAGCAGTTAAGGTGTGTTTATGAGGTTCTTCAGCAGCTGAGGAGTGTACGATGAGGATCTGCAGCAGCTGACACGTGTCTTGTTGCAGCTAGGTTACAGATCAGTACTATACACACTACAATTGCTGGAGAACCTCTTGTAGAAGAATTTCCCTAGGGATAGGGGAATAAACAAAAGTGCTATCTAAGCGTAGTATTTAGATTGTTAGATAAATCAGGTGAGAGACAATAAATATATGCTCACCTGATGAGATTGTGATACAGAACGTTTTAATAAAAACTGATACATTAAAAATACAATGCGATTTGGCTATTAACAGTCTTCATCAGTTGTCTGCAAATAATGAAATATGCAGCCTTGTAATAATGGAGCGCCTGCTAGGACCGTGGGGTACTCGGTACCGGGTCCGGTGGTCATTAAAGGGGTAGTCACGGTGGCAGTGACGCGGTCTGTGGCCCTGGGCGTCCAAGTTAAAGGAAGGTCTTTAAAGGGGTTGTTTTGAATAAAGAATGTTTGTGACGTCACCTGTGGTATTCGGTCAGGGATGACAACGCTGCTTAAAGGGGTCCACTGGGGATGATGTTATTGCAGCAGGGATGGTATGACTTCCCACAGGTGAAGCTTAGTCCCCAGGGCTCCCGGTGTAGTGGCAAAGATGACAGACGGTGTAGTACCAGAAAGAGTTAGAGGACACAAGGTTGCAGTCTCTTTACATTTTACTGGTGGTATACAGCCTCAGTCCAGGGTTCGGATCACAGGTGATGGTGAGATCCGCACAGCCTGGAAGCAATTCGGAATCCACTTAGCCAGGTGGGGTTGGGAGCCTTCTTTACTGCGCTGTAGTGTGCGTCCCTTGCTGCCTGAGGCTTCTCACAAGGTCCTCTCTCTCCCTGTCCTATATGTAGGACAGTACCCGCATGGCAGGCAACTCGAGCCTTTTTACAGGTGTCTCTACTTGCGGCGACTCCGGGCTCTATATGCTGCTGTGTGTTATGAACAGGTGATTCAGAACCACAATGGACCTAGTGGTTAAGAGCACACAAAGTGACCTGATAGTTACTAACATAGGACGAGCTCTGAAACGTGGAAACTCTGCTGACCGCAATCCCTAATCCTATCAAACCACACTAGAGGTAGCCGTGGAGCGCTCCTAACAAAAACCTAGGCGCCTCGGGCACAGCCTGAGAAACTAGCTAGCCCTGAAGATAGAAAAATAAGCATACCTTGCCTCAGAGAAATTCCCCAAAGGAAAAGGCAGCCCCCCACATATAATGACTGTGAGTAAGATGAAAATACAAACACAGAGATGAAATAGATTTTAGCAAAGTGAGGCCCGACTTACTGAATAGACCGAGGATAGGAAAGATAGCTTTGCGGTCAGCACAAAAACCTACAAACAACCACGCAGAGGGGGCAAAAAGACCCTCCGCACTGACTAACGGTACGGAGGTGCTCCCTCTGCGTCTCAGAGCTTCCAGCAAGCAAGAAAAACCAATATAGCAAGCTGGACAGAAAATATAGCAAACAAAAGTAACACAAGCAAAACTTAGCTTATGCAGGGCAGACAGGCCACAAGAATGATCCAGGAGAGAGCTAGACCAATACTGGAACATTGACTGGAGGCCAGGAACAAAGAACTAGGTGGAGTTAAATAGAGCAGCACCTAACGACTTAACCTCGTCACCTGAGGAAGGAAACTCAGAGGCCGCAGCCCCACTCACATCCACCAGAGGAAGCTCATAGACAGAACCAGCCGAAGTACCACTCATGACCACAGGAGGGAGCTTGACCACAGAATTCACAACAGTGCCCCCCCCCTTGAGGAGGGGTCACGGAACCCTCACCAGAGCCCCCAGGCCGACCAGGATGAGCCAAATAAAAGGCACGAACCAGATCGGCAGCATGAACATCAGAGGCAAAGACCCAGGAATTATCTTCCTGACCATAACCCTTCCACTTAACCAGGTACTGGAGTTTCCGTCTCGAAATACGAGAATCCAAAATCTTCTCCACCACATACTCCAACTCCCCCTCAACCAAAACCGGGGCAGGAGGATCAACGGATGGAACCACAGGTGCCACGAATCTCCGCAACAATGACCTATGGAATACGTTATGGATGGAAAAAGAAGCTGGAAGGGTCAAACAAAAAGACACAGGATTAAGAACCTCAGAAATCCTATACGGACCAATGAAACAAGGCTTAAACTTAGGAGAGGAAACTTTCATAGGAATATAACGAGATGACAACCAAACCAAATCCCCAACACGAAGTCGGGGACCCACACAGCGCCTGCGGTTAGCGAAACGTTGAGCCTTCTCCTGAGACAATGTCAAACTGTCCACCACATGAGTCCAAATCTGCTGCAACCTATCCACCACAGTATCCACACCAGGACAGTCAGAAGACTCAACCTGCCCTGAAGAGAAACGAGGATGGAAACCAGAATTGCAGAAAAACGGCGAAACCAAAGTAGCCGAGCTGGCCCGATTATTAAGGGCGAACTCAGCCAAAGGCAAAAAGGACACCCAATCATCCTGATTGGCAGAAACAAAACATCTCAGATATGTTTCCAAGGTCTGATTGGTTTGTTCAGTCTGGCCATTTGTCTGAGGATGGAAAGCCGAGGAAAAAGACAAATTAATGCCCATCCTAGCACAAAAGGCTCGCCAAAACCTCGAAACAAACTGGGAACCTCTGTCAGAAACGATGTTCTCCGGAATGCCATGTAAACGAACCACATGCTGGAAGAACAATAGCACCAAATCAGAGGAGGAAGGCAATTTAGACAAGGGTACCAAATGGACCATCTTAGAGAAGCGATCACAAACAACCCAAATGACCGACATTTTTTGAGAGATGGGGAGATCCAAAATAAAATCCATAGAGATATGTGTCCAGGGCCTCTTCGGGACTGGCAAGGGCAAAAGCAACCCACTGGCACGAGAACAGCAGGGTTTAGCCCGAGCACAAATCCCACAGGACTGCACAAACAAACGCACATCCCGCGACAGAGACGGCCATCAAAAGGATCTAGCCACCAAATCTCTGGTACCAAAGATTCCAGGATGACCAGCCAACACCGAACAATGAATCTCAGAGATAACTCTACTCGTCCATTTATCAGGGACAAACAGTTTCTCCACTGGGCAACGGTCAGGTCTATTAGCCTGAAATTTTTGCAGCACCCGCCGCAAATCAGGGGAGATGGCAGACAAAATTACCCCCTCTTTGAGAATACCCGCCGGCTCAGACAAACCCGGAGAGTCGGGCACAAAACTCCTAGACAGGGCATCCGCCTTCACATTTTTAGAGCCCGGAAGGTACGAAACCACAAAGTCAAAACGGGAGAAAAACAGCGACCAACGAGCCTGTCTAGGATTCAACCATTTGGCAGACTCGAGATAAGTCAAGTTCTTGTGATCAGTCAAGACCACCACGCAATGCTTAGCTCCTTCAAGCCAATGACGCCACTCCTCGAATGCCCACTTCATGGCCAGCAACTCTCGATTGCCAACATCATAATTACGCTCAGCAGGCGAAAACTTCCTGGAAAAGAAGGCGCATGGTTTCATCACCGAGCCATCAGAACTTCTTTGCGACAAAACAGCCCCTGCTCCAATCTCAGAAGCATCAACCTCGACCTGGAACGGGAGCGAAACATCTGGTTGGCACAACACAGGGGCAGAAGAAAAACGACGCTTCAACTCTTGAAAAGCTTCCACAGCAGCAGAAGACCAATTGACCACATCAGCACCCTTCTTGGTTAAATCAGTCAACGGTTTAGCAATACTAGAAAAATTATTGATGAAGCGACGATAAAAATTAGCAAAGCCCACGAACTTTTGCAGACTCTTCAGAGACGTCGGCTGAGTCCAATCATAAATGGCCTGAACTTTAACAGGGTCCATCTCGATAGTAGAAGGGGAAAAAATGAAACCCAAAAATGAAACCTTCTGAACACCAAAGAGACACTTTGACCCCTTCACAAACAAAGAATTCGCACGCAGGACCTGGAACACCATTCTGACCTGCTTCACGTGAGACTCCCAATCATCCGAGAAGACCAAAATATCATCCAAGTATACAATCAGGAATTTATCCAGGTACTCTCGGAAGATGTCATGCATAAAGGACTGAAACACCGATGGAGCATTAGAAAGCCCGAATGGCATAACCAGGTACTCAAAATGGCCCTCGGGCGTATTAAATGCTGTTTTCCATTCATCGCCCTGTTTAATGCGCACAAGATTATACGCACCACGAAGATCTATCTTGGTGAACCAACTAGCCCCCTTAATCCGAGCAAACAAATCAGACAGCAGCGGCAAGGGGTACTGAAATTTGACCGTGATTTTATTTAGAAGGCGGTAATCAATACAAGGTCTCAGCGAACCATCCTTCTTGGCCACAAAAAAGAACCCTGCTCCCAATGGCGACGACGACGGGCGAATATGACCCTTCTCCAAGGATTCCTTTACGTAACTCCGCATAGCGGCGTGCTCAGGCACAGACAAATTAAACAGTCGACCTTTAGGAAACTTACTACCAGGAATCAAATCGATAGCACAATCACAATCCCTATGCGGAGGTAGGGCACTGGACTTGGGCTCATCAAATACATCCCGGTAATCCGACAAGAACTCTGGGACCTCAGAAAGGGTGGATGATGAAATAGACAGAAATGGAACATCACCATGTACCCCCTGACAACCCCAGCTGGACACAGACATTGATTTCCAATCCAATACTGGGTTATGGACTTGTAGCCATGGCAACCCCAACACGACCACATCATGCAGATTATGCAACACCAAAAAGCGAATATCCTCCTGATGCGCAGGAGCCATGCACATGGTCAGCTGGGTCCAGTACTGAGGCTTATTCTTGGCCAAAGGCGTAGCATCAATTCCTCTCAATGGAATAGGATACTGCAAGGGCTCCAAGAAAAACCCACAGCGCCTAGCATACTCCAAGTCCATCAAATTCAGGGCAGCGCCTGAATCCACAAATGCCATGACAGAATAGGATGACAAAGAGCAGATCAAAGTAACGGACAAAAGAAATTTCGACTGTACCGTACCAATGGTGGCAGACCTAGCGAACCGCTTAGTGCGCTTAGGACAATCGGAGATAGCATGAGTGGAATCACCACAGTAAAAACACAGCCCATTCTGACGTCTGTGTTCTTGCCGTTCAGCTCTGGTCAAAGTCCTATCACATTGCATAGGCTCAGGTCCATGCTCAGATAATACCGCCAAATGGTGCACAGTTTTACGCTCACGCAAGCGTCGACCGATCTGAATGGCCAAAGACATAGACTCATTCAGACCAGCAGGCATAGGAAATCCCACCATGACATCCTTAAGGGCTTCAGAGAGACCCTTTCTGAAAATAGCTGCCAGAGCACATTCATTCCATTGAGTGAGCACAGACCACTTCCTAAACTTCTGACAATATATCTCTACCTCATCCTGACCCTGACACAGAGCCAGCAAATTTTCTCTGCCTGATCCACTGAATTAGGTTCATCATACAGCAATCCGAGCGCCAGAAAAAACGCATCAATATTACATAATGCAGGATCTCCTGGCGCAAGGGAAAATGCCCAGTCTTGAGGGTCGCCACGCAATAAAGAAATAATGATCTTAACTTGTTGAACTGGGTCACCAGAGGAGCGGGGTTTCAAAGCCAGAAACAGTTTACAATTATTCTTAAAACTCAGAAACTTAGCTCTATCTCCAGAAAACAAATCAGGAATAGGAATTCTTGGTTCTAACATAGAATTCTGAACCACAAAGTCTTGAATATTTTGTACTCTTGCAGTGAGATGATCCATACAAGAAGACAGACCTTTAATGTCCATCACTACACCTGTGTCCTGAACCACCCAAATGTCTAGGGGAAAAGAAAGACAAAACACAGTACAGAGAAAAAAAAATGGTCTCAGAACTTCTCTTTTCCCTCTATTGAGAAGCATTAGTACTTTGGGCCTCCAGTACTGTTATGAACAGGTGATTCAGAACCACAATGGACCTAGTGGTTAAGAGCACACAAAGTGACCTGATAGTTAATAACATAGGACGAGCTCTGAAACGTGGAAATTCTGCTGACCGCAATCCCTAATCCTATCAAACAACACTAGAGGTAGCCGTGGAGCGCTCCTAACAAAAACCTAGGCGCCTCGGGCACAGCCTGAGAAACTAGCTAGCCCTGAAGATAGAAAAATAAGCATACCTTGCCTCAGAGAAATTCCCCAAAGGAAAAGGCAGCCCCCCACATATAATGACTGTGAGTAAGATGAAAATACAAACACAGAGATGAAAGAGATTTTAGCAAAGTGAGGCCTGACTTACTGAATAGACCGAGGATAGGAAAGATAGCTTTGCGGTCAGCACAAAAACCTACAAACAACCACGCAGAGGGGGCAAAAAGACCCTCCGCACCGACTAATGGTACGGAGGTGCTCCCTCTGCGTCTCAGAGCTTCCAGCAAGCAAGAAAAACCAATATAGCAAGCTGGACAGAAAATATAGCAAACAAAAGTAACACAAGCAAAACTTAGCTTATGCAGGGCAGACAGGCCACAAGAACGATCCAGGAGAGAGCTAGACCAATACTGGAACATTGACTGGAGGCCAGGAACAAAGAACTAGGTGGAGTTAAATAGAGCAGCATCTAACGACTTAACCTCGTCACCTGAGGAAGGAAACTCAGAGGCCGCAGCCCCACTCACATCCACCAGAGGAAGCTCATAGACAGAACCAGCCGAAGTACCACTCATGACCACAGGAGGGAGCTTGACCACAGAATTCACAACAGCTGTGCCTTCGGGTGTGGTTGTGGACAGGTGACTTGAAATCCCCTGCCATCAGGTTTCTGCTGTGGGGCATACAGTCTCACACAGCCTCAGTCTCCCGGTGTCTGGTTCCTGCGCTTCAGCATGTAGGGAGCCCAGTCACAGCTTCCCTCCAGCTCCTCACTTCTCCAGTGCTTCTTCTCCCCTCACACTCTCTCCCCTCTCGTGTCTGCACAGCTCCAGCTCTCTCTTGACTGAACTCCTAACTCTTTCTCCAGCCAGAATATATAGGAAAGCCACCACAAACTGGATCAGAGCTCCCTCTTATGACCTGGAGTCAGAACATGTTACATCTATGTCTACCTGTTAAAGGGATCCTTGTTGCTTCCAGGCATGGCATCACCCTCCCTGAAAGGAAGGCAACACCACTGTAACAACCGTATTCCTGGGTGTTACAATACCATCTCCAATTGGAAAGGGGAGCGTGAGAAGGATTGCTATCTGTCATTAAATTAATGGCTGGTTCAGGGGAAGGAAAGTACTTCTGCTTGTTTAGAGATAAGTGGTGCATGTGCGTATTGCAAAATTTGGACCTGGGCATGTCGGTCAGATGTATGGGCCCTTGCCCTCCCCTTCCGCATTATGAGATATTGGCTCCCATCTTGGGCCCATCCTAGTATATATGTCCTCCATCCTGATATATATGTTCCCCATCCTGTCATATATGTTCCCCATCCTGGGTCCTTCCTGGTATGTATGTTCTTCATCCTGGTATATATGTCCCTTATCCTAAGTCCCTTCCTAGTATATATATATATCCCCCATCCTGGCATATGTTTCATTATTCTGAGCCCCGTCCTAGTATATATGTTGTTACCCATTCTGGGATATGTGCTCTGTTCTTTCGCGGTTCTTCAATGCATAGAAGAAAAATAAATGCTTATACTCACCTTCCCTCCACTCCCCAGGCACGCGGCGTCCTCTTCTGCTGACTTTAACGTGCAAGTGACAGGAGCGAATAACGTCACTGACATGCGGCCCCAGTCACGTGCACGCCGACGTCAACCGCTGGCCTTTGATTGGCTGGCAGCGTTTATTGTAGCATGGACCTCTGCACTGCAATACACTTCAACTGAATGTGTTTCTGAGGACGGACGTCCAGTTGAAGTTTTCACTGACGTTGGTGGGACCCTTACCCAAACGGGCCTCTGTGATTGCGATCGTTACTCCCCTGTCTGTGCGGTGCTGCTTGTCTCCGTCTTGTCATTAAGGTCTGACAGTTATGAGTACATAATTATAATTTACAACCTTATAATGTAATATTTCAGTATTAAGGATGAATGAAGGCTGCGTTGACTTCCTCCGGAGCAGAACAGCTACACAGTTAAACGACGTGACTCCTCGGATAACATTTATATTTCGATGAGGTTCTCAGAGACTTACTGAAATTTATCACTGAATCAAAACCTCACGATCAATATTTCCTCGTGTTACCGAGTTCCGAGCAAGAAAATCATTTGACGGGTGGATTGGATCTTGTAATTGAATCTTGGAGTCTTGTAGCTGAATCTGCTTGAACAAGCAGAGGGCGGCCCTTCAAGGTCCCCTAGTAAATGAAACGTACGCTCTGCGAGAGGCCGACAGTCAGGTCATTGATCTCTCTGTACAGAATGTTCTTTTGCACAGCAGGTTGTGCTGCCGAGGGGAAAAGTAAAGACAAAATTTTTGTGATTTTCTTCCTTGACATTCAATTGTAGCGCCCCCTACCTTCCAAAACACACACACACCCTACCATCATACTGCCGGAAAAATACTTTAAAGCTGGATGTAATAACTTTTTCTACCATTTCCAACTTTTTTTATATAATTTAAAACTCCAGCGCTATGTAACTCTTTGGGTCCAAGAGCACAAACACGCAGATTGTGGCTGCTATGAGGCTCCTTAGGCTGCATTCAGACAGGAAAAATATTGCTCCATGAAACTACCCTTGCAAATTCATAAAATCTGCCATCAATGGAGTCTTATTAGCAATGCTGCATGGGAAAGAGATATGCAAATTTTGCATTCTTCCAGAATTGTGTAAACGATCTTGCCAGTGCCACCAGTAGAAGGC
The DNA here is from genome assembly GCF_032444005.1 of Ranitomeya imitator. NCBI lineage: Eukaryota > Metazoa > Chordata > Amphibia > Anura > Dendrobatidae > Ranitomeya > Ranitomeya imitator. Next base: position 685,418,601 of record NC_091286.1, read on the forward strand.
AGCCATTTTGAACCAAGAAAGTCTTTTAACATTACAGGCGATAATAGCCAAGCCAGACGCAATCTATGAGCAGCTGTTTTGGGATATTTAACCTTCATCTACGTAGGGCAGGGTTTGGTTAACTGACTGAGTTAAGTGGGCATTGACCCTCAGTGACCATGCTCCCTTCTCCATTCAATTTTATAAAGGTCTTGTAAGTCAGGTTTGAGAAGGAAGGAAGAAGAAGCCCTCATCATGTCTTTGCCAGATCCCTTGTCCAAAGTCAACCTGGTTGACTTTTTCCAAGTAATCACTTAACCAAAGTCAACTTAGTTGACCATGGCTAAGTGACCTTGCCAAAACACTGCTGGGGTTGCTTCTTCCTTCCTTCGCAAACCTGACTTCCGGAGAAAGATGGGACTGTGGATGCTCAAATAACTCACCATCAAGACCCTTCTCCTGGACAATTAAATCCTCCTTGTGATTCAGAAGACTTGCAAGCTGGGCCTCACGATGTCATGGTTCACCAAGTCATTAATAAGACTGTCTTTCCCTTTTTAGTGGATCCAAAATGGACAGTGTTGGATATATGGTTACGTATAAGAAGTCTCGCAAGGATAGTAAAGCGCTTCCTGACATCCCCACTCCACATCTTGGCTCATTTCTGGTAGACGTTGGTCAATGTTCCATTGGGTTGGGACAACTGCTAGAGCTTTTACCCCTGCAGCTGGGACTTTCTCTGCTACTATCAGGATGTTGCAAGGCTTCAAAGGGAAAGTTGCTGACACATATAGAAGTGGATTTTGATGTCTTGCAGATGCAGCCCATATCTGGCTTCTTCGCGGCGCTATGAGGACATCCTTCTTTGTGACACCAGAATAGATGCGGAGGCCTCTCCAAAAGCGCTGCAGCTGGAGAAATGAATAATTTAATCTTAGCAGATCAATAAGACGAGGTTACAGCACTCTCGCTCCCCCTCCCAGAAATGTTCTGCAACTTTACAGTTTACCGCTGGTGTTTTCATAACCTGTAAAAACTGCAGCTTCTTCCTGGAGAATTTATCATCCCGGCATGATCATCATCGGAATGAAATCACCACCTCTCCTCTGTCTTCATCCTTCAGTTGTCCTCTTTTGCAAAAAAAGTATGTGTCACTGTGCACACTTGGTAGCTTTTCAAAATAACTCTTTAGGAGGTGGGGAATTGATATTTGCATGGCCGCACTTCATTACTATCAGGCCATTCCTCTTTACTGCCCGCTAAGTGTTCTTCTGGATGTTGGAGCAAGTGATCACAGAAAGTTGGGGTGCCTCCTTCCGAGAAGTTTAAGGATCTTCTTTCATGTCCAGTGGAGTAGCATTGGTTGTCAGATTTTTATTTTTTATTACATTTTTTTAATGTAACAATTTTATTACTAAAACCCTGTTCCTAGCACTGTCCCTAGACCTATTCCTAACCCTAGCTTTAAACCAGTCCCTACCATTAGCCCTAACCCTAAACCTAATCCTAGCCCTAAACCAGTCCTTAAAACTAACCCTAATCCTATTCCTAAACCAGTCCCTAACACTAACCCTAGTCCTAACCCTAGCTTTAAACCAGTCACTAACCCTAGTTCTAAGCCAACTCTAGCCCTAACCCTCGCTTTAAACCAGTCCCTAACACTAGCCCTAACACTAATCCTAAAATTAATCCTAGCCCTAAACCAGTTTATAACCCTAGCCCTAACCCTAGACCTAAACCTAATCCTAACCCTAAACCAGTCCAAAACACTAACTCTAGTCTCAAGCTTAACCCTAGCTTTAAACCAGTCCCAAACCCTAGTCAAAAGCCTAACCCTAACTATAGCTTTAAAAACTAGCCCTAATCCTAAACCTAATTCTAGCCCTAAACCAGTCTCTACCACTAACCCTAGTCCTAAGCTTAACTCTAGCTTTAAACCAGTCACTAACCCTAGTCCTAAGCCTAACCCTAAAACAGTCCCTAACACTAGCCCTAACCCTAGTCGTAATATTAGTCCTAGCCCTAAACCAGTCTCTAGTCCTAGCCCTACTCCTAACTCTGACCCTGGAACTAAACCAGTCGCTAAACCTAGTTAGGGTAAGCAAAAGTGTAAAAGCAGATCTTTGTAATGAATGAAGACAGTATAACCTATTCTTCTATCAGCCTAGTTTCTGCTTATGCAGAGCACAGCAGTTAATATGAGTTTGTCATTGCTGGTAGCGCTCTGCATAAAGATTAACTGAGATACCAAAGCTCACTACACTAACTTCACTATGCTGAGCTTTGTCATTCCGGTCCCTGCCTATGCAGAGCGCAGCCTATGACAAACATATTTTGTCTGCTGCGCTCTGCATAATTAGCACCACATGGGCATTTACTTAGCTGTTCCATGAAGAAGTCGTACTTTCAGGTGTCAATAATTTAACACTGGGGGTAGCAAAGGAGTGGGTATGAGTATGAGATTTTGTGACCCTGTAAACTTTGACACCGGGGTCTACCATCCCATGGTTCCTCCCATACTATGCCATTGGAGGCTCCCAGGTGATTTGCCAACCCTTATGGAAATTTGGGAGGACTCCCCTTTTTTGGGGTAATTTAGGCTCATCAACAGTTTCTCATTCCCCCCTCCCTACTTTATATCCCAACCTGTTTTTTAAGTGTAACATCTGCAGTAAGACTTACGTATGTGTACAGAGACTGCTGCTGCTGTTGGGATTAAACAGATGCTCACAGCAGCAGACATTGATGATTCTTAAAGGGGTGTTACATAAGTATGACAATATGGCCACCATTAAAGCCCCGGCGGGGCAGCAGGGTAAGGTCTTAGGGCAAAAGCTTGGCCCTTCTTTACAAATGGCCATCATAATGGGCACCCTTTTTGACCTTTGCTTTGGGACCTTTCATATCTGTACAAAGAAGTTTGACTTCCAATCTATAACCAAAAACTCTTAAAAACAAAAAATGAGATCAAATTATTAATAAATAAATAAAAAGTTACAGTCCTTGGAACGAAATATCCTCCAGCATCAAAACCGCAGCTACAAACCCAATCAAGCCTTAGACAAATACATATTTATTAGGGCTGTAAAGGAAAGCTCCCCGCCTGGCATTGTGCTGCCGGGAGATTTATATCACTCGTATTCTCTTTGCTTTAGGTTGAGAAGTGGCAATAAAATGTTTGTGAGGGGTTGAAGAGAAGGTCAGATGAGTAACATGATGGACGTTACCGCAGAGCCGGAGCTTTTCCCGCCAGCTCTCTGCGAGGAGAACTACACATCACCCAACGCATTTCATGATTGTAACTAGGACAAGGGAAATTCACCGATGTATCAGGAGGAGCGATCCTTGGTTTGTCCATTTCTGGGATCTTGGTCAAAAAATATATTAATTCCCAAGTTTATCTGTTCCTGGGAACGTAAGGAGACAACCAATATGGCGGCCATGACCGGTTTATGAGGTCCTTAATTGTTAGAACTCATTAGTTATCGGAGCTGGAGATCTGAATGAACATTGATCCCCAGACCTTCTATTCCACACCAAGGGGAGCTGGTAAATGCGGTTTCTCATTCATTGCCTAAATGGGAGGGGGCCTGGTCTGGGGTCTTTATAGGGGAGGGTCTGGTTTCCGTATTATTAGGGGGCCTGGGCTGGTGATTTATAGTGGCGGTTTGGTCTGGAGTCCATATTAATAGCAGTCTAGTCTGGTGTATAAAGGGGGGAAAGGTCTCAGATTTGTATTAATAGGGATCTTGTTTGGGGTCTGTGACCTGTAACAATGGAGGTCTTGCAAGGATCTTTATAGTTAAAGAGTCTGGTTTGGTGAATGTATAAATGGGGTCTGGCCTGGAGTCTATATAAATGTAAAGGAGGTCTTACCTAGTGTCCCTGTAAATGAGGGTCTGTATAAAGAGGGTCTTTTCTAGTGTCTCTATAAATGAGGGTCTGGGGTCTGTATAAATGGGGGACTTGTCTAGTGTCTGTATAAATGAGGATCTGGGGTCTGTATAAATGGGAGACTTGTCTGGCGTAGTATAAATAGGGGTCTGGGGTCTGTATAAAGGGGGTCTTTGGTGGCTGTATAAATAGGCGCCAGGTGTCAGTTTAAAGGGGGTCTTTATAAATAGGGTTCTGGGGTCTATATAAATAGTGGTCTGGGGTCTGTATAAAGGGGTCTTGTCTAGTGTCTGTGTACATGAGGATCTTGGCTCTGTATAATGGGGTCTTGTCTGGTGTCTGAATAAATGAGGGTCTGGTCTCTGTATACAGGGGGTCTTTGGTGGCTGTGTAAATAGGAGTCTGGTGTCTGTCTAAATAAGGGTCTGTATAAAGGGGGTCTTTGGTGTCTGTATAAATAAGGGTCTGTATAAAGGGGGTCTTTGGTGTCTGTATAAATAGCATTCTGGGGTTGGTATAAATGGAGGATCTGGTTTGAGTCTGTTTGACTGAGGGGGTCTGGCTTGGGGTCTCCTCTAAGGTCTGTATGAAGAGTGATTTAATCTGTTCTGAGTTTCTGAATAAATTGCTGGTCTGGGATCTTGGTGGTCTTTCTTCTGCATGTAGTTGAGGTCTCCTCCGGAGTCTGTATAAAGAGGGGTCTGGTCCGAGGTGTTAAAAGGAGCCGAAAATACATTTGTATTATGATTTTGTGCAATGGGACAAAGTTTCAATATACTAATGAATGAGACCTTAGGTCAAAATTACCCCATGGTCCTGACAATCCTGTCAGTGATCCTTTCTGATGAGTGGACGGAGTTAACCCCGTACACACCGCCTTTCCCCACGGTGCGTCACTACATAAGTGGGTAATTAAAACTTCATGGGCGAGCGGTTGTTATGACAGTCGGAGGCTCGCCACCTCCTGCTGATCATGAAAACGTTATTTCAGCGAGATGTTTTCTGGTATGAATCCCGCTGTTGCTAAAAGGGAGAAATACAAGAAATACTGGGAATTAAAAATAGTGTGCGCTGCAGAGCGGCTCCGTCTTCTCTACCTTTGAGGTTTAATTGTACAAGAGAGAAATCTGGAACAGCACAGATGCTGATGCGGCACAATGCGTGAGAACCTGATTAAAACTTAATTAATCCAATTACCTCATTGATGATGGGCAACACTAGGAATGACATTTCTCATGATTTTTAATTATGCAAGGAAATTTTCATTGCATTTATTTTTAAAGAAAAATTCACCCTTTTTCTAGACTTGTGGATTCTAAGACTCTGCCTTTGACTCCGTAACAAACCCAGCTCTGCATCTTCTAATATTACAATAGATAATTACTATATTGTAACCAGGACTGCATTGGACTCTGTGACAAACCCAGCTCTGCTTCTCCTAATACTTCAATAGTTAACGCTGCTATATTGCAACCAGGACTGCAATGGACTTCATAGCAAACCCAGCTCTACATCTTCTAATATTATAATAGATAACTGCTATATTGCAACCAGGACTGCATTGGACTCTGTACCCAATGCAGCTCTGCATCTTCTAATATTACAACATATAACTGATATATTGTAACCAGGACTGCATTGGACTCTGTGACAAACCAAGCTCTGCATCTTCTAATATTACAATAGATAACTGCTATATTGTAACCAGGACTGCACTGGACTCTGTGACTAACCCAGCTCTACATCTTCTAATATTATAATAGATAACTGCTATATTGCAACCAGGACTGCATTGAACTCTGTACCCAATGCAGCTCTGCATCTTCTAATATTACAACATATAACTGCTATATTATAACCAGGACTGCATTGGACTCTGTGACAAACCCAGCTCTGCTTCTCCTAATACTTCAATAGTTAATTCTGCTATATTGCAACCAGGACTGCAATGGTCTCCATAGCAAACCCAGCTCTACATCTTCTAATATTATAATAGATAACTGCTATATTGCAACCAGGACTGCATTGGACTCTGTACCCAATGCAACTCTGCATCTTCTAATATTACAACATATATCTGATATATTGTAACCAGGACTGCATTGGATTCTGTGACAAACCAAGCTCTGCATCTTCTAATATTACAATAGATAACTGCTATATTGTAACCAGGACTGCTTTGGACTCTGTGACAAACCAAGCTCTGCATCTTCTAATATTACAATAGATAACTGCTATATTGTAACCAGGACTGCTTTGGACTCTGTGACAAACCCAGCTCAGCTATACATTGCTGAGTCAACACTGAAATATCGGTGTGCAAGTCACCGCTGCTTCATCGGTTCCTGGAAGCTGAGTTTCTTCACCTTCCTTGTAGATTACCTGTGCCTGCTGTCATAATCTCAACTCTGCTTCAGTGGATCCTGTAATTTCCATTCGCTCCATCTTTTGCTTTCTGTAACAACAGCTTCTGTTTCTCCTTGACTGCTCTTCTGCACCAATGTCATCTGTCTGTGCTGCGTAGCAAGTTCTCATCTGGGCCAAGGACTTTAAGAATCCACCTCACCAGGTGCGACATAACACATCTTTGCCTATTTTGGTAATTTGATATTTTGGCAATAGGTAAACGTGTAGGTCACTCCAGTGGCACTAACAGTGGCAGACCCCGTGGGCCTATGAGGCCCGTGTGTCAGGGGGACCTGGAGCCGGTCCCGGGGCCACCCTCCGTCACGCTTCCAATGGTACCTGTAACATGATTGCAAATACAATTGAAACAATCATTCACTCTTTGCATCTGGAGCCATGATATCACTACATCACGCCTGCTGTGAGGAGCTTCAGAACATGCTGCAAATAAAGGTGCGGTGGGGGGATGAGATGTGAGTAGTTTTATATTATTTTTTATCATTGAGTATGAGGCTGTCATTCTGTGTTTAGAGGATATATTGCGGGATCATCATACTGTGAGTAGGGGGTGTGGGGCCAGCATAAATTGTGGGGGAGCTTTGGAGGCCATCAACTGTATGGGGGAGACTGTAGGGGTAATCAAACTGATGATTGGGACTGTGGTGGCCATCATACAGTTTTGTGGGACTGTGGGTTCATCATACTCTGTTGTGGGACTGTGGGGACATTATATTGTGTTGTGGGACTGTGGGGACATCATACTGTGTTGTGGGACTGTGGGGACATCATACTGTGTTGTGGGACTGTGGGTTCATCATACTGTGTTGTGGGACTGTGGGTTCGTCATACTGTGTTGTGGGACTGTGGGTTCATCATACTGTGTTGTGGGACTGTGGGGTATCATACTGTGTTGTGGGACTGTGGGTTCATCATACTGTGTTGTGAGACTGTGGGGACATCATACTGTGTTGTGGGACATCATATTGTGTTGTGGGCCTGTGGGGACACTATACTGTGTTGTGGGCCTGTGGGGACATTATACTATGTTGTGGGACTGTGGGGGCGTCATACTGTGTTGTGGGACTGTGGGGGCATCATACTGTGTTGTGGGATTGTGGGGACATTATACTGTGTTGTGGGACTGTGGGGACATCATACTGTGTTGTGGGACTGTGGGGGCATCATACTGTGTTGTGGGACTGTGGGTTCATCATACTGTGTTGTGGGACTGTGGGTTCGTCATACTGTGTTGTGGGACTGTGGGTTCATCATACTGTGTTGTGGGACTGTGGGGTATCATACTGTGTTGTGGGACTGTGGGTTCATCATACTGTGTTGTGAGACTGTGGGGACATCATACTGTGTTGTGGGACATCATATTGTGTTGTGGGCCTGTGGGGACACTATACTGTGTTGTGGGCCTGTGGGGACATTATACTATGTTGTGGGACTGTGGGGGCGTCATACTGTGTTGTGGGACTGTGGGGGCATCATACTGTGTTGTGGGATTGTGGGGACATTATACTGTGTTGTGGGACTGTGGGGACATCATACTGTGTTGTGGGACTGTGGGGGCATCATACTGTGTTGTGGGACTGTGGGTTCATCATACTGTGTTGTGGGACTGTGGGTTCGTCATACTGTGTTGTGGGACTGTGGGTTCATCATACTGTGTTGTGGGACTGTGGGGTATCATACTGTGTTGTGGGACTGTGGGTTCATCATACTGTGTTGTGAGACTGTGGGGACATCATACTGTGTTGTGGGACATCATATTGTGTTGTGGGCCTGTGGGGACACTATACTGTGTTGTGGGCCTGTGGGGACATTATACTATGTTGTGGGACTGTGGGGGCGTCATACTGTGTTGTGGGACTGTGGGGGCATCATACTGTGTTGTGGGATTGTGGGGACATTATACTGTGTTGTGGGACTGTGGGGACATCATACTGTGTTGTGGGACTGTGGGGGCATCATACTGTGTTGTGAGACTGTGGGGACATTATACTGTGTTGTGGGACTGTGGGGACATTATACTGTGTTGTGGGCCTGTGGGGACATTATACTGTGTTGTGGGACTGTGGGGGCATCATACTGGGTTGTGGGACTGTGGGGGCATCATACTGTGTTGTGGACTGTGGGGGCCATCTTACTGTTTTGTGGCTCACTGGAGGCCTAATAATGTGTGGGGGAACTGTGAGGGAATCACACTGTGTTGGGGACACTGTAAGGACATCATACTTTTTCCGAGAGGGCAGAGGAGACATATTGTGAGTCATCATACTGTGCACGCTGAGGAATTCAGTTTGTAGGCATCATACTGTGTCCTGGAGGGTGTTTTTTTCTTGCCATCATACTTCATGGGGGCCATAAAAGGGGTATCGTAGTGGATGAGAACACAAAGGGGCTTCAGAAGGTGCAAAATTACATTGTAAGTGCTATAGTAAAAGTTGGGAGATACGCCTTTCTAAACTTTCCACTGAGACACCAGGGTCTAGGAATTGTATTTACAATGGGGACAATGGAACTTAGATATCTTATTTACCACTGGGACACAAGGGTCTAGGTAATATTTTTATCACAGGGATAACATGGTCTAGGAAATGTATTTATAACAGGACAACGTACTGTAGTTTCAATATTATATTTACCTCTGGGACACCAGTGTTTAGGCATTTAACACTGCAATACCAGCATCTATGAATTGTACTTACCACTGGGACACCAGGGACTAGAAATAGTATTTACCACTGGATACCAGGGACTATATTATTTTTATCACTGATACATTAGGGTCTAGGCATTGCTTTTACACAGTGACACCAGGGTCTATATATTATTTTTTTTATCAATGATACATTAGTTCTACGTATTGTTTCTACCACTGGGACACCAGGGTCTAGATGTTATCCCAGGTTCTGCTGCCATATGGCCACACAGCTATCACAGCACATTACAAATACATGCTTCTTTTAGGAAAAAAAAAATTGTATAACCTGAATTTCTTCTTTTACTAAAGTATTTTCAGAGCCTCAAACAACCTGAAACTGTAAGATGGAGACATCTTGACTTTGATATGTATCAGCCGCCTGATGACAGACTCCTTTCGATTCCTCGGAAGCTTTGTTCTGTGCCCCATCTTGACTGGAGCAGAAGGAGGTGCTGTCAGCCTGCAGGAGAAGAATCCGCTTGCGCGCGGTCAGCGTGTCCCTGCGTTCTTCTGCCTTACTGATGTAATCAAGAAACGGTTTTCAGTTTGTTCTCTGCAGTTTGATGGTGACGGAAAATGATAAAAAGATCAGAAAACCAACGATTCCTAATTCTTCCTTTCAAAGCCTTATCCCACAGCCATGAATACTCATGAAGACTACTAAAAGTAGTCTGCATTTACTGGATAGTTGCAAAAAGAACTCCGTTTTATAATATTTATCCTTTATAGCAGCCATTAATTCCCAGAACTAGTGGTCATCCCCCATTACATTTGCTTTGACAACATTTTCTATGTGCTACATCACATATTTTTTTGTTAGTTTTGGTCACCTCTCCTCTTCAGAAAGCGATCAGAAAGTCATGTGCCTGCAAATTTTACCAATAAAAACATCAACTCATCCCGCAAAAAGAAAGTCCTCACATGACTCTGGTGGAAAAAAATATAAGAAAATATGGAGATGCACAATAAAAAGCGTCTTTTAGTGTGTGACAGCAGCCAAACAAACCGACATAAATCTGGTATCGCTGTAATCGCACCGACCCGAACAATAAAGTCGCCTAACCACTTATACCGCACGAGGAACGGTGTAAAAAATATATAAAACCAATTCTTCACCTGTTGTTGATTTGTTCATTCTGACTCCTAAAGATCGCAGTAAGGCTCGGCACGCATTTATCTTGCGCACTGCACTGAGCGCTTACACCGGGGTTTCTGTCTAAATCTTTGAAATACGTGATATAGACGGAACCTCTGGTGGAAGATTCCCTATAATGAGGCAGAAGGAGGCACTGTGGACGCCGTCTGGCCTATGATCCAGCTGTCACGAGTTTATATAAAGGAGCCAGAAGACTGCGTTAACTGATTTCTTATACTCTTGCACTGATTAGAAGCACCTCACCTTCATATTAAACAGTGCAGGTTTCTGCTAGTAGTGGAGGGGTTAATCTGTTCAGTTGAGAGCTCCTGGAAGCTTTCCTGGTTTGATGCTCTCAGCTGTTCAGTGTTGGCCTTTCCCCTCTGCTATTTATACGTGTCCCAGGCAAGCAGACATTACTATGATCCTGCCTGGTTCTGGAGCTGGTGGTGTCAAGATAATCACTACACCCCTAGAAGAATTCATAGAGACGTGTAGTTTGTTAAACGGGGTCACTTCTGGGGTTTTTTCCTGTTCTTGCACGTCAGGGGCTCTCCCATTGGGTCATGGCACCTGCAAACCATAACAGTAAACTCTGCACTATAGTATGGCGCTCGTTCTCTTCTGAGCTTTGTATGGTGCCTGAAAAGTATTTCCCCAGTGAAATGTAGGGTACTGGCACACTCAGGAGAAATTGCACAACAAACTGTGAGATCCATTTTATCCTATTAGCCATTATAAAAAATTTGGGACTAAAAAAACATTTTATTAGTAAAAATGTAATTATTCTTTCTTCACTGCCCAATGGTATAAAATTCTGTGACACACCCGTGGAGTCAATATGATCACTGCACCCCTAGATGAATTCATTGAGGTGTAAAATGACGTTACTTATGGGGGGTTTCTGCCCATGTGACATTGTAATTGCAAACCATAACTGTAAAATCTGAACTCCAGTATAGCGCTTCTTCCTATATTATAATATCCTATATAATATACTATAATATATATAGTAATATGGCCGCCCTTCTCCTCAGTGGTGATATAGTAATATATATAGTAATATGGCCGCCCTTCTCCTCAGGTGTGATATAGTAATATATATAGTAATATGGTCGCCCTTCTCCTCAGTGGTGATATAGTAATATATATAGTAATATGGCCGCCCTTCTCCTCAGTGGTGATATAGTAATATATATAGTAATATGGCCGCCCTTCTCCTCAGGTGTGATATAGTAATATATATAGTAATATGGCCGCCCTTCTCCTCAGTGGTGATATACTAATATATATAGTAATATGGCCGCCCTTCTCCTCAGTGATGATATAGATATATATAGTAATATGGCCGCCCTTCTCCTCAGTGGTGATATAGTAATATATATACCGTATTTTTCGGACTATAAGATGCACCGGACCATAAGACGCACCCCAAATTTGGGGTGAAAATTGCAGAAAAAAAGATTTTTTATAACATGGGGGTCCGTCTTATTGTCCGAATTTACAGTATCTTATGGCGGTGGCAGAGCAGGGTCACAGGAGGCAAGGTGGGGTGATGCTGGGATGAGGAGGTGCTGGGATGAGAAGGTGCTGGGATGAGAAGGTGCTGGGATGAGAAGGTGCTGGGATCAGGAGGTGCTGGGATCAGGAGGTGCTGGGATCAGGAGGTGCTGGGATCAGGAGGTGCTGGGATGAGAAGGTGCTGGGATCAGGAGGTGCTGGGATCAGGAGGTGCTGGGATCAGGAGGTGCAGTGAGAGGTATGGCGTGAGAGGGGTCCCTGGCATACCATGCAGGCTTACCTAGGTGGCAGAGGTGCGGTGGCAGAGGTCCGGTGGCAGAGGTGCGGTGGCGGGGGTGTGGCAGCAGAGGAGGCGCAGGAAGCGGGGTCCCTTTCCCCGGTATGGTGATGCAGCAGGCCCGGTATGCAGCAGAGCCGGGTGAATCCTCTTGTTATCGGTGGGAGCGGCCATCTTCCTGAGGCCGCGCGTGTGCAGATGAAGCGCTCTGCTCCCGGGGCTTCAGGAAAATGGCCGCGGGAGGCCGCACGTGCGCAGATGGAGATCGCGGCGGCCATTTTCCTGAAGCCCCGGGAAGCAGAGCGCTCCATCTGCGCACGCGCGGCCTCCGGAAAATGGCCGCCACCACCGATAACAAGAGGATTCACCCGGCTCTGCTGCATACCGGGCCTGCTGCATCACCATACCGGGGAAAGGGACCCCGCTTACTGCGCCTCCTCTGCCGCCACACCCCCGCAACCGCACCTCTGCCACCGGACCTCTGCCACCGCACCTCTGCCACCTAGGTAAGCCTGCATTGCGACTATTAGACGCACCCCCCATTTTCCCCCCTTTTTTGGGGGGGAAAAAGTGCGTCTTTTAGTCCGAAAAATACGGTAGTAATATGGCCGCCCTTCTCCTCAGTGATGATATAGCAATATATATAGTAATATGGCTGCCCTTCTCCTCAGTGGTGATATAGTAATATATATAGTAATATGGCCGCCCTTCTCCTCAGGTGTGATATAGTAATATATATAGTAATATGGTCGCCCTTCTCCTCAGTGGTGATATAGTAATATATATAGTAATATGGCCGCCCTTCTCCTCAGTGGTGATATACTAATATATATAGTAATATGGCCGCCCTTCTCCTCAGTGATGATATAGTAATATATAGTAATATGGCCGCCCTTCTCCTCAGTGGTGATATAGTAATATACATAGTAATATGGCCACCCTTCTCCTCAGTGTAATATAGTAATATCTATAGTAATATGGCCGCCCTTCTCCTCAGTGGTGATATAGTAATATATAGTAATATGGCCGCCCTTCTCCTCAGTGGTGATATAGTAATATATATAGTAATATGGCCGTCCTTCTCCTCAGTGGTGATATAGTAATATCTATAGTAATATGGCCGCCCTTCTCCTCAGTGGTGATATAGTAATATATATAGTAATATGGTCGCCGTTCTCCTCAGTAGTGATATATAGTGGGGCAAAAAAGTATTTAGTCAGTCAGCAATAGTGCAAGTTCCACCACTTAAAAAGATGAGAGGCGTCTGTAATTTACATCATAGGTAGACCTCAACTATGGGAGACAAACTGAGAAAAAAAAAAAACAGAAAATCACATTGTCTGTTTTTTTAACAATTTATTTGCATATTATGGTGGAAAATAAGTATTTGGTCAGAAACAAAATTTCATCTCAATACTTTGTAATATATCCTTTGTTGGCAATGACAGAGGTCAAACGTTTTCTGTAAGTCTTCACAAGGTTGCCACACACTGTTGTTGGTATGTTGGCCCATTCCTCCATGCAGATCTCCTCTAGAGCAGTGATGTTTTTGGCTTTTCGCTTGGTAACACGGACTTTCAACTCCCTCCAAAGGTTTTCTATAGGGTTGAGATCTGGAGACTGGCTAGGCCACTCCAGGACCTTGAAATGCTTCTTACGAAGCCACTCCTTCGTTGCCCTGGCGGTGTGCTTTGGATCATTGTCATGTTGAAAGACCCAGCCACGTTTCATCTTCAATGCCCTTGCTGATGGAAGGAGGTTTGCACTCAAAATCTCACCATACATGGCCCCATTCATTCTTTCATGTACCCGGATCAGTCGTCCTGGCCCCTTTGCAGAGAAACAGCCCCAAAGCATGATGTTTCCACCACCATGCTTTACAGTAGGTATGGTGTTTGATGGATGCCACTCAGTATTCTTTTTCCTCCAAACACGACAAGTTGTGTTTCTACCAAACAGTTCCAGTTTGGTTTCATCAGACCATAGGACATTCTCCCAAAACTCCTCTGGATCATCCAAATGCTCTCTAGCAAACTTCAGACGGGCCCGGACATGTACTGGCTTAAGCAGTGGGACACGTCTGGCACTGCAGGATCTGAGTCCATGGTGGCGTAGTGTGTTACTTATGGTAGGCCTTGTTTCATTGGTCCCAGCTCTCTGCAGGTCATTCACTAGGTCCCCCCGCGTGGTTCTGGGATTTTTGCTCACCGTTCTTGTGATCATTCTGACCCCACGGGGTGGGATTTTGCGTGGAGCCCCAGATCGAGGGAGATTATCAGTGGTCTTGTATGTCTTCCATTTTCTAATTATTGCTCCCACTGTTGATTTCTTCACTCCAAGCTGGTTGGCTATTGCAGATTCAGTCTTCCCAGCCTGGTGCAGGGCTACAATTTTGTTTCTGGTGTCCTTTGACAGCTCTTTGGTCTTCACCATAGTGGAGTTTGGAGTCAGACTGTTTGAGGGTGTGCACAGGTGTCTTTTTATACTGATAACAAGTTTAAACAGGAGCCATTACTACAGGTAATGAGTGGAGGAAAGAGGAGACTCTTAAAGAAGAAGTTACAGGTCTGTGAGAGCCAGAAATCTTGATTGTTTGTTTCTGACCAAATACTTATTTTCCACCATAATATGCAAAAAAAATGATAAAAAAACAGACAATGTGATTTTCTGGATTTTTTTTTCTCAGTTTGTCTCCCATAGTTGAGGTCTTCCTATGATGTAAATTACAGACGCCTCTCATCTTTTTAAGTGGTGGAACTTGCACTATTGCTGACTGACTAAATACTTTTTTGCCCCACTGTAGTAATATGTATAGTAATATGGCCGCCCTTCTCCTCAGTGGTGATATAGTAATATATAGTAATATGGTCGCCCTTCTCCTCAGTGGTGATATAGTAATATATATAGTAATATGGCTGCCCTTCTCCTCAGTGATGATATAGTAATATCTATAGTACTATGGTCGCCCTTCTCCTCAGTAGTGATATAGTAATATATAGTAATATGGCCGCCCTTCTCCTCAGTGGTGATATAGTAATATCTATAGTAATATGGCCGCCCTTCTCCTCAGTGGTGATATAGTAATATATAGTAATATGGTCGCCCTTCTCCTCAGTGATGATATAGTAATATACAGGTCCTTCTCAAAAAATTAGCATATAGTGTTAAATTTCATTATTTACCATAATGTAATGATTACAATTAAACTTTCATATATTATAGATTCATTATCCACCAACTGAAATTTGTCAGGTCTTTTATTGTTTTAATACTGATGATTTTGGCATACAACTCCTGATAACCCAAAAAACCTGTCTCAATAAATTAGCATATTTCACCCATCCAATCAAATAAAAGTGTTTTTTAATAACAAACAAAAAAAACAACAAATAATAATGTTCAGTTATGCACTCAATACTTGGTCGGGAATCCTTTGGCAGAAATGACTGCTTCAATGCGGCGTGGCATGGAGGCAATCAGCCTGTGACACTGCTGAGATGTTATGGAGGCCCAGGATGCTTCAATAGCGGCCTTAAGCTCATCCAGAGTGTTGGGTCTTGCATCTCTCAACTTTCTCTTCACAATATCCCACAGATTCTCTATGGGGTTCAGGTCAGGAGAGTTGGCAGGCCAATTGAGCACAGTAATACCATGGTCAGTAAACCATTTACCAGTGGTTTTGGCACTGTGAGCAGGTGCCAGGTTGTGCTGAAAAATGAAATCTTCATCTCCATAAAGCATTTCAGCTGATGGAAGCATGAAGTGCTCCAAAATCTCCTGATAGCTAGCTGCATTGACCCTGCCCTTGATGAAACACAGTGGACCAACACCAGCAGCTGACATGGCACCCCACACCATCACTGACTGTGGGTACTTGACACTGGACTTCAGGCATTTTGGCATTTCCTTCTCCCCAGTCTTCCTCCAGACTCTGGCACCTTGATTTCCGAATGACATGCAAAATTTGCTTTCATCAGAAAAAAGTACTTGGGACCACTTAGCAACAGTCCAGTGCTGCTTCTCTGTAGCTCAAAAGTGGCTTTACCTGGGGAATGCGGCACCTGTAGCCCATTTCCTGCACACGCCTGTGCACGGTGGCTCTGGATGTTTCCACACCAGACTCAGTCCACTGCTTCCTCAGGTTCCCCAAGGTCTGGAATCGGTCCTTCTCCACAATCTTCCTCAGGGTCCGGTCTCCTCTTCTCGTTGTACAGCGTTTTCTGCCACATTGTTTCCTTCCAACAGACTTACCATTGAGGTGCCTTGATACAGCACTCTGGGAACAGCCTATTTGTTGAGAAATTTCTTTCTGGGTCTTACCCTCTTGCTTGAGGGTGTCAATGATGGCCTTCTTGACATCTGTCAGGTCGCTAGTCTTACCCATGATGGGGGTTTTGAGTAATGAACCAGGCAGGGAGTTTATAAAAGCCTCAGGTATCTTTTGCATGTGTTTAGAGTTAATTAGTTGATTCAGAAGATTAGGGTAATAGGTCGTTTAGAGAACCTTTTCTTGATATGCTAATTTATTGAGACAGGTTTTTTGGGTTATCAGGAGTTGTATGCCAAAATCATCAGTATTAAAACAATAAAAGACCTGACAAATTTCAGTTGGTGGATAATGAATCTATAATATATGAAAGTTTAATTGTAATCATTACATTATGGTAAATAATGAAATTTAACACTATATGCTAATTTTTTGAGAAGGACCTGTATATAGTAATATGGCCACCCTTCTCCTCAGTGGTGATATACAGTAGTAATATATAGTAATATGGCCGCACATCTCCTCAGTGGTGATATAGTAATATATATATAGTAATATGGTCGCACATCTCCTCAGTGGTGATATAGTAATATATATAGTAATATGGCCGCCCTTCTCCTCAGTGGTGATATAGTAATATATATAGCAATATGGCTGCCCTTCTCCTCAGTGGTGATATAGTAATATATATAGTAATATGGCCGCCCTTCTCCTCAGTGGTGATATAGTAATATATAGTAATATGGCCGCCCTTCTCCTCAGTGGTGATATAGTAATATATAGTAATATGGCCGCACATCTCCTCAGTGGTGATATAGTAATATATATAGTAATATGGCTGCCCTTCTCCTCAGTGGTGATATAGTAATATATATATAGTAATATGGCCGCCCTTCTCCTCAGTGGTGATATAGTAATATATAGTAATATGGCCGCCCTTCTCCTCAGTGGTGATATAGTAATATATATAGTAATATGGCCGCACATCTCCTCAGTGGTGATATAGTAATATATATAGTAATATGGCCGCACATCTCCTCAGTGGTGATATAGTAATATATATAGTGATATGGCCGCCCTTCTCCTCAGTGGTGATATAGTAATATATATAGTAATATGGCCGCACATCTCCTCAGTGGTGATATAGTAATATATATAGTAATATGGCCACCCTTCTCCTCAGTGGTGATATAGTAATATGGTCGCCCTTCTCCTCAGTAGTGATATAGTAATATGTATAGTAATATGGCCGCCCTTCTCCTCAGTGAGATATAGTAATATATATAGTAATATGGCCGCCCTTCTCCTCAGTGATGATATAGTAATATATATAGTAATATGGCCACCCTTCTCCTCAGTGGTGATATACGGTAGTAATATATAGTAATATGGCCGCACATCTCCTCAGTGGTGATATAGTAATATATATATAGTAATATGGTCGCACATCTCCTCAGTGGTGATATAGTAATATATATAGTAATATGGCTGCCCTTCTCCTCAGTGGTGATATAGTAATATATATAGTAATATGGCCGCCCTTCTCCTCAGTGGTGATATAGTAATATATATAGTAATATGGCCGCCCTTCTCCTCAGTGGTGATATAGTAATATATATAGTAATATGGCCGCCCTTCTCCTCAGTGGTGATATAGTAATATATAGTAATATGGCTGCCCTTCTCCTCAGTGGTGATATAGTAATATATAGTAATATGACCGCCCTTCTCCTCAGTGGTGATATAGTAATATATAGTAATATGGCCGCCCTACTCCTCAGTGGTGATATAGTAATATATATAGTAATATGGCCGCCCTTCTCCTCAGTGGTGATATAGTAATATATATAGCAATATGGTCGCCCTTCTCCTCAGTGATGATATAGTAATATCTATAGTAATATGGCCGCCCTTCTCCTCAGTGGTGATATAGTAATATATATAGTAATATGGCCACCCTTCTCCTCAGTGGTGATATAGCAATATATAGTAATATGGCCACCCTTCTCCTCAGTGGTGATATAGTAATATATAGTAATATGGCCACCCTTCTCCTCAGTGGTGATATAGTAATATCTATAGTAATATGGCCGCCCTTCTCCTCAGTGATGATATAGTAATATCTATAGTAATATGGCCGCCCTTCTCCTCAGTGGTGATATAGTAATATATATAGTAACATAGTAACATAGTAACATAGTTATTAAGGCCGAAAAAAGACATTTGTCCATCCAGTTCAGCCTATATTCCATCATAATAAATCCCCAGATCTACGTCCTTCTACAGAACCTAATAATTGTATGATACAATATTGTTCTGCTCCAGGAAGACATCCAGGCCTCTCTTGAACCCCTCGACTGAGTTCGCCATCACCACCTCCTCAGGCAAGCAATTCCAGATTCTCACTGCCCTAACAGTAAAGAATCCTCTTCTATGTTGGTGGAAAAACCTTCTCTCCTCCAGACGCAAAGAATGCCCCCTTGTGCCCGTCACCTTCCTTGGTATAAACAGATCCTCAGCGAGATATTTGTATTGTCCCCTTATCAGGGCCGCCATCAGGGCATTACAGCCGTGACTGGCGTAAGGGGCCCGGTGAGCAGAGGGGGCCCGCTATTGACATGCGGGCCCGCGCCCGCACGTCAATAGTTAACAGCCGCCAGCCGCAGCGTGCAGGTCGCCGGCGTCTGACGTCATTGTCAGTCGCCGGCGAGTGCACAGTGCAGCTGCGTGGAGAGAGGAGCGCGGCAGGTAAGTAGAACTTTTTTTTTTTTCTATTAAGAGCGGCGATCGGGGGGGGGGGAGTTTGGGCAGAAGGCTGGACACAGAGGGGGCAGAAGGCCGCTGGACACAGGGGAGCAGAAGGCCGCTGGACACAGGGGGGCAGAAGGCAGCTGGACACAGGGGGGCAGAAGGCCGCTGGACACAGGGGGGCAGAAGGCCGCTGGACACAGAGGGGGCAGAAGGCAGCTGGACACGGGGGCAGAAGGCAGCTGGACACAGGGGGGCAGTAAAGCTGGACACGGGGGCAGAAGGCAGCTGGACACAGAGGGGGCAGAAGGCAGCTGGACACAGGGGGGCAGAAGGCAGCTGGACACAGAGGGGGCAGAAGGCAGCTGGACACAGGGGGGCAGAAGGCAGCTGGACACAGAGGGGGCAGAAGGCAGCTGGACACAGAGGGGGCAGAAGGCAGCTGGACACAGAGGGGGCAGAAGGCAGCTGGACACAGAGGGGGCAGAAGGCAGCTGGACACGGGGGCAGAAGGCAGCTGGACACAGGGGGGCAGAAGGCAGCTGGACACAGAGGGGGCAGAAGGCAGCTGGACACAGGGGGGCAGAAGGCAGCTGGACACAGGGGGGCAGTAAAGCTGGACACAGGGGGGCAGAAGGCAGCTGGACACAGGGGGGCAGAAGGCAGCTGGACACAGGGGGGCAGAAGGCAGCTGGACACAGGGGGGCAGTAAAGCTGGACACAGGGGGGCAGAAGGCAGCTGGACACAGGGGGGCAGAAGGCAGCTGGACACAGAGGGGGCAGAAGGCAGCTGGACACAGGGGGGCAGAAGGCAGCTGGACACAGATGGGGCAGAAGGCAGCTGGACACAGAGGGGGCAGAAGGCAGCTGGACACAGGGGGGCAGAAGGCAGCTGGACACAGAGCGGGCAGAAGGCAGCTGGACACAGAGCGGGCAGAAGGCAGCTGGACACAGAGGGGGCAGAAGGCAGCTGGACACAGAGGGGGCAGAAGGCCGCTGGACACAGAGGGGGCAGAAGGCCGCTGGACACAGGGGGGCAGAAGGCCGCTGGACACAGGGGGGCAGAAGGCCGCTGGACACAGGGGGGCAGAAGGCCGATGGACACAGGGGGGCAGAAGGCCGCTGGACACAGGGGGGCAGAAGGCAGCTGGACACAGAGGGGGCAGAAGGCAGCTGGACACGGGGGCAGAAGGCAGCTGGACACAGGGGGGCAGTAAAGCTGGACACAGGGGGGCAGAAGGCAGCTGGACACAGAGGGGGCAGAAGGCAGCTGGACACAGGGGGGCAGAAGGCAGCTGGACACAGAGGGGGCAGAAGGCAGCTGGACACAGGGGGGCAGAAGGCAGCTGGACACAGATGGGGCAGAAGGCAGCTGGACACAGATGGGGCAGAAGGCAGCTGGACACAGAGGGGGCAGAAGGCAGCTGGACACGGGGGCAGAAGGCAGCTGGACACAGGGGGGCAGAAGGCAGCTGGACACAGAGGGGGCAGAAGGCAGCTGGACACAGGGGGGCAGTAAAGCTGGACACAGGGGGGCAGAAGGCAGCTGGACACAGAGGGGGCAGAAGGCAGCTGGACACATGGGGGGCAGAAAGCTGGACACGGGGCAGAGTGCTGGACAGAGATGGGGCAGAGTGCTGGACAGAGATGGGGCAGAGTGCTGGACAGAGATGGGGCAGAGTGCTGGACAGAGATGGGGCAGAGTGCTGGACAGAGATGGGGCAGAGTGCTGGACAGAGATGGGGCAGAGTGCTGGACAGAGATGGGGCAGAGTGCTGGGCAGAGTGCTGGACAGAGATGGGGCAGAGTGCTGGACAGAGATGGGGCAGAGTGCTGGACAGAGATGGGGCAGAGTGCTGGACAGAGATGGGGCAGAGTGCTGGACAGAGATGGTGCAGGATTGGAAACAGATGGGGCAGGATGGATACGATGGAGACAGATGGGGCAGGATGGGGAGATCATATGGGGTAGAATGGATACTCATGAGGGCAGGATGAGAGAACATATGGCTGGAGCCTGAAATGAGACACACGGTGGCCAGGATGGCGAATATTACCATAGGGGCTAATTAAGGGATATTATTATTGCAGTGATGTATTTAATTTATTTTTTGAGTATACTGTTTTAAATGGGGGGGGCAGTCCTGTTACTGTGTAGAGTGATACTATGTTGCCTTCTTCATGTGGTGTAATGTAGAAGTTGGGAAAATTAAGTAATGTGTTCTACAAGCGGAACTCGAGATAACTGTTTTATTTCCTGCAGAGACGAGTCCTGGCTGGATAAAGTGATGGCGGTCTGTGCTGGATGAAAGATGAAGGACTTCACCTAGAGACGTCACTGGTGAGTCAGTGTGTTACCTATACACTTACACTATACACTGTATACTATATACAGAGGTCCTGTGTACAATGTCACCAGTGATCACTGTATTATCTATACATTATATACAGAGCTCCTGTGTGTAATGTCACCAGTGATCACTGTATTATCTGTACACAGACACTGCTTACTAATTACAGATCTCCTGTGCATAATGGCACTGATGGTGATAGTATTGTGGGTTTTTTTTGTATTACTGATCAGTATTGTAGTATTCAGTCATTGTTGGTAATATGTGGTCTGGTCATGATGTGGAGGTAATATGTGGTCTGGTCATGGTGTAGCGGTATTTGTTCCTTGTATTTTATATTATTCGATCACTGTGGTGGTAATATGTCATCTGGTCATAGTGTTGTGGTATTTGTTCCTTGTATGTAGTATTATAGGTCATTTTAAAAATTGAAAAATAAATAAAAATATACCTAAATTGTATTGCATATTTTAACAAATATTTAGTAGGTTACAGTAGAGTAGGGCCCGGCCAAAAGTGTCTACCTTGTTGTGGTGGCGGCTTAAAAAATCTTTTGGCCAAAACAAAAGCTGCCGGCTATATGTGTGATCTGGTGATGGGAACTGTCAATGTGTGATAGGTGAGAAGTGGAGATTTTCCAACAGAGAGTGGTGGGACTGTGGACAGTTCGTGGGGTGGAGCCTGGAGGCGGGGCTGGGGTGGAGCCTGGGCGGAGTTTCAAGGGGGCCCCGAAAATTTTGCCAGTATGGGGCCCCGAAATTTCTAGTGGCAGCCCTGCCCCTTATATACTTATACATGGTTATTAGATCGCCCCTCAGTCGTCTTTTTTCTAGACTAAATAATCCTAATTTCGCTAATCTATCTGGGTATTGTAGTTCTCCCATCCCCTTTATTAATTTTGTTGCCCTCCTTTGTACTCTCTCTAGTTCCATTATATCCTTCCTGAGCACCGGTGACCAAAACTGGACACAGTACTCCATGTGCGGTCTAACTAGGGATTTGTACAGAGGCAGTATAATGCTCTCATCATGTGTATCCAGACCTCTTTTAATGCACCCCATGATCCTGTTTGCCTTGGCAGCTGCTGCCTGGCACTGGCTGCTCCAGGTAAGTTTATCATTAACTAGGATCCCCAAGTCCTTCTCCCTGTCAGATTTACCCAGTGGTTTCCCATTCAGTGTGTAATGGTGACATTGATTCCTTCTTCCCATGTGTATAACCTTACATTTATCATTGTTAAACCTCATCTGCCACCTTTCAGCCCAAGTTTCCAACTTATCCAGATCCATCTGTAGCAGAATACTATCTTCTCTTGTATTAACTGCTTTACATAGTTTTGTATCATCTGCAAATATCGATATTTTACTGTGTAAACCTTCTACCAGATCATTAATGAATATGTTGAAGAGAACAGGTCCCAATACTGACCCCTGCGGTACCCCACTGGTCACAGCGACCCAGTTAGAGACTATACCATTTATAACCACCCTCTGCTTTCTATCACTAAGCCAGTTACTAACCCATTTACACACATTTTCCCCCAGACCAAGCATTCTCATTTTGTGTACCAACCTCTTGTGCGGCACGGTATCAAACGCTTTGGAAAAATCGAGATATACCACGTCCAATGACTCACCGTGGTCCAGCCTATAGCTTACCTCTTCATAAAAACTGATTAGATTGGTTTGACAGGAGCGATTTCTCATAAACCCATGCTGATATGGAGTTAAACAGTTATTCTCATTGAGATAATCCAGAATAACATCCCTCAGAAACCCTTCAAATATTTTACCAACAATAGAGGTTAGACTTACTGGCCTATAATTTCCAGGTTCACTTTTAGAGCCCTTTTTGAATATTGGCACCACATTTGTTATGCGCCAGTCCTGCGGAACAGACCCTGTCGCTATAGAGTCACTAAAAATAAGAAATAATGGTTTATCTATTACATTACTTAGTTCCCTTAGTACTCGTGGGTGTATGCCATCCGGACCCGGAGATTTATCTATTTTAATCTTATTTAGCCGGTTTTGCACCTCTTCTTGGGTTAGATTGGTGACCCTTAATATAGGGTTTTCATTGTTTCTTGGGATTTCACCTAGCATTTCATTTTCCACCGTGAATACCGTGGAGAAGAAGGTGTTTAATGTGTTAGCTTTTTCCTCGTCATCTACAACCATTCTTTCCTCACTATTTTTTAAGGGGCCTACATTTTCAGTTTTTATTCTTTTACTATTGATATAGTTGAAGAACAGTTTGGGATTAGTTTTACTCTCCTTAGCAATGTGCTTCTCTGTTTCCTTTTTGGCAGCTTTAATTAGTTTTTTAGATAAAGTATTTTTCTCCCTATAGTTTTTTAGAGCTTCAATGATGCCATCCTGCTTTAGTAGTGCAAATGCTTTCTTTTTACTGTTAATTGCCTGTCTTACTTCTTTGTTTAGCCACATTGGGTTTTTCCTATTTCTAGTCCTTTTATTCCCACAAGGTATAAACCGCTTACACTGCCTATTTAGGATGTTCTTAAACATTTCCCATTTATTATCTGTATTTTTAATTCTGAGGATATTGTCCCAGTCTACCAGATTAAGGGCATCTCTAAGCTGGTCAAACTTTGCCTTCCTAAAGTTCAGTGTTTTTGTGACTCCCTGACAAGTCCCCCTAGTGAAAGACAGGTGAAACTGCACAATATTGTGGTCGCTATTTCCTAAATGCCCAACCACCTGCAGATTTGTTATTCTGTCAGGTCTATTAGATAGTATTAGGTCTAAAAGTGCTGCTCCTCTGGTTGGATTCTGCACCAATTGTGAAAGATAATTTTTCTTGGTTATTAGCAGAAACCTGTTGCCTTTATGGGTTTCACAGGTTTCTGTTTCCCAGTTAACATCCGGGTAGTTAAAGTCCCCCATAACCAGGACCTCATTATGGGTTGCAGCTTCATCTATCTGCTTTAGAAGTAGACTTTCCATGGTTTCTGTTATATTTGGGGGTTTGTAACAGACCCCAATGAGAATTTTGTTACCATTTTTCCCTCCATGAATTTCGACCCATATGGACTCGACATCCTCATTTCCTTCGCTAATATCCTCCCTTAAAGTGGACTTTAGACAAGACTTTACATAGAGACAAACCCCTCCTCCTCTCCGATTTTTACGATCCTTTCTAAACAGACTGTAACACGGCTGCCCTTCTCCTTAGGTGTGATATAGTAATATCTATAGTAATATGGCCGCCCTTCTCCTCAGTGGTGATATAGTAATATATATAGTAATATGGCCGCCCTTCTCAGTAACATAGTAACATAGTAACATAGTTAGTAAGGCCGAAAAAAGACATTTGTCCATCCAGTTCAGCCTATATTCTATCATAATAAATACCCAGATCTACGTCCTTCTACAGAACCTAATAATTGTATGATACAATATTGTTCTGCTCCAGGAAGACATCCAGGCCTCTCTTGAACCCCTCGACTGAGTTCGCCATCACCACCTCCTCAGGCAAGCAATTCCAGATTCTCACTGCCCTAACAGTAAAGAATCCTCTTCTATGTTGGTGGAAAAACCTTCTCTCCTCCAGACGCAAAGAATGCCCCCTTGTGCCCGTCACCTTCCTTGGTATAAACAGATCCTCAGCGAGATATTTGTATTGTCCCCTTATATACTTATACATGGTTATTAGATCGCCCCTCAGTCGTCTTTTTTCTAGACTAAATAATCCTAATTTCGCTAATCTATCTGGGTATTGTAGTTCT
Organism: Ranitomeya imitator; assembly: GCF_032444005.1. NCBI lineage: Eukaryota > Metazoa > Chordata > Amphibia > Anura > Dendrobatidae > Ranitomeya > Ranitomeya imitator. The sequence continues at coordinate 685,443,635 of NC_091286.1, forward strand.
CCCATCCCCTTTATTAATTTTGTTGCCCTCCTTTGTACTCTCTCTAGTTCCATTATATCCTTCCTGAGCACCGGTGCCCAAAACTGGACACTACTCCATGTGCGGTCTAACTAGGGATTTGTACAGAGGCAGTATAATGCTCTCATCATGTGTATCCAGACCTCTTTTAATGCACCCCATGATCCTGTTTGCCTTGGCAGCTGCTGCCTGGCACTGGCTGCTCCAGGTAAGTTTATCATTAACTAGGATCCCCAAGTCCTTCTCCCTGTCAGATTTACCCAGTGGTTTCCCGTTCAGTGTGTAATGGTGATATTGATTCCCTCTTCCCATGTGTATAACCTTACATTTATCATTGTTAAACCTCATCTGCCACCTTTCAGCCCAAGTTTCCAACTTATCCAGATCCATCTGTAGCAGAATACTATCTTCTCTTGTATTAACTGCTTTACATAGTTTTGTATCATCTGCAAATATCGATATTTTACTGTGTAAACCTTCTACCAGATCATTAATGAATATGTTGAAGAGAACAGGTCCCAATACTGACCCCTGCGGTACCCCACTGGTCACAGCGACCCAGTTAGAGACTATACCATTTATAACCACCCTCTGCTTTCTATCACTAAGCCAGTTACTAACCCATTTACACACATTTTCCCCCAGCGGTGATATATATAGTAATATGGCTGTCCATCTCCTCAGTGAGATATAGTAATATATATAGTAATATGGCCGCCCTTCTCCTCAGTGGTGATATAGTAATATATATAGTAATATGGCCGCCCTTCTCCTCAGTGGTGATATAGTAATATATAGTAATATGGCCGCCCTTCTCCTCAGTGGTGATATAGTAATATATATAGTAATATGGCCACCCTTCTCCTCAGTGGTGATATAGTAATATATAGTAATATGGCCGCCCTTCTCCTCAGTGGTGATATAGTAATATATATAGTGATATGGCCGCCCTTCTCCTCAGTGGTGATATAGTAATATATAGTAATATGGCCGCCCTTCTCCTCAGCGTGATATAGTAATATATATAGTGATATGGCCGCCCTTCTCCTCAGTGGTGATATAGTAATATATATAGTAATATGGTCACCCTTCTCCTCAGTGGTGATATAGTAATATATATAGTAATATGGCCGCACATCTCCTCAGTGGTGATATAGTAATATATATAGTAATATGTCCGCCCTTCTCCTCAGTGGTGATATAGTAATATATAGTAATATGGCCGCCCTTCTCCTCAGCGTGATATAGTAATATATATAGTGATATGGCCGCCCTTCTCCTCAGTGGTGATATAGTAATATATATAGTAATATGGTCACCCTTCTCCTCAGTGGTGATATAGTAATATATATAGTAATATGGCCGCACATCTCCTCAGTGGTGATATAGTAATATCTATAGTAATATGGCCGCCCTTCTCCTCAGTGGTGATATAGTAATATATATATAGTAATATGGCCGCCCTTCTCCTCAGTGGTAACATAGTAACATAGTAACATAGTTAGTAAGGCCGAAAAAAGACATTTGTCCATCCAGTTCAGCCTATATTCCATCATAATAAATCCCCAGATCTACGTCCTTCTACAGAACCTAATAATTGTATGATACAATATTGTTCTGCTCCAGGAAGACATCCAGGCCTCTCTTGAACCCCTCGACTGAGTTCGCCATCACCACCTCCTCAGGCAAGCAATTCCAGATTCTCACTGCCCTAACAGTAAAGAATCCTCTTCTATGTTGGTGGAAAAACCTTCTCTCCTCCAGACGCAAAGAATGCCCCCTTGTGCCCGTCACCTTCCTTGGTATAAACAGATCCTCAGCGAGATATTTGTATTGTCCCCTTATATACTTATACATGGTTATTAGATCGCCCCTCAGTCGTCTTTTTTCTAGACTAAATAATCCTAATTTCGCTAATCTATCTGGGTATTGTAGTTCTCCCATCCCCTTTATTAATTTTGTTGCCCTCCTTTGTACTCTCTCTAGTTCCATTATATCCTTCCTGAGCACCGGTGCCCAAAACTGGACACAGTACTCCATGTGCGGTCTAACTAGGGATTTGTACAGAGGCAGTATAATGCTCTCATCATGTGTATCCAGACCTCTTTTAATGCACCCCATGATCCTGTTTGCCTTGGCAGCTGCTGCCTGGCACTGGCTGCTCCAGGTAAGTTTATCATTAACTAGGATCCCCAAGTCCTTCTCCCTGTCAGATTTACCCAGTGGTTTCCCGTTCAGTGTGTAATGGTGATATTGATTCCCTCTTCCCATGTGTATAACCTTACATTTATCATTGTTAAACCTCATCTGCCACCTTTCAGCCCAAGTTTCCAACTTATCCAGATCCATCTGTAGCAGAATACTATCTTCTCTTGTATTAACTGCTTTACATAGTTTTGTATCATCTGCAAATATCGATATTTTACTGTGTAAACCTTCTACCAGATCATTAATGAATATGTTGAAGAGAACAGGTCCCAATACTGACCCCTGCGGTACCCCACTGGTCACAGCGACCCAGTTAGAGACTATACCATTTATAACCACCCTCTGCTTTCTATCACTAAGCCAGTTACTAACCCATTTACACACATTTTCCCCCAGACCAAGCATTCTCATTTTGTGTACCAACCTCTTGTGCGGCACGGTATCAAACGCTTTGGAAAAATCGAGATATACCACGTCCAATGACTCACCGTGGTCCAGTCTATAGCTTACCTCTTCATAAAAACTGATTAGATTGGTTTGACAGGAGCGATTTCTCATAAACCCATGCTGATATGGAGTTAAACAGTTATTCTCATTGAGATAATCCAGAATAACATCCCTCAGAAACCCTTCAAATATTTTACCAACAATAGAGGTTAGACTTACTGGCCTATAATTTCCAGGTTCACTTTTAGAGCCCTTTTTGAATATTGGCACCACATTTGCTATGCGCCAGTCCTGCGGAACAGACCCTGTCGCTATAGAGTCACTAAAAATAAGAAATAATGGTTTATCTATTACATTACTTAGTTCTCTTAGTACTCGTGGGTGTATGCCATCCGGACCCGGAGATTTATCTATTTTAATCTTATTTAGCCGGTTTCGCACCTCTTCTTGGGTTAGATTGGTGACCCTTAATATAGGGTTTTCATTGTTTCTTGGGATTTCACCTAGCATTTCATTTTCCACCGTGAATACCGTGGAGAAGAAGGTGTTTAATATGTTAGCTTTTTCCTCGTCATCTACAACCATTCTTTCCTCACTATTTTTTAAGGGGCCTACATTTTCAGTTTTTATTCTTTTACTATTGATATAGTTGAAGAACAGTTTGGGATTAGTTTTACTCTCCTTAGCAATGTGCTTCTCTGTTTCCTTTTTGGCAGCTTTAATTAGTTTTTTAGATAAAGTATTTTTCTCCCTATAGTTTTTTAGAGCTTCAATGGTGCCATCCTGCTTTAGTAGTGCAAATGCTTTCTTTTTACTGTTAATTGCCTGTCTTACTTCTTTGTTTAGCCACATTGGGTTTTTCCTATTTCTAGTCCTTTTATTCCCACAAGGTATAAACCGCTTACACTGCCTATTTAGGATGTTCTTAAACATTTCCCATTTATTATCTGTATTCTCATTTCTGAGGATATTGTCCCAGTCTACCAGATTAAGGGCATCTCTAAGCTGTTCAAACTTTGCCTTCCTAAAGTTCAATGTTTTTGTGACTCCCTGACAAGTCCCCCTAGTGAAAGACAGGTGAAACTGCACAATATTGTGGTCGCTATTTCCTAAATGCCCAACCACCTGCAGATTTGTTATTCTGTCAGGTCTATTAGATAGTATTAGGTCTAAAAGTGCTGCTCCTCTGGTTGGATTCTGCACCAATTGTGAAAGATAATTTTTCTTGGTTATTAGCAGAAACCTGTTGCCTTTATGGGTTTCACAGGTTTCTGTTTCCCAGTTAATATCCGGGTAGTTAAAGTCCCCCATAACCAGGACCTCATTATGGGTTGCAGCTTCATCTATCTGCTTTAGAAGTAGACTTTCCATGCTTTCTGTTATATTTGGGGGTTTGTAACAGACCCCAATGAGAATTTTGTTACCATTTTTCCCTCCATGAATTTCAACCCATATGGACTCGACATCCTCATTCCCTTCGCTAATATCCTCCCTTAAAGTGGACTTTAGACAAGACTTTACATAGAGACAAACCCCTCCTCCTCTCCGATTTTTACGATCCTTTCTAAACAGACTGTAACCCTGTAAGTTAACTGCCCAGTCATAGCTTTCATCTAACCATGTCTCGGTTATTCCCACTATGTCAAAGTTACCTGTAGATATTTCTGCTTCTAGTTCTTCCATCTTGTTTGTCAGGCTTCTGGCGTTTGCGAGCATGCAGTTTAGAGGATTTTGTTTTGTTCCAATCTCCTCACTGTGAATTGTTTTAGAAATGTTCTTACCTCCCTTCTGAGTATGTTTTCCTGGGTCGTCTTTGTTCGAGTCTAATGTTTTTCTTCCCGTCCCCTCTTCTTCTAGTTTAACGCCCTCCTGATGAGTGTAGCGAGTCTTCTGGCGAATGTGTGTTTCCCAGGTTTGTTGAGGTGTAGTCCGTCTCTGGCGAGGAGTCCATCATACCAGTAATTCACACCGTGGTCCAGGAATCCAAATCCTTGTTGTCTGCACCATCGTCTTAGCCAGTTGTTTGCATCAAGGATCCTGTTCCATCTCCTGGTGCCATGCCCGTCTACTGGAAGGATAGAAGAAAAAACTACCTGTGCATCCAGTTCCTTTACTTTCTTCCCCAACTCTTCAAAGTCCTTGCAGATTGTCGGTAGGTCCTTCCTTGCCGTGTCATTGGTGCCAACATGTATCAGAAGAAATGGGTGGACGTCCTTGGAGCTGAAGAGCTTTGGTATCCTATCGGTCACATCCTTGATCATCGCACCTGGAAGGCAGCATACTTCTCTTGCAGTTATGTCCGGTCTGCAGATGGCTGCTTCGGTGCCTCTCAGTAGTGAGTCTCCCACCACCACCACTCTTCGTTGCTTCTTGGCTGTACTTTTTGCTGTCACTTGTTGCTGTGTGCCCTTTTCTTTTTTGCTTGCTGGTATTGCTTCATTCTTAGGTGTGCCATCTTCATCCTCTACAAAGATTTGATATCGGTTCTTCAGTTGTGTGGTTGGTGATTTCTCCATGGTCTTCTTGCTTCTTTTGGTCACATGCTTCCACTCATCTGCTTTTGGAGGTTCTCTGACACTTTTTGCACCTTCTGTGACCAGTAGAGATGCTTCTGTTCTGTCTAGAAAGTCTTCATTCTCTTTGATGAGTTTCAAAGTTGCTATTCTTTCTTCCAGACCCCGCACCTTTTCTTCTAAAAGGGCCACTAGTCTACACTTCTGACAGGTGAAATTGGATTCTTCTTCTGGTCGATCTGTGAACATGTAGCACATGCTGCAGCTCACCATGTAGGTTGTCACATCTGCCATGTTGCTCCTAGATCCTGCTGACTTGCTGTGTGTTTTCCTTCTTGTGTAATCTACTCAGCCAAGCTCTCTTGCAATAATGTCCTACAGGCAAAAATTCGTTTGGTGATGCTTTCGAAGCAGCTGGTCCCGGCTGTACCCAACGATCTTCTAGCTTAGGGAGACTTCGCTTCTCCCAGAAGGCACCTGGAATATGCAAATTAGCCTCCTGAAGCTTGAATCCCTGGTTTGGTGATGCTTTCGAAGCAGCTGGTCCCGGCTGTACCCAACGATCTTCTAGCTTAGGGAGACTTCGCTTCTCCCAGAAGGCACCTGGAATATGCAAATTAGCCTCCTGAAGCTTGAATCCCTGGTTTGGTGATGCTTTCGAAGCAGCTGGTCCCGGCTGTACCCAACGATCTTCTAGCTTAGTGAGACTTCGCTTCTCCCAGAAGGCACCTGGAATATGCAAATTAGCCTCCTGAAGCTTGAATCCCTGGTTTGGTGATGCTTTCGAAGCAGCTGGTCCCGGCTGTACCCAACGATCTTCTAGCTTAGGGAGACTTCGCTTCTCCCAGAAGGCACCTGGAATATGCAAATTAGCCTCCTGAAGCTTGAATCCCTGGTTCAATATCCCTGGTGATATAGTAATATATAGTAATATGGCCGCCCTTCTCCTCAGTGGTGATATAGTAATATATATAGTAATATGGCCGCACATCTCCTCAGTGGTGATATAGTAATATATATAGTAATATGGCCGCCCTTCTCCTCAGTGGTGATATATATAGTAATATGGCTGTCCATCTCCTCAGTGAGATATAGTAATATATATAGTAATATGGCCGCCCTTCTCCTCAGTGGTGATATAGTAATATATATAGTAATATGGCCACCCTTCTCCTCAGTGGTGATATAGTAATATATATAGTAATATGGCCGCACATCTCCTCAGTGGTGATATAGTAATATATATAGTAATATGGCCGCCCTTCTCCTCAGTGGTGATATATATAGTAATATGGCTGTCCATCTCCTCAGTGAGATATAGTAATATATATAGTAATATGGCCGCCCTTCTCCTCAGTGGTGATATAGTAATATATATAGTAATATGGCTGCCCTTCTCCTCAGTGGTGATATAGTAATATATATAGTAATATGGCCGCCCTTCTCCTCAGTGGTGATATAGTAATATCTATAGTAATATGGCCGCCCTTCTCCTCAGGTGTGATATGGCCCCAATCAGTGAAGATTTTGACGGAGTCTTGTGCTGCAGAACAACCCAGAATTTTCGCTGCTCCACTGTTAGAAAAAAGTGTCCTCTAATCACCGACAGGAGGTTTGGGAGGTGATTTTGAATCTTCAACCCAAAAAGGTCCAACGAGCTCCTCTGTAACAGCCCTCTCCACAGCAGCACCCTCCTCCACCTCGCAGACATCTGAGCAGAAGTGGAGGTCTGTGCCCGATGCAGATCCAGCCCCGGCCCATCCACCCTCTCCATCAGGAGTCCCTCTTGTCTCATCTGTCCGTAAGACCTGTGAACAATCTGTATCTGATATTTGTTAGCCCTGTCCTGACATTTACACTTCTGTGTCTTGTCAAGCACTGAACACCTTGTTCTTCTGTCTTGCTCAGTGGTGGTCAGGCTTGGCCTCCTCATGTCGGCTGTGTCTCTGAGCAGAGAACACCTTGTACCTCTGTGCCTTGCTCAGTGGTGGTCGAGCTCAGCCTCCTCACCTCAGACATGTCTCTGAGCACTGAACAGCTTGTACTTCTGTGTCATCCTCAGTGGTGGTCGGGCTCGGCCTCCTCACCTCAGACATGTCTCTGAGCACTGAACAGCTTGTACTTCTGTGTCATCCTCAGTAGTGGTCGGGCTCGGCCTCCTCACCTCAGACATGTCTCTGAGCACTGAACACCTTGTACTTCTGTGTCATCCTCAGTGGTGGTCGGGCTCGGCCCCCTCACCTCGGCCATGTCTCTGAGCACTGAACAGCTTGTACTTATGTGTCATCCTCAGTGGTGGTCATGCTTGGCCTCCTCACCTCGGCCATGTCTCTGAGCACTGAGCAGCTTGTACTTATGTGTCATCTTCAGTGGTGGTCATGCTCGGCCTCCTCACCTCGGCCATGTCTCTGAGCACTGAACAGCTTGTACTTATGTGTCATCCTCAGTGGTGGTCATGCTCGGCCTCCTCACCTCGGCCATGTCTCTGAGCACTGAACACCTTGTACTTCTGTGTCATCCTCAGTGGTGGTCAGCCTCGGCCTCCTCACCTCAGACATGTCTCTGAGCACTGAACAGCTTGTACTTCAGTGTCTTGCTCAGTGGTGGTCGGGCTCGGCCTCCTCACCTCGGCCATGTCTCTGAGCACTGAACACCTTGTACTTCTGTGTCATCCTCAGTGGTGGTCAGCCTCGGCCTCCTCACCTCGGCCATGTCTCTGAGCACTGAACAGCTTGTACTTCTGTGTCATCCTCAGTGGTGGTCAGCCTCGGCCTCCTCACCTCAGACATGTCTCTGAGCACTGAACACCTTGTACTTCTGTGTCATCCTCAGTGGTGGTCGGCCTCGGCCTCCTCACCTCAGACATGTCTCTGAGCACTGAACACCTTGTACTTCTGTGTCATCCTCAGTGGTGGTCGGGCTCGGCCTCCTCACCTCAGACATGTCTCTGAGCACTGAACAGCTTGTACGTCTGTGTCTAGCTCAGTAGTGGTCGGGCTCGGCCTCCTCACCTCAGACATGTCTCTGAGCAGAGAACAGCTTGTACTTCTGTGTCTTGCTCAGTGGTGGTCGGGCTCAGCCTCCTCACCTCGGCCATGTCTCTAAGCACTGAACACCTTGTTCTTCTGTCTTGCTCAGTGGTGGTCGGGCTCGGCCTCCTCACCTATGAATGATGGAGTGATTATGGTGAGGGAGTGATGTCTTCGCCAAATTGATTTCTTACACCATTTGGTGCCTGGAAACTCCCTCTGAGCATTTTGTTTGCTTGAGTTCAATGACTGGACCTATGTGAATGGTGAGTGCAGAGCGCCCTCTAGTGTGTTGTCTTAATGGCACCATTTTCCAGTTTTTAGAGAAGGAAGTGTGTCCTGGGCATTATAAATTAAGCACAGCATATCTGATAAATCTGTTACCAAAGGGGAAAAGTGCATTGTGTGTACAGAATTCAGAGCTCCTATTAAATTCAACAGCAAATTAATATGCACTGGACGCCCCCTACTGGTATTATAGGTAATCGTAGGCATGTGGAATTTAGATATTTTATCTGCAGACATCCCTATTTTATTTCCCACAGACATGGATTCACAGCTACACTGCTCCATACTGTTTTACAACGTCTTCATTGCTCCTGCTTTCTAGTAAGTGTTTAATTTCAATGGAAACTTAGACTCACAGCTACACTGCTCAGTACTGCTGTGTAGTGTCCTCCTTGCTGCTGCTATCTAGTTTGTGTTTTATCTCACCACAGACTTGGATTCACAGTTACACTTCTCTGTACTGCTCTGCAGTGTCCTCCATGCTGCTGCTATCTAGTTTGTGTTTTATCTCACCACACACATGGATTCACAGCTACACTGCTATATACTTCTCTGGAGTGTCCTCCATGCTGCTGCTGCTATCTAGTTTGTGTTTTACTTCACCACAGACATGGCTTCACATCTACACTGCTCTGTACTGCTCTGGAGTGTCCTCCATGCTGCTGCTATCTAGTTTGTGTTTTATCTCACCACAGACTTGGCTTCACAGCTACACTGCTCAGTACAGCTGTGTAATGTCCTCCATTCTCCTTATCAGGTGTTACACAGAGACTGAAGAGCAAGAATCCCTCATGACTGTGTGCTGTGCAGCCGTCACCACCCACTAGCTCAGAGACTATTGAAAATTTGAGCAAGATCTTGCAGAAGGGAAAATGGTGAAAAACACACATGACAATTGTTCCGAGTAGTCGTCCGAAATGAGGAGTAGGTACACCGCTTACGTTCTTCTATTTTCAGCACTATTAGAGTAGATACATTGTGCTAGCACTATTAAAGTTTTATGATATATTATGTAATTGCATAGCCATTACTATTATGCATTAATCATTTCTATTTTTAAGCACTGGGCACTTTATTATCAAATATACTGCGCATACTGCTTTTATATATATTTGTAGTTTATTTGCACTTGTTTGTGCATGTGTAGGAATCTGTGCACTCTCATTATACAGCTGCACTAACATCACAGTCATTCACTGTCTTACATGTGTAATGCGCGTGCGCCTGTGTCTCGGGCTTCCCTTCCTCAAGGCCACGCCCCTGAGGAAGCGATAATTTGAACGCGAAACGCGCGTCGGGGTACGTGGTCCAGGTAAAGGCAGGACGCATCGCCATAATGGGTAATTAACCCCTTTTTTTACTAACATCACTTTGCATTGATATTGGGTGCAGCTGTGAGAATTAGAAGTCGTTATACTGGACTCTTAAGGCTACTATGGCAACACACACGTGTTATTTTGTTATTGTCCATTACAATGGATTACATGTCCTCTTTTCCTTCTGTTGGCACCTCACGTACATGTTGATCCTGTCCTTTTCTTCGGCCCGTTATTTACACCTGTGGATTAAATCACTTGGTGATTAAATCCCATGTATTACATTTTTGTACTTTTTATTTAGTATACATTTTTGTATGTTGTCAATTTCTTTGTATTAATACATTTTGGTGATATTTTATTGGTATATTTTGACTCGGTGTTCTTGATTATGCATTCTTTGCCGAGTCGCCTTTTACATGGGTAACTGTTATTCCGTTACTCGTAATTATATGTGGACCATTAGAGTAGAGCAGAGTGCCCTCGATAAACAGTGTCATAGATTCCCCCATAACCAGTGCCAGAAGAGTGCCCCCAATACATTTTGTCAGAAGAGTGCACCCATAATCAGTGTCACCTGGGTGCCCCTGATACATATTGTTAGTAGAGTGCCTCCATAAACATTGTAGAGAGATGTCATAAACGGTGTCAGTAGAGTGCCCCCCATAAACAGCTTCAGTAGAGTGCCCCCCATAAACAGCTTCGGTAGAGTGCCCCCCATAAACAGCTTCAGTAGAGTGCCCCCATAAATAGCTTCAGTAGAGTGCCCCCATAAATAGCTTCAGTAGAGTGCCCCCATAAACAGCTTCGGTAGAGTGCCCCCCATAAATAGCTTCAGTAGAGTGCCCCCCATAAACAGCTTCAGTACAGTGCCCCCATAAATAGCTCCAGTAGAGTGCCCCCCATAAACAGCTTCGGTAGAGTGCCCCCCATAAATAGCTTCAGTACAGTGCCCCCCATAAACAGCTTCGGTAGAGTGCCTCTATAAATAGTCAGTAGAGTGCCCCAATAAACAGCTTCAGTAGAGTGCCTCTATGAATAGTCAGTAGAGTGCCCCCATAAACAGCTTCAGTAGAGTGCCTCTATGTATAGTCAGTAGAGTGCCCCCCATAAACAGCTTCAGTAGAGTGCCTCTATAAATAGTCAGTAGAGTGCCCCAATAAACAGCTTCAGTAGAGTGCCTCTATGAATAGTCAGTAGAGTGCCCCCATAAACAGCTTCAGTAGAGTGCCTCTATGTATAGTCAGTAGAGTGCCCCCCATAAACAGCTTCAGTAGAGTGCCTCTATGAATAGTCAGTAGAGTGCCCCCATAAACAGCTTTGGTAGAGTGCCCCCCATAAACAGCTTCAGTAGAGTGCCTCTATGAATAGTCAGTAGAGTGCCCCCATAAACAGCTTCGGTAGAGTGCCTCTATGAATAGTCAGTAGAGTGCCCCCATAAACAGCTTCGGTAGAGTGCCTCTATGAATAGTCAGTAGAGTGCCCTCTGTAAGTGCCGCCATAATTTCAGAAGAGTTACCCCATAATCAGTTTCAGACGAGTTCCCCCCAAAAACAGTGGAATACAACTGTGGACAGTGTCAGTAGAGTGCCCCCCATAAAAAGTATCAGTAGAGAGTCCCCACAATAGTGTTATCAGAGTGTCCCAATGAATAAAGCCATTAAATTGCCTCCATAACCAGTGTTAGAGAGTAACCCTATAAACAGTGTCGGTATACTACCCCATTAATAGCATTGATATAGAGCAGTAGAGTGCCCCATTACCATCAGCAGAGTACCCCCCAATAAATTATACTGCGCGTAGTGTAAGCAAGGTTACTCCTATAAAGAGTGTTAGCTGAGTGCTCGGCAAACAAAGTACTAGCACTGTTCCTCCAAAAATAAGAGTGCCAGAAGAGTTCCTCCATAAGAAATATCGCCAGCAGGGGCCGTCTGATAGCAGAGTAATCGCCAGTGGTTGGTGCTCATTACATATTTCTACAGTCCCCATTAAAACCAGTGACGACGTCGAGCTCCCTCTAGTGGTGGCAGGCAGCAGCATTCTGCAGGAGATGTTCATGGGGAAGTAAAAGCTCCTGACAAATTGTGGTCGTTCTCTTTTAAAATTCCCTATTTAGCAGTAGAAGGACGATGTCTGTTTCATTACATTTTAGTTCTTTAAATAACCTTTGTGTCAGTGCGATCCCCCTGGGGGCGGTAATACCTCCTGATTAGACCATTTATTAGCGGCCGCAGCAGAAGCTTCTGTCTTCCTACAGTTCTATTGTGCGGACTGCTGACTCCGGCCTTCTCTGCAGCACTACTTCATCATCGCCTCCACCGGAGCAATTATACTGCGGCTTCATCCCATGTGCTGACTCCAAAATATCATTGTCTTCTGGGGATAATTTGTACCTTGCTCCAAGTGTAGAGGAAGAACGAGGCGATGATTAGCGGGACGGCATCGTGTATCATAACGACCCCGCCAAAGAGAGAGACCGGCGGCATTATAGTAGTTATATTCTTGTACATAGGGTGCAGTATTATAGTAGTTATATTCTTGTACATAGAAGCAGTATTATAGTAGTTATATTCTTGTACATAGGGGCAGTATTATAGTAGTTATATTCTTGTACATAGGAGCAGTATTATAGTAGTTATATTCTTGTACATAGGGTCAGTATTATAGTAGTTATATTCTTATACATACGGGCAGTATTATAGTAGTTATATTCTTGTACATAGGGGGCAGTATTATAGTAGTTATATTCTTGTACATAGGGGGCAGTATTATAGTAGTTATATTCTTGTACATAGGGGGCAGTATTATAGTAGTTATATTCTTGTACATAGGGGGCAGTATTATAGTAGTTATATTCTTGTACATAGGGGGCAGTATTATAGTAGTTATATTCTTGTACATAGGGGGCAGTATTATAGTAGGTATATTCTTATACATAGGAGCAGTATTATAGTAGTTATATTCTTGTACATAGGGGCAGTATTATAGTAGTTATATTCTTGTACATAGGGGCAGTATTATAGTAGTTATATTCTTGTACATCGGGGCAGTATTATAGTAGTTATATTCTTGTACATAGGGGCAGTATTATAGTAGTTATATTCTTGTACATAGGAGCAGTATTATAGTAATTATATTCTTGTACATAGGGTGCAGTATTATAGTAGTTATATTCTTGTACATAGGGGCAGTATTATAGTAGTTATATTCTTGTACATAGGGAGCAGTATTATAGTAGTTATATTCTTGTACATAGGGGCAGTATTATAGTAGTTATATTCTTGTACATAGGGGCAGTATTATAGTAGTTATATTCTTGTACATAGGGGCAGTATTATAGTAGTTATATTCTTGTACATAGGAGCAGTATTATAGTAATTATATTCTTGTACATAGGATGCAGTGTTATAGTAGTTATATTCTTGTACATAGGAGCAGTATTATAGTAATTATATTCTTGTACATAGGATGCAGTGTTATAGTAGTTATATTCTTGTACATAGGAGCAGTATTATAGTAATTATATTCTTGTACATAGGATGCAGTATTATAGTAGTTATATTCTTGTACATAGGGGCAGTATTATAGTAGTTATATTCTTGTACATAGGGGCAGAATTATAGTAGTTATATTCTTGTACATAGGGGCAGTATTATAGCAGTTATATTCTTGTACATAGGGGCAGAATTATAGTAGTTATATTCTTGTACATAGGGGCAGTATTATAGCAGTTATATTCTTGTACATAGGGGCAGTATTATAGCAGTTATATTCTTGTACATAGGGGCAGTATTATAGTAGTTATATTCTTGTACACAGGGGCAGTATTATAGTAGTTATATTCCTGTATATAGAGCAGTATTATAGTAGTTATATTCTTGTACATAGGAGCAGTATTATAGTAGATATATTCTTGTCCATAGGAGTAACATAGTAACATAGTAACATAGTTAGTAAGGCCGAAAAAAGACATTTGTCCATCCAGTTCAGCCTATATTCCATCATAATAAATCCCCAGATCTACGTCCTTCTACAGAACCTAATAATTGTATGATACAATATTGTTCTGCTCAAGGAAGACATCCAGGCCTCTCTTGAACCCCTCGACTGAGTTCGCCATCACCACCTCCTCAGGCAAGCAATTCCAGATTCTCACTGCCCTAACAGTAAAGAATCCTCTTCTATGTTGGTGGAAAAACCTTCTCTCCTCCAGACGCAAAGAATGCCCCCTTGTGCCCGTCACCTTCCTTGGTATAAACAGATCCTCAGCGAGATATTTGTATTGTCCCCTTATATACTTATACATGGTTATTAGATCGCCCCTCAGTCGTCTTTTTTCTAGACTAAATAATCCTAATTTCGCTAATCTATCTGGGTATTGTAGTTCTCCCATCCCCTTTATTAATTTTGTTGCCCTCCTTTGTACTCTCTCTAGTTCCATTATATTCTTCCTGAGCACCGGTGCCCAAAACTGGACACAGTACTCCATGTGCGGTCTAACTAGGGATTTGTACAGAGGCAGTATAATGCTCTCATCATGTGTATCCAGACCTCTTTTAATGCACCCCATGATCCTGTTTGCCTTGGCAGCTGCTGCCTGGCACTGGCTGCTCCAGGTAAGTTTATCATTAACTAGGATCCCCAAGTCCTTCTCCCTGTCAGATTTACCCAGTGGTTTCCCATTCAGTGTGTAATGGTGACATTGATTCCTTCTTCCCATGTGTATAACCTTACATTTATCATTGTTAAACCTCATCTGCCACCTTTCAGCCCAAGTTTCCAACTTATCCAGATCCATCTGTAGCAGAATACTATCTTCTCTTGTATTAACTGCTTTACATAGTTTTGTATCATCTGCAAATATCGATATTTTACTGTGTAAACCTTCTACCAGATCATTAATGAATATGTTGAAGAGAACAGGTCCCAATACTGACCCCTGCGGTACCCCACTGGTCACAGCGACCCAGTTAGAGACTATACCATTTATAACCACCCTCTGCTTTCTATCACTAAGCCAGTTACTAACCCATTTACACACATTTTCCCCCAGACCAAGCATTCTCATTTTGTGTACCAACCTCTTGTGCGGCACGGTATCAAACGCTTTGGAAAAATCGAGATATACCACGTCCAATGACTCACGTCATTGGACGAGATATACCACGTCCAATGAGTAGTATTATAGTACTTATATTCTTGTACATAGGAACAGTATTATAGTAGTTATATTCTTGTACATATGGGGCAGTATTATAGTAGTTATATTCTTGTACCTAGGAGCAGTATTATAGTATTATATTCTTGTACATAGGGGCAGTATTATAGTAGTTATATTCTTGTACATAGGAGCAGTATTATAGTAATTATATTCTTGTACATAGGAGCAGTATTATAGTAGTTATATTATTGTACATAGGGGCAGTATTATAGTAGTTATATTCTTGTACATAGGGGCAGTATTATAGTAGTTATATTCTTGTACATAGGAGCAGTATTATAGTACTTATATTCTTGTACATAGGAACAGTATTATAGTAGTTATATTCTTGTACATATGGGGCAGTATTATAGTAGTTATATTCTTGTACCTAGGAGCAGTATTATAGTATTATATTCTTGTACATAGGGGCAGTATTATAGTAGTTATATTCTTGTACATAGGAGCAGTATTATAGTAATTATATTCTTGTACATAGGAGCAGTATTATAGTAGTTAAATTCTTGTACATAGGAGCAGTATTATAGTACTTATATTCTTGTACATAGGAGCAGTATTATAGTAATTATATTCTTGTACATAGGGAGCAGTATTATAGTAGTTAAATTCTTGTACATAGGGAGCGGTATTATAGTAGTTATATTCTTGTACATAGGGAGCGGTATTATAGTAGCTATATTTTTGTACATAGGGGCAGTATTATAGTAGTTATATTCTTGTACATAGGGGCAGTATTATAGTAGTTATATTCTTGTACATAGGGGCAGTATTATAGTAGTTATATTCTTGTACATAGGGGCAGTATTATAGTAGTTATATTCTTGTACATAGGAGCAGTATTATAGTAGTTATATTCTTGTACATAGGAGCAGTATTATAGTAGTTAAATTCTTGTACATAGGGAGCAGTATTATAGTAGTTATTTTCTTGTACATAGGGGCAGTATTATAGTAGTTATATTCTTGTACATAGGAGCATTATTATAGTAGTTATATTCTTGTACATAGGGACAATATTATAGTACTTATATTCTTGTACATAGGAGCAGTATTATAGTAGTTATATTTTTGTACATATGGGGCAGTATTATAGTAGTTATTTTCTTGTACCTAGGAGCAGTATTATAGTAGTTATATTCTTGTACATAGGGGCAGTATTATAGTATTATATTCTTGTACATAGGAGCAGTATTATAGTAATTATATTCTTGTACATAGGGAGCAGTATTATAGTAGTTAAATTCTTGTACATAGGGAGCGGTATTATAGTAGTTATATTCTTGTACATAGGGAGCGGTATTATAGTAGCTATATTTTTGTACATAGGGGCAGTATTATAGTAGTTATATTCTTGTACATAGGGGCAGTATTATAGTAGTTATATTCTTGTACATAGGGGCAGTATTATAGTAGTTATATTCTTGTACATAGGGGCAGTATTATAGTAGTTATATTCTTGTACATAGGAGCAGTATTATAGTAGTTATATTCTTGTACATAGGAGCAGTATTATAGTAGTTAAATTCTTGTACATAGGGAGCAGTATTATAGTAGTTATTTTCTTGTACATAGGGGCAGTATTATAGTAGTTATATTCTTGTACATAGGAGCATTATTATAGTAGTTATATTCTTGTACATAGGGACAATATTATAGTAGTTATATTCTTGTACATAGGGGCAGTATTATAGTAGTTATATTCTTGTACATAGGGAGCAGTATTATAGTAGTTATATTCTTGTACATAGGAGCAGTATTATAGTAGTTATATTCTTGTACATAGGAGCAGTATTATAGTAGTTAAATTCTTGTACATAGGGAGCAGTATTATAGTAGTTATTTTCTTGTACATAGGGAGCGGTATTATAGTAGCTATATTCTTGTACATAGGGGCATTATTATAGTAGTTATAGTCTTATACATAGGGGCAGTATTATAGTAGTTATATTCTTGTACATAGGAGCAGTATTATAGTAGTTATATTCTTGTACATAGGGAGCAATATTATAGTAGCTATATTCTTGTACATAGGGGCAGTATTATAGTAGTTATATTCTTGTACATAGGGGCAGTATTATAGTAGTTATATACTTGCACATAGGAGCAGTATTACAGTAGTTATATTCTTGTACATAGGAGCAGTATTATAGTAGTTATATTCCTGTATATAGAGCAGTATTATAGTAGTTATATTCTTGTACATAGGGGGCAGTATTATAGTAGTTATATTCTTGTGCATAGGGGCAGTATTATAGTAGTTTTATTCTTGTACATAGGGGCAGTATTATAGTAGTTATATTCTTGTACATAGGGGCAGTATTATAGTAGTTATATTCCTGTATATAGAGCAGTATTATAGTAGTTATATTCTTGTACATAGGAGCAGTATTATAGTAGATATATTCTTGTCCATAGGAGTAGTATTATAGTACTTATATTCTTGTACATAGGAGCAGTATTATAGTAGTTATATTCTTGTACATATGGGGCAGTATTATAGTAGTTATATTCTTGTACATAGGGGCAGTATTATAGTAGTTATATTTTTGTACATAGGAGCATTATTATAGTAGTTATATTCTTGTACATAGGGACAATATTATAGTAGTTATATTCTTGTACATAGGGGCAGTATTATAGTAGTTATATTCTTGTACATAGGAGCAGTATTATAGTAGTTATATTCTTGTACATAGGAGCAGTATTATAGTAGTTATATTCTTGTACATAGGAGCAGTGTTATAGTAGTTATATTCTTGTACATAGGGACAGTATTATAGTAGTTATATTCTTGTACATAGGAGCAGTGTTATAGTAGTTATATTCTTGTACATAGGAGCAGTGTTATAGTAGTTATATTCTTGTACATAGGGACAGTATTATAGTAGTTATATTCTTGTACATAGGGGCAGTATTATAGTAGTTATATTCTTGTACATAGGGGGCAGTATTATAGTAGTTATATTCTAGTACATAGGAGCAGTATTATAGTAGTTATATTCTTGTACATAGGGGCAGTATTATAGTAGTTATATTCTTGTACATAGGGGGCAGTATTATAGTAGTTATATTCTAGTACATAGGAGCAGTATTATAGTAGTTATATTCTTGTACATAGGAGCAGTATTATAGTAGTTATATTCTTGTACATAGGAGCAGTATTATAGTAGTTATATTCTAGTACATAGGAGCAGTATTATAGTAGTTATATTCTTGTACATAGGGGCAGTATTATAGTAGTTATATTCTTGTACATAGGGGGCAGTATTATAGTAGTTATATTCTAGTACATAGGAGCAGTATTATAGTAGTTATATTCTTGTACATAGGGGCAGTATTATAGTAGTTATATTCTTGTACATAGGAGCAGTATTATAGTAGTTATATTCTTGTACATAGGGACAGTATTATAGTAGTTATATTCTTGTACATAAGAGCAGTATTATAGCAGTTATAATTACTCTTGTACTTGAGACTGCCTTATAGACAGTCATATTGAGATCATGTCCTGAGATGCTGTTTGTCTTTTTAAAAGGGAAAGCACTAAAGAGTAGGATCTGAGTGAGGGATTGTCACCTGTTGTGTGGCATAGACTAAAGGGCAATTGATAAGTCCTGATAATCAGCGAATATATATATATACTAATTCCCGGACATTTAAACTTGTCGCACTTCAGCTAATGAATAATGAAAATGGTAGTTCATTGTCTGATCCTGTGATCGGATTGTTTATGCATCAAAGTCATTGTTTTCAGCAGCACTTCCCCTTGGTCTGGGGTCTGTATAATCTACACATTTGTGTTAATTTGATGGCGTACATTGTGGCTTTCCATGTAGAAATAAGTTGAGCTCATAAATACTTCTTAATGCAGATTCCCTCAGCTGGTATTTTAATGGTTAAAATTAGAATGATAAATGCACATTAATTCTCAGCCGCCAGCAGCCATTAGTCAGTGACTGGTCCTATTACCGGCTCTACACTGCCTCCTAGTGGGAGAAAATTGTTTCTTGTGATTCCATTTAGTTTAGGAGAAATCCGCTGTGTCCTGAGACCCGATGAGACTGATATATGACACTGATATATGACATACAGAACGTGATGTTACTCTGTAAGGTCCATACCTTTGTGAAAAACTTTCCATTGGAGAACAAAGTGCTGATGTTAGTGCTTTTGTCACCACATTTTCAGTGCAGTGATCATTAGTAATAGTCGTAAAAACACACCATTTGTTACTGTTAGTGTTGAGCGATACCTTCCGATATCCGAAAATATCGGTATCCTATTGGATCGGCCGATATCTAAAAAATATCAGATAATGCCGATACCCGATACCAATGCAAGTCAAAGGGACAAAAATATCGGAATTAAAATAAACCCTTTCTTAGGTTAATTCTACATGAAGGAAAACAACTAAGAATATTGTAGGATGTATTGGGGGAGATGGAGGAGACATTAAAGGCATAGAGCTTTAGCCCAATCAAATGGAATAGCAGGAATCAATTTTTTTTTAAGACGTTCGGAGTTACATATTGACTATGTTAAGCTTTTTTATATTTTGTCAGATATTTATGTTTCACTACTTCCATGCTCCTCACCTTCTTTTTTACTTCTTCATCTTCCTCAGCAGCAGCATCTTTTTCATCAACTTCTTCTTCACCTTATTCATCTTCTTCTTACATAGTAACATAATTAGTAAGGCCGAAAAAAGACATTTGTCCATCCAGTTCAGCCTATATTCCATCATAATAAATCCCCAGATCTACGTCCTTCTACAGAACCTAATAATTGTATGATACAATATTATTCTGCTCCAGGAAGACATCCAGGCCTCTCTTGAACCCCTCGATTGAGTTCGCCATTATGATGGAATATAGGCTGAACTGGATGGACAAATGTCTTTTTTCGGCCTTACTAACTATGTTACTATGTTACTATCAGTCCATGATCTAACCAGGTGCTTACAGGACTCCAGTCCATCCACGGACATTCCAACACTCTGTCTATTCCAGGACTCACACTCTTACCCGGTGCTTGCAGGACTCCAGCCCATCCCAGGACAATCCAACACCCTCGAGCATTTAGTCCATAGCCTCAGCAGTGCTTCCAGGACTCCAGTCCATCACAGGACAATCCAACACACAGGCTATTGCAGGACTCACTCTTACCAGGCCTTGCAGGACTCCAGTCAATAGCAGGACAATCCAACACCCTCAAGCATTCAGCCCATAGCCTCAGCAGTGCTTCCAGGACTCCACTCCACTTTAGGATAATCCAACACCCAGGCTATTGCAGGACGCACGAATCTCAGTGCTTCCACGACTCCAACCCATACCAGGACAATCCAACACTGACCGTTCATCAGGTCCACGGTCTCAGTGCTTCCAGGACTTCTCCAATACCAGGAGAATCCAACACCGACCCTCCAGGACCTTGCACATGGACCAAACGGATCCATACACAGGAACCACACAGGAACATGTGATCCACACCCTGGTCACATTACATACCTGTAACCACTCCCCTGGGTGGGAGTGTGGGTGTGTGTGGCTAGTTTGACCCTCCCATCTCTCATAACTAGCCCTGCCAATCTCCCATTAGCATTACACAACTACTTGTGGGACTACAGGTCCCAGCACACCAACCAAACTTCAGACTGACAGCACAGAGTGTCTTCCTCTGCAATACACACTGTTGTGAATTCTGCTCTTGGGCTCCCTCCGGTGGTTGTTGATGGTAATGCAGTTATTCCTGAGCAGCAGTCTTAGACAGGTGTTTCTGCTAATTGCAATTCTGACTGGGGTATTTAGCTGTGCAGGACTCATTAGTCCTTGCCAGTAGTCAATGTTCCTTTGGAAGTGTTGGTCCTCTGCCTGGCCTCTCCTGCTTGCTGCCAATTCAGCTAAGATAAGTGTTTGCTTCATTTTTTAGACACACTGCTGTGTGTTTATTTTCTGTGCTTATCTTGTTTCTATTTTGTTCCTGCTAGACTGTGCCTGATGTTTTTCTTAGTCTAGTTGGACTCGCTGGAGTCGTAGATATACTCTCCACATCTTTAGTTAGGTGGTGGAGTTTTTGTATTTTTCTGCTGTGGATATTTTGTAGTGTTTTATGCTGACCGCATAGTATCCTGTACTTTCCTTTCCTATCTAGGTAGAAGTGGCCTCCTTTGCTTATCCCTGTTTTCTGTCTGCGTGTGTCTTTTCCTCTCCTTCTCACAGTCATTATTTGTGGGGGGCTACCTATCCCTTGGGAATCTACTCTGAGGCAAGAGAGTTTTCCTATTTCCATCTTTAGGGATATTTAGTCCTTAGGCTGTGTCGAGGTGTCTAGGTCTGGTTAGGCACACCCCACGGCTACTTCTAGTTGCGGTGATAGGATCAGGGTTTGCGGTCAGTAAAGTTACCACTGCTCCAGCGAAGGTCTTTTCATGCTGCTCCAAGTCCACCTGATCATAACAGTACTACTGGCCAACAATGAGTTAATTGCATCTCAGAAGAAGGGAGATCTTGAGCCATTTTTTTTCTCCAGTCTGTTTTGTCTTCTCCTCCCTCTTTATCTCTGGGTGGCTGAAGAGCCTTGTGCTAGCATGAATGTTCAGGAATTAGTTTCTCGTATAGACCAGCTTGCTGCTAGAGTACAGGGTATTTCTGATTACATTGTTCAGACTCCTGCTTTAGAACCGAAAATACCTACTCCTGATTTGTTTTTTGGTGACAGGTCCAAATTTTTGAGTTTTAAAAACAACTGTAAACTGTTTTTTGCATTGAAACCTCGATCCTCCGGTGATTCCATTCAACAAGTTAAAATCATCATTTCCCTGCTGCGTGGTGATCCACAGGATTGGGCATTTTCCCTGGAATCTGGGGATCCTGCTTTGCTTAATGTAGACTCCTTCTTTCAGGCGTTAGGATTACTGTATGATGAACCTAATTCGGTGGATCAAGCTGAGAAGACCTTGTTGGCCCTGTCTCAGGGTCAAGAGGCGGCAGAATTGTATTGTCAGAAATTCAGAAAATGGTCTGTATTGACTAAATTGAATAATGATGCTTTGGCGGTAATTTTCAGAAAGGGTCTTTCTGAATCCGTTAAAGATGTTATGGTGGGGTTTCCCACACCCTCCAATCTGAGTGATTCTATGTCTCTGGCCATTCAGCGGTGGTTGTTGATGGTAATGCAGTTATTCCTGAGCAGCAGTCATGGACAGGTGTTTCTGCTAATTGCAATTCTCACTAGGGTATTTAGCTGTGCAGGACTCATTAGTCCTTGCCAGTAGTCAATGTTCCTTTGGAAGTGTTGGTCCTCTGCCTGGCCTCTCCTGCTTGCTGCCAATTCAGCTAAGATAAGTGTTTGCTTCATTTTTTAGACACACTGCTTATCTGTGCTTATCTTGTTTCTATTTTGTTCCTGCTAGACTGTGCCTGATGTTTTTCTTAGTCTAGTTGGACTCGCTGGAGTCGCAGATATACTCTCCACATCTTTAGTTAGGTGGTGGAGTTTTTGTATTTTTCTGGTGTGGATATTTTGTAGTGTTTTATGCTGACCGCATAGTATCCTGTACTTTCCTTTCCTATCTAGGTAGAAGTGGCCTCCTTTGCTTATCCCTGTTTTCTGTCTGCGTGTGTCTTTTCCTCTCCTTCTCACAGTCATTATTTGTGGGGGGCTATCTATCCTTTGGGAATCTACTCTGAGGCAAGAGAGTTTTCCTATTTCCATCTTTAGGGATATTTAGTCCTTAGGCTGTGTCGAGGTGTCTAGGTCTGGTTAGGCACACCCCACAGCTACTTCTAGTTTCGGTGATAGGATCAGGGTTTGCGGTCAGTAAAGTTACCACTGCTCCAGCGAAGGTCTTTTCATGCTGCTCCAAGGCCACCTGATCATAACAACATACACCGGCCATTTACACTCCTGCCGGACTTTGTCTCATGACATTTATGCCTCCAAGCGCATCTTGAAGTGCACACACAGCGCCCCCTGGCTGTATCGTGGGTCACGGCACAACAGTAGGCTGAGGCCTAATTGGAGCAAGTTTAAAATCTGTAGTAGTGTGAATGTGGAGGGAACAGGAGAAATTGCCGCACACACAGCTGGGGATCAGCTGACTTTACTGAACCCCAAAACACTGGAGCATGTGTTGACTGTGCAGACGGCACTTCTGAGCAGCAACTGGCGGTGTTGGAGCCCAGAGATTACAGGAGAAACAGAGTGTAGGCTGAGGCCTAATTGGAGCAAGTTGAAAGGGAACCTGTCACCCCCCAGGCGTTTGTAACTAAAAGAGCCACCTTGTGCAGCATTAATGCTGCACAAGGAAAAGGTGGCTCTTTTAGTTATGCTCCTTGCACACACTGAAGTAAACACTTATAAAATGTGCCCCCTCTTACCGTGAAACCGTCCCAGAGACGGGACTTTCCTTCTTAATGAGACGCAGCACAGCCGTCATTCATCATACCCCTTTGGCGCCGGGAGCTGCCTCCTCAGCGTTGTTTGAATCTGTCCCGGAGCCTGCGCTGTTATGTTATCCCTTGGGCATGCGCAGTTAGCACTGCCCGTCTTCTCACATCATTTGATGTTAGGCTTACTGCGCCTGTGCGGCCGCGCTGCCCAGATCCCGCCCCACAGTGTCTTCTGATTTATTCACACTGTGAGGCTGGGATTCATGGGCATTCGCAGTGCATATCTTCGCCTCTCCTCATCTCCTTCCGCCTTCTTCAGACTGTGCCGCGCAAGCTGATCCCTAAGCCACGGCTGCCCTCATATCGGTCATAACAGGTAAGCGTTCACGGGTCCATGTGGAGGTGGACTGTGATGGCTCCTGCAGCACTGATTCAGAGGAACTGGAGTATGAGGAGGAGTCAATGTGTACAGACTGGATTCCTGCAATCCTAGTTGGCAGAACAGGTACAGCGCCACTCTCAAGATCTGTACCCAGCTCCACAACATTTACCCAATGGGCAGTGAGGGAAAGGTATCGTCCCTGTCCATGGTGACTGGTCCACGCATCGGTGGTGAGGTGGACCTTGCTACTGACGGCATTTAGTAGCGCATGTTTAATGTTTCCCTCCACATGCTTTTGCAGGGCAGGGACGGCTTGCCTGCTGAAATAAAAGCGGCTGGGCACGTTGTATTGTGGGACTGCCAATGCCATCAGGTTACGGAAGGTGTCAGTCTCCACCAGCCTGAATGAGAGCATTTCAAGGGACAGTAGTTTTGCAATGCCAGCATTCAGAGCCTGTGCTCGGGGGTGGTTTGCCGAGAATGGCCGCCTTTTCTCCCATGCCTGTGCTACCGATGGCTGTAGACTGGGTTGGGAGTGTGAGGATGACAGGGAACGTGGTGCTGTGGGTGGAATTACACTGTGTCTCTGTACAACAGTGCGAGAGGTTATTCCATGGCGATCCTGTGAAGAAGCCGAACCAGCAGTGTGTGAGCTGGAGGAAGAGGCTACAACACGAGCTGAAGAGGTGGTAGGTGCCGCTGTAGGTTGGCCTAGGTCTTCAGTGTGTTTTTGTAACCACCACGTGCTTGGTCCGCACATGTTTCCACATATTTGTGGTATTGAGGATGCTGACACTTTTCCCTCTTTTGACTTTCTGATTACACAGCTTGCATTTGACAAAGCAAATGTCATCTGCAACTGTGTCAAAAAAGGACCAGGCACTGCAAGTCTTGGGAGTGCCCGTTTTTGGTTTTGGAAGAGGCATGCTCCTAATGGGTGCCGAAGTGGAGTCTACAGGCAACGCAGTCTTCCCCCTCCCTCTCCCTCCTTTTTGGGCCGTTCGGGGGATTTCTTCCTCAGAGCTGCTCCCACCACCTTCCTGTACCTCACGCCCTGATGGGTCAAGGACCTCATCAGCTACACTACCCTCTTCAAACAACTGTTTCTCCTGGGTAGTCTCAGCAGCACAGTACGCACCAGAAAGTGGCACCTGAGTCTCATCATCAGATGCGTACTGAGGTGTGCTGACCGTAGGCACTGGCCCACCCGCCTCTTCAGATTCAGAGAGACAAAGCAGTTGCGCATCACTGCATACTGCCTCTTCAGTTTCTCGAATGCTGCTTGGCTGGCCCCCTCTTTCCAAGCCAAGAGATTCAGAGAACAGAAGTAGAAATGGCACCTGTCCTGGGCTCTCTGACTGCCTGGGCAATTTGGCAGGTGGTGAAGAGACAGATGGGTGCTCTTCAGTGCCCTGTGCCTGAGAGGATGTGGCACTAATTGAAGTCGATGCGTTAGCTGCCATCCATCCGACAACGGCTTCAATTTGTTCATCCCGCAGCAGTGGGGTACGGCGAGCTTCTACAAAGCTGTGCATGAAGGACTGTTCCCTGCTAAAACTTGGGGATGATGAGTCACCGGTGCCCGCAGCAGGCACAGAATCCCCACGTCCTCTCCCTGCAGAAACTCCACGCCCACGACCACGTGCCTTACTAACCTACAATGCAATAGATGAGGCTCCAAAAAATAGGCTAATACTAATCTGGCTGGGGCTGCAGGGCACAAGGCTGCAGAAAGGCTCCTCTATGTACTCCTATATAGTGTTTTTCCGCAATCTAGCAGGATACGGATGGAAACCCACTAATAGGATAAATCAGGAAAAATGTGCAGCAGGCAGCACTAATTGAAAAAAGGACAATGGAACAGTATGAGGCAGTGACGCACCCTGAGCTGACTACAACTGGCTGTGGCTGCAGAACAGACTACAGCGTGAGCTGCACTCACACACAGTGACCTTGCAGACAGCCGTGAACAGCGCTGCAAGGCAAAAGCAAGGTTCTCACACAGTGGTTGCTAAATTAGCCTGTGTAAAGCACAATGAAGCAAATCGCTATCTCAAACTATCTCAAACTATCCCTCAGTCAGAACAGCAGCGTCCTGTCCCTAACTGAATTCACAGCAGAGTGAACCCAAAGTGGCGGCTGCGGCTTTTATAGTGCATCATGACATCATTTCAGCAGCCAATCACAGCCATGCCAGTAGTTACATGCCTACCATGCAGAACAGGATGTGCCCACACTTCTAATGATTCCTCATTGGCTGAATTAAATCAAACTGGCTCATTGCATTATGGGAACTTCCGATTCTGTTATCCGATATTGCAAAAGTATCGGAACTCAGTATAGGAATTCCGATACCCCGAATATCGGCCGATACCCGATATTTGCACTAGTTACTGTACGATGACACGCAATGATAAAATAAGAGATGGAGTAGTTGCATGAGCTGTAATTGGGATGAGTGTAAAGTCACCACTAAACATATGCTAACCGAAGTGTGTGCAGCTGTGCAGTGCAAAATATAGCTAGAAAGAAAGTGCTAATTTAAAATAAATGGCAAAAATGAGATAAAATCTTTTTGCCTTTGAAAATGAAATCCCGAATATGTCCATCATATAGCGATAGTTTGTCATTAACCACAGTGAGCACACTGAATGTTCATTGCATCCTGTATTATACTCCAGAGCTGCACTCACTATTCTGCTGGTGCAGTCACTGTGTACATACATTACATTACTGATCCTGAGTTACATCCTGTATTATACTCCAGAGCTGCACTCACTATTCTGCTGGTGCAGTCACTGTGTACAGACATTAGATTACTGATCCTGAGTTACATCCTGTATTATACTCCAGAGCTTCACTCACTATTCTGCTGGTGCAGTCACTGTGTACATAGATTACATTACTGATCCTGAGTAACATCATGTATTATACCCCAGAGCTGCACTCACTATTCTGCTGGTGCAGTCACTGTACATATATTACATTACTGATCCTGAGTTACATCCTGTATTATACTTCAGAGCTTCACTCACTATTCTGCTGGTGCAGTCACTGTGTACATACATTACATTACTGATCCTGAGTTACATCCTGTATTATACTCCAGAGCTGCACTCACTATTCTGCTGGTGCAGTCACTGTGTGCATACATTACATTACTGATCCTGAGTTACATCCTGTATTATACTCCAGAGCTGCACTCACTATTCTGCTGGTGCAGTCACTGTGTGCATACATTACATTACTGATCCTGAGTTACATCCTGTATTATACCCCAGAGCTGCACTCACTATTCTGCTGGTGCAGTCGCTGTGTACATACATTACATTACTGATCCTGAGTTACATCCTGTATTATACCCCAGAGCTGCACTCACTATTCTGCTGGTGCAGTCACTGTGTACATACATTACATTACTGATCCTGAGTTACATCCTGTATTATACCCCAGAGCTTCACTCACTATTCTGCTGGTGCAGTCACTGTGTACATACATTACATTACTGATCCTGAGTTACATCCTGTATTATACCCCAGAGCTGCACTCACTATTCTGCTGGTGCAGTCACTGTGTACATACATTACATTACTGATCCTGAGTTATATCCTGTATTATATTCCAGAGCTGCATTCACTATTCTGCTGGTGCAGTCACTGTGTACATACATTACATTACTGATCCTGAGTTACATCCTGTATTATACTCCAGAGCTGCACTCACTATTCTGCTGGTGCAGTCACTGTGTACATACATTACATTACTGATCCTGAGTTACCTCCTGTATTATACCCCAGAGCTGCACTCACTATTCTGCTGGTGCAGTCACTGTGTACATACATTACATTACTGATCCTGAGTTACCTCCTGTATTATACTCCAGAGCTGCACTCACTATTCTGCTGGTGCAGTCACTGTGTACATACATTACATTACTGATCCTGAGTTACCTCCTGTATTATACCCCAGAGCTGCACTCGCTATTCTGCTGGTGCAGTCACTGTGTAATAGAGTACATGTTGTATAAATCTGTATGTAGTGAGCCCCCCCTAGTGGTGATTGTATAAATCTGTATGAAGTGAACTCTTTTATTATAAAAATACAAAACTTACAATCAATGAATAGCAAAAATCAAAACCCCAGCAAAAGCAACTGTCCGAGTCCAACATTACCCCTCCCAGTCCAAAGCAAAGTCCGAGTCCAGCATAACTGCCCCCAGTCAAAGCAACCCCGCAAAAGAAAACAAACTGCCTTCTTCTTTCTCAGAGAAGCTTCCTCCATCTTTCCTTCTTATGCTGTTTTCTGTCCTTTACTTGTCTTTTCAGTTTTTGATTCTCCAGATCTCCTCCTCCCCAGGTTACCTCACCCATGGAGAGAAGAAACATTTTATTAATACACGCACATACACACTTCATACCAAACCTGACAAAGAAAACTTCTGGTCTATCGCCCAAAAAGAAACACTATAGCCACCTGGCTTAAACACATCTATCTAAAACACACAACAATTTTTTTTTTTTTTATTTTATATTTTTTTCCCCCTCTTTTTTCCTTTTTACACAGCAAATACAACCATAAACAACCTACCACCAAACCCCTCCCTCCCACCACAAAAAAAACAAAAACACACAATACAAAAATAAGCTCACCAAGGAACTCATATCCTCTTGCTTGTATGACAGATGCATTAACCCTGAAAGCCACAGGATCATCACCTTACATTACAATACAATGTTACATAATTCTCTATATACAACACTTACCCAGAGCCAGGATTGGTGCCTGTAAGCCCTATATCAGTAATTCACTTCTGCAAAACAAAAATCTGATAGTGAAAAGCCCCAGCCCGCCACCGGGAAACCGGAGATGACAGGCTTCTACCCTAGCAATCCTTACTCTACCAGCCGTCCCTACCTGTCTAGACATCTGCCCCTATTTTTCTACCTACCTTTCCCTGTCTCTCCCTGCCTGACCCTACTACCCTACCTAACTGTCCATAGGCTGTCCCTATCCTGTCCCTAACTATCTACCTGTCCCTACTGAGTCTATCTACCTGTCCCTATCATTTACCTGCTTATCTAAGCCCTAGGTACATTAAATGAGAACCCTCTCCAGAGAAGAGAGGCCCTCGCTGCACCTAGCCTGTCATACTCCAGAGAGCGCACCTTCACCAGGCCACCCAGAATATTCCTAACAACCTCGTCCCGGGGGAGGATTTTCTGCTGAGTTGACACTAAGCACCGTGGGTTCCACGTGTAAGACATGACGACTAAACTGACTAGAAATAAAGTGCCCCGATCTCGGCCACCCAGGGATCCGAATGCCCCATACGCCCACTCCGCATAGGAAAGGTGTGCCAGCCGAGGCCAGCCTATGGAAGCACCCACCCTGTTGTAGACCCCTGTATTAAAAGGACACTGAAGGAGGAAGTGCTCCATGCTTTCCAGCGTGTCGTAACACCCCTCATGGGGACAACCCCGATCATCGGAGTTCCTACACTTCAGGTTTTCCCTTACGTACAGTTTCCCATAGAAGCAGCGCCAAGCCAAGTCCCAAAACTTCAAGGGGACCCGTATAGAATTCAATAACCTCAGCCCACCCTCCAGATCCCGACTTGGGCAATCTTTGAGCGCCAGACGCTTCTGGAAATGGGTCAACAGGACCCTCCTGTCAAGGAATTTCCTCGACATGGTCCTGATCTCCCACATTCCCAGACCCCACCGGCGGATCACCTTCAGAACCAGGGTAGCGTAAGCCGGGAGATGCCCGTGCGGTGTGTGCAGGTCCTTCACTTGCCCTCCTGTCTCCCATTCCTGGAAGAAAGGCCGAAGCCATCCCCTGCAGGAGAATACCCACGGAGGAGCCCTCTCTGACCAGAGGTTGGCGATGTTAGTCTTGACAAAAGTGTTTATTAGAAACACCACTGGGTTGACCATACCCAACCCTCCTAGTCTCCTTGTGCGATATGTGACCTCCCGCTTGACTAGGTTCAGCCTATTTCCCCATAACATCTGAAAAAACAGGCTGTAGACCCGTGTCCAGAGCGGCTCTGGCAACATGCAGACACTGCCCAGGTATATAAACAAGGGTAGCTAAAAACCCTTAACCAGGCTAACCCTTTCCCTCAGGGTCAAAGACCAACCCTTCCATTGGTCCACCTTCTGGGCGGTGATCTTAAGTCTGCCCTCCCAATTTTGCTGGGGGTAGTCCCCAGGGCCAAACTCGATGCCAAGGATTTATGCCGATGCCTGGGGCTCTGGAAGAGTGTCCGGGAGACCAAAACTAGGGTCTCCCCCTCCCAGCCAGAGACTCTCACACTTTTCCTGATTAATTCTGGACCCAGAAGCCTCCGAGTAGCGATCGACCTCAGACATGACCCACTCCGCCTCCTCACCCGAGGACACGAAAAGGGAGACGTCATCGGCATACGCTACCACCCTCAGAGTGGCTTCCGGGGCCACCTGGTCCATCCTGACTCCCGCCAACGGCCCACCCTCAATCCTCCTTAAAAGGGGATCTATCGCGAACACGTATAACAGCGGGCTCAATGGACAGCCCTGGCGGACCCCAGACCCAACCTCAAAAGGGCGGCCAGACCAACCATTCACGAGCGGGAAAGTCTCTGCCCCTGCATACAAGATCTTTAGCCCATTTACAAACCCCCCAGGCAGACCGTAACTCAGAAGGACGGACCAGAGGTACTCATGGTTAACCCGATCAAAAGCCTTCGCCTGGTCTAAGGACAGCAAGTACCCCTTCCAGTGACCTGCCCTGCCCTGCTCCACTGCCTCTCGGACACCGAGCACAGCACTAAACGTACTGCGGCCTGGAACAGAGCAGTGCTGGGCCCCCGAAAGGAGCCGGGGTGCAAACTTCACCAGCCGTTTGAACAGCACCTTTGCCAGAACCTTCCAGTCCGTATTGAGAAGCGCTATGGGATGCCAATTCTCAAAACGGGACGGGTCCTTACCCTTTGACAGGATAATCAGGGCAGACTGCCTCATCGACTGGGAAAGAACGCCCGAGGAGAGACACTCGTTAAACACCTCAGTCAAGAGAGGGACCAAGGAGTCCCTAAAGGTCTTATAAAACTCGGATGTTAAGCCATCCGGACCTGGCGATTTCTTCATCATGTTCCGATCCAGATCCCTCTTCCCCAAGAGGTGTGAGTAGAAAGATCTGATCACCTCCAGGATCCCTGATTTGGATCTTTTCAGGGAACCCGTATCGTCGACCAAACCTGTCACCACCTTACAACTCACTGACATCTTACAGTTTCTGTAGGGGTCAGGCGAGCGGTACCTCCCGAAATCCCTCTCAAAAACCAAAGATGTGTGCCTATCGTACTGACACCTCTTGAGTAAAGACTTCACTCTGGAGATCTCCTCACGGTCACCTCCAGCCGAGACGAGATGTTCGAGTTTCCTCCTCAGTTCCTGACACAGGCGGTACCTGCTCAGGCTCCTGAGGCTCGAGAGCTGGCGGAAGAAACTCGCAACCCGATCCTTGAACATCTCCCACCACTCTGACTTATCGCTACAGAGATCCAAAAGCGGTACCTGGCTCTGAAGAAAGTCCTCAAAGGATTGTCTTATCTCTGCTTCTTCCAAGAGGGACGAATTCAGCTTCCATAGTCCCCTTCCCATCCGAGGGGTTTCTGAAACATTCAGAGAAAAAGAAATCAGACAGTGATCGGAGAACTCCACCTCAACAACGGACACTGCTGAAGAGATGGCTTCCTCCTTTAAAAAAACCTGTCTATCCTAGACCTACAATTACCTCTATGAAAGGTGAAACCACAGTGACCTGGGGTGTGCCGGATGTGGACATCCACCAGGCGAGCGTCACTAGCTATGCTATTAAAGGTACCGTCACACTAGACGATATCGCTAGCGATCCGTGATGTTGCAGCGTCCTCGCTAGCGATATCGTCCAGTGTGACAGGCAGCAGCGATCAGGCCCCTGCTGTGCTGTCGCTGGTCGGGGAAGAAAGTCCAGGTAACCAGGGTAAACATCGGGTAACTAAGCGCAGGGCCGTGCTTAGTAACCCGATGTTTACCCTGGTTACCATCCTAAAAGTAAAAAAAACAAACAGTATATACTTACCTACAGCCGTCTGTCCTCCAGCGCTGTGCTCTGCACTCCTCCTGTACTGGCTGTGAGCGTCGGTCAGCCGGAAAGCAGAGCGGTGACGTCACTGCTCTGCTTTCCGGCCGCTGTGCTCACACAGACAGTACAGGAGGAGTGCAGAGCACAGCGCTGGAGGACAGACAGCGTTAGGTAAGTATGTACTGTTTGTTTTTTTTACTTTTAGGATGGTAACCAGGGTAAACATCGGGTTACTTAGCGCAGCCCTGCGCTTAGTTACCCGATGTTTACCCTGGTTACCGGCATCGTTGGTCGCTGGAGAGCGGTCTGTGTGACAGCTCTCCAGCGACGCTGCAGCGATCCGGATCGTTGTCGGTATCGCTGCAGCGTCGCTAAGTGTGACGGTACCTTAAAGGGACTCTGTCACCTGAATTTGGCGGGACTGGTTTTGGGTCATATGGGCGGAGTTTTCGGGTGTTTGATTCACCCTTTCCTTACCCACTGGGTGCATGCTGGCTGCAATATTGGATTGAAGTTCATTCTCTGTCCTCCATAGTACACGCCTGCGCAAAGCAATCTTGCCTTGTGCAGGCGTGTACTATGGAGGACAGAGAATGAACTTCAATCCAATATTGCAGCCAGCATGCACCCAGTGGGTAAGGAAAGGGTGAATCAAACACCCGAAAACTCCGCCCATATGACCCAAAACCAGTCCCGCCAAATTCAGGTGACAGAGTCCCTTTAAGAGTATTACTATCATAAGCCAGCCGGTCAATGGAGCCTCCCCTATCACGAAGCCTTGTGACAGTGTTAAAGTCACCGCCAAAGACCACCTGCCTACTCGTAAAAAGATAGGGCTTAATCTTCAGGAAGAGATATTTACGGTCCCACTTTGACTGCGGACCATAGATGTTAATGAGCCGAAGCTCCTGTCCCCTCATGAAGACGTCTAAGACCAGGCACCTCCCCATTTCTACCTCGATAACTCTCCGGCATTCAACCGATGCAGTCTTAAAAAGGATTGCCACCCGGCTACATGGCTCGGCCGCAAGAGACCAGTACGAAGACCCGCACCTCCACTCGCTCTTCGCCTTGCGTATGGCCCCCATATCGGTAAGCCTGGTCTCCTGCAAAAACAAAATTTCAGCCTCAAATCGGGTGAGAAAATCAAAGGCCGCAAATCTAGCCGCATCAGACTTTATACTGGCGACATTAATGGTCGCTAGAGTCAACGGGGTGGGTGCCGCCATCATGAGTGATCGAGTTAGATGGCCTTTTTCATCACCCCACCCTTTTTCTTAGCCCGCTCATCTCCGGACGATGAAGCCCCCCTCTTCTTTTCAGAGAGACAGAGGTATCCATCCCTCCCACCTCTTTCTTATCTCCGGACCCAGGGTCGTCCCCACCTCCCGAGGAAGACACACCCCCCGGAGAAGGGACTCCCCCGTCACCGAAAGGCCCTCCCGATGTTACCTCCGGAACCTCACCCCCGACTCCCGTCTCAGCAGGATCGTCAAGGGCTTGGAACTGGTTGGAGAGAGGGATCAGAGGGGAGTTGGTGGGACCTTCCTTAGGCACCTTGGTCAGGGAAGAAGATTTTCCACCTTTTTTCTTCCTTTTTTTTACTTTTGGCACTCTTGGCACTCTTGGTACCCTTGTCACCCATTTCTTTTGGCTGTTCCCCTCCATCCTCATCAAAACTTTCATATTGAGAGGCATCTGAGAGATCAGCCACTTCCTCATTCTCCATCCGTCTGATCTCCTCATTCACCGCTTCCTCCCCCGGGGCCTCAGTGACATGGGCCGTCGCCTCGGAGGAGGGGGCAGCCATTACCCCAGTTTCCCGAGGCTCCTCCTGCCCCCTGCCCTCCTGACGCCTTGCCTGCCTCTGCTGGTAAGAGGGGCCCCTAGCCCTGCCATTCCTCATCGGCCCCTCAGCTCCTCCCCCGCTACCACCTCCAACCTCTGCAGAAGTTGCACCGCCAGGAACTTCCTCACGGCTCCCCTCCGCCCGGCTGGCCATGGCATTAGAGAAGGAACGAGGGCAGCGGCTGAACGGGTGATCTAGATCACCACACAGGTGACATCGAATGACACCACAGGATGCGGCGAGGTGACCTACCTCGCCACACAAGGCACATTTCTGCACCTTGCAGCCCGCGCTGAAGTGGCGAGGATCACCGCACCTGTGGCATACCTTCGGCTGCCCCTGGTAGAAGACCAGAATCCGATCCCTTCCCAGAAAAGCCGAGGAAGGGATGTGGGTGACAGTGCCCCCTGAACGCTTCAACTTTACCATGAAGGTCCAGCCTCCTGACCAGATACCAAAATCGTTCCGGTTCTTCTTCGGGACCTCCACAATCTCGCCGTACCGACTCAACCGGTCATTATGTCAACGCCAGAAAGAGACTCATTACATGTTAAAACGGCCACTTTCTTCGGCCCACTTTGGCGAGAAATTGCTTCCACGGTGAAACCTCGCCAGCCGGGCTCCTCTTTTACCAGCTCATAATTCGACCAAAAGAGCTCCAAGCCCTCCGGCCGAACAAAGCTGATATCAAAGGTGGAGGTCCCAAAAGGATGTATCAGAGCAAAGATGTCAATAGCCCTGAAGTCCATCTTCATGAGGAGCTTCACCACATTTGTCCTGGATGGAAATGCTTCATCGCCCCTCCAGCGAACACGAACCACATTTCTCCTGGAGACCCCCTGCCCGGCTGTCGGGAGGGACCACACAGTCTCCCCCTCCCCTTTTCTCTTGGAAGGCAGCTAGACCAAACTTAGCTAGCCAGTAGGACAACGCCACCTCTCTTCCCTCTACATTGATCGTCCGCTCCCCTTTTTTGAGGGCCTCCAGGAAACGGCAGTGAAAAGCTTCATTCCCTGGGTCCGGAGATGAGGAAGACCCCTGTGGAACCCCAGCGGCAGCAGCCGCATAACTAATGGCGGCTGCAGGTGAGGGGGACGATGGACCAGCCCCTATATTCCCTGAACCCTCAACCTCACAGTCAACCATCTCCACCTCACTTACCTCAGCCTCACCAGTTTCACTAGAAGTCCCCACGCTGGCACCATTCACACCAACCATACCTCCAGCAGAAACTGCCCTTCCAACACCTGACCCTTCACCATTATCACACACACTAGTCACACCACTTGCACCACTTCCATTATTATTTACATTTTTGCTTGCATTTTTTTTTCTGCTTTCTGCTGGGGTTGTTGCTGTTTGCAGTGCAGCTGCCCCTTTAAGATCGATACTGCAGGGTTTGATTACCACACCCTGCTTTTCAGCAGAGCATGTGCTGGCAGCTGCAGACTGTTGCTCCAGCCTCTCCTGCAGACCATCTCCACGCTCCTGTGTGCACTTCACCGCCGGGTCCCCCACAGATACAGGTGACACACATGCAGAGGACCCCGGCGGTGCGACTTTCTCTGGCGAGGATGCGGTCCGGGCCGGCATTACCACAGCCATTACAGCTGCACCCGAGTTGATAACCGGTGCCAGGGTCCTGGACTTTGACCCAGCATCAGATCTGCATGTGGGGGACCCCGACACCACAGCACACGCCGCCGATGATGCGGCCCCGGCTGACAGCGCACCGCCAACACTGCGGGGAGCGGTGACCACCGGCAAGGTACCCACAGCCCCTACCCCCCGAGCGTCAGCGGGTGCAGCAGGCGCCAGGCCGTCCCCCGTTTCCACAGAGGATTGGACCTGGACACCTCCACAGGTTTTATTACTGCCCGCCACAGGGCCACATGAATCTAGACTATGCACACTGTCCGGCTCTGCAGCCGCATGCCCACTCTCGCCCCCTCTGCTACCGCCAGCAGAGACGGCGACCTGCGCCATACGACCTGTACTCTCCCCGCTCCCTCGCACCGGACCCACTGCAGGTCCCGGGCCGGGGTGGGTAGCAGGCCCACACAGCGGGACCGGGGGGTCCCAGGAAGGGGGACAAACACCAACCTCTCCTACGATGTTTTCTTCCTTTTTTTGCTTTTCTTTTTACCCCTTCTGGTTGCCTCATCCCCGCAGACCTCATCCCCAAACTTCAGGTGGGCATAATTTACTGGGGACTCTAGCTGATGGATCTGCTGCAAGACGAGGCAACCCCCACTACTGCTGTTATCGCTGCTGCTATCATCCGCATCACCCCCATCATCCTCTGAAATACTATGGTCTGATGGGAGTGGGACCTGCACTGGATCTATCCCGCTGTGTGTGGCCTGGAGATCACTTACCAAGCCCCCAGGTGGGTACGGTGCCTCCTCCATCTCCTCATGGTCCACCTCCTCCACCTGGGTCGGACGCCGAGACCCCTCTGGCTCCTTTGCAGCAGCCATGTTGTGGAATCGGTCCTCATTTTCCAGCTTTTCCCGGAAGGGCCCGCTGTTATTCAATATCGCCGCTCTCCGGGCTTCCATGCCCTCAATGCATATCCCCAGGCTGGATATCCTGGCTGTTAGGGCAGACTTCTCTGTGCGGGAGGCTCTGCTTGCCGCTTGCCTCACCTCCTTCATCTCCTCCCGGAGTCTCCTGAGGGTCTTCCCAGTCTCCTCATGCTCGCTGAGGTACGTATGGACGCGGGAGCCATAGCTGGTAACTGACTCCCGTGCGGCCCTAGTGCCCCAATCCTTCGGCACCGCCGCCGCTGCACCTCTGAGAGTACTCCGCTCACCTCCGGGAGGAGACACCGCAGTGGCCCTCGCCTCAGCCTTAGGGGCTTTGCAGCCCTCCTGGGTTTTCTTGGGCTCCACCATGTTTTGGGCCTTGCCGGATCTGGTGACCCTCTTTGCCGGTAGCAATGAGCTCCCACCCCTCGCCAGCTTAGACCAAGGGGTGGGAGACGGGGACTCAGCCCCACAGTCCATCCACTACACCCCTCTCTTTCCTGGGTCAGAGAGGGGGGGGGGGGATTCCTGAGTGAAAAACTGGTTACTCTCCTGGAGCAAGAAACCAGCACCTTCCTCCACAGACTACAAGCTCCTGGTGGTGGCTGCGTAAATCTGTATGTAGTGAGCTCCCTCTAGTGGTGGGTGTATAAATCTGTATGTAGTGAGCTCCCTCTAGTGGTGGGTGTATAAATCTGTATGTATTAAGCTCTCCCTAGTGGTGGTTGCATAAATCTGTATGTACCGTGTTTCCCCGAAAGTAAGACCCTGTCTTACATTAATTTTACCCCAAAAAGTCCCACCCTGTCTTACTTTCGGGGGAGGTCTTACATTAGCCGGAAAAAAAAATGATAATTTTCAAATTCAGTACAGTACTTAACGTTACACCGTTCAACTGGAAAGCAGACAACAAATCAAAGTACGGTAACAGTAACACACTACGGTACGGTACTGTACGGTAATTGCCGTATACCCTCTGCCTGCATACCATAACAGTGCCGTATCCCACTGCACACAGCCCCATACCCTATACAGTACATGTTTCCCTACTTGGTTTTTAAATGCTGGACGTTTTCCTCTGCGGTGCGGCTGTGGGTGCGGAAGGCCTGTGCTGCAGGGAACGCTGTGCCAATCAGCAGGGAAACAGCGGTGACGTGGGGCTGGGGCGGCCAATTACAGCCCGAGCTGCTGGGCCAATCAGCACTCGAGCTGATTGGCCAATCAGCGCTCGAGCCGGGGGCCGGCGGTGACGTGGGGAGCAGGGGCGGCCAATGAGCTGTTGAGCTGGGCGGATTGCGGGGTTAACACGGCGAGTTAACCCCATGAGCGCTGGACCCGCCCAGCTGCACCTGAGGACACCTCTGGAGCCTGGGGACCCAATGGGGGACAGCGGCGGCCCAAAGGTAAGGGCCTTACATTTCACAGCGGCCCCCCCAACCCTGCCTTACATTCGGGGGAGGTCTTACATTGGAGGACCCCCCCGAAACCCCCACCCTGTCTTACTTTCGGGGGGGTCCTACTTTCGGGGAAACAGGGTAGTGAGCTCCCTCTAGTGGTGGTTGTATAAATCTGTATGTAGTGAGCTCCCTCTAGTGGTGGTTGAATAAATCTGTATGTAGTGAGCTCCATCTAGTGGTGGCTAAATGTATGTATAGGCAGGGAACTCCATTTTCATAATTCTATGTTGGAAAGCAGGGAAATTCATTAGTAAAGCTTTATAGAGCAGTTTGGCTGCGGGTCTTGGCTGTGGGTCATCCCACTGTCCACACATGGACTAGACCTTATTGATGGTTCCTCGTGGGTTAACCCGAGTGTCGGTGTGGATTGAGGTGTGCCATTGTCGGCAGATTCCACCGCACACATTTGGCACTTCTCTGGCTCCGGCATCCATTAGTAGTAAGAGTATAAGCCTCTCATTGTTACCGTAGATCCAGAGACATTCCTAACGTGTGAGTATTGAATCCGCTCACCTGAGAATGTAAGACCGGGGATTGGGTTTCACCACATTACAGATTCACAACCATTAATCTTCTGGACTGTCATAACCTGAGTTCACCTGCGGATATGCTGCGTGAAGGACGAAGACGCACCTCAATAGTATCGTCCTAAATATCTGCACAGGCTGTATATATATATATATATATATATATATATATATATATATATATATATATTCTCCTGGACCGATCATTCATTCTCACAATTCGCAATTTCTGGGTAAAATCTGTATTCAGTAAAGGCAGATCTTCACATTACTGAGCTAAGAGATGGCAGTTGGTGATTTTAAAATTCTATGGAGGAGGGAGGAGCTGGAGACAGAAGCAGACATTCCGCTGCGAGTTCTCCTGAAATGACAGTTACCGTTCTGCATAGAACATTATGAGCACCAACTGTCATCTCTTATCCCGGAATATGGGAAAGTCTGTCTTCACTGACAGTCCAAAGTCATCATGGTGAGTAGTGATGAGTAGGGTTGAGCAAAACGGGTCGTTCATTTTCAAAAGTCGCCGACTTTTAGCAAAGTCGGGTTTCATGAAACCCGATCCGACCTCTGTGCGTGGTCGGCCATGCGGTACGCGACTTTCGCGCCAAAGTCGCGTTTCAATGACGCGAAAAGCGCCATTTCTCAGCCAATGAAGGTAAACGCAGAGTGTGGGCAGCGTGATGACATAGGTCCTGGTCCCCACCATCTTAGAGAAGGGCATTGCAGTGATTGGCTTGCTGTCTGCGGCGTCACAGGGGCTATAAAGGGGCGTTCCCGCCGACCGCCATGTTACTGCTGCTGATCTGAGCTTAGGGAGAGGTTGCTGCCGCTTCGTCAGAAGCAGGGATAGCGTTAGGCAGGGTCCATTAACCACCAAACCGCTTGTGCTGTAGCGATTTCCACTGCCCAACACCACCTTCGGTGTGCAGGGACAGTGGAAGCTACATTTTTATTTTTTTTTTCCCCTCAGCGCTGTAGCTCATTGGGCTGCCCTAGAAGGCTCCCTGATAGCTGCATTGCTGTGTGTACGCCGCTGTGCAAACCAACTGCTTTTTTCAAAGCACAAATCCTCTTGTTCCTTCCTTTCTGCACAGCTATCTTTTTGGTTTGTCCACACTTTTTATTTAATTTGTGCATCAGTCCACTCCTTATTGCTGCCTGCCATACCTGGCTGAGATTACTGCAGGGAGATAGTAATTGAAGGACTCTCCCTGTTTTTTTTTTTTTTTGTGGGAGATTAAGATTGACATTTCTGCTAGAGTGCCATCCCTGTGTGTGCCATCTCTCACTCAGTGGGCCATAGAAAGCCTATTTATTGTTTTGCTTGATTTGGGTTCTAAAATCTACCTGAAAAAATCACTAAATCAATCAGTGGGAGATAAATATTGGCCTCTGGGCTTGTGTGCCACTCCTGACTCCTGTGTGCATCATCACTCACTCAGTGGGCCATAGAAAGCCTTTTTTTATTTATTTTTTTAGGTTTCTAAATTGTCATTGAAAAAATCATTTTATTTTATTTGGTTTCTAAATTCTTCCTGAAAAAATCATTTTATTTTATTTTGTTTATAAAGTCTCCCTGAAAAAAAAAAAAAAAAAAAAGTGGGAGATTAACCCCTTCATGACCCAGCCTATTTTGACCTTAAAGACCTTGCCGTTTTTTGCAATTCTGACCAGTGTCCCTTTATGAAGTAATAACTCAGGAACGCTTCAACGGATCCTAGCGGTTCTGAGATTGTTCTTTCGTGACATATTGGGCTTCATGTTAGTGGTAAATTTAGGTCAATAAATTCTGCGTTTATTTGTGATAAAAACGGAAATTTGGCGAAAATTTTGAAAATTTCGCAATTTTCACATTTTGAATTTTTATTCTGTTAAACCAGAGAGATATGTGACACAAAATAGTTAATAAATAACATTTCCCATATGTTTACTTTACATCAGCACAATTTTGGAAACAAAATTTTTTTTTGTTAGGAAGTTATAAGGGTTAAAATTTGACCAGCGATTTGTCATTTTTACAACGAAATTTACAAAACCATTTTTTTTAGGGACCACCTCACATTTGAAGTCAGTTTGAGGGGTCTATATGGCTGAAAATACACAAAAGTGACACCATTCTAAAAACTGCACCCCTCAAGGTACTCAAAACCACATTCAAAAAGTTTATTAACCCTTCAGGTGCTTCACAGCAGCAGAAGCAACATGGAAGGAAAAAATGAACATTTAACTTTTTAGTCACAAAAATTATCTTTTAGTAACATTTTTTTTATTTTCCCAATGGTAAAAGGAGAAACTGAACCACGAAAGTTGTTGTCCAATTTGTCCTGAGTACGCTGATACCTCATATGTGGGGGTAAACCACTGTTTGGGCGCACGGCAGGGCTTGGAAGGGAAGGAGCGCCAGTTGACTTTTTGAATCAAAAATTGGCTCCACTCTTTAGCGGACACCATGTCACGTTTGGAGAGCCCCAGTGTGCCTAAAAATTGGAGCTCCCCCACAAGTGACCCCATTTTGGAAACTAGACGCCCCAAGGAACTTATCTAGATGCATAGTGAGCACTTTGAACCCCCAGGTGCTTCACAAATTGATCCGTAAAAATGAAAAAGTACTTTTTTTTCACAAAAAAATTCTTTTAGCCTCAATTTTTTCATTTTCACATGGGCAACAGGATAAAATGGATCCTAAAATGTGTTGGGCAATTTCTCCTGAATACGCCGATACCTCATATGTGGGGGTAAACCACTGTTTGGGCACATGGTAAGGCTCGGAAGGGAAGGAGCGCCATTTGACTTTTTGAATGAAAAATTATTTCCATCGTTAGCGGACACCATGTCGCGTTTGGAGAGCTCCTGTGTGCCTATGCATTGGAGCTCCCCCACAAGTGACCCCATTTTGGAAACTAGACCCCCCAAGGAACTTATCTAGATGCATATTGAGCACTTTAAACCCCCAGGTGCTTCACAGACGTTTATAACGCAGAGCCATGAAAATAAAAAATAATTTTTCTTTCCTCAAAAATGATTTTTTAGCCTGGAATTTCCTATTTTGCCAAGGATAATAGGAGAAATTGGACCCCAAATATTGTTGTCCAGTTTGTCCTGAGTACGCTGATACCCCATATGTGGGGGTAAACCACTGTTTGGGCGCACGGCAGGGCTCGGAAGGGATGGCACGCCATTTGGCTTTTTAAATGGAAAATTAGCTCCAATCATTAGCTGACACCATGTCACGTTTGGAGAGCCCGTGTGCCTAAACATTGGAGATCCCTCAGAAATGACCCCATTTTGGAAACTAGACCCCCAAAGGAACTAATCTAGATGTGTGGTGAGGACTTTGAACCCCCAAGTGCTTCACAGAAGTTTATAACGCAGAGCCACGAAAAAAAAAAAAAATTATTTTCTCAAAAATGATCTTTTAGCCTGCAATTTTTTATTTTCCCAAGGGTAACAGGAGAAATTTGACCCCAAAAGTTGTTGTCCAGTTTCTCCTGAGTAT
Source organism: Ranitomeya imitator (assembly GCF_032444005.1). Classification (NCBI taxonomy): domain Eukaryota; kingdom Metazoa; phylum Chordata; class Amphibia; order Anura; family Dendrobatidae; genus Ranitomeya; species Ranitomeya imitator. Next base: position 685,485,412 of record NC_091286.1, read on the forward strand.
GCTGATACCCCATATGTGGGGGTAAACCACTGTTTGGGCACATGCCGGGGCTCGGAAGTGAAGTAGTGACATTTTGAAATGCAGACTTTGATGGAATGCTCTGTGGGCGTCACGTTGCGTTTGCAGAGCCCCTGATGTGGCTTAACAGTAGAAACCCCCCACAAGTGACCCCATTTTGGAAACTAGACCCCGAAAGGAACTTATCTAGATGTGTGGTGAGCACTTTGAACCCCCAAGTGCTTCATAGAAGTTTATAATGCAGAGTCGTGAAAATAATAAATACGTTTTCTTTCCTCAAAAATAATTATTTAGCCCAGAATTTTTTATTTTCCCAAGGGTAACAGGAGAAATTGGATCCCAAAAGTTGTTGTCCAGTTTCTCCTGAGTACGCTGATACCCCATATGTGGGGGTAAACCACTGTTTGGGCACATGCCGAGGCTCGGAAGTGAAGTAGTGACGTTTTGAAATGCAGACTTTGATGGAATGGTCTGCGGGCGTCACGTTGCGTTTGCAGAGCCCCTGATGTGGCTTAACAGTAGAAACCCCCCACAAGTGACCCAATTTTGGAAACTAGACCCCGAAAGGAACTTATCTAGATGTGTGGTGAGCACTTTGAACCCCCAAGTGCTTCACAGAAGTTTATAATGCAGAGCCGTGAAAATAATAAATACGTTTTCTTTCCTCAAAAATGATGTTTTAGCAAGCATTTCTTTATTTTCACAAGGGTAACAGGAGAAATTGGACCCCAGTAATTGTTGCGCAGTTTGTCCTGAGTATGCTGGTATCCCATATGTGGGGGTAAACCACTGTTTGGGTGCACGTCGGGGCTCGGAAGTGAGGGAGCACCATTTGACTTTTTGAATACGAGATTGGCTGGAATCAATGGTGGCGCCATGTTGCGTTTGGAGACCCCCTGATGTGCCTAAACAGTGGAAACCCCTCAATTCTAACTCCAACACACCCCTAACCCTTATCCCAACTGTAGCCGTAACCCTATTCACAACCTTAACCCCAACACACCCGTAACCCCAACACACCTCTAACCCTAACCACAACCCTAATTCCAACCCAACCCTAGCCCTAAGGCTATGTGCCAACGTTGCGGATTCGTATGAGATTTTTCAGCACCATTTTTGAAAAATCCGCGGGTAAAAGGCACTGCGTTTTACCTGCGGATTTACCGCGGATTTCCAGTGTTTTTTGTCCGGATTTCACCTGCGGATTCCTATTGAGGAACAGGTGTAAAACGCTGCGGAATCCGCACAAAGAATTGACATGCTGCGGAAAATACAACGCAGCGTTCCCGCGCGGTATTTTCCGCACCATGGGCACAGCGGATTTGGCTTTCCATATGTTTACATGGTACTGTAAACCTGATGGAACACTGCTGCGGATCCGCAGCGGCCAATCCGCTGCGGATCCGCAGCCAAATCCGCACCGTGTGTACATAGCCTAATTCTAAAGGTATGTGCACACGCTGCGGAAAACGCTGCGGATCCGCAGCAGTTTCCCATGAGTTTACAGTTCAATGCAAACCTATGGGAAACAAAAATCGCTGTACACATGCTGCGGAAAAACTGCACGGAAACGCAGCGGTTTACATTCCGCAGCATGTCACTTCTTTCTGCGGATTCCGCAGCGGTCTTACAACTGCTCAAATAGAAAATCGCTGTTGTAAAACCGCATTGAAATGCGCAGAAAAAACATGGTAAATCCGCCATAAATCCGCAGCGGTTTAGCACTGCGGATTTATCAAATCCGCAGCGGAAAAATCCGCAGAGGACCAGAATACGTGTGCACATACCGAAACCCTAACCCTACCCCTAACCCTACCCCTAGTTCTTACCCCAACCTTAGTGGAAAAAAAAATATATATATTTTTTTTTTATTGTCCCTACCTATGGGGGTGACAAAGGGGGGGGGGGTCATTTACATTTTTTTTTCTTTTGATCACTGAGATATAACCTATCTCAGTGATCAAAATTCACTCTGGAACGAATCTGCCGGCCGGCAGATTCGACGGGCGCAATGCACATGCGCCCGCCATTTTGGAAGATGGCGGCGCCCAGGAAAGAAGACGGACGGTCCCCGGGAGGCCAGGTAAGTATAAGGGGGGGGAGATCAGGGCACAGGGGGGGGCGTCGGAGCACGGGGGGGGGATCGGAACACGGGGGGGGTGGATTGGAGCACGGAGTGGGGGATCGCTGTGCGGGCGGGTGGATCGGAGCACGGGGGGGGGAATCGCTGTGCGGGGGGGGATCGCTGTGCGGGGGGGGATCGGAGTGCGGGGGGGTTTGATTGGAGCACGGGGGGTGTGATTGGAGCACGGGGGGAGCGGGCAGGAGGACGGGGGAGCGGAGCACAGGACCGAGGGGAGCAGACCACAGATCGGAGTGCTGGGGGGGGGCGATCGGTGGGGTGGGGTGGGTGCACATTAGTGTGTCCAGCCATGGCCGATGATATTGCAGCATCGGCCATGGCTGGATTGTAATATTTCACCATTTTTTTAGGTGAAATATTACAAATCGCTCTGATTGGCAGTTTCACTTTCAACAGCCAATTAGAGCGATCGTAGCCACGAGGGGGTGAAGCCACCCCCCCCTGGGCTAAACTACCACTCCTGTTGTGAATTCTGTGGCTGAGTTCACTTCTGTGGTCACAAGTGGTATTGCAGTCTCTGGGCTTCCTCCCTCAGGTGTTTTGGTGAGCTCGTTGGCTGCCTTGCTATTTAGCTCCACCTGAGTCTGTCTTCCTTGCTCCTTGTCAATGTTCCAGTGTTGGATCTGAGCTACTGCATCTTTCCTTGGGCCTGCTGCTCTGCTAGATAAGTGCTTCTAGTTTGTTTTCTGTTTTTTCTGTCCAGCTTGCTATTAACTTTTGCTGGAAGCTCTGAGAAGCAAAGGGGTGCACCGCCGTGCTGTTAGTTCGGCACGGTGGGTCTTTTTGCCCCTTTGCGTGGTTTTCGTTTTAGGGTTTTTTGTAGACTGCATAGTTCTCTTTGCTATCCTCGCTCTGTCTAGAATATCGGGCCTCACTTTGCTGAATCTATTTCATTCCTACGTTTGTCTTTTCATCTTGCTAACAGTCATTATATGTGGGGGGCTGCCTATTCCTTTGGGGTATTTCTCTGAGGTAAGTCAGGCTTGTATTTCTATCTTCAGGCTAGTCAGCTCCTCAGGCAGTGCCGAGTTGCATAGGTAGTGATAGGCGCAATCCACTGCTGCTTATAGTTGTGTGAGGATAGATCAGGTACTGCAGTCTACAGAGATTCCACGTCTCAGAGCTCGTCCTATTGTTTTTGGTTATTGCCAGATCTCTGTATGTGCGCTGATTACTGCACGCTGTGTTGCCTGATTGCCAGCCATAACACACTCCCCCTGTCCCTGCAGGCCGGGTGAAATGGGAGTTAACCCTTTCACCCGATCTGCAGGGACGCGATCTTTCCATGACGCATATGCTGCGTCATGGGTCGGAATGGCACCGACTTTCATGACGCAGCGTATGCGTCAAAGGTTGGGAAGGGGTTAATATTGCCCTTTCTGCTTGTGTGCCAGTCTTGACTCCTGGGTGTGCCATGTCTCTCTCTCTCTCTCTCAAATTGTGGGCCATAGAAAGCCTATTAATTTTTTTGCTTGATTTGGTTTCCAAAATCTACCTGAAAAAATCACTACATCAATCAGTAGGAGAAAAATATTGGCCTCTGGGCTTGTGTGCCACTCCTGACTCCTGTGTGCGTCATCTCTCACTCAGTGGGCCATAGAAAGCCTTTTTTTTTTTTTTTTTTTAGGTTTCTAAATTGTCATTGAAAAAATCATTTTATTTTATTTTGTTTATAAAGTCTCCCTGAAAAAAAAAAAAAAATAGGTGGGAGATTAATATTGACATTTGTGCTTGAGTGACAGTCCTGCGTGTGTGGCATCTCTGTGATTTGGTGCCACAGAAAACAGAGTGTGTAACATTGTGCCTGATTTTCCTTGTGGTCTCACTAACCTGTAAAGGGATATTGAAATCATACTGAAGTTATAGCTCACCGTGTAAGTTGTTTGACAGCAACAAATAAAGTTACTTTGGTTAAGTTTTTAAAACAATGAGGAAGTCTGGTGCAAGAGGCCGTGGGCGTTCATTGTCAGCTGGTAATGATGGTAGTGGTAGTGGAGCATCAGGTGGTCGTGGGAAAAAAAATATTCCACCTAAGTCTGGAGCTGTGGAGCCAGGTTCGTCGTCTGGCTACACAAGGCCTCGAACGCTCTCTTTTCTGGGAGTAGGAAAACCGCTTTTAAAGCCGGAGCAGCAACAGCAAGTTTTGGCTTACCTTGCTGACTCAGCCTCTAGCTCTTTTGCCTCCTCTTCTGAAACTGGTAAATGTAAAAGCAGCGCGTCGCTTGTGGATGTTCACGGTCAGGGACAAGTTGCTTCCTTGTCCTCTTCAGCAAAAACAACAACAAGAGAGAAGGATGCAGCAGGCGACACAACGGGTTACTCCATGGAGCTCTTTACACATACCGTCCCTGGCTTAGAAAGTGAAACACTTAACAGGCCATGCCCATTACAAGTAGATTCTGACATGGAGTGCACTGATGCACAGCCACAGCCAGACTACTATGCTGGTTCTTTGACTCAGACCACAACATTGCCCTCTCAGGGTACTGATCCACAATCAGACCCTGATGAGACTATGTTGCCCCGTCACGAACGCTATACCACCGACCGACACGGTTACACAGACGAAGTTGCACACGAGCTAGAAGAGGAGGTAATAGATGACCCAGTTGTTGACCCCGATTGGCAGCCATTGGGGGAACAGGGTGCAGGCGGCAGTAGTTCAGAAGCGGAGGTGGAGGAGGGGCTGCAGCAGGCATCAACATCGCAACAGGTTCCATCTGCCGGGCCCGTATCTGTCCCAAAACGCGTGTCAAAGCCAAAACCTGTTGGAGGACAGCGTGGCCATCCGGTTAAAGCTCAGTCTGCAATCCCTGAAAAGGGATCCGATGCTAGAAAGAGTGCAGTCTGGCATTTTTTTAAACAACATCCAATTGATCAGCGCAAAGTCATCTGTCAAAAATGTTCAACTAGCTTAAGCAGAGGTCAGAATCTGAAAAGTCTCAATACAAGTTGCATGCATAGACATTTAACCACCATGCATTTTCAAGCCTGGACTAACTACCAAACGTCCCTTAAGGTTGTAGCACCCTCGGCCAATGAAGCTAGTCAGCAACGCAACATCCCTTCCGTCACTGTAAGGCCACCATTTTCCGCACCACCGGCAGTATCTGTGCAGGTTTCTTTGCCAGCCAAAAGCAGTCAGGGTCAGGGAATAACCAGTTTTGTAGGAGGAAATATTGCATCTAGGGCACCGGCGGAAACAATACCGTCTCTCAGTCTGCCATGTCCACCGGCACACCCGCAAGTTCCACGATCTCCAGCTCTCCAGTCCAGCTCACCCTACATGAGACTCTGGTTAGAAAAAGGAAGTACTTATCCTCGCATCCGCGTACACAGGGTTTTAACGCCCACATAGCTAGACTAATCTCGTTAGAGATGATGCCCTATCGGTTAGTTGAAAGCGAAGCTTTCAAAGCCCTGATGGAGTACGCTGAACCACGCTACGAGCTACCCAGTCAACACTTTTTTTCCAGAAAAGCCATCCCAGCCCTGCACCAGCATGTTAAACAGTGCATCGTCCATGCACTCAGGCAATCTGTGAGTACAAAGGTGCACCTGACTACAGATGCATGGACCAGTAGGCATGGCCAGGGACGTTACGTGTCCATCACGGCACACTGGGTGAATGTGGTGGATGCAGGGTCCACAGGGGACATCAATTTCGGGACAGTTGTGCCTAGCCCATGGTCTAGGAAACAGTTGGCTGTAGGCGTTCGCACCCCCTCCTCCTCCTCCTCGTCCTCCTGCAGAAGCGACAGCTCTTCCACAGACCGCAGTCGGCCAACCACTCCATCGGCAGCTGACACTGTTGCACACCAGTTGTCCCATTATGGGGCAGCTACTGGCAAGCGTCAGCAGGCTGTATTGGCTATGAAGTGTTTGGGCGACAACAGACACACCGCGGAAGTTCTGTCCGAGTTCTTGCAACAAGAAACGCAGTCGTGGCTGGGCACAGTAGATCTTGAGGCAGGCAAGGTAGTGAGTGATAACGGAAGGAATTTCATGGCTGCCATCTCCCTTTCCCAACTGAAACACATTCCTTGCCTGGCTCACACCTTAAACCTGGTGGTGCAGTGCTTATTGAAAACTTATCCTGGGTTCTCCGACCTGCTCCTCAAAGTGCGTGGACTTTGCTCACATATCCGACGTTCGCCTGTACACTCCAGCCGTATGCAGACCTATCAGCGGTCTTTGAACCTTCCCCAGCATCGCCTAATCATAGACGTTGCAACAAGGTGGAACTCAACACTGCACATGCTTCAGAGACTGTGCCAACAGAGGCGGGCTGTTATGTTTTTGTGGGAGGATACACATACACGGGCAGGCAGTAGGATGGCAGACATGGAGTTGTCAGGTGTGCAGTGGTCGAAGATACAAGACATGTGTCAAGTCCTTCAGTGTTTTGAGGAATGCACACGGCTGGTTAGTGCAGACAACGCCATAATAAGCATGAGCATCCCCCTAATGCGTCTGCTGATGCAAAGTTTGACGCACATAAAGGATCAGGCGTCTGCACCAGAGGAAGAGGAAAGCCTTGATGACAGTCAGCCATTGTCTGGTCAGGGCAGTGTACAGGATGAGGTAGCGGGCGAAGAGGAGGAGGAGGACGAGGAGGATGATGGGGATGATTATATTTTTAATGAGGAAGCTTTCCCGGGGGCACTGGAAATTGGTTGCGTGGCAAGGCCGGGTTCTGGTTTTTTGAGGGACACAAGTGACGTAGATTTGCCTGAAACTGCCCCTCAACCAATCCCAACCGCAGATTTGACAACTGGAACTTTGGCCCACATGGCGGATTATGCCTTACGTATCCTCAAAAGGGACACACGCATTACGAAAATGATGAACGATGACGATTACTCGTTGGCCTGCCTCCTTGATCCTCGCTATAAAGGCAAATTGCAAAATATTATGCCACATGAGAACTTGGAACTAATATTAGCAACCAAACAATCAACTCTTGTTGACCGTTTGCTTCAGGCATTCCCAGCACACTGCGCACGTGATCGTTCTCACACGAGCTCCAGGGGGCAGCAGACCAGGAGTGTTAGGGGTGCACACATCAGAAGTGGCGTTGGCCAGAGGGGTTTTCTGACCAGGTTGTGGAGTGATTTTGCTATGACCGCAGACAGGACAGGTACTGCTGCATCAATTCAAAGTGACAGGAGACAACATTTGTCCAGTATGGTTACTAACTATTTTTCATCCCTTATCGATGTTCTCCCTCAACCGTCATTCCCATTTGATTACTGGGCATCAAAATTAGACACCTGGCCAGAATTGGCAGAATATGCATTGCAGGAGCTTGCTTGCCCGGCAGCTAGTGTCCTATCAGAAAGAGTATTCAGTGCTGCAGGTTCAATATTAACTGAAAAAAGGACTCGTCTGGCTACTCAAAATGTTGATGATCTAACATTCATTAAAATGAACCACAACTGGATTTTGAATTCTTTTGCCCCACCTTGCCCGGCAGACACCTAGCTTTCCTATGAAAAGCTCTTGCCTGTGGACTACTGTGAATTACTTTTCTAATGTCTAATTTTCTGCACCTGATTGTCCAGCATACGACATGTTTACACCTCCCTAAATGGCCAAACTCCCCACACGGGGCCGTGGTATCGCCACTTGGCGCAAGCACCCGTGAGAGTGCTGTTTTTTTTCTGAAGAGGTGGGTGCCCGCTTTTGGTCGACGGCACTGCCACTGGGTCCCTCATAGTACAATAAAGTGTCTCTGGCGGTGGTGGTGCGCACCCAACGTCAAACACACTGTTGTAACATGAGGGGCCCTGGGCCTGTACCGCCGGCCACTAGAGAGTTCACCCAACCCCAGGTCAAACATTGCTCTACCACTTCCACAGTTATCTCTCACACTTCCACCAATGTTTAGACTATGCGCTGACATCCTTCCATTCCTGCCACTGACAATACCATTGTGTTGACATGTATGATGGTACTTAACATAGTCAGGGGCAGTGTCCTCTATTGACCACAGTAAATACTTTGCGCTAAATTAGTAGGTCTGAAACTACGCAGAGGATCCCACCACTGAACCGAATGAATGCACCCTTTAGTGTTTTCGTTTTGTTTTAATGCGAGACATTCACATTTATTTATTGTTTTTGACTACTAACTGGCAGACACTCATTACAATCGGCCTCCGCTGACCAGACCACTGCTGCCCGTCTACCCCTGGAACCAATTTTAAATTGCCTACAGCCAGCCCATTTTATTATGTTTGGCCTTCGAAGCCTGTCTGCGGCCCGTTCTTTCTACTACTACTACACTGACCTGTCTACTGCTGCCCGTGTACCCCTGGAACCAATGTTTAAGAAATTAAGTGCCTACAGTCCAATATTTTTTTATGTTAGGCCTTCGAAGCCTGTCTGCGGTCCCTCCTTCCACTATGCCTCCACTGACCTGTCTACTGCTGCCCGTGTACCCCTGGAACCAATTTTAAATTGCCTACAGCCAGCCCATTTTATTATGTTAGGCCTTCGAAGCCTGTCTGCGGCCCGTTCTTTCTACTACTCCTACACTGACCACACCACTGCTGCCCGTGGACCCCTGGAAACTATTTTTAATTGCATAGAGCATCCTTTTTTTAATAGTAGGCGTACAAAGTCTGTCTGCGGTCCACTATTGAAATTGTCCTCCACTGCCCAGAGCAATGCTGCCTGTGTACCCCTGTAACCTTTTTTAAACTGCAGTGAGCCACATTTTTGGTTTAAGGCCTACTACCTGTGTCTGTCTGCGCCACTCAATACAGCTGTGTTCCTTTGAAAAATGCTGAGCGTCAATAGTCTTCTTTTCAGCCTCTAGGAATTTTAAAACTGCATTGGGGCTACAACTTTGGTAGGGCCTACTAACGGTGTCTGCCACCCCAAGGTGTGCCCCAGGTTTCGTCCACATTGCTTCGATCTTCCTACTCTCGTTTAGTAGTTGGTGAAAACTACACTGCATTAGGCCTACAAATTGGGTATGGGGTGTAGAGACGGTGTGTTCCACTCCAAGGTGTTCTCCAGGTTGCCTTTCCTGAGCTTCTATCTTCAGGCTCTCGTTTAGTAGTTGTTGGAAACTACACTGCATTAGGCCTACAAATTGGGTATGGGGTGTAGAGAGATGGTGTGTTCCACTCCAAGGTTTTCCCCAGGTTTCCTCTCCATTGCTTCGATCTTAATGCTCTCGTTTAGTAGTTGTTGGAAACTACACTGCATTAGGCATACAAATTGGGTATGGGGTGTAGAGACGGTGTGTTCCACTCCAAGGTGTTCCTCAGGTTTCCTCTCCATTGCTTCGATCTTAATGCTCTCGTTTAGTAGTTGTTGGAAACTACACTGCATTAGGCCTACAAATTGGGTATGGGGTGTAGAGAGATGGTGTGTTGCACTCCAAGGTGTTCCTCAGGTTTCCTCTCCATTGCTTCGATCTTCAGGCTCTCGTTTAGTAGTTGTTGGAAACTACGCTGCATTAGGCCTACAAATTGGGTATGGGGTGTAGAGAGATGGTGTGTTACACTCCAAGGTGTTCCCCAGGTTTCCTCGCCATTGCTTCGATCTTAATGCTCTCGTTTAGTAGTTGTTGGAAACTACACTGCATTAGGCCTACAAATTGGGTATGGGGTGTAGAGACGGTGTGTTCCACTGCAAGGTGTTCTCCAGGTTGCCTTTCCTGAGCTTCTATCTTCAGGCTCTTGTTAAATAGTGGTTAAATGGAACAACTGCATTTGGCGTACTAGTTCGTTTGGGGCCTACTAACAGTGTCTGCCGCTCCTTGCTGTTCTCCTGGTTTCCTGTCCTGAAATTCCATTTTCAGGCTCTCGTTAAGTAGTTGTTAATGTTAGAATGCATTTGGCCTACTAGTTGGGTTGGGGCCTACTATCGGTGTCTGCCACTCCTTGCTGTTCTCCTCCACTGAACAAAGCTGTGCCGCCTGTTTACTACGGTTGCCAATTTTGAACTGCATTTCGACTACTTACTGATTTGGGCCTACTCTCTGTGTCTCTCATTCCAGTTGTCCTCCACTGCAATGCCCCCTGGTTAGTCCTGTTACCAATTTTGAACTGCATTTAGCAAACTTTATTCTTTGGGCCTATATCTGTGTTTCCTCCTCATCCTGCCCATTGCCCAGCCAGTGATAGATGAGTCTGCTGGTACATTGACCCATAACGCAAAATTCCCCGTGCATGCTACACAGCAAGATTGTGACCCTGCTGAAAGTCAGGTTCCTCTTCCCGCACACCATACCACCTTACACGGGGACAAAGAGGAAGGTGCAGATGAAAGTGCAGGTTCCTTCATCAGGTGGGGGGAGGAATACTAGTTGGCGACGTCACTGGCACAGGGCCTCTCATAGTACGCAAAAGTGTTGCTGCCGGTGGGAGGCGCCCCCGCCGTGCAAACACACCGCTGTACTTTGAGGGGCCCTGTGCCAGTGCCAATGCCAACTAGTGGGTCCCCCTGCTTGCTCAGGTTCACAGCACTTGCAAAGTTGAAATACTTACCTCTCCCTGCTCCACTGCCGTGACGTGTTCCAGATTTACTGGGCCCACTAATTACTTGAACCAGCCCTACCCCCCACAACTTTAGCCAAATGACCCCCAATTTCAAATGCCTTCCAATTATTATAAGCTAAATTACGATTGACAAGCTTCTGTAACAAGAATGGATGTTTTTGCCATTAAAATGGGCAGTGTAGGTGTTTTCCTGGCCTCCACTCACTGCCGACTATGCTCCCCCATTGACTTGCATTGGGTTTCGTGTTTCGGGCGATACCCGACTTTTCGCGATAATCAGCCGATTCCACTCGACTCGACTTCTAAGATAGTTGGGTTTCGCGAAACACGACTCGACTCTAAAAAGGTCAAGGTCGCTCAACCCTAGTGATGAGCGAGTGTACTCGTGGCTCGGGTGGTCTCCGAGTATTTATGACTGCTCGGAGATTTAGTTTTCCTTGCCCCAGCTGGATGATTTGCGGCTACTAGACAGCTTGATTACATGTGGGGATTCCCTAGCAACCAGGCAACCCCCACATGTACTCAGGCTGGCTAATAGCTGTAAATCATCCACCCGAGGCAAGGAAAGCTAAATCTCCGAGCAATCATAAATACTCGGAGACCACCCGAAAAACGAGTATACTCGCTCATTACTAATGGTGAGCTCTGATAAATTACTCTTTATCCATTTGTGGTATAATTAAACTTGAACTTTAAATGTTCCTTTGTCTCTCTACAGGAAGTGGGGGAGGTCTGTCTCTCTATAGGAAGTGGGGGAGGTCTGTCTCTCTACAGGAAGTGGGGGAGGTCTGTCTCTACAGGAAGTGGGGGAGGTCTGTCTCTCTACAGGAAGTGAGGGAGGTCTGTCTTTCTACAGGAAGTAGGGGAGGTCTGTCTCTCTACAGGAAGTGGGGGAGGCCTGTCTCTCTACAGGAAGTGGGGGAGGTCTGTCTCTCTACAGGAAGTGGGGGAGGTCTGTCTTTCTACAGGAAGTAGGGAAGGTCTCTTTCTACAGGAAGTGGGGGAGGTCTGTCTCTCTACAGGAAGTGGGGGCGGGTCTTTGTCTCTCTACAGGATGTGGGGCAGGTATTTTTTGCGCTACAGGAAGTAGGGGTGGGTCTTTGGTCTCTCTTCAGGAAGTGGGGGTGTTTGTGCAGTAAGCGGGTGAGGGTCTTTGTCTCTACAGGATGGGGGGATGGGTCTTTAGTCTCTCTTCAGGAAGTGGGGGGTCTTTGTCTCTGCAGTAAGTGGGGGGGCAGGAGTTTGTCTCTACAGGAAGTGAGGGAGGTCTGTCTCTTTAGGAATTGGGGGAGGTTTGTCTCTCTACAGGAAGTGAGGGAGGTCTGTCTCTCTACAGGAAGTGGGGGAGGTCTGTCTCTCTACAGGAAGTGGGGGAGGCCTGTCTCTCTACAGGAAGTGGGGGAGGTCTGTCTTTCTACAGGAAGTAGGGGAGGTCTGTCTCTCTACAGGAAGTGGGGGAGGTCTGTCTCTCTACAGGAAGTGGGGGAGGTCTGTCTCTCTACAGGAAGTGGGGGAGGTCTGTCTCTCTACAGGAAGTGGGGCAGGTCTGTCTCTACAGGAAGTGGGGCAGGTCTGTCTCTCTACAGGAAGTGGGGCAGGTCTGTCTCTCTACAGGAAGTGGGGGAGGTCTGTCTCTACAGGAAGTGGGGGAAGTCTGTCTCTCTACAGGAAGTGGGGCAGGTCTGTCTCTACAGGAAATGGGTCAGGTCTGTCTCTCTACAGGAATTGGGGGAGGGTCTTTAGTCTTTCTTCAGGAAGTGGGGGGTCCTTGTCTCTGCAGTAAGTGGTGGGCAGGATTTTGTCTCTACAGGAAGTGGGGGGTTTTAGCCTCTCTTCAGGAAGTGTTTTTTTTTTACTCTGCAGTAAGAGGGGGGCAGGATTTTGTCTCTACAGGAAGTGGGGGGTCTTTAGTCTCTCTACAGGAAGTGGGGGGTCTTTGTCTCAGCAGTAAGTGGGGGGAAGGATTTTGTCTCTACAGGAAGTGGTGGGATCTTTGTCTCTGCAGGAAGTGGGGGCAGGTATTTGGCTCTCTACAGGATGTGGGGGACAGATTTTTGTCTCTTTTCTTTTGCTCTCCTGTCTGTCAAACTGCTTACAGACATGACAGAGGTGAGCTTTCAGTTCAGGGCTGGTAAGTCACAACTGGGAAGTCGGCAAAGTAAGTACCAGCGCCTATAATGCTGGTGGAACGCTGATGAAAAAGAACACCACACTTAAAAAACATATATGGTAAATTACACAGTATGGGAATCTGGACAGTTTCTGGATACATTAGACTGAAATTTACTACAAAAGCAGTTTTAACTTGTTACAATGTTTTGTTTGTATTCGGGGTGTTTTTTGGAAGCCATAAACCCTGGAGGCTCCATTTTGGCTCCTTTCCATGTTCCTGCCAAGAGATTAGCCCGGGCACCTCTATTATCCCAGCCTGTAACTAAACATTCTACAACTCTGTGTCTGGACAGTTCTCGGAGCAGCTCCCTATCCCTCTCCCCAGGAGAAGTTCAAGCGTCAAACATCCTGAGTCGGGAAGTCCAAACTTGATGACCATCTGGCCATCATTTGGACGGCTTCTGAGTGCGTGACCCAGGCATAAATATGGTGAGTAAATGGTTTACCGTCGCACCCGGGCTCTGGAGCCTAATTTGGGGGCCAGAAAGTGAGTTTAGTCTCTAAGAGAAGACCTTAATAATAATAAAGGCCCACCATAGTTGGGGGCCTTGCTGGAGCTTTTGCATTGGGGCCGACGAGCTTCAAGTTTTTCAGGTCACAACCACGTCCCTTTTTTCCAAGGTAACACCCCTGCAGAGCTATTCCCTTGCCATTATCCGCCCCCTTTCATCCCCTGTCCGCCTCTCCGAGGTACCGGGGCGCAAGAAACCTTCATCACTAATTACTGAGGGGTTTCCAGCAGTTTGGGCAGGGAAGGGATTGACAGCCGCTCCTACCTGCTCTTTGTATTGGGTATGTATCAGATATAAAGCTAGAATTAATGGATGTTTGGGGATAACGCTTTGGGGCCAAATGGCCAGTACTTAAAACCCCCAGACTGGCTAGGTTTTCTGAGGGTCAGCAAAAAATAAAAAAGATCAGTCTGGCAGGAAATCCTCCATTGTGGCAAGCTCAATAGGCAACAACAAGAGAGGAAGATGGGGGTTAGGGGTGGAAGATAGGGGCTATAGGGGCGTCACTAAGTTGCATTGCTGGTAAATTGATACATTCGTTGCAGCTTTCATTCATCGCTTGTCTCTTTCATCCCGTCTTCTGGAAAGATAAAAGGTGAATATTTACCCGGAGGCCACGTTCTGTATGTAGGACAAGGAATTAGTCAAGCTGAGATAGGAGATGGTGGAATTTCAACAACAGTTTTGGTTTGATAAATGTTTCTATGGGCGCAATACAAGGATTAAGGGATAGAAAGTATCAAAAAAATGGAGAGAAAAACATGTAACTACTGCAAAGTCTGCTCAGGTTCTAGATTCCTGCCGGGAATAGTGTACAAATAGCAGGACAGGGACTACTGCTATAGTGCCAGCTAGTGGTCAAAGCTGGAACTGCACATCCACATTTCTTTCAAGGATTTTTCAAGACTCCAAAATTCTGCAATTGTCCCAAGACACTGATTTTCAATTGAACCTATCTGGACACCATCACATTGATCTCTGGATAATTAATTTTATGCTCCTGTGATACAGTGAAAATCTACAAAAAAAAAAGGCCCTCTCCTACCATGTGACATTCATAATACTGGATTAAGGTATCTACAAAACTGGGTTGTACACCTAATTTTTTGATAATTAGATGCAGGGCCGGCTCCAGGTTTTTGAGGGCCCCGGGCGAAAGAGTCTCAGTGGGCCCCCCCTTTAACACAGCGCAGTATATAGCACAGCACGCGCACTATATAACACAGCACGCGCACTATATAACACAGCACGCACACTATATAACACAGCACACGCACTATATAACACAGCACGCACACTATATAACACAGCACGCGCACTATATAACACAGCACGCACACTATATAACACAGCACGCACACTATATAACACAGCACGCGCACTATATAACACAGCACGCACACTATATAACACAGCACACGCACTATATAACACAGCACGCACACTATATAACACAGCACGCGCACTATATAACACAGCACGCGCACTATATAACACAGCACACGCACTATATAACACAGCACGCGCACTATATAACACAGCACGCGCACTATATAACACAGCACACGCACTATATAACACAGCACGCACACTATATAACACAGCACGCGCACTATATAACACAGCACGCACACTATATAACACAGCACACGCACTATATAACACAGCACGCACACTATATAACACAGCACGCGCACTATATAACACAGCACGCACACTATATAACACAGCACACGCACTATATAACACAGCACGCACACTATATAACACAGCACGCGCACTATATAACACAGCACGCGCAGTATATAGCACAGCCACATAGTATATAGCACAGCCACGTAGTATATAACACAGCCCATGGCCCCATGCAGTATACAGCACAGCCCAGTAGTATATAACACAGCCCATGTAGTATACAGCACAGCGCACGTAGTATAGCACAGCCCCGTGACGTTGTATATAACACAGCCAGCCATATATATACAGTAGTGAGTAGTCTATGACTATAACTACAAGTCCCACTCCCAGCATTGCTAACATACCAATACCATAGATAGCAGGCTGCATCCCTCCTGCCCCTGCAATGTGTTGAGACCGAAGACTCACTCACTGCTTCACGCGGCGCTGCTGCCCCCGTTGTGGACACAGGGTGCATGCACCGACCGTGCACCGTCCGCACCTGACTGCAGCTCATCTGCTTGGCGCTGCCGCTGGATCTATCCTGGACGGTGGAAGTGGAATTCTTCTCTGAGCTCTAGACACTCTCACCGACCGGGAGTGACACAGGACAGATGACCGCCGGAAGTGACTCTTCGTATCCATGGTGACGGCGGAGGTGAGTATTGCAGCTGTGCAGCGCCTGCGAAACCCTCAGAGAGCTCTGTGCCGCCTGCTGCTGGGACGCCGGCGCGGCGGGGATGATGGATGTGCTCCGCCATGTAAGAGTCACACACAGCAGGGATGTATTCCGGCTGCGGGGCCCCCAGGAGCGCTGCGCATGAGTGTGTACAGACTCAGTACTTGTACGTTACTACCATAAATGGGCCCCCCCGTCTCGCCAGGGCCCCGGCACTTGCCCGGGTACGCCAGGTGCTGATGCCGGCCCTGATTAGATGCATATAATTTGGGATAAAAATCAGTTTTGTAAATGGGTTTCGTAAAAAAAAAAATTCTCTGTTTGCTTTCCATAGACTCTGTGCTGCACCATTTATTGTTGGCTGCAGAACGAGTTATCTGAGGATCCATCAGTGAGCTTGTTCTGTCAGTCCAGTGGGAGAGTTTGTCATTTTTCTGAGCTCTTCTTAGCTGCCGACTACAGAATTTGAAGGTAAGAAGAATGGTTTATTTTTTTATATGTTGGAAAAGAGCGCAGAATGGACATTAGACCAGGAAGGGGTCCAGGATGGGTGACGTCAAACATGGAAGGGGCCCAGGATGGGGGATATTATACAAGGAAGGGGCCCAGGATGGGGGATATTATATAAGGAAGGGGCCCAGGATGGGGGACATTATACAAGGAAGGGGCCCAGGATGGGGGATATTATACAAGGAAGGGGCCCAGGATGGGGGATATTATATAAGGAAGGGGCCCAGGATTATTATACAAGGAAGGGGCCCAGGATGGGGAATATTATACAAGGAAGGAACCCAGGATGGTTGATATTATACAAGGAAGGGGCCCAGGATGGGGGATATTATACAAGGAAGGGGCCCAGGATGGGGGATATTATACAAGGAAGGAACCCAGGATGGGTGATATTATACAAGGAAGGGGCCCAGGATGAGGGATATTATACAAGGATGGAACCCAGGATGAGGGATATTATACAAGGAAGGAACCCAGGATGAGGGATATTATACAAGGAAGGAACCCAGGATGAGGGATATTATACAAGGAAGGAACCCAGGATGAGGGATATTATACAAGGAAGGGGCCCAGGATGGGGGGATATTATACAAGGAAGGAACCCAGGATGAGGGATATTATACAAGGAAGGGAGCCAAGGATGGGATATATTATACAAGGAAGGGGCCCAGGATGGGATATATTATACAAGAAGGGACCCAGGATGAGGGATATTATACAAGGAAGGAACCCAGGATGAGGGATATTATACAAGGAAGGAACCCAGGATGAGGGATATTATACAAGGAAGGGGCCCAAGATGGTATATATTATACAAGGAAGGAGCCCAGGATGAGGGATATTATACAAGGAAGGAACCCAGGATGAGGGATATTATACAAAGAAGGAACCCAGGATGAGGGATATTATACAAGAAAGAAACCCAGGAAGGTTGATATTATACAAGGAAGGGGCCCATGATGGGGGATATTATACAAGGAAGGGACCCAGGATGAGGGATATAATACAAGGAAGGAACCCAGGATGGTTGATATTATACAAAGAAGGAGCCCAGGATGGGGGGATATTATACAAGGAAGGAACCGAGGATGAGGGATATTATACAAGGAAGGATCCCAGGATGAGGGATATTATACAAGGAAGGGAGCCAGGATGAGGGATATTATACAAGGAAGGGACCCAGGATAGGGGATATTATACAAGGAAGGGGACCAAGATGGGGGAAATTATACAAGGAATGGGCCCAGGATGGGGGATATTAAACAAGGAAAGGGCCCAAGATTTGTTATATTATACAAGGAAGGGGCCCAGGGTGGGGGTATTATATAAAGAAGGGGACCAGGATGGGGGATATTAAACAAGAAATGCGCCCAGGATGGGGATATTATTCAAGGAAGGGGCCCAGGATGGGATATATTATACAAGGAAGGGGCCCAGGATGGGATATATTATACAAGGAAGGAGCCCAGGATGGGGGATATTATACAAGTAAGGTGCCCAGGAAGGGGGATATTATACAAGGAAGGGGCCCAGGATGGGATATATTATACAAGGAAGGGGCCCAGGATGGGATATATTATACGAGGAAGGGGCCCAGGATGGGGGATATTATACAAGTAAGGTGCCCAGGATGTGTGGCATCAAACATGGAAGGGGCCCATGATGGGGGATATTATATAAGCAAGGGGCCCAGGATGGGATATATTATACAAGAAAGGGTCCTAGGATGGGCGATATTATACAAGGAAGGGACCCAGAATGAGGGATATTATACAAAGAAGGGACCCAGGATGAAGGATATTATAGAAGGAAGGGGCCCAGGATGTGGGATATTATCCAAGGAAGAGGCACAGGATGGGGGATATTACACAAGGAAGGGGCCCAGGATGGGATATATTATACAAAGAAGAGGCACAGGATGGGAGATATTATACAAGGAAGGGGCCCGGGATGGGGGGATATTATACAAAGAAGGGAGCCAGGATGAGGGATATTATACAAGGAAGGGGCCCAGGATGGGGGATATTATACAAGGAAGGGGCCCAAGATGGGGGATATTATACAAGGAAGGGACCCAGGATGGGGGCATTATACAAGGAGGGGACACAGGATGAGGGATGTTTGAGGAAAAGGCCCAGGATGAAGGACATTACAGGATCGGAAACATTATCACAGATAGGGGCCAGAGTATTGGACATTATTACAGAAAAGTGCCAGGACTGGGTATTTTATTATAGGAAAGGGCCAAGACGAGGACATAATTAAAGAAAAGGGCCAGGATGGGGGACATTATTACAGAAAGGGACCAGGATAGGGGACATTATTATAGGAAGGGACTAGAACAGGAGACATTATTATAGAAAGGGGCCAGGATAGGGGACATTAATACAGGAAGAGATCAGGATGGGGACATAATTACTGAAAGGGGCCAGGATGGGGGACATTATTACATAAAGGAACCAGGATAGGGGACATTATTATAGGAAGGGACCAGAACAGGGGGACATTAAAAAATGGACCAGGATTGGGGACACTCTTACAAGAAGTTGCCAGGATGGGGACACTAATACATGGAGGGGGAACACGTATGTCTTTATAGGCTCGTTAAAGGGTCAACATTGACTGTTAGGATTGCTACTTCCAATAGGTGGCACTAGAGTTCTAGTCCTCTTCCTCTCTGAAGAGACAATTTGCATTCATATAGGCTCTAGAACCCCACAAAAGCCCATACATCTGACCAATGTGGAGGTGGGGGCCCAGATCCAAATTTTGCCCTGGGACCCATCGAACTCTAGTTATGCCACTGGAAGCAAGATTCGTTACATGATACAGCCCGAGCGTCTCTACTGTAAAAATGCCATTTTCATTTTTCAGCAACAAAAGTGGTGTTCCCATTCACTGACAGCAAGTGGAGATCTTGAAAAGCGCAATTTATGCACAAAGGGTTTTAAATCTATATGTATTTCGCAAAACGCGTAGTGATAATCAGAGTGGTGAGCAGCCAGGAGAAGGTTTGCCAACTACTTGTATGGGTTCCTTCAGGAGGTGCCACTGCCAATGTATGTCTTCACGAGCGTCCAACACAAACACTGGGAGCACAAGGAGGGTCAGACATGGCAGCTGCCGCCTGTTTACATTACAACCTCCCAGGCGGCAGGGAGAATAGAGAAGTGGCCGGGAGGCTTTACGTGAGGTCTCCACCCTTGTGTCACTCACCCTGTCCATCATCACTTGATTGTAGCAGCGGTATTGAATTGTAACTTGTTCGTGTAGGGGCAGCCGGGCCTACAGAGGACGCACAATGGAGGATGAGGGTGTTTTCACATCCATTGTGAGTGCATCTTGTGTGGAGAGGGCTGTTTTTTTAAGGTGGTGGCTCTGGTTAGTTCTCCACCTGCTCGAGGCTCTGTCGGCTATTCACAGGTCTCTCCTCCATCATCGGGATGAAAGGTCGAAAAGTCCTATAATGTCTATTTATGGGATGAGAGATGTCCTTATCCACGTGTCCATTATAGAGGTTTGTCAGAGTTCTCCAATCTTCTGACATAGGATTGGTGCAACCTGGGCATCCACACGGGGGGCCACTACTACCTCCAGAGCAGGTGGGATTATGCACTACGATGAGCTATTGGCATATCTGCTGCTGCCCCGATCTCGTCTACGTGGGCATCCACACGGGGGGCCCGGGAGGTAAGAGGGTCACTACTACCTCCAGAGCAGGTGGGATTGTGGACTACGATGAGCTATTGGCATATCTGCTGCTGCCCTGATCTCGTCTACGTGGGCATCCACACGGAGGGGCCCGGGAGGTAAGAGGGCCACTACTACCTCCAGAGCAGGTGGGATTGTGCACTACGATGAGCTATTGGCATATCTGCTGCTGCCCCGATCTCGTCTACCTGGGCATCCACACGGGGGGGCCCGGGAGGTAAGAGAGCTTGGCTGAGTAGATTACACAAGAAGGAAAACACACAGCAAGTCAGCAGGATCTAGGAGCAACATGGCAGATGTGACAACCTACATGGTGAGCTGCAGCATGTGCTACATGTTCACAGATCGACCAGAAGAAGAATCCAATTTCACCTGTCAGAAGTGTAGACTAGTGGCCCTTTTAGAAGAAAAGGTGCGGGGTCTGGAAGAAAGAATAGCAACTTTGAAACTCATCAAAGAGAATGAAGACTTTCTAGACAGAACAGAAGCATCTCTACTGGTCACAGAAGGTGCAAAAAGTGTCAGAGAACCTCCAAAAGCAGATGAGTGGAAGCATGTGACCAAAAGAAGCAAGAAGACCATGGAGAAATCACCAACCACACAACTGAAGAACCGATATCAAATCTTTGTAGAGGATGAAGATGGCACACCTAAGAATGAAGCAATACCAGCAAGCAAAAAAGAAAAGGGCACACAGCAACAAGTGACAGCAAAAAGTACAGCCAAGAAGCAACGAAGAGTGGTGGTGGTGGGAGACTCACTACTGAGAGGCACCGAAGCAGCCATCTGCAGACCGGACATAACTGCAAGAGAAGTATGCTGCCTTCCAGGTGCGATGATCAAGGATGTGACCGATAGGATACCAAAGCTCTTCAGCTCCAAGGACGTCCACCCATTTCTTCTGATACATGTTGGCACCAATGACACGGCAAGGAAGGACCTACCGACAATCTGCAAGGACTTTGAAGAGTTGGGGAAGAAAGTAAAGGAACTGGATGCACAGGTAGTTTTTTCTTCTATCCTTCCAGTAGACGGGCATGGCACCAGGAGATGGAACAGGATCCTTGATGCAAACAACTGGCTAAGACGATGGTGCAGACAACAAGGATTTGGATTCCTGGACCACGGTGTGAATTACTGGTATGATGGACTCCTCGCCAGAGACGGACTACACCTCAACAAACCTGGGAAACACACATTCGCCAGAAGACTCGCTACACTCATCAGGAGGGCGTTAAACTAGAAGAAGAGGGGACGGGAAGAAAAACATTAGACTCGAACAAAGACGACCCAGGAAAACATACTCAGAAGGGAGGTAAGAACATTTCTAAAACAATCCACAGTGAGGAGATTGGAACAAAACAAAATCCTCTAAACTGCATGCTCGCAAACGCCAGAAGCCTGACAAACAAGATGGAAGAACTAGAAGCAGAAATATCTACAGGTAACTTTGACATAGTGGGAATAACCGAGACATGGTTAGATGAAAGCTATGACTGGGCAGTTAACTTACAGGGTTACAGTCTGTTTAGAAAGGATCGTAAAAATCGGAGAGGAGGAGGGGTTTGTCTCTATGTAAAGTCTTGTCTAAAGTCCACTTTAAGGGAGGATATTAGCGAAGGGAATGAGGATGTCGAGTCCATATGGGTTGAAATTCATGGAGGGAAAAATGGTAACAAAATTCTCATTGGGGTCTGTTACAAACCCCCAAATATAACAGAAAGCATGGAAAGTCTACTTCTAAAGCAGATAGATGAAACTGCAACCCATAATGAGGTCCTGGTTATGGGGGACTTTAACTACCCGGATATTAACTGGGAAACAGAAACCTGTGAAACCCATAAAGGCAACAGGTTTCTGCTAATAACCAAGAAAAATTATCTTTCACAATTGGTGCAGAATCCAACCAGAGGAGCAGCACTTTTAGACCTAATACTATCTAATAGACCTGACAGAATAACAAATCTGCAGGTGGTTGGGCATTTAGGAAATAGCGACCACAATATTGTGCAGTTTCACCTGTCTTTCACTAGGGGGACTTGTCAGGGAGTCACAAAAACATTGAACTTTAGGAAGGCAAAGTTTGAACAGCTTAGAGATGCCCTTAATCTGGTAGACTGGGACAATATCCTCAGAAATGAGAATACAGATAATAAATGGGAAATGTTTAAGAACATCCTAAATAGGCAGTGTAAGCGGTTTATACCTTGTGGGAATAAAAGGACTAGAAATAGGAAAAACCCAATGTGGCTAAACAAAGAAGTAAGACAGGCAATTAACAGTAAAAAGAAAGCATTTGCACTACTAAAGCATGATGGCACCATTGAAGCTCTAAAAAACTATAGGGAGAAAAATACTTTATCTAAAAAACTAATTAAAGCTGCCAAAAAGGAAACAGAGAAGCACATTGCTAAGGAGAGTAAAACTAATCCCAAACTGTTCTTCAACTATATCAATAGTAAAAGAATAAAAACTGAAAATGTAGGCCCCTTAAAAAATAGTGAGGAAAGAATGGTTGTAGATGACGAGGAAAAAGCTAACATATTAAACACCTTCTTCTCCACGGTATTCACGGTGGAAAATGAAATGCTAGGTGAAATCCCAAGAAACAATGGAAACCCTATATTAAGGGTCACCAATCTAACCCAAGAAGAGGTGCGAAACCGGCTAAATAAGATTAAAATAGATAAATCTCCGGGTCCGGATGGCATACACCCACGAGTACTAAGAGAACTAAGTAATGTAATAGATAAACCATTATTTCTTATTTTTAGGGACTCTATAGCGACAGGGTCTGTTCCGCAGGACTGGCGCATAGCAAATGTGGTGCCAATATTCAAAAAGGGCTCTAAAAGTGAACCTGGAAATTATAGGCCAGTAAGTCTAACCTCTATTGTTGGTAAAATATTTGAAGGGTTTCTGAGGGATGTTATTCTGGATTATCTCAATGAGAATAACTGTTTAACTCCATATCAGCATGGGTTTATGAGAAATCGCTCCTGTCAAACCAATCTAATCAGTTTTTATGAAGAGGTAAGCTATAGACTGGACCACGGTGAGTCATTGGACGTGGTATATCTCGATTTTTCCAAAGCGTTTGATACCGTGCCGCACAAGAGGTTGGTACACAAAATGAGAATGCTTGGTCTGGGGGAAAATGTGTGTAAATGGGTTAGTAACTGGCTTAGTGATAGAAAGCAGAGGGTGGTTATAAATGGTATAGTCTCTAACTGGGTCGCTGTGACCAGTGGGGTACCGCAGGGGTCAGTATTGGGACCTGTTCTCTTCAACATATTCATTAATGATCTGGTAGAAGGTTTACACAGTAAAATATCGATATTTGCAGATGATACAAAACTATGTAAAGCAGTTAATACAAGAGAAGATAGTATTCTGCTACAGATGGATCTGGATAAGTTGGAAACTTGGGCTGAAAGGTGGCAGATGAGGTTTAACAATGATAAATGTAAGGTTATACACATGGGAAGAGGGAATCAATATCACCATTACACACTGAACGGGAAACCACTGGGTAAATCTGACAGGGAGAAGGACTTGGGGATCCTAGTTAATGATAAACTTACCTGGAGCAGCCAGTGCCAGGCAGCAGCTGCCAAGGCAAACAGGATCATGGGGTGCATTAAAAGAGGTCTGGATACACATGATGAGAGCATTATACTGCCTCTGTACAAATCCCTAGTTAGACCGCACATGGAGTACTGTGTCCAGTTTTGGGCACCGGTGCTCAGGAAGGATATAATGGAACTAGAGAGAGTACAAAGGAGGGCAACAAAATTAATAAAGGGGATGGGAGAACTACAATACCCAGATAGATTAGCGAAATTAGGATTATTTAGTCTAGAAAAAAGACGACTGAGGGGCGATCTAATAACCATGTATAAGTATATAAGGGGACAATACAAATATCTCGCTGAGGATCTGTTTATACCAAGGAAGGTGACGGGCACAAGGGGGCATTCTTTGCGTCTGGAGGAGAGAAGGTTTTTCCACCAACATAGAAGAGGATTCTTTACTGTTAGGGCAGTGAGAATCTGGAATTGCTTGTCTGAGGAGGTGGTGATGGCGAACTCAGTCGAGGGGTTCAAGAGAGGCCTGGATGTCTTCCTGGAGCAGAACAATATTGTATCATACAATTATTAGGTTCTGTAGAAGGACGTAGATCTGGGTATTTATTATGATGGAATATAGGCTGAACTGGATGGACAAATGTCTTTTTTCGGCCTTACTAACTATGTTACTATGTTACTATGTTACTACCTCCAGAGCAGGTGGGATTGTGCACTACGATGAGCTATTGGCATATCTGCTGCACCGATCTCGTCTACCTGGGCATCCACACGGGGGGCCCGGGAGGTAAGAGGGCCACTACTACCTCCAGAGCAGGTGGGATTGTGCACTACGATGAGCTATTGGCGTATCTGCTGCTGCCCCGATCTCGTCTACCTGGGCATCCACATGGGGGGGCCCGGGAGGTAAGAGGGCCACTACTACCTCCAGAGCAGGTGGGATTGTGCACTACGATGAGCTATTGGCATATCTGCTGCACCGATCTCGTCTACCTGGGCATCCACACGGGGGACCCGGGAGGTAAGAGGGCCACTACTACCTCCAGAGCAGGTGGGATTGTGCACTACGATGAGCTATTGGCATATCTGCTGCACCGATCTCGTCTACCTGGGCATCCACACGGGGGGCCCGGGAGGTAAGAGGGCCACTACTACCTCCAGAGCAGGTGGGATTGTGCACTACGATGAGCTATTGGCATATCTGCTGCTGCCCCGATCTCGTCTACCTGGGCATCCACATGGGGGGGCCCGGGAGGTAAGAGGGCCACTACTACCTCCAGAGCAGGTGGGATTGTGCACTACGATGAGCTATTGGCATATCTGCTGCTGCCCCGATCTCGTCTACCTGGGCATCCACATGGGGGGGGCCCGGGAGGTAAGAGGGCCACTACTACCTCCAGAGCAGGTGGGATTGTGCACTACGATGAGCTATTGGCATATCTGCTGCTGCCCCGATCTCGTCTACCTGGGCATCCACATGGGGGGGGGGGGGCCGGGAGGTAAGAGGGCCACTACTACCTCCAGAGCAGGTGGGATTGTGCACTACGATGAGCTATTGGCATATCTGCTGCTGCCCCGATCTCGTCTACCTGGGCAGAGCCACTAAGCTCAATGATTGACTGCAGAGCTAAAGATGTGAAATAACCACTGCAGACAAACAACAGAGATGTGGAGGGAGATACAGCACTAGACCTGAGGAGGGTAATTAAAGCTCAGTTTTGTGTTGTTTACATCTAAAGGCGACCGTGGACAGAATGTTGGTGACACCGGACACCAGATACGCCACCATGAGGGTCATATCGTTCCATACCATCCAATAATCTTGGATCCAAAAACACATTCCTAGATTTTGGAGGTTGTCCCGCAGTTCTGGGAGGTTGGCAGGACGTCCTGATGTCACCTGTATCTCCATCCTCATATAATGGTGGAGCGAGGAGCAGTTGAGTTTGTCCTCTCCGACTTCTGATGGATCCTCTTCTACAAGTTGTGGAAATGGCCCAACTCACCCCAGTCAGTTCCTGAAGCCTGAAGTAGACCTCAGACACCTCAGACACAGGGGTGTAACTACAACAGGTGCAGGGGTTGCCCTGGAGCCTAGGGGGCCCTAAAAGTCCCTTTGGCCTATAGAAAAACACTATTGCTACTAAAGATTTAAAAAATTTGGGGGCCCCGTTGGAGCTTTCACATTGGGGCCCATGAGTTTCAAGTTACGCCACTGGAGTCAGACACCAACAGTTTTAGAAACTTTCTTTGCTTATTAAAGGACCATTGAAAGTAAAATGAGAAATATCCAGGAGCAGGAAGACCAGGGGAATATGACATTTCCTCAGTCGGAGAAAGTTCTACAACAGTGGTCATTCAGATACAACGATGGCCAATCGGGCGCCCTGATGTCTGGTGTCACCAGAACCAGAGAACTCCTTGTAACTAAATGCTTTCCAATAAGATGGACCACTAGTAGGACACGTGGACTGGGCTGTAGCCCCTCAAACACAGCAGCCTGAATGCGGGGCATTTCCAATCTCTGCGGTCATGAAGTGGCTGCACTGGATCTCCGTGAGATGTCTGCATTTGCGGTTCTGCTCTTCCAACTTGCTGTCCTGACTATTATGTCTGCTGTTCCACCACCAACCTGCCATCTAGCATACTGCGCTCTGTGCATGTACTGCCAAGCTCACAATTTCATCTCTGATGTTCTGCAAACTCATCTATCCTGTTCCAAGGTGCCTATCTGTATTTGCAGCTCAGCTCTTCTAACTGTCATGCTTATTCTGTTGTGCTGTTCCAAGGGGTCTGTCTGGGTGCTTAGCTCCAAGCTGCCATCCAGCATACCCAGCTCTTCTGTTCCACTATCAAGCAGCTGTCCAGCATACTCAGCACTGCTGTTCCACTACCCAGTTACAATCCAGTATACTCAGCTCTGCTGTTCCACTACCAAGCTGTGATCCAGCATACTCAGCTCTGCTGTTCCACTACCAAGTTGTCATTCCGCATACTCAGCTCTGCTGTTCCACTACCAAGTTGTCATTCCACATACTCAGCTCTGCTGTTCCACTACCAAGTTGTCATTCCGCATACTCAGCACTGCTGTTCCACTACCAAGCTGCAATCCAGCATACTCCGCTCTGATGTTCCACTAACAAGCTGTGATCTAGTACACTCAGCTCTGCTGTTCCACTACCAAGTTGCCATCCAGCATACTCCGCTCTGTTGTTCCACTAACAAGCTGCCATCCAGCATACTCAGCTCTGCTGTTCCACTACCAAGTTGCGATCCAGCATACTCAGCTCTGCTGTTCCACTACCAAGCTGCAATCCAGTATACTCAGCTCTGCTGTTCCACTACCAAGTTGTCATCCAGCATACTCAACTCTGCTGTTCCACTACCAAGTTTCCATCCATCATACTCCGCTCTGTTGTTCCACTAACAAGCTGCGTTCCAGCATACTTAGTTCTCCTGTTCCACTACCAAGCTGCGATCCAGCATACTCGGCTCTGCTGTTCCACTACCAAGTTGCCATCCATCATACTCCGCTCTGTTGTTCCACTACCAAGCTGCGATCCAGCATACTCAGCACTGCTGTTCCACTACCAAGCTGCGATCCAGTATACTCAGCTCTGCTGTTCCACTACCAAGTTGCCATCCATCATACTCCGCTCTGTTGTTCCACTACCAAGCTGCGATCCAGCATACTCAGCACTGCTGTTCCACTACCAAGCTGTGATCTAGCATACTCAGCTCTGCTGTAACACTATCAAGCTGCCATCCTGCATACTCACCTCTGCTGTTCCACTACCAAGCTGCGATCCAGCATTCTCGGCTCTTCTATTCCACTTCCAAGCTGCGATCCAGCATACTTAGCTCTCCTGTTCCACTACCAAGCTGCAATCCAGCATACTCAGCTCTGCTGTTCCACTACCAAGCTGTCATCTAGCATATTCAGCTCTGCTGTTCCACAACCAAAGTGCGATCCAGCATACTCAGCTCTCCTGTTCCACTACCAAGCTGCGATCCAGCGTATTCAGCTCTGCTGTTCCACTACCAAGCTGTGATCCAGCATACTCAGCTCTGCTGTTCCACTTCCAAGCTGCCATCCAGTATACTTGGCTCTGCTGTTCCACTACCAAGCTGCCATCCAGCATACTCGGCTCTGCTGTTCCACTATCAAGCTGCCATCCAGCATACTCGGCTCAGCTGTTCCACTACCAAGATGTCATCCAGCATACTCAGCTCTGCTGTTCCACTACCAAGATGTCATCCAGCATACTCAGCTCTGCTGTTCCACTACCAAGATGTCATCCAGCATACTCGGCTCTGCTGTTCCACTACCAAGATGCCATCCAGCATACTCACTCCTTCTGTTCCATGACCAAGGTGCCTTCAGCACACACAGGGGTTCACAGTTTCTATAGACCACCATATTGGCCCCACCATTAACTACTTCTTGCTATAACATGTCAGAAAGCGATTTTTTTAATCAGAATCTCCCTTTAGCAGTTCAGCCATTATGGGGTATTGTAATGTAACCTGTATTCAGACGTACCAGGAATGTGTCCCCTCCGCTGTGATTATGTCCCCTCAGCCAAACAACTGGAACAAAAGACACCTGGGAGCTTTTTAACCTTTCCTTTCACGCACTAGCCTTTTGGCCATCTTATGGAAGCGGCTATTCCAGTGATGTGACCCGTGATGTCCTCCATTCTATGCCGCGACCCATAGGACGGGAATGTTTCTGGAGGAAATCTGAAGAAGTAATTAAATCTGAAAATATCCAGGTGGGCTCACAGCATCCAGCAATCCATGTGTACGGAGCGCTGCACACTATATGTCTGTTATATATAATACCACACCATGGTGGCTCAGTGGTCATCAGCACTACAGTGCTGGGGCCCTGCATGCAATCCCACCAAGGACAACATCTGCAAGGAGCGCGCATGTTCTCCCCGTGCTGGTGTGGGTTTCCTCCGGGTTCCTCCCATACTCCAAAGACTGATAGGGAACCTAGATTGTGAGTCCCAATGGGGACAGCGATGATAATGTCTGTACAGCGCTGTGATAAAATCATATATAATGAAGTAAAGCAAAGATTCAGAGACGACTGATGGCTCCATATAATGGATGACTGGGAACAACCTGAAGGATGAACACAACCATAATATGATTACATGGCCAATTTAGTTTATGTACAAAATATCTACAAAAAAGTTGCATTACTGGGTACATACATTACATTACTGATCCTGAGTTACCTCCTGTATTATACTCCAGAGCTGCACTCACTATTCTGCTGGTGCAGTCACTGTGTACATACATTACATTACTGATCCTGAGTTACCTCCTGTATTATACTCCAGAGCTGCACTCACTATTCTGCTGGTGCAGTCACTGTGTACATACATTACATTACTGATCCTGAGTTACATCCTGTATTATACTCCAGAGCTGCACTCACTATTCTGCTGGTGCAGTCACTGTGTACATACATTACATTACTGATCCTGAGTTACCTCCTGTCAGTGGCGTAACTACCGCGGTCGCAGCGGTCGCCAGTGCGACTGGGCCAGGCAGGTCAGGGGCCCGGGCCCGGCAGGTCAGAGGCACCCAACACCATGTTGCAGTGCAGGAGATTCCTCCTGCACGGCAACAGTCCGAGGCGTATCTAGGGGGAGGGGGCAGCCGGGGCACGTGAGAGACAGGAAGCAGCTCCAGTCATCATGCCGGGTGAGACTGTCAGCTTCTGCTCTAGTCTGCAGCCCCGGGATAGAAAGTGAGAGCAGGGGGAGGAGGTGCGGGACGGAGCCGCTTTAGTCAGGAAAAGCTGCGGAGCTGCAGCCGATTTACATCAGCCACCCCTGTACCAGAGAGGAGATTGTGAGTTGTGTATATGAGCTGGTATCGTGTGTGTGTGTGTGTGTGTTAGGGACTTGTGTCCCTTGTCCCCGTGTGCCAGTCTCCCTTGCCCATTTGTCCCTGTGTGTCCCCATGTGCCTGTCTCCTTTGTCCCCTTGTGCTTGTGTCAGTCTCCCTTTCCCACTTGTCCCTGTGTCCCCTTGTGCTTGTATCCCTTGCCCACTTGTCCCCATGTGCCCCTTGTGTCAGGCTGCCTTGCCCACTAGTCCCCTTTTGTCAGTCTCCCTTGTCCCCTTCTGTCAGTCTCCCTTGCCCACTAGTCGCCTTGTAACCTTCTCCCCTGCCTCCTAGCCCCCATGTGTCCCCTTGTGCCTGTCTTCCTTGCTCCGTAGCCCCCCTATGTTACCCTTGTGCCTGTCTCCCCTAGCCCCCTTGTGTCCTTGTCCCCTGCCCCCTCGTCACCATTTGCTCGTGTCTTTCTCACTGCCCCAACATTGAGTTGCATGGCAGTGCTGCAGGGGGGGGGCCCCATTTGGAAGTTCGCACCGGGGCCCCTAACTTTGTAGTTACGCCACTGCCTCCTGTATTATACTCCAGAGCTGCACTCACTATTCTGCTGGTGCAGTCACTGTGTACATACATTACATTACTGATCCTGAGTTACATCCTGTATTATACTCCAGAGCTGCACTCAATATTCTGCTGGTGCAGTCACTGTGTACATACATTACTGATCCTGAGTTACATCCTGTACTATACTCCAGAGCTGCACTCACTATTCTGCTGGTGCAGTCACTGTGTACATACATTACATTACTGATCCTGAGTTACATCCTGCATTATACCCCAGAGCTGCACTCACTATTCCGCTGGTGCAGTCACTGTGTACATACATTACATTACTGATCCGGAGTTACATCCTGTATTATACCCCAGAGCTGCACTCACTATTCTGCTGGTGCAGTCACTGTGTACATACATTACATTACTGATCCTGAGTTACATCCTGTATTATACCCCAGAGCTGCACTCACTATTCTGCTGGTGCAGTCACTGTGTACATACATTACATTACTGATCCTGAGTTACATCCTGTATTATACTCCAGAGCTGCACTCACTATTTTGCTCATTACCAAATTATAGAAAATTAAGCAGGAACAATTACAACAAGTAACCGCTGGATGAAGATGATGTATGCTGCATATGTATCTAGCATTTCTGATAGGACACCTGTTGCCTTAGCCTTATTAATTGCTGAAAAGTTAACCAAAAATTATATAAAAGGCCAATAAGAAATGTTCATGTTGTCTATTATTTATAATTACCAACTATGGTGGACATAGTCTCCTGGAAGCTAATAATTGTTGGTCCTTAAAGGGAACCTGTCACCTGAATTTGGCGGGACAGGTTTGCGGTCATATGGGCGGGGTTTTCGGGTGTTTGATTCACCCTTTCTTTACCCACTGGCTGCATGCTGGCCGCAATATTGGGTTGAAGTTCATGCTGTGTCCTCCGAAGTACACGCCTGCGCAAGGCAAGATTGCCCCACCTCTAGTGGTGTAGTTTACCCTATGAGATCATTAAAATGAGAAGATACGAATTACAAGACAGCTCTTCTAAATAAACTTGGGAATGATATGGCTGCTTTTAATTTAAAGAAAGAAAATTATTTGGAAAAATCTTCTTGACCACAACTAAGCTGAGGTCTCTAGAGAGAACATTCTTGTGAACAACATGCCAAGATGTTTAGGCAAAACATTCAGGAGAACATCCAGGATCAGATGTGAAGAAATATCATACTTGACTGTAAGTAACATAGGATGTTTAGAAAGAACATTTTTAAAAACATATACACTGAAAGGTTTGGAGAGAAAATTTTGGGGAACAACCAAACTAAAATATTAAGAAAGAAAACAACAATCAGCTAAGAAAGATGTCTAGAGAGACCATTCTTGAAAGTAATCAAGCTAAGTAGTTTAGAGGAAATGTCCTAAAGAACAACCAAACTGTTCAGAGAGAACATTTTTTAGATAATTGAAGCTGAGATGCCAAAACGAGAACATTCTTGAGTACACCCAAGCTATCTAGGTAAAGCATTCATGTGGACAACAAAACCAAGATGTCTAGAGAGAATGCTCTTAGAAGTCAACAAGCTAATATGTCTAGGAAGAACATTCTTGAGAACAACCAAGCTATCTAGGTAAAGCTTTCTTGTGGACAACAAAACCAAGATGTCTAGAGAGAATGTTCTCAGGAACCATGAAGCTAATATGTCTTGTGAGAACAGTCTTGAGAACAACCAAACTACCTTGGTAAAGCTTTCTTGTGGACAACACAACCAAGATGTCTAGAGAGAATGCTCTTAGCAACCAACAAGCTAAGATGTCTAGAGCAGGGGTACATAAACTTTTTTTGGTCCAAAGGCCACAATGTCAGATTGAACCAACCTCATGTGCCAAATAGCAATATAACATCATAAGCATAAAAATCTAATAGCTGCTGATTTTATTTTTAGGTCTCCCTTTTAGAAGAATCGAGGCCCTCTTTTGTCCCATTCGCAGTCCTGAAAGAAAGAGACTATGCGAGACGCTGGAACAGTCGAGTGTTTCACTTCTTCCATAAACTATAATGACTGTGGCAGTACTCATATATGGCCATTTCTTTGCTTCACCTACTCCTTACCTAAATGAAGACTTAGTCACAAGACAGAACCAACTGAGATGCCTAGAGAGAACATTCTGATGACAATCATGCAGAGATGTCTAGAGAGAACGTTCTTGAGAACAACTGAGCTAAGCTGTTTGGAGAAAATGTTCTTGAGAATCACCAGGCTAAGACATCTAAACAGAAAGTTCTTGTGATAAAAAAAAACTATCCAGTCTAGACAGAATATTCTTGAGAAAAAAAAAACTATTTTTGAGAACAATAAAGTTATGTAAAAAGAATGCTTTTGGGAACCAACAATCTAAGAAGTCTACAGAAGATGTTAAGAACAACATTGCTAACATGTCTAGAGAGAATATTTTTTAGCACAGCTAAGTGTCATAGAGAGAATATTCTTAAGAACAGCCAAGAAAAGATATCTAGAGAGAACGTTCTTCAGAACAACCAAGTTAAGATGTCTAGAGAAAACATTCTTCAGAACGACCAAGTTAAGATGTCTAGAGAGAACATTCTTCAGAACAACCAAGTTAAGAAGTCTAGAGAGAACGTTCTTCGGAATGACCAAGGTATCTAGACAGATCGTTCTTGAGAACAACTACTGTAAGCTGAGATGTCTAAAGGAAATTTTCTTGAGAATAACCAAGCTGAGATGTCTAGAGAGTACGTTTTTGACATCAACCAAGCTGAGATGTCTAAAGAGAACATTCTTGAGATCAACCAAGCTGAGATGTGTAGAGAGAATGTTTTTGAACAACCAAGCTAAAGTGCCTTGAGAGAATTTTCATAAGAATGACTAATCTTATGGATGTTTGTTCTGAGATTTCT
Organism: Ranitomeya imitator; assembly: GCF_032444005.1. NCBI lineage: Eukaryota > Metazoa > Chordata > Amphibia > Anura > Dendrobatidae > Ranitomeya > Ranitomeya imitator. The sequence goes on from NC_091286.1 coordinate 685,518,277, forward strand.
AGAAAGAAAGATCTTGACAGTAACCAAGCAAAGCTGCCTCCAATAACAGTGAACGTGACATTGTCTTCACCAGATAGCTTACCTACCAGGTCATCGACATCCACATTATCTACCCGGTGGAAAATGATTCATAATCACATTATAGATCTTCATAGTTGTACCTAGTTCCAATTCGATGGAGAGATGATAGTTGGGCGTCTTCATAGCTGGCATCCTGTTGAGGCGTGGAGAAGGTGCTTTCTCAGCCAGGTCTGATGTGTTACAGGTCATTACGCAATTGTCATGGCGGCTTAGAAGGTGGCTGATTCTCCCCCTTTGCGTGTGCCTATCGTTTTCTCAATCTCTGTACACTTTCTGCTTTTCTTATGTCTTAAATACTTATAATTCCTAGCAGTCAAGATGAAAGGCTTATGCCACCCATAAATTCCAAAACGAGGCATGAAATCTAAAGTAAATACTTCCACCTGATATGATATTTGGTCGACTTATGGAGACATGTTTTCCAGTAACTTGTTGGGTGGCTTTGTGGAAAAGTTCCTCACACAGTTCAGGGAGAGTGTAGTGCAGGAGATACGTGTGCTCCATTTGTAAAGCAATTGTTACCATCCACCTCTCGTGTCTCCCCTTTTCCCCATAGTTTGTAGCTTGCGAGCAGGGCCCTCACTCCTCCTGGTATCTGTTTTGAACTGTATTTCTGTTATGCTGTAATGTCTATTGTCTGTACAAGTCCCCTCTATAATTTGTAAAGCGCTGCGGAATATGTTGGTGCTATATAAATAAAAATTATTATTATTATTATTATATGAAAACAGGCTTGGCGCTGTCTAAGTGAGAGACCAAAGTCCACCCGTGACCACCCCACGGAGCTAAGGATTTTCTTGTCCTCACAGGTGACAACAGATAAATTAGTGCCCAACGCTGTTTATTGGGGGTCTCTCCAATAACACTATCATCGGATGCACTCTCTGAGTGGTACTGTTTATGGGGACACTGTCTGCACTGTACATGCAAGTATGTTCTGCTGTGACCGCTTATCTGGGCACACTGTGCCCCCTTGATATTTTTAAAGTCTTTGCTAATTTGAGTCTTTCTGTAAATATTTTAATTAATTTGGGTGTTATCACTCTCTGGCACTGTTTATGGTGGCAGTCCCTGTTGATCTGTTGATACCTTTAGATGGAGTATGTCTAGTACTGTTTATGGTGGCACTCCCTGCTGATATCTTTAAATGGAGTATGTCTGGTACTGTTTATGGTGGCACTCCCTGCTGATATCTTTAAATGGAGTATGTCTAGTACTGTTTATGGTGGCACTCCCTGCTGATATCTTTAAATGGAGTATGTCTGGTACTGTTTATGGTGGCACTCCCTGCTGATACCTTTAAATGGAGTATGTCTGGTACTGTTTATGGTGGCACTCCCTGCTGATATCGTTAAATGGAGTATGTCTGGTACTGTTTATGGTGGCACTCCCTGCTGATACCTTTAAATGGAGTACGTCTGGTAGTGTTTATGGTGGCACTCCCTGCTGATATCGTTAAATGGAGTACGTCTGGTAGTGTTTATGGTGGCACTCCCTGCTGATATCGTTAAATGGAGTATGTCTGGTACTGTTTATGGGGGTATGTACTGATGTGACATTATATTTTGCCACATTAATTGGGCGCACTCTATCTGGCACTGCAACCGGGGATATTCTCTTCTGACACTATAATTGGGGGATCTCTCTGTCTAGCTCTGTCTTTGATGGCACGCTGTGCTTTGACTGTTAATAAGGGCACTCTCTGTTGGCAAATAATTAGGGGCACTCTTTTTGACACTGTTAATGGGGGTACTAGCTGCTAACACTTTAATTGAGTGCTCTATCTGGCACTGATAGTGGGCGTATTTTCTGCTGACACTAATTTGGGGCTCTCTGTGTGGCTCTGTTTTTGACGGTACGCTGTGCTATATTTTTAATGAGGGCACTCTCTGCGGACACTCTGTCTAGCACTGTTAATGGGGACACACTCTGCTGATGCTATAATTGGGGGAACTATCTGGCACTGTATATGGTGGCACTCCCTGCAGAGACTTACAATGGAGACTGTCGTTGTTTATTGGAACACTCTCTGCTCTCACTTTAATTGGACGCACTCCGCCTGACTCTCTGCGGATAGTGCTAATATGGGCACTCCATTCTTGCACTTAATGAGGGCACTCTGGCGCTGACAATTTGACACAGACAACTAACAGCTACAATGTGGAAACCATACTGAATCAGTGACTACAAGACGAGCAAAGCTAAATCGGAAGGATACTTATGCAAGGGATAATTTTTGGACACATTTTTCCTTTCACTGAAAAGGTCTAAAAAGTCTGAAAAGCACGTAACAAAAAAAAAGGAAAGCGTAAAAAAAAAAAAATGACACATATTTCTCATGAGGGTCTTAGGTGAGGATGTAGTAGGGGAGGCTTGAGGCAACACCAATGGGGGCAAGGAAGGAATTTGAGGTGTGAAGGTGAACGTACAGGAGGTAATGAGAGAAGAGAACATGAACAGGTCACTGCCTCGTGGGACTTATCCTGTGGGAAGGTATTTTTCACGGACAGGTGATGAAATGTTAGAACAGAGTTATGTAAAGGAAGTGTCGGTGGCGTGAACAGTGACCTATAAAAAAATATTATATACCTATTAGGAAAAGTTTTGCAACTTTCTAATATCTTACTTTGCCCCAATTTATTATTATTATTATTTTTTTTGCAATAAAAGTTTGTGTTTTAGGAATATTTATTTTTACCTCAAATTTTTCATGACTTTTATGCCAATTTTAGACTTATTTTTTCAATCCTTCGCCCTTCTTTCCTTTAGAATTTTTTTTAAAAATGACAGATTTTAAAGATTATTGAAAATGGCAAGAAAAATGTAATTCCCCCAAAAACCCCAAAAAGCAGGCAAAAAAAAAAAGTATCCCTCGATTTTCAGCCATGGTTATCCAACAAGGTGCACCAATTGTACACAGGTTATGAAGAATTTTGGCAGGAGGTTGTTCCAAACATCTTGGAGAACTGACCCCAGATCTTCTGGGGAAGAGAAGAGAGATGTCAGGTGCCAAGAGAAGGATGTCAGATGGTCGCACACTTCATGTGGCGGTCAAGATGAAGTCTTACCAGAAAGGGACATACACAGGAATCATGAAGACCCATATCAAAAGTCTAAATTGGGCCATACCTAAAAAAAAAATAAAAAAGATGGCGTAGGTGGGGTTACGGTGCTCAAGTGCAGCCACAGAAGGGCATACATCCCAAGTTTTTAAAGACTGGAATAGGGGAAAAAATTGCAGCACATACACGGAAATAATACTGCCACTGAAGCTTTTTAATTTATATGCACATCCTCAAAACCAATTAGAGGAAAAAACGGTAAAATGCAAAAATGTAAAGTTTAAAATACATCTTTATTATATTTGTACATAAAAAATAGAATATTAAAACAACAGAAACAAATAGAGAAGAGGCAGGGAGCATGGAATCACAAAAAATGATAAATGATATGCCTATAGAGTACTTCGATATAGTGAAAAAAAAATGGAGTAAAAAAAGACTCTCAAAAGGAAAATATATATCAAGTGACACTAGTTCATATCAATTCATGCATAAATAAGTCATAAAGTGCACAGTGCAACTGCAAACATAGATACTGAACTGAAAAGATCTCAAAAGAATAAAGATAGATCCGTGTCATGACCAAAAAAAAGATCTAAAAAAATAAAGATAGATCCGTGTCATGACCAAAAAGTGACGGACATGTGATTGAAATGATGTCAAAGTCATGTTAAAGTGAATATGAACAAACAATAAAATAAAAAGGTGAAGTACCTATAAAGTGCAGCGTGCAAAGGTTCCAGCTCCCACGTCCTCTCACCCCGACAGCGCCGTTTCGCACAATGCTTCCTCAATGGGGGGCATAATTTAACATGGCTAAAGGTGGTGCCTTAAATACCCTGCCACTGAAGCCGGTAGTGTTTTTACTCACAATGATACCCCTTTATAGCTTCTATACAGTATGATGACCCCAAAATTGCCTCTACTGGTACAGTATGATACCCAGAAAGTGAACACACACCATGCCCTACAGTACTCCCACAAGTACAGTATGATGACATCACAGTGCCCAAGCAAAGCATGATGCCCCCGAAGTGCCCCCAAGAGTATGATGCCCATATAGTCCCCACAATGTGAGACCCCACAGTGCCCTCCACAAGTACTGACTTACCAAAAATAGAAATAAAACCATTCACCCCTCCTGCATTGAGGCTGCATGCAGCAGGCGTGATCTATGTCATCGTGCATTGAGACTAAGGCGCACAGGCTGAATGGTGGGGCATATCGCTGACGGCTCTATTTTCCACCATTGTATTGAGCGTCATCTGCATCCTGAGAATGCGAGCACTGTTGAGATCGAGGCGTTGGACGGAGGCGCGTGGTCTGCCGCTATTAGCTGAGTATTAGAGGGTGCGGCTCCTCTGTGTGGAGACCACCATACTACCATAGAAAGTGGTAAAGTACCAGGTAATGCTACGTTGGCAGCCATCACATGATCCTCTAGGGCATGTCTTTAGGCTCCGCATAATTACTGTTTGAGCCACGCCCCCTTGCAAAAAAAAAAAAAATAGCCCATTTCTCTGGTGTTGGATGACAGATTAAAAAAACAGCAATGGAATAATCAGTGGAGGAACGGTAATGGCAACCCGTAAGGGTGAAAACTGGACACTTTTGACTTGGTGGCAGCTCCTCACTAAGGATTTTTTTTTCAGAACCTTGGATAGTAACCAAACTAGTTTCCTCCAAAAGAAAGAGACACCTATCTGGAGACACCTTTTTGATGTCCTTGCCCCTCATCAGTACAGATCGGGGTGCTGGTTATCTGCGTAAGAGGCTTTTGATGTGTCTAGGAGGTAAAGTTTCTGGAATACAGAGTCTCAAAGGCAGGGCCATGGTTCCTCGTAAAGAAGGTATGCAAATTAGATGTATATATCACATATTTATTTGGAAATTAATCATGGTGGTCCATCATTGGGATAGGCTGTGACTATTAAGTGGGGGTCCGACCAATCAGTATTTATAATATGACATCTACCTACTGTATATGTTGTCTATTTGGTAGCAGCAGTAAAGAATATTGCATTATAGTCCCTTCAATGGTATAACGCCGCCATATCCTGCACTGTCGATACTAGGTAGACGGCATGATGGAACCATCAAAGAAGCTGCAGCTCCTTCAAACTGCTGGTAAGTGTCCAAAAGATGGAACCCCACCAATTTGATGTTACCCAATGTTCATATTTTTTTCCTCCCCATCTTCCAAAACCTATACCTGTTGTAGTTTTCAATTACCTCATTCATTTTACCATATAATGTACTGGGGAAAATTCAAAATTCGGTGATATGGTTAAAAAAAAAAATATATTTTTGTCGGAGCTCAAAAGACAATGTCATTGTTTTTTGGGTTCCGTTTTTACAGCATTCAATGTCTTGGCAAAATGATTCTCCAGCCCAATAGGATTTTGCTGATGCTAAACTTATTTTGTTTTCTTTTATTATTATTTTAGTGGATGAAATTCTTAAAAAAAATAAAATAAATTGGTTTGTTTCCCCATTTTCCTGACACCAACAACATTTATATTTTTCTGTCGATGGATCTGTGAGAGGACGCGATTATTGCATGTCAACCAGTAGTTTTTATCAGTATCATTTTGCGGTACAAATGATGTTTTAGTGGTTTTACATTTTTTGTATGACACTCTGGATCGAGAAAAAGTTAACTGTAGAGTTGAGCAAAAAATGTGCATGTCCTTGTCCAGTGATCACATCATTATTCCATTGCTGCTGGACCAGAGTCACTCCAATTAGTAGGTCCAGCATGATGTCATCGATGTGCCGGGCCGGCTACTTAGAAGGGGCATCGAGCCTGACACAGGTAGGAGGAGGTTTACTGACCTCTGGTCTGGCAGTAACGCACCAGCATCCTGCAAATCTTTTTGCTCTCTTTTCCCTGTGGTGGCGCTGCAGGAAAATGTAACACTTACTGCCGGGGTGCCTCCGATGAGTGATCATTGGGGGCTATACACAAACTAGCCTCTTCAAAGAGGAAGAGATCAGGAACTATACCGCCACCTATTGGAAGTAGCTATACTAAAAGTCAATATCTACCCTTTTAAAGTGCCATGTCTCATGAGTTAGGATAAGAGCATTGCATGGCCAATAAATCTCCCTACATCGATTCACCCCTTATACCTCCCCATCAGAACCCTCTTATTCAGCCAAGCCAGACCTATTACGCAAACCCAGCTTTCTGACACTGGGCACTACATTGTGACCCCAAATCCCTTTGTAATCTTCAGATTTCATGATGGAACACAGTCAAGGCACCCAGTCCCAGAGGCAACAAATCAACCCCAAAGCATCTTTGAACCTCCACCATATTTGACTGTAGGTACTGTGCTCTTTTCTTTGTCAGCCTCATTCTGTTTTCTGTTGACAGTAGAATAATGTGCTTTCCCGAAAAAGCTCTATCTTGGTCTCATCTGTCCACAAGACACTTTCTTAGATGGATTTTGGTTTGCTCACATATATTTTGGCAAACTGCAGTCTAGCTTTTTATGTCTCTATGTCAGCAGTGGGGTCCTCCTGGGTCTTCTGCCATAGCATTTAATTTCATTCACAAGTGGATGGATATTTCATGCTTACTCTGAAGCACCCTTAGCCTGCAGGACAGCTTGAATTTCTTTTTGACTTGATTGGGGCTGCTTATTCACCATCCGGTCTATCCTGCATTGCAACATTTCAATAATTTTTCTCTGACGTCCATGTCCAGGGAGATTAGTTACAGTGCCATGGGTTGTAAACATCTTGATTATGCTGCATGCCGTGGTCAAAGGAACATCAAGATCTGTGGAGATGGACTTGTAACCTTGAGATTGTTGATATTGTTCAACAATTTTGGTTCTCGAGTCCTCAGACTGTTCTCTTTTCCTCTTTCTGTTCTCCATGCTTAGGGCTCCTTTTCACTTGCGAAAAATACGTGCGAGTCTCGCAGGTTAAAACCAAGCTCTGGCGCCGGTACTTGGGAGCGGAGCGTGCAGCTCCATATATTGCTATGCAGCCGCACGCTCCGCTCTGGAGTGCCGGCGCCAGAGCTTGGTTTTAACCTGCGAGACTCGCACGTATTTCTCGCAAGTGAAAAGGAGCCCTAAGTGTGTCACACACAGACACACAATGCAAAGATCGTGTCAACTTCTCCCCTATTTATCTGGTTTCAGGTGTGATTATTATATTTCCCACACCTGTTACTTGCCACAGGTGAGTCTGAACGAGCATCACATGCGTGAAACAAAGTTGTTTACAGACATTTTTGGAATGGTGCCAACAATTTTGTCTGACTCAGTTTTGGAGTTTTGTGTGAAATTATGTCCAATTTGTCTCTCTCTCTCCATTTTTTTGGTGTTGTTCCAATGCACACAAACATGTGTACAACAAAACGTGTAATTGCAGTAATTTTCTGGGAGACATACTTCATTTTTCTTTGCAGTATATGGAAGTATGTCAGAAGTATTATTTACATACTGCAGATTGTTTGAGCGATATATGACGCTTAACGTGGTTTGTATGTACCAATCTTTTCTTGGCACTTAATGGCAGCATTTTGTGGAATGAAGATACTTTGATTGTTATCCCGGGGCTCCATTTTTTTATAAAACCATCCAGACCACAGCACTTACCCAGAAGTGAGATGCACAATCTTTCAGTTCCGAGGGATTAGTGTGCAGCAGCCGGAAAATACTCATTATCAGCTTACCCCTTGATCCGAGGGGGCTCTGATGAGATTATAGTATAAGAACTGTTAAAAGAAACCGCCAAAGCTTAAAGAGGTTAATTTATGTCTAGATGCAAATGAGCTTTTAAATAGGTATTAACGACTTGCGGATGTGGATGCACCAGCCTGGCCTGTGACACAATGTCCCTCTTATGGAGCAGCTGTAACTGCTAGCTTAAAGGGGTTGTCTGCCTGGACTCTCATCATGCGGTATCATGGTGGTAGTATATGGGTATGGTGTGGCAGTATTATTCGAACTTTGCATTGTAGCATTACATAGTAATATAGTAACATAGTTAGTAAGGCCAAAAAAAGACATTTGTCCATCCAGTTCAGCCTATATTCCATCATAATAAATCCCCAGATCTACGTCCTTCTACAGAACCTAATAATTGTATGATACAATATTGTTCTGCTCCAGGAAGACATCCAGGCCTCTCTTGAACCCCTCGACTGAGTTCGCCATCACCACCTCCTCAGGCAAGCAATTCCAGATTCTCACTGCCCTAACAGTAAAGAATCCTCTTCTATGTTGGTGGAAAAACATTCTATCCTCCAGACGCAAAGAATGCCCCCTTGTGACCGCCACCTTCCTTGGTATAAACAGATCATCAGCGAGATATTTGTATTGTCCCCTTATATACTTATACATTTTTATTAGATCGCCCCTCGGTCGTCTTTTTTCTAGACTAAATAATCCTAATTTCGCTAATCTATCTGGGTATTGTAGTTCTCCCATCCCCTTTATTAATTTTGTTGCCCTCCTTTGTACTCTCTCTAGTTCCATTATATCCTTCCTGAGCACCGGTGCCCAAAACTGGACACAGTACTCCATGTGCGGTCTAACTACGGATTTGTACAGAGGCAGTATAATGCTCTCATCATGTGTATCCAGACCTCTCTTAATGCACCCCATGATCCTGTTTGCCTTGGCAGCTGCTGCCTGGCACTGGCTGCTCCAGGTAAGTTTATCATTAACTAGGATCCCCAAGTCCTTCTCCCTGTCAGATTTACCCAGTGGTTTCCCATTCAGTGTGTAATGGTGATATTGATTCCTTCTTCCCATGTGTATAACCTTACATTTATCATTGTTAAACCTCATCTGCCACCTTTCAGCCCAAGTTTCCAACTTATCCAGATCCATCTGTAGCAGAATACTATCTTCTCTTGTATTAACTGCTTTACATAGTTTTGTATCATCTGCAAATATCGATATTTTACTGTGTAAACCTTCTACCAGATGATTAATAAATATGGTGAAGAGAACAGGTCCCAATACCGACCCCTGCGGTACCCCACTGGTCACAGCGACCCAGTTAGAGACTATACCATTTATAACCACCCTCTGCTTTCTATCCCTCTATTGACCCTAGAAATACAAAGCTCAGTGTTGGTAATTTATGGCTACTTTAGTCCTATCCCCGGTCCTGCCTAGGTCCTGCTCAGCTGTCAATCACATTGCAGTCCTGCCCACATTCAGCGGCACAGCACTGGAAATACTGGGGGCAATTTGGTAGCGACCAAGGGCAGAGCTGAAAATAAATGTATAGTACAACTAGTTTCAATCTCATCCTCCATCCAGGAAATCAGAGCTGATGCACACACTAGAGAACACTTAACAGCTTTGCTATTGGTAAAATTGGGACCTTTAAGTCCCGCCCCCAAGGAACCCAATTACACCCAACTGAGTGGAACCAATCCAAGGCATTGAGAGTGGATACGCTGTGCATGTAGGGACCGTGGCGGCATGTGAAAATTCAGTAAATGAGGGTATATGTCACTCCGTAAGTGAAATGGTCCAGACCATGATATATGTAAGGTTATACACATGGGAAGAGGGAATCAATATCACCATTACACACTGAACGGGAAACCACTGGGTAAATCTGACAGGGAGAAGGACTTGGGGATCCTAGTTAATGATAAACTTACCTGGAGCAGCCAGTGCCAGGCAGCAGCTGCCAAGGCAAACAGGATCATGGGGTGCATTAAAAGAGGTCTGGATACACATGATGAGAGCATTATACTGCCTCTGTACAAATCCCTAGTTAGACCGCACATGGAGTACTGTGTCCAGTTTTGGGCACCGGTGCTCAGGAAGGATATAATGGAACTAGAGAGAGTACAAAGGAGGGCAACAAAATTAATAAAGGGGATGGGAGAACTACAATACCCAGATAGATTAGCGAAATTAGGATTATTTAGTCTAGAAAAAAGACGACTGAGGGGCGATCTAATAACCATGTATAAGTATATAAGGGGACAATACAAATATCTCGCTGAGGATCTGTTTATACCAAGGAAGGTGACGGGCACAAGGGGGCATTCTTTGCGTCTGGAGGAGAGAAGGTTTTTCCACCAACATAGAAGAGGATTCTTTACTGTTAGGGCAGTGAGAATCTGGAATTGCTTGCCTGAGGAGGTGGTGATGGCGAACTCAGTCGAGGGGTTCAAGAGAGGCCTGGATGTCTTCCTGGAGCAGAACAATATTGTATCATACAATTATTAGGTTCTGTAGAAGGACGTAGATCTGGGTATTTATTATGATGGAATATAGGCTGAACTGGATGGACAAATGTCTTTTTTCGGCCTTACTAACTATGTTACTATGTTACTATGTAACTCACTCAATAGTATGCACTAGAAATGGTGAAAATTTTAATTCATCCAACCCAAAAAGCATAAAGTACATTAACGTTTCAGCACATATTCCGGGCCTTCTTCAGAATGGTGCTCGGATTGAGTACAATTTATGCCGTGGTAAAGGCGCCTGTTTTCGCTAGCCAGCGCCACCCAGCAGTCGCCTTTGCTATAGCGCTAATTGTACTTATGCATGGTTTCTACAGCACCATTCTGATGAAGACCTGCTCTCAGGGCCAAAACGTTAATGTACTTTATGCTTTTTGGGTTGCCCAAATTAAAATTTTCACCATTTCAAGTGCATACTATTGAGTGCCGCGTCGTTATACATCCTTGTGAAATTATACGTCATATGACTTGCCCACATTTTTTGTTTAACCATTTTTAATATTTTTAAGTAATAAAAAAATAATATCAAAAACTTTCACATATTTTCAGAAAAATTTTATTACCAAAAAAAAAAAAAAAAAATTCAACCTCTTTCTAAACTGAAATGTACATCTATAGACAAGAGGAAACAACTTTTTACACTCATTGGTTAAAGTGCTAACACAAAAATAAAAATAAAATAAAAGGTCTGTAACAGATCAGAAGTTGACACCTTGTAAACAGGTAGGTACAATATAAATCTACACAAACGAGTGCAAATAATAGTACAGCAATCTAGGGGACCATCATACAATGGGTGTGGGGTACAAACGTCTCTCCCATGATGCTCAGCAGGAAGATGCAATGTAGAGACTGGATCATATCAGTCCTTAAATAATGGAGTGCACCAGTTTTGGAGAGACCCTCATTTTCATGATTTAGCAAATTGGACCAGAAAAGCTCTTCTCTTACTCACCGCCATATTTGGGAGGGGAAATGATAGCCTTTAATTTTGTACCTAAATTAATGTTCTGTTATAACAAATCAGAAGATTGCACCATCTTCTAACTTGTTGCTGGGCTTAGTATCGCTATGGAACCGTCTTCTACAACCTCACCTTTGTGGTACAGATTGTCTCTTCCTCACCCGCCTAGTTTTAAGCCTTTATCTCATTATTAGAAAATGAAAAGATGAACTTAACACTAATTTCCCCAAAAATAGTAGTTATGGTGTTCACAAAAAATAATTTGTGATGCTCTATTGGAAAATCGACAATCCATTAATTGAGATGTTTTGGCTGGAGAAGCCACAGAGCTCCCCAGTAAGCTGCCAAAATTGCGCGAAAAAGTTAATTATTTACCAGATGACTGTAAACTTTCCATAGTCGTAAATGACAGCATTTGACCTTCAAGATAATTCTTTAAAACAGAAAAAAAAAAATCTCCCTATGATCTGGAAGAGGTTAAATACTGCAGTAAACCCACATTCATCAGAAGTTAAAAAAAAAACAACAACTGGGATTAAATAAAGCCAAACCCAAATTTTTGTAAAAAAAATAAAATAAAATTGAAAAATTACAAATTCTTTTCACATATCTACAAGATAATTTTCAGAAGTTTGTACCAGAATTTTCTAAACATACCCACACTGATCACATTGACTTCTAGAATCCAGTGCTAACGTTATGTCCAAGAGGTTGTTATGGCTTCTGTTGTTGGTAAAGGTTTCAGGGACTCAAAACATTTAAAAAAAAAAAAACAATTCAAGAGTCCAGTTCTCAATTTACTATCGATTGTCCTTTGGACATGAAGGCCAATGATTGATGATGGAACTGGAGAACTGGACGGGTCACTTAGTGTTGCCTCATCGTTGACTTCATTATTCCTAAAAACTTGACTTCAACACCAAGTAATACCAAAACTGTACTTGACACAAGTTGAAACGACTGCCCGTAACCCTTCCTTAATGAACTAGTGTCTATGTCACATGTTTTTGGGATCTCACTCGAAAGGGTATAAACTGCAAGGCTCGAATTGTGCAGCACTTGCCACAAGCTATTCTGGTCCCAACTGAAGATCTCATGGCCAGAGTCACCACCAAAGCTTGGCCATAAAGAACACCTATATGACATTTGTAGCTGTAAGGACTCGAAATCTGCCCAGACTCCTCAGGGAATCACTGTGTAGAGAATGATAACTCATGTGATGTGACATGTGCCATGGTGGAACCCAATCAGCAGTAAGGACCCTAAACTTTTCGGAAGGTTCTACACTTTCTTAGATTTAATTTTCTTGGAAAACAATTATGAAGAACATTGATTTGCAAGATCAAATAAATAATTTAAGAGTCCAGGTATGAAGGTGGAGAAACAATAATAATTCATCCAACAATGTTATTTGGAGAGACACAAAATGAACCAACATTGAGGACTGTTCTCTTGTTGGAGAACTATTTTTTTGTGAGAACATCTCCGAAAACAAAAGCACCAGGAGATGATTTTTATCATCGTTCATAGCATATATGGAACCTTGCGTGGACATTACAGTAGATTTTGCTACAACAGGTCCTCCAGTTTATGGTCCTGTCAGCTGAAATAGTCTTCGTTCCACCTATCTCAGAAGGTTTCACGTCTGCTTTTCTGTTCGATCAACACATGTAGGTAAGGTAACATGGTGGATTTCACGGAGCAATTGTCACCAAGTCGTTCAAGCACTGGCTCCATCCTCTTCAATGACCCGGTTCATGCTGGTACCATGTGTGATGTGAGAGAGGGGGTTGTTTAAGTCTCGAATACTACCCTGTCTGGACTGTTCATTGAGTCTGTGGGTGCTACTGTGTAGAGAGTGATGATCTGTGAGACGTGACATGCTGCCGTGTGGGAGCCGTTCCTCGATTCCACGGTAGCTACACGGCGTGTACCTAGGAGAAGGACAATACATGGGTCAATTATACTTTCTTTGTGCTCAGACAGTAAGTGCAAGTCTTGGAATCAACATTTTAATAACAATGCTTCATAATGAGTGAGATGGAATAGGAAGACTACTCTAGACTGAGTCTCCAAAAAAAGACAGCTTAAGAAGGAATTTCATGGAAATTGTAATTTGGGGATTTGGAGCCATTGTATGAAAAAGAAATTAGCTCTGACTCATGTAAAAATATATTGGGAAATGAAACAAAACAACACAATATAGAGAGTTACACTAAAAAAAAATTCTCAAAGCAAGGCCCAAACACCACCATTCACAGTAAAGTCTACCTCAACCTACTGTTGGACCAGGCAACCATATATTGTCTATGGGAGTCTCGCGACACTCACAGGAGCAGTTAAGGGTGTGACTTAGTATGGGTGCTCTGCAGACAAAGCAGACTTCTGATACAGAAGTTCACCTCTAGACAGAGATTTGTCTACTCTTAAAGCGTCACATAGACATTAGACCAATGTTGGGTTCGACTGACAGCCTAATTTGTATGGGTGTTCCGGCCAATTGATGGTCGGGGAAGATGTCGCTTGGGCATGCCGGATTTAAAACGCTTCCATCCTTCGGAGATAAGTCACCAGCAGAGATGTTGGCAGCTTTCTCATAGTAAACACAGGATCGCTCCTATGTATGGTAAAGAGGCTGGTGACTGAACGATCTACTGGGCCATCTAATGAGTATGGGGGTCTATAGAACATTAATGACCACCATACAAAATAGATAAAGGTAGTTTTGCCGACAGTTATCTCTCCAGACTTCCCCATACAAGGATCACTCAGCCCAGCGTTCCCGTGTTTTCTATAAGAGATTTGTTGTAGACTCTTGGACAATGGCTCATCTCAAGGGAGAACAAAAGGATCGGCCGCTGGAAATCAACAGGCTGGATCGTTCTCTTCCCCGACATCTGTTCACTACGAGATTCGCTTTTATGTCACTGAGTGGTGTAGCTTTTCTAGGCATTTTGATTGGGTGGGTTCTATCAGTCTTATAGCGCCCTACAGCATCCCTTATGGCCACACATCTCTATGGCTGCCTGGCTACAACATTAAAGGCTTTAATTTATCTCCCTCACCTTCCATCTCTGGAGCGGTGCAGACTTCCATGGTAACTGCTCATTTTGCTGTGCACGCTCCCGGCTTTGCTTCGTTGGTCATCCAATATAGCCAGCTGAGTGGAAGAGGCATGGGTGGATGTGCCCTGAGTAGATGTTCCTCTTGATTTCCGAATGATAGGAGTATTGGGGTCCCGTAAAAGAGATTGAGCAAAATCCGGCTCCTGGAGAACTTGCCGACTTTCATGGACACCTCTGCTAAGAGAATGCATAGAGAAAAAATGTTAGAACACCACTTATTGTGGCCTCTTTTGGCAAGGAAAAGCTTGACTGGCCAAGTCCAAACTATGGTTCGGGCGATGGTTTAGCCAGCAGCCATCTTTTCCAAACACTTCTATGTTCTTTTCAAGAGAGCTTTCACAAGACATGTCTGGAGGTGGGTAATCTCCGGGAGGCAATACAGTCAGCTGTCCGAAATTGGACATGCTAGATCGATATTTCCACCAAGACAATAAATTGTCCATGGCTTCCATACAAATCAGTCTGTTGGACGAACCCATCGATATTGGTGGATTCATGCAAAATTTGTCTAATGTGAGTGGGGGGGAAGCATTGATACTCACTCTTTTTTCCTTCGCCCATGGAAGAAGCTTGCCCATTCAAAGCAGGTCTTTTTGCTTCCCACCCAAAAGACAGATGGGATGCCCACCACCAGTGCCATCAGATACTTTATCAGGAAGAGAATAAGGTCTGGGCGGCTCGTCTTGGTTACCTGCAAAAGGAAAATAGACAATATATTCAGCACTAGGTCTGCTATCAATTAACAAGTCATCATGATAAAACCAAGGAAAGACTGAGCGCCACTGGTATGGTTCTTGCTCTAGCTCCCATAGACTTCAATGCAGAAATATCTGCAAGTTGGCAGTAACCTGCCCCATCATCTTCTGATTGTGGCCCTACATTATTCACAGCCTTGCAAATCTTGAGCTGTTGACCTTGACCAAAAAACCACTGAATGCACAAGAGCGAATTGGGGGAAATGGGCAGACGGAAAAGTACATGTGCTGGACTTCTGATCAGCAGGGACAGGACAACTTTTGCAAGGCTGCGTAGAAAACGTCATCCACATCAAAGGAACAGGGTGCCATTATTAGGCTCACAGTCTGGGACACTGTCCCAAGCAAAAGTCTTATATAAGGGTTGCCGGCTGCAAAGGTGCAATAGACAGGTTGTTAAAAAGAAAGTCCAAGAAACGAGAGGACACCAGTATTTATATGGAATCATCATCAACTGTCCCTTTTATAACCAGTAAACTCTCTGATTATCTCTCCGATTAAGCAAAACTCTACTTTTGTCATAAATGCATCACCTGCTAGTGAGTAACTAGAGATAGGTGGACCCCTGGATCTTTGTGTCCGGCGGGTTTGGGTACCAGAACAGTACCCGGATCAGAACCCAAACCAGGACCCCATTCACTTAAATGGGAGGCCCAAAAATCCAGTGTTTGCTACGCTGTCATGTGCATGACAGCATGGCAAACACTGCCTCTGATGGTTGGTAAAATCGTTACCGCAGGTAATTTAACAGCCCGCAGATGCGATCAGATGTAAAAAGTTTACGTCCGGTCACTAGTGTCGGCTGATGGGACTACTACTTCAATCAGCCTACACCTGCTACCGCTAATAACAGGGACAGCCAGAGCGGCTGATGGGAGTATTCATCAGCCGGCACCTCCGGTCTAAATAATTAGGGGTGAAAAAACGGCGTAGGGTCCTGCCATTTTTGACAAACAGCCAAGCTAAAGCAGACAGCTGGGGGTTGGTATTCTCAGGCTGGTACAGGGCCATGGATATTGACCCCCCTAAAAATAGCAGCCCGCAGCCACCCAGAAAAGGCACATCTATTAGATGTGACAATTCTGGCTCTTTGCCCGTCTCTTCTCACCTGCCTTGTAGCGGTGGCAAGTGGGATTCATACTTTTGGGGTTCATGTCACCTTTGTATTGTCTTGTGACATCAAGCCCACAACTTTTTCTTACGGTGCTAGAGGTGATCTCACTGAGGTCTCGGCAGGTCAACCCAGCTGGGAACGCAGCCTCACTGACTGGCAGTAACGTCAATGATGTCACCGCTGCTCACTGATGCTGCGCTCAGAGCAGCTCATTCATCAGTGGTTCTCCCCAGACATGGATTACAGCTTGGGACAGAATGATGGACAGATGAGGGATATGATTGTTTTTTATTTTTCTTTTATTATTACAAGAGACGAGGGATTCAGTGGAATGGGCATTATACTCACCTAACTGTGTTTGTTATTCCTAAATAAAAATAAAAAAAGTTAAAGTGTGTTTTGTTTTATTTCTAATAAAATACTTTATTCTGGCTGTGTTTATTTGCCATATAAACATAGGATTAGTAATGGATAGGTGTCTCATTGATGCCTCTCCATTACCAAGCCGTGAGCTTGATGTCACCTGACAATACAAAGGCGACATTAACCCCACAAATTTTACCCTACTTGCCACCGCTACAGGGCAAGTGGGAACAGCCAGGCAAAGCGCAAGAATTGGTGCATCTAATAGATGCGCCTTTTCTGGGTGGCTGCGGGCTGCTATTTTAAGGCTGGGAGAGGGGGCAATATCATGAGAATAGAAGTCCACAGCTGTCAGCTTTAACTTGGCTAGCTGTCAAAAATGGAGGGACACCACTTTTTTTTCTAATTATTTATTTTTTATAATTTAATTATTTTGTAATGTCTGTTTTGACATGCCCATAGGGGCATATTTGTACACTTGCAATGTAACTGTGGACACATTTGCTATATATATATATATATATATATATATATATATACAGTGGGGCAAAAAAGTATTTAGTCAGTCAGCAATAGTGCAAGTTCCACCACTTAAAAAGATGAGAGGCGTCTGTAATTTACATCATAGGTAGACCTCAACTATGGGAGACAAACTGAGAATAACAAATCCAGAAAATCACATTGTCTGTTTTTTTAACATTTTATTTGCATAATATGGTGGAAAATAAGTATTTGGTCAGAAACAAACAAGATTTCTGGCTCTCACAGACCTGTAACTTCTTCTTTAAGAGTCTCCTCTTTCCTCCACTCATTACCTGTAGTAATGGCACCTGTTTAAACTTGTTATCAGTATAAAAAGACACCTGTGCACACCCTCAAACAGTCTGACTCCAAACTCCACTATGGTGAAGACCAAAGAGCTGTCAAAGGACACCAGAAACAAAATTGTAGCCCTGCACCAGGCTGGGAAGACTGAATCTGCAATAGCCAACCAGCTTGGAGTGAAGAAATCAACAGAGGGAGCAATAATTAGAAAATGGAAGACATACAATACCACTGATAATCTCCCTCGATCTGGGGCTCCACACAAAATCCCACCCCGTGGGGTCAGAATGATCACAAGAACGGTGAGCAAAAATCCCAGAACCACGCGGGGGGACCTAGTGAATGAACTGCAGAGAGCTGGGACCAATGTAACAAGGCCTACCATAAGTAACACACTACGCCACCATGGACTCAGATCCTGCAGTGCCAGACGTGTCCCACTGCTTAAGCCAGTACATGTCCGGGCCCGTCTGAAGTTTGCTAGAGAGCATTTGGATGATCCAGAGGAGTTTTGGGAGAATGTCCTATGGTCTGATGAAACCAAACTGGATCTGTTTGGTAGAAACACAACTTGTCGTGTTTGGAGGAAAAAGAATACTGAGTTGCATCCATCAAGCACCATACCTACTGTAAAGCATGGTGGTGGAAACATCATGCTTTGGGGCTGTTTCTCTGCAAAGGGGCCAGGACGACTGATCCGGGTACATGAAAGAATGAATGGGGCCATGTATCGTGAGATTTTGAGTGCAAACCTCCTTTCATCAGCAAGGGCATTGAAGATGAAACGTGGCTGGGTCTTTCAACATGACAATGATCCAAAGCACACCGCCAGGGCAACGAAGGAGTGGCTTCGTAAGAAGCATTTCAAGGTCCTGGATGGGCCTAGCTAGTCTCCAGATCTCAACCCTATAGAAAACCTTTGGAGGGAGTTGAAAGTCCGTGTTGCCAAGCGAAAAGCCAAAAACATCACTGCTCTAGAGGAGATCTGCATGGAGGAATGGGCCAACATACCAACAACAGTGTGTAGAAAACGTTTGACCTCTGTCATTGCCAACAAAGGATATATTACAAAGTATTGAGATGAAATTTTGTTTCTGACCAAATACTTATTTTCCACCATAATATGCAAATAAAATGTTAAAAAAACAGACAATGTGATTTTCTGGATTTTTTTTCTCAGTTTGTCTCCCATAGTTGAGGTCTACCTATGATGTAAATTACAGACGCCTCTCATCTTTTTAAGTGGTGGAACTTGTACTATTGCTGACTGACTAAATACTTTTTTGCCCCACTGTATATATATATATATATATACACTATAGTTATATTCTTGTACGTAGGGGACAGTATTATTGTAGTTATATTCTTGTACATAGGGGACAGTATTATAGTAGTTATATTCTTGTACATAGGGGCAGTATTATAGTAGTTATATTCTTGTACATAGGAGCAGTATTATAGTAGTTATATTCTTGTACATAGGAGCAGTATTATAGTAGTTATATTCTTGTACATAGGAGCAGTATTATAGTAGTTATATTCTTGTATATAGTGGCAGTATTATAGTAGTTATATTCTTGTATATAGTGGCAGTATTATAGTAGTTATATTCTTGTACATAGGGGCAGTATTATAGTAGTTATATTCTTGTACATAGGGGCAGTATTATAGTAGTTATATTCTTGTACATGGGGGCAGTATTATAGTAGTTATATTCTTGTATATAGTGGCAGTATTACAGTAGTTATATTCTTGTACATAGGAGCAGTATTATAGTAGTTATATTCTTGTACATAGGAGCAGTATTATAGTAGTTATATTCTTGTACATAGGAGCTGTATTATAGTAGTTATATTCTTGTATATAGTGGCAGTATTATAGTAGTTATATTCTTGTATATAGTGGCAGTATTATAGTAGTTATATTCTTGTACATAGGGGCAGTATTATAGTAGTTATATTCTTGTACATGGGGGCAGTATTCTAGTAGTTATATTCTTGTATATAGTGGCAGTATTATAGTAGTTATATTCTTGTATATAGTGGCAGTATTATAGTAGTTATATTCTTGTACATAGGGGCAGTATTATACTAGTTATATTCTTGTACATAGGGGCAGTATTATAGTATAGTTATATTCTTGTACATAGGGACAGTATTATAGTAGTTATATTCTTGTACATAGGAGCAGTATTATAGTAGTTATATTCTTGTACATAGGAGCAGTATTATAGTAGTTATATTCTTGTACATAGTGGGCAGTATTATAGTAGTTATACTCTTGTACATAGGAGCAGTATTATAGTAGTTATATTCTTGTACATAGGGGCAGTATTATAGTAGTTATAGTCTTGTACATAGGAGCAGTATTATAGTATTTATATTATTGTACATAGGGGGCAGTATTATAGTAGTTATATTCTCATACATAGAATCAGTATTATAGTAGTTATATTCTTGTACATAGGGGCAGCATTATAGTAGTTATATTCTTGTACATAGGAGCAGTATTATAGTAGTTATATTCTTGTACATAGGGGACAGTATTATAGTAGTTATATACTTGTACATAGGAGTAGTATTATAGTAGTTATATTCTTGTACATAGGGACAGTATTATAGTAGTTATATTCTTGTACATAGGGACAGTATTATAGTAGTTATATTCTTGTACATAGGAGCAGTATTATAGTAGTTATACTCTTGTACATAGGAGCAGTATTATAGAAGTTATATTCTTGTACATAGGGGCAGTATTATAGTAGTTATATTCTCGTACATAGGGGCAGCATTATAGTAGTTATATTCTCGTACATAGGAGCAGTATTATAGTAGCTATATTCTTGTACATAGGGGCAGTATTATAGTAGTTATATTCTTGTACATAGGGGCAGTATGATAGTAGTTATATTCTTGTACATAGGGACAGTATTATAGCAGTTATATTCTTGTACATAGGGGCAGTATTATAGTAGTTATATTCTTGTACATAGGGACAGTATTATAGTAGTTATATTCTTGTACATAGGGGCAGTATTATAGTAGTTATATTCTTGACATAGGAGCAGTATTATAGTAGTTATATTCTTGTACATAGGAGCAGTATCATAGTAGCTAGATTTTTTATTAATATCGGGCAGCATTATAGTAGTTCTATGTTTGGATACATAAGGAGCAGTTTAGAGGGCATGTTAGTTTTGTTTTTTTTAAGGTCACTGCCGCTTTAAATTTCAACTGCGCTGAACGATTTCTGAGACACAAACAAGACATCATGTCAGATACTCTGTATCAGGCGGATTATGGGCACTGCCACCCTCTTTACCAAGACAATGTATTGTGCACTTCCTGGCAGAGGAGGATAAGATTGTAAACAGGCATTTGCTAATTAGCCGAGCTGCAGAAATCTTTGCACGCTAAGCCTTTGTACGGCAGTAAGAATAGCGCTCGCACTAGTGATGCCAGCGGTGGACTTACAATGACAATGTGCAATATGAGCCGGCTGCTTTCCACTCTCACTGCCAGGATCTGGGACTCGCACATATTGAGGATAATCGCACCTCCACCCCAGGTATCAGTTTCTCGTTTCTCTCCATTCTGGACCGCGGGTGATGAGCTTCTTCTCTGGGATAGATACAGGTTCCATTGAATACAGTGGGGAAAATAAGTATTTGATACGCTGCCGATTTTGCTAATTTTCCGCCTACAAAGAATGGAGAGGTCTGTAATTTTTATCAAAGGTACACTTCACCTGTGAGAGACAATCTTAAAAAATATCCAGAAAATCACATTGTATGATTTTTATATAAATAATGTGCATTTTATTGCATCAAATAAAGTATTTGATGCAATAGAAAATAGAGTCAGAATTCTTGAAGGTTGGTCGGTGATCAAATACTTATTTCATGCAATAAAATGCAAATTATTTATGTAATAATCATACAATGTGATTTTCTGGATTTCATTTTTACTTTCTGTCTCTCACAGGTGAAGTGCACCTACGATAAAAATTACACCTCTCCATTCTTTGTAGGTGGGAAAACTTGCACAATTGTCAAGTGTATGAAATACTTATTCTCCAAACTGTCCCGATGGAGTAATCCCTTTAACCCTTGACTTATTACACAGGCACTGCGCAAGGGTTCTCGGGGGCCGGCACTGGGAGCAGCGGCTCTACAATTTACATATTCGTGCCACATTACGACTAGACTGTGTATGTAGGATATCTGGGCGGATATCCCAAAAATGAGGTCCTAAGGTCTACTGTGATATGTAAATTGGAGCAATAGTCGTATGCGCGACAAGTCCTAGAAACCGTCACTATAGCGGGGGTGACACATGCCCACTACTGCACCATTTCAACAGGCGTCATTGGAACCCCCGTTCCCGGGATTAGTGGAGGTCTCAGCAGCTTTTATGGGAAATTTTAATGAATATTATTGGTCAGATTATTTTCAGCTGAAAGATGATTGGTCACAACTAATCAAGGCCGGCCCACGAGGTTCTGACATCTGTCAAGATGTTCCTGGCGCTGACACCAGCCCCGATAATGGCAGATGCTATAAATCTGTATTGTTACATGACTTCGCCCATTCATTTTTATGGCAGCGCTTGCTTTTATACTGAATGACAAAGCATCAGCTTGGTTTATTAATGGAAGTGGCCGTTACTCCACTGAACATCTGGTCACGGCAGCCAATAATTGCTCGCTGCCATTAGGTAGCTGGACTGCGGCTTTGCCTATAAGTCTCCATGCAGCAGCTGCGTACCTGCAGGGAGGGGGCGAGAGACCATTATACCGTATGACCACGACATTAATGATTATATTGACATCTGTTCCTTTAATTCAGTTGTGGCGCAGGATAGGGAAGAGTTACTGTGGGAATGCAGAGAATCTCATCTGCGTGATGATCATTAATTATTCAGGATACTTCCTTGAAGAAAAACTCAACCAAAAAAAATCCAAATTATCCTATTCACAGGGGTGCACGAAGTTATGCAATGGTTATAGTTGTCCTTGTCTAAAAAGGTTTAAGAAAATATATATTTTTGGTAATATTTATGAAGCATTGAATCAAGGCATTTGAGTCAGATTTTGTTGGTATCAAAAAGTTTAAAAAAATTTGGCCACAAAAATGTGCGACGTTTTGAGAGATTTAGACAATTTTGGGGAAATAGTTCAAAATTGCGCTCGTCTAGAGATCAGGGGCGAGCGGTCAGAAGTCCTGGATCTACATTTTGTGCCTCCAAGAATTCTGTGCCCCATGGGTAGATTTTCCCATACATAGATGACGGCAGCATTTTTTTTCACAACTCCAAAAATTCCCAATTAAATGTCACCGGCTTAACCCAGCAGGAAGTGCGGCGGCGTCTAAAAATCACTAAAATTGACAAATCTCCGGGCCCGGATGGGATACACCCCCGAGTACTGCAGGAATTAAGTACAGTCATTGATAGACCATTATTTTTAATCTTTAACGACTCCATAATAACAGGGTCTGTATCACAGGACTGGCGTATAGCAAATGTGGTGCCAATATTCAAAAAGGAGACAAAAACTGAACTCGGTAATTATCGGCCAGTAAGCTTAACCTCTACTGTGGGTAAAATCCTGGAGGGCATTCTAAGGGATGCTATGCTGGAGTATCTGAAGACGAATAACCTCATGACCCAGTATCAGCACGGGTTTACTAGGGACCGTTCATGTCAGACTAATCTGATCAGTTTCTATGAAGAGGTAAGTTCCGGATTGGACCAAGGGAACCCAGTGGATGTAGTGTATATGGACTTTTCAAAAGCTTTGGATACGGTGCCACACAAAAGGTTGATACATAAAATGAGAATAATGGGGATAGGGGAAAATATGTGTAAGTGGGTTGAGAGCTGGCTCAGGGATAGGAAACAAAGGGTGGTTATTAATGGAGCACACTCGGACTGGGTAGCGGTTAGCAGTGGGGTACCACAGGGGTCAGTATTGGGCCCTCTTCTTTTTAACATATTTATTAATGACCTTATAGGGGGCATACAGAGTAGAAGTTCAATATTTGCAGATGACACTAAACTCTGCAGGGTAATCAATACAGAGGAGGACAATTTTATATTACAGGATGATTTATGTAAACTAGAAGCTTGGGCTGATAAATGGCAAATGAGCTTTAATGGGGATAAATGTAAGGTCATGCACTTGGGTAGAAGTAATAAGATGTATAATTATGTGCTTAATTCTAAAACACTGGGCAAAACCGTCAATGAAAAAGACCTGGGTGTATGGGTGGATGACAAACTCATATTCAGGGGCCAGTGTCAGGCAGCTGCTACAAAGGCAAATAAAATAATGGGATGCATTAAAAGAGGCATAGATGCTCATGAGGAGAACATAATTTTACCTCTATACAAGTCACTAGTTCGACCACACTTAGAATACTGTGCACAGTTCTGGTCTCCGGTGTATAAGAAAGACATAGCTGAACTGGAGCGGGTGCAGAGAAGAGCGACCAAGGTTATTAGAGGACTGGGGGGTCTGCAATACCAAGATAGGTTATTACACTTGGGGCTATTTAGTTTGGAAAAACGAAGACTAAGGGGTGATCTCATTTTAATGTATAAATATATGAGGGGACAGTACAAAGACCTTTCTGATGATCTTTTTAATCATAGACCTGAGACAGGGACAAGGGGGCATCCTCTGCGTTTGGAGGAAAAAAGGTTTAAGCATAATAACAGACGTGGATTCTTTACTGTAAGAGCAGTGAGACTATGGAACTCTCTTCCGTATGATGTTGTAATGAGTGATTCATTACCTAAATTTAAGAGGGGACTGGATACCTTTCTGGAAAAGTATAATGTTACAGGGTATATACACTAGATTCCTTGATAGGGCGTTGATCCAGGGAACTAGTCTGATTGCCGGATGTGGAGTCGGGAAGGAATTTTTTTCCCCAATGTGGAGCTTACTCTTTGCCACATGGGTTTTTTTGCCTTCCTCTGGATCAACATGTTAGGGCATGTTAGGTTAGGCTATGGGTTGAACTAGATGGACTTATAGTCTTCCTTCAACCTTAATAACTATGTTACTATGAATCTAAGACCTAACAAATCAACAACCAAATGGGCCCAGATAATACAGAGCAATTCCCCAGAATTATCAACCAGTCAGCCTATAAAAAAAAAGGAGAGTGCTTTAAAATAATCAAATATTTTTATTAAACGCAAAACATAATACAAATCTAAAAATACGAAGGATGTGCAAGGAAGCATCACATGGCTAGATCATCATAATGCGAAACTTCCCCCCCAATGCACTTCAGAAGAAGCTGATAGATTTTATATTTTGATATAATTTAATCACACATGTGCGGTCTAAACTAATGGAATAAATAGAAATGTATACAGAGAGTTTGTCTTTTGTTCCCACCAACAGGTGGTGATGGATGCTTCTTTTTAGTTTGATATAGTAATAAAAACAGAAAAAACATTCTCATTTTTATGCACCTGATACTTTACTGGAGCATTTGATTAATTCTATATTTTATCAGCTTCTAACATTGATTGAGATCAGTTTTCTGACAATTTTGGATGCTGGAGTAAAAAACTTGCAAGTGAACCTAGGTTGTCATCATCCCACCGTCTCCCTACAAGGTTTATACATGATGGAGCCATGTGAGGCTTCCTTGCACATCACCGCCAAACTTTTCTGTTTGTATCATGTTTTGCTTTAATAAAAATATTTGATTGATTTTCAAACAGTCTCCGTTTTTTAATAGAATGACTTGTTGACCTAAAAAATCAGTTTAAAAAATCTGCAATGGCGTGAAAAAATAGGAAACGGGAAAACATTTTGTGGTTCTCAGTAGTGATGAGCGAACGTGGTCGGACAAGGTGTTATCTCAGCATGCTCGGGTCCTAATAGGGCATCTTGACATGCTCGAATAATATGTTCTAGCCCCTGCGGCTGCACGTCTCGCAGCTGTTAGACAGCCTAACAGCTGATCCCTGCATGCGTTGCATTTGTCGAACAGCCGATCCCTACATGCATTGCGTCTGTCGAACAGCCGATCCCTGCATGTGTTGTGTTTGTCGAACAGCCGATCCCTGCATGTGTTGCGTCTGTCGAACAGCCGATCCCTGCATGTGCTGCGTCTGTCAAACAGCCAATCCCTGCATGTGCTGCATCTGTCAAACAGCAGATCCCTGCATGTGTTGCGTTTGTCGAGCAGCCGATCCCTGCATGTGCTGCATCTGTCAAACAGCCGATCCCTGCATGTGCTGCATCTGTCAAACAGCCGATCCCTGTATGTGCTGCGCCTGTCGAACAGCCGATCCCTGCATGTGCTGCATCTGTCAAACAGCCGATCCCTGCATGTGCTGCGCCTGTCGAACAGCCGATCCCTGCATGTGCTGCGCCTGTCGAACAGCCGATCCCTGCATGTGCTGCGTCTGTCGAACAGCCGATCCCTGCATGTGCTGCGTCTGTCAAACAGCCGATCCCTGCATGTGCTGCGTCTGTTGAATAGCCGATCCCTGCATGTATTGTGTTTGTCGAACAGCCGATCCCTGCATGTGCTGCATCTGTCAAACAGCCGATCCCTGCATGTGCTGCGTCTGTCGAACAGCCGATCCCTGCATCTGCTACGTCTGTCGAACAGCCGATCCCTGCATGTGCTGCATCTGTCAAACAGCCGATCCCTGCATGTGCTGCATCTGTCAAACAGCCGATCCCTGCATGTGCTGCGTCTGTCGAATAGCCGATCCCTGCATGTGTTGTGTTTGTCGAACAGCCGATCCCTGCATGTGTTGCGTGTTATGACCTGGTGGTTAGGACAACAATGGACCTGGTGGTTAAGAGCACACGGAAAAAACCTGAGGCTATGTTCACACGTTCCTGATTTCTTTCCTTTTTTTTCAGGAATAAAAACCGCAGCTCTTGGCAGAAAATGCAGGTCCTTTTTTGGTACTTTTTGGTGCGTTTTTGATGCGTTTTTTGATGCGTTTTTTGATGCAGTTTTCTATGCAGAGTCTGTGTGTTTTCTAGGAAGTTTTTTAGGGTTAAAATGGCTGAAAATACCCTACCCCTAACCCTAACCCTACCCCTAACCCTACCCCTACCCCTAACCCTACCCCTAACCCTATTCTAACCTTAGTGGAAAAAAAAAAATTCTTTATTTTTTTATTGTCCCTACCTATGGGGGTGACAAAGGGGGGGGGGTCATTTACTATTTTTTTTTATTTTGATCACTGAAATAGGTTATATCTCAGTGATCAAAATGCACTTTGGAACGAATCTGCCGGCCGGCAGATTCGGCGGGCGCACTGCGCATGCGCCCGCCATTTTGCAAGATGGCGGCGCTCAGGGAGAAGACGGCCGGACGGACACCGGGAGGCCGGGTAAGTATAAGGGGGGGAGATGAGGGCACGGGGGGGGCGTCGGAGCACGGGGGGGTGGCATCGGAGCATGGGGGGGTGGGTTTGGGGCACGGGGGGGTAGCCACACTGCAGCGGTTCTGCACCACAAACCGCAGAAAACCCGCAGATATTTTTTTCATCTGCAGGTTTTACTGCGGGTTTGACCTCACAATGGAGGTCTATGGGTGCAGAACCGCTGCAGTTCCGCAAAAAGAAGTGACATGGTACTTCTTTTTTACCGCGGCTATTCATCGCGGCTTTTTCCGCGATTTTCCGCAATGTGGGCACAGCAGTTCCTGTTTTCCATAGGGTACATTGTAATGTACCCTGCATGGAAAACAGCTGCGGACCCGCAGTGGGAAAATCGCGGCGATTCCGCATTAAAAAAAGGATGGTGTGAACATGGCCTGATAGTGACAAAAATACAGGACAAGCTCTGGGAAGTGGAAACTCTGCTGACCGCAATCCCTAATCCTATCGCACACACTAGAAATAGCCGTGGATTGCTCCTAACGCTCCCTATGCAACTCGACACAGCCTAAGAACTAGCTAGCCCTAAAGGAGGAAAACAAAGCCTACCTTGCCTCAGAGAAAATTCCCCAAAGGAAAAGGCAGCGGTCAACACAAAAACCTACAAAAAACCACGCCGAGGGTGCAAAGACCTCCGCACCGACTCACGGGGCGAAGGCGCCCCCTCGGCGTCCCAGAGCTTCCAGCAAGCAGGATGAAAATCAAAATAGCACGCTGGACAGAAAAATAGCAAACAGTTAAATTCAAGCGGGAACTTAGCTTCTGATAGAGTAGACAGGTCACCAGCAAGATCCTGGAGCGGACTAGACCAATACTGAAACATTGACAGGTGGCATGGAGCAAAGAACTAAGTGGAGTTAAATAGAGCAGCCAGCCAACGAATTAGCCTCGTCACCTGTGAAAGGAAACTCAGAAGCAGCAGCTCCACTCACAGCCACCAAAGTTAGTTCATGGACAGAACTAGCCGAAGTACCATTCACGACCACAGGAGGGAGCTTGACAACAGAATTCACAACAGTGCCCCCCCCTTGAGGAGGGGTCACCGAACCCTCACCAGAGCCCCCAGGCCGACCAGGACGAGCCAAATGAAAGGCACGAACCAGATCGGCAGCATGAACATCAGAGGCAAAAACCCAGGAATTATCTTCCTGACCATAACCCTTCCACTTGACCAGGTACTGGAGTTTCCGTCTCGAAATACGGGAATCCAAAATCTTCTCCACCACATACTCCAACTCCCCCCCAACCAACCCCCGGGCAGGAGGATCAACGGATGGAACCACAGGCGCCACGTAACTCCGCAGCAATGACTTATGGAACACATTATGGATGGCAAAAGAAGCTGGAAGGGCCAAACGAAATGACACAGGATTAAGAATCTCAGAAATCTTATACGGACCAATGAAACGAGGCTTAAACTTAGGAGAGGAAACCTTCATAGGAACATAACGAGACGACAACCAAACCAAATCCCCAACACGAAGTCGGGGACCCACACAGCGCCGGCGGTTAGCGAAACGTTGAGCTTTCTCCTGGGACAATGTCAAATTGTCCACCACATGAGTCCAAATCTGCTGCAACCTATCCACCACAGTATCCACACCAGGACAGTCCGAAGACTCAACCTGCCCTGAAGAGAAACGAGGATGGAAACCAGAATTGCAGAAAAACGGCGAAACCAAAGTAGCCGAGCTGGCCCGATTATTAAGGGCGAACTCAGCCAAAGGCAAAAAGGACACCCAATCATCCTGATCAGCAGAAACAAAGCATCTCAGATATGTTTCCAAAGTCTGATTAGTTCGTTCGGTTTGGCCATTTGTCTGAGGATGGAAAGCCGAGGAAAAAGATAAATCAATGCCCATCCTAGCACAAAAGGATTGCCAAAACCTCGAAACAAACTGGGAACCTCTGTCAGAAACGATGTTCTCCGGAATGCCATGCAAACGAACCACATGCTGGAAAAACAAAGGCACCAAATCAGAGGAGGAAGGCAATTTAGACAAGGGTACCAAATGGACCATCTTAGAAAAACGATCACAAACCACCCAAATGATCGACATCTTTTGAGAGACAGGGAGATCCGAAATAAAATCCATAGAGATATGCGTCCAGGGCCTCTTCGGGACCGGCAAGGGCAAAAGCAACCCACTGGCACGAGAACAGCAGGGCTTAGCCCGAGCACAAGTCCCACAGGACTGCACAAAAGAACGAACATCCCGTGACAAAGACGGCCACCAAAAGGATCTAGCCACCAAATCTCTGGTACCAAAGATTCCAGGATGACCAGCCAACACCGAACAATGAACCTCAGAGATAACTCTACTAGTCCATTTATCAGGGACAAACAGTTTCTCCGCTGGGCAACGGTCAGGTCTATCAGCCTGAAACTTTTGCAGCACCCGCCGCAAATCAGGGGAGATGGCAGACAAAACCACCCCCTCTTTGAGAATACCCGCCGGCATCAGCCTTCACATTCTTAGAGCCCGGAAGGTACGAAACCACAAAATCAAAACGGGAGAAAAATAGCGACCAACGAGCCTGTCTAGGATTCAACCGTTTGGCAGACTCGAGATAAGTCAAATTCTTGTGATCCGTTAAGACCACCACGCGATGCTTGGCTCCCTCAAGCCAATGACGCCACTCCTCAAATGCCCACTTCATGGCCAACAGCTCTCTATTGCCAACATCATAATTGCGCTCAGCAGGCGAAAACTTCCTAGAAAAGAAGGCGCATGGTTTCATCACCGAGCCGTCAGAACTTTTTTTGTGACAAAACAGCCCCTGCTCCAATCTCAGAAGCATCCACCTCAACCTGAAACGGAAGCGAAACATCTGGCTGGCACAACACAGGAGCAGAAGAAAAACGACGCTTCAAATCCTGAAAAGCTTCCACAGCCGCAGAAGACCAATTGACCACATCAGCACCCTTCTTGGTCAAATCAGTTAACGGTTTAGCAATACTGGAAAAATTAGCGATGAAGCGATGGTAAAAATTAGCAAAGCCCAGGAACTTCTGCAGGCTCTTCACAGATGTCGGCTGAGTCCAATCATGAATGGCCTGGACTTTAACAGGGTCCATCTCGATAGTAGAAGGGGAAAAAATGAAACCCAAAAATGAAACCTTCTGAACACCAAAGAGACACTTTGACCCCTTCACAAACAAAGAATTTGCACGCAGGACCTGAAACACCATTCTGACCTGCTTCACATGAGACTCCCAATCATCCGAAAAGACCAAAATGTCATCCAAATATACAATCAGGAATTTATCCAGATACTCTCGGAAGATGTCATGCATAAAGGACTGAAATACTGATGGAGCATTGGAAAGCCCGAATGGCATGACCAGGTACTCAAAATGGCCCTCGGGCGTATTAAATGCGGTTTTCCATTCATCGCCCTGTTTAATGCGCACAAGATTATACGCCCCTCGGAGATCTATCTTGGTGAACCAACTAGCCCCTTTGATACGAGCAAACAAATCAGAGAGCAGTGGCAAGGGATACTGAAATTTAACTGTAATTTTATTAAGAAGGCGGTAATCAATGCAAGGTCTCAAAGAACCATCCTTCTTGGCCACAAAAAAGAACCCTGCTCCCAACGGTGATGACGACGGGCGGATATGACCTTTCTCCAAGGATTCCTTTATATAACTCCGCATAGCGGCGTGTTCTGGCACAGATAAATTGAACAAACGGCCTTTAGGAAACTTACTACCAGGAATCAAATTAATCGCACAATCACAGTCCCTATGAGGAGGTAGGGCACTGGATTTAGGCTCATCAAATACATCCCGGTAATCCAACAAAAACTCCGGAACTTCAGAAGAAGTGGAAGACGAAATTGACAAAAAGGGAACATCACCATGTACCCCCTGACAACCCCAGCTGGACACAGACATAGACTTCCAATCCAATACTGGATTATGGACCTGTAGCCATGGCAACCCCAAAACGACCACATCATGCATATTATGCAACACCAAAAAGCGAATATCCTCCTGATGTGCAGGAGCCATGCACATGGTCAATTGGGTCCAGTACTGAGGCTTATTATTGGCCAAAGGCGTAGCATCAATTCCTCTCAATGGAATAGGATACTGCAAGGGCTCCAAGGAAAAACCACAGCGCCTAGCAAACTGCAAGTCCATCAAATTCCATTACAGAATAGGACGACAGAGAGCAAATCAGAGTAACAGACAATAGAAATTTAGACTGTACCGTACCAATGGTGGCAGACCTAGCGAACCGTTTATTGCGCTTAGGATAATCGGAGATAGCATGAGTGGAATCACCACAGTAAAAACACAGCCCATTCCAACGTCTGTACTCTTGACGTTCAGCTCTGGTCAAAGTCCTATCACATTGCATAGGCTCAGGACTACGCTCAGATAATACCGCCAAATGGTGCACAGCTTTACGCTCACGCAAGCGTCGATCGATCGGAATAGCCAAAGACATAGACTCATTCAGACCAGCAGGCATGGGAAATCCCACCATGACATCCTTAAGGGCTTCAGAGAGACCCTTTCTAAAAATTGCTGCCAGGGCAGACTCATTCCACTGAGTGAGCACAGACCACTTCCTAAATTTCTGACAATATATCTCTGCCTCATCCTGACCCTGACACAAAGCCAGCAAGATTTTCTCTGCCTGATCCACTGAATTTGGTTCATCATAAAGCAATCCAAGCGCCAGAAAAAACGCATCAATATCACGCAATGCCGGATCTCCTGGCGCAAGGGAAAATGCCCAGTCTTGAGGGTCGCCACGTAACAAAGAAATAATAATTCTCACTTGTTGAACAGGATCACCTGAGGAGCGGGGTTTCAAAGCTAGAAACAATTTACAATTATTTTTGAAATTCAGAAACTTAGATCTATCCCCAAAAAACAAATCAGGAATAGGAATCCTAGGCTCTAACATCGGATTCTGAACCACAAAATCTTGAATGTTTTGTACCCTTGTAGTGAGTTTATCCATCCAAGAGGACAGACCTTGAATGTCCATATCTACACCTGTGTCCTGAACCACCCAGAGGTAAAGGGGAAAAGAGAGACAAAACACACTGCAAAGAAAAAAAAATGGTCTCAGAACTTCTCTTATCCCTCTATTGAGATGCATTAGTACTTTGGGCCACCTGTACTGTTATGACCTGGTGGTTAGGACAACAATGGACCTGGTGGTTAAGAGCACACGGAAAAAACCTGATAGTGACAAAAATACAGGACAAGCTCTGGGAAGTGGAAACTCTGCTGACCGCAATCCCTAATCCTATCGCACACACTAGAAATAGCCATGGATTGCTCCTAACGCTCCCTATGCAACTCGACACAGCCTAAGAACTAGCTAGCCCTAAAGGAGGAAAACAAAGCCTACCTTGCCTCAGAGAAGATTCCCCAAAGGAAAAGGCAGCCCCCCACATATATTGACTGTGAAACAAGATGAAATCACAAACACAGAGATGAAATAGATTCAGCAAAGAGAGGCCCGACTCACTGAACAGAGAGAGGATAGGAAAGGCAACTTTGCGGTCAACACAAAAACCTACGAAAAACCACGCCGAGGGTGCAAAGACCTCCGCACCGACTCACGGGGCAAAGGCGCCCCCTCGGCGTCCCAGAGCTTCCAGCAAGCAGGATGAAAATCAAAATAGCACGCTGGACAGAAAAATAGCAAACAGTTAAATTCAAGCGGGAACTTAGCTTCTGATAGAGTAGACAGGTCACCAGCAAGATCCTGGAGCGGACTAGACCAATACTGAAACATTGACAGGTGGCATGGAGCAAAGAACTAAGTGGAGTTAAATAGAGCAGCCAGCCAACGAATTAGCCTCGTCACCTGTGAAAGGAAACTCAGAAGCAGCAGCTCCACTCACAGCCACCAAAGGAAGTTCATGGACAGAACTAGCCGAAGTACCATTCACGACCACAGGAGGGAGCTTGACAACAGAATTCACAACAGTTGCGTCTGTCGAACAGCCGATCCCTGCATGTGCTGCATCTGTCAAACAGCCGATCCCTGCATGTGCTGCATCTGTCAAACAGCCGATCCCTGCATGTGCTGCATCTGTCAAACAGCCGATCCCTGCATGTGATGCATCTGTCAAACAGCCAATCCCTGCATGTGATGCATCTGTCAAACAGCCGATCCCTGCTTGTGTTGTGATTGTCAAACAGCCGATCCCTGCATGTGTTGTGTTTGTCGAACAGCCGATCCCTGCATGTGCTGCATCTGTCAAACAGCCGATCCCTGCATGTGTTGTGTCTGTCGAACAGCCGATCTCTGCATGTGCTGCATCTGTCGAACAGCTGATCTCTGCATGTGCTGCATCTGTCGAATAGCCGATCCCTGCCTGTGCTGCGTCTGTCGAACAGCCGCAAGACTTGCGCCAAGTTTGCCATTGACTTTAGCACAAGAGTTAGATGTTTTCCGAGTCTTCAAACCTTCTGCGACTTTTACCATTTACAAAACATTTCATGAGATTTGGATATGTCCAAGTTGGAATGAATTTTGGGTCGTGTTCTGGTGGGAACTTTTCCCCTAGGTCTCCTCATACCCTCCGACCTAATTCTCTGCACCCAGCGCCGTATTGTTGGTGTGATTTATACGGCCCAGCGTATGGGACAGGACATGTGTCTACAGCCCCGGAGCTGGAGCGTTCTTGGGTAGACTGGAGGTCATGGAGAAACCTGAATTTCCAGTTTAGAGAAACAGTTTTGACTGTCGATGTCTCTTTTTGCTGCAACACGATCCGCCGGTCTCGCTTTCAGGCTCGGGTTTTATCTGCACAACTTGAGACTATCGCTCCGCTCTCTTCTCGAGGTGGCTGCGCAAAGTTTCGGAGAGCCGCCTACATAATGGAACCACTGGCAGAACTTTAAATTGGAGATTTTCTTCAGGCGTTTGGTTTCAGGACTGATAAGATTCAGCAACTTCTTCTTGTATCTGACCGGGATAAAACCAAACTCCTTGACAATGGGGCTTCTTTATTGCCAGTCTTCTGCTAAAAGCCTAGTTCACAGCCAGGTCATTCTGATGGATTGTGATACCTGGGAACGCTCTACAGAGTAGAAACGTACAGGAATCCCAGAATAATTACCACCCTGATGGATTTATTGAGTTACGTGGGTGGCATGTGCCAGTTTGATTTTTATTTTTTTGTTGCTGTAGTACCTAAAATGACCTGAATGCAGGGTGGCGCTATTACATTTTTTTTTTTTTTTTACATATTTTTAAGGGGCAGGAGGAGAATTTTTGAAGACCGTCGTTTTATAGATGCGTCATGTTTATTAATCGATTTGCCACATTTTGGGTTGCCCATATTCTGCAATCTAAAACCTGCACCTGCTACATCTATATTTAATTTTTACTATCATTTTCTGGTGTCAATTATTGCAATCATATTGGGCCACGGTTAGCCATTTCTCCTTTTTTGCTATGTGACCTTCATTTGTTATTAAATATAAGAATTCGAAAAAAAAATTTGCTATTTTTTTTTTTGTTAAAAATGTGCGACTTTTTGCAATTTTTACTCAATCACCGTTTTTTCTTAAAAGTGGTTCGGTCTTAATTTGGGCAGAACTTGCACCAGAAATTGGTGTAAATAGCAGAGCCAAATTTATTAAAGATAATCTGTCAGCAGGTTTTTATGTATTTAGGGAGCAGCATG
The DNA here is from genome assembly GCF_032444005.1 of Ranitomeya imitator. Classification (NCBI taxonomy): domain Eukaryota; kingdom Metazoa; phylum Chordata; class Amphibia; order Anura; family Dendrobatidae; genus Ranitomeya; species Ranitomeya imitator. The sequence continues at coordinate 685,552,905 of NC_091286.1, forward strand.
ATGCAGGGGCAGAGATCCTGATTTCAGCAATGTATCACTTACTGGGCTGTGTTTGCTGTTTCGATACAATCAGTGTTTTATCAGCAGGAGATTATCACTGCAGGACTATGTGTCTAGTGCCTCCTAGTCCGGCCACGCCCCCCACCACTTATCTGCTTCCTGATGTGGTGGGCGGGGTTATAGAGGGCTCTGCATTCAAGCTCTGCTAGATCTGCAGCAGAGAAAATCGTGATCGCTTCCTGGGTGTAGCAGTTGTGATACAAAGTGACACATCGTTGGAATCAGGATCTCAGCCCCTACATCGGATTACTTAGCAAAAATCTGCTGAAAGTTTCCCTGTAAGTGTGTTTCTTATTAAGTGGACTTTCAGTGGTGCGAGAAATGCCCAAAAATATGTAAACTATAGCTCATCTGGGGAGAAGTGTGATTCTACAAGATTACAAAATCATGGCTGACTTCTTCCTAGAAGAGCGCCACACTTATGCACAGGTTGTGTATGGTATTGCAGTTCAGCTCCATTGAAGTGGATGCACCTGCGCTGTGATACCACTCCTGTGACGCTGTTTTTTAGGGGGGAAAAAAGTAGCAGCCATGTTTTTCTAACCTTACACAACCCCTTTAAAGTCTAAGGCTACTTTTGTTCTGCAAGATGCGAGTTATCTGCAGTGGGAGAGCATTTTTAAAACTTGCAGAATTATGAGTGCAGCTCTGGAGGGAACAAGTAGATTTAAAGCACTTGTCTCTGGGTAGTTATTGAATATTCTGTCTGGCCGTGATGGGACTTGTAGTTCACCCACGTCCCAGGAGCTACAGGACAGGTAGGGCTGTACACGGAGTACCTGGGATACACCCAGACCGGATTTTAGTCTTGTACGCTCCCGGGTTCCCTGTCGCTCAGGCTTTCCTGCGGTACGATGATAATGAATGAATTGTCGGCGGTGGCGGTGGCGGCGCAGGTTTCTGCTTGTTACCCTCCTGATGCCAGGACTTGTGTTTAGTTCTTTACCTCACTTGTTTGTTTTTAGGTGAAAATCAATTAAAGGGCCACAAACCCTGTTTTAGAAAACTTATAATAGTGCAGAAGCCTCTATGGACAAGTGGGAGTGGTTCTTGAATTTCCTATATGACCGTCTTCTTGGGGACCACGCCCAGTTGTCTCAAAAGCAAGGTCCGAATGTCCTCTCTGTGAGTGGAGCAGTAGTGAGCATGTGTGACCACCAGACCGTGAAAGGAGCAGTGGTCGCACATGCTCACTAGAACTTCAAGACCCCTGTTCTCAGGATTGGTGGTGGTGGTCTTAGCAACTAGAACCCCAGACATCAGAAATTTATCAGCGGAAGATAGATGATACACATGATCATTCGAGGTCCAGCTGATCCCATGAACAGGTTTGAATGGAGCTGTACTGAGCATGTGCGACCACATGTAGGAGCCGTGGTCGCACATGCCCAATACTGCTCCATTCAAACTCATTCACGGGATCAGTGGAGGTCTCGGCAGCTGGACCTCTAATGATGGGGGCGCCACTGACACGGATGACATAAGCGCCCAGAAAGGCCACCCATGTGTCATCCTGCATGTATGAACAGTCCCACATTTGGGCAAGGTTATTTTGGGTATTATAGGGGGAAACGTCAATGAGAAAGTACTACACAAATCAACCTTAACCCTAAAGCCAAGACTCAGGAACATATACCGTATGTATATATTTTTTCTATTTTTGGAGGGCTCTATAATGGTAACACCGATTCAATGCTTTATATTTATGGCGTGAAACGCGTCGCGTATTTTGGTTACACAGAGAATATATTTAGATTAGCGCTGGTTGACGCTGGTGATTAGTGTGACGGGGGTCTGCAGGGGAATGTATACAGTTTACATCAGCGAATACAGAGCCTCAGCAGTACCACGCATTTCACGCATGCATCGTCCATATAATATCAGAGGATGGCGTAAAAGGTGACAACTCTGCACACCCGGGGTGATGATTACTCCCTCGCTCAGACAGGATGGTTCTGATTAAAGTCCTGAATTTGGACATCGTGAATGGAGAAATGGAACAATGGATCCTGGGATCAGTAAATTCAGTTTCACGGCATCTGCTCCTTGTATCCAGGGAGTGGTACATACACCATGCTCATCTGTTCCTCCGAGACATCGGCCCCCCTCACATTGGGGCTGCAACACAGTCAGCTGCTCCAGTATGCAACCGAAAGGAATTAACTATTAACATTCTGGACTCGTCGCCCGGTCTGGGATACAAGGAGGACGCAGGTGTCGGTTTGTTACGTCTATGTTTAATCTTGGACGCCATGCTGAGATAGGGAAGAGCGGTTACAATAATGGAGCGCTGTCACTTTAATGACATCCTGTCTCCAGCGCGTTTCTACCAAGCTATGGAAATGATCTAAAATCACAGCGCAGTCTGCGATCTGACTTCCTGAGCAGCTGGATACATGTAAAATAAATGAAAAAATATAGTGAATAAAAACATAAAAGAGAATAAAAAATAAAACAGAAAATACTAATGAAAATACTACTAATAAAATAATCTCTCTCTCTCTCTCTATATATATATATTATAAAATACAAATATTTTAATATATAAAAAATAAATAAAACATAATATATGTATATATATATATACACACACACACACACACACGTATATGCACACATATATTATGTTTTATTTATTTGTATTAATTTTACTATTTATTAAATAAAACATAATATATATGTGTGTATATATATACAGGTCCTTCTCAAAAAATTAGCATATAGTGTTAAATTTCATTATTTACCATAATGTAATGATTACAATTAAACTTTCATATATTATAGATTCATTATCCACCAACTGAAATTTGTCAGGTCTTTTATTGTTTTAATACTGATGATTTTGGCATACAACTCCTGATAACCCAAAAAACCTGTCTCAATAAATTAGCATATTTCACCCATCCAATCAAATAAAAGTGTTTTTTAATAACAAACAAAAAAACCATCAAATAATAATGTTCAGTTATGCACTCAATACTTGGTCGGGAATCCTTTGGCAGAAATGACTGCTTCAATGCGGCGTGGCATGGAGGCAATCAGCCTGTGACACTGCTGAGATGTTATGGAGGCCCAGGATGCTTCAATAGCGGCCTTAAGCTCATCCAGAGTGTTGTGTCTTGCGTCTCTCAACTTTCTCTTCACAATATCCCACAGATTCTCTATGGGGTTCAGGTCAGGAGAGTTGGCAGGCCAATTGTGCACAGTAATACCATGGTCAGTAAACCATTTACCAGTGGTGTTGGCACTGTGAGCAGGTGCCAGGTCGTGCTGAAAAATGAAATCTTCATCTCCATAAAGCATTTCAGCCGATGGAAGCATGAAGTGCTCCAAAATCTCCTGATAGCTAGCTGCATTGACCCTGTCCTTGATGAAACACAGTGGACCAACACCAGCAGCTGACATGGCACCCCACACCATCACTGACTGTGGGTACTTGACACTGGACTTCAGGCATTTTGGCATTTCCTTCTCCCCAGTCTTCCTCCAGACTCTGGCACCTTGATTTCCGAATGACATGCAAAATTTGCTTTCATCAGAAAAAAGTACTTGGGACCACTTAGCAACAGTCCAGTGCTGCTTCTCTGTAGCCCAGGTCAGGCGCCTCTGCCGCTGTTTATGGTTCAAAAGTGGCTTTACCTGGGGAATGCGGCACCTGTAGCCCATTTCCTGCACACGCCTGTGCACGGTGGCTCTGGATGTTTCCACACCAGACTCAGTCCACTGCTTCCTCAGGTTCCCCAAGGTCTGGAATCGGTCCTTCTCCACAATCTTCCTCAGGGTCCGGTCTCCTCTTCTCGTTGTACAGCGTTTTCTGCCACATTGTTTCCTTCCAACAGACTTACCATTGAGGTGCCTTGATACAGCACTCTGGGAACAGCCTATTTGTTGAGAAATTTCTTTCTGGGTCTCACCCTCTTGCTTGAGGGTGTCAATGATGGCCTTCTTGACATCTGTCAGGTCGCTAGTCTTACCCATGATGGGGGTTTTGAGTAATGAACCAGGCAGGGGGTTTATAAAAGCCTCAGGTATCTTTTGCATGTGTTTAGAGTTAATTAGTTGATTCAGAAGATTAGGGTAATAGGTCGTTTAGAGAACCTTTTCTTGATATGCTAATTTATTGAGACAGGTTTTTTGGGTTATCAGGAGTTGTATGCTAAAATCATCAGTATTAAAACAATAAAAGACCTGACAAATTTCAGTTGGTGGATAATGAATCTATAATATATGAAAGTTTAATTGTAATCATTACATTATGGTAAATAATCAAATTTAACACTATATGCTAATTTTTTTAGAAGGACCTGTATATATATATATAGTGTTTTATTTATTTTTTATATATTAAAATAATATTTCTATTATTTTATTATTTATATAGATAAATAAAATAATAATAATCTTGGAAAAAAACATTAAAATAAATAGAATAAAACTTGAACAGAAATTGCAAAAATAGAAAAAAATAAATAAAATAGATATAAACTTCAAAAAATAAAAAAAATAAAAAGAGATGACCGCTGATATAGGAAAAATATCCTTGTGCGTTTTCCAAGGACCATTGTTTGCATTGGACCGGATAAGTCACATCCAGAAAAAACCCCAATGTGCAATCTTTTTTTATATATTTGTTTTTTTATAATATTGATTTCTGTATAATTTATGGTGGGCTTTGTTGGTCACTTCAGTTCCATGTCTCAGTATGTGCAGGTTTCCTGGAAATCTCTGCCATGTGAGGAGTGTTCAGCCTTCATGTCGTAAATCTCTGTCTCCATGATGGGGGCACATAGATCTTGCAGAGGAGCCAGGTCTGGTCGGGCCCCAGGTTGGTCTGGTCGGGCCCGGACTCTACATACTGAGGTCTGAGCTCGGGCCTCAGATATTAGATAGATATTTGTGTTTTTACTCCTAAGTCAGGGTCAGGTCGGGAATCATAAAGCCGGATCTGATCCACAGTTTTGATAAAATAGTAGTGCGATCACCATGACTACCGACTTCATGTCTGCCCCATAGACTGCTCATCCGGATCGGTATACATGGGGAACCCGGGGCTCAGCGCCACCGGTTCTCCTGGAGAAGCTTCCAGATAGACCTTGTGGTCCAGTTTACTGGCATAAGATGGCCATGTGTGACCTGATGATATCCATAACCTGTTATTGGGGCTCTGGGCAAGGATCCAAAGATCCCCATAACGGTGCGTCATCCACAGATCCCCCATAACGGTGCGTCATACACAGATCCCCCATAACGGTGCGTCATCCACAGATCCCCCATAACATTGCATCATCCACAGATCCCCCATAACAATGCGTCATCCACAGATGCCCCATAACAATGCGTCATCCACAGATCCCCCATAACAGTGCGTCATCCACAGATCCCCATAACAGTGCGTCATCCACAGATCTCCCATAACAGTGCGTCATCCACAGATCCCCATAACAGTGCGTCATACACAGATCCCCATAACAGTGCATCATCGACAGATCCCCCATAACAGTGCGTCATCCACAGATGCCCCATAACAATGCGTCATCCACAGATCCCCCATAACAGTGCGTCATCCACAGATCCCCATAACAGTGCGTCATCCACAGATCCCCATAACAGTGCGTCATCCACAGATCCCCATAACAGTGCGTCATCCACAGATCCCCCATAACAGTGCGTCATCCACAGATGCCCCATAACAATGCGTCATCCACAGATCCCCCATAACAGTGCGTCATCCACAGATCCTCCATAACAGTGCATCAGCCACAGACCCCCCATAACAGTGCGTCATCCACAGATCTCCCATAACAGTGCGTCATCCACAGATCCCCATAACAATGCGTCATCCACAGATCCCCATAACAATGCGTCATCCACAGATCCCCCATAACAGTGCGTTATCCACAGACCCCCCATAACAGTGCGTCATCCACAGATCCCCATAACAGTGCGTCATCCACAGATCCCCATAACGGTGCATCATCCACAGATCCCCATAACAGTGCGTCATCCACAGATCCCCATAACAGTGCGTCATCCACAGATCCCCCATAACAGTGCGTCATCCACAGATCTCCCATAACAGTGCGTCATCCACAGATCCCCATAACAGTGCATCATCCACAGATCCCCATAACAGTGCGTCATCCACAGATCCTCATAACAGTGCATCATCCCCAGATCCCCCATAACAGCGCGTCATCCACAGATCCCCATAACAGTGCATCATCCACAGATCTCCCATAACAGTGCATCATCCACAGATCCCCATAGCAGTGCATCATCCACAGATCCCCCATAACAGTGCATCATCCACAGATCCCCATAACAGTGCGTCATCCACAGATCCCCCATAACAGTGCATCATCCACAGATCCCCATAACAGTGCATCATCCACAGATCCCCCATAACAGTGCGTCATCCGCAGATCCCCCATAACAGTGCATCATCCACAGATTCCTCATAACAGTGCATCATCCGCAGATCCCCCATAACAGTGCGTCATCCACAGATCACCATAACAGTGCATCATCCACAGATCCCCCATAACAGTGCGTCATCCGCAGATCCCCCATAACAGTGCGTCATCCACAGATCCCCCATAACAGTGCGTTATCCACAGACCCCCCATAACAGTGCGTCATCCGCAGATCCCCCATAACAGTGCGTCATCCGCAGATCCCCCATAACAGTGCGTCATCCACAGATCCCCCATAACAGTGCGTTATCCACAGACCCCCCATAACAGTGCGTCATCCGCAGACCCCCCATAACAATGACAGCCCCCTCATCCTTACATGTACCCGGCTGTGTGTAGTGTATTGCTGTACGGCACATTCAGGACACATGTGTCAGGAGATGGCAGATGGCCGTGTACATCAGCCAGAACAGAGCGATAAATCTGTGCTAATCCCTGTAATTCACTTCACAAGGGAAACGTCAGAACTTGTCTAACAACTTGTTCGCCTGCTAATGGTCTACATCCCAAAAATCATAACAAATCATTGCTGGTAACACTCGCCCTATTAATGTCAATCAGCCCGAGACGCCTCCGATGTCCTCGTGTATGAGGAGCGCCTGATATCGGTCACACACGGATGTATCTACAGATCTGAAGAGGCGGCCATGGGGGGCACGGAGGGGTCGGCACTTCTGGTCACTCATCCCACTGAAGAACACTACAGGCGGCCTCTCCCTGGCTTGTAGTGGCTGATAACAGAGAACAATAGAGGCAGAAGAATGACTTGATATAGGATAGATGTGACCTACCCCTGATATGACACAGACACCGATGTTATTCAAAGCCGGCCCATAACCCCTCACCGGCCCTTGCTCCTTGATATTGACCCTTCAGCCCAGGTAATCTATAATCTCTGGCCGCTGAATGATATTTGCTCATAGACATCAAAAGGCCTCCCTTATTCATCCTCGCGGCCTCGAGTACGGGCGGGCCCTGGATTGATTGTTGCAGAGGCCATTAACCCTTCTCCATCATGACCCCCAGATTTAGATCCGCCCGATGGTTTTGCCACCCAAGCATCAGTCATGAATAGGAGTTTTTGGGTTGGTCTCTTTAGAACTGAGACCTCCGGACTGGACCATGTGGAAAGATTTTCAGTACCGCAAATAAATAACTGCCCTCTTATATCAGGTCTAGTAATAGGGTTCTGCAAACAACGGACCACCACTTGCTAATAATAACTCGAGATTTGATTTTCACAGCATGTCGTAAAATGAGCTGCTGTACTAAATCATAGTCTGGTGCGCTGACATCTAGAGGTCAAGCTGAAAATGACGATCAAACGGGTAACAGAGTTGGAAGTGGATCCGCCATAGGGGCCAGAGGGGATCGAAAGATAAGACCACCTTAGTAAATATGAGTATATTTGTTTGTTTATATGATGGAGATGTGCAAAAAGATTTGCAGGGGCCTTGTCCAGTCCGAGGCCACCGGTCCGGAGCACTCCGAACCTCCTGCATCCCCAGCGTCTCTACTACGGCGACATCATGCAGGCGTTCCTCCACAAAGTAGATATTAGGCTGGTTTCACACTTGCGTTTCAAAACGCATGCGTTTTTAAAAAAAAACGCATTGTGAAAAAACGCATGTAAACGCGTCCAAACGCTGCGTTTTTTTGACGCATGGTGAAAAAAACGCGGCGTTTTGACGCGTTTACATGCGTTTTTTCATGCGTTTGCGTTTTTTAAACGCATGCAGATAAGTGTGTGACAGCTGCCAATCATCAAAATAAAGTAAAAAACCCACTATAAACAGAAAGAGCTAGGGTTAGGGGTAGGGGTAGGGGTAGGGATCCTAACCCTAACCCTAAAGGGGTCCTAACCCTAACCCTACCCCTAAAGGGATCCTAACCCTACCCCTAACCCTACCCCTACCCCTACCCTTAAAGGGATTAGGGTTAGGGGTAGGGTTAGGGGTAGGGTTAGGGGTAGGATCCCTTTATCAATTTTATGGTGTGGGGTGGTTTATCAGTGTGTTTTATGTTTGTTTTTTTTAAATGCATGCGTTTTTAACGCATGCAAACGCATGCGTTCCCATTGACTCCAATGTGTTTTTTGACCCCCAAAAATGCATGAAAACGCATGCTTTTTTTGTGTCCAAAAAACGCCTCTCAAAAATACTACAAGTTGCATTTTTGAAAATGAACGCATGCAATAAAAAAACGCATGCGATTGAAAACGCGACCAAACGCGTACACAAAAAAACGCATGCGTTTTCAATGTTAAATATAGGGAAAAAAACCGCATGCGTTTTTTTGTGCAAAAAACGCTGCAGATAAAAACGCAAGTGTGAAACCACTCTTACTTTTTAAGAGGACAACTTCCTTAATAAACATTTTGCTGAAAAAGAAAAAAATCTATTCCATCCTTGCTGATGGCTGATCCTAAAAAAAAAAAAAAATTAATGCCACCATACAGAGCTTGTATTATACAATCCTCGCATTATACCGCCATATAGTGCTGACAAGTATACACATAAAAATGCCATATAGTTGCTAGATTGATAATTGTAGGTAGCATGATGGAAGTTTTTATTGTGGTGGGTGGGAACGAGGTGGGAGATGGCCTCTTTTTCCTACTCTATAATCTGCTCGGGAGGATTTTTAAAGATTTTTTTTAAGAGAAACGCCTGTCTGATGATTCTCCAAGGTAAACACTGCCCAGCATTAATGATACTGGCATTGTGTGCTGAAATATAATACCGTCCTCTTATGTTCTGCATGATGTGAGTGTCTCATACCAGGTTTATTTACCAAGACCGGCACAGAGTGCCTTAAAAGCCGAGCGTGCAACCGAGGCCAGACCAGGAAACAATCCTCCCATTCTTATTACATCCAGTGTCTACTGCAATAATTGAGATAAAAAAAGTAAAGGATTCTTAATGTGCCATTTAGTGCATTTTTTAAAGGAGACCTACACCTAAAGAAATATAATACAGTAGTAGGATAAAAAAAAGCGTAATACCTCCTTTCCTCCAGGGGTGGAGCTGTAGGGAAATTGAATAGTTGTTTTGCTTGGATTTTCTTGATCACAATTGATCTGATCACATGATAAAAAAGGGGTCCCACATGGTAAGCCTATATAAATCGGCTTTTGGAAGTACATGGACAGGTGGGTCGAAACACTTATCGAAGCCACTTTATTCAACTAGTTGGTGGGTTGCATAAAGTCTTAAAGAGAGACCCTCAATAGCATAGCCCAGGAAACCCCTTTGAATCCCACAACAACCACCCTTAAAACCCTTACCTGGTATGGGCATGGTATGTGATATTCCTTGCAACGTTCCTGGATCCAGGTGGTCTCCCAAACCCCTCGATATGCCTGCTCATAAAAATAGCAGCCGATCACGATCAAAAGGGGCACGAGGTAAAGTACGCTGAAGACACCAATGCGGATCATAAATTTCACCAGTTTGTCCTGGTTTTCCTTTTCTAATGGAATTTCAATCCGTACTCGATTCAATGAAATAATCCCAGCCAGGAGGAGAGATACTCCGACCACGACGTTAAGGCAGAGAGGAGCCAGGACGAAGTATCTCAAGGCGTGGACATCGTAGAGGCCTACAAAACACACTCCGCTGATGTTGTCTCCTTCAATTTTGTTCATGGCTAGTAAGATGATGGTTAAGGTTCCAGGGATGCCCCATGCGCTGGCGTGAAATAATAGTGCTTTCTTCTCAATGGCTTCACTCCCCCATTTTGGAACAGCAGCCAGGAACCAAGTAATGGTAAGGATGACCCACCAAACGCTGCCGGCCATGGTGAAGAAGTAGAGGACCATGAAGAGCATGGTGCAGGACTTGTTGTGAGATCCTTGGGTCACGGTAGAAGCCTTGTATTTGCTGGGACTGGCCGAGTTGCATGCTACACGGTCTTCTAATAAAAACCCAATGAAGAAGATCAACGACACCATCATGTAGCAGACAGCGTAAAATATGATCGGTCTCTCAGGGTAGCGAAATCTGGTTACATCGATAAGAAACGTCAAAAAGGTGAAGAGGGTGGCGGAGAGACAAACTATGGATATCACTCCAATAAAGTATCGCGCAAATGAAAGTTCTTCTCTTCGGAAGTACATGTGTGGGCAGGGAGGAGAGCAGTCACGCACTCCCAGAAAAGAGTAACCCAAATCTGGCTCGATTTTTAGCTCCCGAGGACACCAGAAGCCGTAGTCTTTTTGCACTGCTAGAGGGGTGATGTCCGTAGGCTCGCTGGAAAGGCTGATGTCTACCAGACGGGGATAGGGCTCATCACAATCAGGGAACCTACAATGAAAAATAAGACAAGTAGTCACCAAAAAGTCTTGAACATCTGCTATTTTTCTATATTCCTAGAGACGACTAACATTTGTCCAAAATATCACATTTTTTACGAAAGACTCTATGGCATTGCACAATGGTCCAACCGGTAGGAGCAGATTGATCATCAGTAAAACGAAATTGGAAACGGTGATAAAACAAGAAAGCCTAAAGCTGGGGTTACAATCCCAAAATTACATGGCTGTCAGCTGAAGGAATGTCCGCTATCAGACATGTCCGATCGACACTTGTCCGCACCATCGTCCGGCACCTCCATACACAGTAGATCATCGGTCAAACCTGTCGATATTGGCAGGTTCAGGCGTCATTCATTTCTATGACAAGCTTTAGTCTGTTGCGTTTTTATCACCATTCCCAGTTTTGCTTTACTGGTGAACAATCTGTTCCCTTGGTTGACCTGATCTGCCCCATGTACTAGGACATGCTCTCAGTGTGATTTATTAACACTTGTGTCCCCCACCCCCTTCCCTACCACATGAGTTATTTTTGAGGCAGCAGGGGCCAACATAACAGGTGGTGTCCAGTTTCAGACCATCCAAATCCTCTTAGTGTAGAAGACACTTCTGTTATATGTATCATATGTAAAAAATCTTTACTGCAATTCCACCGAAAATTAGACCTCAAATTGAAAGAAAAAAATATCTACTATATACGGTAATTGTCTAAGGGTCACTTCCATCTGTCCTTCTTTCTGTCACGGATATTCATTGGTCGAGGCCTCTGTCTGTCAAGGAAATCCAAGTCACTGATTGGTTGCGGCAAAACAGCCACGACCAATCAGCAACGGGTACAGTCCGGAAGAAAATGGCCGCTCCTTACTCCCCGCAGTCAGTGCCCGGCGCCCGCATACTCCCCTCCGGTCACCGCTCACACAGGGTTAATGCCGGCGGTAACGGACCGCGTTATGCCGCAGGTAACGCACTCCGTAACCGCTGCTATTAACCCTGTGTGTCCCCAACTTTTTACTATTGACGTTGCCTATGCAGCATCAATAGTAAAAAAAATGTAATGTTAAAAATAATAATAATAATAAAAAAAAACTGCTATACTCACCCTCCGTAGTCCGCCGAGCCGCCCGCCATCTTCCGTTCCCGGCGATGCATTGGGAAATTACCCAGAAGACTTAGCGGTCTCGCGAGACCGTTAAGTTATCTGGGTAATTTTGCAATGCATCCTGGGAACGGAAGATGGCGGCAGCCGCGCGCATATCGCTGGAGCTTCGGTGGATCCCAGGGGGTGAGTATATAACTATTTTTATTTTCTTTATTTTTTTTAACAGGGATATGGTGCCCACACTGCTATATAATACGTGGGCTGTGTGATATACTATGTGGGCTGTGTTATGTACTGTGTGGGCTGTGCTATATATTACGTGGCCACTGTTATATACTGTGTGGGCAGTGTTATATACTACGTGGCTGCTATATACTGCGTGGGCAGTGTTATATACTACGTGGCTGCTATATACTGCGTAGGCTGTGCTATATATTACGTGGCCAGTGTTATATACTGCGTGGCCTGTGTTATATACTACGTCGCCTGTGTTATATACTGCGTGGCTGCTATATACTGCGTGGGCTGTGTTATACAGTATACTACGTGGCTGCTATATACTGCGTGGGCTGTGGTACATATTACGTGGCCAGTGTTATATACTGTGTCGCCTGTGTTATATACTGCGTGGCTGCTATATACTACGTGGGCTGTGTTATATAGTACGTGGCTGTGTTATATACTGCGTGGCCACTGTTACATATTGTGTGGCCTGTATTAACACATCGAGTATTCTACAATATGTACATATATAGCAGCCACATAGTATATAGCACAGGCCACGTAGTATTTGTCTGCTATATACTACATGGCTCCTACATACTACGTGGCCTGTGCTATATACTAAGTGGCTGCTATATACATACATAAATACATATTCTAGAATACCCGATGAGTTAGAATCGGGCCACCATCTAGTATATCATATTGTGCCTTGCTGCAAGTTGAACTTGCAGAATGTTCTCCAGGATAAATAGGTCTCAGGCTCTAATATGCTTACAGATTTGCTCCACCATGGACCCCTTATGTAGTTTAGGGGTTGAGCTTTGAGACCAGTTTTTGGTGAAGATAGTAAATATCTAAAATTCGAAAACATTCCCTGTATGTGAATAGTATTCTCATTCGACCATTTCATGGGGTGAGGACTACGAACGAGAAAGTTTAAGAATGTAAAAGGAGTCCAGCACGTTTCACATCACTTTACACTATATATCATCAGATGGGAGGATTCTGGTCAAACCCCACAAAATTTACAACCATGACAAAGTATTTGGTTTCAGGCGTATTACATGGGGGATTGTTACTGTCCTGACCTTTCTCCTTTGGAGTAATTTATAGTAAGAGACTGTCTCTCAGCTGTCTCTCCCCTGACCTTCAGGTCCGGCCATAAAAAGAGTCTTCTTCACAGGGAATGCTCCAATAACAACTTATCTGAGCACGCTCGCTCATCACTAAGGATCTGTAGTTTAGGGGTGACGGTCACAATGATGCAAGATCTTGCATTCTCCCAAGTCCTGCTACCCCTCAGGAACACCCATAAATTTTATGTTAGAGCGAGACGACTGCCATAATATAGAGGGCGTAAAATGCATTGGCAAAAATGGCACAAGGAACAAGTGTCAACACAGCAGAGGCCAACTTCTACCCAATGAACAGGTCTTGGACTTCTGACGAGTGCCACCAAGATGACACAGTTGGATCTTGAAGAGCAAATCATAGGCTTCCTGCCTCACCACTCCTTGTCCGGCAAGTAGGTGTATAGCCTATAAGATGACTGCGAAAAGATGATACCCCTGTATTGATCCACCTAAGCTAGGGACGAGATCTTGGAAAAAAGTATTTTTCACGTTTTCTACATAGACCTTAGCAATGGATTTGAGAACTAGAATTACCGGCTGCACTCCATCTCCTCCGGCCACGACACACCAAACATATCCATGAGCTTTCGGCAGTCATTGTACGCCCGCTGGCATAACCTTCGGCAAGGGAGGGTGACCCGGCCATATTCGGTGCAGACGGGTGCATAGAGAGCACACAGGAACGGCCTGAAGTCTTTGGAGCACTCGAGGTTTACCATGGGGTGGAAAGGCTGGAAAATATTGATAATAAAGAAAAAACATTAACAGAAGGTACGATAATAAAGAAAATACATAAAACGGGTAAGTTGTGGCCGCCGGCAATCAAATCACGACAACGTCCATAAAGAGCTCTCATAAATGTGAAGCTTTAGGGCAGAAGCCTGACACAGAAGAAAATCCGCTAGGTTGTCCACATCTAGATGACAACCTTCCGCTATCATCATTTTTGGCGCATGTGTATTTTACACTGCCATTCACCTAAAGGCTGGCGCAGGTTATTTCACCAGTGTCTGTGCTGCCCAGTTGATTCTTCACGTTCTTGGCGATTGTGGTATCCCAAGGATGTGCACCGGATGATGACGAGACACCTTTAATGGGAAACCTCTCCACCTTCACCGTTCAGCCGATAATTTATAACGAGGATAATAAATAGTAATTTTAATGAAACGCCAAAGCCATATACCAAAACGCTCCGCCACGAGCCTGACATGCACTTTTTTTTCTACCATGGGGTGTTTTTCAAAACCTGAAGTGGGAAAACATTTATTTATTTTTTTTAAAGACTGACGATAACCTGTAAAGTGGTTTTACAATAAAAATGAATAGGAGGAGTCATTTAAGCCTTTTTCTTTGCAATTTTTCAGGTGTTTCTTGTAGAGCATCCTCTCCAAAAAAAAAACTCTTCAAAGAAACTCCATATGCAGATAGTCTAGGGTTATGTTCACACAGTGTTTTGAAAAGCTAAAAACCCAGTTTTTCAAGCGTACCCTGTGTAGAAATATTGCGTTTCACCCTGTTCCTATCCCCGAAGACAACAACTGCGCTGTGTGTATAATCTTGTGCAGTTTTATATGTAATGACAGATGTGGGCAAAGTGCGGCCCGTGAGCTACATCCAGTCCTCTGGCTGTTCTAGTCTGGCCCACAGACCGAGACAGTAGAAGGGTTGAAACCGTGGCCCACGGGCCGCACAGTGCCCTCAACCGCCCGACCGCTGCCACAATCACTGCTATTTGCATCCTCAGCATTGAAACAGCGGTAAATACATTGTTGGAGAAGTGGCAAAACAGCCCCTTCTACCACCAATCAGTGCTTGAGACAGCTGACGCAATTACGTCATTTCTAGTGAGGCGCGAGTATACTCGGTACTCGAGATTTCGCGAGCACGCTTGGGGGTCCTCCGAGTATTTGTAAGTACTCGGAGATTTAGTTTTCTGCGCCGCAGCTGAATGATTTGCATCTGTTAGCCAGCATAAGTACATTTGGGGATTGCCTAGCAACCAGGAAACCCCCACATGTACTTATACTGGCTAACAGATGTAAATCATTCAGCTGCGGCGCAGAAAACTAAATCTCCGAGCACTAACAAATACTCGGAGGACCCCCGAGCGTGCTCGAGAAATCTTGAGTACCGAGTATACTCGCTCCTCACTAGTCATTTCATCACATAAGCTGTACACCACAGAGAGTCAGTCACCGGAAACAGGAGAAGACAGAGCGCTGGGGGAAGGGGAGCAAGAGGAGTATGTGGGTTTTTTTCCCATATATATGGGATGTTTGTATACATAAAAGGTGGTCGTGTGGGGCTCACTCTATATATATATAGGAGGACTCACGCTATATATACAGGAAGCTATGTGTGGGCTCATGCTGTATATACGGGAAGCTATGTGAAGGCTAATGTTGTATATAGGAGGCTTAGTGCAGGAATTAGGAGGAGTGAGTGAAGTGCAGTACCAAGGACAAGTTCTGGTGCTGGGGCTGCTAGGGTCCGCATGTGTCAATCCTTCAAGGCAGTGGGAGGCCAAACTGCAATCCATTATGGACATTTCTATAACGTCTGGAGCTTAGGACTCGGGCCTGGTCTTCTGACATTTTGAAGTCGTGGACATGGAATTACGTGGGGGGGCAGGTGGCCGGTATCAGGTGCACTGCTGTAGTGGACAGGAAATCCCTGAGGCTGATAGAGTCAGTGAGTTTGGGGATAGTCCAGGAAGAACGAGTGGCAGGGGAGAAGTAGTGTTGTGCTAAGGAGGAAGGAAATAGGAATTGCTGTGCTGTGTCCCACTTCTTTCCACCTGACGAACTTGCCCTGAACAGTAAATGTTTGCCTGTGTAAAGAACTTGGTATTCCCTGAATTGTGCACAGCAGCTCCTGAGAACGGAGGCCTGGAGACAGCGGAGGCCTGGAGATAGCGGAGGCCTGGAGACAGCGGAGGCCTGGAGACAGCGGAGGCCTGGAGACAGCGGAGGCCTAGAGATAGCGGAGGCCTGGAGACAGCGGAGGCCTGGAGACAGCGGAGGCCTGGAGACAGCGGAGGCCTGGAGACAGCGGAGGCCTGGAGATAGCGGAGGCCTGGAGACAGCGGAGGCCTGCGGCCTACAAGTGGCTGATGCACCCCACACCTTACAGCACACTGGGACACAGTTTGTCTGTAAAGTACCGGAACCAAACTGGACAGCGGCTCGGTCATGACTACCGCTCTGCCACCGCTTCAGGAAAAGCTCCTTTTGTGGCGAGTTTCTGGAGGCATTTTTAATTTTCTGAAGCAGTTTTGGAGAGGCTTGAATTAGTATTTTTCCTAAACTGTTCTTTGCAGCCTTTTAAGACTGTACAGTGCCTAGTTTGGAGAGGTTTCCTTCACAATCTGCACTTTGTTGCACCAGGTGTTTTTAAACGTCTCTTCAAGGAAAAAACTCAAAACATTTCTCATAGCTAAAGGCAAAATTTTCCAAGAGTTTTTTTTTGTTTGTTTCAATTAAAGGTTTTCTGGCTGAAAAATCCACACACAAAAAAGGTTTCCTGCAAACCTGATGAACTAGGATATGAAATGTCGTCACATGTCAGGAATGTGGAAAAATCTTATTTTCTGTCCGAGGGACAGACTATTCGTACAGAATAATGAAGACAATGGTACAGGCCAATGTGTGTGTTTGTGTGTGTGTGGGGGGTATTCTGATAATGCACGTGTAACATTGGAAGGGATGTTTCATGATGGGAAGTGAGGAGGATTGTCAGCCACCAGGTTTGGCAATGGTCACAGGTAATCAGCTTAAGAGCCGGTATTACGAGATCAGATCGGATTTACAAAATATCAGTCCTGAGCCAAACAAACACTGATCCTCTCCTCGTCTCCGGTGCCAAGACGTAATAAAAATGGATATGTGAGATTAAATTCCAGGAGATGACACCCTTGATGGGAGAGATTTACTACATGAAATTCCTTGACTATTGGGTCAACCCTACTGCCCCAGTCTATGTCATCATTGGTTTACTTACACCACCACTGCCCTTTGCATCAAGTGAGGTTTACCGGCCCGGGAGCCGATGTAGTAATAGGTTGTGTCGCAGATCTTTCAAGGTTTTGGTTGCTTAATAGGTGGCATTATTCCGGTTGTTAAAAGGGCCGGAAACACCGACGGATCCTATCATAAGACCCGCCAAACCCAAGTTGAGCAAACCGATCAAAAGGTCAAACAAAACAGACATGTTAATAAGAGACTGGATTATAAGATATCTAAAGACTTTGGCACCTCTTCTTAAGTGAAAAGGTTTCCAGATAAGGTGGTAACTGGGCCACACAGAGGAGATTTGGAAGTTATCAAAGAAGCAGCTAGGCTACAATGCACCAAAGGACAGAAAAACTATAGCTGGGCTTCACCTCAACTACCAATCATCGGGCTTGTACTCAACTTAACACCAGGCAAAGAAAAAATGATCTGGTCTACACAAAGACTAAGGGCCTTCATACACATTAGGCCAACGTTGGCCAAACCAGCCAATATGGAGTAACTTTTTGATGTGTGGACATTCCTAAAAAAATATTTTCAAGGGAATTAAGCATCTGACATATCATTTATCGGACTGGCAAACCGTCTTTCTCATAAAGAACACAGGAGAGCTCGTCATTCGACTGACAGCCATCCAAAGTGTATGGGGGGGGCTTAAGACTACCTGGCAAATGGAACCCTCTTAACATGGCACCAAAAAAAAAACATTGATGACATGACTAACCAAGCTATCCCTCTAGAGTTTCATGTCCAGCACATTTCAATGGTGTCATTGATTAATGATCTTGGTTAATAATTTAAGTGGGTGGAATAATTGTTCAGACGTGTGAGGTGTTAGTGACTGAAGAGCGTGGGAGAGCCACTGGACCGTGATCAAAAGGGTTAGTAGGGTTGTTGTCTGGATAAAAGGACCCCGATTCCTATGCACTGTTGGACTCTCCAAAAAGCCTTGATGTTTTTGGAAAATAGGAGGAATGTTTTTTTCAAACATACTTTTTCAAACATATTTTTGGTGCCTGGACAATTACGGTAGTTGAGGCAGCTAAAAAAAAAAAAACACAAGCATGGATTTATATCCAAACCCTGCTTTCTGATGTGCCCAGAAAGAGAAAACCAGAGCTACAAATAAGCTGGTGTTTAGTTCAATTTACAGTATAGTTCTTAGGTTTAACCAGACGAGAAGATGTTGAAGACCTTGGCCTACAGAAAAGCACATGAGATATATCCTGTTATTGCACTTATATATGGTCGGTTCTTATACCTTTACCACACTGTGCCTTTAGAGAACATGAGAACGATCTCTATGGCTCAAATTTTGTACTCTTCTGAGAAGTACTTGGCCATAAAACTCATAGCCTGAAGGGTATAACAGAGAGGAAAACTAGGAGAGGCATTGTGGTAAAACTAGTTGTAGCCACAAAACCTGGCACCTCGAGTCAAACAGTGCATACTTCTCCGAAATGTCTGCGTGTAACCATTACCTGGAAACCAACATTTAAAAAAAAAAAAAAAAAACATTGAAAACTACTTGAATGTATAAGGGTAAGAAATTTTGTAGTGGTATGGGACAGTAGGAAATCCAATTAGAAGAATGTTTCAAGTGCGTTACCACAAGACTGTGTCCTGTCCCCAGTGTTGTTCAACATTTTTATAAATGATCTAGATAAGGGTACTGAAGGTAAACTAATCAAATTTGCAGACGATGCAAAGCTAGGAGGGATAGCTAACACTAGAGAAGACAGAGAATGGATCCAGAAGGATCTATGGGCAGCGACTGATAGAATGGTATTTAACAGACAGAAATGCAAGATTCTACATCTGGGCAAGAAAAACTAAAATTACATCTACAGAATGGGAAGAATAGAACTAAGCAACAGCATGTGTGAAAAAGACTTGGGCATACTAATAGATCACAGACTGCACAAGAGTCAACAGTGTGGTGCAGCAGCGATAAAAGCAAATACAGTTCTAGGATGTATTAATAGAAACATAGAGTCTAGATCACGTGAAGTAATTATCTCTCTCTACTCCTCCTTGGTCAGGCCTCATCTGGATTACTGTGTCCAGTTCTAGGCACAACATTTAAAAAATAGGCATTGAAAAACTGGAGCAAGTTCAGAGAAGAGCTACAAGGATGGTGAGCAGACTGCAACGTATGTCCTACGAGGAACGGTTAAAGGATCTGGGAATCTTTAGTCTGCAAAAAAAGAAGACTTAATAGCTGTCTACAAATATCTGAAGGGCTGTCACAGTGTAGAGGGATCATCCTTATTCTCATTTGCACATGGAAACACGAGAAGCAATGGAATGAAACTGAAAGGGAGAAGATACAGATTAGATAATAGAAAAAACTTTTTGACAGTGAGGGTGATCAATGAGTGGAACAGGTTGTCACGAGAGGTGGTGAGTTCTCCTTCGATGGAAGTCTTCAAACAGAGGCTGGACAGACATCTGTCTGAGATGGTTTAGTGAATCGTTCATTGAGCAGAGGTTTGGACACGATGACCCCGGAGATCTCTCCCAACTCTAATATTCTATGAACAAAATAGCAAGGCAACACATTGGGAATGGCACTAGTGTTGACTAAAAGTTGAGGTCAAGTTTGGTCTTCTGTGTCAGCCGAACAAGGGAAGTCTTCACTCCTGTGGTCAGCATCCTTAGTCTGGCATCTTGGCCTCAAGCCTCATCATCACTTGTCCTGCACCGCAGTCATGAGGTTGCGAGGGCCAGCAAATGCCAAAGACAGCCAGGCTGAAGATGCCAGCTACAGAAGTGCTTTGTCTGGTGTCCATGGAAGACCAGACTGGACGTTGACCATGCCCAGGGCAAATATTTTTGCTCTACTCTATATGTTACAAAACCCTAAAGGAGCAAGACAATAGGTGCATAAAGTAAGGACAGGATATGCCAGGCCCCCCCTTTGGTGTTCTCCTACGCCTCAAATTTGTCCACTTTTGTTTCAGAAGGAGTCAAAGTAGTCAGTGCTAAAGAAGTGGAAGGACCTCTTCCTAGTCAAAATTTTTAGCAGCAAACGGAAACAAAGATAAGAGACGTAGATTGTGCCCAGAGTGTTCAGAGTGAAATTAACAGGGCCTTTGTCCTTGTTCCATATCCTCCTCCTCCTCTTGCATTTTCATCTCAGTAGCCATGGGAATCTCCTGCTGCCGCCCCTTCATGCGTTGCAACAGGCCAAGCTTAGCAAGGGGTGTGAAAAGGGTACCAAGTCAAAGACCAGATTCACCTCCTGGAAAAAAAAAATTTGAATACCAACTTTTGTCAGGTCACAAAAGACTCCGTCACCATGGAAATCATTTTCTGTGAAGGGATTTTGCGCACAAAAGGATCGTGGTTTGTAAGGAACGCTGAGGTTTGGTTTCCAAAATCAGGGAAAAAAAAAGAAGAAACAACTATGGGTAACTAATTTTGTGATTTTTTTTTTATTTGAAATGAAAAAAAAAGTTGATATTTAGTTTCTGTGATAATAAAAAAATAAATAATTAAAACTAATTAAAAATATGGAGAAATATTTAAAAAAATAAATAAGAAAATCCACATATTTTGCATTTGGGCCCCGAACACTTCAGGCTATGCCGTAATATTTATCCCTTTCATTTCTTAGCTCTTTAGCCCAAAACTACATTGACATTACCTTTACTTCTATTTACATCCGCAAATATTTGCTTAAAACCAGATTGTCAAAATGTGACTGATCCAACAATCAAACAACACCCGGATAAAAAAAAAATGTCCTCAGGTCACACACACAAGGGTAACGGCACAATTATTCAATAGGTCTACATGAAACCAGCCTTCAACTGAACTAAAAAGGTTAATATTTGCTTAAAACATAATATGTTACTGTGTGCATGCCTCCACCAACAGAAAGAAAAAATTCTGAAAAGGAAAAAAAAAGTGTGAAAAACAATCCGCGGGTCCTCAATGTTTGCAGAGAAATCTATCAAGTAGGAGATCCTACAGCATGCGTGGCCATATTTTATGAAGAGGATCTCCAGGGTGAATGATCTGTTCCTCGAAGATTGCTGGTCACATGTAAAATGGGAAACAAACCCCCTCCATGAGGCTGTGTTATGATCAGGTGGCCTTGGAGCAGCATGAAATGACCTTCGCTGGAGCAGTGGTAACTTTACTGACCGCAAACCCTGATCCTATCACCGCAACTAGAAGTAGCCGTGGGGTGTGCCTAACCAGACCTAGACACCTCGACACAGCCTAAGGACTAAATATTCCTAAAGATGGAAATAGGAAAACTCTCTTGCCTCAGAGTAGATCCCCAAAGGATAGGTAGCCCCCCACAAATAATGACTGTGAGTAGGAGAGGAAAAGACACACACAGACAGAAAACAGGGATAAGCAAAGGAGGCCACTTCTACCTAGATAGGAAAGGAAAGTACAGGATACTATGCGGTCAGCATAAAACACTACAAAATATCCACAGCAGAAAAAATACAAAAACTCCACCACCTAACTAAAGATGTGGAGAGTATATCTGCGACTCCAGCGAGTCCAACTAGACTGAGAAAAACATCAGACACAGTCTAGCTGGAACAAAAATAGAAACAAGATAGCACAGAAAATAAACACACAGCAGTGTGTCTAAAAAAAAATGAAGCAAACACTTATCTTAGCTGAATTGGCAGCAAGCAGGAGAGGCCAGGCAGAGGACCAACACTTCCAAAGGAACATTGACTACTGGCAAGGACTAATGAGTCCTGCACAGCTAAATACCCCAGTCAGAATTGCAATTAGCAGAAACACCTGTCCAAGACTGCTGCTCAGGAATAACTGCATTATCATCAACAACCACCGGATGGAGCCCAAGAGCAGAATTCGAAACAGGCTGAAGCCCCTGCTCGTAGCATGGGGAGAGGCCTGGAGACATGGACGAACACATTCACCATCTTGTCCATATAGGTTCAGAGATCCAAATCTCTAGAAAGCGTGGGGAGTACCCAATTTTTTTTAAATACAGGTCCTAGTGTGGACAGCTCCCCTTTAAAGGAAGTTTGACAAATTTCTAATATACTTTATGTATCAATTCCTTTTTTAAGATATTCGTAGAGCTCTCAGATTAGGAGCTACAGTATCCAGTCTAAACAATGCTCTGTGAGCTAAACAGAGCAGAGAACTTTTGTAATTCCGCCTTCAGGAGATTAGTAGTTTTCTGATATTAAAAGGCAGTACAATTATATCCTGTCTATTCAATGCTCTGTGAGCTAAATAGAGCAGAGAGATTTTGTAACTGCTTACGAGTGTATCCAATAAAGATGGATAGACTGGACATAGCTGCATCAATTCCGCCTTCAGGAGATTAGCATTTCCCCGACATTAGAAGGGGGTACAATTGTATCTAGTTTAAACAATGCTCTGTGAGCTAAATAGCCAGAACTCCTGACCAGAGAGATTTGTGTGACAGCTGTTTAGTTTATAGCTCCCATACACATTAAACTAACGTCATCCGAACCCGCCGACAGCCTACTGTCCATGGTGTATGCAGTCGTCCCAACTTGCCCATCACAGGTGGGGGTGATAAGGTCCAATTTTGGACAGCCAATCCAATTGTTCTTGGTGAGATAAGACGTCACCGGAAGCATCTCTTTTACAGACAGCAAAGGAGTACTCGGCAGACCGAGGGTTCCTGAGTATTGGGAAGTCAGTAGAGATCGTTGCCGGCCGAACCATAGTCCAACCGATGGTTACCTATGGTGTAGGAGACCTCTCACCCTACAGATCATTCTTTAAAATCGATAGAATTACATCTATTCCTCTTAAGATATTAGCAGATCCCGAGACTAGAAGTTACATTTGCATCCAGTCTAGACAATGCTCTGTGAGCTAAACAGCCTGGACTCCTGACCAGATATTGGTGGAGAAGCTGCTGAACAAGGAACACAATTGTATCCAGTGTAGACAATGCTCTGTGAGTCTGGACTACAGACCAGATAGATCAGCATAGCAACTGATGGATTTAGCTCACAGAGCATTGTTTACACTGGATACAATCGTATTCACTTCTCACTTCAGAATACTGACAGCATCTTCATAAAATGCATCAGAAAGACGTAGAATGAAAGTGTATTACAAACTTTGGCAGAGGAAATTATTATTTCTATAGGTCAAGCATTATCAATTTTAACCAACATTTTTCGGAGTCTATACGACGGCTCATGGACAGTCATCTGTGATGATGGCATCTAAAGGCATTCATGCACCTTAGTTTAAAGTGTCTGAACCTGCAAAAATAAGCAGAATCGGCTTGTTACGTACGCTGCGCACGCTGCGCATACTTACCCGGCTTCTCCCGTCCCTCGGCGCACTCGCGATCCTGTCCAGTGCCGCTCTGCTTCCTCCTTCGCCGGCTCACGGCGTCCGGTCCCTCTGCGCATGCGCGGTCGCGTCTCCTCCATCGCAGAGCCTTCTGGGAGGTCGCGACCTGGTGGCTCCGCCCCAACATGGCGGCGCCCATCTGGTATTTCTTCCCGGCGTCTCCCTAGGTAAGACGCCTTTGCTTTGTAGGTGCACTGTCTGCCGTCAGTGTCCCTATGCCCTAGGCTCCCCTGCACCAGTGTCTTCTCTCAGCCCAGTCTTTACTTTGTCTTAGTGTCCTGCCAGCCCGTGTTCCTGCTGTGTCTTGCCTGTCCGTGTTCCTGCTGTATCCTGCCAGTCCGTGTTCCTGCTGTATCCTGCCAGTCCGTGTTCCTGTTGTATACTGCCAGTCCGTGTTCCTGCTGTATCCTGCCAGTCCGTGTTCCTGCTGTATCCTGCCAGTCCGTGTTCCTGCTGCATCCTGCTAGTCCGTGTTCCTGCTGTGTTCTGCCAGCCCGTGTTCCTGCTGAGTCCTCCCGGTCCGTGTTCCTGCTGAGTCCTGCCAGTCCGTGTTCCTGCTGTGTTCTGCCGTTCCGTGTTCCAGTCATTTTCAGTTAAGTCTTGTTTTCCTATTATTCCCTGCCATCCTTTTAGCCTTTGGTTTCCTTCTTTGTCTTGGGTCGCCCCTTTGGCTCTAGCTGTTGTGTCTCCATTCCCCCGAGGTCCTGCTCCTAACACTCCCTGTATAGGGGGTGATTCCATCTGGTCCGCTCGACCCCGGGGGCTCTAGAGTCACGACCCAGAGGGTCCACTCTCGGATTTCTGCCCGAGTACTTACAGTAAGCAAAGGCCATGGACCCCGCTGGGGCCTCTGCTGCGCAGAAAGAGCTACTCTTTTTGCGAGAGAATCAGTCCCGCATGATGTCTTTTATGAAAGCTATGGATTCTCGTTTGTCCACGCTCCAGTCCTCCGATCCTGGCAACGCCGCTCTACTCGTTGGCTTACAGCAAGAGTTAGCTCAGCAGCGTGACACCCAGGCCCATATACTTAGTTATATGTCTTCTATTGACGATCGGCTGCTTTCCATCCAGACAGCCGCTTCTACGTCTGCTCCTGCGTCCCACCCTCCACCCCGCTTGGCTAAACCGACTCGGTACAATGGGGATCCTAAGTCCTGCCGAGGATTTCTAAACCAATGCCGTCTTCACTTTGAGCTTCTGCCCCAGCATTACCCGACGGATCGGTCCAAAGTTGCGTTTTTGATTTCCCATCTGGAGGGTGACGCCTTGGCATGGGTTAATCCACTCTGGGAGCGAGACGATCCTCTAGTCTCCCGGTTGTCTGAATTTTTGGAGACTTTCCGTCTTGTCTTTGACGAACCTGGACGTCTGGCCTCTACAACTGAAGCTCTATTTTCTCTCCATCAGGGGTCGTTATCCGTAGGCCAGTACGCTATTCAGTTCCGCACACTCTCCTCTGACTTGGGCTGGAACAATGAGGCGTTGGTGGGTGCTTTTTGGCGGGGTCTCTCTGGGCGCATAAAAGATGAGTTAGCCGGTCGGGACACCCCTACTGTTTTGGAGGAATTAATTTCCTTAGCTACCCGTATTGACCTTCGGTTCCAAGAATGCGCCCGTGAGCGGAGGTCTCTTCGTCCTTCTTCTGCCACCCGTAAGCCATTCAGTCCTCAGCCTAGAACCTCCTCTCAGGCGTCCGCACCGGAACCTATGCAAGTGGACCGTCTTAAGATGTCCGAACAACGTCGTAAAGAGAGGCGCACTCAGGGGTTATGCTTTTACTGCGGGAGTGCTGCTCATTTATTACGCTCTTGCCCTGAACGTCCGGAAAACTCCTCCGCCTAGGTCAGGTAAGAGAGGCCTCCCTAGGTGTGTGTGATCCCTCTCAACCCCTTACTTTGTCCGTTCTTTTGCATATTGCGGGCAAAGGCATTTCTCTGGATGCGTATGTGGATTCGGGCGCAGCAGGGAATTTTATTAGGTTGGAGGAGGTTTTGAAATTCTCCGTTCCAGTCAAAACCTTAGAGGCTCCTGTGATTCTTGCATCTGTGGATGGTAAACCGTTACAGGAGACCATTACTCAAGTAACACTTGAGGTGGAACTTCAGGTTGGGGCTCTACACAAGGAGAGAATTGCATTTTATGTTTTAGCGGGTCTGTCTCATCCTATGCTCTTAGGTCTTCCTTGGTTACGGAACCACGAGCCCATTTTAGATTGGCGCAATGGTAATATCTTGCGCTGGGGTGAGCTTTGTCGGGAACGTTGTCTGCTGCCGGTGCGTCCTGTGGGATCTTCCTCTAATTCTTCTCCTTCCTCTTCTTTTCCCGCCTTACCCTGTGTCTACAGCGCTTATTCTGATGTCTTCAACAAGAAGGAGGCTGAGGGTCTTCCGCCTCACCGGCTCTATGATTGTCCCATAGATCTCGTGCCTGGAACTAACCCGCCCAGGGGCAGGATCTATCCTCTCTCTCCTGCTGAGACTCAAGCTATGTCTGAGTACATTCAAGAAAATCTTGCTAAAGGATTCATTCGCAAGTCTTCTTCTCCGGCCGGAGCAGGGTTTTTTTTCGTGAAGAAGAAAGACGGTTCTCTCCGTCCCTGCATTGATTATCGAGGCCTAAACAACATCACGGTGAAGAACAAATATCCTCTGCCACTCATTCCGGAACTCTTCGACCGTCTTCGGGGTGCGCAAATTTTTACCAAATTAGATCTACGTGGCGCATATAATTTGGTTCGTATTCGTGCAGGCGATGAGTGGAAGACTGCCTTCAATACTCGTGATGGTCACTACGAGTACTTGGTTATGCCGTTTGGTCTCTGCAACGCCCCCGCGGTTTTCCAGGAATTTGTGAACGATGTATTTCGGGATCTTCTCTACTCCTCGGTCGTAGTTTACCTTGACGACATTCTCATCTTTTCTCCGGATCTCTCCACTCACAGGCGAGATGTCCGTCGTGTTCTGCAAAGGCTAAGAGAGAATCATCTGTTCGCTAAGATTGAGAAGTGCGTCTTTGAACAATCTTCTCTTCCCTTCCTGGGATATATTGTCTCAAGATCTGGCTTAGAGATGGATCCAGAGAAGGTTTCTGCTGTCCTGAATTGGCCTCGTCCTCTTGGAACAAAAGCAATCCAACGTTTTCTTGGCTTTGCCAACTACTATAGACAATTTATTCCTCATTTTTCTTCCATGACCAAGCCTATCTCTGCTCTAGTTCGCAAGGGAGTCAACTCCAGTCTTTGGACCCCTGAGGCTGAAGAGTCCTTTCTGTCTCTTAAACAAAGCTTCGCTACGGCCCCTGTGCTTCATCGTCCTGATGCTAATAGACCGTTTGTCCTTGAGGTCGACGCATCCTCTATTGGAGCTGGTGCTGTACTTTTGCAAAGATCCTCGTCCGGACGTTTGGTGACCTGTGGTTTTTTTTCTAAAACCTTTTCCGCTCCTGAGCGTAACTACTCTATTGGAGATAAAGAACTTTTGGCTATCAAGCTAGCCTTGGAGGAATGGCGTTATCTCCTTGAGGGGGCTCTTCATCCATTCACCATTTACACAGACCACAAGAATCTGGCCTATATTCAGTCTGCCCAAAGACTAAATCCACAACAGGCCAGATGGTCTTTATTCTTCGGACGATTCGAATTTGAACTTCATTTCCGACCCGGAAATAAGAATGTCAAAGCAGATGCTCTTTCAAGATCCTTTCAGCCTCTGGACCTAGAGGATTCTCCGGCTCACATCATTGATCCTGCGAAGATCGTCACTCTTGCTCCTCTAAGAGTGATTTCAACTCCTCCTGGCAAGACTCTTGTGGCAGACCAAGACAAGGAGAGAGTTTTACGTTGGGGTCACTCCTCCAAAATTGCAGGTCACGTAGGAGTCAAGAAGACACTTTCTCTTATCTCTCGGCATTACTGGTGGCCATCTCTCCGACAAGACATCACCAAATTCATCGCTTCTTGTCCTTCTTGTGCAAAAAATAAAGTCCCTAGGCAGTTTCCCTCCGGTCTCCTGCATCCTCTGCCTGTGCCTTCCGTTCCTTGGAGTCATATAG
Organism: Ranitomeya imitator; assembly: GCF_032444005.1. Classification (NCBI taxonomy): domain Eukaryota; kingdom Metazoa; phylum Chordata; class Amphibia; order Anura; family Dendrobatidae; genus Ranitomeya; species Ranitomeya imitator. The sequence goes on from NC_091286.1 coordinate 685,580,612, forward strand.
CTATGGACTTCATCACTGATCTACCTTGTTCCTCGAATTGCTCTGTCATCTTGGTTGTTGTAGATCGGTTCTCCAAGATGGCTCACTTCATCGCATTACCTGGTCTGCCTTCCGCTCCTGAGTTGGCAAAGATCTGTTTACACCAAGTCTTCCGTCTTCATGGTTTTCCTCATCATATCGTCTCAGACCGTGGAGTACAATTTACCTCACGTTTTTGGAGAGCTCTCTGCAGTCTATTAAAGGTTAACTTGGACTTTTCTTCCGCCTATCACCCTCAGTCCAACGGACAAGTGGAGCGAGTTAATCAAGTCCTGACTACATATCTGCGACATTTCTCCAATGCACACCAAGATGACTGGGTCTCTCTTCTCCCCTGGGCCGAATTCTCTTATAACAATCTTCCCAGCGAGTCTTCCTCCAAAACCCCCTTTTTTGTAGTCTATGGTCAACATCCGAACATTCCTCTTCCTGTTTCTCTTTCCTCGGGGGTACCGGCAGCGGATTTCTTGTCCCGGGAATTCTCTACGATTTGGAGTGAGACCAAAGTGGCTCTTGAGAAAGCTAGCCTTAATATGAAAAAGTTTGCTGACAAAAGGCGTTTGGATGCTCCGCCATATTCTCCGGGTGATAAAGTTTGGCTTTCCTCTCGCTATATCAAGCTTAAAATTCCCTCTTGCAAACTGGGTCCCCGCTATATTGGTCCTTTTCCTATCTTGAGTCGCATTAATGATGTTTCTTATAAGTTGAAGTTGCCTGCCTCTTTACGCATTCCCAATGCCTTCCATGTGTCTCTTCTCAAGCCTGCAGTCTTTAATCGTTTTCACTCCGCTACCTCTTCCTCTCCTCAGCTCTGTACTTCTGATGGAATCTTTAATGTTAAAGACATTCTTGCCAAAAAGGTAGTTAGGGGTAAAACTTATTTTTTCATTGATTGGGAGGGATTTGGCCCTGAGGAGAGGTCCTGGGAGCCCCGAGAGAACATCAATGCTCCTCTTATCATGAAAAGATTCCTTTCTAGCCTTAAAAAGAGGGGGACTAAGGAGGGGGGTACTGTTACGTACGCTGCGCACGCTGCGCATACTTACCCGGCTTCTCCCGTCCCTCGGCGCACTCGCGATCCTGTCCAGTGCCGCTCTGCTTCCTCCTTCGCCGGCTCACGGCGTCCGGTCCCTCTGCGCATGCGCGGTCACGTCTCCTCCATCGCAGAGCCTTCTGGGAGGTCGCGACCCGGTGGCTCCGCCCCAACATGGCGGCGCCCATCGGGTATTTCTTCCCGGCGTCTCCCTAGGTAAGACGCCTTTGCTTTGTAGGTGCACTGTCTGCCGTCAGTGTCCCTATGCCCTAGGCTCCCCTGCACCAGTGTCTTCTCTCAGCCCAGTCTTTACTTTGTCTTAGTGTCCTGCCAGCCCGTGTTCCTGCTGTGTCTTGCCTGTCCGTGTTCCTGCTGTATCCTGCCAGTCCGTGTTCCTGCTGTATCCTGCCAGTCTGTGTTCCTGTTGTATACTGCCAGTCCGTGTTCCTGCTGTATCCTGCCAGTCCGTGTTCTTGCTGTATCCTGCCAGTCCGTGTTCCTGCTGTATCCTGCTAGTCCGTGTTCCTGCTGTGTTCTGCCAGCCCGTGTTCCTGCTGAGTCCTCCCGGTCCGTGTTCCTGCTGAGTCCTGCCAGTCCGTGTTCCTGCTGTGTTCTGCCGTTCCGTGTTCCAGTCATTTTCAGTTAAGTCTTGTTTTCCTATTATTCCCTGCCATCCTTTTAGCCTTTGGTTTCCTTCTTTGTCTTGGGTCGCCCCTTTGGCTCTAGCTGTTGTGTCTCCATTCCCCCGAGGTCCTGCTCCTAACACTCCCTGTATAGGGGGTGATTCCATCTGGTCCGCTCGACCCCGGGGGCTCTAGAGTCACGACCCAGAGGGTCCACTCTCGGATTTCTGCCCGAGTACTTACACGGCTCATAGTATTGGGTGTATTGGGGCTTCACGATTTTCCCCCAGGAGAAGACTACGGGTGGGAGAAGTATCCGGCTGGTGGAATTTCATTGCCTGATCCTGAAGGAGTCTGGCAGCAGCTCATAAAGAACAAGGGAAAATTGAGCTGGAGTGAGGGCCCGGTTGTATGGAGGTGTCAGAGATATCAGTCAGCCGATTGATTGTTCGGCCAGATATTCGAATATGAATTGGGATCTTAAATCGTAAAGGTGTTGTCCCATTAAATAAATGTATAACCCATCCTCATGGTAGGTGAGAAGTCTATGCTCATAAGAACTTTGATGGGAACCCCTACGGATTTTGAGAACAGGAACCTGAAAAGGAGTCCCTGAACTCCATTTACATATGAGATTTTGGGATCAATGTTCTGGGGACCATTGGAGGTCCCATCTGGTGGACTGCCAACTATCCTAATATTTATCATCTATGCTGTGGATAGGTGATAAATATGTTAACAGAGCATGGATACAGACACATACAAACATCAAAAGGCCGGGAAGGGAATTAATAAGTGGCATTTTGTCACTGTCCATCAACCCTAAACCCTTCTTATAGGAACATGAGGCCACATGCAACTAATTGGTTTGAGGTCTATGAGATTTTTTTTTTTTTTTTTTTTACAATCCTTAAATAAGAGAGTCTTCTCAAACTTATGGGACCAGACCAGACCAGGGTCCTCTGCATATAAACAGCTCGAAACATGCAGACTGGATTCCCAGACTGGGAGCAGGTTTGGGTGGTTCTTGACCAGGTCTGGCGGAGACAGCAACCTGCTGCCTGGACGCCAAAACATGGCCTTTGTGTGTGATGTCTCCGCTGCTATCAGTGACCACATCAGGATCTTATCTCCAGGAGACCACTACCCCAGTCTACTATAACAAGTATCTTAATCTTCAGGAGACCACTGCCCCGGGTCTACTATAACAAGCATCTTATCTTCAGGAGACCACTGCCCCGGGTCTACTATAACAAGCATCTTATCTTCAGGAGACCACTGCCCCGGGACTACTATAACAAGCATCTTATCTTCAGGAGACCACTGCCCCGGGTCTACTATAACAAGCATCTTATCTTCAGGAGACCACTGCCCCGGGACTACTATAACAAGCATATTATCTTCAGGAGACCACTGCCCCGGGTCTAAGTATAACTAACCACCTCCACAATACAAGGGCGACTTTGTAACATGCCTACATCGAGAGCCGTCATTAACAGGTGTCCCTAGACGGAAGGTGTCTGATAATTATGGTGATGGTGAATGAGAGCATTCTCCCTACAGATCAGATATCCTCAGTAAATACCAGTGTCTCAGTCTAGTCACGGCCACCATTACCATGGTCCACAGTGGTTGGAAGCCACCTGTAGATAAGGTTCATCATTGCTTCTTGTCCTAGATCCTTGAATAACAGGCTATCAGACAAATGCATTTTTGGTCCAGGTGCCCAAAGGAGCAGTGTACATCAATGTACACAAGGGGCATTCTTTGCGTCTGGAGGAGAGAAGGTTTTTCCACCAACATAGAAGAGGATTCTTTACTGTTAGGGCAGTGAGAATCTGGAATTGCTTGCCTGAGGAGGTGGTGATGGCGAACTCAGTCGAGGGGTTCAAGAGAGGCCTGGATGTCTTCCTGGAGCAGAACAATATTGTATCATACAATTAGGTTCTGTAGAAGGACGTAGATCTGGGGATTTATTATGATGGAATATAGGCTGAACTGGATGGACAAATGTCTTTTTTCGGCCTTACTAACTATGTTACTATGTTACTATGTAATGTTCTTGTTCACATGAGCCATTTTTTTCACACTGATTATCAACAATTGCAGCGAGCTCCAGTCTCATTTTGCAGAGGAGACCGTGTTAGCTTCAATTGTGCCTGATAACTGGTTCACCCATCTGCATCGTGGATGTCGGCATGGATCCGCTCATAGCTTGTCCCTTGTAGACACAGGCATTTACACTACGTTTTTTTCACGTGATTTTTGCAATGTGGTTACATTTTTGCTGTGGTTTGGGGAAAATTGTGGCAAAATATACATCCTTTAAGTACCCCCCCCCCATTAAAAAATTGTTTTTGTAAGTTTTAATTCCCCCCCCAATGATGCCAATCATTGTTCCAGTTCCAGGTATGACCACAACCATTGATTCCCCCTTACAGCTATGCCTAGGTACAACTGCAACCATTGCACCCCCTACAAGTATGCCTCTACCAGGAAAGACCACAACCATCGCACCCCCTTCAGCTATGCCTCTACCAGGTACGACCACAACCATTGCACCCCCTACAAGTATGCCTCTACCAGGAACGACCACAACCATATCACCCACTACAGCTATGCCTCTACCAGGTACGACCACAACCATTGCACCCCCTACAGCTATGCCTCTACCAGGTATGACCACATCTATTGCACCCCCTACAGCTATGCCTCTACCAGGTATGACCACAACTATTGCACCCCCTACAGCTATGCCTCTACCAGGTATGACCACAACCATTGCACCCCCTACAGCTATGCCTCTACCAGGAACGACCACAACCATCGCACCCCCTACAGCTATGCCTCTACCAGGTACAGCTGCAACCATTGAACCCCCCTATGATCTATGCCCCATGCTGAGGTATTACGACAACAACCTCCGCATGCCCCACAGCTTTGCCCATGCCCAGGAATGACTGAATCTCCACCCCACAACTATGCCCTTGCCTGATGCAAAATTTCCTGATTTTGTACCAAACACTAATTGCTCTCTGCATCGTTTTGAGACACCTCAATTAGACATTCCTTCCCTTCCCCCCCTTTACGGAATAAGGGGATCTTCTTTAATCAGGGTCTCGGAGTGTCCGCTCCATCTGCACCATCTCTGCTGGATGCGGCTCGTCTGTATGGAGGTCGTCGTGGGGGAGAGTATTGATCAGACGTGGGACAATGGAATAAGGTATTGAACCAGCAAATGCTAGAAAGGGAGGAGGTGGGAGGGAGCAAAATCCTATTTTTCCCACTTCATTGAAAAGAGATGAACAATGACAATGAGGGCTCTGTGTGTGCACAGCGGGGCGACCGGGGGTCTGTCCATCCTGAGGGGAGAAAGGCCGACAACAATGGCCTTCCATGGTAGGCATTGCTTTCACTGCTGTACACAACTCTCTCTGATCTGAGGACACAAACGGCTCGGGATCAGACCTGAACTCAGAGTCTTCATAAAGTGAATATTTTTTTAAAACTTCTGATTGATATTTTATTTTATTGATTGAAGACAGTTACTTCTTCGGGACTTGTTTTTTCCTTAAGCCTCAATACATATTAGTCAGCTGGTGGCCGAATGATCGATCCACTGGCAGCTAACTCCCCCATACATAGGAACGCTCGGCACAATGGGAACAAAGGGATCGACCACTGAAATTCCAATGGTCAGATCCTTCTTTTCCAGGATATCGGGGGAGAGTCTGGAGGTCCCATACACATTTGATGGATTCAGTAGACTTTTATCTAACATGAATGGGGGTCTTAGTAGACCAGGACCCCTTTGGTCCCTGCTACGAGCCACATAGGACTTTACACCATTGACCTATACAACTAGGATTACCACTCCTGATCAGGAAAATGTAGAGGTTCCAAAACCCAACATACAGCACCAAATATCTCAGCTTCCTGGACCCGAAGGAGCACAAAGGAAGGATGTGGGATATCGGCCCCACATGCAGTTTTGATTCCTTTTTTTGTCTCATTTGACATATTCCTAATATATGGAATCATATACAAGATGAGCAGGAAGTCTGGAAAGGGAGAGGATATATTCTGAGCCCCCAGAGTATCACGGCGGTGTCAGGTCTGGAGGCTCATCTGGCCCTGTGACGATATACCAATTAGAGGAGGACATGAAGATTGTTAAGGACCAGACACCAGCTGGGGACACCGTTCACAAGCCTCCGGGAGAACAGGACCACATAAAATTAGTTATGTTCTCCACCAGCTTGCAGGAGAATCCATAGATATTATATAATACCTCACTTTTCCTGTGGGGGCGCTATAGGTTGAGTAAGCATGCACTTTGCACTCGGTGCGAGCCCCAATACCTAGTGGGTGAGGGCAGGGGAGGCCCTCATACCGAGTGGCTGAGGGCCGGAGAGGGCCTCATACCGAGTGGGTGAGGGCCTCATACCGAGTGGCTGAGGGCCGGTGAGGGCCTCATACCGAGTGGCTGAGGGCCTCATACCGAGTGGCTGAGGGCCTCATACCGAGTGGCTGAGGGCCTCATACCGAGTGGCTGAGGGCTGGTGAGGGCCTCATACCGAGTGGCTGAGGGCCTCATACCGAGTGGCTGAGGGCCTCATACCGAGTGGCTGAGGGCCTGATACCGAGTGGCTGAGGGCCTCATATCGAGTGGCTGAGGGCTGGTGAGGGCCTCATACCGAGTGGCTGAGGGCCTCATACCGAGTGGCTGAGGGCTGGTGAGGGCCTCATACCGAGTGGCTGAGGGCCTCATACCGAGTGGCTGAGGGCCTCATACCGAGTGGCTGAGGGCTGGTGAGGGCCTCATACCGAGTGGCTGAGGGCCTCATACCGAGTGGCTGAGGGCCTCATACCGAGTGGCTGAGGGCCTCATACCGAGTGGCTGAGGGCCTCATACCGAGTGGGTGAGGGCTGGTGAGGGCCTCATACCGAGTGGGTGAGGGCCTCATACCAAGTGGGTGAGGGCCTCATACCGAGTGGGTGAGGGCCTCATACCGAGTGGCTGAGGGCCTCATACCGAGTGGCTGAGGGCCTCATACCGAGTGGCTGAGGGCTGGTGAGGGCCTCATACCGAGTGGCTGAGGGCCTCATACCGAGTGGCTGAGGGCCTCATACCGAGTGGCTGAGGGCCTCATACCGAGTGGCTGAGGGCCTCATACCGAGTGGGTGAGGGCTGGTGAGGGCCTCATACCGAGTGGGTGAGGGCCTCATACCGAGTGGGTGAGGGCCTCATACCGAGTGGGTGAGGGCCTCATACCGAGTGGGTGAGGGCCTCATACAGAGTGGGTTAGGGCTAGGGAGACCCTCATGCAGAGTGGGTGAGGGCTGGGGATGCCCTCATGCAGAGTGGGTGAGGGCTGGGGAGGCCCTCATACCGAGTGGGTGAGGGCTGGGGAGGCCCTCATGCAGAGTGGGTGAGGGCTGGGGATGCCCTCATACCGAGTGATGGAGGGCTGGGGAGGCCCTCATACCGAGTGATGGAGGGCTTGGGAGGCCCTCATACCGAGTGGGTGAGGGCTGGGGAGGCCCTCATGCAGAGTGGGTGAGGGCTGGGGATGCCCTCATGCCGAGTGGGTGAGGGCTGGGGATGCCCTCATACTGAGTGATGGAGGGCTGGGGTGGGTGCCCTCTTTTTATATACTACATATACAAGCCATTTTCTGGTGTTACTTAACCACTTCCACGTTTTTTAATAGCACTACTCCAATAAATGTTGTACATAAACTCTACAGCTGTGGTACACTCAGTGTGAGCCCCTTACCTGCCCCTCCGCTCCATTTTAGAAGTTATGTCGGAAAACTTAAAGCAGAATTCACCCGCCAGATCATTTATCTCAGCGTTATAGACGAAGCGTGAAACTCCACGGATCACGATCACAGATCACTGGCTCTTAAGTCACTGATTAAACAAGGATTGTAGGAGAAAGGCATCAATCACAAGCCTCACAGGGAGGATGGATGCAGTGAAAGTTTCCCAAAAAGTTGCATGACTTTATTAACCTTTTGCATTGGGAACCAGAGGAGCAGCCTGTATTCCCCATATTGTAAAATTTTGGGGGTCGCTGGGTGGCATATATTGAGCGAGATGTATGGATAGCAGCACTGGAGGACCACCAGCTTGCATTGAAAACAATACATAACTATGCAATGCCTCACTTTTCCTGCGGGGGTGTTGTGGGGAAAGCAAGCGTGTTCCCTGGGGACTTGAAATATAATAAGCGGTCTTTCTAATGTATGATTACTATATATAAGCAATTTTTTTTGCAAAAAAAGCAAATGCCCCCACCATTGTGCAGCAAACCTGGTGGCTGCCGATTTCACCCCTCATGGGGCTATAAAAGAGGCAGAACTTGATGAACCAGAATGAACCAATTTCTATATATTAGTGATACAGCCGGAAAGCCGTGTCGATGTTACGGTGCCGGCCATCAAGCCAGTGACTGTACGGCAGGTCTGTGCAGCGCATGGAGAAAACCACCCGAGGACCCATCCGGCTGGGCCATAAATCAATCGCCACACAGTAACCGCTCCAGGGAGACACGTAGGAGAACCGGTTCATGGGGGGTTACTTTGCTTTTTGCTCAGGGGTCATCTCAAGCAGGAAGTTATTAATAAAAGTCTAACATTGTAATGGGGTTATACTGAAAAACAAAACAGGGGACAGATCCAAAATGTCCAGGCGGTGATTATTCATATCTACTCACTTTTGCAATCCTCTTCATAGTCGGGGGGCTGCCATACAGAGGGTCCTGGCACACGGACATAATCTTCTCCTGAGCGTGCAGAAGACTGCCGGTATGAAGAGGTGAGGATATGCAGTACATTGGCCCGGGGGTCTACGTGCATTTAGTTGTCTGGGGTCTGCATTCGTGTCGTAGGTGCGATCTGGGGTCTGAATTTGTGTCGTAGGTGCAATCTGAGGGGTCTGTATTTATTTTGTGGGTCTGGTGGTCAGTATTCAATTTGTGGGTGCGATCTGGGGTCTGTAGTCTGGATTAATTTTGTGGGTCTGGTCTGCGGGGGTCTGTATTCATTTCGTGGGTCTAGTCAGGGGTCTGTATTCATTTCGTGGGTCTAGTCAGGGGTCTGTATTCATTTTGTGGGTTTAGTCGGGGGGTCTGTATTCATTTTGTGGGTCTAGTCAGGGGTCTGTATTCATTTTGTGGGTCTAGTCGGGGGGTCTGTATTCATTTTGCGGGTCTAGTCGGGGGGTCTGTATTCATTTTGTGGGTCTAGTCAGGGGTCTGTATTCATTTTGTGGGTCTAGTCAGGGGTCTGTATTCATTTTGCGGGTCTGGTCTGGGGGGGTCTGTATTCATTTCATGGGTCTGGTCTGGGGGGGTCTGTATTCATTTCATGGGTCTGGTCTGGGTGGGTCTGTATTAAATTTGTGAGTCTGGTCTGGGGGTCTGTATTAAATTTGTGAGTCTGGTCTGGGGGTCTGTATTAATTTTGTGAGTCTGGTCTGGGGGTCTGTATTAATCTTATGGGTCTGGGTGTCTGTATTAATTTCGTGAGTCTTGTCTGGGGGTCTGTAGTAATTTCGTGTGTGCGATCTGGGGTCTGTATTCATTTTGTGGGTCCAGTCTGGGGGGAGGGATCTATATTAATTTTGTTGGTCTTGCCTTGGAGGGGTCTGTGTTCAATTCCTGGGTCTGCAGGTTTTGGGGGGGTCTGTATTAATTTTGCGGGTCTGGTCTGGGGGGTCTATATTCATATTGTGGGTTGGGTCTGGGGGGTCTGTATTAACTTTGTGGGCCTGGCCTGGGGAGGGGGGTTTGTATTCATTGTTTTTTCTTAAAAGGGTCTAGTCTAGAGTCTGTATTCATATTGTGGCTCTGCTCTGGGGTCTGTATATATTTAGCCACTTATCACACCGCTGCTACTAGCACAACAGTAGAGGAGTACGGAAAAAGGTGGACACGGTAAATAATAAACATATAGTATAATGGAATACTAATAATGCCCTATGTATTGCTGGAGACAGGGATTTTTTTGTGGGAACCCTGAACGCTCCCATGAATCCATCTTGCACACAAATATGAAATTTCTATAGAGAAACCTAAGTCTCCATTGTCAGATTAGGATCACAATGACAGCGAATCATCGGATTAGTAAACACAGGACGGAAAAAACCATCATCGCCCATGAGCAAATCATGTCAGGTCCCAGGTGGTGAATGGACCCATTCACCCACCACGTCCTTTAATCCGGTGTTTGATGTGGTCTAGCACCTGGTTAATAACCACCTCTGTTGTGTGAGAAACTATCCATTGTGTTGGATCCATCTACCATTGACTGCCCGGATTTGGTAATCCTCACCATGCCCAGTGGAGTATGATCCAGGTGCAAGATGCTCCAATTTCCTTTCATCTGCTCTTATAACATTCCTTCTAGTGGAGAAACTAGGACCTCACCACCACCATCGTAGGACTACTCCACCAATGGAGCACAGAACATACCAAATATTGGCACAATATGTTACATCTTCTGGAGCTTCATGTGCACCATGGGAGCAACACCACATAGTAACGCAGTCCCCTTTAGGGACAACTCTACGACAAGTGTCACTTTTTTTTATAGATTCTTCTTCACCAACCTAGACCAACGTCGGCCACATATATCGATGGGTGTTGTCGAAAGTCTAATGTGTATGGTAGCTTCAGACAAATTGTTAGGGAAGTTAAGGATCCGGTATGGCCGATTCTAGTCTGCCAAACCTTTCGTTGTCCCTAAAAGAAGCTGTCACCAGACATGTACGGAGAGAGTATGAAGGAGTCAGGTGAGAAAGCTGTTGGCAGAACAATCAGCTGAACCATCATTTGACTGATCTATGGTGTTTGGAGGCTTAAGAAGGTAGTAACGGTTTAGGTTGCTTCCATTATTATAAAGTCTCAAAGATGAGTCCTCAAACTATGGTGGCAAAAACAGATGTTGGCTTAGCTATAGAGTGAGCAGAAGTGGCAGTCACACCTGGGCCATGGTAAATTATGGGGCTCAAAAAGGCACAGGAGCTTAAAATTAATCCTCAGACAGAAGAAAGACTATGAGGTCTCCGAAATGAAAGGTCTACTGCTCTTGACCACTTCCATCCCCACTTGCTTCCTGGAATCTGGTAGTAATAATCTCCACAAACAAGAACAGGGATTTAGAAATGGCCAATCAACCCAATCCAAAAACATCCACCATACAAGTACTGAATATTCCATCTAAGGTGGTGGCCAAGGTGACCAGATCGTCACTGACAAAAAGCAAAGAAACAAACAAACAAACAAAAAAGTAAAAGTTGAACCTGAAAAAAAGTGACCTTTCCACAGAGACCAAAATTTATCAAATATTAGTTACAACTTCAAACGAAGGAGCACACTCATCCACGTCTCCAACAGTTTGACCATCAACAACCTTCAAAGCAGGGAATGCAACCAGACGGGTTCCTTTTAACCCTTGCATCAACAGGAGACGTAGACTAACAGGCCAGTTTGTTGTTGACAGGAGACAAGGTAAAATACACCCTCCACTCACCCAGCTATTAGACCAGATAATGCATATATGCCATGGAAGTAGGCACCCGCAAAGAGGTCCATAAAAGGAAGATCTCAGGTCGGCCATATAATCCACACTCAGTTGGGTCTAATATCCTAAATTCAGACCCTCCATGAGTTAGGCAACATCTGATCCTCCTCCGACCTCTTGCCTTAAGAAGGTAGTTTTGGGGTAGGTTGTCTAGTATGAATATTGACCAAGTTTGAACTGTAATTTCCAGTGAGAAAAAAAAAGGCAAAAAAATTGTGGATTCTCGTTGCCTGATGGGGTAGCAAACATGATCCAGGCCCTTCCTGTCCTGGATGGGAGAACCAAGTGGATGGAGTCTACTCTATGCAAATTGCTCGTATTAATTTTAGGTAATGATTGAATCATCATCACTCTACTACATGAATAGAAAACTCTAAGGAGCCAGGCATCCTACAAATTTGGTAGTGCCTATCCTTTTGAGTGGTCTTCAACAGATGGAAGTTCTTATTGCTGAGATATTTACCTATGTAATTCATAAATTGGGTTTTTTTTTGTCTGCCCCTTGGATTGACACAACAAGCACATTAACGTCTACAGAGTAGGACTAGTGGCCAGGTGCATTAATTATCTCCAGGGTTATGGGCTAACGACCAACCAACATGGTAGATCGTTTGGCGACAACTCTACGACAGGTGTCACTTATTATTTAGATCCTTCTTGACCTGATGCCTAAAGATCCCCATGCACATTAGACCAACGTCGTACAACGATATCGATGGGTTCGGTCAAAAGTCTAATGTGTATTGGAGCTTCAGACAAATAATTGTTGGGGAAGTTAAGGGTTGGGTATGACCGATTTCGGACTGCGATCCTTTTGTTCTCCCAGAGGTAAACTGTAACCGGATATGTATGGGGATTGTATGGAGGAGTTGGGCAAGAAGGCTGTCGGCTGAACCACCATCTAAAGGTGTATGGGAGGGCTTAAGCCTCTCCGACATGTTTCGCCAGCATAACTGGCATCATCAGGGGATTGAGGCTATAAATTTATATTATAATATAGCCTCAATTCCCTGATGACACCAGTTATGCTGGCGAAACATGTTGGGCTTTCTATGATATTGTTCATGGGTTCAAAGTAGTCAAATTCGATTGTGATTCCCAAAACATTCGATATATACAGTAAATATAATTACACCTAATATTCAGTATCTAGGAAATTAACACCTTAAGGTCTCACCTCCATCGCCAAGGCCGCGGTTTGCTGGTCATAGTGGTTCAGCAGATTGGGCATGAACGTTGAATTATAGGGAAGGTCTTGACACATTCTTAGTGTAATGGGTTCGCAGGCAAAAAGACTGTGCGCCATGGCTTGGTCAGAGAGTGCAAAGAAGAGCCACAAAAGGCAAAAAATCCTGCAAATAGCCATGATAAGACCCGGAGAATCCATGGCGACCTTGAAATACTAGCTGTCTACCAAAGACGACTGCAAGGTCCGCTCTCGGTACGGTGATCGCTCCAGATCCAGTTGTTCACCGAGGGATTTTAGACACATTTTCAAAGTCGGGTGGTTCCTCCCTGGATTTTCCGGCTGCCCTCCCAGTGATCAGCCACTAACCGCACTCCCAGACCATCGTCTTCATTGTAAGAATCAGATCTCAAAGCTTCTCAATCTGTAGTCATAGGGGGAAAAAAAAACAGCACGAGACAAGTCAAAGCTGGTCCCTGTTTTTTTTCAAACATGTCAGAACTTTAAAAGACAAAATTCTAATTACAGAACGTCAATTATCACAAACGTGTATTCAGGAAATTACTGGCGAGGAAGAAGAAAACAAACTTAAGCTTGTGTAAGACGGTAACTGATCATCTAATCTCCTGATAATGTATAAAATCATAAATGACCACACACAGCGCCATACAAAGCCGGAAATAAACCTTCACACAAGAGAAATAACACATCGTAACAATCAGATTCAATATTATAGAAGTTATATTCCTGTATATAGGGGGCGGTATTACAGCAGTAATATTCTTGTACATAGGAGCAGTATTATAGTAGTTATATTCTTGTACATAGACGCAATATTATAGTAGTTATATTCTTGTACATATTAGCAGTATTATAGTAGTTATATTCTTTTACATAGACACAATATTATAGTAGTTATATTCTTGTACATAGGAGCAGTATTATAGTAGCTATATTCTTGTACATAGGAGCAGTATTATACTAGTTATATTCTTGTACATAGGGGCAGTATTATAGTAGTTATATTCTTGTACATAGGGGCAGTATTATAGTAGTTATATTCTTGTACATAGGGGCAGTATTATAGTAGTTATATTCTTGTACATAGGAGCAGTATTATAGTAGTTATATTCTTGTACATAGGAGCAGTATTATAGTAGTTATATTCTTGTACATAGGAGCAGTATTATAGCAGTTATATTCTTCTACATAGGGGGCAGTATTATAGTAGTTATATTCTTGTACATAGGGGCAGTATTATAGTAGTTATATTCTTGTACATAGGAGCAGTATTATAGTATTATATTCTTGTATATAGGGGGCAGTATTATAGTAGTTATATTCTTGTACATAGGGGGCAGTATTATAGTAGTTATATTCTTGTACATAGGGGGCAGTATTATAGTAGTTATATTCTTGTACATAGGGGCAGTATTATAGTAGTTATATTCTTGTACATAGGGGCAGTATTATTGTAGTTATAATCTTGTATATAGGAGCAGTATTATAGTAGTTATATTCTTGTACATAGGAGCAGTATTATAGTAATTATATTCTTGTACATAGGGACAGTATTATAGTAGTTATATTCTTGTACATAGGGGCAGTATTATAGTAGTTATATTCTTGTACATAGGGGCAGTATTATAGTAGTAATATTCTTGTACATAGGGGCAGTATTATAGTAGTAATATTCTTGTACATAGGGGCAGTATTATAGTAGTTATAATCTTGTATATAGGAGCAGTATTATAGTAGTTATATTCTTGTACATAGGAGCAGTATTATAGTAATTATATTCTTGTACATAGGAGCAGTATTATAGTAGTTATATTCTTGTACATAGGAGCAGTATTATAGTAATTATATTCTTGTACATAGGGGCAGTATTATAGTAGTTATATTCTTGTACATAGGGGCAGTATTATAGTAGTTATATTCTTGTACATAGGGGCAGTATTATAGTAGTAATATTCTTGTACATAGGGGCAGTATTATAGTAGTTATATTCTTGTACATAGGGGCAGTATTATAGTAGTTATATTCTTGTACATAGGGGCAGTATTATAGTAGTAATATTCTTGTACATAGGGGCAGTATTATAGTAGTTATATTCTTGTACATAGGGGCAGTATTATAGTAGTTATATTCTTGTACATAGGGGCAGTATTATGGTAGTTATATTCTTGTACATAGGGGCAGTATTATAGTAGTTATATTCTTGTACATAGGGGCAGTATTATAGTAGTAATATTCTTGTACATAGGGGCAGTATTATAGTAGTTATATTCTTGTACATAGGGGCAGTATTATAGTAGTAATATTCTTGTACATAGGGGCAGTATTATAGTAGTTATATTCTTGTACATAGGGGCAGTATTATGGTAGTTATATTCTTGTACATAGGGGCAGTATTATTGTAGTTATAATCTTGTATATAGGAGCAGTATTATATTTGTCTTTTTTTGTTCTGATATTTATTTGCCGCTGACAATCACTTTAATAGGAAGAGATGTGCTCAGGGAAGTTATGATTTTCCTCCCCCACATCTCTTGGCAGCAATGGCTTTGCTCAGCATGGGGTGACACTAGAGAAAGCTTCTGTGATAGCAGAGAATAAGTAGTAGGTTACAGGATGTACATTACGTTTAATACCAGATTAGGTCGATAATCCAGGATGAGGCTCCTACATTAGAGTGATATGTCTAACTAGATGGCAGCCCGATTCTAAAGAATCGGGAGTCTAGAATCCATATATACTTTATTTATTCACATGTAAGAATAATACAATTAATAAATAATAGTAAGAAAGAACAAAAAATGGCTGCACTTACCAGCTCTTGACAATTCTTGTTATTTAAGAAATTGCTGGGCAATAATGGACAATGTCCTTATGTGGCAAATAATAGAGCAATATACCCATATGTGGCAAAGAAGAGGTTAATAAACGGCAGTCTCTCAGTATAACAGTCAGTGAATAATAGGCAGTATATGGAGAAAACACCAAACAAAAGTTCAAAATTGGTGTGAAAATGTCACTGAACCACTTCACAACTAAATATATATAGTTTTGGTAAATGGTATTATCATTTTTTTGACGAAATTCGGCAGGAGCTTGAAGAGCAACGTCACTGGGCCGCCTCCACGCAGTAGAAACTTGCTGTGAGGTAAAAATTCAAAAATCACACCAAAATAGCGGGCGGAGTGTGTCACAGTACGGCACGGTTCTGATTGGTCGCTCGCAGCAGGCGGCAACCAATCAGACACTGGACACTGTTGACGTCACTTATCTCCGGACATTAGCTCCGGACATTAGCTCCGGACAGGAAGTTGGCACAAATTGCAGGAAGTAGTATTCTAGGCAATTATATATTAGATAATGACCATAAACCATATATGAAACCAGGGGTAATAACACACCCGCATGCTTCGGGGGCTGCCAGTCCTATTATACATAACTAGCTATTGAACCCGTTCTACGCCAGGGTGGCTAGCATCTATATTGGTATATGGTCTCCATCCTGGTATGTGCTGCTCCATCCTGCGTCCCCATCCTGTCATGTGCTGCTCCATCCTGCACCCCCATTCTGACATGTGCTGCTCCCATCCTGCACCCCCATTCTGACATGTGCTGCTCCATTCTGCGTCCCCATCCTGTCATGTGCTGCACCCATCCTGCACCCCCATCCTGCCATGTGTTGCACCCATCTTGCGTCCCCATTCTGTCATGTGTTGCACCCATCCTACGCCCCCATTCTGTCATGTGCTGCTTCCATCCTGCGCCCCTGTTCTGTCATGTGCTGCTCCCATCCTGCGCCCGTTCTGTCATGTGCTGCTGCCATCCTGCGCCCCCGTTCTGTCATGTGCTGCTCCCATCCTGCGCCCTTTCTGTCATGTGCTGCTGCCATCCTGCGCCCTTTCTGTCATGTGCTGCTGCCATCCTGTGCCCCCATTCTGTCATGTGCTGCTACCATCCTGCGCCCGTTCTGTCATGTGCTGCTACCATCCTGCGCCCGTTCTGTCATGTGCTGCTACCATCCTGCGCCCGATCTGTCATGTGCTGCTCTCATCCTGCGCCCCCGTTCTGTCATGTGCTGCTGCCATCCTGCGCCCATTCTGTCATGTGCTGCTGCCATCCTGCGCCCCCGTTCTGTCATGTGCTGCTCCCATCCTGTTCTCGTTCTGTCATGTGCTGCTCCCATCCTGCACCCCCGTTCTGTCATGTGCTGCTCTCATCCTGCGCCCCCGTTCTGTCATGTGCTGCTGCCATCCTGCACCCCTGTTCTGTCATGTGCTGCTGCCATCCTGCGCCCGTTCTGTCATGTGCTGCTGCCATCCTGCGCCCCCGTTCTGTCATGTGCTGCTCCCATCCTGCGCCCCCGTTCTGTCATGTGCTGCTCCCATCCTGCGCCACCATTGTATTATATGCCCCCCATAAGATGCTCCATTATATATGCCCCGCATGTGCTGCTCCCATCCTGCGCCCGTTCTGTCATGTGCTGCTCTCATCCTGCGCCCCCGTTCTGTCATGTGCTGCTGCCATCCTGCGCCCATTCTGTCATGTGCTGCTGCCATCCTGCACCCCTGTTCTGTCATGTGCTGCTGCCATCCTGCGCCCGTTCTGTCATGTGCTGCTCCCATCCTGTGCCCGTTCTGTCATGTGCTGCTCTCATCCTGCGCCCCCGTTCTGTCATGTGCTGCTGCCATCCTGCGCCCATTCTGTCATGTGCTGCTGCCATCCTGCGCCCCCGTTCTGTCATGTGCTGCTCCCATCCTGCTCTCGTTCTGTCATGTGCTGCTCCCATCCTGCACCCCCGTTCTGTCATGTGCTGCTCTCATCCTGCGCCCCCGTTCTGTCATGTGCTGCTGCCATCCTGCGCCCATTCTGTCATGTGCTGCTGCCATCCTGCGCCCCCGTTCTGTCATGTGCTGCTCCCATCCTGCTCTCGTTCTGTCATGTGCTGCTCCCATCCTGCACCCCCGTTCTGTCATGTGCTGCTCTCATCCTGCGCCCCCGTTCTGTCATGTGCTGCTGCCATCCTGCACCCCTGTTCTGTCATGTGCTGCTGCCATCCTGCGCCCGTTCTGTCATGTGCTGCTGCCATCCTGCGCCCCCGTTCTGTCATGTGCTGCTCCCATCCTGCGCCCCCGTTCTGTCATGTGCTGCTCCCATCCTGCGCCACCATTGTATTATATGCCCCCCATAAGATGCTCCATTATATATGCCCCGCATGTGCTGCTCCCATCCTGCGCCCGTTCTGTCATGTGCTGCTCTCATCCTGCGCCCCCGTTCTGTCATGTGCTGCTGCCATCCTGCGCCCATTCTGTCATGTGCTGCTGCCATCCTGCACCCCTGTTCTGTCATGTGCTGCTGCCATCCTGCGCCCGTTCTGTCATGTGCTGCTCCCATCCTGCGCCCGTTCTGTCATGTGCTGCTCTCATCCTGCGCCCCCGTTCTGTCATGTGCTGCTGCCATCCTGCGCCCATTCTGTCATGTGCTGCTGCCATCCTGCGCCCCCGTTCTGTCATGTGCTGCTCCCATCCTGCTCTCGTTCTGTCATGTGCTGCTCCCATCCTGCACCCCCGTTCTGTCATGTGCTGCTCTCATCCTGCGCCCCCGTTCTGTCATGTGCTGCTCCCATCCTGCACCCCTGTTCTGTCATGTGCTGCTGCCATCCTGCGCCCCCGTTCTGTCATGTGCTGCTCCCATCCTGCGCCCCCGTTCTGTCATGTGCTGCTCCCATCCTGCGCCACCATTGTATTATATGCCCCCCATAAGATGCTCCATTATATATGCCCCGTATGCTGCTGCCATATATATAAAAAAAAAAAAAATACCATACTCACCTATTGTCGCTGGGCGCCGAGTGCTGGGGGCCTGAGCAGGCGGGGACACCGGTGCGCTGTGGGGGTCAGGTGCCGGTATCGCCACTAGCTCAGGCCCCCAGCACTTGCTATATTCACCTGTCCCCCGTTCCAGCGCTGCGCGCCGCCATCTTCCGGCTCCTCTGGCTGTGACTGTTCAGTCAGAGGGCGGCGCTGGCGCGCATTAAGCGCGTCATCGCGCCCTCTGAACTGGGAACGTCACAGCAGAGGAGACGGGAGACGGAGCCGCACGCAGCGCTGGAACGGGGGACAGGTGAATATACTTACCCTCCTGGCGGTCCCTGACTCTCCGGTGGAGATCGCGGTGTGCGTTCAATGTTTACGCATACCGCGATCTCCTGGGAGCGTCACTCTGTGAGGCCCAGACTGCGCCGGCGCTTGCGCTTGCACAGTCTATAAAGGCTTCGGACAGAGTGACGCTCCCAGCGTTATATTATAGATCTTGGTGATGCAGGGTCTTTAGCATTGATTCACCCAACAACCCAGCCGGCCCCCTGATTCCACTGGTGATATTAGCACTTGGAGCAGTGACCCCTATGTTGGAAAAATGGCTACAACAGATCCCAGGAGCAACATCTGAGCTCTCTGTCCTGAAAAGCGAAATGCTGGGAACAGCCAAGATCCTGCGCAGAACCCTCAGACTCCCAGAACTCTGGTAGAGGACCCGAGAAAGAGGCAGGACAAAGAAGACCACCCCCATCGGGGGTGAGAAGGAAGTTTTGTATATATTAACGGAGGGAAGAGTGACCGTTTCTCTTTACAGAAGCGCAGCACCAGGAATCCCCCCGATCAGGAGGAATTATCCAGCCGGGATTATCTTTTTTGAGCCGGTGGAATTGGATTAGAAATATCGCTGCATTTCATTTGCATGAGAAAACTGAAATTTTCCGAATATTAATCTTAACTGGACTCGCGTTGGGGTCTAGTGGGCATGACAGTTATCTCCCAGCTTTCCAGGAATCCTGAGAAGCAGATCTGAACGGTTATGCATCATCCGCTCCCATATCCGATATCCACAAGTAACACTCTGGTAATTCTCACGACTGGGACGTCTAATAATTTGGACAATGTGGCCCCGTGTCAGGTTACCTGTCAGTAAAGAGATCATGTCAAGTGCTGAAATCTCCATCTTCACCTTGAGACGTGCAGGTGCTCAGTTTTTAACGCCCCAAACAGTGTAAAAAATTCCTCATTTATCACAGCCATCATGTTGTGCGCAGCAGAAGTCACGTCTACGCTGTAATCACTATGATAGGGGCATAGCAAGAAGGGAACTTGCGAGGTGGGGGAACGTTCCCCTCACAAGTCTTATTCCTCAGAATATGACCAAATGAGAATCATGAGGTCAAAGGAACTGGCCAAGGAGCTCAGAGACAGAAATGTGGCAAGGCACAGATCTGGCCAAGGTTACAACAGAATATCTGCAGTACTCAAGGTTCCTAAGAGCACAGTGGCCTCCATAATCCTTAAATGGAAGAAGTTTGGGACCACCAGAAGTCTTCCTAGACCCGGCCGTCCAGCCAAACAGCAATCGTGGGAGAAGAGCCTTGGTGAGAAAGGTGAAGAAGAACCCCAAGATCACTGTGGCTGAGCTCCAGAGATGCAGTAGGGAGATGGGAGAAAGTTCCACAAAGTCACCTATCACTGCAGCCTCCACCAGTCCGGCCTTTATGGCAGAGTGACCGGACGGAAGCCTCTCCTCAGTGCAAGACATATGAAAGCCGCATAGAGTTTGCTAAAAAACACATGAAGGACTCCCAGATTATGAGAAATAAGATTCTCTGGACTGATGAGATGAAGATAGACCTTTATGGTGATAATTCTAAGCAGTATGTGTGGAGGAAACCAGGCACTGCTCATCACCTGCCCAATACAATCCCAACAGTGAAACATGGTGGTGGCAGCTTCATGCTATGGGGGTATTTTTCAGCTGCAGGGACAGGACGACTGGTTGTCATTGAAGGGAACATGAATGTGGCCAAGTACAGAGATATCCTGGATGAAAACTTCTTCCAGAGTGCTCTGGACCTCAGACCTGGCCGAAGGTTCACCTTCCGACAAGACAATGACCCTAAAAACACAGTTAAAATAACAAAGGAGCGGCTTCAGAACAACTCTGTGACCATTCCTGACCGGTCCAGCCAGAGCCCGGACCTAAACCCAACTGGGCATCTCTGGAGAGACCTGAAAATGGCGTCCACCAACGTTCACCATCCAACCTGACGGAACTGAAGAGGATCTGCAGGGAAGAATGGCCGAGGATCCCCAAATCCAGGGGTGAAAAACTTGTTGCATCATTCCCAACAAGACTCATGGCTGCACTAGCTCAAAAGGGGCTTCTCCTCAATACTGAGCAAAGGGGCTGAAGACTTTCTGTACCCACTGTAATGGTGTCAGGATGGTCTCCGGCATAATGTGACTGTGACGACTTGGACATGAAAATCACATTGAACGCAATTTAAAGCAAATTTATCATGTGAGGGATCTGACGAAGATTTGCTTGTATGGTGAAGTATTCTCTATACACACAACATGCTCTATATACAGCACTGTGCAAAAGCTTTAGGCAGGTGTGAAAAAATGCTGCAGAGTAAGAGGGTATCAAAAAATATTAGTGTTAATAGTTTATTTTTAGCAATTAAAAAAGAAAAGTGAATGAACAGGAGAAATGTAAATCCCACTAGTATCTCGTGACCGCCCGTCTCCTCCATCATCTTCTATCTGGTGACGGGCAGTCACCAGATACTGATGATGGAGGTGACAGTGGTCACCAGATACTGATGATGGAGGTGACAGTGGTCACCAGATACTGATGATGGAGGAGATGGGTGGTCACCAGATACTGATGATGGAGGAGACGGGTGGTCACCAGATACTGATGATGGAGGAGACGGGTGGTCACCAGATACTGATGATGGAGGAGACGGGTGGTCACCAGATACTGATGATGGAGGCGACGGGCGATCACCAGATACTGATGATGGAGGAGACGGGTGGTCACCAGATACTGATGATGGAGGAGACGGGTGATCACCAGATACTGATGATGGAGGAGACGGGTGGTCACCAGATACTGATGATGGAGGAGACAGGTGATCACCAGATACTGATGATGGAGGAGACGGGTGGTCACCAGATACTGATGATGGAGGAGACGGGTGATCACCAGATACTGATGATGGAGGAGACGGGTGGTCACCAGATACTGATGATGGAGGAGACAGGTGATCACCAGATACTGATGATGGAGGAGACGGGTGGTCACCAGATACTGATGATGGAGGAGACGGGTGGTCACCAGATACTGATGATGGAGGAGATGGGCGGTCACCAGATACTGATGATGGAGGTGATGGGCGGTCACCAGATACTGATGATGGAGGAGACGGGTGGTCACCAGATACTGATGATGGAGGCGACGGACGGTCACCAGATACTGATGATGGAGGTGACGGGAGGTCACCAGATACTGATGATGGAGGAGACGGACGGTCACCAGATACTGATGATGGAGGAAACGGGCGGTCACCAGATACTGATGATGGAGGAGACGGGCGATCATCAGATACTGATGATAGAGGAGACGGGCGGTCACCAGATACTGATGATGGAGGCAACGGACGGTCACCAGATACTGATGATGGAGTAGACGGGCGCTCACCAGATACTGATGATGGAGGAGACGGGTGGTCACCAGATACTGATGATGGAGGCGACGGGCGGTCACCAGATACTGATGATGGAGTAGACGGGCGCTCACCAGATACTGATGATGGAGGCGACGGGCGGTCACCAGATACTGATGATGGAGGCGACGGGCGGTCACCAGATACTGATGATGGAGGCAACGGACGGTCACCAGATACTGATGATGGAGTAGACGGGCGCTCACCAGATACTGATGATGGAGGCGACGGGCGGTCACCAGATACTGATGATGGAGGAGACGGGTGGTCACCAGATACTGATGATGGAGGAGACGGGTGATCACCAGATACTGATGATGGAGGAGACGGGTGGTCACCAGATACTGATGATGGAGGAGACAGGCGATCACCAGATACTGATGATGGAGGAGACGGGTGGTCACCAGATACTGATGATGGAGGAGACGGGTGGTCACCAGATACTGATGATGGAGGAGACAGGTGATCACCAGATACTGATGATGGAGGAGACGGGTGGTCACCAGATACTGATGATGGAGGAGACGGGTGGTCACCAGATACTGATGATGGAGGAGATGGGCGGTCACCAGATACTGATGATGGAGGTGATGGGCGGTCACCAGATACTGATGATGGAGGAGACGGGTGGTCACCAGATACTGATGATGGAGGCGACGGACGGTCACCAGATACTGATGATGGAGGTGACGGGAGGTCACCAGATACTGATGATGGAGGAGACGGACGGTCACCAGATACTGATGATGGAGGAAACGGGCGGTCACCAGATACTGATGATGGAGGAGACGGGCGATCATCAGATACTGATGATAGAGGAGACGGGCGGTCACCAGATACTGATGATGGAGGCAACGGACGGTCACCAGATACTGATGATGGAGTAGACGGGCGCTCACCAGATACTGATGATGGAGGAGACGGGTGGTCACCAGATACTGATGATGGAGGCGACGGGCGGTCACCAGATACTGATGATGGAGTAGACGGGCGCTCACCAGATACTGATGATGGAGGCGACGGGCGGTCACCAGATACTGATGATGGAGGCGACGGGCGGTCACCAGATACTGATGATGGAGGCAACGGACGGTCACCAGATACTGATGATGGAGTAGACGGGCGCTCACCAGATACTGATGATGGAGGCGACGGGCGGTCACCAGATACTGATGATGGAGGCGACGGGCGGTCACCAGATACTGATGATGGAGGCGACGGGCTGTCACCAGATATTGATGAGATTTAGATTTCTGTTTTGTTCATTCATTTTGCATTTTGTTAATTAATAAAAATAAATGACTACTTCTACTTATGGAATCTTCTTACTGTGGTGTATTGTTTCCACATCTGATGAGGTTTTGCACATTACATCATACACTCTTCAGATACATAGGCGCACACTGTATGACGCACTCTATACAGACAGCACACGCTCTAGAATCAGCGCTCACTCTATACTCATTGTACAGTCACATGACGCCGGCAGTATACGGTGTATATACAGCCTCCTCACTGACGATATATACTCACACAGAGCACTTGCTGTATACACAGGAGGGCGTAACGTGAAACTCAAGGGCCCTGATGCAAAAGCTCCAACGGGCCCGAAAATATTTTAAATCTGTAATAGCAATAGTGTTTTTCTATAGGCTCCAGGGCCCGGGTGCGATTGCAACCTCTGGTATATTACGCCCCTGGATGTAGCCATGAATATATGGTGCAGCCGCTGGACGCACACTCCCTCTATATATACTGCAGTCCATCATCAGTGCGATAGAATATATCATCAGTCCCCGGTGATCACCCCGCGCTGCGCTGTCCTAGGCCTCATCCTATGACCCTGGGCAGCATCAGTGGTCACAAAGCTCCGGGCCCCGATATAACGTGTCAGTACGGAGCCGGCAGGTGTAATGGAACGTCACAGCCGGCTCTGCTACATCCTACATCACAGGGAAGAATATAAGCGAGTGATAATAGGGCGAGGATGGGCGACAATGGCCGGGGGCAGCGCGGGGGGCGTCGTGTATAGTGGGGGGGGTCACACGCTGCGTACTACAATACAGATAATATATCTCATATCATTGTATGTGCAGTAGGTGTATTGCAATAACAAGGATGTGATATCACAGTGCGATCTGTCACTATTTGCTGAACATACATAAAATACATCACAGAATATAAATAATATTTTATACACACAACACAATAAAGCAGGATCCTTCAATGCTTCAGGATACAAACAGCTGAATATCTGTATTTCTAGTATCGGATACAATGTTACACGGTCACACATTACAATCACACATATATATATATGAGGTCATGCACGGTGCTGCATTGTCACAGGACAATCAATAATAATAATAATAACAGATTATAGTAATTCTACACACTACATCATCATCATTCTGCACATTGATATACAGCGCTGCCTCCATCTATGACTCTCCAGCACTCTCCAGCACTCGGTCACTCACCAGCAGCAGCTCCTCTCCCGATGAAGGCGAGCCGTCTAATGCTCCGCTCCGCTCTCTCCGCTGGTGGCAGGAACAAGCCCCGCCTCCAGGTCCCAGAACCACACCCTACGGTGTAACCACGCCCCGAATACAGACTCAACCAACCCTTCACCGTTGGTAACGCCACGCCCTTCCTTCGCTGAAGGAAGCACTAGCCCCCGCCCATCGCCGCTGCATCTTTTCTTTCTCCGCTCTCTAGGGTTCTCCTTTCGTCGCTATAACAACGGCCCGCCCCTTACGGAGGCGTGGCCAGAACCGCCCACTTAGTGATTGACGTGTTAAGAGGCGCTGCTCAGTTTCCATAGCAACGACGCACGCTGCTGTGTCCGCGTCTCCCGGAGCCCGAGATCCTGCGCTGACCAGGTAATAACCGGGCCGGAGCCTGCCGGTGTGTGACGTCACCGGGGACGTGTAATACCGGGGGTGACGTCATAGAATGTGTGTAATATGTGTCCTGGCTGCGGACAGTGTGTGATATAGTGTGTGATTAGAGGGAGCGGGTAGTAGGCTGGGGGCACGGTGACCGGTATCCGCCATCTCTCAGATAACTCTCTTCTCGACTCTCTACAATCCGGTTTCCGCTCTTTACTCTCTACTGAACCTGCCCTCAGTAAAGTCTCTAATGATCTACTAACAGCTAAATCCACTGGTCCCTGGTGATCTCCTGGATCTCTGCAGCATCGGACTCTGTGGATCACCAGCTCCTCCTCACTGTGGACCCCGCTGTCTCCTGGTTCTCCTCCGATCTCTCTGGCCGCTCCTTCACTGCAGCTTTCCTTGGCTCCTCTTCCCAGGGCAGGCTAACTAGGCTTTTGTCTAGGGCCCGCAGCCAGCGACGTGCCGCTATGAGGCCCATGAGACAGGGGACCGCTGCCAGCGCCGACTGCGGACCCCCCATCGTAGATGCCGATATAGTTGAAATGAATCATGGACGAGATGGTTGTCAGGTGACCCTCGCTCTCCCATCATCCCCCTCTGCTTCACACACAGCGGGCGTGATGACATCACTTCATCGCACACCACACAGTGCTCAGCAGTGGAGCTGCTGAGGAGAGGCGCTGCAGAGACCGGGGGAACAGAGAGATTTATTTATTTTTAAATAAGTGAGTATGTAGTGGCTGTAATACTGGAGGACTATGGGCACTCATTATACTAAACGGGGGACTATGGGGACTGCATTATACTATATAGAGGCCTATGGGGAGTGCATTATACTATATAGAGGCCTATGGGGAGTGTATTATACTACATAGAGGATATGGGAACATTATACTATATGGAGGACTAGGGGAGTGTATTATACTATATGGAGGTTTATAGGGAGTGTATTATACTATATGGACTACTATGGGGACTGCATTATACTATAGAGAGGACTATGAGGAGTGCATTATACTATATAGAGGATATAGGGAACATTATACTATATGGAGGACTAGGGGAGTGTATTATACTATATGGAGGTTTATAGGGAGTGTATTATACTATATGGACTACTATGGGGACTGCATTATACTATAGAGAGGACTATGGGGAGTGCATTATACTATATAGAGGATATAGGGAACATTATACTATATGGAGGACTAGGGGAGTGTATTATACTATATGGAGGTTTATAGGGAGCGTAGTATACTATATGGAGGACAATGGGGACTGCATTATACTATACGGAGGACTATGGGGAGTGCATTATACTATATAGAGGCCCATGGGGAGTGTATTATACTATATAGAGAATATGGGGAACATTCTACTATATGGAGGACTAGGGGAGTGTATTATACTATATGGAGGTTTATAGGGAGTGTATTATACTATATGGAGGACTATGGCGACTGCATTATACTATACGGCGGACTATGGGGACTGCATTATACTATACGGAGGACTATGGGGAGTGCATTATACTATATAGAGGATATAGGGAACATTATACTATATGGAGGACTAGGGGAGTGTATTATACTATATCAGACCTGGGCAAGATGCGGGCCGCATCCGGCCCGCCTGACGGTTGTAAACGGCCCGCCGCCCGCCGCCCCAGGCACCGCTCGGCTCCCCTTCCCTTGCCGCCCGCCGCCCCAGGCACCGCTCGGCTCCCCTTCCCTTGCCGCCCGAGGCACCGCTCGGCTCCCCTTCCCTTCAGCCACGCCTGCGCCTGTGTGCCCTGCATTCAAACTCCTGTCCGCTGAGAGGCGCTGACCGCCGCTGGCACTTCCGCATCAGGGAAGCGCCAGCAGCAGGTGACGTCCCTCAGCGTGACACATGCTGCTGCTCTGCTCCGTTGCGCCGGTGTTCTGTGTGGCACTGCAGCGCTGTACTGAGGTCACTTGTGGAGTCGGACGGTGCCGGTGGTCGGTGGTAAGGGCTCTGGGTTATCTGCTCCTCAGTACTTGCGCACTGGGTCATCTGCTCCGCTGTACTTGGGCTCTGGGTTATCTGCTCCTCAGTACTTGGGCTCTGGGTTATCTGCTCCTCTGTACTTGTGCTCTGGGTTATCTGCTCCTCTGTACTTGTGCTCTGGGTTATCTGCTCCTCAGTACTTGTGCTCTGGCTTATCTGCTCCTCAGTACTTGTGCTCTGGGTTATTATCTGCTCCTCAGTACTTGTGCTCTGGGTTATTATCTGCTCCTCAGTACTTGTGCTCTGTGTTATCTGCTCCTCAGTACTTGTGCTCTGAGTTATCTGCTCCTCTGTACTTGTGCTCTGGGTTATCTGCTCCTCAGTACTTGTGCTCTGGGTTATCTGCTCCTCAGTACTTGTGCTCTGGGTTATTATCTGCTCCTCAGTACTTGTGCTCTGGGTTATCTGCTCCTCTGTACTTGTGCTCTGGGTTATCTGCTCCTCAGTACTTGTGCTCTGGGTTATTATCTGCTCCTCAGTACTTGTGCTCTGGGTTATCTGCTCCTCAGTACTTGTGCTCTGAGTTATCTGCTCCTCTGTACTTGTGCTCTGGGTTATCTGCTCCTCAGTACTTGTGCTCTGGGTTATTATCTGCTCCTCAGTACTTGTGCTCTGTGTTATCTGCTCCTCAGTACTTGTGCTCTGAGTTATCTGCTCCTCTGTACTTGTGCTCTGGGTTATCTGCTCCTCAGTACTTGTGCTCTGGGTTATCTGCTCCTCAGTACTTGTGCTCTGGGTTATTATCTGCTCCTCAGTACTTGTGCTCTGGGTTATCTGCTCCTCTGTACTTGTGCTCTGGGTTATCTGCTCCTCAGTACTTGTGCTCTGGGTTATTATCTGCTCCTCAGTACTTGTGCTCTGGGTTATCTGCTCCTCTGTACTTGTGCTCTGAGTTATCTGCTCCTCTGTACTTGTGCTCTGGGTTATCTGCTCCTCTGTACTTGTGCTCTGGGTTATCTGCTCCTCTGTACTTGTGCTCTGGGTTATCTGCTCCTCTGTACTTGTGCTCTGGGTTATCTGCTCCTCTGTACTTGTGCTCTGGGTTATCTGCTCCTCTGTACTTGTGCTCTGGGTTATCTGCTCCTCAGTACTTGTGCTCTGGCTTATCTGCTCCTCAGTACTTGTGCTCTGGGTTATTATCTGTTCCTCAGTACTTGTGCTCTGGGTTATTATCTGCTCCTCAGTACTTGTGCTCTGTGTTATCTGCTCCTCAGTACTTGTGCTCTGAGTTATCTGCTCCTCTGTACTTGTGCTCTGGGTTATCTGCTCCTCAGTACTTGTGCTCTGGGTTATCTGCTCCTCTGTACTTGTGCTCTGGGTTATTATCTGCTCCTCAGTACTTGTGCTCTGGGTTATCTGCTCCTCTGTACTTGTGCTCTGGGTTATCTGCTCCTCAGTACTTGTGCTCTGGGTTATTATTTGCTCCTCAGTACTTGTGCTCTGGGTTATCTGCTCCTCTGTACTTGTGCTCTGAGTTATCTGCTCCTCTGTACTTGTGCTCTGGGTTATCTGCTCCTCTGTACTTGTGCTCTGGGTTATCTGCTCCTCAGTACTTGTGCTCTGGGTTATTATCTGCTCCTCAGTACTTGTGCTCTGTGTTATCTGCTCCTCAGTACTTGTGCTCTGAGTTATCTGCTCCTCTGTACTTGTGCTCTGGGTTATCTGCTCCTCAGTACTTGTGCTCTGGGTTATCTGCTCCTCAGTACTTGTGCTCTGGGTTATTATCTGCTCCTCAGTACTTGTGCTCTGGGTTATCTGCTCCTCTGTACTTGTGCTCTGAGTTATCTGCTCCTCTGTACTTGTGCTCTGGGTTATCTGCTCCTCTGTACTTGTGCTCTGGGTTATCTGCTCCTCAGTACTTGTGCTCTGGGTTATTATCTGCTCCTCTGTACTTGTGCTCTGGGTTATCTGCTCCTCTGTACTTGTGCTCTGGGTTATCTGCTCCTCAGTACTTGTGCTCTGGGTTATTATCTGCTCCTCAGTACTTGTGCTCTGGGTTATCTGCTCCTCAGTACTTGTGCTCTGAGTTATCTGCTCCTCTGTACTTGTGCTCTGGGTTATCTGCTCCTCAGTACTTGTGCTCTGGGTTATTATCTGCTCCTCTGTACTTGTGCTCTGGGTTATCTGCTCCTCTGTACTTGTGCTCTGGGTTATCTGCTCCTCAGTACTTGTGCTCTGGGTTATTATCTGCTCCTCAGTACTTGTGCTCTGGGTTATCTGCTCCTCAGTACTTGTGCTCTGGGTTATCTGCTCCTCAGTACTTGTGCTCTGGGTTATTATCTGCTCCTCAGTACTTGTGCTCTGAGTTATCTGCTCCTCTGTACTTGTGCTCTGGGTTATCTGCTCCTCAGTAACATAGTAACATAGTAACATAGTTAGTAAGGCCGAAAAAAGACATTTGTCCATCCAGTTCAGCCTATATTCCATCATAATAAATCCCCAGATCTACGTCCTTCTACAGAACCTAATAATTGTATGATACAATATTGTTCTGCTCCAGGAAGACATCCAGGCCTCTCTTGAACCCCTCGACTGAGTTCACCATCACCACCTCCTCAGGCAAGCAATTCCAGATTCTCACTGCCCTAACAGTAAAGAATCCTCTTCTATGTTGGTGGAAAAACCTTCTCTCCTCCAGACGCAAAGAATGCCCCCTTGTGCCCGTCACCTTCCTTGGTATAAACAGATCCTCAGCGAGATATTTGTATTGTCCCCTTATATACTTATACATGGTTATTAGATCGCCCCTCAGTCGTCTTTTTTCTAGACTAAATAATCCTAATTTCGCTAATCTATCTGGGTATTGTAGTTCTCCCATCCCCTTTATTAATTTTGTTGCCCTCCTTTGTACTCTCTCTAGTTCCATTATATCCTTCCTGAGCACCGGTGCCCAAAACTGGACACAGTACTCCATGTGCGGTCTAACTAGGGATTTGTACAGAGGCAGTATAATGCTCTCATCATGTGTATCCAGACCTCTTTTAATGCACCCCATGATCCTGTTTGCCTTGGCAGCTGCTGCCTGGCACTGGCTGCTCCAGGTAAGTTTATCATTAACTAGGATCCCCAAGTCCTTCTCCCTGTCAGATTTACCCAGTGGTTTCCCGTTCAGTGTGTAATGGTGATATTGATTCCCTCTTCCCATGTGTATAACCTTACATTTATCATTGTTAAACCTCATCTGCCACCTTTCAGCCCAAGTTTCCAACTTATCCAGATCCATCTGTAGCAGAATACTATCTTCTCTTGTATTAACTGCTTTACATAGTTTTGTATCATCTGCAAATATCGATATTTTACTGTGTAAACCTTCTACCAGATCATTAATGAATATGTTGAAGAGAACAGGTCCCAATACTGACCCCTGCGGTACCCCACTGGTCACAGCGACCCAGTTAGAGACTATACCATTTATAACCACCCTCTGCTTTCTATCACTAAGCCAGTTACTAACCCATTTACACACATTTTCCCCCAGACCAAGCATTCTCATTTTGTGTACCAACCTCTTGTGCGGCACGGTATCAAACGCTTTGGAAAAATCGAGATATACCACGTCCAATGACTCACCGTGGTCCAGTCTATAGCTTACCTCTTCATAAAAACTGATTAGATTGGTTTGACAGGAGCGATTTCTCATAAACCCATGCTGATATGGAGTTAAACAGTTATTCTCATTGAGATAATCCAGAATAACATCCCTCAGAAACCCTTCAAATATTTTACCAACAATAGAGGTTAGACTTACTGGCCTATAATTTCCAGGTTCACTTTTAGAGCCCTTTTTGAATATTGGCACCACATTTGCTATGCGCCAGTCCTGCGGAACAGACCCTGTCGCTATAGAGTCACTAAAAATAAGAAATAATGGTTTATCTATTACATTACTTAGTTCTCTTATTACATTACTTAGTTCTTACAGTACTTGTGCTCTGGGTTATTATCTGCTCCTCAGTACTTGTGCTCTGGGTTATCTGCTCCTCTGTACTTGTGCTCTGGGTTATCTGCTCCTCAGTACTTGTGCTCTGGGTTATTATCTGCTCCTCAGTACTTGTGCTCTGGGTTATCTGCTCCTCAGTACTTGTGCTCTGAGTTATCTGCTCCTCTGTACTTGTGCTCTGGGTTATCTGCTCCTCTGTACTTGTGCTCTGGGTTATCTGCTCCTCAGTACTTGTGCTCTGGGTTATTATCTGCTCCTCAGTACTTGTGCTCTGGGTTATCTGCTCCTCAGTACTTGTGCTCTGAGTTATCTGCTCCTCTGTACTTGTGCTCTGGGTTATCTGCTCCTCAGTACTTGTGCTCTGGGTTATCTGCTCCTCAGTACTTGTGCTCTGGGTTATTATCTGCTCCTCAGTACTTGTGCTCTGGGTTATTATCTGCTCCTCAGTACTTGTGCTCTGAGTTATCTGCTCCTCTGTACTTGTGCTCTGGGTTATCTGCTCCTCAGTACTTGTGCTCTGGGTTATCTGCTCCTCAGTACTTGTGCTCTGAGTTATCTGCTCCTCTGTACTTGTGCTCTGGGTTATCTGCTCCTCAGTACTTGTGCTCTGGGTTATTATCTGCTCCTCAGTACTTGTGCTCTGGGTTATCTGCTCCTCTGTACTTGTGCTCTGGGTTATCTGCTCCTCAGTACTTGTGCTCTGGGTTATCTGCTCCTCAGTACTTGTGCTCTGGGTTATTATCTGCTCCTCTGTACTTGTGCTCTGGGTTATCTGCTCCTCTGTACTTGTGCTCTGGGTTATCTGCTCCTCAGTACTTGTGCTCTGGGTTATCTGCTCCTCAGTACTTGTGCTCTGGGTTATCTGCTCCTCAGTAACATAGTAACATAGTAACATAGTTAGTAAGGCCGAAAAAAGACATTTGTCCATCCAGTTCAGCCTATATTCCATCATAATAAATACCCAGATCTACGTCCTTCTACAGAACCTAATAATTGTATGATACAATATTGTTCTGCTCCAGGAAGACATCCAGGCCTCTCTTGAACCCCTCGACTGAGTTCGCCATCACCACCTCCTCAGGCAAGCAATTCCAGATTCTCACTGCCCTAACAGTAAAGAATCCTCTTCTATGTTGGTGGAAAAACCTTCTCTCCTCCAGACGCAAAGAATGCCCCCTTGTGCCCGTCACCTTCCTTGGTATAAACAGATCCTCAGCGAGATATTTGTATTGTCCCCTTATATACTTATACATGGTTATTAGATCGCCCCTCAGTCGTCTTTTTTCTAGACTAAATAATCCTAATTTCGCTAATCTATCTGGGTATTGTAGTTCTCCCATCCCCTTTATTAATTTTGTTGCCCTCCTTTGTACTCTCTCTAGTTCCATTATATCCTTCCTGAGCACCGGTGCCCAAAACTGGACACAGTACTCCATGTGCGGTCTAACTAGGGATTTGTACAGAGGCAGTATAATGCTCTCATCATGTGTATCCAGACCTCTTTTAATGCACCCCATGATCCTGTTTGCCTTGGCAGCTGCTGCCTGGCACTGGCTGCTCCAGGTAAGTTTATCATTAACTAGGATCCCCAGGTCCTTCTCCCTGTCAGATTTACCCAGTGGTTTCCCGTTCAGTGTGTAATGGTGATATTGATTCCTTCTTCCCATGTGTATAACCTTACATTTATCATTGTTAAACCTCATCTGCCACCTTTCAGCCCAAGTTTCCAACTTATCCAGATCCATCTGTAGCAGAATACTATCTTCTCTTGTATTAACTGCTTTACATAGTTTTGTATCATCTGCAAATATCGATATTTTACTGTGTAAACCTTCTACCAGATCATTAATGAATATGTTGAAGAGAACAGGTCCCAATACTGACCCCTGCGGTACCCCACTGGTCACAGCGACCCAGTTAGAGACTATACCATTTATAACCACCCTCTGCTTTCTATCACTAAGCCAGTTACTAACCCATTTACACACATTTTCCCCCAGACCAAGCATTCTCATTTTGTGTACCAACCTCTTGTGTGGCACGGTATCAAACGCTTTGGAAAAATCGAGATATACCACGTCCAATGACTCACCGTGGTCCAGTCTATAGCTTACCTCTTCATAAAAACTGATTAGATTGGTTTGACAGGAGCGATTTCTCATAAACCCATGCTGATATGGAGTTAAACAGTTATTCTCATTGAGATAATCCAGAATAACATCCCTCAGAAACCCTTCAAATATTTTACCAACAATAGAGGTTAGACTTACTGGCCTATAATTTCCAGGTTCACTTTTAGAGCCCTTTTTGAATATTGGCACCACATTTGCTATGCGCCAGTCCTGCGGAACAGACCCTGTCGCTATAGAGTCCCTAAAAATAAGAAATAATGGTTTATCTATTACATTACTTAGTTCTCTTATTACATTACTTAGTTCTTACAGTACTTGTGCTCTGGGTTATCTGCTCCTCAGTACTTGTGCTCTGGGTTATCTGCTCCTCAGTACTTGTGCTCTGAGTTATCTGCTCCTCTGTACTTGTGCTCTGGGTTATCTGCTCCTCTGTACTTGTGCTCTGGGTTATTATCTGCTCCTCAGTACTTGTGCTCTGGGTTATCTGCTCCTCAGTACTTGTGCTCTGAGTTATCTGCTCCTCTGTACTTGTGCTCTGAGTTATCTGCTCCTCTGTACTTGTGCTCTGGGTTATCTGCTCCTCAGTACTTGTGCTCTGGGTTATCTGCTCCTCAGTACTTGTGCTCTGGGTTATTATCTGCTCCTCAGTACTTGTGCTCTGGGTTATCTGCTCCTCAGTACTTGTGCTCTGAGTTATCTGCTCCTCTGTACTTGTGCTCTGGGTTATCTGCTCCTCAGTACTTGTGCTCTGGGTTATCTGCTCCTCAGTACTTGTGCTCTGAGTTATCTGCTCCTCTGTACTTGTGCTCTGGGTTATCTGCTCCTCTGTACTTGTGCTCTGGGTTATCTGCTCCTCAGTACTTGTGCTCTGGGTTATTATCTGCTCCTCAGTACTTGTGCTCTGGGTTATCTGCTCCTCAGTACTTGTGCTCTGAGTTATCTGCTCCTCTGTACTTGTGCTCTGGGTTATCTGCTCCTCAGTACTTGTGCTCTGGGTTATCTGCTCCTCAGTACTTGTGCTCTGGGTTATTATCTGCTCCTCAGTACTTGTGCTCTGGGTTATTATCTGCTCCTCAGTACTTGTGCTCTGAGTTATCTGCTCCTCTGTACTTGTGCTCTGGGTTATCTGCTCCTCAGTACTTGTGCTCTGGGTTATCTGCTCCTCAGTACTTGTGCTCTGAGTTATCTGCTCCTCTGTACTTGTGCTCTGGGTTATCTGCTCCTCAGTACTTGTGCTCTGGGTTATTATCTGCTCCTCAGTACTTGTGCTCTGGGTTATTATCTGCTCCTCAGTACTTGTGCTCTGGGTTATTATCTGCTCCTCTGTACTTGTGCTCTGGGTTATCTGCTCCCCTGTACTTGTGCTCTGAGTTATCTGCTCCTCTGTACTTGTGCTCTGGGTTATCTGCTCCTCTGTACTTGTGCTCTGGGTTATTATCTGCTCCTCTATACTTGTGCACTGGGTTATTATCTGCACTAATGAAATCTGGACATTATGGGGGCACTAATGAAATATGGACATTATGGGGGCACTAATGAATGAAATCTGGACATTATGGGGGCACAAATGAAATCTGGACATTATGGGGGCACTAATGAAATCTGGACATTATGGGGCCTGGATAATCTCTGCATTGTTTAACATACTGTTTGTTCATGAAAATATAGCATATGTATTCTACAGTATTGGGTAAAAATTAGTTAATTATATTAGTCCGGCCCTCTAAAACCATCCAAATTTCTCATGCGGCCCCATGGCAAAATTAATTGCCCACCCCTGTACTATATGGAGGTTTATAGGGAGTGTATTATACTATATGGAGGACTTTGGGGACTGCATTATACTATACGGAGGACTATGGGGAGTGCATTATACTATAAAGAGGCCCATGGGGAGTGTATTATACTATATAGAGGATATGGGGAACATTCTACTATATGGATGACTAGGGGAGTGTATTACACTCCCTATAAACCTCCATATAGTATAATGCACTCCCCATAGTCCTCCATATAGTATAATGCAGTCCCCATAGTCCTCCATATAGTATAATACACTCCCTATAAACCTTCATATAGTATAATACACTTCCCTAGTCCTCCATATAGTATAATGTTCCCCATATCCTCTATATAGTATAATACACTCCCCATAGTCCTCCGTATAGTATAATGCAGTCACCATAGTCGTCCATATAGTATAATACACTCCCTATAAACCTCCATATAGTATATTATACTATATGGAGGACTATGGCGACTGCATTATACTATACGGAGGACTATGGGGAGTGTATTATACTATATAGAGGATATGGGGAACATTATACTATATGGAGGACTAGGGAAGTGTATTATACTATATGAAGGTTGCTGATTGGTCGAGGCCAATCAGAGACGCGGGATTTCTACGTCGATGCTGTGCCGGTCTCTGATTGGTCGAGGCCTGGCGGCCTCGACCAATCAGAGAGCCGGGATTTCCAGGACAGACAGACAGACGGAAAAACCCCTAGGCAATCTATATATATAATTGTCTAAGGGTTTTTCCGTCTGTCTTTCTGTCTGTCTGTCGTGGAAATCCCGGCTCTCTGATTGGTCGAGGCCGCCAGGCCTCGACCAATCAGCAACGGGCACAGCGACGATGATGTCATAAAGGACGTAGACATCTCACGTTTCTGATTCAGCGACGGGCACAGTATCGACGTAGATGTCATAATGGTTGCCATGGCGACGATGATGTCATAAAGGTTGCCTCGACCAATCAGCGACGGGCACAGTCTGCCGCGAATTCTGGAATCATCATTGTCCATATACTACGGGGACATGCATATTCTAGAATACCCGATGCGTTAGAATCGGGCCACAATCTAGTTATATATATAGATGGAGGTTTATAGGGAGTGTATTATACTATATGGAGGACTATGGGGACTGCATTATACTATACGGAGGACTTTGGGGAGTGCATTATACTATATATACTATATAGAGGACTATGGGGACATTATACTGTATGGAGACTAAGGGAGTGTATTATATTATATGGAGGTTTATAGGGAGTGTATTATACTATATGGAGGACTATGGGGAGTGTATTATACTATATGCAGGACTATGGGGAACATTATACTGATATGGAGGACTATGGGGGTGCATTATACTATATGGAGGACTATGGGGAACATTATACTGTATGGAGAACTATGGGGAGTGTATTATACTATATGGAGGTTTATAGGGAGTATATTATACTATATGGAGGACTATGGATAGTGTATTATACAATATGGAAGACTATGGGGAACATTATACTATGTGGAGGACTATAGGGTGTATTATACTATATGGAGGTAGATTGTGTGTGTATTATACTATATGAGGACTATGGGGAGTATTATACTATATGGAGGTCTATAGGGTGCATTATACTATATGGAGGACTATGGGGAGTGTATTATACTACATGGAGGACTATGGGGAGTGTATTATACTATATGGAAGACTATGGGGAGTGTATTATACTATATGGTGGTCTATGGGGAGTGTATTATACTATATGGAGGACTATGGGAGTGTTTTATACTATATGGAAGACTATAGGGAGTGTATTATACGATATGGAAGACTAAGGAAAACATACTATATGGAGGACTATGGGGTGAATTATACTATATGGAGGTCTATGGGGTGTGTATTATGCTATATTGAGGACTATGGGGAGTGTATTATACTATATGGAGGTCTATGGGGTGTGTATAATACTACATGTAGGACTATGGGGTGTGTAGTATACTATTTGGAGGACTATGGGGTGTGCATTATACTATATGGAAGACTATGTGGTGCATTATGTTATATGGAGGACTATTGGGTGTGCATTATACTATATGGAGGACTATGGGGAGTGGTGTATTATACTGTATGGAGGACTATGGGAAGTGCATTATACTATATGGAGGACTATGGGGTGTGTATTATACTATATGGAGCACTATGGGAAGTGCATTATACTATATGGAGGTTTATAAGGGGTGTATTATACTTTATGGAGGACTATGGGGAGTGTATTATACTATATGGAAGACTATGGGGAACATTATACTATGGGACATGCTACACTATTTGGAGGACTATGGGGTGTGCATTATACTATGTGGAGGACTATGGGATATGTATTATAGTATATTGAGGACTATGGGGGGCATTACACTATATGGATGACTATGGGATATATTATAGTATAAGGAGGACTATGAAGTGCATTATACTATATGGAGGACTATGGGATATATTATACTATATGGAGGACTGAGGTGTGCATTATACTATGTGGAGGACTATGGGGTGCATTATATTATATTGAGGACTATGGGGTGCATTATACTATATGGAGAGCTATGGGATATAATTATAGTATATGGAGGACTATGAGGTGCATTATACTATATGGAGGGCTATGGAATATATCATACTATATGGATGACTGGGGTGTGCAGTATACTATGTGGAGGAGTATGGGGTGCATTATACTATATGGAGGACTATGGGATGTATTATACCGTATTGAAGACTATGGGGTGCATTTTACTATATGGAGAACTATGGGATATATTATACTATATGGAGGACTGGGGTGTGCATTATACTATGTGGAGGACTATGGGGTGTATTATACTTTAAGGAGGACTATGGGATGTATTATATTATATTGAGGACTATGGGGTGCATTACACTATATGGAGAGCTATGTGATATATTATAGTATATTGAGGACTAAGAGCTGCATTACACTATATGGAGGACTATGGGGTGTATTATACTAAACAAACAAAATGCTGCTCATTCATTATGATTGGATTGTTTATGTGGGAACAGAAATCCTTGTTCTCAGCAGCACATTGCCTGGTGAAAACTGTAGATGTGCTGCTGATAACCTGATACTGTATGTGGACAGATTGATCTATTAATGATCGTTCTGTGCCGTCATTGTTGCTCATTGCTTATTGTGTGGATTGATCGGTTGGTTGCCCGCTGTGCTGATTATTCAGTTGCTCATTTTGTTGGTTGCTCAGTTGCTTAATGTATCAATTGGCAGGTTGCTCATTATGCTGATTGATTGGTTGCTCATTGTGATGCTTGGTTGGTTGCTTACGGTGTGAATTGGTCTGTAGCTAATTCTGCTGATTGGTTGGTTGCTTATTGTGCTGCTTGATTAGTTGCTCACTGTGCTCATTGGTTTGTTGCCCACTTTGCCAAATGGTCGCTTAGTAGTAGGGCTAAGAAAACTGTCCCTGAATAGTAGAGTTAAGAGTCCTGTCCCTTGGTAGTAGGGCTAAGAGGCTGACTGTGAACACTGTGTTCACCATTTGTGCAGGCTGACTGCGATCACTGCGTTCACCGTTTGGGCAGGCTGATTGCGATCACTTCGTTCACTGTTTGTGCAGGCTGATTGCGATCACTGCGTTCACTGTTTGTGCAGGCTGACTGCGATCACTGCATTCACTGTTTGTGCAGGCTGACTGCGATCACTGTGTTCACCGTTTGTGCAGGCTGATTGCGATCACTGCGTTCACTGTTTGTGCAGGCTGACTGTGATCACTGCATTCACCGTTTCTGCAGGTTGATTGCGATCAATGCGTTCACTGTGCAGGCTGACTGCAATCACTGCGTTCACTGTTTATGCAGGCTGACTGTGATCACTGCATTCACCGTTTCTGCAGGCTGATTGCGATCACTGCATTCACCGTTTGTGCAAGTTGATTGTGATCACTGCTGTTATGATCTGGTGGCCTAGGAGCAGCATGAGACGGACTCTGGAGAAGGTGGTCCCTGTACTGACCGCAAACCCTGAACCTAGCAGCGCAACTAGAAGTAGCCGTGGGGGGTACCTAACACTCTCTAGACCCCTCGGCACAGCCTAAGATCTAACTTCCCCTAAAGACAGAAACAGGAAACCTATCTTGCCTCAGAGAAAATCCCCAAAGGATAGATAGCCCCCCACAAATATTGACTGTGAGAGGAGAGGGAAATAACATACGCAGACATGAAATCAGAATTTAGCATAGGAGGCCATACTAGCTAAAAAGAAAGAAAAGAACAGAGTACTATGCGGTCAGTATTAAAACACTAGAAAATATCCACCACAGAAAATACAAAACACCACATCTGACTAAAGACATGGGGGGTATATCTGCATCTCCAGAGACACAGCTTGGCTGCAAAAAATCCTTCACAGACAAAGCAGGACAAGACAAAAACATGAATATGCACAGAACTATAAGGTCCACAGCAGGTGAACAGCAAAAACAAAGCCAGGACTTATCTTTGTAGAAAAGCACAGCAAACAGGAGAGACCAGCAGGAAGTGAATCCTCCAAAAAACAATGGACAACTGGCAGGGACTAAAGAGTCCAGCAAAGCTATATACCCCAGTCAGTTTTGCAATTAGTAGATACACCTGTCCAATCCTGCAGTCCAGGCACAACTGCATTACCCTCTACAACCACCGGAGGGAGCCCAAAAGCTGAATTCACAACACACTGCGCTCACTGTTTGTGCAGGCTGACTGCGATCACTGCGTTCACTGTTTGTGGAGGCTGACTGCGATCACTGCGTTCACTGTTTGTGCAGGCTGTCTGCGATCACTGCGTTCACTGTTTGTGCAGGCTGACTGCAATCACTGCATTCACCGTTTGTGAAGGCTGACTGTGATCACTGCGTTCACCGTTTGTGTAGGCTGACTGCGATCACTGCATTCATCGTTTGTACAGGCTGACTGCGATCACTGCGTTCACCGTTTGTGCAGGCTGACTGCACTCAGATGCGAGCATGGAGAATTTGAGGCACCTTGCCCAGACGCCCACCTCCGTGACTGATAAGAAGAGGGTGTTCTGGGAACGAGGAAGGTTGTAGCGGGAGACAGTACCCGGAAAATCGCAAAAGGAGTAGTTGAGGGACAGACAGATGGTCGTCTCACAGCAATTCCAGAGTGAGTTGTTGCGGATTGCCCATGAGATCCCGCTTGCTGGACACTTGGGGATCAGCAAAACTAAGGCCCGGCTGTCTCAACACTTCTATTGGCCCAAGATGGGGACAGATGTGTCAACCTACTGCCGCTCCTGTATCACCTGTCAAAGAGTGGGGAAGGCGGGGCCTGCTCTTAAGGCTCCCCTGATCCCTTTGCCAGAGATAGAGGAGCCTTTCCAGAGGATCGCAGTGGACATTGTGGTCCCACTGGCCATCACCAGCAGCTCTGGAAAGCAATACATCCTTACTGTTGTAGACTATGCTACCCGGTACCCAGAGGCAGTTG
Organism: Ranitomeya imitator; assembly: GCF_032444005.1. Lineage (NCBI taxonomy): Eukaryota > Metazoa > Chordata > Amphibia > Anura > Dendrobatidae > Ranitomeya > Ranitomeya imitator. The sequence goes on from NC_091286.1 coordinate 685,620,962, forward strand.
GCTCTGTCCTCAACTAGGGCAGATAAGATGGTGGATGCCCTGTTGGCTATCTTTTCACGGGTAGGATTTCCCAGGGAGATGCTTACCGATCAAGGGACCCAATTCATGTCTTGCCTAATGGAGGCTCTCTGTAAGAAAATGCAGATTAAGCGTCTGGTATCGAGTGCATATCACCCACAGACCAATGGCTTGTGTGAGCGCTTCAATGGTACCCTCAAACAGATGCTACGCATGCTGGCTGAGACCCAAGGGCGCGACTGGGAGCAGTACCTCCCACAGATGCTATTCGCTTACTGAGAGGTCCCGCAGGCCTCGACGGGGTTCTCCCCCTTCGAGCTCTTGTACGGCAGGCGAGTCTGGGGACCCCTTGGGTTGGTAAGGGAATCCTGGGAAGAGGAGCCTAACCATTCTGAAGTGTCCATAGTGAAGTATATCATGTGCTTCCGTGACAAGATGCAGACCTTGCGCAGTTGGTGCATGACAACATGACTCAGGCTCAGGCTAAGATAAGAAGCACTGGTACAACCAGAACGCCCGTTGACCAACACATGTTGGTCAAAAGGTGTGGATGCTAGTCCCCAAAGGGTAAGGGTTACCAAAGGGTAAGCTTCAAGCAGCTTGGGAAGGCCCGTATGTCGTCCACCAACAGCTCAACCCAGTCACCTACGTGGTCACGTTCGGGGTAGGCGAAAGGCCTTTCACGTCAACATGATGAAGGCTCACCACGAGCGTGAACCTTACGTCCTACCGGTCTGCAGCCTGCCCGAAGATGGGGAGGAAGACCACCTCCTGGACATGCTGGCCCAAGCCAAGGCCGGTGGGTCCATTGAGGACGTGGACGTAAGCGCCTCGCTAACCGAACCCCAGCGGTTGCAGTTGCGGACCAAGCTGGAACCCTTCCGGGCAGTGTTCTCCAACCGACCTGGAAGGAGTGAGTTATCGGTCCACAAGGTGGACACCAGGAATCATGCCCCGCTACGGCGAACACCCTATCGGATCTCCAACGAGGTACAGCAGGTTATGCGCCAGGAGATCGATGAGATGTTACAGCTGGGGGTGATTCAACGGTCAAAGAGCACGTGGGCCTCACCTGTAGTCCTCGAGCCAAAGAAGAATCGGAACACCCGGTTCTGTGTGGACTACAGGGGGCTCAATGCCATCACAGCCTCTGACGTGCACCCAATGCCGCGCATCGAGGAGCTGCTTGAGAAGTTAGCTGGCACAAAATACCTGACCATAATGGATCTGAGTCGAGGATACTGGCAGATCCCCCTGAGCCCCGAGGCGCAGGAGAAGTCCGCCTTTATCACACCCTTCGGTCATGCCCTTCGGCATGAAGAATGCCCCTGCCACTTTCCAGCGGATGGTCAACCACCTGCTACAGGGACTGGAGAAGTACGCGGTGGCTTACTTGGATGACATTGCCATCTCCAGTTCCTCCTGGGACGAACACCTGCAGCATCTCGAGGAGGTGCTCAGGCAACTTCACCGAGCCGGTCTGACCATCAAGCCCAGAAAGTGCCAGATGAGCATGAGAGAGGTCCACTACCTGGGGCACCGGGTAAGTAGGAAGTCCATAAAGCCAGAGCCGGGGAAAGTGGATGCGATCGTGTCCTGGCCCACCCCCAGGACCAAGAAACAGGTGATCTCTTTTCTGGCCACTGCTGGGTACTATAGGCGCTTTGTACAGAACTATAGTAGCCTGGCAAAACCCTTGATGGACCACACCAGGAAGAAGGTACCCCACATCATCAACTGGACCAACGGCTGTGAGGGAGCCTTCCAGGCATTGAAAACAGCACCCTGCAACGCCCCTGTGTTGAAAGCAGTCGACAGCAATCGACCGTTCATGGTGCAGACCGACGCCAGCGAGTTTGGCCTTGGTGCTGTGCTCAGCCAGGTTGACTCGGAGAACCAAGAGCACCCCGTGTTGTACCTGAGCTGGAAACTTCTGCCGAGGGAAGTGGCCTACTCCACTGTCGAGAAGGAGTGCCTGGCCATAGTCTGGGCCCTGCAACGCTTGCAGCCCTACTTGTATGGTCGCACCCTCACTGTGTTGACCGACCCCAACCCTCTGCGCTGGCTACACGCTATGTGTGGAACCAACGGAAGGTTGCTACGCTGGAGCCTTGCCCTCCAGCAGTATGACTTTACCATCGAGCACAAAACCTGCAGAGAGCATGGCAATGCAGATGGGTTATCCCACCGGGGTGAACCTGCTGAGGTGCGCATGGAGGAGTACCGAGATGTTCTGCCTCCGTAGCGCAGTCCAAAAGGGGGAGGTGTCACGATAATTTGAATATGCCACGTTTGAGTATCTGCCTAGCTTTACAAGACACACGCTGTGGGCTATTCTGACCCTCCTTCTCTCCCTTCCTACTGCCTTTGCTGGTATAGGCACAAACCCCTATGGCCGAGACCCTGTGTAACTTGAAACTCCAGTGTGGGGCTCTGACCCTCCTCACTCCTTCCTTCCTCCCTCCCGTAGAAATTTCTTTGTCACCTGGGCTTGCTGTATGTGGGGAGATATTAAAGAAGCCATAATGCGACGCCAGAGTATGATAGAAATATGAAAGATACATAGTTGGAACATTCTTTGATAGAGCTTCGCTACAGGGCCTTTTGCCAAAATCTAGCACCAAGATAAGCAGAGAAATGGATTTCTCCTAAACAGAGTGTAATAGCTAGCCCAAATTTAGACTCATTAGAAAGCTAATTTCAATATAAGATGAGTGATGGCTTTGCCTTTATTCTGCTAGGTTCTCAGGCACATTTATGAGTATTATAAGTTTTCGTACCAAAATGTGCACCCTGGCATCTAGGGGAGGGTGCAGGTAAACCAGCCCCTTTAGTGATGTCACAAGCCTACAAGTATAAGTTACTGCCAGTCAGCCTAGCCTTCAGTCTTGCCTGAGAAGCTGTTGCACCAGGACTCTCTGATGAATTGGGATGTCTGGCTCCTCCCCCCAGCATGGTTAGCTAGGATGATCTAAGCAACATGTGAGTGTTTATCTTCTTTAATCCCTGTTTTTTTGTAATTGCTTGTATATACTTTGATTGTCTCACATTGCTAAATCTTTTTATACCTTTTGTAAACACTGCCTACCTTTTGGAGTAAACTATAAAATTACTAGATCGTCTTCTCCATGTACTATGCGAATTTTCACGTGCTTGAAGTTAAATACGCTACTAATTTGGGTTGGCTCGAACCTGTCTGTTGAGGAATATGAGCTGGGGGCAGCGAAGTGTGCTCTGGGCTAGGTGGGTAAAGCTGGCAGCGACGGAGCGTGGTTTTATAAGCTATTGCCTGGCTGCGGCCTGAGCATTTATAATTCCCTCGCTGCAGCGTGCCTGCTAGCCAGTCCACAGTGAAGCGGCCCATCCGGCGACTAATTATCCTAGGTGTAGTTCCCTGACTGACCTGAGGGTAAGGGGGCTCCGGAGAGCTGCAAGTTCCAAAGCGGAATTGGAAAAGCGGGATTTACTTACATTCATAACATATTGTAGCAGCAGTGGGATAACTAAAATAAGCCCCTGCGGTAAATTGATAGGTCAATAGCCTTGTTTGTGTTTTCATCACATTGTAGCAGTGGTGGGATAACTAAGATAAGCCCCCTGCACATGTGATAGCACACAGGACACCCCCCTTTTCGAGACAGGGTTTATATTGATTAGGGTCTGTATACAGTAGATGGTATAGATTTGGGTCTGTGTGGATCGTAGTCTGGTTTGAGGTCGTCAGTTGAAGGGTCTGGTGTCAGTATAGATGAAGATCATCTGGTCTGGTGTTTGTATGGATTGGGGACCTGTTTTGGGGTCTGCATAGATTTGGTTCTAGTGTCTAGTTTGGGATTTGTATAGATTGGGGATCTGTTCTGGGGTCTGTATAGTGTGGAGGTCTGGATTTCTTTTTTTATGAGTCTGTATAAATTGGGGATCTGGAGTCTGCATAGATTGGGTTCTACTTTGGAATCTATATAGATGGGGATCTAGCTTGGGATCTTTATAGATTGGTGAGCTGGTCTGGGGCCTGTATAGTTTGGGGGGCCATGGCCTGAGGTCTGTATAGATGGAGAATCTGGTCTGGGCTTTTTTTTTTTTTATAGATGAAGGGTCTGTTTTGGGGTCTGTATAGATGGAGAATCTGGTCTGGGCTTTTTTTTTTATAGATGAAGGGTCTGTATAGATGGAGAATCTGGTCTGGGGTCTCTTTACAAATCACCTGGTTGAAGGTCTGTATATAATGGGGGGCATCCCTGGGTCTCTATTTGAGGCATCTGATTTGGGGGTCATATATTTATTTGATGTGTGTTCTCTATTAGTTTTTGGGATGATGAGCGGATTTTATGAAATGCTTTTCTGAATCCCGTTGATTTTCCTTCTCATAACTGGTGATGATTGTGCGTTGGGTTTGAGAAAAGCCAGAGTCCTTCTTTAATGGCTTGTGCAGGTTCTTTACCTCCCTAATCACATAGTAAGTCAGCCCCTAGGAATATTTCGGACCCCCGCGCTGGTGCAGGACGGCTCGGGATCGCGTGTGCGGATGGCGCGGCTCTTGTTTAAATTTCACGTAACGTAAAGGAATTAGATCCACAATCCGCGTGTCATAATCTGTCCAAACATGTCACCTGTGACAAATGGCCGCGGCCGCTGCGCTAGTCAAACACCCCGGAGCTCTAATCCCGAGTGACCGGGAAAAATTCCATTTCTGTGTGAGCGAAACTGAAATAAGCGAAGTGTTTGTGTGATTGTGACGCTGCACGGGCGAGTGGACTGGGTAAATATGGCGCAGCACGCATCGTCAACTCTCTTCTTTCTTTTCCCGAAATGTAGAACTAGAAGAAATGGCGTTTGCTCCACCTAAGAACACGGAGGGGGCGAAGATGCAGACGAAAATGAGCACCTGGACCCCCCTGAACCACCCGCTGATGAACGACAAGGTGGGAGGCCAGGGGCGGGCAAGAATGGTTAAAGTTTAGTGAAGAGTTCCGAAACTTTCTAATATTCTTTGTATTGCCTCAAGATCTCTGCTTACTGTCAGAGAATGGAAACATTCATCAGACTGCATTAAGACAGATCTGTCTGGCTGAGGCTTTGTTACAGTGTATCGTTTCAGGGCACCTTAGTAAGTGTAGCACAGCAGCACCACCAAGTTCTGCCCCCAAAACTTTGTTACAATGTGTCAGTGGAGCAGTCCGGTAAGTATCCCATCAGCATAAAGCATCCAATGAGGCCCTGTTTAAATCACCTGACCTCTGCAGCCAATCACAGCCTGCAGTGGTCCTGCGACATCACCGCTTCCAGTATCTGCGCAGACCACGGAGCAGCCATCGCTGGATCCTGGGGAGTGCCGATAGAAGAATATGGCAGAGTTCGATACTATTTACATATCAGGTCCCCTGGGCAAAGTTTTATACAAGTTCTTTAAAGGGGTATTTTCAAGTTGTCTTTTGAGCAGCTCAGACCTATGCAGTCTCCTTACAGTCTCCTCACTTTTCCTTGAGTAACAGTTCTGGGGAGCAGCAGAGCTGTAGTATTAGCAGAACTATAAAGCTCAGCACAAGTTCTGCTGATATACTGTACTATTTATATATATATAGTGGTGTCACTGTAATTTCACATAGAGATAACAGGGCATTTGAACAATCACACAGTTTGGGATAACTTTGGGAAGAATCCGGTACTGTAAACTGGTGATTTTATAAGATAGATAACAGCATCTTGTCAGGAGCTGGAACGGAGGGAGAGGAAGGAGGTGTGCAGCTTACTGGTGGCGAGAGGTGACTGGGATGTTAGGAGTTAACTCTTCTACCGGAATGTAACAATGTAACCACTGCACACTCTAAGCTAGGGTCTGGAGGCCAGGCTTCATGGAAGCCAGCTATACACTATGCAAGATAAAAGCTGTCATTGCAGGAGAACGACAGCAGCTAGAAAAAGCAAATCAATTGCAAACTTGCTTATGTTCATGCTGTCTAACTAATTAAATCTAATTAGTAATATGGATAACATCCATTTAAGTATAGCAGTATATAATACACAGGTTACAGGTTCAAGTTCCCTATGGAGGCTAAAAAAAATGCAAGAATTGCATTTTTTACCCCATTTCACCGCATTTGGAATTTGTTCAACAGTACATTATATGGTAAGCTGAACGGTGTCAAACTGCAACTAACTAGCCTTCATACAGCGATAGAGATGGAAAAATAAAGGAAAATAGGGGAGGAAATGTGCTAAAATGAAAATTGTCGCCTTCAGGAAAGGGTTAAGATCCACAACTTGCTGTCAGTGAATGAAAACATTCTTCTTTGGTCTTGTTCCCAAGGGAGAGCGTGGTCCTTAAGGGATTTCCGCCCCTGAATGTAAACAGGAAGGTTTCCACTTTGCAAAGTAGAGATCTCGAAAATGGTGGAAGAACCCAAAAAGAAAACTTCTGAGCAGTTAACGATAATGAGAGCAGAAGATAATGACTCGGCTTTATGTAGAAATGCAGAGAGCGGGGCGTCGTGTCGCCCTTGGGCCGCAGGCTTGTTTCCCAGTGTGCTCCATACATGTGATTTACTGCTGTCATCCTTTATATTTACATAGGTGTTCGAAGAAAGAAGAGCTTTATTAGGAAAGTGGGTACGAGGCGATCCTCCGTCCACCAGTCACGTGATGTATAAGTCACTTCTGCGCCTGTCGCCCATGATCAATATCATTACATTGTGTCCATAGAAATTCTGTGACATCGGCATTTGTATGTTATTCTACTTCTGTAATGTCATCATAGTAACAGAAATGCTCATTATTGCTCCAGAGACCTTGGAGATTCATGTCCCATCCGGCTGCAGGTCTTATATAAAGTCTACACACATAGTACAGTCACTGTGTACATACATTACTAATCCGGAGTTACATCCTGTATTATACTCCAGAGCTGCACTCAGTATTCTGCTGGTGCAGTCACTGTGTACATACATTACATTACTAATCCTGAGTTACCTCCTGTATTATACTCCAGAGCTGCACTCACTATTCTGCTGGTGCAGTCACTGTGTACATACATTACATTACTGGTCCTGAGTTACATCCTGTATTATACCCCAGAGCTGCACTCACTATTCTGCTGGTGCAGTCACTGTGTACATACATTACATTACTGGTCCTGAGTTACATCCTGTATTATACTCCAGAGCTGCACTCACTATTCTGCTGGTGCAGTCACTATGTACATACATTACTAATCCGGAGTTACATCCTGTATTATACTCCAGAGCTGCACTCACTATTCTGCTGGTGCAGTCACTGTGTACATACATTACATTACTGATCCTGAGTTACATCCTGTATTATACCCCAGAGCTGCACTCACTATTCTGCTGGTGCAGTCACTGTGTACATACATTACATTACTAATCCGGAGTTACATCCTGTATTATACTCCAGAGCTGCACTCACTATTCTGCTGGTGCAGTCACTGTGTACATACATTACTAATCCGGAGTTACATCCTGCATTATACCCCAGAGCTGCACTCACTGTTCTGCTGGTGCAGTCACTGTGTACATACATTACATTACTGATCCTGAGATACATCCTGTATTATCCCCCAGAGCTGCACTCACTATTCTGCTGGTGGAGTCTCTGTGTACATACATTACATTACTGATCCTGAGCTACATCCTGAGCTGCACTCACTATTCTGCTGGTGCAGTCACTGTGCACATACATTACATTACTGATCCTGAGTTACATCCTGTATTATACCCCAGAGCTGCACTCACTATTCTGCTGGTGCAGTCACTGTGTACATACATTACATTACTGATCCTGAGTTACATACTGTATTATACCCCAGAGCTGCACTCACTATTCTGCTGGTGCAGTCACTGTGTACATACATTACATTACTGATCCTGAGTTACCTCCTGTATTATACTCCAGAGCTGCACTCACTATTCTGCTGGTGCAGTCACTGTGTACATACATTACATTACTGATCCTGAGCTACATCCTGTATTATACCCCAGAGCTGCACTCACTATTCTGCTGGTGCAGTCACTGTGTACATACATTACATTACTGATCCTGAGTTACCTCCTGTATTATACTCCAGAGCTGCGCTCGCTATTCTGCTGGTGCAGTCACTGTATACATACATTACATTACTGATCCTGAGTTACATACTGTATTATACTCCAGAGCTGCACTCACTATTCTGCTGGTGCAATCACTGTGTACATACATTACATTACTGATCCTGAGTTACATACTGTATTATACTCCAGAGCTGCACTCACTATTCTGCTGGTGTAGTCACTGTGTACATACATTACATTACTGATCCTGAGTTCCATCCTGTATTATACTCCAGAGCTGCACTCACTATTCTGCTTGTGCAGTCACTGTGTACATACATTACATTACTGATCCTGAGTTACATCCTGTATTATACTACAGAGCTGCACTCACTATTCTGCTGGTGCAGTCACTGTGTACATACATTACATTATTGATCCGGAGTTACATCCTGTATTATACTCCAGAGCTGCACTCACTATTCTGCTGTTGGGGCCAAAGTGTAAATACAGAGTATGTACTGACCTCAGATAAGTGTTTGTGGTGTGTCTGATGACAAACATGCTGACTGTTCCCAGGAGACTTGCATTTTATCTATTTTATCTTTTTATTGAGATGAATTCTGAATGTAAGCCATGTAATGGTGATGATAGTGAATATACCGTACATTTCCTACACAGACAGAGATTCCGGCAGCTCCTGAGCACACATGCCTGACGCTATATGGTGGCGCACTATGCAATTATTACCTGTATAGACCCAAAATCAGCAGAGGGCAATGATAAGATGTGGAGGTTAGAAACCTGAGAGCTAACAGTAAAGAAATGTAATATAGTTATATATAGTTAGGTCCAGAAATATTAGGGCTGTGACAGAATCTTTGTGATTTCAGCTCTGCAGGCCACGTTTTTTATGTAAAATGAAACAACTGAGATGCAATCAAAATGGAATCAGATTTAGTTAAAGGGATTGAACAAAAAATATCCTGTAAAACGTTTAGGAAATGCAACCATTTTTCTACAAAATCTCCTCATTTCAGGGGCTCAGTAGTAATTGGACACATTGACTTTGCCATAAGTAAAATGTTCATTTTTAATAATGTATGGAGAATCCTTTGCAGCAATGATGGCCTATAGTCTGTGGTCCATGGATGTTGCCATTGCTGGTCCCCTCTGGTGTGAGGCTTTGCAGCAATGACAGCCTATAGTCTGGGGTCAATGGACATCACCATTGCTTGTCTCCTGCGCTGTGAGGCTTTGCAGAAATGACGGCCTATAGTCTGGGGTCCATGGACGTCACCATCGCTAGTCTAATCCAGTGTGAGGCTTTGCAGCAATGATGGCCTGAAGCCTGGGGTCCATTTACGTCACCATCGCTGATCTCCTCCGGGGTGAGGCTTTGCAGCAATGATGGCTCGATGCCTGGGGTCCATGGACATCTCCATCACTGGTCTCCTCCGGGATGAGGCTTTGCAGCAATGATGGCCTGAAGCCTTGGGTCCATGGACGTCATCATCGCTGGTCTCCTCCAGGTTGAGGCTTTGCAGCAATGATGGCCTGAAGCCTGGGGTCCATGGATGTCACCATCGCTGGTCTCCTCCGATGTGAGGCCTTGCAGTAATGATGGCCTGAAGCCTGGGGTCCATGGATGTCACCATAGCTGATATCCTCCTGGGTGAGGCTTTACAGCAATGATGGCCTGAAGCCTGGGGTCCATGGACGTTGACATCGCTGATCTCCTCCGGTGTGAGGCTTTGCAGCAATGATGGCCTGAAGCCTGGGGTCCATGGACGTCACCATCGCTGGTCTCCTGCGGGGTGAGGCTGTATATCAACGATGGCCTGAAGTCTGGGGTCCATGGACGTCACCATCGTTGGTCTCTTCTAGGGTGAGGCTTTGCAGGAATTATGGCCTGTAGTCTGTGGTCCATGGACGTCACCATATCTGGTCTCCGGTGTGAGGCTTTGCAGCAATGTTGGCCTGAAGCCTGCGGTCCATGGACATCACCATCGCTAGTCTCCTCCGGTGTGAGGATTTGCCGGCTTTACAGCTTTGACTTGAATGTTGCTTGTTTATGTTTCTGCCTTTTGCCTTCAGCCTGTGAAATGCGTCTCGATCGGCTGAGATCTGGTGAAGCCTCAGCCATTGCAAAATACTTCACTTCATGAGAGCAAATAGAGAGGGTTGACCACAAGGTGCAAACCATTAATCAGCCTGAAAACTAGAAAGGCCATATTAGACTTTGCCAAAAAAATATCTAAAGAAGCTTCCAGTTCTGGTTTACACCTTGTGGTGAACCCTCTCTGTTTACTCTCATGAAATCTTCTCTTTATTATAGACTTACATACTGAAACCCCGACTTCCTGGAGATTGTTCATCACTTGGGTGGATGTTATGACAAGTTTTTCTTCACCACGGAAAGGATTCTGCCATCATCCACCACTGTTGTCTTTCGTGGACGTCCAGGCCTTTTTGAGTTCCCAAACTCACCAATGTCCTCTTTTTTTTTTTGCAGAATGTACCAAACTATTGATTTGGCCGTTCCTAACATTTTTGCTCTTTTATGGATTTTTTTTTCAGCCTAATAATTGTCTGTTTCTATTCCATTGAGAGCTCCTTTGACCGCATTTTTTGGGTTCACAGCAACAGCTTCCAAATGCAAATGACACGCCTGGAATCAGCTTCAGACCTTTTAGTGGATTAATTGATGATGGATTAATGCGGGAATAGCCCATGCAACCCATTAATAAGCTTTTGATATAATTTCCAATTACTTTTAGTCCCTTTAAAAAGACGCAGCTACATATTAACGAGCTGTAATTCCTAATCCCTTCCTCCAATTAGGATGTGACTAGCCTTAAATTAAAGCCGAGAGGTGACAAAAATCTCGTGTCACTGTCCAGATATTTCTGGACCTAATTGTATACATACATAACATTTAGGTTTTATTAGCCGCCAGTACCGGACACTCTGTAGTCTGGAAATCCAATGTTGATGCCGGATTGTCGGACATTTCGGTACGTTTAGTTCTAATCCGTTCATCTCCCTGGACAATGCCATCCCTTAGTAGAGGAAAGTTCTACTTTTCAGCTCCTTCTAGAGCCGAGCAAACATTTGTCAAGTGCAGGTGTAGGTGGGAGGCACTGACCAGAGGATGATGAAGGAGGTCCCCCATTCATGGACAGGCACATAAAGGGGATGTCCAACAGCAGGATCACCTACAAAGACTGAACACTTTTCATAGTTGAGGGTTTGTCACAATGTATCAGTGCAGGTAGTCCGCTGTGAATTTACAGGACTGAGATCTGAGTCATGACTCACAGAGACGCTCAAAAATCCGTGACTTTTTGGCGCCAGTTCTATGGTGTAAAATGCCCAAAGTTTTGGGATTGTTGCAGTTCGGCAAAGCTGATCCTTCTCTCCCCGATAATCACGTCTCAGGTGTCCCCCCATATACAGTACATTAGACTGAATAATGGCCCCAGTATAACCGGGGGATTTTGCCAACACTAATCAGAACTGTCAATCAGATTTTTCAAAAATTATTTTATGTTTCGCCCTCGAACTTCCCAGAATTCAGATCCTCTCTGTCTGAGCTCTTTGGAAATTCCAGCATATAGAAGTAAGAGGTTCTGCAGCGCCGGGGACTGAGCCTGTAGGTATAGTGCTGATTGATGCCCCATTACGGAAAGTAATCTGAGATCTGATGACCTGTGTACCTAGGCTAGGGCCCTGACACCTGCACAATGGCCTCTTATTGCGTGGGGTCTTTGATGTACTAACCAAGACCCCCATCCATTAATCAACCCCTTCTCCTGACCCCACCTTAATTAGCCTCCATTACATGAAACTGTAATTAGAAACTTTCCAAAAAGTATCATAGACTTTAATAAGATCGTTCACTTCAGGTTCATTGCTATGTTGGGCCCATAAAATTGGTGGAACCTGGACAGCTTCACAGGGGCCCTAATGTAAACAGGGGGCCACTACCTCCTCCAAAGCAGGTGGGATTGTGCATTATGATGAGCTATTGGACTGCAAGGGGCCCATATACTGTTTTTGTACAGGGGCCCTTCTAACTGTGTCCATTCCTGGGCCCATCCCCGGAGACTACTATCCACAGATCGTATCCTTACGTCCTGTGCTGAGGATTTTCATCTGTAAAACTTATGCTGGATTTGCAGTAATGCCATAAAGTGCATTGCTTCAAGAGGAAACGCCATTGGGGGACATGCCACCAGGGTCCGATCGTTGTGGCCCCCGTTCAGTGAAACAGTTGCGCTAGGAATACTCCATGCTCCTCCAACATCTCCGCATTGCTTTCTCCAAAGCCAGCTTGTTCTAACCATTAGTAATTCTGCCATTTTTTCCTTCCGCTCTCAGTTTGACAAATGGTCGGACGCCCAAAGACGCCGCGTCCTGTGTGACCTGTTGGAGCGATGCAGCGTGTCGCAGCTTCGATTCTGTAGTGGCCATCTCCAGGAGAAAGCCCCCCGAGATGCTGTGGATTTCAGCAAGGTGCTCCCGAGAGTGCTCAGCCTCTACATCTTCTCCTTCCTGGATCCTCGCAGCCTCTGCCGCTGCGCACAGGTGGGCCATTGTAGATTCAGCTCCCGCCCACACGTAGCCTGGCATAGTCTAATCCAGTAAAGGAAGCGGTCATTCCCCGAGTAGTCAGGGAATAGTCCCGAGAGACACAAAGTTCTCAACCTCTGCACTAGAAAGGGACACTGAAATACCCCCGTAAGGTGCCTGTTGGGGGTGGACCACGCGTAGCAGCTTGCGGCTTCATTCTGTTAGCTTCATCTAAAAGGGATGTCAAAGTCAAATACACAGAGGGACAAATTAAAAACTCGGACAAAATCGGGGCCAACCTTGATATTAATTAATAAAATGTCTACAATTGAGGAAGTTTTTCCTGATCATCAAATATTACGATGAACTTTTTCATATGGAAACAAATTGAGAGGGGTTGTCCCACAAACAAAGTACAATTTAATTAACCGATTTTAGAATAATATAATAATATAATATGTTAGGTAAGAGCAGTAAAAGCAGATGGCCCAATGGCCTAATATAAATATGTAATAACAAATGATAAAAAAGCTTGAATAATACAGATAATAAAGTATGATGAAAACACAAATGCCCCCAAACTCAGTATGATACCTCCACTGTGAACTCCTGTACAGTATTTATTTTCCAAATGCACGGTATGGTGACCCTACTGTACCCCCTCCCTCAATCCCACCGACAAGGAATGGTGACCCCATCACAGTATGATTCTCCAACTGTAATCCTGGCCACAAAATTTGCTCCATACGCTATAATGGCCCCATATAGTCCTCCATACAGTATAAAAGGGCCCTGTATTGCCTTCCATACAGTATAATGGCCCCACATAGTGCTCCATACAGTATAATGGCATCATATAGTGCTCCATACAGTAATTGCCCCACATAGTGCTTCATATAGTATAATGGCCCCACACAGTGCTCCATACAGTATAATGGCCCCACATAGTGCTCCATACAGTATAATGGTATCATATAGTGCTCCATACAGTGTAATGACCCACATAGTGCTCCATACAGTGTAATGGCCCAACATAGTGCTCCATACAGTAATTGCCCCACATAGTGCTCCATACAGTATAATGGGCCCACACAGTGCTCCATACAGTATAATGGCCCCACATAGTGATCCATATAGTATAATGGCCCCACATAGTGCTCGATACAGTATAATGGCCCCACATAGTGCTTCATATAGTGTAATGGCCCCACATAGTGCTCCATATAGTATAATGGCCCCATATAGTGTAATGGCCCAACATAGTGCTCCATACAGTAATTGCCCCACATAGTGCTCCATACAGTATAATGGGCCCACATAGTGCTCCATACAGTATAATGGCCCCACACTAAAACTTTCCTCTACCCGTTCCCCCGCTGCTCCTGTCTCTTCATGGTGTCTTCAGATCCTCCGCACATCTTGGTACAGAGGGCGCGTAGTAATGATGTCTTTGCTCCCACTGCCCTGAGACGTCAGACGCAGAGGTGTAATGATGGGAGAGGGACCGTCAGCTGACGCTCCTTCCTCCATCATTGCCTTCAGCTGTATCGGCAGCTTGGATGCCATATAGTTAAAAGTGCGATACCAGTTGAAAGTGCGATGTCGGTCAGGGGAAACCCCATTCATTGAAGGCCAAATATACTCACCCTGTCGGCCAGATTTAGCCTGCGGGCCAGAGTTTGACATAAGTGATCTAAAGTTAGTGGGCGAATAGATTTGCCAGATTTTTGCTCCATATTGCCAAAAGTGAATTGTAAAACTTGAGGAATCAGTTCATTTGTTAGTTATCCCTCTTCCCTTGAGTGTTGCGAACGTGTTACGTGGTCATTGTGACACCCATCACCACCACCCGATTGCAGGTTGCCAATAGGTATCCATGCATATGAGAAAAAAAAAGAAAGTTTTTTTTTTTAAATCTATAACAATAAAAATGTTAAATCCCCTCTTTTTTTTTACAAGTTTTAATTCTTTTCCCCCAATAAAATTCTGAAAATGGTCCATGTTTGGTGTGGTTGTAATTGTACCGACCCAGAGAATCAGGACATCATAAAAAACAATTGCAGAATTCTATTTTACTCCCCCACTTGTGAATTTTATCCCCGTTTTTTGTTTGGAAAAATTTAACAGGGTCTTTGAAAACTAAAATAAACCAGACCTCTCACTGATGTGCCAACGAATAAACAGCAAAGTCAGGGCTCTTGGAAAAAATTACAATGCAAAAAAACTAATTTTCACCTGTCATGAGGAGTTTTCTTAAATCCCACAATGTTAAAAGCATGAACGATGCCCATGTTACATGTCCTTGGAGTTTGTTGCATCCTCAGTGATTACTTTTTGGTACCTGATCTAGTGTAGGTCGCCAGTGGGGGCTAGAGCAGAATATGAAGGAACCTCAGGGGCGGTCTGGTGTTTCCAGGAAATCCTTGGGTTGGTTCGCTCGTCTCTACTATTTTTTAAAGTGGCAGTGTCCTTTAATATAATGTTCAGACGTCAAATATTTTCCATGCAAATTCTGCCTTCAAATTTGTAACAGTTTATAAGTTTTCGAGACCATAGTAGAACAAATGTGCCTCAGTCTCAATGCCAAGCTGACCAACTTCTCATTTGGCGACATGTAGGTAAGCTGGCACTGGAAGAACCTAACAGAACTGGACCAGCTCTGGATGCCAAAATGCCTGCGCTTCGGTTGGTACGTCAATTTTTCCCCTACGCCTTTCGAGCAGGGTGTGTGGAAGAGACAGTACCTAGAGATGGTGAAAGAGCTTCATGTGACGAGGCCTAAGGTGCGTAGAGTAAGCCGAGTCCTCCCGGATATTGTATCTGTCTGTACAAGTTGTATAAGACCACATCTGATTCTCCTCCATTCTAGACTCCTCCGAGGGAAGACTTTGTGGTCATCGACGTGCAGCCAATTAGTAAAGGAGTTCTAGATACAAAACACACTTCTCCGTTCTCCCAGAGGACAACAAAGTTTCAGGAAGGGAAGAAGGAACTCCCACCATGGCGGTCATCTGACAAACACCCCACCGATACCATCAGATTCAACTACCTGGATAACTATGCTCCTATGGAGCAGGCGCGGCAGGCGTAAGTCACTTCTCTGTAGGACCAACTTTTTCTGCAGTTACTGCTGCAGTCTTTTTGGGTCTGTCTCTCCAGCTTTGCCCATCTAGAGGTGACAATTGGCCCTTCTTTGCACACTCGCTCTCGCTCAGTGACATTGGATGGAGATGTCTGTGATCAGTAATTTTCACGTCTTGTCACAGATTCTCAGAGGGATTTCAGTCTGGACTGTGACTGGGCCGTTCACACATGAATCTAAACCCTCCATCGTAGCTCTGGCAGGAGGTTTAGGGTCGTCCTGCAGGAAATTGAATCTATGCCCAGTCTCGGGTATTTTTCAGCCTGTGCCTTCCTTCAGGATTGGTCTGTATTTAGCTCCATCCATATTCCCATCACCTAACCAGCTTCCCTGCCCCTGCTGAAGAAAAGCATCCTCTCAGCATGATGCTGCCACCACCATGTGTGGCGGTGGGGATGATGTTTTTAGGGTGATGTGCAATGTTTGTTTTCCACCACACATAGTGTTTTGCTTTTAGACCAAAAAGTTCTCCTTTGGTTTCATCTGACCTGATCATCTTCTTCCACATGCTCGCTAAGTCCCCTACATGGCTTTTTGCAAGCTGGAAATGGGACTTCTTGTGACTTGCTTTTGAAAATGGTTTCTTCTTGCCAATCTTACATAAAGACCACACTTGTGGAGTATACAACTAATATTTGTCCTGTGGACAGATTCTCCCACCTGAGTTGTGTATCTCTGCACTTCCTCCAGAGTGACCATGGGCCTCTTGGCTGCTTCTCTAATCAATGTTCTCCTTGCTTGGGATGTCAGTTTATGTTACTGCTATATCTTGGTAGGTTTGTAGTTGTGCCATACTCCTTACATTTCTAAATGATGGATTGAACAGTGCTCAGTGAGATGTTCAGAACTTGGGCAAATTTTTTTATAACCTAACCTGTTATGATAAGGTAATTCAGTACCACAATGGACATAGAGGTCAGAGCACATACAGTGACCTGAAAATAACCCAAAAACATAGAACGAGCTCTGAGATGTGGGAACCCTGCTGACCGCAATCCCTAATCCTCTCCAACCACACTAGAGGCAGCCGTGGATTGCGCCTAGCGCTCCCTATGCAACTCGGCACAGCCTGAGAAACTAGCTAGCCTGAAGATAGAAAATAAGCCTACCTTGCCTCAGAGAAATACCCCAAAGGAAAAGGCAGCCCCCACATATAATGACTGTGAGTTAAGATGAAAAGACAAACGTAGAGATGAAATAGATTTAGCAAAGTGAGGCCCGACTTTCTGAACAGAGCGAGGATAGGAAAGGTAACTTTGCGGTCAACACAAAACCCTACAAAAACCACGCAAAGGGGGAAAAAAGACCCTCCGTACCGAACTAACGGCACGGAGGTACACCCTCTGCGTCCCAGAGCTTCCAGCAAGCAAGAAAAAACAAATAGACAAGCTGGACAGAAAAAACAGCAAACAAAATAGCAAAGCGGAACTTAGCTATGCAGAGCAGCAGGCCACAGGAACGATCCAGGAGGAAACAGGTCCAATACTAGAACATTGACTGGAGGCCAGGATCAAAGCACTAGGTGGAGTTAAATAGAGCAGCACCTAACGACTTCACCACATCACCTGAGGAAGGAAACTCAGAAGCCGCAGTACCACTCTCCTCCAACAACGGAAGCTCACAGAGAGAATCAGCCGAAGTACCACTTGTGACCACAGGAGGGAGCTCTGCCACAGAATTCACAACACTAACCCTACTTTACTCTTCTTCACAACTTTATCCCTGACCTGTCTGGTGGGTTCCTTGGTTTTCATAATGCTATTTGATCGCTAATGTTCTCACACAAACATCTGAGGCCTTCACAAGACAGATGTAGTTATACTGAGGAGAAATCACACCCAGGTGGACTCAATTTACTAACTATGTGATTTCTGGAGGTGATAGGACACTCAGGATTATATTTAGGAGGATCAGACTAAAAATGCACCTCACAAATTAGCAGATGTCTATTTTTAAAGCAATTAGAAAACTTTCGTATCATTTCCTTTAGATGTCACAAATGCTTGCTATTTTGTGTTGGTGTCACATAAGATCCCAGTAAAATACATTTAAGTTTGAGGATGTAATGTGAAAAAATGCAGAAAAGTTCACGGGTATGAATACTTTCTGAAAGCACTGTACAAAATAATTACTGATCCTGAGTTACATCCTGTATTATACCCCAGAGCTGCACTCACTATTCTGCTGGTGCAATCACTGTGTACATACATTACATTACTGATGCTGAGTTACATCCTGTATTATACCCCAGGGCTGCACTCACTATTCTGCTGGTGCAGTCACTGTGTACATACATTACATTACTGATCCTGAGTTTCCTCCTGTATTGTACCCCAGAGCTGCACTCACTATTCTGCTGGTGCAGTCACTGTGTACATACATTACATTACTGCTCCTGAGTTACATCCTGTATTATACCCCAGAGCTGCACTCACTATTCTGCTGGTGCAGTCACTGTGTACATACATTACATTACTGATCCTGAGTTACGTCCTGTATTATACTCCAGAGCTGCACTGACTATTCTGCTGGTGCAGTCACTGTGTACATACATTACATTACTGATCCTGAGTTACATCCTGTATTATACCCCAGAGCTGCACTCACTATTATGCTGGTGAAGTCACTGTGTACATACATTACATTACTGATCCTGAGTTACATCCTGTATTATACCCCAGAGCTGCACTCACTATTCTGCTGGTGCAGTCACTGTGTACATACATTACATTACTGATCCTGAGTTACATCCTGTATTATACCCCAGAGCTGCACTCATTATTCTGCTGGTGCAGTCACTGTGTACATACATTACATTACTGATCCTGAGTTTCCTCCTGTATTATACCCCAGAGCTGCACTCACTATTATGCTGGTGCAGTCACTGTGTACATACATTACTATTGTGAATTCTGTGGTCAAGCTCCCTCTTGTGGTCATGAGTGGTACTTCGGCTGGTTCTGTCCATGAGCTTCCTCTGGTGGATGTGAGTGGGGCTGCGGCTTCTGAGTTTCCTTCCTCAGGTGACGACGTTAAGTCGTTAGGTGCTGCTCTATTTAACTCCACCTAGTTCTTTGTTCCTAGCCTCCAGTCAATGTTCCAGTATTGGTCTTGCTCTCTCCTGGATCGTTCTTGTGACCTGTCTACCCTGCATAAGCTAAGTTCTGCTTGTGTTACTTTTGTTTGCTATTTTTTCTGTCCAGCTTGCTATATTGGTTTGTCTTGCTTGCTGGAAGCTCTGGGACGCAGAGGGAGCACCTCCGTGCCGTTAGTCGATACGGAGGGTCTTTTTGCGCCCTCTGCGTGGTTGTTTGTAGGTTTTTGTGCTGACCGCAAAGCTATCTTTCCTATCCTCGGTCTATTCAGTAAGTCGGGCCTCACTTTGCTAAAATCTATTTCATCTCTGTGTTTGTATTTTCATCTTTACTCACAGTCATTATATGTGGGGGGGCTGCCTTTTCCTTTGGGGAATTTCTCTGAGGCAAGGTAGGCTTATTTTTCTATCTTCAGGGCTAGCTAGTTTCTCAGGCTGTGCCCGAGGCGCCTAGGTCTGGTCAGGAGCGCTCCACGGCTACCTCTAGTGTGGTATGATAGGATTAGGGATTGCGGTCAGCAGAGTTCCCACGTCTCAGAGCTCGTCCTATGTTATTAGTAACTATCAGGTCATTTTCAGTGCTCTTAATCACCAGGTCCATTGTGGTTCTAAATCACCAGTTCATAACACATTACATTACTGATCCTGAGTTACATCCTGTATTACACTCCAGAGCTGCACTCACTATTCTGCTGGTGCAGTCACTGTGTGCATACATTACATTACTGATCCTGAGTTACATCCTGTATTATACCCCAGAGCTGCACTCACTATTCTGCTGGTGCAGTCACTGTGTACATACATTACATTACTGATCCTGAGTTACATCCTGTATTATGCCCCAGAGCTGCACTCACTATTCTGCTGGTTCAGTCACTGTGTACATACATTATCCTGAGTTACATTCTGTATTATACCCCAGAGTTGCACTCACTATTCTGCTGGTGCAGTCACTGTGTACATACATTACATTACTGATCCTGAGTTACATCCTGTATTATACTCCAGAGCTGCACTCACTATCCTGCTGGTGCAGTCACTGTGTACATACATTACATTACTGATCCTGAGTTACATCCTGTATTATACTCCAGAGCTGCACTCACTATTCTGCTGGTGCAGTCACTGTGTACATACATTACATTACTGATCCTGAGTTACATCCTGTATTATACCTCAGAGCTGCACTCACTATTCTGCTGGTGCAGTCACGGTGTACATACATTACATTACTGATCCTGAGTTACATCCTGTATTATACTCCAGAGCTGCACTCACTATTCTGCTGGTACAGTCACTGTGTACATACATTACATTACTGATCCTGAGTTACATCCTGTATTATACCCCAGAGCTGCACTCACTATTCTGCTGGTGGAGTCACTGTGTGCATACATTACATTACTGATCCTGAGTTACATCCTGTATTATACTCCAGAGCTGCACTCACTATTCTGCTGGTGCAGTCACTGTGTACATACATTACATTACTGATCCTGGGTTACATCCTGTATTATACCCCAGAGCTGCACTCACTATTCTGCTGGTGGAGTCACTGTGTGCATACATTACATTACTGATCCTGAGTTACATCCCGTATTATACTCCAGAGCTGCACTCACTATTCTGCTGGTGCAGTCACTGTGTACATACATTACATTACTGATCCTGAGTTACATCCTGTGTTATACCCCAGAGCTGCACTCACTATTCTGTTGGTGCAGTCACTGTGTACATACATTACATTACTGATCCTGGGTTACATCCCGTATTATACCCCAGAGCTGCGCTCACTATTCTGCTGGTGCAGTCACTGTGTGCATACATTACATTACTGATCCTGAGTTACATCCTGTATTATACTCCAGAGCTGCGCTCACTATTCTGCTGGTGCAGTCACTGTGTACATACATTACATTACTGATCCTGGGTTACATCCTGTATTATACCCCAGAGCTGCACTCACTACTCTGCTGGTGCAGTCACTGTGCACAAACATTACATTACTGATCCTGAGTTACATCCTGTATTATACTTCAGAGCTGCACTCACTATTCTGCTGGTGCAGTCACTGTGTACATACATTACATTACTGATCCTGTGTTACATCCTGTATTATACTCCAGAGCTGCACTCACTATTCTGCTGGTGCAGTCACTGTGTGCATACATTACATTACTGTTCCTGAGTTACCTCCTGTATTATAATCCAGAGCTGCACTCACTATTCTGCTGGTGCAGTCACTGTGTACATACATTACATTACTGATCCTGAGTTACCTCCTGTATTATAATCCAGAGCTGCACTCACTATTCTGCTGGTGCAGTCACTGTGTACATACATTACATTACTGATCCTGAGTTACCTCCTGTATTATAATCCAGAGCTGCACTCACTATTCTGCTGGTGCAGTCACTGTGTACATACATTACATTACTGATCCTGAGTTACATCCTGTATTATACTCCAGAGCTGCACTCACTATTCTGCTGGTGCAGTCACTGTGTACATACATTACATTACTGATCCTGAGTTACCTCCTGTATTATACCCCAGAGCTGCACTCACTATTCTGCTGGTGCAGTCACTGTGTACATACATTACATTACTGATCCTGAGTTACCTCCTGTATTATACCCCAGAGCTGCACTCACTATTCTGCTGGTGCAGTCACTGTGTACATACATTACATTACTGATCCTGAGTTACCTCCTGTATTATACTCCAGAGCTGCACTCACTATTCTGCTGGGGCAGTCACTGTGTACATACATTACATTACTGATCCTGAGTTACATCCTGTATTATACCCCAGAGCTGCACTCACTATTCTGCTGGTGCAGTCACTGTGTACATACATTACATTACTGATCCTGAGTTACATCCTGTATTATACCCCAGAGCTGCACTCACTATTCTGCTGGTGCAGTCACTGTGTACATACATTACATTACTGATCCTGAGTTACCTCCTGTATTATACCCCAGAGCTGCACTCACTATTCTGCTGGTGCAGTCACTGTGTAAAAAAAAGGGGGAGAAGCCAGCGCAGCCTAAGGTTAAGACGCAATACATAAAGCGCAAATGCACATATTAATTTCTAACTGTATTTTCAAAATGAGACATTTAGCAAACAATTGATCAATTCTTTGAGCAACCCCGCCTCTTCACGGCAATCTCATATTGGGGCAGTCCTACACTACGTTTTTTATATTCGCTGTGCCATAAAGGCCTCCTAAATGAACTAAATGCAAGACCACATTAAAAACATGCTGTACCTGGAGCATATACTAAGTCACCCCCATGGCGCCAGAGTAGGCAAGCGAGGATAAAGGTTGACCAGGTCCAGACAGACATTTCGGATCCAACCTCCACACTGCCCATCCAGTACCACAGATGAAGAGTGAAACAGGCTGAGGCACAGGTGCATAATTAAACAAAGCCTGAGGCAGGGCAGGGCTGCTGTGTGTGGACAGTTCGCATTTAATGTGGTCCTTTTTTTTTTTTTTTATACATTCAGGAAGCCATAATGGCACAACATAAATAAAATACGAAGATTAGGACTGCCCCATTATGAGATTGCCGTGAAGTGGCGGGGTAGCTCAAAGAATTGATCAATTGTTTGCTAAATGTCTCATATTTGAAATACAGTTAGAATTTATGTGCAATTGCACTTCAGTTATTGCGTTCTGACCATAAGCAGTGCTGGCTTCTTCCCTTTTTTTTTTTTGCAGTCACTGTGTACATACATTACATTACTGATCCTGAGTTACCTCCTGTATTATACCCCAGAGCTGCACTCACTATTCTGCTGGTGGGGGAAAGAAATGAAATCTGTCAGATGCAGCGACCTGTTGTGGATTCTGTTTTTGGGCTCCCTCTGGTGGTTACAGATGGTACTGGGTGACTTGTGTTCTCTGCGGTCTCTGGTGTCCACCTGTTCTATCAAGATATGGGAGTTTCCTATTTAACCTGGCTTTCTTGTCATTTCCTCGCCGGCTATCAATGTAATCAGTGTGTCTTGTTACCTCTGCTTCCCGCTTCTGTATTCTTCAGGACTAGCTAAGTTTTTGATTTTCCTGTTCCACGTTTTGCTTAATTTTTGTCTTAGTCCAGCTTGCAGATATGTGATTCCTTTTTACTGGTTGCTCTAGTGGGCTGATATTACTCCTCATGTTCCATGAGTTGGAACATGAGTTCAAGTAATTTCAGGATGTTTTTATGTAGGGTTTTTCGCTGACCGCGCAGTTCACTTTTGTATCCTCTGCTATCTAGCTTTAGCGGGCCTCATTTTGCTGAATCTGTTTTCATAACTACGTATGTGCTTTCCTCTCATTTCACCGTCATTACATGTGGGGGGCTGCTATTTCTGTGGGGTGTTTCTCTGGAGGCAAGAGAGGTCTGTGTTTCTTCTAATAGGGAAAGTTAGTTCTTCGGCTGGCGCGAGACGTCTAGAATCATCGTAGGCACGTTCCCCGGCTACAGCTAGTTGTGTGTTGAGGTTCAGGATCGCGGTCAGCTCAGTTTCCATCACCCTAGAGCTTGTTTTGTTTTTTGTGCTTGTCCTTTTGTGATCCCCTGCCATTGGGATCATGACAGCGACCTGTCAGTAGTTGGCAGGATGTAGGTGCGTTATTGGACTGCCCCAGGTCCGGTGCGGACAGGTGTGGCGCGGTGTGTGATTGATCACTTTTCTCCAATGTTTTCCCGCCTCCCTGCAGTGATGGATTGAAGTTGTTCGTCCATGACGCTGGAGCTTGGCGGCCATGTACTTGGCGCTTTACATTGTCTCTGGAGCAGAACTGCTCCGTGTCTCCCAGGTACAGACGTGCAGTACAGGGCACCCAGGGTGCTGTCCTGAGAACTGTAGCACACTGGGGTGGGGTGTTAATAAATGGGTGAAGCCAATTTAGTAGCCATAACAGCCCCCTCTAAAGTCGCCCTTATTTACAGGGGTCTCGCCTTCCTCTGAGCTCCATGCAGGTTCACAATCCGTCCTGCGGATCAGCGCTGACAGATCACATTAGGAGGATCGGTAGATCCTGCTTGTTTGCTTTCTTAAATCCTGCACCATAAATATTCTCCGACACCCAGGAAACAGCTCGTCATCCTCAAAGACTCGGCGTAAATACCTGCGCCGGCCCGATGAAAGACGCGCCGTACGGCAATCCGAGGATTAGCCCACACATTCATTTAAACTCTTTACAGACGTTTCCTTATAATTCTCTGGGAAAGCTGGAGACCATCAGTATGGCCGCTCTCATAGAAGGAATCACCCAGCTTTCCCACTGTCCTGAATGCCCCAGTTTATTTCCTGTGCTTCCGTCTTAGTACATTTATGTACTTTTCCTTACATTCAGCACTATTGTTGTATCACATTTAATAAGGCGTAACATCTATCCTTCCTCCCACACTCCAAAGACATAGGGAAGTTACATTGTGAGCCCCGATGGGGACAGTGATGATAATGTCTGTAAAGAGCCCTGGCTACATAAGTCAGTAACAACTAAATCTACACATAAGACCAGCTGTATTCCCATATATTACTGGAGTTTTTACTGGGTAATAATTATCCTGAATGTTTCGCAGGCAAAAATCCATTGCTGGGACCACAAACCTTAACAAGCAGAACTTAGAGAAAAAGAAGAGACCAACATCCGCATGTTATAAACTGCGCAAAGCAAAATCACTGGTATGTTGTCTGGTTTTACAAGATAAGTCCATTCACATCTGTCAAGTTTCCAACAACTATAATACTGCTCCTATGTACAAGAATATAACTACTATAATACTGCCCCTATGTACAAGAATATAACTACTATAATACTGCCCCTATGTACAAGAATATAACTACTATAATACTGCTCCTATGTAAAAGAATATAACTACTATAATACTGCTCCTATGTAAAAGAATATAACTACTATAATACTGCTCCTATGTACAAGAATATAACTACTATAATACTGCCCCTATGTAAAAGAATATAACTACTATAATACTGCTCCTATGTACAAGAATATAACTACTATAATACTGTCCCTATGTACAAGAATATAACTACTATAATACTGCTCCTATGTACAAGAATATAACTATTATAATACTGCCCCTATGTACAAGAATATAACTACTATAATACTGCCCCTATGTACAAGACTATAACTGCTATAATACTGCTGCTATGTACAAGAATATAACTACTATAATACTGCTCCTATGTACAAGAATATGACTACTATAATACTGCCCCTATGTACAAGAATATAACTACTATAATACTGCTCCCATGTACAAGAATATAACTACTATAATACTGCCCCTATGTACAAGAATATAACTACTATAATACTGCTCCTATGTACAATAATATAACTACTATAATACTGCTCAATATGTACAAGAATATAACTACTATAATACTGCTCCTATGTACAAGAATATAACTACTATAATACTGCCCCTATGTACAAGAATATAACTACTATAATACTGCTCCCTATGTACAAGAATATAACTACTATAATACTGCTCCTATGTACAAGAATATAACTACTATAATACTGCTCCTATGTACAAGAATATACCTACTATAATACTGCTCCCTATGTACAAGAATATAACTACTATAATACTGCCCACTCTGTACAAGAATATAACTACTATAATACTGCTCCTATGGACAATAATATAACTACTATAATACTGCTCCCTATGTACAAGAATATAACTACCATAATACTGCTCCTATGTACAAGGATATAACTACTATAATACTGCTCCTATGTACAAGAATATAACTACTATAATACTGCTCCCTATGTTCAAGAATATAACTACTATAATACTGCCCACTCTGTACAAGAATATAACTACTATAATACTGCTCGTATGTACAATAATATAACTACTATAATACTTCTCCTATGTACAAGAATATAACTACTATAATACTGCCCCTATGTACAAGAATATACCTACTATAATACTGCGCCTATGTACAAGACTATAACTACTATAATACTGCTCCTATGTACAATAATATAACTACTATAATACAGCCCCTATGTACAAGAATATAACTACTATAATACTGCCCCTATGTACAAGAATATACCTACTATAATACTGCCCCTATGTACAAGAATATAACTACTATAATAATGCCCCTATGTACAAGAATATAACTGCTATAATACTGCCCCTATGTACAAGAGTATAACTGCTATAATACTGCTGCTATGTACAAGAATATAACTACTATAATAATGCCCCTATGTACAAGAATATAACTACTATAATACTGCTCCTATGTACAAGAATATAACTACTATAATACTGCCCCCTATGTACAAGAATATAACTACTATAATACTGCCCCTGTGTACAAGAATATAACTACTATAATACTGCTCCTATATACAAGAATATAACTACTATAATACTGCTCCTATGTACAAGAATATAACTACTATAATACTGACCCTATATACAAGAATATAACTACTATAATACTGCTCCTATGTACAGGAATATAACTACTATAATACTGCTCCTATGTACAAGAATATAACTACTATAATACTGCTCCTATGTACAAGAATATAACTACTATAATACTGCCCCTATGTACAAGAATATAACTACTATAATACTGCCCCCTATGTACAAGAATATAACTACTATAATACTGCCCCCTATGTACAAGAATATAACTACTATAATACTGCTCCTATGTACAAGAATATAACTACTATAATACTGCCCCCTATGTACAAGAATATAACTACTATAATACTGCTCCTATGTACAAGAATATAACTACTATAATACTGCTCCTATGTACAAGAATATAACTACTATAATACTGCTCCTATGTACAAGAATATAACTACTATAATACTGCCCCTATGTACAAGAATATAACTACTATAATACTGCCCCCTATGTACAAGAATATAACTACTATAATACTGCCCCTATGTACAAGAATATAACTACTATAATACTGCTCCTATGTACAAGAATATAACTACTATAATACTGCCCCCTATGTACAAGAATATAACTACTATAATACTGCTCCTATGTACAAGAATATAACTACTATAATACTTCTCCTATGTACAAGAATATAACTACTATAATACTGCTCCTATGTACAAGAATATAACTACTATAATACTGCCCCTATGTACAAGAATATAACTACTATAATACTGCTCCTATGTACAAGAATATAACTACTATAATACTGCTCCTATGTACAAGAATATAACTACTATAATACTGCTCCTATGTACAAGAATATAACTACTATAATACTGCTCCTATGTACAAGAATATAACTACTATAATACTGCCCCCTATGTACAAGAATATAACTACTATAATACTGCCCCTATGTACAAGAATATAACTACTATAATACTGCTCCTATGTACAAGAATATAACTACTATAATACTGCCCCCTATGTACAAGAATATAACTACTATAATACTGCTCCTATGTACAAGAATATAACTACTATAATACTGCTCCTATGTACAAGAATATAACTACTATAATACTGCTCCTATGTACAAGAATATAACTACTATAATACTGCTCCTATGTACAAGAATATAACTACTATAATACTGCCCCCTATGTACAAGAATATAACTACTATAATACTGCCCCTATGTACAAGAATATAACTACTATAATACTGCCCCCTATGTACAAGAATATAACTACTATAATACTGCCCCTATGTACAAGAATATAACTACTATAATACTGCCCCCTATGTACAAGAATATAACTACTATAATACTGCTCCTATGTACAAGAATATAACTACTATAATACTGCCCCCTATGTACAAGAATATAACTACTATAATACTGCTCCTATGTACAAGAATATAACTACTATAATACTGCCCCTATGTACAAGAATATAACTACTATAATACTGCCCCCTATGTACAAGAATATAACTACTATAATACTGCCCCCTATGTACAAGAATATAACTACTATAATACTGCTCCTATATACAAGAATATAACTACTATAATACTGCTCCTATGTACAAGAATATAACTACTATAATACTGCTCCTATGTACAGGAATATAACTACTATAATACTGCTCCTATGTACAAGAATATAACTACTATAATACTGCTCCTATGTACAAGAATATAACTACTATAATACTGCTCCTGTGTACTAGAATATAACTACTGTAATACGGCTCCTATGTACAAGAATATAACTACTATAATACTGCCCCTATGTACAAGAATGTAACTTCTATAAAACTGCCCCTATGCCCCTCTGTATAAAAATCTAACTGCTATAATACTGCCCCCTCGCATAAAGAAATATTTCGAGCTTGTGTACGTGTCTACCAATATTGATGCACATGTCTATCATAATATTATTATTTTGTGTATTTTTCCTGTTTTTAGCTAAGTAAACAGGCCCCGGTACGCTCAGTTTACACCCGTCACGTCCTGGTGTTGTGGATTATGGCTCACATTCCTCACCTTGTTCACACATTCTCTTTTCATGGGCCTCCATTGTCTCACACCTGGACCTCCTCAGTCCTTGTCTGTCAGTGCTGCTGTCACACTTAGACACCTCTGGAGTTAGTAATCACATTCACATCAAAGCTCTGATGAGAAAGGTCTCTCCTGTTCTACATTTATAGCACATGGGGGGCTCCTATGAGGGGGTACATATTACTTGGGTATAATCCCTGCTTTCTATGTGTACTGCCTCATCACTAGGACTGTGATGGTTGGAATCAGATCAGGGTAGATGCCTTGGATGCTTGGACCTAGGGAGTCTTGTCCTTAATAATGTTTTATTAGAGACTTTACTTTTAATAGAACTTGGTTAAAAGAGTCAAAAATAATTTGAAATACCTAATTTTGAGGTGGGTAAGGGGTCTCCCATTCAAGAGTACACACTGGAGGACCCAACATGTCCATTGCTTTCATAGTTTGTTGATTTCTATTTTCTCTATGTAATACCTAATTTGCTCTGCGGGGGCGCTGTAGGGAAATCAATCCCTACAGCTTATCCTTAGGGATATGTTGATCGCAGTGTTTCTTTCACGTAAGACTCCTAATGATAAGCTGTGATCTGTAGGAGAGTATAGCAGCAAGCGTGACATTTCTCTGCAGCGCCTCCAGAGGTGAAATAAGGCATTACACGGCTTCCATTCAAATCAATGAATCGTCAGTGGCGCTGTGTGCAGCTGTCACGGTATGTGATCTCGGGGTATTGAGGGGCTGTCAATTCAATCAGGGGCCTGCCGGAGAATGGATCACACAGTGTAAAAATCTCCTAAGTATTGCAGTGTATTGTATGGCCGATCAAACCTTCACAGGTTCAAATCCCCCTTAGGTGACTAATTAGGAAAAATAACTACTTAAACAAAAAAATATTCAAACAAAACCCCCCCAAAATATGAGTCTGAAATTTTCCCTAAATGTAAATAGGGAAATGGAAAAGTTAAATAAATGTATATATTTGAAATTATAATACGAGAATATGGAACATATCAACCACCAGACAAATGCGTAATGATTAAAAGCTACAAATTTAATAACAAAAAAATAAATCATGACAAACAATCAATCACATGTATCACAGGTCAAAAACTGAGCTATTTGAGTTCAGCTAAAGGTGCACCAAAAAAAAGTGGTGTTACATCACAGACATTAAATATGGGGAAAGGCAGTCACATAGCCAGTCATATAATCAAAACCCCTCTACAAACATCTATATGCATGTAAAATGACAGTGCAGAAAATTCTATTAGGGGGTGACAGGCTCCCTATTACTACATAGGTAGAGTGCAACAAGATGTCAAAGTTTTTTAAGGTCAGTGGCCATTCATTTGCAATACCTACATAGCAAGGGAGATAGTATTCCATTTAATGGCTCTTACCCATATCCATGTCCGTAGGTGCAAACATGCGCCCCAACGCGCGTTTCGCGTCCGCCTCCTCAGGGGGCAGGATCATATGTATATATTTGGTATCGCCATGTTCACAAGTGCCCGAGCTAATAACATTTTTAATTATTGATCATGCACTGTGAAAGAAAATATAATGCCAGAATTGCTATATTTTATAACATCACCTCCCGCCCAAAAATAATTACAACTACCGCTCGCCCCACAAACAACAAGATGTCATCCATTAACCAGAAAATAGTTGTTGTTCTCATGATGTGGTGATTGATGGCAAATTTTTTGGTTTCTTATATTTTTTAGTTTTTTTTTAAGTAGCATTGCAAAATATTAATAATTATATATATATATATATATATATATATATATATATATATATAATATAAAATCAGTAGCAACAATTACCAATTACTGACGAGTGATAGAGGAAGCCGCAGCTGCTTCCACTACTAGGCCGATTATTGGGGAACTCACAGTGAGCGTTTGGTATATACAGTACTCCTCAAATTCCAACACATGGAATATATATATATATATTCATATATATATATATATTCTCAATACGCTCACAACCAGCTTCACAATAACAAAAGGACCTATTAGCTGCCACAACCAATCGTTTATACAGGTTAATTGGACACCCTATACAGGTAGCAGATGGCCTCAGGGGTGCGGTGTACAGAGCAAGAGGAACAGAGCTATTACATCTTATATATTTAGTCCAGAAAGACAGGCAGTGTTTATAAAATAATATGCAAAGATGTTACAAAATGGGAACAAACCAATATACAACCATACAGATTAAAATGAATAACAATGGCTCAAAGCTTAGAACAACTCCTTAGAGCGACCGACAGAACCACAGAGTACTGTGTCTTCCAGAACTGACAAATGACAGAAACCCAAACGCTGATTTTTATTAGATGAAGGTTATGCCACATACCTCCCCTTGATGAGCTCATACATGGGCTGATCATGGGATCTGCTAGGTCTTTTAGACGTTTACGAGATCCCCAACTTACAGGATATCTTTACCCCTGGAGGTCCCAGGTGCGAGATATCGTTGTTATGTTTCCTATGACTATTTTACCTTTTTATAGAGATGAAACATGGCATGGGTTTCATCATCCATCTTTCCGATATTAAGTTGGAGGCATTTGTTCGGCCTTTCGATGATGTGAGTGAATGCATTATGTTCGTCCCTTCGCTAAAAAAAATCGCAAAAATATAGCTCCCATAAATATCGGATTGATGCAAACCCCCAATATTCATCACTGACCACTTGCTCCAGAGATAATTCCTTTGAACAGAGGAAGCCCCTGTACTTATCCGCCTCTCAGTATACAAATCCTAGACTTGTTGGCTCTTTCTCAGAGATCCCTTGTTGTAATTACCTGTTCATGGCAGGAGGTCCTACTTCAATGGAGGTTGAACTGTCAGCTTTTTCTCACTTCTTCAGTTATTATTATTCCCATATGTTCAATGTAAGGAGGGTGATATGTCCCCTCTCTGGAGATGTCTTTAGGAATTTTACAGTTTTGCTTTACGACAGTGTCATTCAAAACTTGTCTCATACTGCTACCAGGACAGAAAAAAAATAAATTGTGACTCTTAGAAAAAAGGGTTAAAAAAAAGTGCAGCTTGTTTGATAGTTCTACAAAGTGCAGATATGCAGGTTTAACCATTGTGCTGTCTTCCCATAGATGTCGATTTCGGCCGAATTTGGGAACCTAGGCAAGACCCCATCCAGGCCGGGCTGGGCCGTACATCAGTCTGGAGAATACCCCGCCAACAAGGCGGCAGCAAAGAACCTGGCGAAGAGTATAGAGTGGAACGCTGGAATCCGACCTGCGCCTGTCCGAGCCGGGGTTCCCACACTGTCTAAGAAGGGACATAAAGCCTTCGCCCGGACGTCCAGGAGCCCCCCAAGTACTGACCGCTCTGTCCCACACATCTGTAGTGCTAATGATTAGGACCCCAGTTTATTAGGGTTTCTCCAGGACGGAGAAACTATTTTCTCCGTCTATTATTTAGCGCTGTGTGGTGATACAATTTAGAAGTCGTTTGTAGTATTATGTATGTATTACAGTATATAGCGGTATTATACAAGATCTCTATGGCAGTATTATAGATTATTGCATGTCATTCGGGCATGATATGTTATGTGATCTGTGTATAGCAGTATTATCTTGGCAGGATAGCAGGATATTGTGGAGTATTATGGCAGCATTGCATATTATTTGCGCACTCTATGGTGGCATTACGGTTATTGGTAGTATTACCTTGACACTATATGGCAGTGTAATGTGAGATCTTTTAGGGGTGTTTTCTGTAATTGGTGGTATTGTCTTTGCGCTCTGTAGCGGTATTATGCGGGCATGGCTCTGTCTAATATTACTAATTACTGATCTCTGCCTTATCTTACAGCCGTTTCCCTCTTCGAGAGTCTGCCCTGGCAGGTGCCCGCATCCGAGGATGGCTCAGACGACTAGGAGACCTGGACGTCATTGGGACAGACTTACTGTAAGCACCTTCCGACCCGCCGGGCAAGGTGCAGCCTCATGTATCACATCTGATGTCCCCCCAAACACCAAGCATGACCCCCATCCTATGTATATACAGTGCCTTAGATATGATCCCCATCCCCCACCAGTCAATGGGATTCATCATGGCGCCCAGAGGCCGGACTGAGGAGGCTCAGACGGGGCCCCCCGGGGCCGGCACCTGGACCTCACCTGACGTCATATTCCCCAGGGGAGGGGATGATGATATTTCATGGTCAAATATTCTTACAATATGATGTGAATGTGGATTTTTATTACTTTAGTGAAACATTTAAAAATATTAGAATTTTGCTTTCTTATACGGATTTCTTTTAATATTGAAATATTTTATAGATTTTGATTTTTGAATTATGATTTTATACATTTATTATTGGCTTCACGATAGATTGTAAGAAGAACCAAAAATTATACAGCGTATTCGAAAAATGTGCGGAGTAGAGGGGTGGAATATATTAGACGCATGTGGGAAGAGGTTGTCCCATCAATAACATAAACTACCTTTCCACAGGAAAGATGATAACTGTATGATCTCTGGGGGTCTGACTACTGGACCCCCCCCCAACCAATCATGAGAACAGGTTCACAAAGTGCCCAGTGTGAATAGAACATTAGTGAGCTTGTGCAACTATCACAACTACAGCGACTGGAGCTGTACTGAGCATGTGCAACTATCACAACTACAGCGACTGGAGCTGTACTGAGCATGTGCAACTATCACAACTACAGCGACTGGAGCTGTACTGAGCATGTGCAACTATCACAACTACAGTGACGAGCTGTACTGAGCATGTGCAACTATCACAACTACAGCGACTGGAGCTGTACTGAGCATGTGCAACTATCACAACTACAGCGACTGGAGCTGTACTGAGCATGTGCAACTATCACAACTACAGTGAATGGAGCTGTACTGAGCATGTGCAACTATCACAACTACAGCGACTGGAGCTGTACTGAGCAAGTGCAACTATCACAACTACAGTGACTGGAGCTGTACTGAGCATGTGCAACTATCACAACTACAGTGACTGGAGCTGTACTGAGCATGTGCAACTATCACAACTACAGCGACTGGAGCTGTACTGAGCATGTGCAACTATCACAACTACAGCGACTGGAGCTGTACTGAGCATGTTCAACTATTACACCTACAGTGACTGGAGCTGAACTGAGCATGTGCAGCTATCACAAATACTGTGACTGGAGCTGTACTGAGCATGTACAACTATCACACCTACAGTGACTGGAGCTGTACTGAGCATGTGCAGCTATCACAACTACTGTGACTGAAGCTGTACTGAGCATGTGCAGCTATCACAACTACAGCGACTGGAGCTGTACTGAGCATGTGCAACTATCACAACTACAGCGACTGGAGCTGTACTGAGCATGTGCAACTATCACAACTACAGCAACTGGAGCTGTACTGAGCATGTGCAACTATCACAACTACAGTGACTGGAGCTGTACTGAGCATGTTCAACTATTACACCTACAGTGACTGGAGCTGAACTAAGCATGTGCAGCTATCACAACTACTGTGACTGAAGCTGTACTGAGCATGTGCAGCTATCACAACTACAGCGACTGGAGCTGTACTGAGCATGTGCAACTATCACAACTACAGTGAATGGAGCTGTACTGAGCATGTGCAACTATCACAACTACAGCGACTGGAGCTGTACTGAGCAAGTGCAACTATCACAACTACAGTGACTGGAGCTGTACTGAGCATGTGCAACTATCACAACTACAGTGACTGGAGCTGTACTGAGCATGTGCAACTATCACAACTACAGCGACTGGAGCTGTACTGAGCATGTGCAACTATCACAACTACAGCGACTGGAGCTGTACTGAGCATGTTCAACTATTACACCTACAGTGACTGGAGCTGAACTGAGCATGTGCAGCTATCACAAATACTGTGACTGGAGCTGTACTGAGCATGTACAACTATCACACCTACAGTGACTGGAGCTGTACTGAGCATGTGCAGCTATCACAACTACTGTGACTGAAGCTGTACTGAGCATGTGCAGCTATCACAACTACAGCGACTGGAGCTGTACTGAGCATGTGCAACTATCACAACTACAGCGACTGGAGCTGTACTGAGCATGTGCAACTATCACAACTACAGCAACTGGAGCTGTACTGAGCATGTGCAACTATCACAACTACAGCGACTGGAGCTGTACTGAGCATGTTCAACTATTACACCTACAGTGACTGGAGCTGAACTAAGCATGTGCAGCTATCACAACTACTGTGACTGGAGCTGTACTGAGTATGTGCAACTATCACAACTACAGCGACTGAAGCTGTACTGAGCATATGCAACTATCACACATAGAGACAGTGACTGGAGCTGTACTGAGCATGTGCAACTATCACACCTATAGGCTATGAATGGGTATGTAGTGAACATGTGTTACCACAACTCCTGTAGACTTTGAATGGGGATGTAGTGAACATGTGCAACTATCCCACGTACAGACAGTGACTGGAGCTGTATTGAGCATGTGCAACCACCTCTCCTATAGACAGTGAATGTGGATGTAGTGAGCATGTGAGACAACCACTCCTATAGATAGTGACTGGAGCTGTACCGAGCATGTGTGACCACCACTCCTATAGATAGTGACTGGATTGTGTGACCACCACTCCTCTCCTATAGATAATGACTGGAGCTGTACCGAGCATAAGCGACCACCACTCCTATAAACAATGACTGGAGCTGTACTGATCATGTGCGACCATCACTCCTATAGACAGTGACTGGAGATGTACTGAGCATGTGCAACCACCACCCGTATAGACAGGGACTGGAGCTGTACTGATCATGTGCAACTAGAACTCCTATAGACAATGCGTGGAGCGATAGTGACTGCTTGTGACCGCCTCCTATAGACAGTGAGTGGAGAAGTAAAGAGTTTGTGCGACCACCACTCCTATAATGACTGGAGCTGTACTGAGCATGTGTGTCCACCACTCATATAGGCAGTGACTGGAACTGCACTGAGCATGTGTGACCACCACTCATATAGGCAGTGACTGGAACTGCACTGAGCATGTGATACCCCTCTCCTACAGTGAGAGAGCAGTGGTCGCACATGCTCACTGACACCAACTCCATTATCACAGGGTACTGTCCTATCCCCATTCTCATGGTCAGTGAGCGTCCTGGCGATCATACATTTAGCCGCTACCCTTTCGATTTAAGTGTTTTACATGGGACCACCAGATTAATAAAGCCCCTGTTTTCCAGAGGATGCTGCTCACTTCCCGCATTTCAAAGGGTTAAATCAGCTGAGAAATCCGCAGCATAAATTGACATTCTGCAGTTTTTTGAATGGTGATGTAGAATCTCACCCAGGTTGCCATCACGGTATACAACCCGTCTGCACAGACCCCCAGGGGGGAATTTGGCTGCTGATTTTGTAATGTAATTTATGTACACAGTCACTGCACCAGCAGAATAGTGAGTGCAGCTCTGGGGTATAATACAGGATGTAACTCAGGATCAGTAATGTAATGTATGTACACAGTGACTGCACCAGCAGAATAGTGAGTGCAGCTCTGGGGTATAATACAGGATGGAATTGAGGATCAGTAATGTAATGTATGTACACAGTGACTGCACCAGCAGAATAGTGAGTGCAGCTCTGGAGTATAATACAGGATGTAACTCAGGATCAGTAATGTAATGTATGTACACAGTGACTGCACCAGCAGAATAGTGAGTGCAACTCTGGAGTATAATACATGATGTAACTCAGGATCAGTAATGTAATGTATGTACACAGTCACTGCACCAGCAGAATAGTGAGTGCGGCTCTGGGGTATAATACAGGATGTAACTCAGGATCAGTACAGGATCAGTAATGTAATGTATGTACACAGTGACTGCACCAGCAGAATAGTGAGTGCAGCTATGGGGTATAATACAGGATGTAACTCAGGATCAGTAATGTAATGTTTGTACACAGTGACTGCACCAGCAGAATAGTGAGTGCAGCTCTGGGGTATAATACAGGATGTAACTCAGGATCAGTAATGTATGTACACAGTGACTGCACCAGCAGAATAGTGAGTGCAGCTCTGGAGTATAATACAGGATGTAACTCAGGATCAGTAATGTAATGTATGTACACAGTGACTGCACCAGCAGAATAGTGAGTGCAGCTCTGGAGTATAATACAGGATGTAACTCAGGATCAGTAATGTAATGTATGTACACAGTCACTGCACCAGCAGAATAGTGAGTGCAGCTCTGGGGTATAATACAGGATGTAACTCAGGATCAGTAATGTAATGTTTGTAGACAGTGACTGCACCAGCAGAGTAGTGAGTGCAGCTCTGGGGTATAATACAGGATGTAACTCAGGATCAGTAATGTAATGTATGTACACAGTGACTGCACCAGCAGAATAGTGAGTGCAACTCTGGAGTATAATACAGGATGTAACTCAGGATCAGTAATGTAATGTATGTACACAGTGACTGCACCAGCAGAATAGTGAGTGCAGCTCTGGGGTATAATACAGGAGGTAACTCAGGATCAGTATTGTAATGTATGTACACAGTGACTGCACCAGCAGAATAGTGAGTGCAGCTCTGGAGTATAATACAGGATGTAACTCAGCATCAGTAATGTAATGTATGTACACAGTGACTGCACCAGCAGAATAGTAAGTGCAGCTCTGGAGTATAATACAGGATGTAACTGAGGATCAGTAATGTAATGTATGTACACAGTGACTCCACCAGCAGAATAGTGAGTGCAGCTCTGGAGTATAATACAGGATGTAACTCAGGATCAGTAATGTAATGTATGTACACAGTGACTGCACCAGCAGAATAGTGGGTGCAGCTCTGCTCAGCTGCTGCTCATTGTGCTAATTGTGGGTGCGGTCGCTGCTGAACCTGCAGTGTGCTCCTGAGCTCCAGAGAACCACCACCTCTCCACCTGGGGACCTGCTCTCTCTCTTACCCAGGGAGGGAGTGGGTTTCCTGGGATGAGTGAGGGAGCCAAGTCCCAGGCTTCTGCTTCCAGGCTGGCGGGGGGCAGAAGGAACCAGCAACCAGCCTGTACATCAGAGGATTCGGGGGTGAGACGCTCCACCAGGAGTCGCAGCAATGTGGCTCCTACTCCCTCCAGGTCTGCAGAGACCCAGAGAAGCCGCAAGGCTTCCATGGAGGAGAAGCCTGCTAGTATGCAAGATGGCGGCCCTTCTGGAGGAAAGTTGAGTGCTCACGGAGGTGAGGCCGACCTCACCGAGGAGGGTTGGGCGCTGCAGGGTCCCCAGGAGTCTGTGACCACCTATGCCTCCCGGGTCATGAGCCACCTCCGTGAGTATGAAGATGCTAGCAAGAGACTGATGAGTCTCCGGGAGGAGCTGCGCTGCACAAGCAACAAAGCTGCAAGTTCCTCCAAACCGAGGAAGAATCAGCTCCAGGCGGAGGTAAGGAGACTGAAAGTGGACATCAATGAGCTTGAAGTCAGAAAAGCTTTCATAAGAGAAAAAAGTGGACCGTTTAAGGAAAAGCTTATTAATGAAGATCGATTCCGGGAAATGGCTGATAACAGAGAGCAAAGGCAGATGGGGCTGCAGCCTGAGAGCCAGGTGGATGATGATGATGAGGAGGAGGAGGATGACCAGCAGAAAGCTCCACCTGACAGCCCTCTTAGTCACTCAGAGGCCACGTGCAGCGAGCTCCCTGCTGGACAGGCGACAATGATATCTCGTCGCAGTTCTGCTGGCTCTGGGGAGGACAGTGACATCGGCCAGGGAGGGGCGCTAATGGCGGAGATCAAGCTCCTGGAGTCCCCAGTGTGCCTTCAGAACTTCCATCTTGGTGATGATTTACCAGAGGAGGCACCTGGGGGCCAGAAGAAAAAGGTAAAGAAGATCAAACCTAAGCTGCAGGAAGCGGTAAGCTATGTATATGCCCCCCTCCCTGTACCCCCTGAGTCGGCTGCAGGGTCAGCTCGCTGTATAAGCCCCGTTGCCCAGCCCAGCCCGGGTTCTGCTGTGGATCCGGTGCAAAGGCGCGGGGAGATTACAGAGCACGGTAATGAGGCGCAGAGCTCCGTCTCTGCTTGTAGTAGTGGGGACGTAGCAGCAGGTGCATCAGCCAAGAGGCTGGACAGTGAGGGCGGCCCGGCGGCGGGCAAACGATCAGGCCACGATGCTGTGGTGCGCTCCTCAGTGGGAGGGGGGAGCGGCCCAGTGTCGGGGGCAGCTCCGGTAGCCTCGGTGCCCTTGAATGCTGTTGCCGCTGATCACTTAGTTGAGGAGCGGCGGCAGTGTGAGAGGGTTGCTGGGGCTGGGAGTTCCGATCCTCCTCCCAAAGTCCTGTTCTGTGTTGGCGCTGCTGGTCAACAAGATGCTGACTTAAAGGATCAGCGGCGCCCCACAGTGGCGAAAGATCAGCGGCGCCTGGTAACAGTAAAGCAGCGGAAAATATCATCTGATGATGCGGAGGGCACACGTAAGATCAGGGGTGAGGTCACCTCCAGTTCTGTGGAGGAGAATCAGCCCTTTGTGCCTGATGATGCGGAGGTTAAAATGTCACCCCCTGTTGTCACTGGTCCAGCAGGAGTGAATGTGGTGGTGGGTATGGATGAGGAAAACTCTGTCTAGTGGTGTGGTTGCTGGTTTGGTAGAGGGTGAGGGGGTTATGGAGGTGGGTAATGGTGATGCTGTTGGTGTGGATGTGGTCACTGGTCCGGTTGCCCCCCCGGTGGTGGCAGCGCCTGTCAGGAGTTATGCCGCTGTCACCTCCGGGGGAAATAGGGCATCCTCCTCGTCTCTGGGCTCTGGGGACGGCATGTTGCAACGGCGTCTCCTGGAGGCTCTAAAGAAGGGGGAAAGATCACTAATGGTAGAGGGTCAAGAGGTTGATCTATCCTTCTGGATAGAGAGGCATGGCCTCGGGGCCTTCCGAGAGCAAAGAGGGGAGGATACAGTGTGGTCCCTCCCAACAGCCGGGCCGGGTAGTGTGCGTAGGAATGTGGTCCGTCTTCAGTGGAGGGGCAATGATGCGTGTCCTCCAAGGTCTAAAGTTGTGGAGCTCCTGCTGAGGATGGGCTTCAGTGCGATTGACATCTACGCCTTGATACATCCCTATTCCACACCTGATTTTGATGTCAGCTTTGTTCGGCCAGAGGGGCTGGAGCTCTTCTGGTCGAACTATGAGTTGGCAAAAAATGAGCCCGTCTGGCGAGACATTGCCGTTCAGGCGGTGTCTCGCCAAAACCAAGTCAAGAAAGTGACCGTGATGACTTGTAACGAGTCACTTTCTTGTTATGACATCATGACGTGGCTTGGCCGGTATGGAGAGGTGGTAGAAATGCCAAAGAAAAACCGTGACGAGTTTGGTATCTGGTCAGGGGCCTGGACGTTTATGGTAAAACTTAAGCGTTCAGGTGGTACGGTTGCCCACATACCATCATCTGCCTTCCTGGGTAGGGATCGTATCCTGGTCTTCTACCAGGGGCAACCGAAGCTCTGTCACAAGTGCGGCGACCCCACACACTTCAGCGCAAACTGCACTGTGCAGAAGTGTGCACTGTGTGGGGATATCGGCCATCTTGCTGCATCTTGTGTGGAGATTAGGTGTCACTTGTGTGGTGACTTAGGTCACCCATTCAGCCGTTGTCCTCTCTCCTTCGCTAATGCAGTCATGACCCCAGTGGGAGAAAGCCATGAGGCTGATTCTGCTGGGGAAGGGACTAGCAGGGGTGGGGGAGCGGAGGGGCCAAGGAAGAAAAGCAATAAAAAGACGCCTGCCCAGCTAAGGCGTCTAGACAAGCGCAGACAGGATAGGGAGCTGGGCGAGCCTCGTGCTACTGGGGCAGCCTCTGTCCTGGATGCCAGTCTTGCTGCTGAGGCCCCGAGGGATGATGAGTTGGATGAGGAGGTCAGGAGGATCCACAGGGAGGAAAGTGCCACTACCTCAGAGTCCTCCCATTATGAAAGTATGGATGAGGATAATAGGCAGTGGCTAGAGGACAAGCGTAAGCTCGGCACCAAAAAGAAGAGAAAGAAGGGAGATAAAACATCTTCTCCCGCTC
Source organism: Ranitomeya imitator (assembly GCF_032444005.1). Taxonomy (NCBI): domain Eukaryota; kingdom Metazoa; phylum Chordata; class Amphibia; order Anura; family Dendrobatidae; genus Ranitomeya; species Ranitomeya imitator. Next base: position 685,661,454 of record NC_091286.1, read on the forward strand.
TGACCAAGGTACCTAAGGAAGGAAAAACCGACTCCCCTCTGGTTTGTCTTTCCAACCGGTTCCAAGCCCTTGAAAACATCTCTTCCTCTGAGGAGGAAGCTGAGGGTGAAGTTCTGGCTTCGGCGGGGCTCACAGGGGACGTCGAGTCTCCTCCTTCTGGGAATGTAATATCCTTGGAGGGAGGGACTGGCCCAGAGTCCGGAGACGAGGACCAAAAAAATGAAAAACACGTGGGAATGGATACTTGATTGTCATTAAAGAGGGGGAAGGATTCCTCCTCTGAGGCAGAGGATAAGGGGAGTGGGAAAAAGAAAGCCATCTAACTCAATCACCAATGATGGCGGTACCCACTCCGTTGATGCTGGCGTCCATTAATGTTGCCAGCATAAAGTCAAATACAGCTAGATTTGCGGCCTTTGATTTTCTCAGCCGGGTTGAAGCTGACATTTTCTTTTTGCAAGAGACCAGGCTGCCAAACATGGCAGATGTGTTTAAAGCTAAGAGGGAGTGGAGACTCGGGCCCTCCTATTGGTCTCTTGCGGCCGAGCCGTATAGCGGAGTGGCGGTCCTTTTTACCGCACCGGTGGAATGCCGACGGGTTATTGAGTTAGAAATGGGGAGGTGCCTGATCTTAGATGTCCTCATGAAGGGACAAGAGCTCCGGCTCATTAACATCTATGGTCCCCAATCTAAGTGAGACCAGAAGTGTCTCTTTATGAGGATCAAGCCCTACCTTTTTACAAGTCGGCAGGTTGTCTTTGGAGGGGACTTCAATGCTGTCACGAGGCCCCGAGATAGAGGAGGTTCCAGAGACAAGCTGACTTATGATATCGTCGCCCTTAATAGTATAGCTAGTGAGGCTCGCCTGGTGGATGTCCACATTCGGCACACCCCAGGCCACGAGGGGTTCACCTATCATAGAGGTAACTGTAGGTCCAGAATAGATAGGTTTTATTTAAAGGAGGAAGCTGTCTCTTCAGCAGTGTCTGTTGTTGAGGTGGAGTTCTCCGACCACTGTTTAATTTTGTTTTCTCTGAATCTTACAGAGACCCTCCGGATGGGAAGAGGCTTTTGGAGGCTCAATTCACCTCTCTTGGAAGAAGCGGAGATAAGACAGTCCTTTGAGGATTTTCTTCAGAGCCAGGTACCATTACTGGATCTTTGTAGTAGTAAGTCAGAGTGGTGGGAGATGTTCAAGGAAAGGGTGGCGAGATTCTTCCGCCAGCTCTCGAACCTCAGGAGTCTGAGCAGGTACCGCCTGTATCAGGGTCTGAGGAGGAAACTCGAGCATCTTGTCTCAACTGGAGGTAGCCGCGAGGAGATCTCCAGAGTGAAATCTTTGCTTTTGAGGTGTCAGTACGATAGACACGCATCTTTGGTTTTTGAGAGGGATTACGGGAAGTACCGCTCGCCCGACCCTTACAGAAACTGCAAGATGTCAGTGAATAGTAAAGTGGTTACAGGACTGGTCGACACTACAGGGTCCCTGAGGCGATCCAGATCAGGGATCCTGGAGGTTGTCAGATCCTTCTACTCACACCTCTTGGGGAAGAGGGATCTTGATTGGGATGAGATGTCGGCTTTCCTGGCTGAAGCTGTCCCCGAACCAGGGGTAGACCCCTCTCTTGACGTTTTGACAGAAATGATCAGGGAAGAGGAAGTTCAGTTGGCGATTGAAGGGCTTACCCCCCAAAAATCGCCTGGTCCAGATGGCTTAACATCTGAATTCTATAAGACCTTTAAGGACGTTTTGGTTCCCCTCTTGACTGAGGTATTCAATGAGTGTCTTTCCTCGGGCACTCTGCCAAAGTCAATGAGGAGGTCTGCTCTGATCATCTTGTCAAAGGGTAAGGACCCATCTTGCATTGAGAATTGGCGTCCCATAGCGCTTCTCAATGCAGACAGGAAGGTTCTGGCAAAGGTGCTGTTTAATCGGCTGGTGAAATTTGCACCCCGACTCCTTTCGGGGGCCCAGCATTGCTCTGTTCCAGGCCGCAGCACATTTAGTGCTGTGCTCTGTGTCCGAGAGGCAGTGGAGCAGGGTAGGGCTGGTCACTGGAAGGGGTACATGCTGTCACTGGACCAGGCAAAAGCGTTTGATCGGGTTAATCATGAGTACCTCTGGTCCGTCCTTCTGAGATATGGCCTGCCGGGGGGGGTTTGTTGATTAGCTTAAGACCTTGTACAGTGGGGCAGAGAGTTTCCCGCTTGTGAATGGTTGGATTGGCAGCTCTTTTGAGGTTGGGTCCGGTGTTCGCCAGGGTTGTCCCTTGAGCCCGCTGTACGTGTTTGCGATTGACCCTCTTCTTAGGAGAGTGGAGCGTGGACCGTTGGTGGTGGCGTATGCTGATGATGTCACTGTTTTTGTTTCCTCTCATGAGGAGGCAGGGTGGCTGATGTCAGAGGTAGATCGCTACTCGGAGGCTTCCGGGTCCAAGATCAACCAGGATAAGTGTGAGAGTCTCTGGCTGGGAGGAGGAGATCCTGGTTTTGATCTCACGGACACCCTTCCAGGGCCCAAAGTCTCTGCAAAAGTCCTTGGCATCGAATTTGGCCAGGGGGATTACCCCAAACAAAATTGGGACAGCAGGCTAGAGATCGCCACTCAGAAGGTGAACCAATGGAAGGGTTGGTCTTTGACCCTAAGGGAAAGAGTAAACCTGATCAAAACTTACCTGCTCCCTTTACTGATTTATCTGGGCAGTGTATGCATCTTGCCGGAATCTCTCTGGACTCGGGTCTACAGTTTGTTCTTCCAACTGTTATGGGGAAATAGACTGAACCTGGTCAAGAGGGAGGTTACTTACCGTACGAGGAGACTAGGAGGGTTGGGTATGGTCAACCCTGTGGTATTCCTTGTGGATACCTTCATTAAGATCAATATCGCAAACCTCTGGACACCTTCCGGCTTACGCTACCTTGGTTCTGAAAGTAATTCGTCGGTGGGGTCTGGGAATGTGGGAGATCAGGACTCTGCCAAGGAAACTCTTTGACAATAGGGTTCTGTTGACCCATTTCCAGAGGCCTCTGGTGCTCAGGGACTGCCCAAGTCGGGATCTTGGGGTGGGTTTGCATCTTTTGAATTCTATCAGGATCCCCTCGAAGTTTTGGGACTTGGCTTGGCGCTGCTTCCATGGGAAAATGTGTGTGAGGGACAATCTGAAGTGTAGGAGCTCTGAGGACAGGAATTGTCCTCGGGAGCATTGTGGTACCTTGCTGGAAAGCATGGACCACTTCCTGCTTCATTGTCCCTTCAACACAGAGGTGTACAACAGGGTGGGCACCTTCATTGGCTGGTCTCGGCTGTCCGGTCTCTCCTATGCGGAATGGGCCTATGGAGCATTCGGAGACCTTGGTGGTCGGGACCGCTGCACCTTATTTCTAGTTAGCGCAGTGGTTAGGTATCACACGTGGAACGCAAGGTGCTTAGTATCGACGCAACGAAAAATCCTCCCAGTGGAAGATGTGTTTAGGACCATACTTGGTGACCTGGTGAAGGTGCGCTCTCTGGAGTATGGGAGACTGGGCGCACGGAGGGCCGCTCTCCTCTGGAGGGGTTTTTCTTTTAGTGTGCCCTAGTCTTGTCATCTCCTTTCCTGGTGGTGGGCTGATGCTGACACTGTAGATTTTTGTTTTGTTTGATCATTATACAGTGATGTAGGGCTGCAGGCGCCGAACTTGGGCTTCATGATTTGCAATTATTGTGGTGTGTGCTGCTGTATATATTGTAAATATTGTATATAGGAATATAGAATTGGGTGTAGGTGTTAGGTTGGGTGGTGGGAAAAGGGGGGAGGTGGGATTATCTTGTGGGACTATGGGACACTGGGTTGTTTGGGGGAAAACTAGCACTGCCTGATCTGGCCTATGGACGTTGGACATGGACTGAGGCATGAGACGCAGGACCAGCTCTCAGGTCAGTGCGGGAGGTTGGGAATGGAGGATAGCTTAGTATTGTATATATTTGTGTAATTTTATTTAAAACTAAAAAAAAAAAAAAAAGTTCATGTATATAGTTTTTGTTTGCCATTGTTTATTTTATTTGTTATTATTATTTTTGTTTGGTGACCGGACCAGAAGGTCAAAGTAGTTATTATTCTGTATATACTGTATAATATGTGCGAGAGGAGAGAATGAGCGGCTGGACCAGTGTTCAGTATACTGATTATTTTCTGGCTAATATTTTTGTTATGTTTTCTGCTATTATTATTGTTATTTTTTTCATTTTTATAATAAAAGATCTACAGGATGTAACTCAGCATCAGTAATGTAATGTATGTACACAGTGACTGCACCAGCAGAGTAGTGAGTGCAGCTCTGGAGTATAATACAGGATGTAACTCAGGATCAGTAATGTAATGTATGTACACAGTGACTGCACCAGCAGAATAGTGAGTGCAGCTCTGGAGTATAATACAGGATGTAACTCAGGATCAGTAATGTAATGTATGTACACAGTGACTGCACCAGCAGAATAGTGAGTGCAGCTCTGGAGTATAATGCAGGATGTAACTCAGGATCAGTAATGTAATGTATGTACACAGTGACTGCACCAGCAGAATAGTGAGTGCAGCTCTGGAGTATAATACAGGATGTAACTCAGCATCAGTAATGTAATCTATGTACACAGTGACTGCACCAGCAGAATAGTGAGTGCAGCTCTGGGGTATAATACAGGATGTAACTCAGGATCAGTAATGTAATCTATGTACACAGTGACTGCACCAGCAGAATAGTGAGTGCAGCTCTGGGGTATAATACAGGATGTAACTTAGGATCAGTAATGTAATGTATGTACACAGTGACAGCACCAGCAGAATAGTGAGTGCAGCTCTGGAGTATAATACAGGATGTAACTCAGGATCAGTAATGTAATGTATGTACACAGTGACTGCACCAGCAGAATAGTGAGTGCAGCTCTGGAGTATAATACAGGATGTAACTCAGCATCAGTAATGTAATCTATGTACACACTGACTGCACCAGCAGAATAGTGAGTGCAGCTCTGGGGTATAATACAGGATGTAACTCAGGAGCAGTAATGTAATGTATGTACACAGTGACTGCACCAGCAGAATAGTGAGTGCAGCTCTGGGGTATAATACAGGATGTAACTCAGGATCAGTAATGTAATCTATGTACACAGTGACTGCACCAGCAGAATAGTGAGTGCAGCTCTGGGGTATAATACAGGATGTAACTTAGGATCAGTAATGTAATGTATGTACACAGTGACTGCACCAGCAGAATAGTGAGTGCAGCTCTGGAGTATAATACAGGATGTAACTCAGGATCAGTAATGTAATGTATGTACACAGTGACTGCACCAGCAGAATAGTGAGTGCAGCTCTGGAGTATAATACAGGATGTAACTCAGCATCAGTAATGTAATCTATGTACACAGTGACTGCACCAGCAGAATAGTGAGTGCAGCTCTGGGGTATAATACAGGATGTAACTCAGGATCAGTAATGTAATCTACGTACACAGTGACTGCACCAGCAGAATAGTGAGTGCAGCTCTGGGGTATAATACAGGATGTAACTTAGGATCAGTAATGTAATGTATGTACACAGTGACTGCACCAGCAGAATAGTAAGTGCAGCTCTGGAGTATAATACAGGATGTAACTCAGGATCAGTAATGTAATGTATGTACACAGTGACTGCACCAGCAGAATAGTGAGTGCAGCTCTGGAGTATAATACAGGATGTAACTCAGCATCAGTAATGTAATCTATGTACACAGTGACTGCACCAGCAGAATAGTGAGTGCAGCTCTGGGGTATAATACAGGATGTAACTCAGGAGCAGTAATGTCATGTATGTACACAGTGACTGCACCAGCAGAATAGTGAGTGCAGCTCTGGAGTATAATACAGGATGTAACTCAGGATCAGTAATGTAATGTATGTACACAGTGACTGCACCAGCAGAATAGTGAGTGCAGCTCTGGGGTATAATACAGGATGTAACTCAGGATCAGTAATGTATGTATGTACACAGTGACTGCACCAGCAGAATAGTAAGTGCAGCTCTGGAGTATAATACAGGATGTAACTCAGGATCAGTAATGTAATGTATGTACACAGTGACTGCACCAGCAGAATAGTGAGTGCAGCTCTGGAGTATAATACAGGATGTAACTCAGCATCAGTAATGTAATGTATGTACACAGTGACTGCACCAGCAGAATAGTGAGTGCAGCTCTGGAGTATAATACAGGATATAACTCAGGAGCAGTAATGTAATGTATGTACACAGTGACTGCACCAGCAGAATAGTGAGTGCCGCTCTGGGGTATAATACAGGATGTAACTCAGGAGCAGTAATGTAATGTATGTACACAGTGACTGCACCAGCAGAATAGTGAGTGCAGCTCTGGAGTATAATACAGGATGTAACTCAGGAGCAGTAATGTAATGTATGTACACAGTGACTGCACCAGCAGAATAGTGAGTGCAGCTCTGGAGTATAATACAGGATATAACTCAGGAGCAGTAATGTAATGTATGTACACAGTGACTGCCCCAGCAGAATAGTGAGTGCAGCTGTGAATCGCACATGTGATGGATCATTTCTTTCCTCAGCCCTTTTACCTGTGGCTGTCAGGACATGCTCAGGGTTGTAGTTTTTTGCTCAGGTTGCTTGTGTGCATGGTATGTTCTGGGCAGCGGATACAATTTCTTTTTACCTCTTATCTACTTTGTTTTCCATCACTATTACAGACAGGTAATAAAGTCGTCTCCTGATTTTATCTTTACCTGTGATTCCCTTGGGCTGATCTTTCCTCCCATCACATGGATTTTCCAGTGATGATCCCTCCCTCTCGGAGGCCTACATTGGATACTGCAGCATTAATTGTCTTTGGTGTTTTCTTACAATATTCCTGTTTCCATACATTTTTTAGGTTTTCTTCAATTTAGTTAGTATTGGGGGATCCTGACCGAGTGCCCCCTCCCGCTGTTGAGCAGTAATATGGAGGTCTGGCTGTATTCCAGAACATAGATTTCTTTTGGATTTATCAATCAGATTTATTAGAGTTCGCTCACACTGGTGAAGAAAGAAAAATCTGTCCCATTCTCTTCCAGTAAAGTTGGATGAGTGGAATCCGTATGATTTGCCTATTGTTATTCGAGTGCAATAATATTTTTCTTCTCGTCTACCATCCGTATGACATGCGTTTTTAACATCATCTTTTACTCGCCATAATACTCTATGTAATCTTAAAAGTTAGTCGACAAAATGAATAAAGGAATCATACACTGTATAAAGAGATAGATAATAGAAATATATTAGATACATAAAAACATAATAGATAGATAGATAATAGATAGATAGATAGATAATAGATAATACAGTGGGAGAAATAAGTATTTGATCCCTTGCTGATTTTGTAAGCTTGCCCACTGACAAAGACATGAACAGTATATAATTCTAAGGGTCGGTTAATTTTAAGATTGAGAGATAGATTATTCAAAATAAAATCCAGAAAATCACATTGTGTAAATTTTATAAATTTATTTGCATTTTGCAGTGAGAAATAAGTATTTGATCCCCTACCAACCATAAGAGTTCTGGCTCCTACAGACCAGTTAGACCCCTAATCAGTTCGTTACCTGCATTACAGACAGCTGTCTTACATAGTCACCTTTATAAAAGGCTCCTCTCCACAGACTCAATCAGTCAGACTCTAACCTCTACAACATGGGCAAGACCAAAGAGCTTTATAAGGATGTCAGGGACAAGATTATAGACCTGCACAGAGCTGGAATGGGCTACAAAACCATAAGTAAGACGCTGGGTGAGAAGGAGACAACTGTTGGTGCAACAGTAAGAAAATGGAAGAAATACAAAATGACTGTCAATCGACATAGATCTGGGGCACCATGCAAAATCTCACCTCGTGGGGTATCCTTGATCACTGCATCAGTGGGAGAATGGATGGAGACATGTACCATAAAATCTTGAGTGCCAACCTCCTTCCCTCCGCCAGGACATTAAAAATGGGTTGTGGCTGAAAAAGAAGCACATTAAGGTCATGGAGTGGCCTAGCCAGTCTCCAGACCTCAATCCCATAGAAAACCTATGGAGGGAGTTGAAGCTCCGAGTTGACAAGCGACAGCCTCAAAATCTTCATGATTTAGAGATGATCTGCTAAGAGGAGTGGACCAAAATTCCTCCTGACATGTGCGCAAACCTCATCATCAACTACAAAAAACGTCTGACTGCTGAGCCTGCCAACAAGGGTTTTACCACCAAGTATTAAGTCTTGTTTGCCAGAGGGATCAAATATTTATTTCTCACTGCAAAATGCAAATAAATTTATATCATTCATACAATGTGATTTTCTGGATTTTATTTTTGATATTCTATCTCTCAATGTTAAAATTAACCTACCCTTAAAATTATAGACTGTTCATGAGTTTGTCAGTGGGCAACGTACAAAATCAGCAAGGGATCAAATACTTATTTCCTTCACTGTAGATAGATAACCTTGTGGAACCAGGCACGAAACGGCCATCGCCTCTGGACACTGCTCGGGACTGTGCACACCGCTTTCACTCCATTGCTTCTTTTATTCTATCGGATTATGCTCATATAACGTTTTGCATCATCATAATCGTTGTGACCTTGAGAATCACGATAAAAGATCATTTTTACTGCACAATAACGCCTTGGAAAAAAGACCTGGGAAAATTGCATTTCTTTTGTTTACCATTTTTCTGCACTTGCATTTTTTTCCCCCTTTTCCAGGCCTCATACAGCTGTGAAAAGAGAAAAATCAAATCTTATGACTCGAGATAAAGGTGGAAAAAAGGAAATTACAAAAATGAAAAAATGGAGGGGATTAAACGCACCGTGGCGCCACTTTCCATGAAGTCTCACCCACTCTCTGCTTAAACTGTTAAAGGCAGTCGACTTTCTACTAAAAAAAAATCACTATGGAAAAATACACAGCGTGTACTCTACTTGGCCTCAGTATGTTGTCAGGTGTAGTCTATTTTGGGGCGACTCCACGCTTTATCATTGTGCCCAAAAGGGGCAGCTCAAGGCGCAGTCTGTGGCACGGAGATACGATCTGTACAGCGATTTCTGCACATTTGGCATCGGTCAGTGGATCTGACACCAGCTGACAGGAGAGGAAAGGCCAAGGGCTATCAGGAGCCCCAGAGATAACTCCCATCAGATAAAGCCCCTGCCGTCTCTGTAAATTCCACTAATTTACAGGGGCTAATTAATGAGGAGACGCCTAATCTATACCAGTATCTGTGACCATCCCGCGACATTGTGATCAGTGACAGCAAAAGCCCCGACAGCTCAATCAGCCGGTGCCGCACCCGCCCCGTCATCCAATGTGCCCTGTCCTCACAGACTTAATATGGAGGCCTCTGCAGTTCACACAGCCCCCAAACTGGTATTAGCCACAGTGCATCTCAAACTAGTAACATCCACAGTGCCCCCAAAATAGTGACGGCCATAGAGCTGCCAAACCAGTGGCAACTACAGAGCCCCCCCAAAATAGTGATAGCCACAGAGCCCCCAAACTAGTAACAGTGACCCCCCCCAAACCAGTGACAACCACAGAGACCCCCAACTAGTGACGGCCACATAGCCACCAAACTAGTGATAACCACAGTGCCTCCAAACTAGTGACAACCATAGAGCCCCCAAACTGGTGACAACCACAGTGCCCCCAAACTAGTGACAGCCACAGTGCCCTCCAAAATAGTGACGGCCACAGAGCCCCCAAACCAGGGACAACCACAGAGTCCCCCAAATAGTGACAGCCACAGTGCCCCCAAACTAGTGACAGCCACAGTGCCCTCCAAAATAGTGACAGCCACAGTGCCCTCCAAAATAGTGACGGCCACAGAGCCGCCAAACCAGTGGCAACCACAGAGCCCCCAACTAGTGACAGCCACAGTGCCCCCCCAAAATAGTGACGGCCACAGAGCCCCCAAACCAGGGACAACCACAGAGTCCCCCAAATAGTGACAGCCACAGAGTCCCCAAACTAGTAACAGCGACAGTGCCCCCCAACCAGTGACAACCACAGAGACCCCCAACCAGTGACAACCACAGAGACCCCAAAATAATGATAACACAGTGCGCCAAACTAGTGTCAACCATAGAGCCCCCAAACTAGTGACAGCCACAGTGCCCCCAAACTAGTGACAGCCACAGTGCCCTCCAAAATAGTAACAGCCACAGTGCCCTCCAAAACAGTGACAGCAACAGTGCCCCCCAACTAGTTATGGCCACAGAGCCCCCAAACTAGTGACAACCATAAGGTCCCCAAACTAGTGACAACCACAGAGCCCCCAAACTAGTGACAACCATAGAGTCCCCAAACTAGTGACAACCACAGAGACCCAAAACTAGTGACAACCACAGAGCCGCCAAATCAGTGGCAACCACAGAGCCCCCCAACTAGTGACAGCCACAGTGCCCCCCCAAAATAGTGACGGCCACAGAGCCCCCAAAGCAGTGACAACCACAGTGCCCCCCCAAAATAGTGACAGCCACAGAGCCCCCAAACTAGTAACAGCGACAGTGCCCCCCAATCAGTGACAACCACAGAGACCCCCAACTAGTGATGGCCACATAGCGCCCAAACTAGTGATAACCACAGTGCCTCCAAACTAATGATAACACAGTGCCCCCAAACTAGTGGCAACCATAGAGCCCCCAAACTAGTGACAGCCACAGTGCCCCCAAACTAGTGACAGCCACAGTGCCCTCCAAAATAGTGACAGCCACAGTGCCCTCCAAACTAGTAACCGACAGTGCCCCCCAACCAGTGACAACCAAAGAGACACCCAACTAGTGACGGCCACATAGCCCCCAAACTAGTGATAACCACAGTGCCTCCAAACTAATGATAACCACAGTGCCCCCAAACTAGTGACAACCATAGAGCCCTCCAAAATAGTGACAGCCACAGTGCCCTCCAAAACAGTGACAGCCACAGTGCCCCCCAACTAGTGACGGCCACAGAGCCCCCAAACTAGTGACAACCACAGAGCCCCCAAACCATAGAGACCCAAAACTAGTGACAACCACAGAGCCGCCAAACCAGTGGCAACCACAGAGCCCCCAACTAGTGACAGCCACAGTGCCCCCCCAAAATAGTGATGGCCACAGAGCCCCCAAACCAGTGACAACCACAGTGCCCCCCCAAACCAGTGACAACCACAGAGACCCCCAACTAGTGATGGCCACATAGCCCCCAAACTAATGATAACCACAGTGCCTCCAAACTAATGACAACCACAGTCCCCAAACTAGTGTCAACAATAGAGTCTCCAAATAAGTGACAACCATAGAGCCCCCAAATTACTGACAGCCACAGTGCCACCAAACTAGTGACAACCACAGTCCCCAAACTAGTGACAACCATAGAGCCTCCAAACTGGTGACAACCATAGAGCCCCCAAACTAGTAACAGCCACAGTGCCCCCAAACTAGTGACAACCACAGTCCCCAAACTAGTGACAACCATAAAGCCTCCAAACTAGTGACAACCATAGAGCCCCCAAACTAGTGACGGCCACAGTGCTCCCAAACTAGTGACAACCACAGAGCCCCCAAACTAGTGACAACCATACAGCCCCCAAACTAGTGACAGCCACAGTGCCCCCAAACTAGAGACAACTAAAGTCCCCAAACTAGTGACAACCGTAGAGCCTCCAAACTAGTGACAATCATAGAGCTCCCAAACTAGTGACAGCCACAGTGCCCCCAAACTAGTGACAACCACAGTCCCCAAACTAGTGACAACCATAGAGCCCCCAAACTAGTGACTGCCACAGTGCCCCCAAACTAGAGACAACCAGAGTCCCCAAACTAATGACAACCATAGAGCCCCCAAACTAGAGACCACCACAGAGTCCCCAAACTCGTGACAACCACAGAGCCCCCAAACTAGTGACAACCATAGAGCCCCCAAACTAGTGACAGCCATAGAGCCCCCTGACTAGTGACAGCCACAGTGCCCCCAAACTAGTGACAACCACAGTCCCCAAACTAGTGACAACCATAGAGCCTCAAAACTAGTGACAACCATAGAGCCCCCAAACTAGCGACAGCCACAGTGCCCTTAAACTAGTGACAGCAACAGTCCCCAAACTAGTGACAACCACAGAGCCCCCAAACTAGTGACAACCAGAGTCCCCAAACTAATGACAACCATAGAGCCCCCAAACTAGAGACCACCACAGAGTCCCCAAACTCGTGACAACCACAGAGCCCCCAAACTAGTGACAGCCATAGAGCCCCCAAACTAGTGACAGCCACAGTGCCCCCAAACTAGTGACAACCACAGTCCCCAAACTAATGACAACCATAGAGCCTCAAAACTAGTGACAACCATAGAGCCCCCAAACTAGTGATAGCAACAGTGCCCCCAAACTAGTGACAGCAACAGTCCCCAAACTAGTGACAACCACAGAGCCCCCAAACTAGTGACAACCATAGAGCCCCCAAACTAGTGAGAGCCACAGTGCCCCCAAACTAGTGACAACCACAGTCCCCAAACTAGTGACAACCATAGAGCCTCCAAACTAGTGACAACCATAGAGCCCCCAAACTAGTGACAACCACAGAGCCTCCAAATTCGTGACAACCACAGAGCCCCCAAACTAGTGACAACCATAGAGCCCCCAAACTAGTGACAGCCATAGAGCCCCCAAACTAGTGACAGCCACAGTGCCCCCAAACTAGTGACAACCACAGTCCCCAAACTAGTGACAACCATAGAGCCTCAAAACTAGTGACAACCATAGAGCCCCCAAACTAGTGATAGCAACAGTGCCCCCAAACTAGTGACAACCACAGTCCCCAAACTAGTGACAACCATAGAGCCTCCAAACTAGTGACAACCACAGAGCCTCCAAATTTGTGACAATAGAGCCCCCAAACTAGTGACAACCCCAGTCCTCAAACCTGTGAAAACCACAGAGCCCCCAAACTAGTGACAACCACAGTGCCCCCAAACTAGTGACAACCACAGAGCCCCCAAATTTGTGACAACAATAGAGCCTCCAACCTAGTGACAACCACAGTGCCCCCAACTAGTGACATCCACAGTGCCCCCAAACTAGTGACATCCATAGAGCCCCCAAACTAGTGACAGCCATAAAGCTCCCAAACTAGTGACAACCAAACAAATCACACTGCTGTCACCGTCCTGGATCCAGCGCAGGTCACTCTGTGATCTGATCACGTCACTGTACAACCAGCCACAGGACCACTGCTGCTGGTGACTGGCTGCAGCGGTCAGGTGACTTGAATCAGAAAAACATTCAATGAAGCACAGTTTAGGTTGTTTGACCACTGCAGCCAATCACAATCTGCATTGGTCCTGTGCCTGGTTGAACGTCTCGGTCATTGCTTCTAGTGCCGGCGCAGATCGCGTGTGTCATGGCGCTCTCGATTAATTAGCCATTCATTCACTGATAGCAAGCAGAGATCTTGAAGATGGCTGCCCTCCTCCAGCTGAAAACCACCAGGACTGTGAGGGTTGCAGTGATGTAAAGAAGAGCACTGGTGCAGGGTGGAAGGAGACGTCTGCACGGACGCCTGGTGGTTCTAGCATTATTCTGCGAGGAAAAACTGGACGGCTGTCTCCATTGTACTGTGGCCTGGCGGACGACTCTGGGAATACATTCAAGGAAACTAAATCCTTTTCTGGGAGAACGGTAGCTTCAAAAAGTGAATTTTCAGGTTTTTACACAGAAAGTGTGTAATGCTGCGGTCTATGCTAGGGGGCAGTGTTCTGTATGTCAGTAGGTGGAGTGTGCCTGACACCTTGTGGTCATATATAGGTATTACAGCATTCACTTTGCTACTTTTATTTACTCTGAGATTTTTTTTATTTATTTATTTTACTCACTTATATAGCACTACTAATTCCACAGAGCTTTACATACATTATCATCGCTGTCCCATCTGGGCTCACAATCTAGATTCCCTATCACTATGTCTTTGGAATATGGGAGGAAACCAGAGAACCCGAAGGAACCCCATGCAAGGATGGGGAGAACATACAAACTCCCTGCAGATGTTGTTCTAGGTTGGATTACAACCATCATGGATGGGCTCTAAGTGATATTAGTAATGGGGGCACTCTGGCTGTACTATTAGTGTTGGGACAATCTGCACTAGTAATGGAGGCACTGTGACTGTACCGTTAGTATTGCAATAACCATTCTGCCGCCTCACCACCACCCGAACTGTCGCCTGTCCAACCACCAGAGCTGCCGCCTCACCACCACCTAGCTGCCGCCTCACCATCACACGAGCTGCCACCCCACCACCACAAGAGCTGCCGCCTCACCACCACCAGAGCTGCCACCTCACCACCACCAGAGCTGCTGCCTCACCACCACCGAGCTGCCGCCTCACAACCACCCGAGCTGCCACCTCACCACCACCAGAGCTGCCGCCTCAACAACCACCCGAGCTGCCACCTCACCAACCACCAGAGCTGCTGCCTCACCATCACCAGAGCTGCCGCCTCACCAACCACCAGAGCTGCCGCCTCACCACCACCAAGCTGCCGCCTCACCACCACCCGAGCTGCCACCTCACCACCACCAGATCTGCCGCCTCACCACCACCAGAGCTGCTGCCTCACCACCACCAGAGCTGCCACCTCACCACCACCAGAGCTGCCGCCTCACCACCACCGAGCTGCCACCTCACCACCACCCGAGCTGCCACCTCACCACCACCAGAGCAGCCGCCTCACCAACCACCAGAGCTGCCGCCTCACCACCACCGAGCTGCCGCCTCACCACCACCGAGCTGCCGCCTCACCACCACCCGAGCTGCCCCCTCACCACCACCAGAGCTGCCGCCTCACCAACCACCCGAGCTGCCACCTCACCAACCACCAGAGCTGCCGCCTCACCACCACCAGAGCTGCCGCCTCACCAACCACCAGAGCTGCCGCCTCACCACCACCCGAGCTGCCACCTCACCACCACCAGATCTGCCACCTCACCACCACCAGAGCTGCCACCTCACCAACCACCCGAGCTGCCGCCTTACCACCACCAGAGCTGCAGCCTCACCACCACCAGAGCTGCCGCCTCACCACCACCCCAGCTGCCGCCTCACCACCACCAGAGCTCCGCCTCACCACCACCAGAGCTGCTGCATCACCACCACCAGAGCTGCCGCCTCACCACCACCAGAGCTCCGCCTCACCACCACCAGATCTGCCGTCTCACCACCACCAGAGCTGCCGCCTCACCACCACCGGAGCTGCCACCTTACCACCACCAGAGCTGCCGCCTCACCACCACCAGAGCTGCCGCCTCACCACCACCCCAGCTGCCGCCTCACCACCACCCCAGCTGCCGCCTCACCACCACCAGAGCTCCACCTCACCACCACCAGAGCTGCTGCCTCACCACCACCAGAGCAGCCGCCTCACCACCACCAGAGCTGCTGCCTCACCACCACCAGAGCTGCTGCCTCACCACCACCAGAGCTCGACCTCACCGCCACCAGTGCTGCCACCTCACCACCACCGAGCTGCCGCCTCACCAACCACCTGAGCTGCTGCCTCACCACCACCGAAATGCCGCCTCACCACCACCCGAGCTGCCACCTCATCACCACCAGAGCTGCCAACTCACCACCACCAGAGCTGCCGCATCACCAACCACCCGAGCTGCCACCTCACCACCACCAGAGCTGACGCCTCACCACCACCAGAGCTACCACCTCACCACCACCCCAGCTGCCGCCTCACCACCACCAGAGCTGCCGCCTCACCAACCACCAGAGCTGCCTCCTCACCACCACCGGAGCTGCTGCCTCACCACCACCAGACCTTCGCCTCACCACCAGAGCTGCCACCTTACCACCACCAGAGCTGCCGCCTCACCACCACCAGAGCTGCCGCCTCACCACCACCCCAGCTGCCGCCTCACTACCACCCCAGCTGCCGCCTCACCACCACCAGAGCTCCACCTCACCACCACCAGAGCTGCTGCCTCACCACCACCAGAGCAGCCGCCTCACCACCACCAGAGCTGCTGCCTCACCACCACCAGAGCTGCTGCCTCACCACCACCAGAGCTCTACCTCACCGCCACCAGTGCTGCCACCTCACCACCACCGAGCTGCCGCCTCACCAACCACCTGAGCTGCTGCCTCACCACCACCGAAATGCCACCTCACCACCACCCGAGCTGCCACCTCACCACCACCAGAGCTGCCAACTCACCACCACCAGAGCTGACGCCTCACCACCACCAGAGCTACCACCTCACCACCACCCCAGCTGCTGCCTCACCACCACTAGAGCTGCCGCCTCACCAACCACCAGAGCTGCCTCCTCACCACCACCGGAGCTGCTGCCTCACCACCACCAGACCTCCGCCTCACCACCAGAGCTGCTGCCTCACCAACACCAGAGCTGCCGCCTCACCACCACCAGAGCTGCTGACTCACCACCACCAGAGCTGCCGCCTCACCACCACCCCAGCTGCCGCCTCACCACCACCTGAGCTGCCGCCTCACCACCACCAGAGCTGCTGCCTCACCAACACCAGATCTGCCGCCTCACCACCACCACCAGCTGCCGCCTCACCACCACCCAAGCTGCCGCCTCACCACCACCAGAGCTGCCGCCTCACCACCACCCCAGCTGCCGCCTCACCACCACCTGAGCTTCCGCCTCACCACCCCAGCTGCTGCCTCACCACCACCCGAGCTGCCGCCTCACCACCACCAGAGCTGCTGCCTCACCACCACCAGAGCTGCTGCCTCACCACCACCAGAGCCGCCGCCTCACCACCACCAGAGCTGCCACCCACCACCACCAGAGCTCCGCCTCACCAAAAACTCTTGCTGCTGACTCACCACCACCAGAGCTGCCGCCTCACCACCACCCGAGCTGCTGCACCCCCGACCTTCTGTCTCTTCCCCAGTATCTCGTAGAATGTAAGTGCGCAAGGACAGGGTCCTCTCCCCTCTGTACCAGTCTGTCATTGTAAATTTGTTTACTGTAAACGATATAACCTGGTATGTATACCCTTCTCATGTACAGCACCATGGAATTAATGGTGCTGCATCTATATATATATAATTGTCTAAGGGTTTTTCCGTCTGTCTGTCTGTCTGTCCTGGAAATCTCACGTCCCTGATTGGTCGATGCCGCCAGGCCTCGACCAATCAGAGACGGGCACAGTATCGACGTAGAAATCCCGCGTCTGGCGGCCTCGACCAATCAGCGACGGGCACAGCGACGATGATGTCATAAAGGAAGTAGACATCCCGCGTCTCTGACTGGTCGAGGCCGCCAGGCACAGCGACGATGTCATAATGGTTGCCATGGCGACGATGATGTCATAAAGGTTGCTTCGACCAATCAGCGACGGGCACAGTCTGCCACGAATTCTGGAATCGTCATTGTCCATATACTACGGGGACATGCATATTCTAGAATACCCGATGCGTTAGAATCGGGCCACAATCTAGTAAATAATAATAATAATAATAGTATTGAGAGACTCTGCACTAATAATGGGGGCTCTCTGACTGTATTATTAATGCTGGAGCACTCTGCCCTAGTAATGGGGGCACTCTGGCTGTACCATTAGTGTTGGGACACTCTGCACTAATAGTGGGGGCATTACAGCTGTATTATTAGTGTTGGGACAGTCTGCACTAGTAATGGGGGCACTCTGGCTGTACTATTAGTGTTGGGGTACTCTGCACCAATAGTGGGGGCACCCTGGCTGTACTATTAGTGTGCCCACTGGGTCGGCTGAGATCCAGCACCAGGATCTGCTGTGTCGGGAACATACGGTCATCACAGGAGCTCATTGGTGACTATGAAGGCTGCAGAAGAGAAGACAGAAGCCGCAATAAACCGCTCCTGTCTGATAGATACTCATCTCCCCGCGATGGCGCTCCCGGGTGTTTGTTCTTTTGCTGTTCTGCAGCCATGAGATCCCGGAGGATTCCCCCCAGATAAATATTGAGCCTTATTTCCACCTATTTCCATCCCAAATCTCTGCAAACGTTTGGTCTCAGCGCGCTTTTAAAGTTAAAAAACAACATTATTTTCCTTAATAAAACCTCCTAGAAAATGCATAATTTTTTAAAAGTCTATTTATCCCAGGTTTCTTTTTAATTTTTTTTAAATTTTTGGGCCGTATAAAAAAATTGTAATAAACAGTTTTAAGACTCTTCTGTTCCCATTCAGATCAAGATGGATCCTGTATTTTTTTCTATTGTGCTTAAGGATTTGTCATCTCAAAACGGATAAAAAAAAATGAAAATAATTCCTGGACCCGTGAGCCGAGCAATATCGTCCTGATATATGTGTCACAGGCAATCGGATGATGGCAGCTTCAAGTCTCCTAAGGGGACTATTAAGTAAAGCAAAAGGTGAAGTGAAAAATATATTCACATCGCTTCACTTTTTGCTCAATTAAAAATAAATTCCACATATTTAGTGTCGCCGCGTTCAGAAACAACAGATCTAGGAAAAAACGGGAAGAAAAACTGAAAACGGAAAAGAAAAAAAATATCTGGAAAATCGCCGGAGGTGAAGGAGTTAAAATAAACAATGAAATAAATAAGAAAAAAAACAAACAAAAAAAAAACCAAATCAATGGTGTGATTGAGAAGGCTGCAGACTACCACCCCCATCATCACATGGAGCCATGGACTGTGCTATATCCACAATGACACTGCGCCCTCTGGCGGTCATTGCCCTCATCACCGCCTCCAGCCTTAGCTGTTCATACATCACACTGCGCCCTCTGGTGGTCACTGCCCTCATCACCGCCTCCAGCCTTAGCTGTTCATACATCACACTGCGCCCTCTGGTGGTCACTGCCCTCATCACCGCCTCCAGCCTTAGCTGTTCATACATCACTGCGCCCTCTGGTGGTCACTGCCCTCATCACCGCCTCCAGCCTTAGCTGTTCATACATCACTCTGCGCCCTCTGGCGGTCACTGCCCTCATCACCGCCTCCAGCCTTAGCTGTTCATACATCACTGCGCCCTCTGGTGGTCACTGCCCTCATCACAGCCTCCAGCCTTAGCTGTTCATATATCACACTGCGCCCTCTGGTGGTCACTGCCCTCATCACAGCCTCCAGCCTTAGCTGTTCATATATCACACTGCGCCCTCTGGCGGTCACTGCCCTCATCACCGCCTTCAGCCTTAGCTGTTCATGCATCACACTGCGCCCTCTGGTGGTCACATGGACATGACGTCACCGCCTACGCTGACTGTTGTGTCCCTCTCCGCGCTCCGTACAGTCCGGAAGCTGCTTTACTTCTCGGTCAGACAGCCGCACTCGTGGGTTGTGAGTACACCCGCATCACCCGGAGATGAAGCCCAAGAAAAAACAAGGTGAGACCCGGGAGAACAGCTGCGTTACCTCCTGTACTAATCATATGTGTCTATCCCTGCTCCAGGGGCTGCTGCACCACAGCCCCCATCATCACATGCAGGCAGGGCATGCTGGGAGTTGTAGTCTCACAACTTATTTTACTTTTCAGAGACCAAAAACCAGTTCAGGCATTAACTCCTTCATAGCCGGAGATATTTTTTCCTCTTCCTTGTGCAACAGTGTGAACTTGATTGAGAACTTTCTTGTTTACATCCACACGTACGTCACAGCTGAAGGTTTGTTACAATTGTAACCAGCCCCACGACCTTGTAAGCGTCCACAGCTCGTACTGATACATATTTCATACGCTGACACATTGTAACAAACCATCAGGACAGAAAATGTGTATTCCTGATGTGTTCAGCTGATACATTGTAACAAACCCTCCACTGTGATCTGCCCTGGTCTCACACTGGATGTAAATGAGAATGAGCGGTCAGTGTCAGACCCTCCTCTCAGCCCACAGAGCCGGGGGTCTCGTTACTGTACGCGTCTCATCGTGTTGTGTCGTCCCCCGCACAGGAGACGTCAGCCATGCCGAGCTGATGATGATGACCATCGCCGACGTCATCAAGCAACTGCTGGAAGCTCA
This sequence comes from Ranitomeya imitator, assembly GCF_032444005.1. Classification (NCBI taxonomy): domain Eukaryota; kingdom Metazoa; phylum Chordata; class Amphibia; order Anura; family Dendrobatidae; genus Ranitomeya; species Ranitomeya imitator. Next base: position 685,681,476 of record NC_091286.1, read on the forward strand.
CGAGCAAGGGAAGGACGTGAACCTGAACAAGTAAGGACCGCACCGAGTGTGGAGGCCGGAGAGGACGGTGTGTCTGTAGGAGGAGGCGGGAGAGGACGGTGTGTCTGGAGGAGGAGGAGGCGGGAGAGGACGGTGTGTCTGGAAGAGGAGGCGGGAGATGACGGTGTGTCTGGAGGAGGAGGAGGCGGGAGAGGACGGTGTGTCTGGAAGAGGAGGCGGGAGATGACGGTGTGTCTGGAGGAAGAGGCTGAAGAGGACGGTGTGTCTGTAGGAGGAGGCGGCGGGAGAGGACGGTGTGTCTGGAGGAGGAGGCTGGAGAGGACAGTGTGTCTGTAGGAGGAGGCGGGAGAGGACGGTGTGTCTGTAGGAGGAGGAGGCGGGAGAGGACGGTGTGTCTGTAGGAGGAGGAGGCGGGAGAGGACGGTGTGTCTGTAGGAGGAGGAGGCGGGAGAGGACGGTGTGTCTGTAGGAGGAGGCGGGAGAGGACGGTGTGTCTGTAGGAGGAGGCGGGAGAGGACGGTGTGTCTGTAGGAGGAGGCGGGAGAGGACGGTGTGTCTGTAGGAGGAGGCGGGAGAGGACGGTGTGTCTGTAGGAGGAGGCGGGAGAGGACGGTGTGTCTGTAGGAGGAGGCGGGAGAGGACGGTGTGTCTGTAGGAGGAGGCGGGAGAGGACGGTGTGTCTGTAGGAGGAGGCGGGAGAGGACGGTGTGTCTGGAGGAGTAGGAGGCGGGAGAGGGCGGTGTGTCTGGAGGAGGAGGAGGCGGGTGAGGATGGTGTGTCTGTAGGAGGAGGCGGGAGAGGACGGTGTGTCTGGAGGAGGAGGCGGGAGAGGACGGTGTGTCTGTAGGAGGAGGAGGCGGGAGAGGACGGTGTGTCTGGAGGAGGAGGCGGGAGAGGACGGTGTGTCTGGAGGAGGAGGAGGCGGGAGAGGACGGTGTGTCTGGAGGAGGAGGAGGCGGGAGAGGGCGGTGTGTGTGAGGAGGAGGAGGCGGGAGAGGTCGATGTGGCTGAAGGAGGAGGAGGCTGAAGAGGACGGTGTGGCTGAAGGAGGAGGAGGCGGAAGAGGACGGTGTGGCTGAAGGAGGAGGCGGGAGAGGACGGTGTGTCTGGAGGAGGAGGAGGCTGAAGAGGACGGTGTGTCTGGAGGAAGAGGAGGTTGAAGAGGACGTTGTGTCTGGAGTAGGAGGAGGTTTAAGAGGACGGTGTGTCTGGAGGAGGAGGAGGCTGAAGAGGACGGTGTGTCTGGAGGAAGAGGAGGTTGAAGAGGACGTTGTGTCTGGAGGAGGAGGCTGAAGAGGACGGTGTGTCTGGAGGAGGAGGACGGTGTGTCTGGAGGAGGCGGGAGAGGACGGTGTGTCTGGAGGAGGAGGAGGCGGGAGAGGACGGTGTGTCTGGAGGAGGAAGAGGCGGGAGAGGACGATGTGTGTGAGGAGGAGGAGGAGGAGGTTTTCTCATTGTCACAAGCACGAGAAGTTTTGCTAATTTTATTTTTGTTCAACGAGGATATCTCTGATGCTAAGAACAGGGTCAGATCTTGAGTTTTCGGTTCTCGTCCCTGGACCGTCGTCCGAGGAAAAACTGTCTAAAAAGTAAATCTAAGAAACGATTACAAGAAACCGCAGGAGAACGATCGCAGTAAGTAGAAGAAATAACTACTGTGCGAGACTCCGCATCACAGGAACCTCAGCGCCTAGAACACGTGGTCAGAGCGAGGCCCGGACTTCACATTACATCCACAGGATGAAGAGTGTCAGGTATAAACGAGCAGAGAGCAGGTGTGAACGCTCCTATAGATGGTCAGAAACACAAGCATGATGGGTAAATGCTCAGCTCCTCTGTGCCTGCGCATCGCAAGTGTTATCGGGTCAATGCAGCGGCAGGACAAAGTATTTTGGTGAACTAGCAAGGAAAAAAAGCAGCTCACCCTTGATGGAAACCAGGTAAGTTTCTGGTGTAGAGAAGTCCGGAGTCTAGTGGCAGCCGGACTTAGCCTCACCATCAGAGGCCCTAGTGAAGACCCGGTAGACACATAGTTACGCCCCCTCGTCTGATGGTGTTTGCTTCCGACATACAGCTTGCAACAAAACAGTGATTCTGGGGTCGTATTCCTGTTCTGATAGTGTTTCTGGGGATGTATACATGTAGTGATGGTTGTTCTGGCGATGTATTCATGTAGTGATGATGGTTCAGAGGATGTATACATGTAGTGATGGTTGTTCTGGTAGTGTATTCATGTACTTATAATGGTTCTGATTATATATTCATGTAGTGATGATGGTTCTGGGGATGTATTCGTCACCGGAACTATCATCCATATATAAAACCGAAATAATAATCTCTATGTAAATAGAACATCAGTGGCAGAGGAGTATGGCACTAGAACCATCATCACTTTATAAATAGGTCACTCTAATCACCATTAATACATGATTACGTCACCAGAACCATCATCAGTACATGAATACAATAGAGAAAATAAGTATTTGGTACACCGCTGATTTGGCAAGTTTTCCCACGTACAAAGAATGGAGAGGTCTGTAATTTTATCATAGGTACACTTCACCTGTGAGAGACACAATGTAAAAACAAAATCCAAAAAATCACAGTGTATGATTTTTACATTAATTATTTGCATTTTATTACATGAAATAAGTATTTGATACAAATGAAAAACAGAATTTAATATTTGTATAGAAAACTTTATTTGCAGTTACAGACGTTGGACGTTTCCTGTGGTTCTTGACCAGGTTTGCACACACTTCAGCAGGGATTTTGGCCCCCTCCTCCATATAGATCTTCCCCAGAACTTTCAGGTTTCTGGGCTGTCGCTGTGTAACATAGAGTTTCAGCTCCCTCCAGAGGTTTACTATTGGGTTCAGTTAAGTAAATAAGGCAGCACACTGCAGCGCTAGAACATACAAACTTGAAAAACGAAATTTGAACTGCATTACTGCACTAGAAATATGAAAAATGAGAGCTTTTAGCGCATAAACATGGCCAATTTCATGTGTACCTGGTAGCCCCTTTACGGCATCTCTCTTATACCAGGTCCTAAAACTTGCCTTACCTCGCTGAGAATAAACGTCTCCATCTGAATGGGTACATGCGAAACCTCCTCTTAGACTAGAATTCTCTCTCTCTGTGGAGGGGTATTGGACCTGCTGTAATTAATACACCTGTAGGCTAGGAGGCGGAGTGCACGATCAGAAGGCTAAAGAATACATTTCAAAAACCTGACCTGCACATCCAAACATAGACTCAGTGTGAACAGGTGCTGAACCTAGAGTCGCCAACTCGTATATAGTTAAGTAAATAAGGCAGCACACTGCAGCGCTAGAACATACAAACTTGAAAAACGAAATTTGAACTGCATTACTGCACTAGAAATATGAAAAATGAGAGCTTTTAGCGCATAAAAATGGCCAATTTTGTGTACCTGGTAGCCCCTTTACGGCATCTCTCATACCAGGTCCTACGCTTGCCTTACCTAGTTGGCGACTCTAGGTTCAGCACCTGTTCACACTTAGTCTATGTTTGGATGTGCCGGTCAGGTTTTTGAAATGTATTCTTTAGCCTTCTGATCGTGCACTCCGCCTCCTAGCCTACAGGTGTTTTAATTACAGCAGGTCCAATACCCCTCCACAGAGAGAGAGAATTTTAGTCTAGTAAGAGGTTTTCACATGTACCCATTCAGATGGAGACGTTTATTCTCAGCGAGGTAAGGCAAGCGTAGGACCTGGTATAAGAGAGATGCCGTAAAGGGGCTACCAGATACACATAAAATTGGCCATTTTTATGCGCTAAAAGCCCTCATTTTTCATATTTCTAGTGCAGTAATGCAGTTCAAATTTCATTTTTCAAGTTTGTATGTTCTAGCGCTGCAGTGTGCTGCCTTATTTACTTAACTATATACGAGTTGGCGACTCTAGGTTCAGCACCTGTTCACACTGAGTCTATGTTTGGATGTGCAGGTCAGGTTTTTTAAAAAATACTATTGGGTTCAGGTCTGGAGACTGGCTAGGCCACTCCAGGACCTTGAAAGGCTTCTTACGGAGTCTCTCACAGTTGAAGTGCACCTACGATAGAAATTACAGACCTTTTCATTCTTTGTAGGTAGAAAAACTTGCAAAATCGGTAGTGCATTAAATACTTATTTTCCCCACTGTATATCACTAGAACCATCATCAGTGCATGAAAATGTTTCCAGAACCACCATGAGTACATAAATACAAATCCGAAATGCTCATCCCAGTATGAATACATCACCAAAACCATTATTAGTACATGGATATGAAACAAAAATCATTATCAGTACATGAATACATCACCAGAACCACCGTAAGTACTTGACTATAAGGGCAAAGCTTAGTACAGTGATCAGGTGCATGATTTTGTATGATAGTCACCACAGCTGCCCATACAATATGATGCCCACAACAGCTCCCCAATATACGATATGTCCACCATAGCCCCCTGTATAGTATGTGCACCACAGTCCCCTCATGTGGCAAGAGGTAGCGACCTAGGCAGGTGCCTACCCCTAGTCCTGGCCCTGGATCAGTGCACTGAAGTGTTATCAGCAGTCAGTGCACTGAAGATTCCTCCATTCTCTGGAGGTGTTATCAGCAATCAGTGCACTGAAGATTCCTCCTCCCTCTGGAAGTGTTATCCGCAGTCAGAGCACTGAAGATTCCTCCTCCCTCTGGAAGTGTTATCCGCGGTCAGTGCACTGAAGATTCCTCCTCCCTCTGGAGGTGTTATCCGCAGTCAGTGCACTGAAGATTCCTCCGCTGTTGTGAATTCTGTGGCAGAGCTCCCTCCTGTGGTCACAAGTAGTACTTCGGCTGATTCTCTCTGTGAGCTTCCGTTGGTGGAGGGAAGTGGTCCTGCGGCTTCTGAGTTTCCTCTCTCAGGTGTTGTGGTGAGGTCGTTAGGGGCTGCTCTACTTAACTCCACCTAGTGCTTTGATCCTGGCTTCCTGTCAATGTTCCAGTATTGGACTTGTTTTCCTCCTGGATCGTTCCTGTGGCCTGCTGCTCTGCATAGCTAAGTTTTCCTTTGCTATTTTGTTTGCTTTTCTTCTGTCCAGCTTATCTATTTGTTTGCTGGAAGCTCTGGGACGCAGAGGGTGTACCTCCGTGCCGTTAGTTCGGTACGGAGGGTCTTTTTGCCCCCTTTGCGTGGTTTTTAGGGTTTTGTGTTGACTGCAAAGTTACCTTTCCTGTCCTCGCTCTGTTCAGAAAGTCGGGCCTCACTTTGCTAAATCTATTTCATCTCTACGTTTGTCTTTTCATCTTAACTCACAGTCATTATATGTGGGGGGCTGCCTTTTCCTTTGGGGTATTTCTCTGAGGCAAGGTAGGCTTATTTTCTATCTTCAGGCTAGCTAGTTTCTCAGGCTGTGCCGAGTTGCATAGGGAGCGTTAGGCGCAATCCACGGCTGCCTCTAGTGTTGTTGGAGAGGATCAGGGATTGCGGTCAACAGAGTTCCCACGTCTCAGAGCTCGTTCTATGTTTTTGGATTATTGTCAGATCACTGTATGTGCTCTGACCTCTATGTTCACTGTGGTACTGAATTGCCTAATCATAACAGTACAGGAAGCCAAAAGTACTAATGATTCTCAATAGAGGGAAAAAAGAAGTTCTGAGACCATTTTTTTTTTCTCTGCACTGTGTTTTGCCTTTTTTTTCCCCTAGACATTTGGGTGGTTCAGGACACAGGTGTAGCAATGGACATTAGAAGTCTGTCTTCATGTGTGGATCAGCTCTCGGCAAGAGTACAAAAGATTCAAGACACTATTGATCAGAAATCTATGTTAGAACCAAGAATTCCTATTCCTGATTTGTTTTTTGGTGATAGAACTAAGTTTCTGAGTTTCAAAAATAATTGTAAACTATTTCTGGCCTTGAAACCTCGCTCCTCTGGTGATCCAGTTCAACAGGTTTTGATCATTATTTCTTTTATGCGTGGCGACCCTCAGGACTGGGCATTTTCTCTTGCGCCAGGAGATCCTGCATTAAGTAATATCGATGCGTTTTTCCTGGCGCTCGGATTGCTGTACGATGAGCCTAATTCAGTGGATCAGGCAGAAAAAAATTTGCTGGCTCTTTGTCAGGGTCAGGATGAGATAGAGGTATATTTTTAGAAAGTGGTCCGTGCTCACTCTATGGAATGAATCTGCGCTGGCAGCTATGTTCAGAAAGGGTCTCTCTGAAGCCCTTAAGGATATCATGGTGGGATTTCCTATGCCTGTTAGTTTGAATGAGTCTATGTCTTTGGCCATTCAGATTGGTCGACGCTTGCGTGAGCGTAAATCTGTGCACCATTTGGCGGTATTACCTGAGCTTAAACCTGAGCCTATGCAGTGTGATAGGACTTTGACCAGAGCTGAACGGCAAGAACACAGACGTCTGAATGGGCTGTGTTTCTACTGTGGTGATTCCACTCATGCTATCTCTGATTGTCCTAAGCGCACTAAGCGGTTCGCTAGGTTTGCCACCATTGGTACAGTACAGTCAAAATTTCTTCTGTCCGTTACCTTGATCTGCTCTTTGTCATCGTATTCTGTCATGGCATTTGTGGATTCAGGCGCTGCCCTGAATTTGATGGACTTGGAGTATGCTAGGCGTTGTGGGTTTTTCTTGGAGCCCTTGCAGTGTCCTATTCCATTGAGAGGAATTGATGCTACACCTTTGGCCAAGAATAAGCCTCAGTACTGGACCCAGCTGACCATGTGCATGGCTCCTGCACATCAGGAGGTTATTCGCTTTCTGGTGTTGCATAATCTGCATGATGTGGTCGTGTTGGGGTTGCCATGGCTACAAGTCCATAATCCAGTATTAGATTGGAAATCCATGTCGGTGTCCAGCTTGGGTTGTCAGGGGGTACATGGTGATGTTCCATTTTTGTCAATTTCGTCATCCACCCCTTCTGAGGTTCCAGAGTTCTTGTCTGATTACCGGGATGTATTTGATGAGCCCAAGTCCGATGCCCTACCTCCGCATAGGGATTGTGATTGTGCTATCAATTTGATTCCTGGTAGTAAGTTCCCAAAAGGCAGATTGTTTAATTTATCTGTGCCTGAGCACGCCGCTATGCGCAGTTATGTGAAGGAGTCCCTGGAGAAGGGGCATATTCGCCCGTCATCGTCGCCATTAGGAGCAGGGTTCTTTTTTGTAGCCAAGAAGGATGGTTCGCTGAGACCTTGTATAGATTACCGCCTTCTAAATAAGATCACGGTTAAATTTCAGTACCCCTTGCCATTGTTATCTGATTTGTTTGCTCGGATTAAGGGGGCTAGTTGGTTCACCAAGATAGATCTTCGTGGTGCGTATAATCTTGTGCGTATTAAGCGAGGCGATGAATGGAAAACTGCATTTAATACGCCCGAGTACCATTTTGAGTATCTAGTGATGCCATTCGGACTTGCCAATGCTCCATCAGTGTTTCAGTCCTTTATGCATGACATCTTCCGAGAGTACCTGGATAAATTCCTGATTGTGTACTTGGATGACATTTTGATCTTCTCAGATGATTGGGAGTCTCATGTGAAGCAGGTCAGAACGGTTTTTCAGGTCCTGCGTGCTAATTCTTTGTTTGTGAAGGGATCAAAGTGTCTCTTTGGTGTGCAGAAGGTTTCATTTTTGGGGTTCATCTTTTCCCCTTCTACTATCGAGATGGATCCTGTTAAGGTCCAAGCCATCCATGATTGGACTCAGCCGACATCTCTGAAAAGTCTGCAAAAGTTCCTGGGCTTTGCTAATTTTTATTGTCGCTTCATCTGCAATTTTTCTAGTATTGCTAAACCATTGACCGATTTGACCAAGAAGGGTGCTGATGTGGTCAATTGGTCTTCTGCTGCTGTGGAAGCTTTTCAAGAGTTGAAGCGTCGTTTTTCTTCTGCCCCTGTGTTGTCAACCAGATGTTTCGCTTCCGTTCCAGGTCGAGGTTGATGCTTCTAAGATTGGAGCAGGGGCTGTTTTGTCGCAGAGAGGTTCTGATTGCTCAGTGATGAAACCGTGCGACTTCTTTTCCAGGAAGTTTTCGCCTGCTGAGCGAAATTATGATGTGGGCAACCGAGAGTTGCTGGCCATGAAGTGGGCATTCGAGGAGTGGCGTCATTGGCTTGAAGGAGCTAAGCATCGCGTGGTGATATTGACTGATCATAAGAACTTGACTTATCTCGAGTCTGCCAAGCGGTTGAATCCTAGACAGGCTCGTTGGTCGCTGTTTTTTGCCCGTTTTGACTTTGTGATTTCGTACCTTCTGGGCTCTAAAAATGTGAAGGCGGATGCTCTGTCTAGGAGTTTTGTGCCCGACTCTCCGGGTTTGTCTGAGCCGGCGGGTATCCTCAAGGAAGGAGTAATTGTGTCTGCCATCTCCCCTGATTTGTGGCGAGTGCTGCAAAAATTTCAGGCTAATAAACCTGATCGTTGTCCAGCGGAGAAACTGTTTGTCCCTGATAGGTGGACGAATAAAGTTATCTCTGAGGTTCATTGTTCGGTCTTGGCTGGTCATCCTGGAATCTTTGGTACCAGAGAGTTAGTGGCTAGATCCTTTTGGTGGCCATCTCTGTCGCGGGATGTGCGTACTTTTGTGCAGTCCTGTGGGATTTGTGCTCGGGCTAAGCCCTGCTGTTCTCGTGCCAGTGGGTTGCTTTTGCCCTTGCCAGTCCCGAAGAGGCCTTGGACACATATCTTTATGGATTTTATTTCATATCTTCCCGTTTCTCAAAAGATGTCAGTCATTTGGGTGGTCTGTGATCGCTTTTCTAAGATGGTCCATTTGGTACCCTTGTCTAAATTGCCTTCCTCCTCTGATTTGGTGCCATTGTTCTTCCAGCATGTGGTTCGTTTACATGACATTCCAGAGAATATCGTTTCTGACAGAGGTTCCCAGTTTGTTTCGAGGTTTTGTAGAAGGACGTAGATCTGGGGATTTATTATGATGGAATATAGGCTGAACTGGATGGACAAATGTCTTTTTTCGGCCTTACTAACTATGTTACTATGTTACTATGTTACTATGTTACTATGTTACTATGTTACTATGTTACTATGTTTTGGCGAGCTTTTTGTGGTAGGATGGGCATTGACTTGTCTTTTTCCTCGGCTTTCCATCCTCAGACTAATGGCCAGACCGAACGAACCAATCAGACCTTGGAAACATATCTGAGATGTTTTATTTCTGCTGATCAGGATGACTGGGTGTCCTTTTTGCCTTTGGCTGAGTTCGCCCTTAATAATCGGGCCAGCTCGGCTACCTTGGTTTCGCCATTTTTCTGCAATTCTGGGTTCCATCCTCGTTTCTCTTCAGGACAGGTTGAGTCTTCGGACTGTCCTGGTGTGGATACTGTGGTGGACAGGTTGCAGCAGATTTGGACTCATGTAGTGGACAATTTGACCTTGTCCCAGGAGAAGGCTCAACGTTTTGCTAATCGCAGACGCTGTGTGGGTCCCCGACTTCGTGTTGGGGATCTGGTTTGGTTATCTTCTCGTCATATTCCTATGAAGGTTTCCTCTCCTAAGTTTAAACCTCGTTTCATTGGTCCGTATAGGATTTCTGAGGTTCTTAATCCTGTGTCTTTTCGTCTGACCCTTCCAGATTCTTTTTCCATACATAACGTATTCCATAGGTCATTGTTGCGGAGATACGTGGCACCTATGGTTCCATCTGTTGACCCTCCTGCCCCGGTTTTGGTGGAGGGGGAGTTGGAGTATATTGTGGAGAAGATTTTGGATTCTCGTGTTTCAAGACGGAAACTCCAGTATCTGGTTAAGTGGAAGGGTTATGCTCAGGAAGATAATTCCTGGGTCTTTGCCTCTGATGTCCATGCTCCCGATCTTGTTCGTGCCTTTCATGTGGCTCATCCTGGTCGGCCTGGGGGCTCTGGTGAGGGTTCGGTGACCCCTCCTCAAGGGGGGGGGGGGGGGGGTACTGTTGTGAATTCTGTGGCAGAGCTCCCTCCTGTGGTCACAAGTGGTACTTCGGCTGATTCTCTCTGTGAGCTTCCGTTGGTGGAGGGAAGTGGTCCTGCGGCTTCTGAGTTTCCTCTCTCAGGTGTTGTGGTGAGGTCGTTAGGGGCTGCTCTACTTAACTCCACCTAGTGCTTTGATCCTGGCTTCCTGTCAATGTTCCAGTGTTGGACTTGTTTTTCCCTGGATCGTTCCTGTGGCCTGCTGCTCTGCATAGCTAAGTTTTCCTTTGCTATTTTGTTTGCTTTTCTTCTGTCCAGCTTTATCTATTTGTTTGCTGGAAGCTCTGGGACGCAGAGGGTGTACCTCCGTGCCGTTAGTTCGGTACGGAGGGTCTTTTTGCCCCCTTTGCGTGGTTTTTAGGGTTTTGTGTTGACCGCAAAGTTACCTTTCCTGTCCTCGCTCTGTTCAGAAAGTCGGGCCTCACTTTGCTAAATCTATTTCATCTCTACGTTTGTCTTTTCATCTTAACTCACAGTCATTATATGTGGGGGGCTGCCTTTTCCTTTGGGGTATTTCTCTGAGGCAAGGTAGGCTTATTTTCTATCTTCAGGCTAGCTCGTTTCTCAGGCTGTGCCGAGTTGCATAGGCAGAGTTAGGCGCAATCCACGGCTGCCTCTAGTGTTGTTGGAGAGGATTAGGGATTGCGGTCTGCAGAGTTCCCACGTCTCAGAGCTCGTTCTATGTTTTTGGATTATTGTCAGATCACTGTATGTGCTCTGACCTCTATGTCCACTGTGGTACTGAATTGCCTAATCATAACACTCCGCCCTCTGGAAGTATTATCAGCAGTCAGTGCACTGAAGATTCCTCCTCCCTCTGGAGGTGTTATCCGCAGTCAGAGCACTGAAGATTCCTCCTCCCTCTGGAGGTGTTATCCGCAGTCAGTGCACTGAAGATTCCTCCGCCCTCTGGAAGTGTTATCAGCAGTCAGAGCACTGAAGATTCCTCCTCCCTCTGGAGGTGTTATCAGCAGTCAGTGCACTGAAGATTCCTCCTCCCTCTGGAGGTGTTATCCGCGGTTAGTGCACTGAAGATTCCTCCGCCCTCTGGAGGTGTTATCAGCAGTCAGAGCACTGAAGATTCCTCCCTCTGGAGGTGTTATCAGCAGTCAGAGCACTGGAGATTCCTCCTCCCTCTGGAGGTGTTATCCGCCGTCAGAGCACTGCAGAGAGCACAGAAAACAAAGGTGAAAAGTTAAAATGGCCACAGGTTGCATTTAGTATGCAGGGATGGTGATAGGAAAATGTATCTAGTCTAGTGGGAAAAAGGGATTGTGCCTCATCTCACACATTAGTGGTTCTTACATTTACTATGATCGTTCACCTGTTATTTTCTCATACTTATTTCTTTTATCTCATAAATTTACTTTTGCCTCAGTTATTTTTTGTGGAGGAATTGTGGATCGTAACATTACAATCCAATGTCTCTTTTTTTGGGGGGGATTACACAAGAATAAATATTGTACAGATTACCAGTGATCGTAAGATTCCCTAAAGAAATAAATAAGCGATCCGATAATCGCCTCCCTATTTTAATAAAACATTTTCTGAATAAAAGTAAGATCATTTATGATTTTTTTAATTTATTTTTTTTAAATATACCTTTGGGGCTTTTTCCTTATCAGCTGCAGTGACAAAAAAATATATAACTTTAACCCCTTCATGACCCAGCCTATTTTGACCTTAAAGACCTTGCCGTTTTTTGCAATTCTGACCAGTGTCCCTTTATGAGGTAATAACTCAGGAACGCTTCAACGGATCCTAGCGGTTCTGAGATTGTTTTTTCGTGACATATTGGGCTTCATGTTAGTGGTAAATTTAGGTCAATAAATTCTGCGTTTATTTGTGATAAAAACGGAAATTTGGCGAAAATTTTGAAAATTTTGCAATTCTCACATTTTGAATTTTTATTCTGTTAAACCAGAGAGATATGTGACACAAAATAGTTAATAAATAACATTTCCCACATGTTTACTTTACATCAGCACAATTTTGGAAACAAAATTTTTTTTTGTTAGGAAGTTATAAGGGTTAAAATTTGACCAGCGATTTGTCATTTTTACAACGAAATTTACAAAACCATTTTTTTTAGGGATCACCTCACATTTGAAGTCAGTTTGAGGGGTCTATATGGCTGAAAATACCCAAAAGTGACACCATTCTAAAAACTGCACCCCTCAAGGTACTCAAAACCACATTCAAGAAGTTTATTAACCCTTCAGGTGCTTCACAGCAGCAGAAGCAACATGGAAGGAAAAAATGAACATTTAACTTTTTAGTCACAAAAATTATCTTTTAGCAACAATTTTTTTATTTTCCCAATGGTAAAAGGAGAAACTGAACACGAAAGTTGTTGTCCAATTTGTCCTGAGTACACTGATACCTCATATGTGGGGGTAAACCACTGTTTGGGCGCACGGCAGGGCTTGGAAGGGAAGGAGCGCCATTTGACTTTTTGAATCAAAAATTGGCTCCACTCTTTAGCGGACACCATGTCACGTTTGGAAAGCCCCCGTGTGCCTAAAAATTGGAGCTCCCCCACAAGTGACCCCATTTTGGAAACTAGACATCCCAAGGAACTTATCTAGATGCATAGTGAGCACTTTGAACCCCCAGGTGCTTCACAAATTGATCCATAAAAATGAAAAAGTACTTTTTTTTCACAAAAAAATTATTTTCGCCTCAATTTTTTCATTTTCACATGGGCAGTAGGATAAAATGGATCATAAAATTTGTTGGGCAATTTCTCCCGAGTACGCCGATACCTCATATGTGGGGGTAAACCACTGTTTGGGCACTCGGCAGGGCTCGGAAGGGAAGGCGCGCCATTTGACTTTTTGAATGGAAAATTAGCTCCAATTGTTAGTGGACACCATGTCGCGTTTGGAGAGCCCCTGTGTGCCTAAACATTGGAGCTCCCCCACAAGTGACCCCATTTTGGAAACTAGAGCCCCCAAGGAACTTATCTAGATGCATATTGAGCACTTTAAACCCCCAGGTGCTTCACAGAAGTTTATAACGCAGAGCCATGAAAATAAAAAATAATTTTTCTTTCCTCAAAAATGATTTTTTAGCCTGGAATTTCCTATTTTGCCAAGGATAATAGGAGAAATTGGACCCCAAATATTGTTGTCCAGTTTGTCCTGAGTATGCTGATACCCCATATGTGGGGGTAAACCACTGTTTGGGCGCACGGCAGGGCTCGGAAGGGATGGCACGCCATTTGGCTTTTTAAATGGAAAATTAGCTCCAATCATTAGCGGACACCATGTCACGTTTGGAGAGCCCCTGTGTGCCTAAACATTGGAGATCCCCCAGAAATGACACCATTTTGGAAACTAGACCCCCAAAGGAACTAATCTAGATGTGTGGTGAGGACTTTGAACCCCCAAGTGCTTCACAGAAGTTTATAACGCAGAGCCATGAAAATAAAAAAAAAAATTATTTTCTCAAAAATGATCTTTTAGCCTGCAATTTTTTATTTTCCCAAGGGTAACAGGAGAAATTTGACCCCAAAAGTTGTTGTCCAGTTTCTCCTGAGTACGCTGATACCCCATATGTGGGGGTAAATCACTGTTTGGGCACATGCCGGGGGTCGGAAGTGAAGTAGTGACGTTTTGAAATGCAGACTTTGATGGAATGCTCTGTGGGCGTCACGTTGCGTTTGCAGAGCCCCTGATGTGGCTTAACAGTAGAAACCCCCCACAAGTGACCCCATTTTGGAAACTAGACCCCCAAAGGAACTTATCTAGATGTGTGGTGAGCACTTTGAACCCCCAAGCGCTTCATAGAAGTTTATAATGCAGAGCCGTGAAAATAATAAATACGTTTTCTTTCCTCAAAAATAATTATTTAGCCCAGAATTTTTTATTTTCCCAAGGGTTACAGAAGAAATTGGACCCCAAAAGTTGTTGTCCAGTTTCTCCTGAGTACGCTGATACCCCATATGAGGGGGTAAACCACTGTTTGGGCACATGCTGAGGCTCGGAAGTGAAGTAGTGACGTTTTGAAATGCAGACTTTGATGGAATGCTCTGTGGGCGTCACGTTGCGTTTGCAGAGCCCCTGATGTGGCTTAACAGTAGAAACCCCCCACAAGTGACCCCATTTTGGAAATTAGACCCCGAAAGGAACTTATCTAGATGTGTGGTGAGCACTTTGAACCCCCAAGCGCTTCATAGAAGTTTATAATGCAGAGCCGTGAAAATAATAAATACGTTTTCTTTCCTCAAAAATAATTATTTAGCCCAGAATTTTTTATTTTCCCAAGGGTTACAGGAGAAATTGGACCCCAAAAGTTGTTGTCCAGTTTCTCCTGAATACGCTGATACCCCATGAGTGGGGGTAAACCACTGTTTGGGCACACGTCGGGGCTCAGAAGGGAAGTAGTGACTTTTGAAATGCAGACTTTGATGGAATGGTCTATGGGTGTCACGTTGCGTTTGCAGAGCCCCTGGTGTGCCTAAACAGTAGAAACCCCCCACAAGTGACCCCATTTTAGAAACTAGACCCCCCAAGGAACTTATCTAGATATGTGGTGAGCACTTTGAACCCCCAAGTGCTTCACAGACGTTTACAACACAGAGCCGTGAAAATAAAAAATCATTTTTCTTTACTCAAAAATTATGTTTTAGCAAGCATTTTTTTAGATTCACATGGGTAACAGGAGAAATTGGACCCCAGTAATTGTTGCGCAGTTTGTCCTGAGTATGCTGGTACCCCATATGTGGGGGTAAACCACTGTTTGGGCACACTTCAGGGCTCGGAAGTGAGGGAGCACCATTTGACTTTTTGAATACGAGATTGGCTGGAATCAATGGTGGCGCCATGTTGCGTTTGGAGACCCCTGATGTGCCTAAACAGTGGTAACCCCTCAATTCTAACTCCAACACTAACCCCCCCACACCCCTAACCCTAATCCCAACTGTAGCCATAACCCTAATCACAACCCTAACCACAACCCTAATTCCAACCCTAACCCTAAGGCTATGTGCCCACGTTGCGGATTCGTGTGAGATATTTCCGCACCATTTTTGAAAAATCCGCGGGTAAAAGGCACTGCGTTTTACCTGAGGATTTTCCGCGGATTTCCAGTGTTTTTTGTGCGGATTTCACCTGCGGATTCCTATTGAGGAACAGGTGTAAAACGCTGCGGAATCCGCACAAAGAATTGACATGCTGCGGAAAATACAACGCAGCGTTTCCGCGCGGTATTTTCCGCACCATGGGCACAGCGGATTTGGTTTTTCATATGTTTACATGGTACTGTAAACCTGATGGAACACTGCTGCGAATCCGCAGCCAAATCCGCACCGTGTGCACATAGCCTAATTCTAAAGGTATGTGCACACGCTGCGGAAAACGCTGCGGATCCGCAGCAGTTTCCCATGAGTTTACAGTTCAATGTAAACCTATGGGAAACAAAAATCGCTGTACACATGCTGCAGAAAAACTGCACGGAAACGCAGCGGTTTACATTCCGCAGCATGTCACTTCTTTTGTGCGGATTCCGCAGCGGTTTTACAACTGCTCCAATAGAAAATCGCAGTTGTAAAACCGCAGTGAAATACGCAGAAAAAAACGCGGTAAATCCGCCATAAATCCGCAGCGGTTTAGCACTGCGGATTTATCAAATCCGCAGCGGAAAAATCCGCAGAGGACCAGAATACGTGTGCACATACCGAAACCCTAACCCTAGCCCTAACCCTACCCCTAACCCTAGCCCTAACCCTACCCCTAACCCTACCCCTAGCCCTAACCCTAACCCTAGCCCTAACCCTAACCCTACCCCTAGCCCTAACCCTACCCCTAGCCCTAACCCTACCCCTAGCCCTAACCCTACCCCTAACCCTACCCCTACCACTAACCCTACCCCTAACCCTAACCCTACCCCTAACCCTAACCCTATTCTAACATTAGTGGAAAAAAAAAATTTCTTTATTTTTTTATTGTCCCTACCTATGGGGGTGACAAAGGGGGGGGGGTCATTTATTATTTTTTTTATTTTGATCACTGAGATAGATTATATCTCAGTGATCAAAATGCACTTTGGAACGAATCTGCCGGCCGGCAGATTCGGCGGGCGCACTGCACATGCGCCCGCCATTTTGGAAGATGGCGGCGCCCAGGGAGAAGACGGACGGGACCCCGGCTGGATCGGTAAGTATGATGGGGTGGGGGGGACCACGGGGGGGGATCGGAGCACGGGGGGTGGATCGGAGCACGGGGGGGGGGGGGGAATCGGAGCGCTGGAGGAGTGGAACGGAGCACGGGGGGGCTGGAATGGAGCACGGGGGGGCTGGAATGGAGCACGGGGGGTGGAACGGAGCACCGGGGGGGTGGATCGGAGTGCAGGGGGGGTGATTGGAGCACGGGGGGGTGATTGGAGCACGGGGGGAGCGGACAAGAGCACGGGGGGGAGCGGAGCACTGGACGGAGGGGAGCCGGAGCAGTGTACCGGCCAGATCGGGGGGCTGCGGGGGCGATCGGTGGGGTGGGGTGGGGGCACATTAGTATTTCCAGCCATGGCCGATGATATTTCAGCATCGGCCATGGCTGGATTGTAATATTTCACCCGTTATAATAGGTGAAATATTACAAATCGCTCTGATTGGCAGTTTCACTTTCAACAGCCAATCAGAGCGATCGTAGCCACGAGGGGGTGAAGCCACCCCCCCTGGGCTAAACTACCACTCCCCCTGTCCCTGCAGATCGGGTGAAATGGGAGTTAACCCTTTCACCCGGCCTGCAGGGATGCGATCTTTCCATGACGCCGCATAGGCGTCATGGGTCGGATTGGCACCGACTTTCATGACGCCTACGTGGCGTCATGGGTCGGGAAGGGGTTAAGTCACGGCGTGGTGAACTATAAAAAGAAAAAAAAAAGCTCACTATTTTAAGAGGTTAATCATCTTCTTTGGAAAAGAAAAACAATACATCAATCTATTAATACAGAATATTTGCTACCTTGAATTTTACATGTTCGTTATTTCTCATTTTTAGCCAGCAGATGGCGCATGTATCATTACATACAGTTTTTGATTGCTATTTTCTATCCTTCACCACTAGATGGCGCCGCTAATAGTATACACTTGTTTCTGAATTCCCCACTTTCACCACTAGATGGCGATTTTATCATTTCTTTTATTTCATTACTTCCAATCTTTCTCCAGCAGATGGCGGCATTGTTATTGCAAATAATAATAAACTTATTCTTTTTTCTGCTTCAGTCAAATTAATGTAATTTCCGTTATTAAATGGCCTCAAAACCCAATTTGTCCTTATACCTAATATCAGATATATCCTAAAATCATGTTGTCCACCATTGTTACCGAGGAAAGATAATAAGGTTAGATAGGGTATAACTTTTTTGCTGGCTTCTCCAATATACCCAGCAGCACAGAGTGTTTCAGAGGAAAACCGTTCTGTGGATCCCGTCACCGGTATTGGTAGCCGCTGCGCTCGTTTACTTCTTAACTTTTCGTCCGTCTCTAGAGGAGATAAATATTGACGAACCGATCACATGCCATGCGGACGTCCCTCTCCGGTGGCGAGACGTGGCGGTGATATTTTCTCTGCCCTCGCTGGGGCACGCGTGCTATTTTCTTTCCTTCTGACAGCTCCTCCGCTCTCTTCCTCCGAAGAAACTTTTGTAAATAACAATTTGTGCCACCTTGGGAAGAGCCGTGGTCGTCTGTATTAGTGGAACAGCTGGAGCTCGGAGCCGGGCTATCAGGAGGCGCATGTTCAAAGTGCTGCGTGTTTGATGAGGGCGCAACGGCGTGCTGTGTAATTGGATTTGTGTGCAGAACGTCTTGTCGGTGCGCTCAGTGTTTATCCCCGCAGCTACTCCGAGGCTGACGATCTGGAGTTGAGCCGTCTCAGATAATTAAAAAAAAAAAAAAACAACTCCTCGTTTCCTGGAGGACTCGATGTGTGCGTCTCCAACCAACACTCAATGTTTTTTTTTTTTTTTTTTAAATGCAGGTTGAAGACCAAAACATCCGCCAAATACGGTCTGTCCGCTCAGCCACGGCTCGTGGACATTATTGCTGCTGTCCCACCGCAGCACCGCAAAGTTCTTGTGCCAAAGTTAAAGGCGAAGCCCATCCGTACTGCCAGTGGGGTGAGAAACTACTATAATACTGCCCCTATGTACAAGAATATACTATAATACTGCACCCTATATACAAGAATATACTATAATACTGCCCCTATGTACAAGAATATAACTACTATAATACTGCTCCTATGTACAGTAATATAACTACTATAATACTGCCCCCTATGTACAAGAATATAACTACTATAATACTGCCCATATGTACAAGAATATAACTACTATAATACTGCCCATATGTACAAGAATATAACTACTATAATACTGCCCCCTATGTACAAGAATATAACTACTATAATACTGCCCCCTATGTACAAGAATATAACTACTATAATACTGCTCCTATGTACAAGAATATAACTACTATAATACTGCCCCTATGTACAGTAATATAACTACTATAATACTGCCCCTATGTACAAGAATATAACTACTATAATACTGCTCCTATGTACAAGAATATAAGTACTATAATACTGCCCCTATGTACAAGAATATAACTACTATAATACTGCTCCTATGTACAAGAATATAACTACTATAATACTGCCCCTATGTACAAGAATATAACTACTATAATACTGCCCCATGTACAAGAATATAACTACTATAATACTGCTCCTATGTACAAGAATATAACTACTATAATACTGCTCCTATGTACAAGAATATAACTACTATAATACTGCCCCTATGTACAAGAATATAACTACTATAATACTGCTCCTATGTACAAGAATATAACTACTATAATACTGCTCCTATATACAAGAATATAGCTACTATAATACTGCTCCCTATGTACAAGAAAATAACTACTATAATACTGCCCATATATACAAGAATATAACTACTATAATACTGCCCCCTATGTACAAGAAAATAACAGCTATAATACTGCTCCTATGTACAAGAATATAACTACTATAATACTGCTCCTATGTGCAAGAATATAACTACTATAATACTGCTCCTATGTACAAGAATATAACTACTATAATACTGCCCCCTATGTACAAGAATAACTACTATAATACTGCCTCTATGTACAAGAATAGAACTACTATAATACTGCCCCTATGTACAAGAATAGAACTACTATAATACTGCCCCTATGTACAAGAATATAACTACTATAATACTGCCCCTATGTACAAGAATATAACTACTATAATACTGCCCCTATGTACAAGAATAACTACTATAATACTGCCTCTATGTACAAGAATATAACTACTATAATACTGCCCCTATGTACAAGAATATAACTACTATAATACTGCCCCTATGTACAAGAATATAACTACTATAATACTGCCCCTATGTACAAGAATATAACTACTATAATACTGCTCCTATGTACAAGAATATAACTACTATAATACTGCCCCTATGTACAGGAATAGAACTACTATAATACTGCTCCTATGTACAAGAATAGAACTACTATAACCCCCTATGTACAAGAATATAACTACTATAATACTGCTCCTGTGTACAAGAATATAACTACTATAATACTGCCCCTATGTACAAGAATATAACTACTATAATACTGCTCCTATGTACAAGAATATAACTACTATAATACTGCCCCTATGTACAAGAATAGAACTACTATAATACTGCCCCTATGTACAAGAATATAACTACTATAATACTGCTCCTATGTACAAGAATATAACTACTATAATACTGCTCCTATGTACAAGAATATAACTACTATAATACTGCTCCTATGTACAAGAATATAACTACTATAATACTGCCCCTATGTACAAGAATAGAACTACTATAATACTGCCCCTATGTACAAGAATATAACTACTATAATACTGCTCCTATGTACAAGAATATAACTACTATAATACTGCTCCTATGTACAAGAATATAACTACTATAATACTGCTCCTATGTACAAGAATATAACTACTATAATACTGCTCCTATGTACAAGAATATAACTACTATAATACTGCTCCTATGTACAAGAATATAACTACTATAATACTGCCCCTATGTACAAGAATATAACTACTATAATACTGCCCCTATGTACAAGAATAGAACTACTATAATACTGCCCCTATGTACAAGAATATAACTACTATAATACTGCCCCTATGTACAAGAATATAACTACTATAATACTGCCCCTATGTACAAGAATATAACTACTATAATACTGCTCCTATGTACAAGAATATAACTACTATAATACTGCCCCTATGTACAGGAATAGAACTACTATAATACTGCTCCTATGTACAAGAATAGAACTACTATAACCCCCTATGTACAAGAATATAACTACTATAATACTGCTCCTGTGTACAAGAATATAACTACTATAATACTGCCCCTATGTACAAGAATATAACTACTATAATACTGCTCCTATGTACAAGAATATAACTACTATAATACTGCCCCTATGTACAAGAATAGAACTACTATAATACTGCCCCTATGTACAAGAATATAACTACTATAATACTGCTCCTATGTACAAGAATATAACTACTATAATACTGCTCCTATGTACAAGAATATAACTACTATAATACTGCTCCTATGTACAAGAATATAACTACTATAATACTGCTCCTATGTACAAGAATATAACTACTATAATACTGCCACCTATGTACAAGAATATAACTACTATAATACTGCTCCTATGTACAAGAATATAACTACTATAATACTGCCCCTATGTACAAGAATAGAACTACTATAATACTGCCCCTATGTACAAGAATATAACTACTATAATACTGCTCCTATGTACAAGAATATAACTACTATAATACTGCTCCTATGTACAAGAATATAACTACTATAATACTGCTCCTATGTACAAGAATATAACTACTATAATACTGCTCCTATGTACAAGAATATAACTACTATAATACTGCTCTTATGTACAAGAATATAACTACTATAATACTGCCCCTATGTACAAGAATATAACTACTATAATACTGCTCCTATGTACAATTATTCTTTTGTGTTCTGATGCAGATTGCGGTGGTTGCTGTCATGTGTAAGCCTCACCGATGTCCTCATATTAACTTCACTGGAAACATCTGTGTGTAAGTTTATTGTTCTGTCGTCCTTTGGATTTCGTTTTCTTTTATGTTCTGACCAAACACACTTGAATTATCCCTTTACTGCATGCAGATTGCATAGTGGTGGAAGGGAAACCTGGCACTGTATATGTGTATTGTGTGTGTGTATGTATACATATATATATATATATATATATATATATATATATATATATATATATATATATATATATATATATATATATATATATATATATATATATATATATATATATATATATATATATATATATAATCAACAGAATCTAACTCCAAGTAAATCAAACTTCTGTGAAATCAAACTGTCCACTTAGGAAGCAACACTGATTGACAATCAATTTCACATGCTGTTGTGCAAATGGAATAGACAATAGATGGAAATTATTGGCAATTATCAAGACCCCCTCAATAAAGGAGTGGTTCTGCAGGTGGGGACCACAGACCACATCTCAGTACCAATGCTTTCTGGCTGATGTTTTGGTCACTTTTGAATGTTGGTTGTGCTTTCACACTCGTGGTAGCATGAGACGGACTCTACAACCCACACAAGTGGCTCAGGTGGTGCAGCTCATCCAGGATGGCACATCAATGTGAGCTGTGGCAAGAAGGTTTGCTGTCTGTCAGTGTAGTGTCCAGAGGCTGGAGGTGCTACCAGGAGACAGGCCAGTACACCAGGAGACATGGAGGGGGCCGTAGGAGGGCAGCAACCCAGCAGCAGGACACCTACCTCAGCCTTTGTGCAAGGAGGAACAGAAGGAGCACTGCCAGAGCCCTGCAAAATGACCTCCAGCAGGCCACAAATGTTCATGTGTCTGCACAAACGGTTAGAAACCGACTCCATGAGGATGGTCTGAGTGCCCGGCGTCCACAGATGGGGGTTGGGCTCACAGCCCAACACCGTGCAGGATGCTTGGCGTTTGCCACAAAACACCAAAATTGGCAAATTCAAAACTGGCGCCCTGTGCTCTGCACAGATGAAAGCAGGTTCACACTGAGCACATGTGACAGACGTGACAGAGTCTGGAGACGCCGTGGAGAGCGATCTGCTGCCTGCAACATCCTTCTGCATGACCGGTTTGGCAGTGGGTCAGTAATGGTGTGGGGTGGCATTTATTTGGAGGGCCGCACAGCCCTCCATGTGCTCACCAGAGGTAGCCTGACCACCATTAGGTACCGAGATGAGATCCTCAGACCCCTTGTGAGACCATATGCTGGTGCGGTTGGCCCTGTGTTCCTCCTAATGCAGGACAATGCCAGACCTCATGTGGCTGGAGTGTGTCAGCAGTTCCTGCAAGATGAAGGCATTGAAGCTATGGACTGGCCGCCCATTCCCCAGACCTGAATCCGATTGAGCACATCTGGGACATCATGTCTCACTCCATCCACCAATGTCACGTTGCACCAGACTGTCCAGGAGTTGGTGGATGCTTTAAGTCCAGGTCTGGGAGGAGATCCCTCAGGAGACCATCCGCCGCCTCATCAGGAGCATGCCCAGGCGTTGTAGGGAGATCATACAGGCACATGGAGGCCACACACTACTGAGCTAATTTATGGGTGCATTGCTCCAGAAGAATGAGCTGGACATAGCATAACGTGCTGGTGACTACAACGTGCTGGTGACTGCAAGGGGCTGGTGACTGCAAGGGGCTGGTGACTGCAAGGGGCTGGTGACTGCAAGGGGCTGGTGACTGCAAGGGGCTGGTGACTGCAAGGGGCTGGTGACTGCAAGGGGCTGGTGACTGCAAGGGGCTGGTGACTGCAAGGGGCTGGTGACTGCAAGGGGCTGGTGACTGCAAGGGGCTGGTGACTGCAAGGGGCTGGTGACTGCAAGGGGCTGGTGACTGCAAGGGGCTGGTGACTGCAAGGGGCTGGTGACTGCAAGGGGCTGGTGACTGCAAGGGGCTGGTGACTACAACGTGTTGGGCACTACAACGTGCTGGTGACTACCACGGCACTTTGCAATTTTCACTCAGCAAATTCCACTGGTGCTTTGTTTTTGGAAAACACTCATGGAGTCAAAATTGTCCCTACACCTGTCAATAAATCTCCAGAGGGGTGAAATTTCCAAAATGGGGTCACTTGAGGGGGTACTCTGCTTTTCTATCACTTAGGGGCTCTGTATATGGAGTTCACCAGCTATTCTAGGAAAAGTAGTACTGTACAGCCACATATGGGGTATTGCCACGTTCAGCAGAATTTATGGGACACATTTTATGCCATTTTTACCCATTTCCCAGTGTGAAAATGTAGATTTGGAGATGAAACAATATTATTGTGGTAAAAGTAAAAATGTACATATTTTTTCTTCATTGCCCAATGGTTTAAAATTCTGTGACACCCCTGTGGTGTCAATGTAATCACTACACCCCTAGATGAATTCCTCAAGAAGTGTAGATTCCAAAATGGAATCACTTGTTGGGGGGAGGTGGTTTCCACTGTTTTGGCGTTTTAGGGGCTCTCCAAATATGACAATGCATCCGGAATCTATTCCAGACAAAATTTAGGTCCAGAATTCAGTTGGCGCTCTTTCCCTTCTGAGCCCTGATGTGCGCTCAAACAGTAGTTTTCCTCACATATGTAGTATCCTTTGCTCAGGAGATATTGCCCAAAAATTGTATGGTCTTTTTTTCTCCTGTTACCTTGTGAAAATGAAAAATTTGGGGAAAAACCAACATTTTTGTGGGAATAATGAATTTTTTCATTTTCAGAGCTCAACATTATAAAATTCTGTGAAGCATTTGTGGGTTTAAGGTGCTCACCACACATCTAGATAAGTTCCTTGAGGAGTATAGTTTCCAAAATGGGATCACTTCTGGGGGATTTGCACAGTTTAAGCATATGAGGGGCTCTCTAGACGCGTCTATCTGTTCCAGCCAAATTTGCGCTTCAAAAGACAAATAGCGCTCATTTTCTTCTAAGCCCTGCCGTGCGCCCAAACAGTAATTTTCCCCCACATTTTGGTTATCTGAGTATTCACGAGATATTGTACAGCAAATTGTATGGTCCATTTTCTCCTGTTACCCTTGTGAAAATGAAAAAGCTAAAGCAACATTTTTGTGGGAAAAAGTAACATTTTCATTTTTTCATTTTGCATTGCTTTAGTTCCTGTGAAACACCTGAAGGGTGAATAAACTTCTTGAATTTGGTTTTGAGGACTTTGAGGGGTCCATTTTTTTTTTTTTAGAATGGAGTCACTTTTGGGTATTTTCTGTCATACAGGTCCCCCAAAGTCACTTTAAATGTAATGTGGTCCCTAAAAAATGGTTTTGTAAATTTTGTGAGAAAAATGAGAAATTGTTGCTCAAGTTTTAACACTTCTAACTTCCTAACAAAAAAATAAAATGTTTAAAAAAAGTATATGGATTTGGGAAATGTTATTTATTAAACATTGTATGTGATATAACTCAGGTTTAAGGGCATAAACATGAAAAATTAATTTTTTTTTAGAATTTTCAAAATTTTGGGCAAAATTCCAATATTTTCACAAATAAATGCCAAAAATATCTGCCTAAATCTATCATGAAGTACGATATAAAAAAAAAAAAAAGTCTCCGAATCAGTGGGATCCGTTGAATTGTTCCAGAGTTATTACATCATAGAGTGATTCTGGTCAAAAAAATGAAAACAGGCTCAGTGTGAAGGGGTTAAAGGTGGAAAAAGTTCTGAACTGATTCTTCTTTGTCTGATTTTAGTTTGTTGTGTTCCTGTGTAGTGAAGGCCCTTAATGCAGTTTTTGATCCCAGGTTACCAGTGTTGTGACTTGTAAGGTCCGATGTATTTCCACCTTTCCACGGCCTCGTCCACATATAGTCACTATATTGCTTGTGGTTTAAAAATCAGAAGGTGAAAAGCAATTCTCACTTTCACATGTAAAGAAGGAGCAACATCTGCATAGAAGCCATCAGAGATCAGCCAACGTGTTTTAAAGGGGTTTGTCAGCCAATAAAAAGTAGTTGTTATATACATTTAATTTACTCATAAACTGTATTTCCTCTGAACATACATTACTAATCCTGTACTGATCCTGAGTTACATCCTGTATTATACCCCAGAGCTGCACTCACTATTCTGCTGGTGCAGTCACTGTGTACATACATTACATTACTGATCCTGAGTTACATCCTGTATTATACCCCAGAGCCGCACTCACTATTCTGCTGGTGCAGTGACTGTGTACATACATTACATTACTGATCCTGAGTTGCATCCTGTATTATACCCCAGAGCTGCACTCACTATTCTGCTGGTGCAGTCACTGTGTACATACATTACATTACTGATCCTGAGTTGCGTCCTGTATTATACCCCAGAGCTGCACTCACTATTCTGCTGGTGCAGTCACTATGTACATACATTACATTACTGATCCTGAGTTGCATCCTGTATTATACTCCAGAGCTGCACTCACTATTCTGCTGGTGCAGTCACTGTGTACATACATTACTAATCCTGTACTGATCCTGAGTTACATCCTGTATTATACCCCAGAGCTGCACTCACTATTCTGCTGGTGCAGTCACTGTGTACATACATTACATTACTGATCCTGAGTTACATCCTGTATTATACCCCAGAGCCGCACTCACTATTCTGCTGGTGCAGTCACTGTGTACATACATTACATTACTGATCCTGAGTTGCATCCTGTATTATACCCCAGAGCTGCACTCACTATTCTGCTGGTGCAGTCACTGTGTACATACATTACATTACTGATCCTGAGTTACATCCTGTATTATACCCCAGAGCTGCACTCACTAGTCTGCTGGTGCAGTCACTGTGTACATACATTACATTACTGATCCAGAGTTACCTCCTGTATTATACTCCAGAGCTGCACTCACTATTCTGCTGGTGCAGTCACTGTGTACATACATTACATTACTGATCCTGAGTTACATCCTGTATTATACCCCAGAGCTGCACTCACTATTCTGCTGGTGCAGTCACTGTGTACATACATTACATTACTGATCCTGAGTTACATCCTGTATTATACCCCAGAGCCGCACTCACTATTCTGCTGGTGCAGTGACTGTGTACATACATTACATTACTGATCCTGAGTTGCATCCTGTATTATACCCCAGAGCTGCACTCACTATTCTGCTGGTGCAGTCACTGTGTACATACATTACATTACTGATCCTGAGTTGCATCCTGTATTATACCCCAGAGCTGCACTCACTATTCTGCTGGTGCAGTCACTATGTACATACATTACATTACTGATCCTGAGTTGCATCCTGTATTATACTCCAGAGCTGCACTCACTATTCTGCTGGTGCAGTCACTGTGTACATACATTACTAATCCTGTACTGATCCTGAGTTACATCCTGTATTATACCCCAGAGCTGCACTCACTATTCTGCTGGTGCAGTCACTGTGTACATACATTACATTACTGATCCTGAGTTACATCCTGTATTATACCCCAGAGCCGCACTCACTATTCTGCTGGTGCAGTCACTGTGTACATACATTACATTACTGATCCTGAGTTGCATCCTGTATTATACCCCAGAGCTGCACTCACTATTCTGCTGGTGCAGTCACTGTGTACATACATTACATTACTGATCCTGAGTTACATCCTGTATTATACCCCAGAGCTGCACTCACTAGTCTGCTGGTGCAGTCACTGTGTACATACATTACATTACTGATCCAGAGTTACCTCCTGTATTATACTCCAGAGCTGCACTCACTATTCTGCTGGTGCAGTCACTGTGTACATACATTACATTACTGATCCTGAGTTACATCCTGTATTATACCCCAGAGCTGCACTCACTATTCTGCTGGTGCAGTCACTGTGTACATACATTACATTACTGATCCTGAGTTACATCCTGTATTATACCCCAGAGCCGCACTCACTATTCTGCTGGTGCAGTGACTGTGTACATACATTACATTACTGATCCTGAGTTGCATCCTGTATTATACCCCAGAGCTGCACTCACTATTCTGCTGGTGCAGTCACTGTGTACATACATTACATTACTGATCCTGAGTTGCATCCTGTATTATACCCCAGAGCTGCACTCACTATTCTGCTGGTGCAGTCACTATGTACATACATTACATTACTGATCCTGAGTTGCATCCTGTATTATACTCCAGAGCTGCACTCACTATTCTGCTGGTGCAGTCACTGTGTACATACATTACTAATCCTGTACTGATCCTGAGTTACATCCTGTATTATACCCCAGAGCTGCACTCACTATTCTGCTGGTGCAGTCACTGTGTACATACATTACATTACTGATCCTGAGTTACATCCTGTATTATACCCCAGAGCCGCACTCACTATTCTGCTGGTGCAGTCACTGTGTACATACATTACATTACTGATCCTGAGTTGCATCCTGTATTATACCCCAGAGCTGCACTCACTATTCTGCTGGTGCAGTCACTGTGTACATACATTACATTACTGATCCTGAGTTACATCCTGTATTATACCCCAGAGCTGCACTCACTAGTCTGCTGGTGCAGTCACTGTGTACATACATTACATTACTGATCCAGAGTTACCTCCTGTATTATACTCCAGAGCTGCACTCACTATTCTGCTGGTGCAGTCACTGTGTACATACATTACATTACTGATCCTGAGTTACATCCTGTATTATACCCCAGAGCTGCACTCACTATTCTGCTGGTGCAGTCACTGTGTACATACATTACATTACTGATCCTGAGTTACATCCTGTATTATACCCCAGAGCCGCACTCACTATTCTGCTGGTGCAGTGACTGTGTACATACATTACATTACTGATCCTGAGTTGCATCCTGTATTATACCCCAGAGCTGCACTCACTATTCTGCTGGTGCAGTCACTGTGTACATACATTACATTACTGATCCTGAGTTGCATCCTGTATTATACCCCAGAGCTGCACTCACTATTCTGCTGGTGCAGTCACTATGTACATACATTACATTACTGATCCTGAGTTGCATCCTGTATTATACTCCAGAGCTGCACTCACTATTCTGCTGGTGCAGTCACTGTGTACATACATTACTAATCCTGTACTGATCCTGAGTTACATCCTGTATTATACCCCAGAGCTGCACTCACTATTCTGCTGGTGCAGTCACTGTGTACATACATTACATTACTGATCCTGAGTTACATCCTGTATTATACCCCAGAGCCGCACTCACTATTCTGCTGGTGCAGTCACTGTGTACATACATTACATTACTGATCCTGAGTTGCATCCTGTATTATACCCCAGAGCTGCACTCACTATTCTGCTGGTGCAGTCACTGTGTACATACATTACATTACTGATCCTGAGTTACATCCTGTATTATACCCCAGAGCTGCACTCACTAGTCTGCTGGTGCAGTCACTGTGTACATACATTACATTACTGATCCAGAGTTACCTCCTGTATTATACTCCAGAGCTGCACTCACTATTCTGCTGGTGCAGTCACTGTGTACATACATTACATTACTGATCCTGAGTTACATCCTGTATTATACCCCAGAGCTGCACTCACTATTCTGCTGGTGCAGTCACTGTGTACATACATTACATTACTGATCCTGAGTTGCATCCTGTATTATACCCCAGAGCTGCACTCACTATTCTGCTGGTGCAGTCACTGTGTACATACATTACATTACTGATCCTGAGTTACATCCTGTATTATACCCCAGAGCTGCACTCACTATTCTGCTGGTGCAGTCACTGTGCACATACATTACATTACTGATCCTGAGTTACATCCTGTATTATACCCCAGAGCTGCACTCACTATTCTGCTGGTGCAGTCACTGTGTACATACATTACATTACTGATCCTGAGTTACATCCTGTATTATACACAGAGCTGCACTCACTATTCTGCTGTTGCAGTCACTGTGTACATACATTACATTACTGATCCTGAGATACATCCTGTATTATACCCCAGAGCTGCACTCACTATTCTGCTGGTGCAGTCACTGTGTACATACATTACATTACTGATCCTGAGATACATCCTGTATTATACCCCAGAGCTGCACTCACTATTCTGCTGGTGCAGTCACTGTGTACATACATTACATTACTGATCCTGAGTTACATCCTGCATTATATCCCAGAGCTGCACTCACTATTCTGCTGGTGCAGTCACTGTGTACATACATTACATTACTGATCCTGAGTTACATCCTGTATTATCCTCCAGAGCTGCACTCACTATTCTGCATACAGTATTGATCATGGCTCTGTATGTCTTCTGCTACAGGTATTGCCCAGGAGGTCCGGACTCTGATTTTGAGTACTCCACACAGTCATACACAGGATATGAGGTATGCTTCCAGGTCTTTTTTTAACCCCTTCCTGCAGTGTGTGTAATATTACATCCTATTTTGCTTCCCCATGTGTGGAGCAGACTCAGCAATTCTTCATACCGGGCAAATGGCGGCTGTGTTATACATTCGTCTTCTGCCTGTTAGAGCAGTGTATGGAGCCTGCCCCGACTGCTGCTGTTACGTCTATTGATATTACTGTTCCTTTTTCATCTTGTCCCCATCTCTGTACAGCCGACCTCCATGCGTGCTATCCGGGCCCGGTACGACCCTTTCCTGCAGACAAGACATAGAGTTGAACAGGTACATTTTTACTTTTATAATCTCTTATGCCCCCTTTCCATGTCCGTTTTTTATGTCCGTGTCTGTATTTTATGCACATACATACGCACACCCATTGTATTCAGTGGTGGTGCGCACATGTCAGGTTTTTCCCACAGACCGTGATTCCATGTACAAAACTCAGACATGTCCTTTTTTTTTTTTTTTTTGAACACCATGGACAAAATGCGTGCTGCTCACTGATGACAGACAGGTGACATCCTGAGAAAATCAGTACAGTTATCACTGTTCCCAGCTGCCGGGTACTGAATGCAGCTGTCATCATTGTCGACTGGTCTCCCTTCGATCAGCGAAACCAGGAGACGCTGATGGGAGTTGGAGTCAGCACCCTCTGTGTTTGTATATTGTGTATTAAATAAATAATTTAAAAAAAAATGCTGTTTTGGTCCCCACCTTCATTTTCCTAACCAGCTGAGGGAAAGCCGACAGTTCTGAGATGATGATATTATTCTGGGAAGGGGCCAATAGAAATAAAAGTTTTCAGCCTATTACTATCCACTAACATCTGTTTGCTTAAACCTTTACTGGTTATTATAGGCGAGACCCCAAGAAAATGACCTGGGGTTCTCCCTATATTTACCAACCAGCGAAGGCTAAACAGCTGTGAACTGATATTAATAGGCTGGGAAGGGGTCATGGATTTTGTCCCCCTCCCAGACTAAGAACATTAGCCTTCAGGTGCCCCAGAAATGGCGCATCCATCAGATGCGCTAACTCTGGCGCTTAGCTTCGGCTCTTTAATATTCAGTAAAGGCTACGCAAACAACTGTGAGCTGAAATTAATAGGCTGGGAACCTTTATGGCTATTGGCCCCTTCCCAGAATATTAACATCAGCTGTCGGCTTTCTCTCAACTGGTTATGGAAACTACGGGGGACCCCATGCCATTTTTATTTATTTAAACAAATACAAGTACAGAAAAGAGCATGCATTGCACTGATTAAAAATCACACTGACATATTTCTATCGTTCCATCTTCTATATATCTTCTAAATGTTCCTCAACGTCATCTCTATCCTTGAACATCTTTAAAGGGAACCTGTCAGCAGGATTGTGCTCAGTAACCTACAGATAGTGTCAGGTCGGCGCCGTTATACTGATTACAATCATACCTTGTTTTCAGTTTTGAGTTAATGATATGCTCGTGCTCCGGGGCGGCCTGTTGGGGGGGACTTCATGTGGTGTTCTGATTAGCTATTCATACTGAATACTGCTGACAGGTACAGTGGGGAAAAAAGTCTTTATCCAGCCACCAATTGTGCAAGTTCTCCCACTGAAGATGAGAGCGGCCTGTAATTGACATCACAGGTGACCACAACTATGAGAGTCACAATGAGAAAACAAATCCAGAAAATCACCGCGTCTGATTTGGGAAGATTTATTTTGCAAATTATGGTGGAAAATTAGTATTTGGTCACCTAAAAACATGCAAGATTTCTGTCTCTCACAGACCTGTAACTTCGTCTTTAAGAGGCTCCTCTGTCCTCCACTCATTACCTGTAGTAATGGCACCTGTTTAAACTTGTTTTCAGTATAAAAGACTCCTGTCCACAACCTCAGTCACACTCCAAACTCCACTATGGTGAAGACCAAAGAGCCGTCGAAAGTCACCAGAAACAAATTTGTAGCCCTTCATCAGGCTAAGAAAACTGAATCTGCAATAGGCAGGCAGCTTGGTGTGATGGAATAAACTGTGGGAGCAATAATAAGAAAATGGAAGACATACAAGACCACTGATAATCTCCCTCGATCTGGGGCTCCAAGCAAGATCTCATCCCATGGGATCAGAATGATCACAAGAACGGTGAGCAAAAATCCCAGAACCACGCGGGGGGACCTAGTGAATGACCTGCATAGAGCTGGGACCAATGTAACAAGGCCTACCATAAGTAACACACTACGCCACCATGGACTCAGATCCTGCAGTGCCAGACGTGTCCCACTGCTTATGCCAGTACACGTCCGGGCCCGTCAGAAGTTTGCTGCAGAGCATTTGGATTATCCAGAAAAGTATTGGTAGAATGTCACATGGTCTGATGAAACCAAAGTAGAACTGTTTGGTAGAAACAAAACTCATCGTGTTTGGAGGAGACAGAATGCTGAGTTGCATCCACAGAACACCATACCTACTGTGAAGCATGAGGGTGGCAACATCATGCTCTGGGGCTGTTTCTCTGCAAAGGGGCCAGGACGACTGATCCGTGTACATGAAAGAATGAATGGGGCCATGTATCGTGAGATTTTGAGTGCAAACCTTTCATCAGCAAGGGCATTGAAGATGAAATGTGGATGGGTCTTTCAGCATGATAATGATCCCAAGCACACCGCCAGGGCAACGAAGGAGTGGGTTCATAAGAAGCATTTCAAGGTCCTGGAGTGGCCTAGCCAGTCTCCAGATCTCAACCCTATAGAAACCTTTGGAGGGAGTTGAAAGTCCGTGTTGCCCAGCGACAGGCCCAAAACATCACTGCTCTAGAGGAGATCTGCATGGAGGAATGGGCCAACATACCAACAACAGTGTGTGGCAACCTTGTGAAGACTTACAGAAAACGTTTGACCTCTGTCATTGCCAACAAAGGATAGATAGCAAAATATTCAGATGAACTTTTCTTAATGACCAAATACTTATTTTCCACCACAGTTTGCAAAATAAATCTTCCCAAATCAGACGCGGGGATTTTCTGGATTTGTTTTCTCATTGTGACTCTCATAGTTGTGGTCACCTATGATGTCAATTACAGGCCGCTCTCATCTTCATAAGTGGGAGAACTTGCACAATTGGTGGCTGACTAAATACTTTTTTCCCCCACTGTAACTGATCCCTCAGTGACCGATTGCCAATAGATGCTACTGTGCAGGCCCGGCTGGCGCCATTTTAGTGATAGTTTTTTTTTCTTTAGCAAGATGGCGGCGCCTGCGCAGTATCATCTATCAGCGATCCGATAGATGCTACTGCGCAGGTGTTGTCGCCGCCATCTTGGAGAAGGCATTTTTTTTCCTTTAGCAAGATGGCTAAATACTGTAAAATAGGTAGTTTTATACCTGGTGGTCTAGTGTAAGATAGGTAGTCTTATACCTGGTGGTCTAGTGTAAAATAGGTAGTCTTATACCTGCTGGTCTTGTCTCAGATAGGTAGTTTTATACCTGGTGGTCTAGTGTCATATAGGTAGTTTTATATCTGGAGGTCTAGTGTCATATAGGTAGTTTTATACCTGGTGCTCTAGTGTAAGATAGGTAGTTTTATACCTGGTGGTCTAGTGTCATATAGGTAGTTTTATATCTGGAGGTCTAGTGTCATATAGGTAGTTTTATACCTGGTGCTCTAGTGTAAGATAGGTAGTTTTATACCTGGTGGTCTAGTGTCATATAGGTAGTTTTATATCTGGTGCTCTAGTGTAAGATAGGTAGTTTTATATCTGGAGGTCTAGTGTCATATAGGTAGTTTTATACCTGGTGGTCTAGTGTCATATAGGTAGTTTTATACCTGGTGGTCTAGTGTAAGATAGGTAGTTTTATATCTGGTGGTCTAGTGTAAGATAGGGGGGTTTACACTTGATGGTCCAGGACTTCAGTGACAGGCCATGGTGTCAGATGAAGAAAGTTTAGGAAGGCCGGAAACACACCGTCATTTTTGGACAAATCCATCTTTTGGCTTTTTTTGATTAGTAATTGATCTTATTTTTTCCAGACCTTTGTTTGCCCGGAGAAGGGAATAATTACTGTGTAATATGATCGTAATCTAAGAAGTCTTGTCGTGGGGTCTCGTAATTTCACATCATTTCCTTCTCTGCAGCTGTCGCTCGTCGCGGAGCAAATATGTATGAAATGGTTTTTATTTTTCCTCCCGGGGGATAATTGTGTCGGCTACTAATGACCTGAATGGCGAAACTCCGCTCATTAATTAATTACCGCCGTGGTGTTTTCTACATTACAGCTCAAGCAGCTCGGGCACAGCGTGGACAAGGTGGAGTTCATCGTCATGGGGGGCACATTCATGGCCCTTCCAGAAGAGTATCGAGATTACTTCATCCGCAACCTGCACGACGCCCTGTCCGGGCACACCTCCAACAGCGTGGCCGAGGCAGTACGGTACGAGGCAGAATGGCCGGCATCTTTATCATTTGCTTTTCCTGCAACATTTTGTATATAATTTTGGGGGGGAACGATAAAACCGTACGCACGGATTCGCTCGCCATGCGAGATCGTGACTCTCTGCTTTAGGTTAAGACTCATTAGCGAAAACTTGTGCCAGTTTTAAAAATGTTTAGTGTTGAAGGCACTCGCTCCGGTGTTGTTCTTCTGTGCTGCTCCGGTGTTGTTCTTCTTCTTCTGTGCCGCCCCGTGTCCTTTTTTCTGTGCCCCTCCCGTGTCCTTTTTTTCTGTGCCGCTGCCGTGTCCTTTTTTCTGTGCCCCTCCCGTGTCCTTTTTCTGTGCCCCTCCCGTGTCCTTTTTCTGTGCCCCTCCCGTGTCCTTTTTCTGTACCCCTCCCATGTCCTTTTTTTTCTGTGCCGCTCCCGTGTCTTTTTTTCTGTGCCGCTCCCGTGTCCTTTTTTCTGTGCCGCTCCCGTGTCCTTTTTTTCTGTGCCGCTCCTATGTCCTTTTTTTCTGTGCCCCTCCAGCGTCCTTCTTCTGTGCCGCTCCTGTGCCCTTCTTCTGTGCCGCTCCTGTGCCCTTCTTCTGTGCCGCTCCCGTGCCCTTCTTCTGTGCCGCTCCCGTGCCATTCTTCTGTGCCGCTCCCGTGCCCTTCTTCTGTAATGCCCCCGTGTTCCTCTCCGTCGTTCCAGCTTTTCTCTGTAATTCACGGAAGGTATCAGAAAATTGTCGTTTTACTTCCTCTCCGTTACAGCAGCCCTAACCCGCCCTCTGCCCATTTTGGACAAGCCAGAAGGGTGCAGTGTTGTGTTAACAGGGCCACCACCAGAGCACCTTGGCATAGTGGAATGGTAGGAGACAAATGACGTCTGGAAGTTACCTTTTGTAAAGTGGCAGAGTGGCGCAAAAGATTACTAGAGCGAGTCTAGCGAGATGAGACGCTTTTGGTGATTTTTTTTTTGCAATATCTTTCTCGCCATTTCTTTGGAAACGTGAAGTTGAACATATGAACAGCGAGTCATTTCAACCTCGCAGCGCATGCGATCATTCTTTTTTCGAGTTTATTTAGCGCTTTTCCAGGCGGGTTACAAGTTGGGATCCGCCTGCGAATGTCTTCTTGTGCACACACGTCTGCCCATATAGAAGAAAAGATGTACTCCAGCGGAGACTTGCCCCATAGTTTGCATCGATTTCTAAATTGAACTATAGCACATTAATCCGTCCGGAAGCACAGAACAGAGAAAAGACCCACATTTTTCTGCATTTTTACATCACGTCGACAGAGCAGCAACTTCTCTTCCGATCTTTTGACGAGGTGTGTTTGCTGATGTCATGCTGATTGACAGCCAGCTCCTCACTGCCTAGCTATGGGAAGTCAGCTGTCAATCAGCATGACGACAACAGCAACGCTCTGTTAACAGAGCAGCCTGGAAGAGGAAGAAAATCAGCGGCAGGAGCGGTCTGTGATTGCTCTTAGTCTGTGCCGGATAAAACAGACAGGTAGGTAGAAAATACCTGCCCTTCTGTTCTTAGGCCCATAGTAAAAAAATAAATTAATCTCGGAAAACCCCTTTAAATTAGT
This sequence comes from Ranitomeya imitator, assembly GCF_032444005.1. NCBI lineage: Eukaryota > Metazoa > Chordata > Amphibia > Anura > Dendrobatidae > Ranitomeya > Ranitomeya imitator. The sequence continues at coordinate 685,717,026 of NC_091286.1, forward strand.
GGACAATCCCTTGTAAAGTGCAAAGCTGAGGAACAGGTTCCGTTCCCCCTCCCCACAGTGTCTTCAGTTCATGTGCCGGATTCAATGGAAGGAACCTGTCAGCAAGTTGTGACAAATAGAAGTGGTATGGTTGGTATGGTATGTACGGGCGCTTGTCCCTCAATATAAATGATACCTTACTTGCATAGATCTGATGTGCCTGTAATGAAAAATGTAGCATTAAAGCCATATGCAAATAAGGCTGGAAGTGCACTTGGGGCGGGTCAGTGCACTTAGAAAAAGCAGTTATCTTCCCTTGTGCACTGAATGAAAAGTTGCTAAATTTTTGCACACAGTAACTTATTAGATATTTAGCGCAGAAGAATGGCGTGCAGGCGGTGATGAGTTACATTCATTGACTCCTATAGATGGGTTGTAGGCATGCCCTGTTACCTGTACAGAGGTCATTGTGCAGGGAGGGGAGAGGATGTGAGATAAATCATTATTTATTGGGATTGGTTGGTTACTCCCCAGGTTCTACAACCAAACACTTCCTATATTTGATGTCAGGCTGTTATAGGTACTTCCTCTTTGGTTATATAGATTTTTTTTTTTAATTGATTTTTGCATGAATTGCTCAGGACTTTGAGTTTGTTTCCGATCTCGGGTCATTGTATAGATTCTTTTATTCTTTAGTTGAGATGAGTGAAACGTGTAACTTTTAGAAAGGTTTCTATCAATAATCATTTCTTCGGGGTGGTAGAAATTCTAAGGTGGGAGTAGTTTCTAAAAGTGAACGTGCCGAATAAATAGGCATTGATGGAGATGTAACCCATTTGCAATTAAGACATAGAATAAAAATGGCGCCATGTGCTCTGAGCTAGACATTGTGGCAGCATGGAAGATGGCAAGATATGAAAGTCTCACCGCTTCCCATCAAGGGCACCTCCATGGTCAGAAGTTTTGTCACTTGCCTCTAAATTTGCGAAGAGCATGATCAGAATGACCTTCCATGTTGTCAGATGTTGCCACCGCCACATGAGCAAATGGAGCGAGCAGGGTAGTTCTGCCAATATTACTAAAACGTCGCGTTTTGAGCCGAGACGTCACAAGCTCATCAACCGGCGACACCTTCAAGCCTTTGGAGAAATCCATCCCTTTTATCTGACTGCAAGCTGATAATCATTTTAGAACGGACAGTTTGGACAGGAGCAGAAAACCGTATTCTTTGTCTGACCCCACACTGTGTTCCTGTTGAGGAACCACACCAATGGGTTTTCGGAAAGAAGGGGCTGGTAGAAGATGATGATCTGCTTTTCATCCAGAAGATGAAAATGCTCCACTACGAAGAAAAACGCCCCAAACCCCAAGTCCAATGCATTGAACACAGAAAGAGTTATGATAAGGATTCTGAAGAAGATTGACCTCATGGTGGACGAATTCCTGTTGAGGAACCACATTGAAGGGTTTTCTGAAAGCAGGGACTGGAAAAAGATGATGATCTGCTTTTCATCCAGAAGATGAAAATGCTCCACTACGAAGAAAAACGCCCCAAACCCCAAGTCCAATGCATTGAACACAGAAAGAGTTATGATCAGGATTCTGAAGAAGATTGACCTCATGGTGGAAGCATTCCTGTTGAGGAACCACATTGAAGGGTTTTCTGAAAGCAGGGACTGGAAAAAGATGATTACCGTATCTGCTTTTCATCCAGAAGATGAAGGTGCTCCACCAGGAAGAAAAATAAAGACCATGATCCCCAAGTCCATTGCACCAAAAACACAAAAAGTTGTGACCAGGACGCTGAAGAAAATTGACCTCATCGTGGAGGAACAATGGTGAAGTGCAACCCAAAACAGCTCTAGAAGACAAGCCGCTACAGTAATGATGATACCACGAAGGCATGTTTCTAGCTACTATGACACATGGATGGAAGTGGCCTTGACAATGATGACAATATGTAAACCATTCCATCTGCTGAGAACTTGATATCTGGGATTCCATGGTCTTCTGTCACCCGAACTTGCTATGCTAACGTTGGCTTCTGCAAGTGTTTGAGGTGGTCTTCTACATAGCTGCTGGGGTTATGCTCAAGGACTTTCATCTGACTGAATCTTGGATATGAGATTTTTTTGCCATCTCTGCCGGATGAATTGAACTCTGCATCCCATTCCTACCACCATCATCGGCCATATTTATTACCGCAGGTGGACAAGTGCCGTACTGGTGCCATCATGGCGCGAGAGTGAGCCACTAGTGGTGATGCCAGTAATATATGGGAAGTGGCCACTGACTGATTGCAGCCGTCACATGCTGCCCACTATTAAATCGCTTTGGATCGGTGGAAAGAAGAGATAAATTATTAATGTTCTGTCTCTAGTGTTGAGCATTCCGATACCGCAAGTATCGGGTATCGGCCGATATTTGCGGTATCGGAATTCCGATACTGAATTCCGATACTTCCCGCGTATCGGATACCGGAATCGGAAGTTCCCAGAATTCAAATTGAACGCAGCAGCCAATGAGGAATGAATGAAAGTGTGGGCACATCCTGTTTAGCATGGTGGGCATGTAAGTACTGGCAAGGCTTGGATTGGCTGCTGAAATGATGTCACTCTGCACTATAAAAAAGCGCTGCCGCCATTTTGCGCTCACTCTGCTGTGATTTCAGTTAGGGACAGGACGCTGTGTTCTAACTGAGGGCCAGTTGAGCTTGCTAATTGCTTTATTTTCCTTTCCAAAGGCTAATTTAGCAAAACGCTGTGTGTTCTTCACTGTTCACCTTGCTCTTGCCTTGCAGCGCTGTTTTAACAGCGTTCTGCAAGGTCTCTGTGTGTGTGTGTGTGTGCAGCTCACTCTGTAGTCTGTGTGCAGCCATATACCCGGTTGTATTCAGCTCAGGGGGGGTTCACACTGCCTCACACAGTTGTTCTTTTTTGCTCTTAGTGCAGCCTGCTGCACATTTTTTCTCAAATTTCCTATTAGTGTTTTTCCACCAGTCTCCAGCTCTATTGTGGAAAAACACTACATAGGATAACCTAGAGGGGGGTTTTTGGGCCTTGCAGCGCCGTTTACGGCTGTCTGCACGGTCTCCGTGTGAGCCCAGCTCGCCCTGTAGTCTGTGTGCAGCCATAGCCGGTTGGATTCAGCTCAGGGTTCGTTACTGGCTCATACCTTGAGAAAAATTTTCCTTTTTTTCAAATAGTGCAGCCTGTTTAAAATTTGAAAAAAAAAATTCCTATTAGTGTCTTTCCACTCGTATCCAGCTAAATAGTGGAAAAACACTATATAGGATAACCTAGAGGAGGGTTTTTTGGCCTTGCAGCGCCGTTTACGGCTGTCTGCACGGTCTCCGTGTGAGCCCAGCTCGCCCTGTAGTCTGTGTGCAGCCATAGCCGGTTGGATTCAGCTCAGGGTTCGTTACTGGCTCATACCTTGAGAAAAATTTTCCTTTTTTTCAAATAGTGCAGCCTGTTTAAAATTTGAAAAAAAAAAAATTCCTATTAGTGTCTTTCCACCAGTCTCCAGCTCAATTGTGGAAAAACACTACATAGGATAACCTAGAGGGTTTTTTTGGGGCCTTGCAGCGCCGTTTACGGCTGTCTGCACGGTCTCTGTGTGAGCGCAGCTCGCCCTGTAGTCTGTGTGCAGCCATAGCCGGTTGGATTCAGCTCAGGGTGCGTTACTGCCTCATACCTTGAAAAACAATTTCCTTTTTTTCAAATAGTGCAGCCAGTTTAAAATTTGAAAAAAAAAATTCCTATTAGTGTCTTTCCACTTGTATCCAGCTAAATAGTGGAAAAACACTATATAGGATAACCTAGAGGAGGGTTTCTTGGCCTTGCAGCGCCGTTTACGGCTGTCTGCACGGTCTCCGTGTGATTTAAACTAGCTCTGTAGCCCGATCTGCACCAAAAAAAAGGTTAAGTTCACCAAACACAACTTACACTTGTGTAGGCCACATTTGAAAAATAATAAAGTTTAGTCCACAATTTACAACATTAGTGTTTCTTACACCTGTTAGGAGGAGCATTACAGGAATAAGCACACTAAGGCCTTAGTACTTTTCTGCTTATCTTTATCTGTCAACCAAGATGAAGAGGGCAGGGAGTAAGGCACGTGGGCGTGGGCGCGGAGCAGGGAGAGGAGCAGGGAGAGGACGTGGTGATTCTGTGCCTGCTGCGGGCGCCGGTGACTCGTCGTCACTCAGTTTCAGCAGGGAACAGTCCTTCATGCGCAGCTTTGTCGGAGAGCGCCGTGCACCGCTGCTGCGTGAAGACCAAATTGAAGCCGTTGTCGGGTGGATGGCAGCTAACGCCTCGGCATCGACTTCAGTTAGTGCCACATCCTCTCAGGCACAGAGCACTGGAGAGCAGCCATCTGTCTCTTCACCACCTGCCAAATTGGCCAGGCAGTCAGAGAGCCCAGGACAGGAGCCGTCTCTACTTCTGTTCTCTGAATCTCTTGGCTTGGAAACAGGGGGCCAGCCAAGCAGCATTGGAGAAATGGAAGAAGAGGCAGTGTGCAGTGATGCCCAACACCTTTTTCTCTCTGACTCTGAAGAGGCAGGTGGGCCAGTGCCTCCGGTGACCACAGCGCAGTACGCATCTGATGATGAAACTCAGGTGCCGCTTTCTCGTGCGTACTGTGCTGCTGAGACTACCCAGGAGGAGCAGTTGGTGGCAGAGGGTAGTGGAGATGATGAGGTCCTTGACCCATCGTGGCGTGAGGAACAGGAAGGTGGTGGGAGCAGCTCAGAGGAAGAGCTTCCTCTTACGGGCCAAAGAGGGAGAGGGAGGGGGAAGACTGCGGAGCCTGTAGCCTCCACTTTGGCACCCGTTAGGAGCCTGTCTCTTTCCAAAGCCAAAAAGGGCGCTCCCAAGACTTGCAGTGCCTGGTCCTTTTTTGACACAGTTGCAGATGACATTTGTTTTGTCAAATGCAAGCTGTGTCATCATAAAGTAAAAAGAGGGAAAAATGTCAGCAACCTCAATACCACAAATATGTGGAAACATGTGCGGACCAGGCACGCGGTGGAGTTACAGAAACACACTGAAGATGTAGGCCAACCAACAGCGGCAGCTACCACCTCTTCAGCTCGTGTTGCCTCTTCCTCCAGCTCACGCACAGCTGGTTTGGCTTCCTCCCAGAGACCTTGTGTAATTCCACCCACAGCACCACCTTCCCAGTCATCCTCACACTCCCAGTCTACTCTACAGCCATCGGTAGTACAGGCATGGGAGAAAAGGCGGGCATTCTCGGCCAACCACCCCCGAGCACAGGCTCTGAATGCAGGCATTGCCAAACTGTTGTCCCTGGAAATGCTCTCGTTCAGGCTGGTGGAGACTGACAGCTTCCGTGACTTGATGGCATTGGCAGTCCCACAGTACAAGGTGCCCAGCCGCTTTTACTTCAGCAGGCAGGCTGTCCCTGCCCTGCACAGGCATGTTGAGGCAAACATAAAACATGCGCTACTGAACGCCGTCAGTAGCAAGGTCCACCTCACCACCGATGCGTGGACCAGTCAGCATGGACAGGGGCGATATGTTTCCCTCACTGCCCATTGGGTTAATGTTGTTGAGCCAGGTACAGATCGTGCGAGTGGCGCAGGACGTGTCCTGCCCACTCCAAGGATTGCAGGAATCCAGTCTGTACGCATCGACTCCTCCTCTTACACCAGTTCATCTGATTCCTCTCTGCAGGATCCGTCACAGTCCACCCCCACATGGACCCGTGAACGTTTACCTATGACCGACATGAGCACAGCCGTGGCCAAACGTCAGCAGGCCGTCTTGAAACTAGTTTCATTGGGGCATCGAAGCCACACAGCGCAGGAGCTCTGGAATGCCATAAAGCAGGAGAGCGATGTGTGGTTACTGCCAGCGAATCTCCAGCCAGGCATGGTAGTGTGTGACAATGGCCGAAATCTGGTGGCAGCTTTGGCCCTTGGCAACCTCACTCACATCCCATGTCTGGCACATGTGCTCAATTTGGTTGTGCAGAGTTTTCTGAGGGACTATCCGGATCTTGATGCCCTGCTGCACAAGGTCCGCCTAGAGTGTGCTCACTTGCAGCGTTCCAGCTTGGCCAGATCCCGCATTGCTGCTCTGCAGCGCCGATTCCGCCTTCCGGAACACCGCATCATATGTGACCTACCTACCCGGTGGAATTCCACGTTACATATGTTGGAGCGGTTGTGTGAGCAGCAGCAAGCAGTTATGGAGTACCAGCTGCATCAGGCGCAAAGAAGTCGCAGTCAGCGCCGATCAGACTTCACAACCACAGAGTGGGCCACTATGAAGGACGTCTGCCAGGTTTTGCGTCCTTTTGATTATTCCACGCGGATGGCAAGTGCAGATGATGCACTAGTCAGCATGACTGTCCCCCTTATCTGCCTGCTTCAGCAAACTTTGCAAGGGTTAAGGGATGATGTGGTGGAAGAGGTGGAGGATGAGGAGTCACCTTTTCCATCAGCTTCTGGAGAGTCAGCGCCATGTGGTTCCTCACAAAGGGGTACGCAGGGGCCAATTTGTGAGGAGGATGAGGAGGAGTCAATGGAGGAGGAAGAGCTCCGTCCAGAGGAGGGAGCGACACAATTGTCCAGTGGTCAGTGTGTACAGCGAGGGTGGGGTGATGACGAGCGGGCAGAGATCATGTCTCAAGCAGGGGACAGCGTTTCTGGGCCGGTTGGCACTCTGCAGCACATGGTGGATTTCATGCTGCAGTGCCTGAGAAACGACCGCCGCATCGACCACATTCTCAACATGCCTGATTATTGGGTGTTCACCCTCCTCGATCCTCGCTACCGGGACAACGTCCAAAACCTCATCCCTGCGTTGACCCGGGAGCGTAAATTGCGGGAGTACCACGACACACTGGTGAATTCCATCATCTTCTCCTGTCCAACTGAGAGGAGTGCTGCTAGTGCTTTACAAAGCAGCTCAGTGCGTCGAGGCAGTGGGGGAGGCTCTGCCCAAAGAGGGAGCAGAAGCAGTGCCTCTGCCCAAGGCAAGCCCAGTATGGCACAACTCTGGCACACTTTTGTGTGCCCGCCCCAAATGTCTACACCATCACCGGCGGCTCCAGTCAGCAGGAGGCAACGGTTCCGTCAGATGGTGACAGACTACATGGCTTGCCCTCTTACTGTACTCCCAGACGGCTCTTCCCCGTTCAAGTTTTGGGTCTCTAAGCTGGATACATGGCCAGAGCTAAGCCAGTATGCATTGGAGGTGCTGGCTTGCCCTGCGGCTAGTGTCTTATCGGAACGTGTCTTTAGTGCCGCAGGTGGTGTACTAACAGACCGTCGCATGCGACTATCCTCCGATAACGTTGACCGGCTTACTTTCCTGAAAATGAACCAGGCCTGGATCTCGCAGGAATTTGCCACTCCTCTGCCTGATTAAGTAATTGGGTGTCATCCAGGTCTCCTGCTGTGTTCATCTTTCTACCACCTGAACTGCTATTCCTGGGCTCCAACACCGCCAGTTGCGGCTCAGAAGTGCAGGCTGCACAGTAAAAACATACGACCCAGTGTTATTGGGTTTCAGTAACGTCAGCTGATCCCCAGCTGTGTAGCCGGCAATGTGTCCTGCGACCGCCACGCTGGCACAACAACCTAAATGTAAGGGAACCTGTCCCCCCCCCCCCCCCCCCGTCGTTTGTTACTGAAAGAGCCATCTTGTGCAGCAGTAATGCTGCGCAAGGAAAAGGTAGCTCTTTTTTTTAGCTCTTTGCACACGCAGAACTTAACACTTATAAAATGTGTTCACTGATACCGTTATACCGTCCCGGAGCTGGGACTTTCCTTCGTAATGTGACGCAGCACAGCCGTCATTCCTACCCCCTTGGTGCCATGCGCTGCCTCCTCAGCGTTGTTTTAAGCTGTCACGGAGCCTGCGCTGTTCTGTTATCCCTTGGGCATGCCCTATTTGCGCTGCCTGTCTTCTGACATAATTTGGTGTCAGGCTGGCTGCGCCTGTGCGGCCGCGGTGCCCGAGATCCCGCCTCGCAGTGTCTTCTGATTGAGTCACACTGCGGGCCTGGGATCCATGGGCATGCGCAGTGCATATCTTCCCCTCGGGCTCTCGCTCATTTCCCTCCGCCTTCTTTAGACTGTGCGCCGTCAGCTGATCCCTAGCATGCCACGGCCGTGACACCGCACAGTCTGAAGAAGAGGGAAGGAGGGGAGTGAGAGTCGAGGTTATGCACTGTGCATGCCCATGGTTCCAAGGCCCGCAGTGGGATTACGTTAGATGAGACTGCGAGGTGGGATCTGGAGCAGCGTGGACGCACAGGCACTGACAGCCTGACACCAAATTATGTCAGAAGATAGGCAGCGCTAATTGGGCATGGCCAAGGGCTAACAGAACAGCGCAGGCTCCGTGACAGCTTAAAACAACGCTGAGGAGGCAGCGCACGGCATCAAGGGGATAGGAATGACAGCTGTGCTGTGTCCCATTACGAAGGAAATTCGCACCTCCGGAACGGTTTAACGGTATAAAGGGACACATTTTTAGTGTTTACTTCGGTGTTTGCAAGGAGCATAATTAAAAGAGCAACCTTTTCCTTTTGCATCCTTAGTGCTGCACAACATGGCTCTTTCAGCTACAAACGTCTTGGGGGGGGGGGGGGTTAAAGGTTTCCTTTCAACTTGCTCCAATCAGGCTTCGGCCTACACTCTGTTCCTCTGCTCCTCCTGCTGTCCCTGGGCTCTAACACCGCCAGTTGGTGCCTGGAAGTGCTGTGTGCACAGTCAACAGTCGCTCCTCTGTTATTGGGGTTCAGTAACGTCAGCTGATCCCCAGCTGTGTGTGCGGCAATACCTCCAATCTGCTCCTCCTGCTGTCCCTGGGCTCTAACACCGCCAGTTGGTGCCTGGAAGTGCTGTGTGCACAGTCAACAGTCGCTCCTCTGTTATTGGGGTTCAGTAACGTCAGCTGATCCCCAGCTGTGTGTGCGGCAATACCTCCAATCTGCTCCTCCTGCTGTCCCTGGGCTCTAACACCGCCAGTTGGTGCCTGGAAGTGCTGTGTGCACAGTCAACAGTCGCTCCTCTGTTATTGGGGTTCAGTAACGTCAGCTGATCCCCAGCTGTGTATCCGGCAACGTGTCATGCGACCGCCACGCTGGCACAACTAAAATGTAAGGGGACCTGTCCCCCCCCCCCTAGGCGTTTGTTACTGAAAGAGCCACCATGTGCAGCACTAATACTGCACAAGGGAAAGGTCGCTCTTGAAATTATGCTCCTTGCAAACGCTGAACTACACACTCATGTAATGTGTCCCCTCACACCGTCCAACCGTCCCGGAGGTGGGACTTTCCTTTGTAATGTGACGCAGCACAGCCGTCATTGCTACCCCCTTGGCACCGTGCGCTGCCTCCTTAGCGTTGTTTGATTCCGTCATGGACCCTGCGCTGTTATGTTATCCCTTGGCCATGCACAGTTTGCGCTGCCCGTCCTCTGACATCATTTGTTGTCGTCCTGGCTGCGCCTGTGCGTCCACGCTGCCCGAAATCACACCTCGCAGTGTCGTCTAATGTGATCCCACAGTGGGCCTGGTATCCATGGCCATGCGCAGTGCATATACTAGCCTCTCACTCCCCTTCTTCACGCTTCTTCAGACTAGGCGGCGTCAGCTGATCCCTAATAGCATGCCACGGCCGTGACGCCGCACAGTCTGAAGAAGCAGGAAGGAGGTGAGTGAGAGGCGATGATATGCACTGCGCATGCCCATGGATCCCTGGCCCGCAGTGGGACTACATTAGATGACACTGCAAGGTTGGATCTCGGCCAGCTTGGACGCACAGGCACTGCCAGCCTGACACCTACATGATGTCAGAAGACGGGCACCGCTAACTGTGCATGGCCAAGGGATAACATTACAGTGCGGGCTCCGTGACAGAACCAAACAACGTTGAGGAGGTGGTGCCCGGCACCAAGGGGGTTGGAATGACGGCTGTGCTGTGTCACATTACAAAGGAAAGTCCCACTTCCGGGATGGTTTGACGGTGTGAGGGGACACATTATATGAGTGTGTACTTCAGCGTTTGCAAGGAGCATAATTTTCGGAGCCACCATTTTCCATGTGCAGTATTACTGCTGTACAAGATGGCTCTTTCAGCAACAAATGCCTGGGGGGGGGGGGTTAAAGGTTCCCTTTCAACTTGCTCCACTGCAGGCTTCGGCCTACACTCTGCTCCTCTTTGATTCCCTGGGTTTCAACACTGTCAGTTGCCACCTGGAAGTGTTGTCTACACAGAAAAAAACACTAGGTGATGTGTCAGTGGGGTTCAGCACCGCCAGCTGTTCCCCTGCTGTGTAGTCGGCAACGTGTCCAGCACAAGCCACGCTGGCACAACAGAACAAAAGCTGCCACCAGTGCAGGCTTCGGCCTACACTCTGCTCCTCTCCTCCTCCTGCTGACCCTGGGCTCAAACACCGCTAGTTTTTGCCCGGAAGTGCTAGCTGCACAGAGAAAAACACCAGCCAATGTGTTAGTGGGGTTCAGCAACGCCAGCTGTTCCCCTGCTGTGTAGCCGGCAACGTGACCTGCAAACGCCATGCAGGCACAGGAACTGAAATTAAAAGGGAACCTGGCCCCACCCCCCCAGGTGTTTCTATGTATAACAGCCACCTAGTACAGCAGTACTGCTGCATTTGTACAAGGTGGCTGACTTTTTCTCCTTGCCCACGTGGAACTCAACACGTACAAAATGTGTCTCATTGAGACCATTCCACTGTCCCTGAGGTGTGACTTTCCTTTGTAATGATACGCAGCACCCCCCTTGGTAGCGTTTCCCGTCTTTTGTCATCATGGTTAGCTGGCTGCGCCTGTGCATCCGCCCTGCTAGAAACAACGCCCCTCGTTGTCATATTTATTTTGTCAGCGAGGGTGTGGTTTATGGGCACGAGCAGTGCATATGTTCGCCTGTCTTAACTCATCTCCTTCCGCCTTCTTCAGACTGTGCGGCCTCCTGGCCGTGGTAGGCGATAAGGGATCAGCTGAGGCCGCCCAGTCTGGAGCAGGTGTAAGGACATGTGTAAGCGGCAAACCTATTTACTGCACAAGGCCACGAATCCCAGCCACGCAGTGTGATTTTTTGAAAACACACTGTGGGTCTGGGATTCATGTCCATCGCTAACCGCAACGGCCGACATGAAATGAGGTCAGAAGACAGGAAGCGCTCACAGCGCATGGCCAAGGGATCACAATAGCGCAGACTCCTGTACAGCAAATAACAACGCTCAGGAATCTGCGCCCAGTACCTAGGTGCAAATTTTGACACCTGTGCTGCGTCTCGTTAAAAAGACAAGTCACGCCTCCACAACTGTTTGACAGTATAATGGGCTAAATAGTGTACGTGTTTTAGTCAGCGTGTGCAAGGAGCAAAACAAATAGAGCAACCTTTTACTTGTGCAGCATTAATGCTGCACAAGGTGTGGCTCTTGTACCTTGCAACACCTGAGGGGGGGGTTAAAGGTAACCTTTGAAATTGGTTCAACTAGGCTTCGGCCTACACTCTGCTCCTCTACTCCTCCTGCTGACCCTGGGCTCAAACACCGCTAGTTTTTGCCCGGAAATGCTAGCTGCACAGAGAAAAACACCAGCCAATGTGTTAGTGGGGTTCAGCACCGCCAGCTGTTCCCCTGCTGTGTAGTCGGCAACGTGTCCAGCACAAGCCACGCTGGCACAACAGAACAAAAGCTGCCACCAGTGCAGGCTTCGGCCTACACTTTGCTCCTCTCCTCCTCCTGCTGACCCTGGGCTCAAACAACGCCAGTTTCTGCCCGGACATGCTAGCTGCACAGAGAAAAACACCAGCCAATGTGTTAGTGGGGTTCAGCACCGCCTGCTGTTCCCCCGCTGTGTAGCCGGCATCGTGTCCAGCACAAGCCACGCTGGCACAACCGACCAAAAGCTGCCACCAGTGCAGGCTTCGGCCTACACTTTGCTCCTCTCCTCCTCCTCCTGCTGACCCTGGGCTCTAACACCGCTAGTTTTTGCCCGGACATGCAATCTGCACAGAGAAAAACACCAGTCAATGTGTCAGTGGGGTTCAGCAACGCCAGCTGTTCCCCTGCTGTGTAGCTTGCAACGTGACCTGCAAACGCCACGCAGGCACATGAACTGAAATTGAAGGGAGCCTGCCCCCCACCCACAGGTGTTTCTATGTATATCAGCCACCTTGTACAGCAGTACTGCTGCATTTGTACAAGGTGGCTGACTTTTTCTCCTTGCCCACGTGGAACTCAACACGTACAAAATGTGTCTCATTAGAGACCATTACAATGTCCCTGAGGTGTGACTTTCCTTTGTAATGACACGCAGCACCACCCTTGTTAGCGCTGCCCGTCTTTTGACATCATTGGTTAGCTGGCTGCGCCTGTGCATCTCCCCTGCTCGAAACAACGGCCCTCGGTGTCTTATTTTTTTGGACAGCGAGGGTGTGATTGATGGGCATGTGCAGTGCATATGTTTGCCTGTGTTCACTCATCTCCTTCCGCCTTCTTCAGACTGGGTGTCCTCATGGCCGCGGCAGGCGATAAGGGATCAGATGAGGCCGCCCAGTCTGAAGCAGGTGTAAGGACATGTGTGAGCGGCAAACATATTTAGTGCACCAGGGCACGAATCCCAGCACCGCAGTGTGATTTTTTAAAAACACACTGTGGGTCTGGGATTCATGTCCATCGCTAACCGCAACGGCCGACATGAAATGAGGTCAGAAAACAGGAAGCGCTCACAGCGCATGGCCAAGGGATCACAATAGCGCAGACTCCTGTACAGCAAATAACAACGCTCAGGAATCTGCGCCCAGTACCTAGGTGCAAATTTTGACACCTGTGCTGCGTCTCGTTAAAAAGACAAGTCACGCCTCCACAACTGTTTGACAGTATAATGGGCTAAATAGTGTACGTGTTTTAGTCAGCGTGTGCAAGGAGCAAAACAAATAGAGCAACCTTTTACTTGTGCAGCATTAATGCTGCACAAGGTGTGGCTCTTGTACCTTGCAACACCTGAGGGGGGGGTTAAAGGTAACCTTTGAAATTGGTTCAACTAGGCTTCGGCCTACACTCTGCTCCTCTACTCCTCCTGCTGACCCTGGGCTCAAACACCGCTAGTTTTTGCCCGGAAATGCTAGCTGCACAGAGAAAAACACCAGCCAATGTGTTAGTGGGGTTCAGCACCGCCAGCTGTTCCCCTGCTGTGTAGTCGGCAACGTGTCCAGCACAAGCCACGCTGGCACAACAGAACAAAAGCTGCCACCAGTGCAGGCTTCGGCCTACACTTTGCTCCTCTCCTCCTCCTGCTGACCCTGGGCTCAAACAACGCCAGTTTCTGCCCGGACATGCTAGCTGCACAGAGAAAAACACCAGCCAATGTGTTAGTGGGGTTCAGCACCGCCAGCTGTTCCCCCGCTGTGTAGCCGGCATCGTGTCCAGCACAAGCCACGCTGGCACAACCGACCAAAAGCTGCCACCAGTGCAGGCTTCGGCCTACACTTTGCTCCTCTCCTCCTCCTCCTGCTGACCCTGGGCTCTAACACCGCTAGTTTTTGCCCGGACATGCAATCTGCACAGAGAAAAACACCAGTCAATGTGTCAGTGGGGTTCAGCAACGCCAGCTGTTCCCCTGCTGTGTAGCTTGCAACGTGACCTGCAAACGCCACGCAGGCACATGAACTGAAATTGAAGGGAGCCTGCCCCCCACCCCCCCAGGTGTTTCTATGTATAACAGCCACCTTGTACAGCAGTACTGCTGCATTTGTACAAGGTGGCTGACTTTTTCTCCTTGCACACGTGGAACTCAACAAGTACAAAATGTGTCTCATTACAGACCATTACAATGTCCCTGAGGTGTGACTTTCCTTTTTAATGACACGCAGCACCCCCATTGTTAGCGCTGCCCGTCTCCTGACATCATTGGTTGGCTGGCTGTGCCTGTGCGTCCCCCCTGCCCGACACAACGCCCCCCGTTGTCTCATATATTTTGACTGCGAGGGTGTGATTGATGGGCACGAGCAGTGCATATGTTCCCCTGTTTTCACTCCCCTCCTTCCGCCTTCTTCTGACTGTGCGGCCTCATGGCCGCGGCATGCGATAAGGGATCAGCTGAGGCCGCCCAGTCTGAAGCAGGTGTAAGGACATGTGTGAGCGGCGAACATATTTACTGCACAAGGCCACGAATCCCAGCACCGCAGTGTGACTTTAGGAAAAGCCACTGTGGGTCTGGGATTTATGGCCATCGTTAACCGCACCGGCCAACATGAAATGAGGTCATGAGACGGCCTGCACTAACAGGGTATTGCCAAGGGATAACACAAGAGCGCAGTTTCCTGTACTGCAAATAACAACGGTAAGGAATCTGCGCACAGCACCTAGGTGTAAATTTGTACACCTGTGCTGCGTCTCCTTAAAAAGACTAGTAGTCACGCCTCCACTACTGTTTGACAGTATAATGGGCTAAATAGTGTACGTGTTTAATTCAGCGTGTGCAAGGAGCAAAATTAAATAGAGCAACCTTTGACTTGTGCATCAATAATGCTGTTCAAGGTGTGGCTCTTGTACCTTGCAACACCTGAGGGGGGGGTTAAAGGTAACCTTTGAAATTGGTTCAACTAGGCTTTGGCCAACACTCTGCTCCTCTACTCCTCCTGCTGACCCTGGGCTCAAACACCGCTAGTTTTTGCCCGGAAATGCTAGCTGCACAGAGAAAAACACCAGCCAATGTGTTAGTGGGGTTCAGCACCGCCAGCTGTTCCCCTGCTGTGTAGTCGGCAACGTGTCCAGCACAAGCCACGCTGGCACAACAGAACAAAAGCTGCCACCAGTGCAGGCTTCGGCCTACACTTTGCTCCTCTCCTCCTCCTGCTGACCCTGGGCTCAAACACCGCTAGTTTTTGCCCGGAAATGCTAGCTGCACAGAGAAAAACACCAGCCAATGTGTTAGTGGGGTTCAGCACCGCCAGCTGTTCCCCTGCTGTGTAGCTTGCAACGTTTCCTGCAAACGCCACGCAGGAACATGAACTGAAATTGAAGGGAGCCTGCCCCCCACCCCCCCAGGTGTTTCTATGTATAACAGCCACCTTGTACAGCAGTACTGCTGCATTTGTACAAGGTGGCTGACTTTTTCTCCTTGCACACGTGGAACTCAACAAGTACAAAATGTGTCTCATTACAGACCATTACAATGTCCCTGAGGTGTGACTTTCCTTTTTAATGACACGCAGCACCCCCATTGTTAGCGCTGCCCGTCTCCTGACATCATTGGTTGGCTGGCTGTGCCTGTGCGTCCCCCCTGCCCGACACAACGCCCCCCGTTGTCTCATATATTTTGACTGCGAGGGTGTGATTGATGGGCACGAGCAGTGCATATGTTCCCCTGTTTTCACTCCCCTCCTTCCGCCTTCTTCTGACTGTGCGGCCTCATGGCCGCGGCATGCGATAAGGGATCAGCTGAGGCCGCCCAGTCTGAAGCAGGTGTAAGGACATGTGTGAGCGGCGAACATATTTACTGCACAAGGCCACGAATCCCAGCACCGCAGTGTGACTTTAGGAAAAGCCACTGTGGGTCTGGGATTTATGGCCATCGTTAACCGCACCGGCCAACATGAAATGAGGTCATGAGACGGCCTGCACTAACAGGGTATTGCCAAGGGATAACACAAGAGCGCAGTTTCCTGTACTGCAAATAACAACGGTAAGGAATCTGCGCACAGCACCTAGGTGTAAATTTGTACACCTGTGCTGCGTCTCCTTAAAAAGACTAGTAGTCACGCCTCCACTACTGTTTGACAGTATAATGGGCTAAATAGTGTACGTGTTTAATTCAGCGTGTGCAAGGAGCAAAATTAAATAGAGCAACCTTTGACTTGTGCATCATTAATGCTGTTCAAGGTGTGGCTCTTGTACCTTGCAACACCTGAGGGGGGGGTTAAAGGTAACCTTTGAAATTGGTTCAACTAGGCTTCGGCCTACACTCTGCTCCTCTACTCCTCCTGCTGACCCTGGGCTCAAACACCGCTAGTTTTTGCCCGGAAATGCTAGCTGCACAGAGAAAAACACCAGCCAATGTGTTAGTGGGGTTCAGCACCGCCAGCTGTTCCCCCGCTGTGTAGCCGGCATCGTGTCCAGCACAAGCCACGCTGGCACAACCGACCAAAAGCTGCCACCAGTGCAGGCTTCGGCCTACACTTTGCTCCTCTCCTCCTCCTCCTGCTGACCCTGGGCTCTAACACCGCTAGTTTTTGCCCGGACATGCAATCTGCACAGAGAAAAACACCAGTCAATGTGTCAGTGGGGTTCAGCAACGCCAGCTGTTCCCCTGCTGTGTAGCTTGCAACGTGACCTGCAAACGCCACGCAGGCACATGAACTGAAATTGAAGGGAGCCTGCCCCCCACCCACAGGTGTTCCTATGTATAACAGCCACCTTGTACAGCAGTACTGCTGCATTTGTACAAGGTGGCTGACTTTTTCTCCTTGCCCACGTGGAACTCAACACGTACAAAATGTGTCTCATTAGAGACCATTACAATGTCCCTGAGGTGTGACTTTCCTTTGTAATGACACGCAGCACCACCCTTGTTAGCGCTGCCCGTCTTTTGACATCATTGGTTAGCTGGCTGCGCCTGTGCATCTCCCCTGCTCGAAACAACGCCCCACGGTGTCTTATTTTTTTGGACAGCGAGGGTGTGATTGATGGGCATGTGCAGTGGATATGTTTGCCTGTGTTCACTCATCTCCTTCCGCCTTCTTCAGACTGGGTGTCCTCATGGCCGCGGCAGGCGATAAGGGATCAGATGAGGCCACCCAGTCTGAAGCAGGTGTAAGGACATGTGTGAGCGGCAAACATATTTAGTGCACCAGGGCACGAATCCCAGCACCGCAGTGTGATTTTTTAAAAACACACTGTGGGTCTGGGATTCATGTCTATCGCTAACCGCAACGGCCAACATGAAATGAGGTCATAAGACAGGAAGCGCTCACAGCGCATGGCCAAAGGATCACAAGAGCGCAGACTCCTGTACAGCAACTAACAACGCTCAGGAAGCTGCGCCCATGCAAAAAGGTGTTGTTTTCGACACCTGTGCTGCTTTTCTTTAAAAAGACAAGTCACGCCTCCACTACTGATTAACAGTATAATGGGCTAAATAGTCTACGTGTTGCATTCAGCTTGTGCAAGTAGAAAAATTAATAGAGCAACCTTTTACTTGTGCAGCATTAATGCTGCAGAAGGAGTGGCTCTTGTACTTTGTAACACCTGAGGGGGGGTTAAAGGTAACCTTTGAAATTGGTTCAACTAGGCTTCGGCCTACACTCTGCTCCTCTCCTCCTCCTGCTGACCCTGGGCTCTAACAACGCTAGTTTTTGCCCGGAAATGCTAGCTGCACAGAGAAAAACACCAGCCAATGTGTTAGTGGGGTTCAGCACCGCCAGCTGTTCCCCCGCTGTGTAGCCGGCATCGTGTCCAGCACAAGCCACGCTGGCACAACCGACCAAAAGCTGCCACCAGTGCAGGCTTCGGCCTACACTTTGCTCCTCTCCTCCTCCTCCTGCTGACCTTGGGCTCAAACACCGCTAGTTTTTGCCCGGAAATGCTAGCTGCACAGAGAAAAACACCAGCCAATGTGTTAGTGGGGTTCAGCACCGCCAGCTGTTCCCCTGCTGTGCAGCTTGCAACGTGACCTGCAAACGCCACGCAGGCACATGAACTGAAATTGAAGGGAGCCTGGCCCCCACCCCCAGGTGTTTCTATGTATAACAGCCACCTTGTACAGCAGTACTGCTGCATTTGTACAAGGTGGCTGATGTTTTCTCCTTGCCCACGTGGAACTCAACACGTACAACATGTGTCTCTTTGAGACCATTCCACTGTCCCTGAGGTGTGACTTTCCTTTCTAATGATACGCAGCACCCCCCTTGGTAGCGCTTCCCGTCTTCTGACATCATTGGTTGGCTACTTGCGCCTGTTCGTCCGCCCTGCCTGAATAAAATGCTCCTCGTTGTCTTAATTATTTTGACTGCGAGGGTGTGATTGATGGGCACGAGCAGTGCATATCTTCGCCTGTCTTAACTCATCTCCTTCCGCCTTCTTCAGACTGTGCAGCCTCATGGCCGCGGCATGCGAGAAGGGATCAGCAGAGGCCGCCCAGTCTGAAGCAGGTGTAAGGACGTGTGTGAGCGGCCAAAATATTTACTGCTCAAGGCCACGAATCCCAGCACCGCAGTGTGGCTTTATGAAAAGACACTGTGGGTCTGGGATTTATGGCCATCGTTAACCGCACCGGCCAACATGAAATGATGTCATAAGATGGGCAGCGCTAACAGGGCATTGCCAAGGGATAACACAAGAGCGCAGACTCCTGTACAGCAAATAACAACGCTCAGGAAGCTGCGCCAAGCACCAAGGCGTTATTTTGGACACCTGTGCTGCGTCTCATCAAAAAACCAAGTCACGCATCCACTACAGTTTGACTGTAGAATGGGGTAAATTGTGTATGTCTTTCATTCAGCGTGTGCAAGTAGACAAATTAATAGAGCAACCTTTCACTTGTGCAGCATTAATACTGCACAAGGTGTGTCTCTTGTACTTTGTAACACCTGAGGGGGGGTTAAAGGTTTCCTTTGAAATTGGTTCAACTAGGCTTCGGCCTACACTCTGCTCCTCTCCTCCTCCTCCTGCTTCAACACGGGCTCTAACATCGCTAGTTTTTGCCCGCAAGTGCTAGCTGCACAGATAAAAACACACGCCATTGTGTTAGTGGGGTTCAGCAACGCCAGCTGTTCCCCCAGTGTGTAGCCGGCAAAGTGTCCTGCAAACGCAACGCAGACACAAAGCTGCCTCCAGTGCAGGCTTCGGCCTACACTCATCTCCCCCTGCTTACCCTTTGCTCCAACACCGCTAGTTGGGGCTCTAGGAAGACAATCTTTAATAGGCAAGGCAACGCATCCGGGTTCCAGCACCGCCAGCTGGTTCTCGGCAGTGTTCTTGTCACAGGTACTCCCTCGTGCCAAGCCTGGTTTCAGCACCGTCAGCTGTTTCCGGGTTGTGTCAACTTCACTGAGACGCCTATGCTTGCCCCGTCGTGGGGCGGTCGAGTTAGCCAACTCCAGGGTGCCTCCAGTTTAGGAGCTTCCTATGTGGGCTGCGTGAACTGGTAGTCAAGGCTGGTTCTGTAGTGCCAGTAGGCCCAGCTCCCCCTGTAGGACTGTTGGGGTTCGGTAACTGCGGCTGCCTCGCGGCCTAGCTGTTCTCTCCTCTCCTGTGGGCCTTGGGGTCCACCACCTGGTTCCAGCACCGTCAGCTGGTTCCGGGCCGAGCCTTTGGCTTAGGTGCCTCCTCCTGGGTATCCGAGTTCCGCCAACGCCAGGCGGTCCTTGGTAGTGCTTTTAAGCGCGGGCACCTACAGCTTAGTAACCGGGTTCCAGCACCGTCAGCTGGTCCTCGGTCGTGCCATTGGCTCTTGCACACTGGGGCAACGCATCCGGGTTCCAGCACCGCCAGCTGGTTCTCGGCAGTGTTCTTGTCACAGGTACTCCCTCGTGCCAAGCCTGGTTTCAGCACTGTCAGCTGTTTCCGGGTTGTGTCAACTTCACTGAGACGCCTATGCTTGCCCCGTCGTGGGGCGGTCGAGTTAGCCAACTCCAGGGTGCCTCCAGTTTAGGAGCTTCCTATGTGGGCTGCGTGAACTGGTAGTCAAGGCTGGTTCTGTAGTGCCAGTAGGCCCAGCTCCCCCTGTAGGACTGTTGGGGTTCGGTAACTGCGGCTGCCTCGCGGCCTAGCTGTTCTCTCCTCTCCTGTGGGCCTTGGGGTCCACCACCTGGTTCCAGCACCGTCAGCTGGTTCCGGGCCGAGCCTTTGGCTTAGGTGCCTCCTCCTGGGTATCCGAGTTCCGCCAACGCCAGGCGGTCCTTGGTAGTGCTTTTAAGCGCGGGCACCTACAGCTTAGTAACCGGGTTCCAGCACCGTCAGCTGGTCCTCGGTCGTGCCATTGGCTCTTGCACACTGGGGCAACGCATCCGGGTTCCAGCACCGCCAGCTGGTTCTCGGCAGTGTTCTTGTCACAGGTACTCCCTCGTGCCAAGCCTGGTTTCAGCACCGTCAGCTGTTTCCGGGTTGTGTCAACTTCACTGAGACGCCTATGCTTGCCCCGTCGTGGGGCGGTCGAGTTAGCCAACTCCAGGGTGCCTCCAGTTTAGGAGCTTCCTATGTGGGCTGCGTGAACTGGTAGTCAAGGCTGGTTCTGTAGTGCCAGTAGGCCCAGCTCCCCCTGTAGGACTGTTGGGGTTCGGTAACTGCGGCTGCCTCGCGGCCTAGCTGTTCTCTCCTCTCCTGTGGGCCTTCGGGTCCACCACCTGGTTCCAGCACCGTCAGCTGGTTCCGGGCCGAGCCTTTGGCTTAGGTGCCTCCTCCTGGGTATCCGAGTTCCGCCAACGCCATGCGGTCCTTGGTAGTGCTTTTAAGCGCGGGCACCTACAGCTTAGTAACCGGGTTCCAGCACCGTCAGCTGGTCCTCGGTCGTGCCATTGGCTCTTGCACACTGGGGCAACGCATCCGGGTTCCAGCACCGCCAGCTGGTTCTCGGCAGTGTTCTTGTCACAGGTACTCCCTCGTGCCAAGCCTGGTTTCAGCACCGTCAGCTGTTTCCGGGTTGTGTCAACTTCACTGAGACGCCTATGCTTGCCCCGTCGTGGGGCGGTCGAGTTAGCCAACTCCAGGGTGCCTCCAGTTTAGGAGCTTCCTATGTGGGCTGCGTGAACTGGTAGTCAAGGCTGGTTCTGTAGTGCCAGTAGGCCCAGCTCCCCCTGTAGGACTGTTGGGGTTCGGTAACTGCGGCTGCCTCGCGGCCTAGCTGTTCTCTCCTCTCCTGTGGGCCTTGGGGTCCACCACCTGGTTCCAGCACCGTCAGCTGGTTCTCGGCAGTGTCTTTTGCTCTTGTACCTTCTGCTCCCCATCCTGGTTCCAGTACCGTCAGCTGGTTCCGGGCAGAGCCTTTGGCTTAGGTGCCTCCTTCTGGGTATCCAAGTTCCACCAATGTCAGGTGGTCCTTGGTAGTGCTTTCAGGCACGGGTACCTCCTGCTTAGTAACCGGGTTCCAGTAACGTCAGCTGGTCCTTGGTAGTTCCATTGGCTCTTGGACATTCGGCTACCCATCCGGGTTCCAGTACCGTCAGCTGGTTCTCGGCAGTGTCTTTTGCTCTTGTACCTTCTGCTCCCCATCCTGGTTCCAGTAACGTCATCTGGTTCCGGGCAGAGCCTTTGGCTTAGGTGCCTCCTTCTGGGTATCCGAGTTCCGCCAACGTCAGGCGGTCCTTGGTAGTGCTTTTTAGCACGGGTACCTCCTGCTTAGTAACCGGGTTCCAGTAACGTCAGCTGGTCCTCGGTAGTTCCATAGGCTCTTGAACCTTCGGGTAGCCATCCGAGTTCCAGTTCCATCAGCTGGTTCTTGGCATTTTCTCAGCCTTCTTGTACCTTCTGCTACATTTCCAAGTTGAAGACCCTAACGTCGACAACCCGGAAGACCACCCCGATGACGACGACCCGGAAGACCACCCCGATGACGACGACGACGACGACGGCGGAGACTACGACGGCTGAGACTACGACGGCTGAGACTACGACGGCTGAGACGACGACGGCGGAGATGACGACACTGGAGACGAAGACCCTGGAGACGACGACATGGAAGACCGAGAAGCAGAAGAACAAGAGGCTGCAGAACAAAGAGCAGAAGAACATTAAGCATAAGACTTAATATCAGAGCAAAAGATATTATCTAAATTATATGCAGAAGAAGACTAAGCAGTGTATGGGGGTGAGTCCGTTCCTCCTCGTGGTGCCCCTGGATAAAGCCTGATGCTGCAGGCCAAACTGAACGCGGACAAATGTAACTTTTGTGACTGGCAGAACGGAAGGTGTAATCTTCCAACTTTTATAGATAACAACTACGGGAATGCCTGTCACAAATGAGAATATGATGAAGAAGTAGAATAGGAAGAATAATAACAGTGGAATAAAAAGAATATGTAGAATAGGAAGAATAATAATAGTTGAAGAAAATGAATATGAAGAATGTAATAAAAAAAAAAATAGGTAGAAGATGAAGAAGAAGATGAATAAGGTGAAGAAGTTGATGTCAAGGATGCTGATGATGATGAAGATGAAAGTGTGGGAAAAGAAAAAAAAAAAAGAAAAAAAAGAAGGGGAAGGGCGTGGAATAGTGAAACATCAATATCTGACAAAATAAAAAAAATTTACATAGTCAATATCTTTTTCAATCCGAACGTCTTTAAAAAAAAAAAAAAAACATGCTATTCTATTTGATTGGACTAATCCTCATTGCCTTTAATGTCTCCGCCACCTCCCCCATACATCCTACATTATTCTTAGTTGTTTTCCTTCATGTAGAATGAACCTACAAGGAAAGAAAGGGTTTATTTTAATTCCGATATTTTGGTCCCATTGACTTGCATTGGGATCGGGTATCGGTATCGGCGATATCCGATATTTTTTGAATATCGGCCGATCCAAACCGATACCGATACTTTCCGATATCGGAAGGTATCGCTCAACACTATCTGTCTCACATTCGTAGTTTGTTTTTTTTAAGCCGCCTGGACAATTAGTCGTTATCGAACGTTGCGAGACTGTGAAATTTTCCATACCAAATCCCTGTAGAGTCAATGCGATGGAACTTTCCTTTTCTTCCGGATTTCTTCCTAAATTTTTATAGTGTGTCTTGTTTTTTTTCCTCTCTTCTCTACCTGAAAAGGTTAGGTTGTGTTTTTGTTGATTGCGCATCGGGATAACCAGCGTTCCGAACACATTGACATTTAATTGCCATTTGCTATTATTTCCGAACCTAAAAAGAAAGCTGAAAATTACTATTCCCTGTGTAAAGGCAGCGCTTACCCACAGACGGTTGCAGATGGTTATCATCAGTCTTCGTACGGTGAACTCCTTGTCATTAGGGTCTGCGTAACCTCGTTGTGTAATCGGCCGCACCATGCGTCTGACCCTTTGACCTACGTGTCTCGGCTAATCCTAAAACACATTGATTGCGCTCGGAGAGATTGGATTGGTGCTGAGGGTTATAGAAAATCATGCTTATCTATCTGCCTTATTACGCTCCGATCAAATGCAGACGGATCTTATCTCACCGCATTAGTACACGGTCCTCCTTGTCAGAGACAACACGGCTTTCGCTTGTCTCTCCCGCAACCTGGGCGACCGCGCAGCGCCGGCCGATTGTGAAAATAGAATAATGGCAAGGACGACGGCGCAGAAGAGGACGAGCCTGCCGGATGCCGAGAAGGACTCAGCAGTCAGTACTTGGCACAATCTTGTATTCCTTTGTGATGTTTTTGGAAAATTCGGTCTCTTCCCTGCGGCTCACCACAGGCGCAGGCATGAGCTTTCCTCCTCTTTATCTATTGACATTGAGTTTTCTAGGAGCGCTTTGTTATTGGGATGTAAAAATATATTTTTTTTTTTACCGCCTAAATGTCTGTTTTGGTCAATGTAAAATAAAATAAAAGCGTATTTCAGCCATGGTCTGTCCATCTGGATTAATATCTTCTTAATTTGCAAATTTTCCGCCTGATAGGGAAAAGGATGTTAGGGGCGACAAGCTACCGGAATTTTCCCGGGGATTTTCTAATTTATTTTTTGGTGATGTTCTTCACGGCTGCATTTTCTTTTCTCTTCATATTAGATTAAACGGCACCAATCTCATAAGTTGGCTATAGCAAGCGACCCTTTTTACAGCATATCTTATGTCATTATTTGGATTGATTCCAACCCTATAACTTCTACGATGGCTTACATCAGATCTTATCTGTCATTATTTGGATTGATTCCAACCCTATAACTTCTGCGATGGGTTACAGCAGATCTTATCTGTCATTATTTGGATTGGTTCCAACCCTATAACTTCTACGATGGGGTTACATCAGATCTTATCTGTCATTATTTGGATTGGTTCCAACCCTATAACTTCTACGATGGGTTATATCAGATCTTATCTGTCATTATTTGGATTGGTTCCAACCCTATAACTTCTACAGTGGGTTACAGCATATCTTATCTGTCATTATTTGGATTGGTTCCAACCCTATAACTTCTACGATGGGTTACAGCAGATCTTATCTGTCATTATTTGGATTGATTCCAACCCTATAACTTCTGCGATGGGTTACAGCAGATCTTATCTGTCATTATTTGGATTGGTTCCAACCCTATAACTTCTACGATGGGGTTACATCAGATCTTATCTGTCATTATTTGGATTGGTTCCAACCCTATAACTTCTACGATGGGTTATATCAGATCTTATCTGTCATTATTTGGATTGGTTCCAACCCTATAACTTCTACAGTGGGTTACAGCATATCTTATCTGTCATTATTTGGATTGGTTCCAACCCTATAACTTCTACGATGGGTTACAGCAGATCTTATCTGTCATTATTTGGATTGGTTCCAACCCTATAACTTCTACGATGGGTTACAGCAGATCTTATCTGTCATTATTTGGATTGGTTCCAACCCTATAACTTCTACGATGGGTTACAGCAGATCTTATCTGTCATTATTTGGATTGGTTCCAACCCTATAACTTCTACGATGGGTTACAGCAGATCTTATCTGTCATTATTTGGATTGGTTACAACCCAATAACTTCTACGATGGGTTACAGCAGATCTTATCTGTCATTATTTGGATTGGTTACAACCCTATAACTTCTACGATGGGTTGTCCAGGCAGAAGAATGACTTGTCATTTGCATTCTTTATTGTATCAGCATTTTTTAATTTACTTTATGTTTATATTAAAGTGAACCCGTCCCCAAAAAGAGCTGAAAATGAACACCCTAGAGGTTATCCCGTGATCTTTGGCAAAGAGTGTTCACCTCCCAGCTTCCTGTTCATTGACCAGTGGTACGATCCTTTTTGATTGACAGTCCAGACAGACCCGCGCCTTTGTTTCTTCACCGGCCCAAACGGTTTTACGAGGCAGCTTTGCTTCTGAAGTAACTTGGGAATTGCAGTGGCACTGAAGTTGATCGGGAGCTAATGATGCGCTCTAGCTATCTCAGCTGGCTTTAGAGATCACAAGCTCCAAGCATGCTCAGCCAGCTAGTATGCAGTGGTGTCTGGTCCTGAAGGAAGTGTGCTATGAACAATAAAATTCTAAATGCCTTTGTTCCTGCGAATGGAGAAGAATTTTATTAACGTGCAAATTGCAGAGTTGCAATGTTGAGTAGATAATTACATGGGCATTGACTCTTTTAAACATGCCTGGTCCACGCTCTTACTATAATGCAATTTTTGCAACCTTGGCGTTTTTCAGTTGTGACCAAATCTGCCTTACTTTTAGAAAAGTTGGCTTCACCTTTCAGAACCGCTGCCTGGTTGTCGACGTGATGTCAGCGCCACGGCCAATGCCAGACACAAGAAACTTAAGGACCCTGGGAAGGAGTATAGGGCATTTTCTTATGTTTTAACAAACTGCATCAGGAGCAAAACCTAGTCTGAAAGTGGACAACCCCTTTAAGGTGCACAAGCCTTTATTGAATTTGATGCAACTTGCAGTAGCCATGAGCATCGCAAGAAATACACTGCAGTCAGAGATTGGATTACATATCTGTTGTAATTTTACACCACTTTTTGGCTTGAAGAGAACCTTTCACTAAATGTTTTTATGTTGAACTGGTGGCACGATGTAATAGTGGCAGAAGAGCGGAATAAAATGTGTTTTTAATTTAGTTTTTTTTATTTTGCCTCTTCGTTGTGGAGATATTAGAAATAAAAGTACGGTATTTGCATATAATGAGTTAATTTCTTCTTAATGTCCAAGTGGCTGTTATCAGACAGTTATCACTGGGGGTGTGTACTTCTTCTCCCTGTATGATGCTGACCAATCATGAACAGGCATTAACACACTGGGAAAAAGAAAACCTTGCCCCCACCATAGCTTAGACTCCTTAGAGCATACAACTGTTTGGTAAACCTACATGTTTTAGAAATCCTGCAGGGGTTAATCTTTCAATCTATTTTTTATTTTATCCTCCGGAATGGGTTAG
This sequence comes from Ranitomeya imitator, assembly GCF_032444005.1. Classification (NCBI taxonomy): domain Eukaryota; kingdom Metazoa; phylum Chordata; class Amphibia; order Anura; family Dendrobatidae; genus Ranitomeya; species Ranitomeya imitator. Next base: position 685,743,088 of record NC_091286.1, read on the forward strand.
GGAGAGGGGCTTAGCCAAAGAGGCAAGGTGTAACATTTTCATGTCTTTCTGCAGAGGGAGGAGGATCCTGCTGCAGGCAGGTAGCTCACTGGACACCTAGAGATTTCTTTATGTATTTCTCAGTTGAAATTGAGATAAATGAGAGATAGAAAAGGTTACAAAAAGGGGTTGGTATGTATTATATTAATGTTTCTGCATTTTATTATGCTTAATGTTCATTTAATAGTGTTCTGACTACCCTAAACCAACTACAAGTTGCTTTAATATAAATATCAGAACACTGACCGTTGCATCCAAACATAAACTAAGTGTGAACAGATGTTAACCTAGAGTCACCAACTCATTTTCCCTCAAACAAAAAGGCAGCACTCTGTGGCGCCATAGCATGCAAATATGAAAATTGAATTGCATTACTGCATTAGAAATATGAAAAATTGAGAAAGCTTAGCACATAAATTGGCCAATTCATGTGTACCTGGAAGCCACATTAAGGCGTTTCTCGTTTCCAGGACCTAACAATGCCATTCCTCTCTTAGAATAAAGTCTTATCTGAATGGGAACCTAATATGAGTCCTCTCTTAGACCAAAATCTGTGATTTGTTTTCATTAGCCTTCTGACTGAGCACTCCGCCTTTTTGCCAAAGGTGTTTTTAATCACAGCAGGACCACTACCCCTCCACAGAGAGATAGATTTTAGTCTAAAAGAGGACTCATATTAGGTCCCCATTCAGATGAAGACTTTATTCTAAGAGAGGAATGGCATTGCTAGGTCCTGGAAACGAGAAATGCCTTAGGCTGCCGTCACACTAGCAGTATTTGGTCAGTATTTTACATCAGTATTTGTAGCCAAAACCAGGAGTGGGTGATAAATACAGAAGTGGTGCATATGTTTCTATTATACTTTTCCTCTATTTGTTCCACTCCTGGTTTTGGCTTACAAATACTGATGTAAAATACTGACCAAATACTGATAGTGTGACGGCAGCCTTACTGTGGCCTCCAGGTACACATGAATTGGTCAATTTATGCGCTAAACTTTCTCAATTTTTCATATTTCTAGTGCAGTAATGCAATTCAATTTTCATATTTCATATTTGCTTGCTATGGTGCCACAGAGTGCTGCCTTTTTGTTTGAGTGTATACAAGTTGCTTTAAAGTATTTTTTTTTTCACATGCACTAATCTACTTTTCAAAGTGGACTTGATTGTAAGCATCACGAGTAAAGATGGACGATCCCAAACAGTAAAGTCCATTAAGTCCGTGTTATTGTTCGGGTTCAGCAGCCTGAACATCGGCTGTTTCCCACTCTGTCATTGGCGGCTCTGATTGTCGACAAGATCATAACAGCCGGTCAAAGAGCTCTGGTTCCCAAGCTGTCAGATGACAATGTGAGCCAGCAGCTGGGTCCAGTAGTTAAAAGATTACCTTCGGTCAAACACATCTGCTGATGAGTCCTACTCCCACCAGCCTGTGCCTGCTGCTGCTGAAAACAGCCAGAGCAGGCGCCGCTGATGGGTGTATTCATCAGCCAGCGTCTGTGCTATAAATAAAAAAAAAAATACTTTGGGTCTCTTCTATTTTTGATAACCAACACAGTCAAAGCTGACAGCTGCAGTCTGCAGCCCTCAGTTGTCAGCTCTATCATGGCTGGTTATCAAGAATAAAGGAGTCCCACCCTGTTTTTTTAATTATTTAAATAATTATTTTAAAAAAAAAACTACGTAGGGTCCCTCCCATTTTTTTGACAACCAGCCAAGCTAAAGTAAGCAGCTGAGGGCTAGTATTCTCAGACTGGTAAGGGGCCATAGATATTTCCCTCCCTTAGCCTAAAAATAGCAGCCAAGAGCTGCCCCAAAAAAGGCGCCAATCGGCTCTTCCCACTTTCCCTGGTGCGTTGCAAGTAGGGTAATATTTGTGGGGTTGATGTCAGCTTTGCGTTGTCAGCTGACATCAAACCCAGGGGTTAGTAATGGAGAGGTGTCTATGACAGTCCCGTTACTAACCCCATAGTTAGATTGTAAAAAAATACACAGCCAGAATAAAATACTTTTTTCCCGTCTCCCATGACAGCACACCTGAGAGAGGGATCCGCCCAGTCGGGACAGGAAACCTACCGAAACAAAAGGGCGGTACCTCTCCCTCGCTTCAGTTGGGTTTCCTGTCCTGACGGGAACCCTTGTGCTGAATCACGGCGGTACTTTTTTGTTTTTGTTTTTATTTTTTCGTTGATAGAAGATCCACCCACTCCCGTCCCGGCACTTGAAGAGCAGGCAGGACGCCTGTAGGTCGGCCTTCGGGACGCTGGTAGCGCCGTCCGCAGATCCTTCGGGCTCTTGCGCACGTGCGGGCGTCGGTCCAGCGCAGTCCGGATCTCTGGAGCCATTCTGCGGCTGCCACGCCGCTCTCTCCCCCTCTGCTGAAGCGACTTCCGGGTGCGCGGCTGGCGTTCAGTGAAGGGGCGTGCCTGTGTGATGTCAGAGAGGCGCGCCGGATCCAAGATGGCGGCGCCCATGGTTTGAAACGCCGGTAATTATGTGAGCTCTCCGGCGGTGTTCTGGAGGGGGAGAGGAGCAAGAATTGTTACCGGAAGAGGCGGGGAGCGCTGTGGAACGACCCCTTATTAAGGGGGTGGCTGCAATAGATCGCTGCTCATTCCCATACAGTCCAGAGATGGAGGGTATGGAGCAGCAGCAGCAGCAGCTATTACAGCAGCAGCAGCAAGAGCCCTTATCAGGCGATACATCTGCTCGTCATCATCCTAAGAAGAATAGCCGCTCAAATGGAAGGAGCAGCAATCATCCTAGTCGGACGTCTCAGGACTCTTCGACATCCAGGAGGAATGTTCCCCGTGCTCCCAGTCCGCCTCGGAATCCGGTACCCTTTATGGTCAGCGGGTGGTGAGTGATCTACGTGAATGTCACCCTGGTGGTAATGGGCTACATTTTCTGTTTACTTGGCAGGCGCCGAGGAAGGCTAGTTCCAAGACAAAGAATAAAGAATGTGCCCTCTGTAATGTCCCATTGGCAGTTCAGTGGCAGAAAAGTCTTTGTATAGATTGTATTCAAAAGACTATCCAGGAAGAGACCCCTGACTTTGCCTCTAGTCTTAGAGCAATAATCAGAGCCGAAGTACAAGACTCTGTTAAAGCAGCCCTTAAGAAAAGGGGTAGTAAACACCCTGAACCAGTTTCGGCTTCTGAGGTATCTCCTTCTGATGAGGAAGGTCAGGAGGAACCGTTATCTCCCTGCTCCTCTTCTCCTAAGTCCTCTGACTCCTCTTCTGATAGTGATGTGGGGGGCCGTCCGTGCTTTCTTACTGAGAACACGGACAAGCTAGTAAAAGCCGTTAGAGCTTCAATGGGCCTTAAAGATGAGAAAGCGGCCAAATCCCTGGAGGACATAATGTTTGGGGGTTTAGAGGAAAAGAGAAAACGCACCTTCCCAGTCAATTCCAGAATAAAAGCCCTTATAGAAAAAGAGTGGAGGAAACCAGAAAAATCGGGTAATCTTCCCTCGGCTTCTAAAAGACGTTACCCCTTTGAGGATAAAGATTCAGAGACTTGGGATAAGGTTCCGAAAATCGATGGTGCGGTGGCTAGATCATCTAAAAAATTATCCCTTCCCTTAGAAGATTCTGGCGTATTAAGAGATCCTTTAGATAAAAAAGCGGATGGGTTCCTAAGACACACCTGGGAAGCAACCGCAGGGGGCTTGAAACCAGCAATCGCAGGAACCTGTGTCTCTCGCTCCCTTATTGTCTGGCTGCAGCAGATAGAGGAGCAACTGAAGTCTAAAGCCCCGAGAGATGAAATTCTAACCAATGTAACTTTAGCTAAAGGTGCAGCTGCCTTCGTAGCGGATTCCTCTGCAGACTCTGTAAGACTGGCAGCTAGGGCTGCAAGTTTATCCAATGCAGCTAGACGTGCTCTCTGGTTGAAGGGATGCCCGGGGGATCTACCTTCAAAAAATAGACTTTGTTCTATACCATGTGACGGCCATTTCCTCTTCGGTCAAAAATTGGAAGACATTTTAGAGAAAGCAGGAGATAGGAAAAAGGGATTTCCTCGTTTTCCTGTGGACTTTAGAAGGCCTTATTTTCGGAGGGGCAAATTTAGTAGAGGCCGCCCCCCGGGAGATAGAAGGAATTGGGACTCCAGAGACAGAAGGGGATCTGGATACATGTTTAAAGGTCCCTCAACATCGGCGAAAAAGCCCTCCCAATGACGCCAGGTCAGAGGTGGGGGGAAGGCTTTCATCTTTTCTCCCAGCCTGGGTAGACATCTCCCCCAGTCATTGGACTCTAAAGGTCATCGAACACGGCCTAAGAATAGATTTTGTTTTTCCACCGCGACAAACTTTTGTTTTAACGCCCCAAAGAAAGACTCCAGAGGAGCAGCTAGCCTTGGAGGCAGAGGTACTGGAGCTCGTATCAAAACGGGTTCTTGTGGAGGTCCCGGGGGAAGAGCAGGGAAAAGGTTTTTACTCTCCTCTTTTTCTCATACGAAAACCAGACGGGTCCCTGAGAACTATTATCAATTTAAAAAATCTAAATCGGTCAATAGTAAACTGCTCCTTCAAAATGGAGTCAATAAATACGGCCATAAAACTCTTATTCCCAGGTTGCTTCATGGCAGCCATAGACCTGAAGGACGCCTATTACCACGTCCCAATTCATCAAGACCACCAAAAATACCTAAGGGTGGCGGTTTATGTACAAGGCTGTCTCAGGCACTATCAGTATGCTGCCCTACCATTCGGCCTATCAATAGCACCGAGAATTTTTACAAAATTAATGTCAGAGGTCATGTCTTTCCTCCGCTCTCAGAATGTAGTTATAGTTCCGTATCTGGACAACTTCCTCATAATAGGGAACTCATCAACACATTGCCAAACACAAATAGAACAAGTCATATCAACGCTACAGCGGTTGGGGTGGAAAATAAATCTTGCCAAATCAAGGTTGATGCCGGAGCTAGTGCAATCTTTTCTGGGTTTAGTCCTGGATTCCAGGCGTCAGCTTTGTCTTTTGCCAGAAAACAAGCTGATCAAAATTCAAAATCTTGTAGAGTCAGCAATTCATCACCCCGCAATGACATTGAGAAGGGCAATGTCCCTGTTGGGATCTCTGACGTCCTGTATACCCGCAGTAAGATGGGCACAGTTCCATCTAAGACAATTACAATATAGTAACATAGTTAGTAAGGCCGAAAAAAGACATTTGTCCATCCAGTTCAGCCTATATTCCATCATAATAAATACCCAGATCTACGTCCTTCTACAGAACCTAATAATTGTATGATACAATATTGTTCTGCTCCAGGAAGACATCCAGGCCTCTCTTGAACCCCTCGACTGAGTTCGCCATCACCACCTCCTCAGGCAAGCAATTCCAGATTCTCACTGCCCTAACAGTAAAGAATCCTCTTCTATGTTGGTGGAAAAACCTTCTCTCCTCCAGACGCAAAGAATGCCCCCTTGTGCCCGTCACCTTCCTTGGTATAAATGGGAGGTCCTGTCAGCGCAGAGGTGGTTAAAAGGGCATTTAGAGGGAAAGCTACGCCTTTCATTAGAGGTAACAGATTCCCTAAAATGGTGGACCATAAGAGACCATTTGACATCAGGGGTCCAGTGGATAACTCCAATAGACCAGGTCATCACCACAGATGCAAGTGGTTCAGGATGGGGAGCTCATTTGGGGACACTCTCAGTTCAGGGATCTTGGTCCCATTTAGAATCACAACAAGCGTCAAACCTAAGAGTTGTGGGCTGTAGAAAAAGCTGTAAAACATTTCCTTCCCATCCTCCAGGGTCATCATACCAGGGTCATGTCGGACAATCACGCAGTTGTTGCATACATCAACCACCAAGGGGGGACGAGATCCCCTTCCCTGATGAAGTCAGCATCTGTCCTCCTACAACTAGCGGAGCGCCACCTACTATCCCTCTCGGCTCTCCACATAAAGGGAGTCGAGAATATAAAGGCAGACTACCTAAGTCGCAAAACACTGAGGCAAGGAGAGTGGTCTTTGAATCCCCGGGTGTTTCAACAGATAGTGCAGGCTTGGGGCCTACCTGTGATAGATTTGTTTGCCACCCTAAACAACAGGAAGGTAGAGAACTTCTGTTCACTAGACCCAAGAGAAAAACCCTTTGCAGTAGATGCCCTCCACATACAATGGAAATTCAGTCTCGCATATGTGTTTCCACCAATAGCGATGATTCCGACGGTAGTGAGAAAAATCAGAATGGAGCAGGTGAGAGTAATTTTGATTGCTCCATTCTGGCCAAAAAGACCTTGGTTCTCCCTCCTGAGACAAATGTCAGTGACCGATCCATGGATCCTGCCAGAAATTCCGGACCTGCTTACTCAGGGTCCAATATGCCACTCTCAAGTGAAGGGCTTCCATCTCGCAGCCTGGAATTTGAGAGGGCATTACTGAGTAGGCAGGGGTTTTCACCAGGGCTTGTCTCCACCTTGTTGAAAAGTAGAAAACCAGTTACATCAAGGATATATGGCAGGACATGGAAAAAGTTTCTAGATTTTTCAGGGCAACCTTTGGGGGACAAAGCTCCTGTGGGTACTATTTTAGAATTTTTACAGGTGGGGTTGCAGTTGGGATTGGCAACTAATACGCTCAAGGTACAAGTGTCGGCATTAGGAGCCTTGTATAACTGTAATCTGGCCTCCAATAGATGGGTGTCCCGCTTTATTAAATCGTGTAGTAGGTCTAGACCAGTGGTAATTCAGAGGGTTCCTCCATGGGATTTAAATCTGGTGTTAGAAGCTCTGACTAGTGTTCCGTTTGAACCCTTGCAGGAGTCATCAATAAAAATACTTACACTTAAGACAGTACTTCTGGTAGCGTTGACATCAGCCCGTAGGGTGAGTGACTTGCAAGCCCTGTCCATCTCCCCTCCTTACACACAGATATTTGATGACAGAGTAGTGCTCAGACCGGATCCGGCATATCTGCCGAAAGTAGTTCTTAAATTCCATAGGAGTCAAGAAATTGTGTTGCCCTCTTTCTGTAATAATCCTAAGAACCCAGGGGAAGAGAAATTTCATACGCTTGACGTAAGAAGAGCTATTTTACAGTATATATCTCTGACTAGTCAGTGGAGGAAGGATCAATCACTATTTATAGCTTTCCAGGGTAGCAGGAAGGGATATGGGGTATCCAAGGGTACTATTGCTAGGTGGATTAGGGAGGCCATTTCCTTATCCTATGCTTCTCGTGGTGCCCCGATCCCTGAAGGCATCAAGGCTCACTCCACCAGAGCCGTGGCTACTTCCTGGGCAGAAAAAGCAGAGGTATCGATTGATCAAATCTGTAAGGCCGCTACCTGGTCCTCACCGTCTACCTTCTTTAGACACTACCGGCTAGATCTATCCTCCTCAACTGACCTTACCTTTGGTAGAAGGGTGCTGCAAGCGGTGGTCCCTCCCTAAGGTGTTCCTTTCTCCAAAAATCTCTCAGGTGTGCTGTCATGGGAGACGGGAAAACACCAAGGTTACTTACTGGTAGCCGGTTTTTCCGGAGCCCATGACAGCACCTGTATATTCCCTCCCTTCTTTTGTCACCCTTTGGTGCGCACTTTTAGTTGGGTGTTTTTTGTTATTATTATAATGTGGTGATGGATTGCCATGTGTACTAACCAAGGAGGCCTCTCATGCTCTGAAAACCAACTGAAGCGAGGGAGAGGTACCGCCCTTTTGTTTCGGTAGGTTTCCTGTCCCGACTGGGCGGATCCCTCTCTCAGGTGTGCTGTCATGGGCTCCGGAAAAACCGGCTACCAGTAAGTAACCTTGGTGTTTCCAAGACGTCCCCCTGACAGCACATTGGAGGACGTCCTCCTCCTCCTTGCAGGGACAGGAAACACAACACAAGAGATTAAAAGGTCCCACTCTACCCCCTTTTCCTCAGTGTTTTTTCCTGTCCCTGCATGGAGGGACACACGAGAGGATGCAGCGCTATGCAAGCGTGAAGACTCACCAGTCCGGAGGATCGTGCGGCTAACGCCAATAACCTTCCCCCGCAACACTAAGCCCCAGGCAGAAACTTCCCGGTGTGGAGTCCCTCTGCCAAGAGACCAGTCGAGCGGACGAGCTCCTGGGTCGAACCACTTCCTCCCGGGGGGGGGCCTCGGTTCGGGCGCCAGGAGAAGAGGCGCCGGAAGAGATCCGGCGCCAGCAGCATGCGTTCCACAGAGTGGAATTTCGGAAGTAAGATCATTAGACCAGAGCAGTACTTCCGGTGTCAGGCGCAGATCCGAGGGCGGGGGCATCTCGGCGTGCGTTCCACCTTGTGGAACGCGGAAGCAAGGTTTATTAAGAGCGCAAAAGCTCAGGGCACTCGCAGATTAGTATCCAGCGCTTCTTCTGGTGGTAAGAGAGCGCCGGAGTGAATCCCTGGAGAATATTTTACGGCAGGACACAGAAGTTCGTGGGGTCCGTGCTAGCAGGCTGCTGCAAACATGCCGGAAACTAAGGGTGAGTGCAGCTGATGCTGCTATATCCCTTATGTATATAGGAGATCACATATTTATAATGGCATTTCTCCACAGAAGATATGGAGAACAGGAATGAGGAGACGGGGGTAAGTGCGCAGTGCGCAGAGTGTATATATATATATAATAGCTATTGAACCCGTTCTACGCCCGGGTGGCGAGCATTTATATTGGTATATGGTCTCCATCCTGGTATGTGCTGCTCCATCCTGCGCCCCCATCCTGTCATGTGCTGCTCCCATCCTGCGCCCCCGTTCTGTCATGTGCTGCTCCATCCTGCGCCCCCATCCTGTCATGTGCTGATCCCATCCTGCGCCCCCGTTCTGTCATGTGCTGCTCCCATCCTGCGCCTCCATTCTGTCATTTGCTGCTCCCATCCTGTCATTTGCTGCTCCCATCCTGCGCCCGTTCTGTCATTTGCTGCTCCCATCCTGCGCCCGTTCTGTCATGTGCTGCTGCCATCCTGCGCCCGTTCTGTCATGTGCTGCTGCCATCCTGCGCCCGTTCTGTCATGTGCTGCTGCCATCCTGCGCCCGTTCTGTCATGTGCTGCTGCCATCCTGCGCCCGTTCTGTCATGTGCTGCTGCCATCCTGCGCCCGTTCTGTCATGTGCTGCTGCCATCCTGCGCCCGTTCTGTCATGTGCTGCTGCCATCCTGCGCCCGTTCTGTCATGTGCTGCTCCCATCCTGCGCCCGTTCTGTCATGTGCTGCTGCCATCCTGCGCCCGTTCTGTCATGTGCTGCTGCCATCCTGCGCCCGTTCTGTCATGTGCTGCTGCCATCCTGCGCCCGTTCTGTCATGTGCTGCTGCCATCCTTCGCCCGTTCTGTCATGTGCTGCTGCCATCCTTCGCCCGTTCTGTCATGTGCTGCTGCCATCCTTCGCCCGTTCTGTCATGTGCTGCTGCCATCCTGCGCCCGTTCTGTCATGTGCTGCGGCCATCCTGCACCCGTTCTGTCATGTGCTGCTGCCATCCTGCGCCCGTTCTGTCATGTGTTGCGGCCATCCTGCGCCCGTTCTGTCATGTGCTGCTGCCATCCTGCGCCCGTTCTGTCATGTGCTGCGGCCATCCTGCGCCCGTTCTGACATGTGCTGCGGCCATCCTGCGCCCGTTCTGACATGTGCTGCTGCCATCCTGCGCCCGTTCTGTCATGTGCTGCTGCCATCCTGCGCCCATTCTGTCATGTGCTGCTGCCATCCTGCGCCCGTTCGGTCATGTGCTGCTGCCATCCTGCGCCCGTTCGGTCATGTGCTGCTGCCATCCTTCGCCCGTTCTGTCATGTGCTGCTGCCATCCTTCGCCCGTTCTGTCATGTGCTGCTGCCATCCTGCGCCCGTTCTGTCATGTGCTGCTGCCATCCTGCGCCCGTTCTGTCATGTGCTGCTGCCATCCTGCGCCCGTTCTGTCATGTGCTGCTGCCATCCTGCGCCCGTTCTGTCATGTGCTGCGGCCATCCTGCGCCCGTTCTGTCATGTGCTGCTGCCATCCTGCGGCACCATTGTATTATATGCCCCCCGCTCCAGTGTATGCCCCCGAATGCTGCTGCCATATAAAAAAAAAATAAAATACCATACTCGCCTATCGTCCGGCTCCACTGCAGGTATGTCTTCAAGAAAATGGCGCCGGAAAGCGGGGACTGCGCAGGCGCCGATTCCGGCAGCAGGAATCGGCGCCTGCGCAGTCCGCGCTTTCCGGCGCCATTTTCTTGAAGACACACCTGCAGTGGAGCCGGAGTGTGTCTTCAAGAAAATGGCGCCGGAAAGCGCGGACTGCGCAGGCGCCGATTCCGGCAGCAGGAATCGGCGCCTGCGCAGTCTGCGCCCTCCGGAGCCGGGAGACGGAGCCGCAAGCAGCGCTGGAACCGGGAAAGGTGAGTATACTTACCCTCCCTCCTGGCGGTCCCTGACTCTCCGGTGGAGATCGCGGTATGCGTTCAGTGCTTACGCATACCGCGATCTCCCGGGAGCGTCGCTCTGTGAGGCCCAGACTGCGCCGGCGCTTGCGCAGTCTATAGAGGCTTCGGACAGAGTGACGCTTCCAGCGTTATATTATAGATATATATATATATATATATATATACGCCTGCACACACACTGAGCCGTTCTTGTCCTTATTCTTATATTTAGGATAAAGAGGCCAGTCAGACTCCCCTCCCTCAGACTAAAAAGTCTGGCAAAGTGTTAACAAAATCTAAGAGGTGCTCTATATGTAATGTGAAGCTTTCAGAAACATACAAGAAAGCTCTCTGCAGCTCTTGCATTAAGAAGATTGTTAGAGAGGAACAACCATCAATGTTATCGGAGATGAGGAGTATAATCCGGGAGGAAGTCCAGAATTCCTTGGCCTCAATGTCTCAACGGGAGGTGTACAGTCCGGGTCCGGCTCGTAAGAGACCAAGAAGAGATCCGGAACAAGAGGATCAGGAGGATTCATCAGAAGCGGAATCAGAATACAGAGGTTCTGATCAAGAAGAAGGAGAATTGCCAATGGAAGAACAGGAAGGGAAAAGGTATTACTTTCCAGTCAAAGAGACACAAGAGCTGGTCCAGGCGCTCAGACATACTATGCAAATGAAAGAAGATCCACGTCCGAGATCTAGACAAGACCAGATGTTTGGAGGGCTCACATATCAGGAACGGACTGTGTTCCCGGTGAGTGAGCATATACAACAGATGATTTCACAAGAATGGAAAGATGCGGAACGAAGATTGGTGATGTTCAGAGAGTTTAAAAACCGTCTCCCGTTCGATCCAGAAGAGATCAAGACATGGGAAGAAATTCCTAAAGTGGATGTCCCTATAGCCAAGGTGGCAAAGAAAACATCCATACCTTTTGAGGATTCATCCAGTCTCAAGGATGCAATGGATCGCAAGGCGGATATCCTTTTACGTCGAGCCTGGGAGACTTCAGCAGCGTTAATAAAGACTAACATCACAGCCACGTCCGTAGCAAGATCCGTGTTCCTATGGATGGAACAATTGGAAAAACATTTAATTAATAAAACTCCACGGGCGGATATAATTGCTTCTCTGCCTATCATTAAGTCAGCCACGGCCTTTATGGCGGACACATCGGCTGAATCTGTTAGATTTGCGGCTAGGAATAGCTCCTTGTCCAATGCAACCCGAAGGGCTATTTGGCTTAGATCTTGGTCGGGGGATAATGCATCCAAAAATAAACTATGTGCCATTCCATTCTCAGGTTCCAGAATATTTGGTCAGGCTTTAGATGACATTCTAGAGTCAGCAGCTGACAGTAAAAGAGGGTTCCCTGAAGATAAACCTAGAAAATTTCAGCCCTTTTGGAGGAGGCCTCTTTCCCCCCCCTCCCCCCCGCAGGAAACCGGAGTATAGAGAGCAATGGAGATCAGGTAGAGGATCCTTCAGGGGTTCCTACGCTCAGAACAGAAGGGGAAGAAATTCCTTGTTCGGTTCTGGCTATAGACCAAGGAAACAATGACGCCATAGGCATAGGCGGGAGACTAAGCCTCTTTCTAAAACACTGGAGTCGGATCTCAGACAACTGTTATGTCCTCAAGATAATCTCAGAGGGTTACAGAATAGAGTTAATTTCCCGCGTACCGCAAAGGTGTATCGCACCAACAGTGGTGGCTACAAATTCCCCAATGTTCTCAGACCTACAAAATCTGTTCGACTCCGGGGTCATAGTTCGGGTTCCTACTCCAGAAATAGGCACAGGTCACTATTCCTCACTATTTTCAATTCCAAAACCGTCAGGGGAATCCCGTACGATAATAAACTTAAAACCTCTGAACGTATTCGTCAAATACAAACGATTCAGAATGGATTCGATCAGGTCAACCATTCACCTAATAAACAAGGATTCGGTAATGTGCACTCTCGATCTGAAAAGTGTGTATTATCAGGTTCCGATACATCCCTCATCTCAGGAGCTTCTGAGATTCTCAGTGAGATTCCCGGACCAGACCTGCCACTTCCAATTTCAATGCCTCCCATTCGGTCTAGCATTTGCCCCAAGAATTCGATCTAGCATCTGCCCCGTTCGGTCTTGCATCTGCCCCAAGAAGAAATTGGTAGCAGAGGTGGTGGCTTTCTTAAGAAACCAAGGAATAACAATAATTCCATACTTGGACGATTTTCTGGTTGTGGCACGAACAAGGGACATTCTGCTGCAAAACAGAGATTGAGTCATATCAGAAAAGTCACATCTAAAGCCAGAATCCCAGAAGATATTTCTAGGAGTACTCTTGGATTCTACAACCAGACAATCCTTCTTACCAAGGGACAAACGAACGTCAATAAAGAAGATGTTTTTAGAGTTCCAAAAAAGTCCAGTTACGATAAGAGCGGCCATGAAAGTCTTGGGGAAGATGACAGCTTGCATCCCGTGTGTCAGATGGGTTCAGGCTCACTCAAGACCATTACAAGAACAAGTACTCACAGTATGGGATCGGCGTCGTTCGTCATTAGACAAGAAGCTACAGCTATCAATGAAGACAAGAAGATCACTACGATGGTGGACCCAGGACTACAATCTAAAAAAGGGTGTCCCTTGGATATCAACCCCTTGTGTGGTAATCACCACAGACGCAAGTCAGTGGGGATGGGGAGCACATTTGGGAGGAAGATTCTTTCAGGACAAATGGCCCGAAGAGATCAGTCAAATGTCGTCAAATTACAGAGAATTATACGCAGTTTGGGAGGCTCTCAGAAGAAACCGTTCACACCTAAAGGACAAACATGTAAAAGTCCTATCCGACAACGTGATGGCGGTATCCTTTTTGAGACATCAGGGAGGTTCCAGACACAAAGCGCTTCAGGGTCTAGCACAGAGAATATTTACCTGGGCAGAAGACGTGGTCCTGTCTATAACAGCAGTGCATCTAGAAGGATCACAGAACATACTAGCCGACTATCTAAGCAGAAGAAGGGTTTGTCCAACCGAATGGGAACTAAATCAAGAAATGTTCCAAATACTTTGCCACCGTTGGGGAACTCCCAGGATAGACTTATTTGCCACAAGGAAAAATTCAAAGGTGCCCAGATTTTATTCCCTCAACCCTTTAGACAGTCGAGCGCCTTAAGTCAAACATGGAACGAGCCTCTGTCTTATGCGTTTCCACCAATAGCACTTATTCTAGTAGTGCTCAGGAAGATTCAAGAAGACCAGGCAACAGTACTGATGATTGTACCATTTTGGCCAAAGAGAAGTTGGTTCCCATTGTTGGGAGCCATGACAAAGGAAGACTATCAAACTCCCGTTATGGAAGGATATCATCCATCAGGGGCCCGTTCTACACCAAGACCCAGAGAGATTACATCTATCAGCATGGATCCTGAGAGGGACATCTTGAAATCCAGAGGTCTTTCAGATGAAGTAATTACAACCATCCAGGCTAGTAGAAAACCTGTGACTTCAGCCATCTACCACAAGATCTGGAAAAAATTTCGTATGGAAAGTGGCAGGTCGGCCGTGATTCTGGGAGCCTTGGATGTTCCTAGAGTCTTAAATTTTTTACAGTCGAGCTTTAACTTGGGGCTCAGGCCAAGTACGATCAAAGTCCAAATCTCGGCCCTCAGTACTTTCTTGGATTATCCATTAGCCTCCCACCCCTGGATAATTAGATTTGTGAAGGCCATCCAGAGATTACGGCCTACTTTAAGACAGTTAGCTCTTACATGGGACTTAAATCTGGTCCTTAGGGCTCTATGTAAAGATCCTTATACTCTTGAGGAAGACATGCCCATTTCAATACGTACCTGGAAGACGGCCTTCTTAGTAGCGATTACAACAGCTAAACGTGTAGGGGAAATTCAGGCCCTATCAATTAAGGACCCATATCTTCAGGTTCGAGAGGACCATATAATTCTAAAATTAGATCCAGCCTTTATCCCTAAAATAGCCTCAGCTAAAAATCGAGGTCAGGAAATAATTTTACCTTCCTTTTGTGAGAACCCTTCTAATGTAAAAGAACAGGCTTTACACTCCCTGGATGTTAGACAGGCAGTATTAAACTATCTAGAAGCCACTAGCTCCTGGAGGAAAGATTCTAATCTTTTTATTCTATTTGGGGGTAAGAATAAAGGTAAAAAAAAGCTTTCAAGGCCTCAATAGCTAGATGGATCACGACTATAATTTCAAAAGCCTACTCATCAGAAGGGATAGCTTGCCCAGCAGGGATTAAAGCACACTCTACTAGGGCTGTTTCAGCATCATGGGCTGAACGAGCAGGAGCGTCACTAGAACAGATTTGCAAGGCCGCAACTTGGGCCAGGGTAAACACGTTCTGTAAGCACTATAAACTAGACGTAGTAGCAGCTCAGCAGACGTCTTATGGGAGAAAAGTTCTCCAAGCAGTTGTCCCACCCTAAACGAGGTTTTTTCTTTGGTATTCTCCAATGTGCTGTCAGGGGGACGTCCTGGAAAATGGGTATTATACCTACCGATAATTCGGTTTCCAGGAGTCCATCCTGAAAGCACCGTTATTTCCCCCCCTATGTATGCCAGTTCATATGCTGTAATATGTTTGGTTAATAAAGTTTTCAAAAGTATATCTATCCATGGTGTGGTACTTGTCAAAAACACTGAGGAAAAGGGGGTGCAGTGGGACCTTTTAACCTCTCGTGTTGTGTTTCCTGTCCCTGCAAGGAGGAGGAGGACGTCCTCCAATGTGCTGTCAGGATGGACTCCTGGAAACCGAATTATCGGTAGGTATAATACCCATTATTCGAAAGAAAGACATTGACATCAATATTTGAAATAAAAATCAAAAAGCACCTTACGCCTAATCCACCAATGCCCATGTCACCTATAAAAAAACAGAAAATAATAAACAGCCATATCCCTCACTTGTTCCCAATGTGAAGATAATCCCCTGATGCCCATGTCCCCCCTGAAAAAGAAGAAAAATAATAAACAACCATATCGCTCACCTGTCCGATGTGAAAATAATCCATACTGCCCAGCGATGAACCGGATGATTTGGAGAGCAGTCACATCATTGATGCGACCACTATCCTGGCCAGCACGTAAGCGAGCACTGTCGTAAGTGAGGTCACTGGGTTTTATCGGGTTTGAATTCTGGAGAACTTACTTACGGCAGTGCAGTGCTAGACATTGGAGCAGCGATTACGTTCCTGTTGGTGTGTTCCGGCTGGCGGGGAGAGCGGTCACTGATGTGACTGCTCTCCAAATCATCCGGATCATCGTGTGACAGTATGGATTATCTTCACATCAGACTGGTGAGGGATATGGTTGTATATGATTTTCTATTTTTTTTTTTTTAGGGGACATGGGCATCGGTGGATTAGGCGTAAGTATAACTACTTTTTTTTGGTTATTATTTCAAATAAAGGAGTCTGTGTCTGATTTTATTCTGGCTTTGTCTTTTTTACAATCTTACTATGGGGTTAGAAATGGGGGCGCCTTACTATTCTCCATTACTAACCTATGGGCGTGATGTTAGCTGCCATAAAACAGCTGACATCAGCCCCACAACCATTAGCCCACTTGCCACCGCACCAAAGCAAGTTGGTCGAGTCGGGAAGCGCGCTTTAATTGGCGCACCTAATGCGCCTTTTCGGTCTCGTCTGCGGGTTGCTATTTTTAGGCTGAGTGGAGGGCAATATCCATGGCCTCTTGCCAGTCTGAAAATATCAGCCCCCACTGTTCTCTTTAGCTTGGCTGGTTTTCAAAAATAGAGGGTGGAACCCCACATCGTTTTTTTTTTTTAATTATCTAAACAATTAGGAAAAAAAATGGCGTGTTGATTCCACTGTTCTTGATAACCAGCCATGATAAAACTGACAGCTGAGGGTTGCTGGCTGCAGCTGTCTGTTTTGCCTGCACTGGTTATCAAAAATAGAAGCACAGGTGTTGGCTGATGAGTATTCTCATCAGCGTCGCTTGCTCTCACTTTTCTCAGCGACAGCAGGTGTAGGCTGATGAGAGTAGTACTCTCTCATCAGCCGATGCGTGCGACCATCGGTAACCTTTTAAATGCTGGTCCCAGCTTCAGGCACATGCTGTCATCTGACCGCGTGGGAACTGCAGCTCTCTGACCGGCGGTGATCTTGCAGCCAATCAGAGCCTGTCATTGCCGTGCTGTCATGCAGATGGCAGCGTGGCAAACAATGGTTGCTCGGAGCCCCCCATTCATCTGAATGGGGTCCAGGTTCGGGTACCGTTCTGGTACTGAACCAAACTTTTCCTTTTAGGTATTTGGTCTAACCTGCCGGACTCGGAACGGCCACAGATTTGCCAATCACTAATCATGGGTCATCGAGTGTCCCTTCCTCATATTTTTGATATTGCACAGCAAAAAAATATTCCTTGGCACCATGTGGCCAGAAGGACAGCAGTCGGCCAGGTGCTGCTACATCACAACTTTATTTTTCCCATTTCAAGCAAATTTTACAGTGATGATATATATTGTTTTACACGCCTGAAGAAAGTAATTGGTTTTTAAAAAAAAAAGAAAGAAATTATTCACATTTTATGTTGAATTACCCCATTTTTTAATACGTGGTACAAGGAATAATAAAAGTATTCCCACGTTCAAAGAAAAAACACAACATTTTAATAATTGTAACTTTTTTTCCCCTAAGACAGCTTGCTGTTGTAACCTGTAATGTCTCTGACGTGCCTTTGCTTTTCTTGACACCAACTAATATAAAGTGCTATTTTATCCCACTTGGGTGGGCTGTTTGCTTATGATAGGCACAGCTTGATCAGCACTTACATAGCAAATTGCTGCGTTAATAATTGTAGCATTTAGCACAAACTATTTAAAATGTCTCCTTGTTTGTTCTTAGTCTTTTTATAATTTATGTGCATTCATAATCGTTACTGGCAGCTAGGATTGAACATTATACTCTAACAAGTGAATATACACAAAAAGGAAAAAAATAAACATTACAGTTATGCTGCGTCTGTGGGCTAAACTGCAAATATAATACTGCCCCTATGTAGATGAATATAACTACTATAATACTGCCCCTATGTACAAGAATATAACTACTATAATACTGCCCCTATGTACAAGAATATAACTACTATAATACTGCCCCTATGTACATGAATATCTATATACATAATTGTCTAAGGGTCCCTTCCGTCTGTCTGTCTGTCCTTCTTTCACGGTTATTCGTTTGCTGATTGGTCTCGGCAGCTGCCTGTCAAGGCTGCCGCGACCAATCAGCGACGGCCACAGTCCGATTAGTCCCTCCCCTACTCCCCTGCACTCACTGCCCGGCACCCGCTCCGTAATCCCCTCCACTCACCGCTCACACAGGGTTAATGGCAGCGGTAACGGCCCGCGGTGTAACGCACTCCGTTATCGCTGCTATTAACCCTGTGTGTCCCCCAACTATTTACTATTGATGCTGCCTATGCAGCATCAATAGTAAAAATATGCATGTTAAAAATAATAACAAAAAACCTGCTAATACTCACCCTCCGCCGCCTTTCTCGCTCCTCGCCACGCTCCCCGGACCACTCCATTGCAAGCGGCAGCTTCCGGTCCCGTCCCAGGGCTGGTGTGCGGCAAGGACCTGCCGTGACGTCATGGTCATGTGACCGCGACGTCATCATAGGTCCTGCTCACACCAGCCCTGGGACTTGCAATGGAACTCGACTTCAGGAAAATGGCCGCCGCGATCTCCATCTGAGCACGCGCGGCATCCCGCGGCCATTTTCCTGAAGCCCCGGGAAGCCGAGCACTACCATCTGCGCACGCGCGACCTCCGGTAGATGGCCGCCGCCAGCGATAATCCGTGGACAGTGCTACAACGTGCCGGCGGAAGGTGAGTATGTGTTTATTTTTTATTTTTTTAACCTGTGTCATACGTGGCTGGGCAATATACTACATAGCTGGGCAATATACTACGTGGGCTGTGCAATATGCTACGTGGCTGGGCAATATACTACGTGATTGGGCAATATACTACGTGGCTGAGCAATATACTACGTGGCTGGGCAATATATTACGTGGCTGGGCAATATACTATGTGGCTGGGCAATATACTATGTGGCTGGGCAATATACTACGTGACTGGGCAATATACTACGTGGCTGGACAATATACTACGTGGCTGGGCAATATACTACGTGGCTGGGCAATATACTACGTGGCTGGGCAATATACTACGTGGCTGGGCAATATACTACGTGGCTGGGCAATATACTACGTGGCTGGGCAATATACTACGTGGCTGGGCAATATACTACGTGGCTGGGCAATATACTACGAGGCTGGGCAATATACCACGTGGCTGGGCAATATACTACGTGACTGGGCAATTGTTGTGAATTCTGTGGCAGAGCTCCCTCCTGTGGTCACAAGTGGTACTTCGGCTGTTTCTCTCTGTGAGCTTCCGTTGGTGGAGGAGAGTGGTACTGCGGCTTCTGAGTTTCCTTCCTCAGGTGATGTGGTGAAGTCGTTAGGTGCTGCTCTATTTAACCCCACCTAGTGCTTTGATCCTGGCTTCCAGTCAATGTTCTAGTATTGGACCTGTTTCCTCCTGGATCGTTCCTGTGGCCTGCTGCTCTGCATAGCTAAGTTCTTCTTTGCTATTTTGTTTGCTGTTTTTTCTGTCCAGCTTGTCTATTTGTTTGCTGGAAGCTCTGGGACGCAGAGGGTGTACCTCCGTGCCGTTAGTTCGGTACGGAGGGTCTTTTTGCCCCCTTTGCGTGGTCTTTGTAGGGTTTTGTGTTGACCACAAAGTTACCTTTCCTATCCTCGCTCTGTTCAGAAAGTCGGGCCTCACTTTGCTAAATCTATTTCATCTCTACGTTTGTCTTTTCATCTTAACTCACAGTCATTATATGTGGGGGGCTGCCTTTTCCTTTGGGGTATTTCTCTGAGGCAAGGTAGGCTTATTTTCTATCTTCAGGCTAGCTAGTTTCTCAGGCTGTGCCGAGTTGCATAGGGAGCGTTAGGCGCAATCCACGGCTGCCTCTAGTGTTGTTGGAGAGGATTAGGGATTGCGGTCTGCAGAGTTCCCACGTCTCAGAGCTCGTTCTATTATTTTGGGTTATTGTCAGATCACTGTATGTGCTCTGACCTCTATGTCCACTGTGGTACTGAATTGCCTTATCATAACAGGCAATATACTACGTGGCTGGGAAATATACTACGTGGCTGTGCAATATACTACATGGCTGGGCAATATACTACGTGGCTGGGCAATATACTACGTGGCTGGGCAATATACTACGTGGCTGGGCAATATACTACGTGGCTGCGCAATATACTACGTAGCTGGGCAATATACTACGTGGCTGGGCAATATACTACGTGGCTGGGCAATATACTACATGGCTGGGCAGTATACTATGTGGCTGGGCAATATACTATATGGACATACATATTCTAGAATACCCGATGCTTTAGAATCGGCCCACCATCTAGTAACTACTACAATACTGCCCCTATGTACAAGAATATAACTACTACTAGATGGTGGCCCGATTCTAACTCATCGGGTATTCTAGAGTATGCATTTCCACGCAGGCAGGTAGTATATTGCCCAGCGACGTAGTATATTGCCCAGTCATGTAGTATGTTGCCCAGCCACATAGTATACAGCACAGAGCCACGTAGTATACAGCACAGAGCCACGTAGTATATTGCCCAGCCATGTATGTCACCGATTAAAAAATAAAAAATACACATACTCACCTTCCGATCCGAGGGCCCCTTGTAGTTCTGTTGCCTGTGCGAGCAGCTTCCGGTCCCAGCCTGCTCGCACAGGCGCGCAGGGCCTATGATGACGTCGCGGTCACATGACCGTGACGTCACGGCAGGTCCTTCTGCCAGACGAACTGTGCCAACGGAACGTGGCGGTTGTATCGCGAGGAGCGGGAAAGGCGGTGTAGGTGAGTATATAATCGCTTTTTTTTTTTATTATTATTTTTAACATTGTATGTTTTTACTATTGGCGCTGCATAGGCCGCGTCAATAGTAAAAAACCTGGTCACACAGGGTTAATAGCAGCGGTAACGGAGTGCGTTCCCCAGCGGCATAACGCGGTCCGTTACCGCGGGCATTAACCCTGTGTGAGCGGAGGGGTGTATGCGGGCGCCGGGCAGTCAGTGCGGGAAGTAAGGAGCGGCCATTTTCTTCCGGACTGTGCGCGGCAGCCATGACAGGCAGCTGCCGAGACCAATCAGCGAATGAATAACTGTGACAGAAGGACAGACAGATAGACGGAAGTACCCCTTAGACAATTATGTATATAGATAATACTGCCCCTATGTACAAGAATATAACTACTATAATACTGCTCCTATGTACAAGAATATAACTACTATAATACTGCCCCTATGTACAAGAATATAACTACTATAATACTGCTCCTATGTACAAGAATATAACTACTATAATACTGCTCCTATGTACAAGTATATAACTACTATAATACTGCTCCTATGTACAAGAATATAACTACTATAATACTGCTCCTATGTACAAGTATATAACTACTATAATACTGCTCCTATGTACAAGAATATAACTACTATAATACTGCTCCTATGTACAAGAATATAATATTATAATACTGCCCCTATGTACAAGAATATAACTACTATAATACTGCCCCTATGTACAAGAATATAACTACTATAATACTGCCCCTATGTACAAGAATATAACTACTATAATACTGCCCCTATGTACAAGAATATAACTACTATAATACTGCTCCTATGTACAAGAATATAACTACTATAATACTGCACCCTATGTACAAGAATATAACTACTATAATACTGCCCCTATGTACAAGAATATAACTACTATAATACTGCCCCTATGTACAAGAATATAACTACTATAATACTGCACCCTATGTACAAGAATATAACTACCGTACTATAATACTGCCCCTATGTACAAGAATATAACTACTATAATACTGCCCCTATGTACAAGAATATAACTACTATAATACTGCTCCCTATGTACAAGAATATAACTACTATAATACTGCTCCTATGTACAAGAATATAACTACTATAATACTGCACCCTATGTACAAGAATATAACTACCGTACTATAATACTGCCCCTATGTACAGGAATATAACTACTATAATACTGCCCCTATGTACAAGAATATAACTACTATAATACTGCTCCTATGTACAAGAATATAACTACTATAATACTGCTCCTATGTACAAGAATATAACTACTATAATACTGCACCCTATGTACAAGAATATAACTACTATAATACTGCCCCTATGTACAAGAATATAACTACTATAATACTGCACCCTATGTACAAGAATATAACTACTATAATACTGCCCCTATGTACAAGAAT
The DNA here is from genome assembly GCF_032444005.1 of Ranitomeya imitator. NCBI lineage: Eukaryota > Metazoa > Chordata > Amphibia > Anura > Dendrobatidae > Ranitomeya > Ranitomeya imitator. Next base: position 685,764,908 of record NC_091286.1, read on the forward strand.
ATAACTACTATAATACTGCCCCTATGTACAAGAATATAACTACTATAATACTGCACCCTATGTACAAGAATATAACTACCGTACTATAATACTGCCCCTATGTACAAGAATATAACTACTATAATACTGCCCCTATGTACAAGAATATAACTACTATAATACTGCTCCTATGTACAAGAATATAACTACTATAATACTGCCCCTATGTACAAGAATATAACTACTATAATACTGCACCCTATGTACAAGAATATAACTACCGTACTATAATACTGCCCCTATGTACAAGAATATAACTACTATAATACTGCCCCTATGTACAAGAATATAACTACTATAATACTGCTCCTATGTACAAGAATATAACTACTATAATACTGCACCCTATGTACAAGAATATAACTACCGTACTATAATACTGCCCCTATGTACAGGAATATAACTACTATAATACTGCCCCTATGTACAAGAATATAACTACTATAATACTGCTCCTATGTACAAGAATATAACTACTATAATACTGCTCCTATGTACAAGAATATAACTACTATAATACTGCACCCTATGTACAAGAATATAACTACTATAATACTGCCCCTATGTACAAGAATATAACTACTATAATACTGCTCCTATGTATAAGAATATAACTACTATAATACTGCCCCTATGTACAAGAATATAACTACTATAATACTGCTCCTATGTACAAGAATATAACTACTATAATACTGCTCCTATGTACAAGAATATAACTACTATAATACTGCCCCCTATGTACAAGAATATAACTACTATAATACTGCCCCTATGTACAAGATTATAACTACTATAGCACTGACAATTGTGACTTTCTTTTATTTGACGTCTCTTCGCTCACTGTTCTCTGACTCGGGGATTGTATTTTGGTCTCGCGGTCACAAGGGGGTTAAAAGTCTGAGTTCTGTTTCTGAGCTGTGGTCTCTCCCTGGGTCAGACCTTACAGAAACTCTCCCTTATCTCTGTAATTAATTGTCTTTCCCTTCACCAGAAATGAGATGAACTTGAATAAAGGACAATGGCGGATTACGCTCTGATGGAGTCCTATAATCTGCATTAACTTCTTTATAACCCGACTGAGTCACCGATGACAGACCTGACTAAAAGGGGAATTACGTTGCTCTGCGCTGACGACTCCGCTGTGATGTTTGGAGCTGATGCTTATTATTCAGCAGCAGTAAAGCGTTGTGGGAGTCCTATAGAGACGGCTTTTATTTGTGTGTTTTAAAGGCAAAAAGTTATTTGGCAATGGATTCACTTGGGCAGAGAAACGCACGTCTTGTTCTTTTTTATAGTCAATGTTAAAATTTACCTTATACATTTTTATCTGGGCCTGACGTCACTCTTTCCGGTTGCAAAGCTCCAAATTCATTGCACTGGCATAGATACAATTTCGGCTTGGTAGGAGCTTGTGCTGGGCACAGTCGAGTGTTTCCTTTTATGTGAAGGGGGCTGGCTTAGCTATCCTAATAAGCCAATTAGCCAGATTAGACAATGGCAGGAACAAAAAACACCACCAGATTATAGAAATCAGCAAATTGATTAGTAACAAATGGAATTAGTTACTAATTTCACTAAATTTTGCGAATTCAACATCAATTTCGGGTACCATTAAAAACTGAGCTTTAAGAAATGTTACTTATAAAACTTATGTAATAGTAAAGTTCGGCATCTGTACTGAACACCTACTGTTCGGGCACCGACACCGAACTTCACCAGGAAGGCCATATTATTGTTTGGGTTTGACCCACTCCTCCCCCAATCACCGGGTGTTTCTTGCGCTGTTATGTGCACGATATCGCGGAAAACATTGGTTCTGCTCGGTAGTAAAATCATTACTGCCGGTTAGACAGACTCCGTACCCATGCCGTCAAATGAGCCTGCAGCTGTGATCTGAGCTAAAAAGCGTACCTCCGGTCACTGGCGTCGTTTGGCTGATGGGACCACTGCTCCCATCAGCCTACACCTGCTGCCGCTAATAACCGCGAGAGCAGGCAGTGGCTGATGGGAGTATTCATCAGCTGGTGCCTACACTCTAAGTAAATAATTAAAACAAAAAAGGACATGGGTTCTCCTGTATTTTTAGTAACCAGCCAGGCAAAACTGACAGCTGTGGGTTGCAACCCTCAGCTGTCTTCTTTAGCAAGGCTGGTTATCAAGAGTAGATGGGTCCCCATGCCGTATTTCAAAGTATATAAATTAATTTAAGAAAAAATGATATGGGGTCCCACCATTTTTGCCAACCAGCCAAGCTAAAGCAGACAATCGGGGGCTGGTATTCTCAGGCTGGTAAGGGGCCATGGATATAAGTAAATAAGAAGAATAATACTTGGGTATACAACATGCATGTCACTAAGCGGCATCCCTAAAAGTACATCCAAATATTAGCTGGTCCCCCCCATGAATTATGTTCTTACATCTCGAGCGTGGGCTTCCCGTCACGTTCAGTTTTTTCTTTGCTGGTTGAACGCTCCTGTATTATTTTTCTATAGCAACTATTTTCTGCCGGTCTCCGTGAAGCAGAGATGTATGGAGCGAGTTATATAAATGACCTTTTGAAAGCTTTTGTGAATTTTATAGATTTCCGGCTGTCGGAGTATAGAACAAGAACCTTACCTGCCCTCCTCACCGCTCGTTACAAAGACGCAGCACCAAGATCAGATCGCATTCATTATATGTCCATTGTTCGAAAAATGTAATACCGGCTTCTTTTCTGATCGAATATCCACCAAAGAGTGGGGGGATGTCATGTTTTCGTTACGGCTTTGGATACGGAATCTGACAGCCTAATTTTTTTTTTATTTCATTTTTTTTTTTTTATGAAATTCTATTTCTTTACTTTGAGTTCAGAGAGATTCAGGAGACACTGGAGATTCGTCTTCCCGGTTTCTTGATTTCTTATTACTTTATAGCCTTGTAGATTGGGAGCACTCGTGGGCAAGGGTCCTTTCTTATTCTTTATAGATTCACCTAAGGGAGGTGGGTGCTAAAACTTCTTGGCCCGGATGTTGAGCAGTTGTTGGGCAGCACGGACAGAAAATGTTGGTGCAGAGAGATTGACGGGTTGGAGCAATGGCTGAATGGCAACTGGAACATTAGAGTGTATGCAGCAGGGAAGTCAAGAGAAACGCTCAGAAGTGTTGGCTGTTCTGATGATGCAGAGCTGACTGGATCAGGAAACCCGTGGGAGCGATCTAGCGGAGTTAAGCATTGTAGCAGGACCAAGCGGCACAGTGGTCTGGGTACGTTGGGTGACTCCCTTGTAGTGATGTAGCAGAGCCTAGTAGCATAGCAGAGCTTTGAATGTCAAGTGACTCGCTTGTAGAAATGGACACCGCAGTGTAGGGTATGTTACGTGACTCATTAATAGTGATCTAGTAGAGCCAAGTAGCACAGCTGAGCTTTGAATGTCAGGTGACTCACTAGTGGTGATGTAGCAGAGCCCAGCAGCACAGCAGAGCTGGGAATGTCAAGAAACCCACTAGTAACCTAGTTTTGTGGAGCATAGCGTGAAACTCCTCGGTAGTAGGTCTCTCGCCAACTACCTGAATATTTAGGTGCCTTGGCGCTGCTTGAACCAGTCAATAAGGGCTGTGAAAGTGACCTCAGCTATATGCTCAGGAGGACAGAAGGAGCCGGCTGGAGCAGGAAACGAGCAGGGGAGGCGGCAGAAGCCAATAATGTGTATAGTTTGCCTCCATTACACATCTGGAGCATGATAGTCTCTTGAAGAAAGAGTGAAAGCTGATAGTTGAGCGTTGAGGCATTTTTAACCATCGTCCAGGATCAGAATAACGCGGCTGCTTTCCTCCAGGACCGTGCTTGTTCTCTTCTTTTGTCTGATGTTATAGCTTGAATAATAGTTGCTGAAATTAATATAGCTGAGTTGTCAATCAGCTGGCCGGGGGCGAGGGAGCAGCTGGCCGGGGGCGAGGGAGCAGCTGGCCTGAGGCGGGGGGCAGCTGGCCAGAGGCTTGGGAGCCATAAGCGGGGGAACAGCTGGCCTGAGACTTGGTAGCAGCTGGCTGTAGATGGGGAGAGCAGCTGGCCGTAGGTGGGGGGGAAGCAGCTGGCCTTTGGGCAGATGGCCGTAGGCAGGGGCAGATGGCTGTAGGGGGAATGGGCAGTTGGCCGGAGGCGTGGGAGCAGCTGGCCGAACGCTTGGTAGCAGCTGGCTGTAGGCGGGGGGAGCAGCTAGCCGTAGGTGGGGGGGAAGCAGCTGGTCTTTGGGCAGATGGCCATCGACGGGCGCAGATGGCTGTAAGGGGGATGGGCAGTTGGCCGGAGGCGGGGGGGGAAGCAGTTGGCCAGAGGCGAGGGGGCAGCTGACCGGAGGCTTGGGAGCCGTAGGCGGGGGGAGCAGCTAGCCGGAGGCTTGTTAGCAGCAGGCTGTAGGCGAGGGAGCAGCTGGCCGTAGGTGGGGGGGGGAAGCAGATGGCCTTTGGGCAGTTGGCCGGAGGCTTGGTAGCAGCAGGCTGTAGGCGGGGGGAGCAGCTGGCCGGAGGTGGGGGCAGATGGCTGTAGGGAGGATGGGCAGTTGGCCGGAGGTGGGGGAGCAGTTGGCCGGAGGCAGGGTAACAGTTTGTTGTAGGCGGGGGGAGCAGTTGGCCGTAGGTGGGGGGGAAGCAGCTGGCCTTTGGGCAGATGGCCGTAAGCGGGGGCAGATGGCTGTATAGGGGATGGGCAGTTGGCCGGAGGCAGCTGAAGAATAATAATAATAACTGAACTAATGTTACAAAGAAAAACATTCTGCAATCTTACAGCCGGGATCTGATAAATGCTGCCTGTGGTTTGGGCATGAAACAATATTGCTCTTAAAGGGAACCTCAGAGTAAATACCATTAAGGACTCTTAAGAACAAAAAGAAAAAAAAAAAAAGGATCAGTAATAAATATTTTGATCAAAGGAACAGTTATCAGCTGATTGTTTGGATTCGTACTTTTTGTGATATTTTAACCGCTCCATGTAAAAACTTACAAACGTGGAAGGAAAGCTTATTTCTATACGATTGGTTTTTTTTTTTTTTTAAATCTTAATGACCAGAAGGCAAAGTAGTGCTTGTGTGGGAGCTTAAGGACATTCTAGAAAAAAAATAAATCAATTTTTATATATAATTAGATTCATTAAGAGCAATCAATTTGTCCAAGATCTCGAGTGGACAGAAAACGAAATCTGCAATTGAACCCTGCGTGATGAGCCGTAATTTGTCACATGAGCGAGCACAGAGCCCGACGCTCTGCTAATGCCGCACAAATTGTAGCGGTATTTTGTTTATTTGGGATGTACGTTTTTTTTTTTCCTTTTGCGAGGATAGAGTACGTTTCAAAGAGATTTTTTTTTTTTTTTAAAGATCTGATGTGACAGTTATGAGAAATCTAGAATGGAAGCCACAAACAAATCAGGCTGGAAAATGAAACTGGTATGACTCTGCTTATCCTGACAAATTCTGTACAGCGAAGCTGTCAAATCAGCTGCAGAGTTAACTTTGTGTAAAAGGAGTTTTCCACTTTCGAAAGTGTATCCCAAATACTGTAAAATTCCTTTTTTTTTTTTTAAATCAAATAATTTTGTATTAAAGCATATGGCACGCAGTAACACAGTCTGACACATTTTCCAGACAGGTATCACTAATACAAAACCGATTAATACATTTTCATTTTACGAAAACAGGACCCTCACCCCAGTCCCTTACCCATTATCCAATCCAACCAACTGACAACATCACCTCTTGAAAATTGTCCAACAGTCCATGTTAAAGTCCCTCCAGAAGCAACTAAGCGACCCGATTCTACTCTGCAATAACTCAGCAGACGCCGCGCCTGGGTCATCCATCCATCCATCCATCCGCCCCACACATTTTCACATTTTGTATTCCGACCTCTCTTGACGTAAATATTCCTTTCCATAAGGAAAATAAAATTAATGTTACTAATAAATTCCTTTTTCCCTGGTGGTTTTTTAGTCAACCAGTAAATCTTTATAAGCTTTCTCGCAGCATACAACAATCTCGCAATAATCAGCCTTCCACATTCATCCGTAGCAATATCATCCATACTGCCCAGAAGGCCGGTGAGCGGGTTACGCACCACATTTACCCCAAGCTTGATAAAGGTCTGCTGACCGAAACGTTTCTACAGAAGGCAGAATAAATGCGAGTTTTTATTTTTTGGCTGCAGCTGTCATGTCTCGTTAAAAGCGCGGCGAGCCGACACTGGACCTGGAAAGGTTCCGAGCACGGTATGAGCGTGCTACCACTAACTACACATACCATGCTCAAAACACAGGATAATTGTTTACTTTTCCATGTGCTGGATGGATAGGAGCAGTATTATAGTAGTTATATTCTTGTACATAGAGGCAGTATTATAGTAGTTATATTCTTGTACATAGGAGCAGTATTATAGTAGTTATATTCTTGTACATAGGGGGCAGTATTATGGTAGTTATATTCTTGTACATAGAGGCAGTATTATAGTAGTTATATTCTTGTACATAGGAGCAGTATTATAGTAGTTATATTCTTGTACATAGGGGGCAGTATTATGGTAGTTATATTCTTGTACATAGGGGCATTATTATAGTAGTTACATTCTTGTACATAGGGGCAGTATTATAGTAGTTATATTCCTGTACATAGGGACAGTATTATAGTAGTTATATTCTTGTACATAGGAGCAGTATTATAGTAGTTATATTCTTGTACATAGGGGGCAGTATTATGGTAGTTATATTCTTGTACATAGGGGCATTATTATAGTAGTTACATTCTTGTACATAGGGGCAGTATTATAGTAGTTATATTCTTGTACATAGGGGCAGTATTATAGTAGTTATATTCTTGTACATAGGGGGCAGTATTATGGTAGTTATATTCTTGTACATAGGGGCATTATTATAGTAGTTACATTCTTGTACATAGGGGCAGTATTATAGTAGTTATATTCTTGTACATAGGGGCAGTGTTGTAGTAGTTATATACTTGTACATAGGAGCAGTATTATAGTAGTTATATACTTGTACATAGGAGCAGTATTATAGTAGTTATATTCTTGTACATAAGAGCAGTATTATAGTAGTTATATTCTTGTACATAGGGGCAGTATTATAGTAGTTATATTCTTGTACATAGGGGCAGTATTATAGCAGTTATATTCTTGTACATAGGGGCAGTATTATAGTAGTTATATTCTTGTACATAGGAGCAGTATTATAGTAGTTATATTCTTGTACATAGGAGTAGTATTATAGTAGTTATATTCTTGTACATAGGGGCAGTATTATAGTTATATTCTTGTACATAGGAGCAGTATTATAGTAGTTATATTCTTGTACATAGGAGCAGTATTATAGTAGTTATATTCTTGTACATAGGGGCAGTATTATAGTAGTTATATTCTTGTACATAGGAGCAGTATTATAGTAGTTATATTCTTGTACATAGGAGCAGTATTATAGTAGTTATATTCTTGTACATAGGGGCAGTATTATAGTAGTTATATTCTTGTACATAGGGGCAGTATTATAGTAGTTATATTCTTGTACATAGGGGCAGTATTATAGTAGTTATATTCTTGTACATAGAGGCAGTATTATAGTAGTTATATTCTTGTACATAGGGGCAGTATTATAGTAGTTATATTCTTGTACATAGGGGCAGTATTATAGTAGTTATATTCTTGTACATAGGGGGCAGTATTATGGTAGTTATATTCTTGTACATAGGGGCATTATTATAGTAGTTACATTCTTGTACATAGGGGCAGTATTATAGTAGTTATATTCTTGTACATAGGGGACAGTATTATAGTAGTTATATTCTTGTATATAGGAGCAGTATTATAGTAGTTATATTCTTGTATATAGGAGCAGTATTATAGTAGTTATATTCTTGTACATAGGGGCAGTATTATAGTAGTTATATTCTTGTACATAGGGGCAGTGTTATAGTAGTTATATTCTTGTACATAGGGGCAGTATTATAGTAGTTATATTCTTGTACATAGGGGGCAGTATTATAGTAGTTATATTCTTGTACATAGGGGCAGTATTATAGTAGTTATATTCTTGTACATGGGAGCAGTATTATAGTGGTTATATTCTTGTGCATAGGAGCAGTATTATAGTGGTTATATTCTTGTACATAGGAGCAGTATTATAGTGGTTATATTCTTGTACATGGGAGCAGTATTATAGTGGTTATATTCTTGTACATAGGAGCAGTATTATAGTGGTTATATTTTTGTACATAGGGAAATATTATAGTTGTTTTCTTGTACATAGAGGGCAGTATTATAGTAGTTATATTCTTGTACATAAGGGCAGTATTATAGTAGTTATATTCTTGTATATAGGAGCAGTATTATAGTAGTTATATTCTTGTACATAGGAGCAGTATTATAGTAGTTATATTCTTGTACATGGGGCAGTATTATAGTAGTTATATTCTTGTACATAGGGGCAGTATTATAGTAGTTATGTTCTTGTACATAGGGGCAGTATTATAGTAGTTATATTTATAGTTGTTTTCTTGTACGCAGGGTACTGTCATGATTTTTAAGTTTGTGACTTGGGTTAGGGTAATCAGGGGACTTTGTGTTTCACTGCTGCGGTTCCTTTTTGCCTTAAGTCTCCATTGTTTTGTTGTCTCCTCAGATATTCTGAAAGGAGTAACACGAAGTGTGTGGGGATCACCATCGAGACCAGGCCGGATTACTGTCTGAAGCGGCACCTGAGCGACATGTTATGCTACGGCTGCACCAGGCTGGAAATAGGAGTGCAGAGTGTATATGAAGATGTAGCAAGGGATACTAATCGGTAAGTGAAGTGATGACCTGATTACGTGGTTAATTTTTCTAATGAATTGAACCCCCAGGTAATATGTGATGGTACATAGTGGTTAAATTGTACTTAAAGGGGATGTAACCAAAGGTGAATTAATGTCTCTTTAAGAATGCCTAGTGCATGCTGGGATATTGAGACAGGACGTCGGGGGTAGGCGCTGTAGTCACTGCTGCAGCTGCTATTCCTGCTGTGAAACAAAGCGTCATCAGTCAAATCTCGGCTGGGCTAGTCCAAAATCCTTGCTGGGCTAGTCCCTGTCCTACTTGAGCGTGTGCCGGTCGGTAGCTCATTATGTGCCTTCTGCTCACTGCGTTATGTTCCTTTGAATGCGCACTGACCTTACGCTTCCTCGCCGGCACTAAAGAGAAGTTAGAAGCTGGCAAGAGAGCGCACTGTCAGTGCGCATGGAAAAGGAGAGAAGTGAGAGCAGAGATCAGCCCCCGAACCAGATGTCACTGATGACAGTGCGCTCCCAAAAGAGCATAACGCTGGGAGCACATACTGAGCAGGATATAAGGGGACAGTCTTTGCTCTTCTTTTATTCCCACTGCTCCCTTAAGAATTTGTTTGTTTTTTTTATTTATTTTATTTTAATTCACGGTAATGTTGCAGATATGGGCCTTTTTTATTTTGTGTCAATTTTTATACTTTTTATTATGGGGTGATATTTAGTGTAGTAATGCAGAGTACAATAAAGACAGGAATCCCGTGAACTGCGCCCCCTTGTAAAGACCCTAAAATTTTGCACTGAAGGAAAAAGGACCAAATCTCTGCAACTGTATGGCTGATCTTAAAAAAAAAAATAAATAAAATAAATGTAAAACTGAGTACCCAGGATAGCAACCGGAGTAAAATGAGTGCAGAAACTGGCCACTTTTGACGAGGTTTTTGGTAAAGGAGTTTTTATCTTCATAAGTGGGTAAGACGCTACTTAATTTACCTCGCCGAGAACAGAGGGTTATTTAAAGGCAATGTGATCGGAAAACGACTTATTGTTTTGATAACGTTTTTGTATTTTAAATTTTTTGTTTTCTTAATATAACAATGTATGAGAAATACTGCAGTTTTTACACTGGACACTGGGGCTTATTTAGTCTAGAACTTTTGGCTGTTTTAGGAAACAATACATGTACATTAGCTGTAATGAAGGCACTATGACCCTGCCTGTTGTATTGAAGCATCTAATGAGCGTGTGCAATGGTCACTGGGCAAGGAGGAGGAGGTGAGCTGTGACATCACCTATTGTGAATGGTGGATCCTGTGTTATCTACTGTATATAGAGGTGTTATCAGTCATTGTACAGGGGGAGGAGGGGGTGAGCTGTGACATCACCTATTGTGAATGGTGGATCCTGTGTTATGTACTGTATATAGAGGTGTTATCAGTCATTGTACAGGGGGAGGAGGTGAGCTGTGACATCACCTATTGTGAATGGTGGATCCTGTTATGTACTGTATATAGAGGTGTTATCAGTCATTGTACAGGGGGAGGAGGTGAGCTGTGACATCACCTATTGTGAATGGTGGATCCTGTGTTATGTACTGTATATAGAGGTGTTATCAGTCATTGTACAGGAGGAGGAGGTGAGCTGTGACATCACTTATTGTGAATGGTGGATCCTGTTATCTACTGTATATAGAGGTGTTATCAGTCATTGTACAGGAGGAGGAGGTGAGCTGTGACATCACCTATTGTGAATGGTGGATCCTGTTATCTACTGTATATAGAGGTGTTATCAGTCATTGTACAGGAGGAGGAGGTGAGCTGTGACATCACCTATTGTGAATGGTGGATCCTGTGTTATCTACTGTATATAGAGGTGTTATCAGTCATTGTACAGGAGGAGGAGGAGGTGAGCTGTGACATCAGCTATTGTGAATGGTGGATCCTGTGTTATCTACTGTATATAGAGGTGTTATCAGTCATTGTACAGGAGGAGGAGGTGAGCTGTGACATCACCTATTGTGAATGGTGGATCCTGTGTTATCTACTGTATATAGAGGTGTTATCAGTCATTGTACAGAAGGAGGTGGTGATCTGTGATACCTTTTGTGATTGGTGGACTCTGTTTTGTCAGCTGTGTATAGAGGTGTTACCTGTCAGTGTAACCCTACCTCTGCTGATAATGAACCTGCTAATAACTCTCCCAGAAAGGTCAGCAAGTGTGAGTCTGAAAAGCTCTATTGGCCAGTATTTTGATTTTTTATTTAAATAAAGATTGAGATGGAGGGAAAAAATCATTGCCCAAATTAAAAAAGGATCCATGTAACTCAATAGTCTGAGTTAAAGAATAGGTAATTTTCTGATAACACATTCCCTTTAATTTTATAGTTTAATGCTTGTATCGGCCACTTTTTGCAGTCCATCAGGGGTAGGTAGGTTCCCTAGGCAAGCTGCGCGTGTGTACAAGCTCCTAGCTGTTTGATTTGCATCTGGCCGGATCACTGCAACAACCAATCTTCTCAAATAAAGCTGCAGTGTAAAGCATTGTGGAAAAGCAGTAGAAGGCTTAAAGGCAAAGATAACATGGCTTAAAGGCAAAGGTAACCATATAGAATTGGTGTTAAAATTTCCTCTTGACACCCATTTCACTCCATGTTTATCCAAAATGTTGAATCCCAGTTTGAGATGTTTCCGGGGTTGCAATTTCCCACCTTTCCAGGTATCTTGAGTTTTGGGGTTTCTGGTCTTGATCATTTTCCGGTTTCTCTTGAGGTTCTGCAGCTCGCCAGACCCCATAAAAACTTTTTCTTTAGCTGATGCTGAAAGTTTCTAATATGAAGGTTTAGAATAAGCTGCTCACAGGTCTGGAAAAGTAGAAGCGAACGAGTGGGCGGAAGAAGATGTGAGATAACCGTCCTGCCAAGGTGCTAGATCAGCGCAATCAATAAATCCTTTAACTGTAAGACTTGTAATCTTGGCTTTCCTTGACCTCCATTATATTAATGCCTGTCCTTGTCACAAAGCTGGCAATAGTCTCGCCCTTCGTCACAGTGAACTGAGCAGACGAGGGAAGGGAAGAAAGTCGGGCTCGGCGTGCCGCGTGAGTGTACGAAATTTGTGAATGATGATATCTTCCTGTCCGATACAAAGAAAAGTTCTCCAACTTTGGACTATGCTTTGGAACTTCACGCTTGCGGTCAGTGAATATGGACATTCTTGATGATAAAACCTTTACACGCGCAGCAGAACGGTTAGGCTACATCTGGGGTCTGCAAGCTTTAGCACTATGTGGGACCTGTGTGTATAATCTCTTTCACATGCTAATGAAATATCGCCAGACTCTGTTCTAGGATGGCCAGTTTTATCGGTGTGATTCCCAGTAGGGTATTATAACAGGCTGTCAAGGCCCAGCAAGTTTAAATGGGTTCTCTGAGAATGTGATGAAAATGTTCGCCGTCACATATTTCAAACTGCAACCTGAAGAAACGCCAACTGAAATATGTGTCTCCACTGTCAGAGGAGCAGCATGGTGAACAAACATACCTGATCTGATCAGTCGAGCACCATTTTGCTTCATGCCCATTTATAAACACGCTCTTCTCAGTCACTCTGAGATAAATACAGCCTAATGTAGAGACTGATAGAGCTAACAGCCGGGTGAAGCTGGAGGAAATGATGCATTTTTTCAATCCCGAGTGAGCAGAGCAGATCAGGATGCTGCTCCTCTGACAGCTGAGACACACTCAAAGAGAGTTTTTTTTTCAGGCTACATCCCTTCCTGATAGGTGACTAGTATTCGTTGCTGTTTGAAATATGTGACGGCAACCATTATTCTCAGAAATCCACTTTAAAGTTTTATTCCTAAAATATCAACTTTGATTCAGTGGCTTAAAATCCTAAATGAAGTAAATGCAGTTAATTTTCCGACTTAAAAATATAGCTGGGTCTTTATACTATCTGAAAGACAGTATCATGGTGGTAGACAAAAATTACATTTATTGATATATCATTAGAAACTTTGCACAGCATTGTGTCTCCCCTTATAGGCTCCTTCTGGGCCTAAACCTAACTTCCCCTTATAGGCTCCTTCGGGGCCTAAACCTAACTTCCCCTTATAGGCTCCTCCTTGGCCTAACCCTAACGTCCCCTTGTAGGCTCCTCCTTGGCCTAAAACTAACTTCCCCTTGTAGGCTCCTCCTTGGCCTAAACCTAACTTCCCCTTGTAGGCTCCTCCTAGGCCTAACCCTAACTTCCCCTTGTAGGCTCCTCCTTGGCCTAAACCTAACTTCCCCTTGTAGGCTCCTCCTTGGCCTAACCCTAACCTCTAACACTTGCTACTGTTACACCCCCTTACAGACAGCGGCATTTCAGGGGTGCATCTGTTCACCACCCATCTTCCCCGCCTCCCCCAGTGATATAATAACTGGAATATTGCAGTATATTGTACACTTGATCCAATTTTAAAGAGACTAAATAAAGAAGCGAATTGTTGTTTTTCAAGATATGAAAAAAAAAATTACCTGTAGCAAAGTAAATTTTTCAATGCAATTAATGCTGTGAAAACAAAATAAATAAAATAATGGTGGAATTTCGTTTTTTCCCACCTTTTCTCCACAATTTTTTTTTTTTTAATTTTTCAATACATACGGTAATATAGTAAAATAGATGGCGTGATTCAAAACTGCAAAAATCTAGCCATCCTACGGCTTTGTGGACGGTAAAAAAGACAACAAACATGTCTCTCACAAGAAGAGGAGGAAGAAAAATGATTATTGGAGAAGGGTCATCGTGACCCGTGTTATATAAAGTAACATCTCCTGGCCCCTGTGTCATTAATGATCGATGCACATGAGCGTCCTTCCGGATAACGCAGGAATGCTGCCATGTTTAAGTGCTTCTTCTTCCTTGATGGTCTTTGTGAAGAGAATGTAGAATTAATAAAAGTTTATGGTGAGCGGATAAGAGCCTCTTGCCCGTCTGCGAGGAAAGTGAATTATTCAGTCTATTAGTTATCCATGAAGTGCCATCGTTGCTGGAGAAACCATTCTTTACATCTTAATTATAACTCTGGTCCCAAAAGAATCTGTGTAAAAGACAGGGTGCCATTGTCCGCACTTCCCACCGATTGGCTACACTTCTCTGCAAAATGTCAAGCACCCCTCCACAGTACCGAAGAGGAGACTCAAGGGGACATATCCTCGCCGACCTGTAAATCTCAAGCTGATCTGTACTAGAGAGGACACCTGGGCCATACCTGCAATTAGAGACTTCACGGGTACGAACACTTTGGCAACCGCTTTTATAGTTTAAAGAAAGTTTTGTAAGGTTTGAGGAAAGTTTTGTAAGGTTTGAGGTAGTGATGAACGAGTATACTCGGCACTCGAGATTTTCTGAGCATGCTCGGGTGTCCTCCGAGTATTTTTAAATACTCGGAGATATAGCTTTCTGCGCCGCAGCTGAATAATTTACTTCTGTTAGCCAACATAAGTACATGTGGGGATTCCCTAGCAGCCAGGCAACCCCCACATGTACTTATGCTGGCTATCAGATGTAAATCATTCAGCTGTGGTGCAGAAAACTGAATCTCCGAGTACTTACAAATATTCGGAGGACACCCGAGCGTGCTCGGGAAATCTTGAGTACCGAGTATACTCGCTCATCACTAGTTTGAGGAAAGTTTTGTAAGGTTTGAGGAAAGTTTTGTAAGGTTTGAGGAAAGTTTTGTAAGGTTTGAGGAAAGTTTTGTAAGGTTTGAGGAAAGTTTTGTAAGGTTTGAGGAAAGTTTTGTAAGGTTTGAGGAAAGTTTTGTAAGGTTTGAGGAAAGTTTTGTAAGGTTTGAGGAAAGTTTTGTAAGGTTTGAGGAAAGCTTTATAAATGCCCTTGATTTTAAAAAGATCTTTGACTGTTTTATGTATAAAGATCAATGTATTCACAAACTGTTTATTCCACTAGTCCCTTATGTTAGAGCTGAATGAAAGGTTACAGAATTGGACTAGATATGGCTTGATAGTCTGTAACCATAGATTTGCATAGATATTCATTGGGACTATATACATAAAATGAATGCCATGTTGATTACGTGAGTGGGGCAGACACTGGAGATACTGAATGCAAGCGTAAATCTTTAAATTTATATATATATAAACTTTTTCTTCAATTTCAGTTCTACAAAGTATTTACCCCTATAGAATTCCGGTGGGCTCCATGCACCAGACTTATTATGTCCCTGTTGCAGTTTCCCTTTCTCTCGATAAGTGCTGTAAATTTATGACACTTTGGCTCTGATTCATCTTGAACGGCAAGTGGCATTCTCCATTCTCCTCTCGCCACAAATCCTACTCTGTCGGACTGGAGTAGGATTTGTGGCACAAGGAATGCCACAGCTCGTCGCATCCCCACTCTTCTCGTTTTTGGCAAACCTGGTCTAAACTAGTATGCAGATGCCAAAAGTCATTTTTTTATGCGCAACCCCACATTGTGCATAATATTTTTTTTACTTTTCAAAGCAATTTGCTCCATAATTTTGACGTAATCGCTTTGATGAATCTGGGACCTTGTTCTGGTCTCTAACTCTGCAGAATTAAAACTCCTGCAATGTGGCAAGTTTGACATAACCAGGGACCCCGGGGAGAAAAAACATGTTCTCTAGAGATCTTTTATGATTTCTTGAAGGACAGATCATGTAAAAAATTGTCATTGCTAAAAGTGTTGGCACACTTGAAATTGTTCCTGAAAATGAAGTTTTTCTGCCTGAAAATTTGAAGTTGCAAATGTTTTGTTACACTCGTTTATTTCATTTGTGTGTATTGGAACAACACAAAAAATACAGAGGAAAAAAAGACAAACTGGACATAATATAACACAAAACTCCAAAAATGGGACGGACAAAATTGTTGACACCCTCGACGTAATATTTGGTTGCATAACCTTTGGAATAAATAACTGCAATCAATCACTTCCTATAACCATCAGCAAGCTTCTTACACCACTCTTCTTTTACCACTCTTCTTTTGCACACTGCTCCAGGTCTCTCATATGTGAAGGCGCCTTCTCCCAACAGCAATTGTAAGATGTCTCCACAGGTGATCAATGGGATTTAGATCTGGACTCATTGCTGCCACTTCAGAACTCTCCAGCGCTTTGTTTCCGTCCGTTACTTCATGACCTAAGACACAAACTACACTGTGACCTTCAGATTTCATGATGCCTTATACACAGTCAAGGCACCCAGTGACAGAGGCAGCAATACAACCCCTAAACATATTTGAACCTCCACCATATTTGACTGTAGGTTCTATGTTCTTTTCTTTGTAGGCCTCATTCCGGTTTTGGTAAACAGTAGAATGATGTGCTTTACCAAAAAGCTCTATCTGGTCTCATCTTTCCACAAGACGCTTTCCCAGAAGGATTTTGGCTTACTCATTTTCATTTTGTTAAACTGCAGTCTAGCTTGGTCTTCCATAGCGTTTCATCTCATTCACATGTGGACGGATATTTCGCCTCGACACTGATGCACCCTGAGCCTGCAGGATGGCTTAAATTTCTTTGTAGCTTGATTGGGACTGCTTGCCCGCCATCCGAACTATCCTGCGTCCAGGTAGGTTAGTTACAGTGCCATGGGTTGTAAACATCTTGATTATGTTGCGCTCCGTGGAGAACGGAACATCAAGATCTCTGGAGATGGACTTGTAACTTTGAGATTGTTGATATTCATCAATAATTTTGATTCTCAAGTCCTCAGACAGTTCTCATCTCCTCTTTCTGTTCTCCGTGCTTAGTGTGGCACACACAGACACACAATGCAAAGATTGAGTCAACCTACATAGTAACATAGTAACATAGTTAGTAAGGCCGAAAAAAGACATTTGTCCATCCAGTTCAGCCTATATTCCATCATAATAAATCCCCAGATCTACGTCCTTCTACAGAACCTAATAATTGTATGATACAATATTGTTCTGCTCCAGGAAGACATCCAGGCCTCTCTTGAACCCCTCGACTGAGTTCGCCATCACCACCTCCTCAGGCAAGCAATTCCAGATTCTCACTGCCCTAACAGTAAAGAATCCTCTTCTATGTTGGTGGAAAAACCTTCTCTCCCCTTTTTATCTGGTTTCAGGTGTGATTTTCATATTGCCCACACCTGTTACTTGCCACAGGTGAGTCTGAACGAGCATCACATGCTCGAAACAAAGTTGTTTACCCTCAGTTGTAGAACAATGCCAACAATTGTGTCTGGCCTATTTTTGGGGTTTTGTGTGAAGTTACGTGCCTTTTTCTTCTCCGTTCCAATGCGCACAAAGGAAATAAACGTATATAAAAAAAAACATGTGTAATTGCAATAATTTTCAGGGAAAAATACTTAATTTTATGGAAAAATTTCAAGAGTGCCAACACTTTCAGTCTCTACTGTATAATTAATATAACTATGCGTATTCAATACTTTACATCAGTTTTTTTCAGCAGGAGGTTCTTCCAAACATCTTGGAGGAACTGACCCCAGATCCTCTGTGTATGAGACTTGTGCAGATCCTTCTGTCTCCCAGACTTTAGAGCTTTGATATATATTGATTGAATAATCTATTATCAGTAATGTAATGTTTGTACACAGTGACTGCATCAGCAGAATAGTGAGTGCAGCTCTGGGGTATAATACAGGATGTAACTCAGGATCAGCAATGTATGTACACAGTGACTGCATCAGCAGAATAGTGAGTGCAGCTCTGGGGTATAATACAGGATGTAACTCAGGATCAGTAATGTAATGTATGTACACAGTGACTGCACCAGCAGAATAGTGAGTGCAGCTCTGGGGTATAATACAGGATGTAACTCAGGATCAGTAATGTAATGTATGTACACCGTGACTGCACCAGCAGAATAGTGAGTGCAGCTCTGGGGTATAATACAGGATGTAACTCAGGATCAGTAATGTAATGTATGTACACAGTGACTGCACCAGCAGAATAGTGAGTGCAGCTCTGGAGTATAATACAGGATGTAACTCAGGATGAGTAATGTAATGTATGTACACAGTGACTGCACCAGCAGAATAGTGAGTGCAGCTCTGGGGTATAATACAGGATGTAACTCAGGATCAGTAATGTATGTACACAGTGACTGCACCAGCAGAATAGTGAGTGCAGCTCTGGGGTATAATACAGGATGTAACTCAGGATCAGTAATGTATGTACACAGTGACTGCACCAGCAGAATAGTGAGTGCAGCTCTGGGGTATAATACAGGATGTAACTCAGGATCAGTTATGTAATGTATGTACACAGTGACTGCACCAGCAGAATAGTGAGTGCAGCTCTGGGGTATAATACAGGAGGTAACTCAGGATCAGTAATGTAATGTATGTACACAGTGACTGCACCAGCAGAATAGTGAGTGCAGCTCTGGGGTATAATACAGGATGTAACTCAGGATCAGTAATGTATGTACACAGTGACTGCACCAGCAGAATAGTGAGTGCAGCTCTGGGGTATAATACAGGATGTAACTCAGGATCAGTTATGTAATGTATGTACACAGTGACTGCACCAGCAGAATAGTGAGTGCAGCTCTGGGGTATAATACAGGAGGTAACTCAGGATCAGTAATGTAATGTATGTACACAGTGACTGCACCAGCAGACTAGTGAGTGCAGCTCTGGAGTATAATACAGGATGTAACTCAGGATCAGTAATGTCCTCACCAGGATGCTTCTTCTTTTCTCTCCTCTTTTTTCTCTTACTCCTTGTTATGTTCTCGCCCCCTTGTTCTCTTTTAGGGGTCACACTGTGAAGGCGGTGTGCGAGTCCTTTCACATGGCTAAGGACGCTGGATTCAAAGTGGTTTCGCACATGATGCCAGATCTGCCGAACATGGGGCTGGAGCGGGATATCGATCAATTCATAGTGAGTATCCCAGTACAATCACACTATGTTGTCAGTATGTGCACTGTATGGAAGGTTACAGCATGTGATGGCGCCACTATTAGTACATAAGTGGGTATTGTCCATTCTGCGAGTTCCCTCTTAGTGATCGCCTGATCGGCTATTTGGAGATTTTTGCTGCTGCCATTGATTTTTGAACAACAGCATTCAATTTACAGAAAAACATGAAAAAAATGCTAAGAAATTGCAAAAAAAAAGAAAAAAACCACAAAAATCATTTCCTTTTTTTTGGCTTTTGTTTTTACGGATTTTCTGTTGTAGACATGACTCTCCACATCAGTGCAATATTGGGGATATCACAGTTTGTAAAGCTTCTTTTTTTAGGTAGTAAAAATAATTTTCTGAAAATAAATAAATTGTGACAAAAAATTTAATGGACCCTTTTTTCTTTTTTGGGTTGGTTAAGTTTTGTATTTTTATACAGCTGAGTTTTATGAACGTGGCAATATCTGATATGATTTTTTTTTTTATTTGGGAAAAGACTAGTGATTTTTAAATATATTTTTTTATGTATTTTTTCCCATTTGGGGACATCTCATAATATTTCATAATTTTATGATTACTGTGGAACCTCACGCCATCATTATTATCAGCGTATAGCAGCTTATAGCAGTGTACAGCGTGGCGGCTTTTTCCCATAATTTTCCCAGTAATCAAGGCTTATGGCTCGCGTCATTGACGTCTCCTTACGGTAATTGGAGTGAGTCAGTCGCCTCTGCTCCATCCCGGACTTGTGTCACAGATAAGATAATTAAATTAATAGTTGTAATAAATCACCTCCTCTCCAGACACGATTAATGGGGCTCTGTGCCCACATGACACCTCATTCCCCAGCACCATATCTCGGCCTTTGTATTGTCGTCTCACAAGAGGGATGCGGTGACACCTGGACAGTAACGGACAAGGGGGAGCGAGGTCATTAATCACAGGGGCCGCAAGTTATAAACACACAAGTCAATATCGGGGTCTCTTTACAAGGGGGGAATCCCAGGTAGGACGACTCCTAATGACTGTCATCACTTCCCAGCACGCTGGTCCCATCGTCATCCAGGCTCCTGATATGACAACAACACTCAGCCGTGACCCAGAGATTGTCACAGAATAGATGAATAACATCATTATATCCGCATCTGTACTCACAGAAAGCTTTATACAGAACATGACCCTCATAATGCTTCAGAAGATAACTATTACTACTGCCCCCCTATGTACAAGAGTATAACTACTATAATACTGCCCCTATGTACAAGAATATAACTACTATAATACTGCTCCTATGTACAAGAATATAACTACTATAATACTGCTCCTATGTACAAGAATATAACTACTATAATACTGCTATGTACAAGACTATAACTACTATAATACTGCCCCTATGTACAATAATATAACTACTATAATACTGCTCCTATGTACAAGAATATAACTACTATAATACTGCTATGTACAAGGATACAACTACTATAATACTGCCCCTATGTACAATAATATAACTATTATAATACTGCCCCCATGTACAAGAATATAACTACTATAATACTGCCCCTATGTACAATAATATAACTATTATAATACTGCCCCTATGTACAAGAATATAACTACTATAATACTGCTTCTATGTACAAGAATATAACTACTATAATACTGCTCCTATGTACAAGAATATAACTACTATAATACTGCCTCTATGTACAAGAATATAACTACTATAATACTGCCTCTATGTACAAGAATATAACTACTATAATACTGCTCCTATGTACAAGGATATAACTACTATAATACTGCTCCCATGTACAAGAATAGAACTACTATAATACTGCTCCTATGTACAAGAATATAACTACTATAATACTGCCCCTATGTACAAGAATATAACTACTATAATACTGCTCCTATGTACAAGGATATAACTACTATAATACTGCCCCTATGTACAAGAATATAACTACTATAATACTGCCCCTATGTACAAGAATATAACTACTATAATACTGCCCCTATGTACAAGAATATAACTACTATAATACTGCCTCCTATGTACAAGAATATAACTACTATAATACTGCCCCTATGTACAAGAATATAACTACTATAATACTGCCCCTATGTACAAGAATATAACTACTATAATACTGCTCCTATGTACAAGAATATAACTACTATAATACTGCCCCTATGTACAAGAATATAACTACTATAATACTGCCCCTATGTACAAGAATATAACTACTATAATACTGCTCCTATGCACAAGAATATAACTACTATAATACTGCTCCTATGTACAAGAATATAACTACTATAATACTGCTCCTATGTACAAGAATATAACTACTATAATACTGCTCCTATGTACAAGAATATAACTACTATAATACTGCCCCTATGTACAAGAATATAACTACTATAATACTGCCCCTATGTACAAGAATATAACTACTATAATACTGCTCCTATGTACAAGAATATAACTACTATAATACTGCCCCTATGTACAAGAATATAACTACTATAATACTGCCCCTATGTACAAGAATATAACTACTATAATACTGCCCCTATGTACAAGAATATAACTACTATAATACTGCTCCTATGTACAAGAATATAACTACTATAATACTGCTCCTATGCACAAGAATATAACTACTATAATACTGCTCCTATGTACAAGAATATAACTACTATAATACTGCTCCTATGTACAAGAATATAACTACTATAATACTGCTCCTATGTACAAGAATA
This sequence comes from Ranitomeya imitator, assembly GCF_032444005.1. NCBI lineage: Eukaryota > Metazoa > Chordata > Amphibia > Anura > Dendrobatidae > Ranitomeya > Ranitomeya imitator. The sequence continues at coordinate 685,786,429 of NC_091286.1, forward strand.
TAACTACTATAATACTGCCCCTATGTACAAGAATATAACTACTATAATACTGCCCCTATGTACAAGAATATAACTACTATAATACTGCCCCTATGTACAAGAATATAACTACTATAATACTGCTCCTATGTACAAGAATATAACTACTATAATACTGCCCCTATGTACAAGAATATAACTACTATAATACTGCCCCTATGTACAAGAATATAACTACTATAATACTGCTCCTATGTACAAGAATATAACTACTATAATACTGCCCCTATGTACAAGAATATAACTACTATAATACTGCTCCTATGTACAAGAATATAACTACTATAATACTGCTCCTATGCACAAGAATATAACTACTATAATACTGCTCCTATGTACAAGAATATAACTACTGTAATACTGCCCCTATGTACAAGAATATAACTACTATAATACTGCCCCCTATATACAAGAATATAACTACTATAATACTGCCTCCTATGTACAAGAATATAACTACTATAATACTGCCCCTATGTACAAGAATATAACTACTATAATACTGCCCCTATGTACAAGAATATAACTACTATAATACTGCCCCTATGTACAAGAATATAACTACTATAATACTGCCCCCTATATACAAGAATATAACTACTATAATACTGCCTCCTATGTACAAGAATATAACTACTATAATACTGCCCCTATGTACAAGAATATAACTACTATAATACTGCCCCTATGTACAAGAATATAACTACTATAATACTGCTCCTATGTACAAGAATATAACTACTATAATACTGCTCCTATGTACAAGAATATAACTACTATAATACCGCTCCTATGTACAAGAATATAACTACTATAATACTGCCCCCTATGTACAAGAATATAACTACTATAATACTGCCCCCTATGTACAAGAATATAACTACTATAATACTGGATACTTTGTATTACACCTTTTATTACTAGTGACCATAAACCATTGGACCATTAAGTATCTGTATAGGGGAAGTCTATATAACTCTGATCTTCTGACAGGGTCCTCTCCCCTCTGTACCAGTCTGTCACTGTAAATTTGTTTGCTGTTAACGATATCTATAATGTATGTAACCCTTCTCATGTACAGCACCATGGAATTAATGGTGCCATATAAATAATAATAATAATAATGCTATGGAGACTGTGAGAAGGTGACCTCGGTAGAGCCCATTAGTCGTGATCACATCTGAGATCTCACTGCCCTCTCCGGGGGTCTCTTATTTCGCCCCCTACTTTTTCCTTCTGATGGTAAGTAGACATAGCAATCATCAGATATACACTTTGTCAGCACCAGCAGAATATTAGCTGGAATATGGATTCTAACATCTTGTCCGCTGCTGCTGCTGCCGCCGCTTGATGGACTCCCACACACTGAGTTTAGAGATGGTTTCTTGCTGTAAAAAAAAAAACGAAAAAAAATTAAAAACAGACTTGTGAAATTTCAAGAAACCTCTAGACTGTAATGTTCTGCTGTAACCTGACTTAAAGTGCTGGCACAGGACTGTCATCTCTCGTCATGCACCGATGGGACAGGCAGCACCACTGATTTAATGCGACACATAATCCTCTTCATAAATTGTTCTACTGGTGGAACGTGCAGTAGTTAATCTTCACGTCACACGGCTGACTTACTCCCTCTGCTTTTGTTACCGCTTCCGAAATTTTTCACTTATATATCAGTTTTCATTTTTGTCAGGGCATCAAGAAAGGACTGACAAAATTATTACAAAGGATAAGTGACAACGTTGGAAGACTGAGCCACGTAATGGTTTCTTCTGACTTCCCAAGAATATAAAGAGCTGGCCAAAAAAGATTCATAGAATAGCAGCAGCGAGAAAATCCGCTTGGAAAATCCTCAGCCTTTTGAGGTATAACTTTTTCACAAGAAGGATTTCCACTTTTGGTATGTTTCACACGCTAAAGGACATGATGTAAATCTTTAAAGAGGATCTCTCGCTTGCAAAATAAAAACGTCTTGTAAAAATACCTGATCTCCCCTGATTCTGAAACTTTTTTCCGTTTTTCTTTACATCGCTCCATTATGGAGATATTCACATTTGCTTCTTCTGAAGTGCAGTATGTGAAATCTCTGCTTGTAGTGCAACTGGACGTTTGTTCAGAGTCTCCTCTGGTGATTGTGCACTTTCAACCTCTCCCTCTGTGAGGCTACCAATCACAGCTCAGCAGCTGATCTAGCAAGCTCAGATTCTGAGCTGTGATTGGCAGCTTCTGGGAGGGAGTGGTGACAGAAGAAGACTGTGAAGAAACGCCCAGTTGCACTACAGGCAGAGGTTTCTCATATTGCCTTCTATATTAATCAAATGTGATTATCTTGGCAATGGAGTGGCGTAGCCCAAAACGGAAAAAAGCGTCAGAATCAGGAGAACTCGGGGATTATTATAAGGTACCTAACTCTGTTTTTAAGCATGTGACTGTTCCTTTTTAAGGGGGACTGGGGAGATATATTGATCAGCCAATCCTCCGTGGCAAAACTGTAAGAAAGAATTCAGACTCTCAGGTGCCATCAATTGGAAGTAGCTACACTGTGTTGACGCTGACTTCACTGGTGTTGTGATAGATGACTGGACTCTCGCCACAGTACCAACTTGGAGGAAGTTTAGTTGACGCGTTTTGTTGCCTTCGTTTCATTCTAGTTTTCTTTGTTATCATCTCTTAGCTGTATTTTATGCTTTAAGGACTCGCCAATGAAATTTCCTTCTTATTTCCACTTTGATTTTTTTTTTCTTTCCTCTAGTTTTTCAACATTTTTTTTTTTTTTAAGATCTGTTTATATATTCCTATCAGTCGATGATGACGTAGCAGCCATTGTCATATAATCGGCTTGTTACCTCCTACAGACAGAAACTAATCCCTGACCGCTCGTCCCAGATCCTGTGATCTCTCTCGCTCCTGCTCCCAATGGGTAAATCTAAATATCACAAACCGCGTCCGACTATCGCTTCTCGTATAATTCCTGTCTGCGGAGCTGTAAACCTGACAGCGCATTAGTCTGCAAATGATAAATGTTATGTTTATTTTGGTTTAGGATTTGATGGACTGAGGCATTTTATGTCTGGATGTCGTTTGCTTGATGAACTTTACACATTTAACAACATCTCGATTTGTAAATCAAGTTTACTGATGGGGGAAAAATAAAACCGGCGAGGAAACGTTTACAATTTACATATAGAAATGATTTATATAAAAAGTTGTTGTTCTACTTCCTAAACTGTCCCAGACCTAGCGGGAAAGTGTTGAATTTAGGTTTCTGTCCCAGAAAGTTCACAGAATTCTGCTGTATCTGTGTGCTGCACTATGGTGGAGCAGGGACCTCTCAAATCCCTGCTCCACCATCCTGTCTGAATGAAGGAATTGCAGGGACCTTCAGCTCATGAGACATCCTCAGGTTTCGCGACTGGGTAGCAGAGCCCAGCAGGACACGCAAGCAAATGGAATACTTTTGGGGGGACATCATACCGTGTGAGTTGGGGTACTTCTCCTGTTCGATGCACTTCTTCTGTCATCTCTCTCCTTTTGCTTAACAGGAGTTTTTTGAAAACCCGGCATTCAGACCGGATGGAATGAAGCTCTACCCAACACTAGTGATTCGTGGCACTGGGTTGTACGAACTCTGGAAAACTGGAAGATACAGAAGTTATTCTCCGAGCACCTTGGTAGATCTAGTGGCCAGGATTTTGGCTCTTGTTCCACCATGGACCCGAGTTTATAGAGTACAGAGGTGAGACTGCTGTTCTTAGCCTGATGCAAGATTCAGATTTCTTTCTTGTAGGAGTGTCTCTCACAATAATATAAGCTGTGAGTGTATCCAGGCTGCTGCTTATTAGCTTATGTATTGGCACAGCTTTTATGTGCTTTCTTCCTTTTCTAGAGTAATTTTTCTCTGCCCTCTCTAAGACTCTACATGCTTTCCCCCCTTTCCAAAAGAGGGAGCTTTGTATTTAATCCCTTCATTGGGGCTATCTCTAACACTTAGAGGAGGGAGTAGAGAGAGCCCTCCAGAGCTCCTTAATAAAGGTAGCACAAAATGGAAATCGTATATGTTTGAAACCACATGGTGGATTTAAAAAAAACAAACAAAAAAACAAGAAAATTGATAGCAAAAACTGACCATGTTGTACCCTGTGACATGTTTTCCTTGTTGTGCCACTTTCATACTGACAGCAGCGTCTTTAGTGGTTTTACACCAGCTATTGTAGGTAGGTCCAGTCACAGCTGCAAGAAACGGGTTCCTGCTTAAGACTGCTATGTAAGTTTCTGTTTTATTTATTGTAGGAGTGTCTTTCACAGTAATATAGGCTGTGTATGTAGCCGGGGTGCTGCTTATTAGCTCATGTAACTTCACAGCTTCTTTTAATATATGCTTTCTTCCTTTGCTACGATCATTTTTCTCTCCCCTTCCTGAGACTCTACATGCTTTCCCTCTTTCTATAGTAGGGAGGGTTGTCTTCAATTCCTTCTGTGGTGTTATCTCTAACACTGAGAGGAACAAAGAGAGGAGGGAGTAGAGAGAGCCCTCCAGAGCTCTTTACTAAAGTCAGCACAAAATAGAAATCATGTATCTTTGGAACCACATGGCGGATTTAAAAAACAAGAACATAGATAGCAATAACTGGCCATGTTGTACCCTGTGACAGGTTTTCCTTTTAGTGCCACTTTCATACTGACCGTGGCGTCTAAGTGGTTTTACACCAGCTATTGTAGGTAGGTCCAGTCACAGGAGTTAAAAATGGGGTTCCTGCTTAAGACTGCTGTTCTTAGCCTGATGCAAATTTCAGTTTTCTTTCTTGTAGGAGTATCCTTCACAGTAATATAGGCTGTATATATATCCAGGGTTCTGCTTATTAGCTCATATGTCAGCACAGGTCAGTTTAATCTTCATGTGCTTTCCTCCTTTTCTACAGTATTTTTTTCTCTGCCCTCCCTGAGACTGTTCATGCTTCCCCCCTTTCTGTATTATGGAGCTCTGTCTGCAATCTTTCTTGGTGCTTTCTCTAACACTGAGAGGAGGCAAAAGAGAGAGCCATCAGGAAGTTAGCCCCAAAATAAAAGGGTAAGAACACGACGTGTTGAACAGTCCACATTGCCGTTAGTTGTATTAGTTTTATTTAAATCTTGAATTTAGGTTGTTGCCCAGTCTTCCTTGACCACCATATTGATATATATTTTTTTTACGGAGCGGATAAATGTCGATTGCCTCTTTCCGAGTGAAAAGTGGTCACTGAGATATTCACCTGGTGTGGAGTCTACAAGAAAATCCTCTTGTTGCTCTCTTGTTGATTTTTTTTTCCTTTGTTCAATGTGACACCCCAGATGTTGGTGTATTGAGCGTGCTCGGGAGCTGTGCCCGCCATATGCCACCTGTTATACAGCCAGCATCGGCATGTAACAGCAGCGATTGGAGGCATGTTCTGATCGCTGCTGTTAAATCCATAAATCCCGCTATCAATCAACCTTCCAGGCACCTTTCAGACCCCTTGATACCGAGATCCCGCTCAGAACCTGTTTACAGTCCCGAGATCCCCATGTGGACACTTCGTGAGAGACCGTGATTATTCAGAGAAGTTGATCAAACGATCACAGGTTCAAGTCCCCTAAGGGGACTTTAAAAATAAAGACTTTGAAAAAAAAAAAATGGAAACCTATTCGGCATCGATGAGTCCGTAAAGTTCTATCAAAATGTAAAATTATGTAAAGTAATTAATAAAAAGTAAAAAAAAAACGCTTTTTTTTTCGGAGGCCATTTTTCTACACAAACACTGGGAATTGCTCCATTGTTTGAATGATAACGGAATTACAGGTCTGAGAAAATGGCGTTGTGCTAGAATGTGTCCCTCAAGGAACGAGTCCTGATATGGTCAACAGAAAAGAAAAAAAAAGTCACGACATGAACATTGGTTGCCGCAGGAAATGGTGAAAGGGGTCGTCTGGTAGAAAATAAAGCCTCCTATGATCAGGATTGACAATAGCTTGTTGGTTAGTGGGGGTCTGACCACTGGGACCTTCACAGTTTGGCAAAACGGGGCAGTTTCATCTCTGAGATTGGAGCAGCAGTGCACATACTCCACCTCCGCCTGCCGAGTAGAGAATTTGCCACGGATCACCTGTGCAACCCCTTTCCTCCATGTTATTGAATGTTTCGGTGCCAGGTGTTGAGGAATCGTCCTGTGGATTGTGGAGGAGGGAACATAATCCTTTTGCATTTCCACTTGCACGCATCCGTCATAGGGACACGTGCGATGTTGACCCCTGTTCTTATTTCCTGGGGAACTCCTGAAGCTGCAGAAAAGTGGAGCGCCGCGTTACACATGATGGTGTTAGAGTCCTGACGCTGGAGCGTTCTCCGTCCTCCCGAGACAATTATAGAAAATCTGTCTCGGAAATGAATCGCTGAGAGTTTTTCTCGGGTGATCACCTGCTTTTAGTTGGATTTATTTGCTGCACCGTTTTCTCAGGAGCGATTTGTCTCTTGTAATGCTACTTAAAGAAGTAAATTCCCGGGAGAAGAGATCAATGATTTCTGTGAATGCTGCTCAACTCGCTGACAAATGGCGGCGTGGCCAAGAAAAAGAAGAAGCTGGTGACACCTTTCTTATAAATCTGTTTTTGGAGAGATCCAGAGAACGCCTCGGAGGCGTCATAACCTGAACATTCGGTGTCTGACTGTAAAATACTGAATATTTTTAGCTTATGTTACTGTTATTTCTATTTTACAATTGTATCCTCATGCATCATTTTCAGCATCTACACCACACGCGGTTTAGTGATGCCCAGTTGTCATCACCTTACACAGCAGCAGAATGGCGTGGACCAGTGAACTGCCAGATTTTGGATATTTTACCTTACCAAATTTTCTTGAGCTGTTTGTATCCCAGAAATAAACTTACATCAGATATTTTTGAGATTTTTAGGCGGAGGCGTTCCTCCTCCACATTTGTAGTTTCCAACTATTTAGCAGTGATACAGCAGGTTGGCTGCTTGTCTGCCTGTGTCTTCCCCTGTACAATCTGTCGGAGGGTCGGCTGATTGTCTTCCCTTGTTCAATCTGTCGGAGGGTCGGCTGCATGTCTGCCTGTGTCTTCCCTTGTACAATATGTCAGAGGGTCGGCTGCATGTCTGCCTGTGTCTTCCCCAGTACAGACTGTTGGAGGGTCGGCTGCATGTCTGCCTGTGTCTTCCCCAGTACAGACTGTAGGAGGGTCGGCTGCATGTCTGTCTGTGACTTGCCCTGTACAATCTGTAGGAAAGTCAGCTGCTTGTCTTCCCCTGTACAATCTGTCGGAGGGTCGGCTGGTTGTCTGCCTGTGTCTTCCCCTGTACAATCTGTAGGAGGGTTGGCTGATTGTCTGCCTGTGTCTTCCCCAGTACAGACTGTAGGAGGGTCGGCTGCTTGTCTGTCTGTGACTTGCCCTGTACAATCTGTCGGAGGGTCGGCTGCATGTCTGTCTGTGACTTCCCCTGTACAATCTGTCGGAGGGTCGGCTGCATGTCTGCCTGTGTCTTCCCCTGTACAATCTGTCGGAGGGTCGGCTGCATGTCTGCCTGTCTTCCCTTGTACAATCTGTCGGAGGGTCGGCTGTTTGTCTGCCTGTGTCTTCGCCTGTACAATCTGTCGGAGGGTCGGCTGCTTGTCTGCCTGTGTCTTCCCCAGTAGAGACTGTAGGAGAGTCAGCTGCATGTCTGTCTGTGACTTGCCCTGTACAATCTGTTGAAGGGTCAGCTGCTTGTCTGCCTGTGTCTTCCCCTGTACAATGTGTCGGAGGGTTCGCCTGCATGTCTGCCTGTGTCTTCACCAGTACAGACTGTAGGAGGGTCGGCTGGTTGTCTGCCTGTGTTTTCCCCTGTACAATCTGTTGGAGGGTCGGCTGCTTGTCTGCCTGTGTCTTCCCCAGTACAGACTGTAGGAGGGTCGGCTGCATGTCTGTCTGTGACTTGCCCTGTGCAATCTGTAGAAGGGTCGGCTGCTTGTCTGCCTGTGTCTTCCCCTGTACAATCTGTCGGAGGGTCGGCTGCATGTCTGCCTGTCTTCCCTTGTACAATCTGTCGGAGGGTCGGCTGTTTGTCTGCCTGTGTCTTCGCCTGTACAATCTGTCGGAGGGTCGGCTGGTTGTCTGCCTGTGTTTTCCCCTGTACAATCTGTTGGAGGGTCGGCTGCTTGTCTGCCTGTGTCTTCCCCAGTTCAGACTGTAGGAGGGTCGGCTGCATGTCTGTCTGTGACTTGCCCTGTACAATCTGTAGAAGGGTCGGCTGATTGTCTGCCTGTGTTTTCCCCTGTACAATCTGTCGGAGGGTCGGCTGCTTGTCTGCCTGTGTCTTCCCCAGTACAATATAAAGTGACTAGCACACTCCAGGGTGTTGTGATGCAAAAAAGTGGGGATTTATTACATACAGTAAATCACAAACGTTTCGGTCGATACTGGACCTTCATCAGTGTGCTAGGTATAATTGTATACTTGTATGGCCCCAAAAACAATAGAATACTCGGATTTGCATCAATCAGACATGCTGGAAAAAAAGGCAACAAGCCGGGAAGAAAAAGAACCAGGCTGGTCAACTGACGGTGAGTCAGAATAATAGGTGGCGCTGAGGCTTAAAAGAGCTGTCAGTACGCCGGGACACTAGGGATAAATGTGGTATCCACCGCTAATAGAGTGTGTGCAGACTGTCGGAGGGTCGGCTGCATGTCTGCCTGTGTCTTCCCCAGTACAGACTGTAGGAAAGTCAGCTGCTTGTCTTCCCCTGTACAATCTGTCGGAGGGTCGGCTGCATGTCTGCCTGTGTCTTCCCCAGTACAGACTGTCGGAGGGTCGGCTGCATGTCTGTCTGTGACTTGCCCTGTACAATCTGTAGGAGGGTCGGCTGATTGTCTGCCTGTGTCTTCCCCTGTACAATCTGTTGGAGGGTCGGCTGCTTGTCTGCCTGTGTCTTCCCCAGTACAGACTGTCGGAGGGTCGGCTGCATGTCTGTCTGTGACTTGCCCTGTACAATCTGTAGGAGGGTCGGCTGATTGTCTGCCTGTGTTTTCCCCTGTACAATCTGTCGGAGGGTCGGCTGGTTGTCTGCCTGTGTCTTCCCCAGTACAGACTGTAGGAGGGTCGGCTGCATGTCTGACTGTGACTTGCCCTGTACAATCTGTAGGAGGGTTGGCTGCATGTCTGCCTGTGTCTTCGCCTGTACAATCTGTCGTAGGGTCGGCTGCATGTCTGTCTGTGACTTGCCCTGTACAATCTGTAGGAGGGTCAGCTGGTTGTCTGCCTGTGTCTTCCCCAGTACAGACTGTCGGAGGGTCGGCTGGTTGTCTGCCTGTGTTTTCCCCTGTACAATCTGTCGGTGGGTCGGCTGCATGTCTGTCTGTGTCTTCCCCAGTACAATCTGTAGGAGGGTTGGCTGCATGTCTGCCTGTGTCTTCGCCTGTGCAATCTGTCGGAGGGTCGGCTGCATGTCTGTCTGTGACTTGCCCTGTACAATCTGTAGGAAGGTCAGCTGGTTGTCTGCCTGTGTCTTCCCCAGTACAGACTGTAGGAGGGTCGGCTGCATGTCTGACTGTGACTTGCCCTGTACAATCTGTCGGAGGGTTGGCTGCATGTCTGCCTGTGTCTTCCCCAGTACAGACTGTAGGAGGGTCGGCTGCATGTCTGACTGTGACTTGCCCTGTACAATCTGTAGGAGGGTCGGCTGCTTGTCTGCCTGTGTCTTCCCCAGTACAGAGTGTAGGAGGGTCGGCTGCATGTCTGCCTGTGTCTTCGCCTGTACAATCTGTCGGAGGGTCGGCTGCATGTCTGTCTGTGACTTGCCCTGTACAATCTGTAGGAGGGTCGGCTGCTTGCCTGCCTGTGTCTTCCCCCGTACAGACTGTCAGAGGGTCGGCTGGTTGTCTGCCTGTGTCTTCCCCAGTACAGACTGTAGGAGGGTCGGCTGCTTGTCTGCCTGTGTCTTCCCCAGTACAGACTGCAGGAGGGTCGGCTGCATGTCTGTCTGTGACTTGCCCTGTACAATCTGTAGGAAGGTCAGCATCTTGTCTGTGTCTAACCTTACAAGATATGGGATGCTCAATGGTTTGTCTGCTTGTTTATGACCCTGTGAAAGCTGCTTGTCTTCGTGTGTCTAGTCTTGTACAGGTTGCAGCTGTCAGCCACTTACCTGCCTTTTTCTGACCTTGTATAAGGCGTAATGTAACATGCTCCCTTCACTGTCCCTGTACTCCATCTTGGGGTATGGAGAAGTTATCATTTTCCTTACAGATGGATGTCCTCTGCCTGGAGGAAGCAGGGTGCAGATCCTTCAGGACCAGTAACCGGCAGTTCACATGAATGACTTGGGCAGGGAAGGGCTGTAGAGACTTATTATTTACAGAGCCTGGGAAATAAAGGGTATACCAGGGAGAGAGATCTTTAGGTCACTATTACAGCCTTACTGACCAATGAAAAGGTGTCTGTAGATCTTACGGGGATTAACTTGTGTTACTGGAAATTTTAAATACATCTTTGACAGATTATCAGTTTCGAGGAGAATGCAATTTCGTGTTTCCTGCTAATTATGGAGAGCAATGATACAGAACATTCTAACCATTCCGACACAAAAAACTTAGATTTCTGATTAGAAATGTATACATTTTCTACATCCTCTATCTCTCCGTAAAAACCTCTTGACAGTGGTATCCGCTTCACTGGTGGAGAACTTGATCCATTGTCCTTCAAAACATATAAAGTCATTGTGCCTCGAAGCCTCATCAATGATTAAAACCCTTTGCAAATAGTTGCACCTCCTTCATACGATTCTGGGTTCCAAAGAAATAAAAACGTGAACATACGCCATTAAGGAGCATGACGTTACTTCATACACACCCTGGCTGGAGGAGTTTCTTTCCATGAGTTGTGCACTGAAAGTTTTTAATTGCCCCAAAATAGTGGCTAAACCGTGGATGGAGGAAACTCAACCCCCCAAAAATTGACCTCGAGAATGGTAGAGGGTTGTCTCCTTGCTGTAGGACCTCTGATGGTCTTACTGGATACCCCAGGAAATAGTGTTGCAGATCGTCAGTGGACTTTGAGACCCACTTGGTTTTTCGGTACGCGTCTACTTACTGGATTTGTGATACGATGCACCATATTGACTTATAAAAGGGTCTGTAAGTCATGCATCGTGGGGCCCGTTCACACGATAGTGTGTTGCTTATCCATGTGTCGAGTGGGGTCCGATGGCCATTTCCAGATCGTGGTCGACACCACCTTCTCCAGTAGCCGCTGCCCCTCAGGCTTCAAGTGACATCTTTCACTATTACTTTTAAAGGGGTTTCTAGTGATGATAATAGATTGGTGGAAGTTCGAAACACAACAACAATCAGAATGGGGCACTTGTATCCCCGTTAGAAGGGAGCTGTAGTGCGCATACCCATTTTTTGAGCCGCTCATTTTCTACCGGGCTGCCAGAAAAAGCAGAGTGCCTCGCTGACCGTCCAATTGAGGAAGAGTGGAGTAGTTGGGCACGCGCACTGTGACTCCAAGTGCCCTAAGTGCCTGTTCTTTCCTGTAGATAGGTAAAAACGTGTGTTATCTAAACAACCCCTTCAAGGAAAGCGGAGAACTTATTGTTCTGGAAGACCTGGAGAACTCTAATATATTCTAATTTAATGAGGATCGGTCTTTCTCCGTTCTGGGCAGCTGCGCTGCTTCTTATCAATTTGATCTACTAACATTTATCTATTTGTTCAAAAATATACTCTACCGTTCAAAAGTTTAGGGTTACTTAGAAATTTCCTTATTTTTGAAAGAAAAGCACAGTGTTTTCCAATGAAGCTAACATTAAATGATTCAGAAATGCACTCTATACATTTTTAACGTGGTAAATGAATATTCTAGCTGCAAACGTCTGGTTTGGAATGCAATATCTTCATAGGTGTATAGAGGCCCATTTCCAACAACCTTCACTTCAGTGTTCTTATGGTACTGTGTGTTTGCAAAGTGTGTAAGAAGGCTAATGGATGGTTAGAATACCCTTGAAAACCCTTGTGCAAGTATGTTAGCACAGCTGAAAACATTTTGGCTGATTAGAGAACCTATAAAACTGATCTTCCTTTGAGCTAGTTGAGAATCTGGAGCATTACATTTGTTGGTTCATTAAACTCTCAAAATGGCCAGAAAAAAAGAACTTTCATGTGAAACTTGACAGTCTATTCTTGTGCTTAGAAATTAAGGCTATTCCATGCGAGAAATTGCCAGGAAATTGAAGATTTCCTACAACGTTGTGTACTACTCCCTTCAGAGGAGAGCACAAACCGGCTCTAACCAGAGTAGTAGGAGAAGTGGGAGGCCGCGCTGCACAATTGAGCAACAAGACAAGTACATTAGAGTCTGTAGTGTGAGAAATCGACGCCTCACAGGTCTCAACTGGCAGCTTCATTAAATAGTACATGCAAAACGCCAATGTCAACGTCTACAGTGAAGAGGCGACTCCAGGATGCTGGCCTTCAGGGCAGAGTGGCAAAGAAAAAGCCATATCTGAGACTGGCTAATAAAGGAAAAGATTAATATGGGCAAAAGAACACAGACATTGGACAGGAAGATTGGAAAAAAGTGTTATGGACAAACAAATCCAAGTTTGAGGTGTTTGGATCACACAGAAGAACATTTGTGAGGCGCAGAACAACTGAAAAGATGCTGGAAGAGTGTCTGACGCCATCTGTCAAGCATGGTGGAGGTAATGTGATGGTCTGGGGTTGCTTTGGTGCTGGTAAAGAGGGAGATTTGTACAAGGTAAAGGGATTTTGAATACGGAAGCCTATCACTCCATTTTCCAACGCCATGCCCTGTGGACAGTGCTTGATTGGAGACAATTTCATCCTACAACAGGACAATGACCCAAAGCTCCAAATTATGCAAGAACTATTTAGGGAAGAAGCAGCAGCTGGTATCTATCTGTAATGGAGCGGCCAGCACAGTCACCAGATCTCAACCCCATTGAGCTGTTGTCGGAGCAGCTTGACCGTATGGTGCCAAAAAGTGCCCATCAAGCCAAACCAACTTGTGAGAGGGGCTTCTGGAAGCATGGGGCGGAATTTCTCCAGATGACCTCAGAAAATTAACTGCTCGAATGCCAAAGGTCTGCAATGCTGTAATTGCTGCAAAGGGAGCATTCTTTGATTAAAGTAAAGTTTGAAGGAGAAAATTATTATTTAAAATAAAAATCTTTTTTTTTCGAACCTTGTCAATGTCTGGACTAGATTTTCAATTCATTTGGTAACCCATTTGATTAATAGAAGTATGAGTTTTCATTGAAAACACAAAATAGTCTGGGTGACACTAAATTTTTGAACGGTAGCGTATATAGAATTTTTTTATAGACGTCTTAGATGTACATTACTATTCATGGTACTTTAATCCAATTCTCCACTTGTGACCTGACTCGCAGGGGTCACCTCTACATGGGAACTTACAACTTCTCCATTCCATGTATCTGTTTCCTAAGGGTCTAAACGTGTTTTCTTAAAAATGAGTTTTGACTTGCCTGCCTAGAGCCAAAAATGAATGTTGTTTGTGTCATGATGGGTCACGAACATTAATTTGGTTTACACATGTAGCACGCAGGGTTGATTTTCTCTTCACATGTGCCGGGAAACCAATGACCGGTCAACAAGAATTATTACCTGATCCATTAATATAGTTGATTCTTCAGTTGTAGACATTCTTGTTGAGTTTACGAACAAACTAAGGGCATCAAAAGTTGGTCTACGTGACCACAACCTCTAACGTTGGAGGCTCCAAGACATCTTTTGCACAAGGCCTCGCGAGTGCTCCAAAACAGGAGCCACACACTTTGCTCCTCTACTCTGGCAAATAGTAGGATTTGGGGGCTCGAGGGGTGGACCACTCTATGAAGCTTTATTTGTGTTTATGGTTCTTCGACCACTCCAACAAATTACTCCACTGAAAGGGGGTGTAGCAGGTTTATCCACTGGATTGGTGATAATCCAAAACCTGACTGCTGGAATTAGACCAGTTAGTCTAGACTAAGACCACCCTGACCTCTGCAAGGCTTCTATGAAGCAGTAGAGCTCGTGCCAATCTTTTTCGCCAGTTCGGCGATTCCAACTCTATTCCACCCGCACTTCTGGCATTTATCTGCTGTAGACCTTTTTTCCCCCAGAAAACTCTTGTTAACTCATATTCTAGGACCACACCAAACAATTCTACACAACGGATCTTCGCGGACCCCTCGCTGGAGATTATTGGGGTCATTTACTGTCAAGCATGAACGTCTTTGTTTTGAGTGGAGTTGTGCTCTCCCTTGTGATTTTACTTACCCCTGTACGTTATTTCTTGGAGATCACAGACATGATGAGTGATCACAGACACTTAGTATCCACTTACACTGCCCCTCGGTAAGAACACCGTCCTTTTGAAATCCTTTAGAGCAAATGACAGAAGATGTTCATTAGGTAACATAGTAACATAGTTAGTAGGCCGAAAAAAGACATTTGTCCATCCAGTTCAGCCTATATTCCATCATAATAAATACCCAGATCTACGTCCTTCTACAGAACCTAATAATTGTATGATACAATATTGTTCTGCTCCAGGAAGACATCCAGGCCTCTCTTGAACCCCTCGACTGAGTTCGCCATCACCACCTCCTCAGGCAAGCAATTCCAGATTCTCACTGCCCTAACAGTAAAGAATCCTCTTCTATGTTGGTGGAAAAACCTTCTCTCCTCCAGACGCAAAGAATGCCCCCTTGTGCCCGTCACCTTCCTTGGTATAAACAGATCCTCAGCGAGATATTTGTATTGTCCCCTTATATACTTATACATGGTTATTAGATCGCCCCTCAGTCGTCTTTTTTCTAGACTAAATAATCCTAATTTCGCTAATCTATCTGGGTATTGTAGTTCTGATGTTGGGAGAGGTCTACCTCTCCCAACATCAACGCTGCGCTCTAAGCTCCATTAGCTATTCTCAGATCTTGGCCCTGCTGCTCATTTAGCGAGTGATACATTACGCCATGAGTGTCTCCTACAAGCACTTCTACGACTTGAAAGAGAAGGAGTCTACAGTGTTTGTAGCTTGTGCTGTAATGGCCTCTTCCCTCTCATATTCTCGAGATGTCAGGGTAGCGGGACTGTTCTTGATTTGTTTGTATGTCTCTATGTTGGCAACATTATCGCCGAAAAGTTAGGTAAAATTGCATGCAAAAAGTTTTTCCACCGATGCCGGCTTTAGGAATGTTCTTTTAGAATATTTTTTCCTCCTTATTTGGTAAGATTGTTATGTTGTCTTGTATATACAGAAAACTGAATTTTGGGAAAGTTTTTAGGAGTTTTTGTTAAAGTTCCTGAAATGGAGTGATTGTTCTAGTTGGAGGTGACAAAAATGGGATACTGAGAAGAAGGTCTTCGTTGGCTGGAGCCTTTATATTTTCTTCTGGAAATGTGAGGAATATGGAACTGTCGTAGGTAACTTCTGAGAGACTTAGGAATGGTTGGAGCCCTTAGAGTATGTGCAGTCAAAGACGAGTTTTTCGAGTGGAAACCACTTTCTCTTGAAGAATGTATGGAAGGTTTTTTTTTTTGTTTATTTCTTGAAGCAGTTTTGAAGGATTTGTGAAGCATTTCGTAAGAAGTTTCTTTTTTCCTGAAGCGTTTTTTAAGCCTTTTCGTTTGGCAAGTACTGGGTTTGGAGCGGATTCCATCAGGAGCCACGTTTTCTTTTATTTCATCAGGCGTTTTTGTTTCTCAAAATGTGAGAAGGAAAAAAAAAATCCAAAAATTGATTGTATGACCCTCAGAGAAGGCTTTACAGAAATCGAAAAAATTGCTTGATCGACTTTTCTGTGCTCATAGACCTTACAATGGAGATCTGTAGTTACTAGTGGTGTAAAAAAAATAGTTTGGGGGTGAAACAGTGAGCATGGTTTTCTTTGTCTTTAGCTTTGACATGTCCTTCAGGAAATTTGAGGATTATAGGACCCTCGTAGGTTAAATCTGAGAGATTATGTTGTCTTTCGTGTACAGAAAACCAAAATTTGGAAAAATGTTTAGGAGGCGTTATTGGGAGTCCCTAAAAAAAGAGATCTGTGATCACCAGTGGTTCTTCTGGTCTTCTTTGACTTGGACTTTCGTAAAATTCATGGGAGTCTCACTCTTGTGTAATTTACTAAAGTGGAGATATCACGGTGACTGGGCTGCGATTACGGGAATGAAAAATCCTCAATGGTATAAAATTAAGGTTTTTATTACTCCGTTTCAACGTCAGACCGAAAAGCTTTGGTGTAATAAAAGCCCTAATTTTATATCTTTGAGGATTTTTCATTCACTCAAGTGCAGAACAGGTACCGTGGTATTTCCACTAAAGTGAATTGCAATTTGGTCGAATCTTTTATTCTAGCCTCGGGGCTTCAGCCATGGATTCTACAGCTTGTATAGGTGAGTACTACCGTCACTCTCACCCTCTCTTATTTATCTTCCGGAATATGGTCCTATTCTGCGCTTCTGTCCCAACCTGCCTCACTCTTGTGTAATGACACAATCTTTTATAGGACTTCCTTCACCGTTTGTCCTCGTAGTCTTGAGATCTTACCAATGATGCAAATATTTCTCATTCATGAATTAGAAGATACAAAACACTTGGCAGATTGATAAGAACACTTTTTTTTCCCTTGGTTTTCAGAGACATTCCTATGCCGTTGGTAAGCTCCGGGGTGGAGCACGGTAACCTACGAGAGTTGGCATTGGCACGGATGAAAGATCTAGGCACAGAAGTAAGATATTTATTCACTCGTCCCCAGACAGATTTATGATCCTTATCAAAATGTTGTCCAAATATTCGGAGATAATGGCACTTCACCTTAATATATAATACATCCCATTTAAAGTAAAAAGGGGTAATGAAGACATCCATAAGTTAAAAATTAACTATTATTTATAGAGATTAAAAGTATAAAAAGCAGTGTGCCTCGCATAGAGGATGGTCCAGGCTACCAGAAACTAACACTCCACAAATATGATATATAAATGCCTAATAGAACAAAATCAATTACTAGCAAATCTGGTAGAATGACCTACATATACAGTTAGGTCCATATATATTTGGACAGAGACAACATTTTTCTAATTTTGGTTATAGACATTACCACAATGAATTTTAAACACAACAATTCAGATGCAGTTGAAGTTCAGACTTTCAGCTTTCATTTGAGGGTATCCACATTAAAATTGGCTGAAGGGTTTAGGAGTTTCAGCTCCTTATCATGTGCCACCCTGTTTTTAAAGGGACCAAAAGTAATTGGACAATTGACTCCGAGGCTATTTCATGGACAGGTGTGGGCAATCCCTTCGTTATGTCTTTCTCAATTAAGCAGATAAAAGGCCTGGAGTTGACTTGAGGTGTGGTGCTTGCATTTGGAAGGTTTTGCTGTGAAGTAAACATTCGGTCAAAGGAGCTCTCCATGCAGGTGAAACAAGCCATCATTAAGCTGCGAAAACAGAAAAAACCCATCCGAGAAATTGCTACAATATTAGGAGTGGCAAAATCTACAGTTTGGTACATGCTGAGAAAGAAAGAAAGCACTGGTGAACTCATCAATGCAAAAAGACCTGGGCGCCCACAGAAGACACCAGTGGTGGATGATCGCCGAATAATCTCCATGGTGAAGAGAAACCCCTTCACAACAGCCAACCAAGTGACCAACACTCTCCAGGAGGTCGGCGTATCAATATCCAAATCTACCATAAAGAGAAGACTGCATGAAAGTAAATACAGAGGGTTCACTGCACGGTGCAAGCCACTCATAAGCATCAAGAAGAAAAAGGCTAAAAAACATCTAAAAGCCGCACAGTTCTGGAAGAACATTCTTTGGACAGATGAAACCAAGATCAACCTCTACCAGAATGATGGAAGGAGAAAAGTATGGCAAAGGCGTGGTACAGCTCAGGATCCAAAGCATACTACATAATCTGTAACACCCGGCAGAGGCAGTGTGATGGCTTTGGCATTGTTGGGCATTGTTGGGCATGTTAAGGAGCTGAAACTCCTAAAACCTTCATCCAATTTTAATGTGGATACCTTCAATTGAAAGCTGAAAGTCTGAACTTCAACTGCATCTGAATTGTTTTGTTTTAAATTCATTGTGGTAATGTCTATAACCAAAATTAGAAAAATGTTGCCTCTGTCCAAATATATATGGACGTAACTGTATGTTATAATAACCAGCTTAAAAAGCCACAATTGAAATGTCTATTGCTTCACAAGTAGCAATATCCAAATTAATATGTTCCAATCCTTTGCTTAGTAGCTGCTTCACAGTAACTAGCTCAAAACCATAATAAGTAAAGGTGTAATGCCTATAGAATAATAGCAGGAGTGTGGGGAGAATACCGAAACCCATTTGCTTGCCACCTGTAATAATGGCAATATGTGCGCGATATTTGGCCCAACAAATTGTATGGTAATACCTACTAGTGAGAAGTCAAATAACCACCGACAGAATCAAGGAAAGTGCCTGCAAATAGTAGGGGACCGTGCCACCGTAAGAAGGCAGTGGCGAGAAACGCGCGTCGGGGTGAGAGGATATTACTACAGGCTCCAGTTTGCTTGGTGAATTGGTCTCCTAATATTTGCCGACACGGTCCCCTACTCTTCATTTCCCCTTTTTACTTTAAATGGGATGTGTGTATTATATATTTATGATCCCGTTGGCTATACAAGGTCTAGGGAGGTCACGATGGTCACACGGTGGCCACTTATCTAGAGATCATTGATGGAATGATATGACTTTTACTTTAGACAGCTGTCAGACAATTGAGAACCTTTATTCTTCTTGATTTCCCTGGACACTCTGCTCAGCTGAGCTCGCATGTGTTCTCATTGGGGATGGGTCGAAGCCAGTTTCAGTCACCTCTAGAGTTGGGTTATCTCGTGAGAGGACAAAAGGATCAGACGAGTCTAAATTCAGACAGCTAACCCTTTTTTTCCCTCACTATTCGCCATTGGGGGAAGACAACATTACACATTAGATGTTGGGATAGTCCTAGATAAATTACTATGGTAGGCCAATATTTTTATAATGTGTACAGCCACCATAAAGAGAACCTGCCACTTGACATGAATATATAATGTTTTTTCTCTGTGTAAATGTTGCTGTTCTCCTAAATTCGAAGATGTTTTCCTTTTCTTCCTATGCCTCTCCGTTCCTGAGATACGGCCTCTTCTTCTCTGTCTCAGCCTGCTGACCATGACTCTCAAGATTAAGACCACTCCCAGTTGACTACAAAGACTAGATTTACATACAGGGAAAAAGAGGTCATATCTCAGGAACAGAGAGGCGTAGGAAGAAAAGAAAAACATTGCGGGATTCAGTAGAACAACAGCAATTACACCAAGTAAAATAATGTCACATTTATGGCAAGTGACAGGTCCTCTAAGTGCTCCATAGGAACCTACACAATTTATGGTCGTATTTCCACAATGAAGGTCTCATTTCATGGCCTCATCTTCACATCTAAGCAAAGTCATTTTGACTTTCATCCATAAAAGATGATGATGGTTAATTGTACACAGGTTGGTAATCATGATGGTCGTTGGATGTTGGATATCGATTGTCCTTCATTAATTTCATCTCCACTTGTAGAGTTAATCGACGCTTTGCCTGGAATTAATTTCTGATGGAACAATAACCTGACAATGTCATAAATGTATCTAGTGACTGACCTGCCGTCATCTGTCTGCCCTCCGTAGTGTCGTGACGTCAGGACGAGAGAAGTGGGAATCCAAGAAATTCATCACAAAGTCAGACCCTACCAGGTGCGTTCCCCTCCACATAGTGGTCGTATTTTACCCCTCTAAAGTTATGAACTTGCCGACAACGTGCGCTCAGAACCCAAACTGCGTTGAAAATTTGGTCACTCAACTTCTCCTCTTTGTCTCTTTGAATGGGATGTATAATGGCGAGATTGGAGGTAAATCTTGATGTCCCTTCCATTGAGATCAAGTTTCCCCCTAAAGGCTTAGCTTTCCACTTTGGGCTTCTTCTATCACAGTTTTGCAGGCGAGCCAACTTAAAAGGTTCCTGCACCCTTTTTTTTATAAATTTTTCCTTATCCCGTACCCAGGTATATACTCCTCTACCGATTTCCCCACTGCTTTTCCGCATCGCAGCCTGGTATATTTGCTTCCTTCTTCCGCGGGGGACGGCACATGACTCTCCGCTGCCAATCAGTGGCCACAGCAGAGAAATGCCCCTAAGGAGCCAGCTCCGCTTTTGAGCAACACTTTTGGCCTTGAGAAGGAGAATGTTGGTTTTTTTTTTTTGTGTGCATTTTTTTGTTGTATTAATTTTTTTCCAAGATGGTGGTAGAAACAAGTTTTTTTTTTTCTCAATATATGAGATTTTGTTTGCGATTTTATCTTATGTCGGGGATGAAATAACCCATTTAAATGAATTTTCCCTGGAGTTTCAGAATCTAAAAAAGTTTAAAAACAACAACAAGAACCCACAACACTTATATATCCTATATATAGATACTATTAGGCCATGTTCACACCATCCTTTTTTTAATGCGGAACCGCCGCGATTTTCCCGCTGCGAGTCCGCAGCTGTTTTCCATGCAGGGTACATTACACTGTACCCTATGGAAAACAGGAACTGCTGTGCCCACATTGCGGAAAATCGCGAAAAAAGCCGCGCTGAATTGCCGCGGTAAAAAAGTACCATGTCACTTCTTTTTGCGGAACTACAGCGGTTCTGCACCCATAGACCTCCATTGTGAGGTCAAACCCGCAGTAAAACCCGCAGATGAAAAATATATCTGCGGGTTTTACTGCGGTTTGTGGTGCAGAACCGCTGCAGTGTGGCTGCCCCCTGTGCCCCAATCCCACCCCCCCATGCTCCGATGCCACCCCCCCGTGCTCCGACGCCCCCCCCCCCCCCGTGCCCTAATCTCCCCCCCTTATACTTACCCGGCCTCCCGGTGTCCGTCCGGCCGTCTTCTCCCTGGGCGCCGCCATCTTGCAAAATGGCGGGCGCATGCGCAGTGTGCCCGCCGAATCTGCCGGCCGGCAGATTCGTTCCAAAGTGCATTTTGATCACTGAGATAGGTTCTATCTCAGTGATCAAAATAAAAAAAATAGTAAATGACACCCCCCCCTTTGTCACCCCCATAGGTAGGGACAATAAAAAAATTAAGATTTTTTTTTTTTTCCCACTAAGGTTAGAATAGGGTTAGGGGTAGGGTTAGGGTATTTTCAGCCATTTTAACCCTAAAAAACTTCCTAGAAAACACACAGACTCTGCATAGAAAACTGCATAAAAAACGCATCAAAAAAGCACCAAAAAAGCACCAAGAAAAGGACCTGCGTTTTCTGCCAAGAGCTGCGGTTTTTAGTCCTGAAAAAAAAGGAGGGAAATCAGGAACGTGTGAACATAGCCTTATATTTTTAGTTTTTATCTTTTTTATTTTTTTTTTTAACTGTTTATTGAATGCATAGTAGTACATACAGACAATGATATCCAACAAATACACGAATTTAACACGTAACCCCAAAAAAAGAGGAAAAAACTACTATTATATTTTATGTGCACCTATAAATTAACGGAAGCTGATGCCAAAATTCAAATATTTTAAATAGAAATCTCTTTATTCAATACATAGAATTAAAAACATATCACACTAGAGATACATATGCATACAAAATAGTACCGCCATATAGAGGTGACCAATAGAGTTGAGCGACCTTGACCTTTTTAGAGTCGAGCCGGGTTTCGCGAAACCCGACTATCTCAAAAGTCGGGTCGAGTGAAATCGGCCGATTATGACGTAAAGTCGGGATCGACCGAAACACGAAACCCAATGCAAGTCAATGGGGCAGCATAGTCGGCAGTGAGTGGGGGCCAGGAAAACACCTAGAGTGCCCATTTTAATGTCAAAACCATCCATTCTTCTTAATGAAGCTTGTCAAGCGTAATTTACCTTATAATAATTGGAAGGCATTTGAAATTGGGGGTCATTTGGCTAAAGTTGTGGTGGGTAGGGCTGGTTCAAGTAATTAGTGGGCCCAGGAAATCTGGACCACGTCACGGCAGTGGAGCAGGGAGAGGTAAGTATTTCAACTTTGCAAGTGCTGTGAACCTGAGCAAGCAGGGGGGGCCCACTCGTTGGCATTGGCACTGGCACAGGGCCCCTCAAAGTACAGCGGTGTGTTTGCACGGCGGGGGCGCCTCCCACCGGCAGCAACACTTTTGCGTACTATGAGAGGCCCTGTGCCAGTGACATCGCCAACTAGTATTCCTCCCCCCACCTGATGAAGGAACCTGCACTTTCATCTGCACCTTCCTCTTTGTCCCCGTGTAAGGTGGTATGGTATGCGGGAAGAGCAACCTGACTTTCAGCAGGGTCACAATGTTGTTGTGTAGCGTGCACGGGGAATGTTGCGTTATGGGTCAATGTACCAGCAGACTCATCTATCACTGGCTGGGCAATGGGCAGGATGAGGAGGAAACACAGATATAGGCCCAAAGAATAAAGTTGGCTAAATGCAGTTCAAAATTGGTAACACAGGAATAACCAGGGGGCATTGCAGTGGAGGACAACTGGAATGAGAGGCTGACACAGAGAGTAGGCCCAAATCAGTAAGTAGTCGAAATGCAGTTCAAAATTGGCAACCGTAGTAAACAGGCGGCACAGCTTTGTTCAGTGGAGGAGAACAGCAAGGAGTGGCAGACACCGATAGTAGGCCCCAACCCAACTAGTAGGCCAAATGCAGTCTAACATTAACAACTACTTAACGAGCGCCTGAAAACGGAATTTCAGGACAGGAAACCAGGAGAACAGCAAGGAGTGGCAGACACCGATAGTAGGCACCAAACCAACTAGTACGCCAAATGCAGTTGTTCCGTTTAACCACAATTTAATGAGAGCCTGAAGATAGAAGTTCAGGAAAGGCAACCTGGAGAACACCTTGGAGTGGAACACACCATCTCTCTACACCCCATACCCAATTTGTAGGCCTAATGCAGCGTAGTTTCCAACAACTACTAAACGAGAGCATGAAGATCGAAGCATTGGCGAGGAAACCTGGGGAACACCTTGGAGTGGAACACACCATCTCTCTACACCCCATACCCAATTTGTAGGCCTAATGCAGCGTAGTTTCCAACAACTACTAAACGAGAGCCGGAAGATCGAAGCTCAGGAAAGGCAACCTGGAGAACACCTTGGAGTGGAACACACCATCTCTCTACACCCCATACTCAATTTGTAGGCCTAATGCAGTGTAGTTTCCAAGAACTACTAAACGAGAGCCGGAAGATCGAAGCTCAGGAAAGGCAACCTGGAGAACACCTTGGAGTGGAACACACCATCTCTCTACACCCCATAGCCAATTTGTAGGCCTAATGCAGCGTACTTTCCAACAACTACTAAACGAGAGCATGAAGATCGAAGCATTGGCGAGGAAACCTGGGGAACACCTTGGAGTGGAACACACCATCTCTCTACACCCCATACCCAATTTGTAGGCCTAATGCAGCGTAGTTTCCAACAACTACTAAACGAGAGCCGGAAGATCGAAGCTCAGGAAAGGCAACCTGGAGAACACCTTGGAGTGGAACACACCATCTCTCTACACCCCATACCCAATTTGTAGGCCTAATGCAGCGTAGTTTCCAACAACTACTAAACGAGAGCCGGAAGATCGAAGCTCAGGAAAGGCAACCTGGAGAACACCTTGGAGTGGAACACACCATCTCTCTACACCCCATACCCAATTTGTAGGCCTAATGCAGTGTAGTTTCCAACAACTACTAAACGAGAGCATGAAGATCAAAGCATTGGCGAGGAAACCTGGGGAACACCTTGGAGTGGAACACACCATCTCTCTACACCCCATACCCAATTTGTAGGCCTAATGCAGCGTAGTTTCCAACAACTACTAAACGAGAGCCGGAAGATCGAAGCTCAGGAAAGGCAACCTGGAGAACACCTTGGAGTGGAACACACCATCTCTCTACACCCCATACCCAATTTGTAGGCCTAATGCAGTGTAGTTTCCAAGAACTACTAAACGAGAGCCGGAAGATCGAAGCTCAGGAAAGGCAACCTGGAGAACACCTTGGAGTGTAACACACCATCTCTCTCCACCCGATACCCATTTTTTAGGCCTAATGCAGTGTAGTTTTCTACAACTACTAAACGAGAGTCGGAAGACCGAAGCAATGGCAAGGAAACCTGGGGAACACCTTGGAGTGTAACACACCATCTCTCTCCACCCCATACCCAATTTGTAGGCCTAATGCAGCCTACTTTCCGACAACTACTAAACGAGAGCATGAAGATCGAAGCTCAGGAAAGGCAACCTGGGGAACACCTTGGAGTGTAACAAACCCTCTCTCTACACCACGGAAGGGCTGATTCTTAGGAAGGAAGGCTGTCGGAAAGAAGCAGGGCGCGTCCGAGGGTGATTATATTCTTATTAGGTATATACTCACCCTCGGACGCGCCCTGCTTCTTTATTTGTAATGAATGTTTATTTGCAATGTGGTTTTGACTTACTCTATTTTTTTGGTAAATAATGATTTTATTATTTTCATTGTTTTGCATCTTCTTGGCAATAATCTAAAGAAGACGCGACAGGACAACACTCGGTGGATGCCATATCTGTGTTTTAAATTGAAAAAAACTTTCAGTTAACTACTTGCAGGAGAAAGTTATTGTAGCTGGTGGCCATTTTTAGTACTGTACCAGATTTTAGTTGTATGTGTTTGTTTTTAATGTTAAAATGTCTGCATTTGATATCTCTCCAGTATTTTCTTTTTTAGAACTCACAGAAAAAATCCCAAGAATTAAAAGTTTAACTTTTATTGATAATTCTTAAAAACACTAAATATACCAATACGTGCATAACTACACCATCACCAAAACAACAACATCCCATAGGAAAGGCCAAGATGGTGCCAATCCCTAAAATCACTAATAACACCCTACCTACCAGCGGAGGTTGGCACCCTATAACACCTGCGCAATGGCGCCCCCGCTCGTCGTCGACTCTCCCTACTAGCCCTGATATGCCCTATTGGAACAGGGAACGGAAAAATGACAAACACTCAGTGCCCCTACAATGAAGATAGTGAGTCAGTGGCAATGACCCGGCATTACTATCTCGCTAGCTGCACTAGTACTTCCTATCAGCCGGGGGCGGCACCCTAGAAGCATGCAAATGGTGCCCCCGCTCAACGACGACTAACCTAGTCTGACCCTAAAATCTAAGGGTAGGCAGGATGTTACCTAGACACATTAGAACACGTAAACATTCAAGAGGATAAACCCGATTTTAGTAATAAAGTGTCCTCTTCCTATATACAAATACCCATAGAATGTGCTGATCGTTCATACTCCACACAGCTTATAGTTATTATATTCACATATATATAAGAAGAAAATCCCAAGATATTATGCGGGTAAGATAATCTCCCAGATCTAGACCAAGTTGATCAGAGCATAAACATATACCAAGAGGACACACTCCTCCCAAAGCAAAAAACCGTTTAGTTATCACGGCATAACATTCAAATACACCAGGTGCTCCCTTCTCCAAACTCAACGCGTTTCCCCTCCTCACATAACAGGAGGTTCATCAGGAGTTTATCTGATACAAAAAAGGGTTACTTAGCTTCCTTCATGGATGGTGCAGATAAATCAAATGGTCTGTAACACCGTCGGGTCGATACCTCGTGGATATGGTGCTCCCAGACAAATGCCACAGTGTGTGCGTTTTAAAGGCAGGTAAATTGGCTTAGACACAAACAGCTGTTCTCCGGCGTGTGTATACAAAGCACTTCCGGTATCACAGTGCAGCGGAGGTCATGTGTAGTATAGCGTCTACGTCTTTTGCGCCGGCCCAAAATAGATATACGCCCCCTATTCTCAAGTGAGGGTTCGTAATTACCCATACCTATTACTGCGCACGCTCCAGAAACTCCAGCGTCTCTTACGTATGTAGCGCCCGTGACAAACATACACGCCCCTTTCTCCTCAAGCAAGGGATCGTACTTATTCGTCAGTGTCACTGCGCACGCGCCAATTGTGTAGCGTCTCCTGTGCATACTACGCCTGCGCCAAACCTACCCATCCCTTATTCTCAGACGAGTGTTCGTAGTTATACATACATGCCACTGCGCACGCGCCAGACATGACGCGGACAGCCCCCAGACGGATAACCCACATCATTATCTACACGGAGTGCCACTTTGCAGCTGATTCACCGGCGTGGGGACAAGTACGCATGCTCGATAGTCATATTACAAAAGAGTGCTACATAATTGTATTATCGCAGATATAGATTGAGCGCACACGCGCAGGGTACACATGCATAATAGTAACCATAAAAATGATAATACCATGATCACATTTACAAATGAACAAAAAACCTGCGCTATAAACAAATACGTCCGGTACACAAGTCCTTCCGTTTTAGCAAGCTGTAAGGATACTGATGGTTTGTTATGCCTGCATAAAAATTGCAAAATGCAAAAAGGAAAGCCTGCTTTAAAATATGTACATATATAAATGTCTCGCTAGAGCGGTACCCCATAACGACACCCCATGAGTGCCAAACATGGGCATATAACAGTTGAGCATTAAGCAGATCCCTGATATGGACTCATCCAGAACTGCAGATACATAAATCCAAATATATCAATACAATCATTGTTTATGCCATAGATTGGCCAGTACACTTATATTTATGAAAATGAAAAATCAGGGAACATACATTTAAAGTGACCAAGCTGAAAGAACGCACACACTAACAGATTATTCCCGTGGACAAGATATTGTTCACAGGTACTAACAGATGCCTATTCCAAGAGATCAGGACAGATATTATAAACTAGACTTGACCCATTTGGGTCGATAAAACAGATTTTCTCATCGCCAAAAATTGAATCAACCGATAAAAGAGTCATAGATAGCAGCCAAAGTTCATTTGTTCGTTCAACCCTTTTGGGAAGACCGTATCCAGCCTGTGGATCCATTTTAATTCCTTTTGTAAGATCTTCCGATCCCAATCACCGCCCCTGATAGAAGGGGCTACCACTTCAACGGCACAAAAAGTGAAGGACGCGAGATCACCCTGATGTACCATCCGAACATGCCTAGATATTGGGGTATCCCTGGCATGTCTAATGTCACCCAGGTGGTCCCCTATCCTTCTTCTCAGTTCCCTCCTTGTTTTCCCCACATAATTTAATGGGCAAGTACATTTAAACAAGTATATGACTCCACTCGTTTTACAATTTGCGAAATGTCTGCTCTCAAAAACCTGTCCTGTACTAGCACTGGAAAAACCATTTCCGGTGTCCAGATGTCCACAGAAGGAGCAGGTACCGCAGCGAAAAGTTCCAAATTGCCTCTTATCCAACCATGTACCACTCTTTTTAGGAGGAGAGAAAACACTGTGCACAAGTTGATCCTTAAGAGATCTCCCCTTTCTGTAGGTGATCATAGGTGTCTCAGGTATACAGTCCTTTATGTCTGTATCTGCCAATAGTATAGCCCAATATTTTTTGATGATATCTCTCACCTCATGGGAACAGTCATCAAACATACCGATGAGTCTCAGAGGAGGGTCCTCATCAACCTTATTTGCGGGATGTAGTAAGCTGGTTCTAGGGACTGTTTCAACCTGTTTAAAGGCCTCACGCAGTACCTTCATAGGGTAACCTCTCTCAAGAAATCTATTTTTTAGATCCCGTGTCTCAGTATAAAACGAAGCATCAGATGAACAATTTCTTCTTGCTCTCGTGTACTGTCCTTTGGGTATCCCCCTCCTGAGTCCATATGGGTGATGACTGTTCCAATTCAATAAATTGTTTGTAGAGGTGGGTTTTCTGTAGATGGAGGTGGCTAGATGTCCATCCTCCTCCTTACTGATTGTGACATCCAAAAAGTTGATCCTGTCACCATTAATCTCGGAGGTAAAACTGAGACCCATGTTGTTATTGTTTAAACTTTTGACAAAGATATTAAAGGATGCCACATCTCCTGACCACAAAATCAAGACGTCATCGATATAACGCCCCCAGAAAAGTATCTGGGGGCCCCATCTAGACAGATTCTCTTCACCAAAGACGACCGTGTCCTCCCACCAGCCCAGGAGCAAATTCGCATAGGTAGGGGCACATGGACTGCCCATAGCTGTGCCCCTGAGCTGGTGGTAGAACTTCCCCTCAAAGAGAAAGTAATTGTGCGTCAATATAAAGTGTAAGAGTCGATTGACAAAACGACTGTGTTCGGTGAACTGAACCCCTCTCGACCTCAAAAAGAAGTCCACGGCCTGCAGACCTACTTCGTGAGGTATACTACTATACAACGCCTCTACATCGATTGATGCCAAAAGGGTATCTGTATCCACAGTAATATCCTCTATTCTCACCAATAGGTCCGAAGTATCACGTATATACGATGGTAAGGCCGTCACAAAATCCCTCAGAACTTTATCGATATAAATACCGCAGTTTTGTGTAAGAAAGGGGAATCACCGAGTCTGTCCTCATCTGAGGCTGAGACATCTGATAGTGAAAGAGGTGATCTTTTTAGAAACCCTAGTTCCAACTCTACTTTTAGGCCTCGTAGAGAAAGATGGGCAAGATTTGGAAAAAAGAGGTATGGTCCATCAAGGGGTGGAGGAAATTATCAAGCGTCTTATACAGGACATATGACCACCTCTGGGTCTTTGGCAGCCTCTTCTCCTACTTTTTCCTCCACGTCCTCTTTTTTAGAGAGGCGGCCATTCCCTTACCAGTTGAGGGAACGCATGGGAGCTCCCCGCTATTAGAAGAGAATAGGATTATGAACCTGTCATCACATCATCTCTTAGAGGTAGAAAGAACAGTTTTAAGGAAAGGGTTGGGATTTGTACCAACTAACAGGTTTAATGAAGTCGAATGGGTGAAAGACATCAACCTTTTTGCTCGAAAGTTGAAATGGAGGAAATTTTTCAAAAACCATGATGAAGCTGAATGTGTGTCCTTGGGTGTAGACATGACGGAGTTATCAGATATAAGAGTTCTTACTGATATGTTGGAAGAGAGTTCTAGACCTCCAGGTATGGGTCCGTTTACAAAATTGAAACCTAATAGTAAAAGGATGCCACCTTTGTCTACAAACACCAGTATCGATATATTTACACAACTAGTATTGGCTGATCTAAAGAAGTTGAATACCAAAGAAAGAAAATATAAATCTAATTTATCTCATAATGAGAGGAGAGCTTTGGACTCACTATCTGAGAGAAAAGAACTGGTGTTTAAACAATCAGACAAGGGTGGCAACCTTGTCATCCTTGATTGTGACAAGTATAGAGATATGTGTTTGAGGTTACTTAAGGATGAGTCAACGTATGGGTTACTCCGTAAGGACCCTACGGAGGCTTTCAACTTAGAGTTGGGTCACCTGCTACAAGAGGCCTATGAGGTTGGGCTGATATCAAGGAGCGAAAAGAACTTTATGACACAAAAGACACTGACTATACCAGTGTTTTACGCCCTTCCAAAGGTGCATAAAGGGTTTAAACCCCTAAAAGGACGACCGATAGTTTCGGGGAATGACTCCATTACACAAAACTGCGGTATTTATATCGATAAAGTTCTGAGGGATTTTGTGACTGCCTTACCATCGTATATACGTGATACTTCGGACCTATTGGTGAGAATAGAGGATATTACTGTGGATACAGATACCCTTTTGGCATCAATCGATGTAGAGGCGTTGTATAGTAGTATACCTCACGAAGTAGGTCTGCAGGCCGTGGACTTCTTTTTGAGGTCGAGAGGGGTTCAGTTCACCGAACACAGTCGTTTTGTCAATCGACTCTTACACTTTATATTGACGCACAATTACTTTCTCTTTGAGGGGAAGTTCTACCACCAGCTCAGGGGCACAGCTATGGGCAGTCCATGTGCCCCTACCTATGCGAATTTGCTTCTGGGCTGGTGGGAGGACACGGTCGTCTTTGGTGAAGAGAATCTGTCTAGATGGGGCCCCCAGATACTTTTCTGGGGGCGTTATATCGATGACGTCTTGATTTTGTGGTCAGGAGATGTGGCATCCTTTAATATCTTTGTCAAAAGTTTAAACAATAACAACATGGGTCTCAGTTTTACCTCCGAGATTAATGGTGACAGGATCAACTTTTTGGATGTCACAATCAGTAAGGAGGAGGATGGACATCTAGCCACCTCCATCTACAGAAAACCCACCTCTACAAACAATTTATTGAATTGGAACAGTCATCACCCATATGGGCTCAGGAGGGGGATACCCAAAGGACAGTACACGAGAGCAAGAAGAAATTGTTCATCTGATGCTTCGTTTTATACTGAGACACGGGATCTAAAAAATAGATTTCTTGAGAGAGGTTACCCTATGAAGGTACTGCGTGAGGCCTTTAAACAGGTTGAAACAGTCCCTAGAACCAGCTTACTACATCCCGCAAATAAGGTTGATGAGGACCCTCCTCTGAGACTCATCGGTATGTTTGATGACTGTTCCCATGAGGTGAGAGATATCATCAAAAAATATTGGGCTATACTATTGGCAGATACAGACATAAAGGACTGTATACCTGAGACACCTATGATCACCTACAGAAAGGGGAGATCTCTTAAGGATCAACTTGTGCACAGTGTTTTCTCTCCTCCTAAAAAGAGTGGTACATGGTTGGATAAGAGGCAATTTGGAACTTTTCGCTGCGGTACCTGCTCCTTCTGTGGACATCTGGACACCGGAAATGGTTTTTCCAGTGCTAGTACAGGACAGGTTTTTGAGAGCAGACATTTCGCAAATTGTAAAACGAGTGGAGTCATATACTTGTTTAAATGTACTTGCCCATTAAATTATGTGGGGAAAACAAGGAGGGAACTGAGAAGAAGGATAGGGGACCACCTGGGTGACATTAGACATGCCAGGGATACCCCAATATCTAGGCATGTTCGGATGGTACATCAGGGTGATCTCGCGTCCTTCACTTTTTGTGCCGTTGAAGTGGTAGCCCCTTCTATCAGGGGCGGTGATTGGGATCGGAAGATCTTACAAAAGGAATTAAAATGGATCCACAGGCTGGATACGGTCTTCCCAAAAGGGTTGAACGAACAAATGAACTTTGGCTGCTATCTATGACTCTTTTATCGGTTGATTCAATTTTTGGCGATGAGAAAATCTGTTTTATCGACCCAAATGGGTCAAGTCTAGTTTATAATATCTGTCCTGATCTCTTGGAATAGGCATCTGTTAGTACCTGTGAACAATATCTTGTCCACGGGAATAATCTGTTAGTGTGTGCGTTCTTTCAGCTTGGTCACTTTAAATGTATGTTCCCTGATTTTTCATTTTCATAAATATAAGTGTACTAGCCAATCTATGGCATAAACAATGATTGTATTGATATATTTGGATTTATGTATCTGCAGTTCTGGATGAGTCCATATCAGGGATCTGCTTAATGCTCAACTGTTATATGCCCATGTTTGGCACTCATGGGGTGTCGTTATGGGGTACCGCTCTAGCGAGACATTTATATATGTACATATTTTAAAGCAGGCTTTCCTTTTTGCATTTTGCAATTTTTATGCAGGCATAACAAACCATCAGTATCCTTACAGCTTGCTAAAACGGAAGGACTTGTGTACCGGACGTATTTGTTTATAGCGCAGGTTTTTTGTTCATTTGTAAATGTGATCATGGTATTATCATTTTTATGGTTACTATTATGCATGTGTATCCTGCGCGTGTGCGCTCAATCTATATCTGCGATAATACAATTATGTAGCACTCTTTTGTAATATGACTATCGAGCATGCGTACTTGTCCCCACGCCGGTGAATCAGCTGCAAAGTGGCACTCCGTGTAGATAATGATGTGGGTTATCCGTCTGGGGGCTGTCCGCGTCATGTCTGGCGCGTGCGCAGTGGCATGTATGTATAACTACGAACACTCGTCTGAGAATAAGGGATGGGTAGGTTTGGCGCAGGCGTAGTACGCACAGGAGACGCTACACAATTTGCGCGTGCGCAGTGACACTGACGAATAAGTACGATCCCTTGCTTGAGGAGAAAGGGGCGTGTATGTTTGTCACGGGCGCTACATACGTAAGAGACGCTGGAGTTTCTGGAGCGTGCGCAGTAATAGGTATGGGTAATTACGAACCCTCACTTGAGAATAGGGGGCGTATATCTATTTTGGGCCGGCGCAAAAGACGTAGACGCTATACTACACATGACCTCCGCTGCACTGTGATACCGGAAGTGCTTTGTATACACACGCCGGAGAACAGCTGTTTGTGTCTAAGCCAATTGACCTGCCTTTAAAACGCACACACTGTGGCATTTGTCTGGGAGCACCATATCCACGAGGTATCGACCCGACGGTGTTACAGACCATTTGATTTATCTGCACCATCCATGAAGGAAGCTAAGTAACCCTTTTTTGTATCAGATAAACTCCTGATGAACCTCCTGTTATGTGAGGAGGGGAAACGCGTTGAGTTTGGAGAAGGGAGCACCTGGTGTATTTGAATGTTATGCCGTGATAACTAAACGGTTTTTTGCTTTGGGAGGAGTGTGTCCTCTTGGTATATGTTTATGCTCTGATCAACTTGGTCTAGATCTGGGAGATTATCTTACCCGCATAATATCTTGGGATTTTCTTCTTATATATATGTGAATATAATAACTATAAGCTGTGTGGAGTATGAACGATCAGCACATTCTATGGGTATTTGTATATAGGAAGAGGACACTTTATTACTAAAATCGGGTTTATCCTCTTGAATGTTTACGTGTTCTAATGTGTCTAGGTAACATCCTGCCTACCCTTAGATTTTAGGGTCAGACTAGGTTAGTCGTCGTTGAGCGGGGGCACCATTTGCATGCATTTGCATTTTAAATTGGTTCCAGGGGTACACGGGCAGCAGTGGCCTGGTCGGTGTAGTAGTAGTAGAAAGAACGGACCGCAGACGGGCATCGAAGGCCTAAAATAAAAAAATTGGGCTGGCTGTGGCAATTTTAAATTGGTTCCAGGGGTACACGGGCAGCAGTGGTGTGGTCAGTGGAGGCCTAGTGGAAGGAGTGACCGCAGACAGGCATCGAAGGCCTAAAATAATAACAGATGGCTGTAGGCAATTTTAAATTGGTTCCAGGGGTACACGGGCAGCAGTGGCCTGGTCAGTGTAGTAGTAGTAGAAAGAACGGACCGCAGACGGGCATCGAAGGCCTAAAATAAAAAAATTGGGCTGGCTGTAGGCAATTTTAAATTGGTTCCAGGGGTACACGGGCAGCAGTGGTGTGGTCAGTGGAGGCATATTGTAAGGAGTGACCGCAGACAGGCATCGAAGGCCTAAAATAATAACACATGGCTGTAGGCAATTTTAAATTGGTTCCAGGGGTACACGGGCAGCAGTGGCCTGGTCAGTGTAGTAGTAGTAGAAAGAATGGACCGCAGACAGGCATCGAAGGCCTAAAATAAAAAAAAATTGGGCTGGCTGTAGGCAATTTTAAATTGGTTCCAGGGGTACACGGGCAGCAGTGGTGTGGTCAGTGGAGGCATAGTGGAAGGAGTGACCGCAGACAGGCATCGAAGGCCTAACATAACAAAAAAGTCAATACAATGGTATTGTCAGTGGCAGGCATTGAAGGATGTCAGCGCATAGACTAAACATTGGTGGAGCTGTGAGATAATTTTGCAAGTGGTAGAGCACTGTTTGAGCTGGGGGGGGGGAACTGTCTTGTGGCCGGCGGTACAGGCCCAGGGCCCCTCATATTACAACGGTGTGTCTGACGTTGGGTGCGCACCACCACCGCCAGAGACACTTTATTGTACTAGGAGGGACCCAGTGGCAGTGCCGTCGACCAAAAGCGGGCACACCCACCTCTTCAGACAAACAGCACTCTCACGGGTGCTGTCGCCAAGTGTCGATACCACAGCCCCGTGTGGGGAGTTTGGCCATTTAGTGAGGTGTAAACATGTCGTATGCTGGACAATCAGGTGCAGAAAATTACGAGATTGGAAAAGGCATTCAGAATAGTCCACAGGCAAGACCTTTTCATAGGAAAGCTAGGTGTCGGCCGGGCAAGGTGGGGCAAAAGATTTCGAAATCCAGTTGTGGTTCATTTTAATGAAGGTTAGATCATCTACATTTTGGGTAGCCAGACGAGTCCTTTTTTCTGTTAGTATTGAACCTGCAGCACTGAATACTCTTTCTGATAGGACACTAGCTGCCGGGCAAGCAAGCTCCTGCAATGCATATTCTGCCAATTCTGGCCAGGTGTCTAATTTTGATGCCCAGTAATCAAATGGGAATGACGGTTGAGGGAGAACATCGATAAGGGATGAAAAATAGTTTGTAACCATACTGGACAAATGTTGTCTCCTGTCACTTTGAATTGATGCTGCAGTACCTGTCCTGTCTGCGGTCATAGCAAAATCACTCCACAACCTGGTCAGAAAACCCCTCTGGCCAACGACACTTCTGATTTCTGCCCCTCTAACTCCTCTGGTCTGCTGGCCCCTGCAGCTCGTGTGAGAACCATCACGGGCGCTGTGTGCAGGGAATGCCAGAAGCAAACGGTCAACAAGAGTTGATTGTTTGGTTGCTAATATTAGTTCCAAGTTCTCATGTGGCATTATATTTTGCAATTTGCCTTTATAGCGAGGATCAAGGAGGCAGGCCAACCAGTAATCGTCATCGTTCATCATTTTAGTTATGCGTGTGTCCCTTTTGAGGATACGTAAGGCATAATCCGCCATGTGGGCCAAAGTTCCAGTTCTCAAATCTGCGGTTGTGATTGGTTGAGGGGCAGTTTCAGGCAAATCCACGTCACTTGTGTCCCTCCAAAAACCAGAACCCGGCCTTGCCGCGCCACCAATTTCCAGTGGCCCCGGAAAAGCTTCCTCATTAAAAATATAATCATCCCCATCATCCTCCTCGTCCTCCTCCTCCTCTTAGCCCGCTAACTCGTCCTGTACACTGCCCTGGCCAGACAATGGCTGACTGTCATCAAGGCTTTCCTCTTCCTCAGCTGCAGACGCCTGATCCTTTATGTGCGTCAAACTTTGCATCAGCAGACGCATTAGGGGGATGCTCATGCTTATTATGGCGTTGTCTGCACTAACCAGCCGTGTGCATTCCTCAAAACACTGAAGGACTTGACACATGTCTTGAATCTTCGACCACTGCACACCTGACAACTCCATGTCTGCCATCCTACTGCCTGCCCGTGTATGTGTATCCTCCCACAAAAACATAACAGCCCGCCTCTGTTCGCACAGTCTCTGAAGCATGTGCAGTGTTGAGTTCCACCTTGTTGCAACGTCTATGATTAGGCGATGCTGGGGAAGGTTCAAAGAACGCTGATAGGTCTGCATACGGCTGGAGTGTACGGGCGAACGGCGGATATGTGAGCAAAGTCCACGCACTTTGAGGAGCAGGTCGGATAACCCCGGATAACTTTTCAGGAAGCACTGCACCACCAGGTTTAAGGTGTGAGCCAGGCAAGGAATGTGTTTCAGTTGGGAAAGGGAGATGGCAGCCATGAAATTCCTTCCGTTATCACTCACTACCTTGCCTGCCTCAAGATCTACAGTGCCCAGCCACGACTGCGTTTCTTTCTGCAAGAACTCGGACAGAACTTCCGCGGTGTGTCTGTTGTCGCCCAAACACTTCATAGCCAATACAGCCT
This sequence comes from Ranitomeya imitator, assembly GCF_032444005.1. Taxonomy (NCBI): domain Eukaryota; kingdom Metazoa; phylum Chordata; class Amphibia; order Anura; family Dendrobatidae; genus Ranitomeya; species Ranitomeya imitator. Next base: position 685,822,198 of record NC_091286.1, read on the forward strand.
GCTGACGTTTGCCAGTAGCTGCCCCATAATGGGAGACCTGGTGTGCAACAGTGGCAGCTGCGGATGGAGTGGTTGTGCGACTGCGGTCTGTGGACGAGCTCTCGCTTCTGCAGGAGGACGAAGAGGAGGAGGAGGGGGTGCGAACGGCTACAGCCAACTGTTTCCTAGACCGTGGGCTAGGCAGAACTGTCCCAAACTTGCTGTCCCCTGTGGACCCTGCATCCACCACATTTACCCAGTGTGCCGTGATGGACACGTAACGTCCCTGGCCATGCCTACTGGTCCATGCATTTGTTGTTAGGTGCACCTTTGTGCTCACAGATTGCCTGAGTGCATGGACGATGCGCTCTTTAACATGCTGGTGGAGGGCTGGGATGGCTTTTCTGGAAAAAAAGTGTCGACTGGGTAGCTCGTAGCGTGGTACAGCGTAGTCCATCAGGGCTTTGAAAGCTTCGCTTTCAACTAACTGGTAGGGCATCATCTCTAACGAGATTAGTCTAGCTATGTGGGCGTTCAAACCCTGTGTACGCGGATGCGAGGCTAAGTACTTCCTTTTTCTAACCATAGTCTCATGTATGGTGAGCTGGACTGGAGAGCTGGAGATCGTGGAACTAGCGGGGGTGCCGGTGGACATGGCAGACTGAGAGACGGTGGGAGATGGTATTATTGCCGCCGGTGCCCTAGATGCAGTGTTTCCTACTACAAAACTGGTGATTCCCTGACCCTGACTGCTTTGGCCTGGCAAAGAAACCTGCACAGATACTGCAGGTGGTGCGGAAAATGGTGGCCCTACACTGCCGGAAGGGATGTTGCGTTGCTGACTAGCTTCATTGGCCGAGGGTGCTACAACCTTAAGGGACGTTTGGTAGTTAGTCCAGGCTTGCAAATGCATGGTGGTTAAATGTCTATGCATGCAACTTGTATTGAGACTTTTCAGATTCTGTCCTCTGCTTAAGGTAGTTGAACATTTTTGACAGATGACTTTGCGCTGATCAATTGGATGTTGTTTAAAAAAATGCCAGACTGCACTCTTTCTAGCATCGGATACCTTTTCAGGCATTGCAGACTGAGCTTTAACCGGATGGCCACGCTGTCCTCCAACAGGTTTTGGCTTTGCCACGCGTTTTGGGCAAGATACGGGCCCGGCAGATGGAACCTGTTGCGATGTTGATGCCTGCTGCGGCCCCTCCTCCTCCGCTTCAGAACTGCTGCCGCCTGCACCCTGTTCCCCCAATGGCTGCCAATCGGGGTCAAGAACTGGGTCATCTATTACCTCTTCTTGTAGCTCGTGTGCAACTTCGTCTGTGTCACCGTGTCGGTCGGTGGTATAGCGTTCGTGATGGGGCAACATAGTCTCATCAGGGTCTGATTCTTGATCATTACCCTGCGAGGGCAATGTTGTGGTCTGAGTCAAAGGACCAGCATAGTAGTCTGGCTGTGGCTGTGCATCAGTGCACTCCATGTCAGATTCAACTTGTAATGGGCATGGACTGTTAACTGCTTCACTTTCTAAGCCAGGGACGGTATGTGTAAAGAGCTCCATGGAGTAACCCATTGTGTCGCCTGCTGCATTCTTCTCTGTTGTTGTTTTTGCTGAAGAGGACAAGGAAGCGACTTGTCCCTGACTGTGAACATCCACTAACGATGCGCTGCTTTGACATTTACCAGTTTCACGAGAGGAGGCAAAAGAGCTAGAGGCTGAGTCAGCAAGATAAGCTAAAACTTGCTCTTGCTGCTCCGGCTTTAAAAGCGGTTTTCCTACTCCCAGAAAAGGGAGCGTTCGAGGCCTTGTGTAGCCAGACGACGAACCTGGCTCCACAGCTCCAGACTTAGGTGCAATATTTTTTTTCCCACGACCAGCTGATGCTCCACCACTACCACTACCCTCATTACCAGCTGACAATGAACGCCCCCGGCCACGACCTCTTCCACCAGACTTCCTCATTGTTTTAAAAACGTAAACAAACTAACGGTATTTGTTGCTGTCATACAAATTACACGGTGAGCTATAACTTCAGTATGATTTAGCTACCCCTTTACAGGTGAGTGAGACCACAACGAAAATCAGGCACAATGTTACACACTCTGTTGTTGGTGGCAACAAATGAGAGAGATGCCACACACGCAGGACTGTCACTGAAGCACAAATGTAAATATTAATCTCCCACTGATTTGATTTTTTTTTTTTTTTCAGGGAGACTTTAGGAAAAAAAATAATAGAATAAAATGATTTTTTCAGGAAGAATTTAGAAACCAAATAAAATAAAATGATTTTTTCAGGGAGAATTTAGAAAACAAATAAAACAAAAAAAGGCTTTCTATGGCCCACTGAGTGAGAGATGACGCACACAGGAGTCAGGAGTGGCACACAAGCCCAGAGGCCAATATTTATCTCCCACTTTTTTTTTTTTGTTCCAGGGAAAATTTATAAACCCAATAAAAAAAATAATAAATAGGCTTTCTATGGCCCACTATCTGAGAGAGAGAGAGAGATGGCACGCTTAGGACTGGCACACAAGCCCAAAGGCCAATATTAATCTCCCTTTTTTTTTTTCAGGGAGAATTTATAAAACCAAAAAAAAATAAATAAATAGGCTTTCTATGGCCCACTATTTGTGAGAGAGATGGCACGCTCAGGACTGGCACACAAGCCCAGAGGCCAATATTAATCTCCCACTTTTTTTTTTTTTTTCCAGGGAAAATTTATAAACCCAATAAAAAAAATAATAAATAGGTTTTCTATGGCCCACTATCTGAGAGAGAGAGATGGCACGCTTAGGACTGGCACACAAGCCCAAAGGCCAATATTAATCTCCCACTGATTGATTTATTGATTTTTTCAGGTAGAATTTAGAACCCAAATAAAGCAAAAAAAAAAAAAAAAAAAAGGGCTTTCTATGGCCCACTGAGTGAGTGATGATGCACACAGGAGTCAGGAGTGGCACACAAGCCCTGAGGCCAATATTTTTCTCCCACTGATTGACGTAGTGATTTTTTCAGGTAGATTTTATAACCCAAATCAAGCAAAACAATAAATAGGCTTTCTATGGCCCACTGAGTGAGAGATGGCACACACAGGGATGGCACTCTAGCAGAAATGACAATCTTAATCTCCCACAAAAAAAGAAAAAAAAAAACAGGGAGTGTCCTTCAATTACTATCTCCCTGCAGTAATCTCAGCCAGGTATGGCAGGCAGCAATAAGGAGTGGACTGATGCACAAATTAAATAAAAAGTGTGGACAAACAAACAAGATAGCTGTGCAGAAAGGAAGGAACAAGAGGATTTGTGCTTTGAAAAAAGCAGTTGGTTTGCACAGCGGCGTACACACAGCAATGCAGCTATCAGGGAGCCTTCTAGGGCAGCCCAATGAGCTACAGCGCTGAGGAAAAAAAAAAATGTAGCTTCCACTGTCCCTGCACACCGAAGGTGGTGTTGGGCAGTGGAAATCGCTACAGCACAAGCGGTTTGGTGGTTAATGGACCCTGCCTAACGCTATCCCTGCTTCTGACGAAGCGGCAGCAACCTCTCCCTAAGCTCAGATCAGCAGCAGTAAGATGGCGGTCGGCGGGAACGCCCCTTTATAGCCCCTGTGACGCCGCAGACAGCAAGCCAATCACTGCAATGCCCTTCTCTAAGATGGTGGGGACCAGGACCTATGTCATCACGATGCCCACACTCTGCGTTTACCTTCATTGGCTGAGAAATGGCGCTTTTCGCGTCATTGAAACGCGACTTTGGCGCGAAAGTCGCGTACCGCATGGCCGACCCCGCACAGGGGTCGGATCGGGTTTCATGAAACCCGACTTTGCCAAAAGTCGGCGACTTTTGAAAATGAACGACCCGTTTCGCTCAACCCTAGTGACCAATAACAGGAGTATGTACACAATTTCCAAATATGTATGGTTGTTGGTTTAAGCTGACATCGAGGCACATATCAAGAGCCCTTGCACAGACACTATCAAAGTCCAGGTGAGATCCATTATAGTGTAACGGGGGTATAAAAAGTATTAAGTACCATACTCATGGCTACATATCTAATCTCAACCCCTTAAAGTTTACAATGTTCAAGGAATAACGCCAATAGTGGGACCAATGTGCATAGCTATCTTAAGTAAACATCCATATACATGATTGCCTCACATAAACCTCAAGGCCAGCCCAAGTAAATAAATAAGGGTTGATACATAACCTGTATATGCGGCACCTTCCCCGACGCGCGTTTCGCGTTCCGCTTCTTCTAAGTGGGTCTGTATAATGTGTACCATTTGCTCCTTCTATTTATAGCCCACCTTATGCATTGGTGACAGCGGTGTAACAATGGCGCTCGCGTCTATGTTCCGGGACGCCGCGCCTGCGCAGATCGGCGTCCAGCGTCACTAGTCCACACCCCCATCCGACGCGTCAGAATGGAGGGGCGGAAACAGATGACGCGCATAGACGCGTTACCACGGAGACGCCGGCATCCGGACACACACGGAGCGCTCTCACCACTGAAGGAGTATGTGCAGAGAGCGAACAGATGCTTCAGGGACATAAGTCTAAAACGACGCTATATACCAGGGTCACACCAGGGCTACACTAAATTCATTGCCCATCGGTATTAGACCAAAAGAGAAAAAATGCTACCTACACTCAGCGCAGGAAGAGAAGATACATAGATATAAATCTATCCTAAAAAGGAAAATACTAACTAAGGACATACACACATTACAACATTATGCTGCATCTATATATATACAATATAATAAAGTGCTTGACAGTGCATAAGATTTACAATATAATAAAGTGCTTACAGTACATATAAGAAAACTGGCTCTATTGCCACTCATTAGAAAGCCCAGAATAAGCTGGGAATATATAGTAACTATATTTAATATTTCAAAAAGTGCAATTATATAAACCTGCAAAAATATGCAAGAATGTGCAAAAATATACACATATACCTACAAAAAATATATATCAGAAATGTGACAAAAAATGTAAATACATCTTAGAAACCATATACATTGACACACACATAGTTAAAAATATATAGTAATGAAATATCTACTATATAAACAACAAACAACAGATAAGTATTCCCCAGTTCTTTAATTTATACGATCCTCTCTTCAGTTTTTTCATATATTAGCGGATAAATAATATTAGAGCATCATAGACTGGTCCTTCCAAACACCTTCAGACGTATTCACTCCCGATCGTCAAAAAGGGGGCAGGATGGTTCAAAATACAAATAGATGGCATATAGAAACTAAAAAGCAAAAAAAATATATTAAAACCATAATACTAAAAACATGAGCTAAAAAAACAACACCAACAGACTACAGGAAAGGGGCAAAACTAAGGACTTCATTTAAACCATGCGGCTGGATGGAATTAATTTTCATAATCCACCTCACCTCTAATTGGGCCAGAGTTTTTCTCCAATTGCCACCTCTTGCCCCTATAAACACTTTATCAATGCCACAAATTTTCAGGAGCTTCGCATTACAGTCATGGACAAGTTTAAAATGTCTCGGCACTGGTTTTAACTCCGAAATATCATTTACCTCACGTGCATTAACTATGTCCCTATAGTGTTCTCTGGCTCGAGTTTTGAGCTGCCTGGACGTCAGGCCCACATAAATTTTCTGGCACGGGCAGGTGGCATAATATATTACGCCAATAGTGTCACACGTAATATGTTGGGTAATGGTATACGTCTTCTGGCCATCGCTGGATTCAAATGTTAGCGCTTTTTGCATATTGGGGCAGGCGATGCAGTTGTTGCAAGGGTAAAATCCCCATTTAGGTCCTTTTGATCCAAAAGCCCTATGAATCTTACCTGGGGTTCTTCTTGGGCTTTTGTAAAAAGCCCAAGAAGAACCCCAGGTAAGATTCATATCCACTATAGTGGAAAGTGGGCTGATATGAGACAAGCCCTTGGGAAGTATTGGGCCATATTGAAAACTGATTCTACCATCTCTAAACATGTGAGTGATAATCCATCTATCACCTATAGAAGGTCTCGAAACCTCAAAGATATGTTGGTGCATAGTTACCATGCTGGGGAAGATATGACTAGGGCTTTTGGATCAAAAGGACCTAAATGGGGATTTTACCCTTGCAACAACTGCATCGCCTGCCCCAATATGCAAAAAGCGCTAACATTTGAATCCAGCGATGGCCAGAAGACGTATACCATTACCCAACATATTACGTGTGACACTATTGGCGTAATATATTATGCCACCTGCCCGTGCCAGAAAATTTATGTGGGCCTGACGTCCAGGCAGCTCAAAACTCGAGCCAGAGAACACTATAGGGACATAGTTAATGCACGTGAGGTAAATGATATTTCGGAGTTAAAACCAGTGCCGAGACATTTTAAACTTGTCCATGACTGTAATGTGAAGCTCCTGAAAATTTGTGGCATTGATAAAGTGTTTATAGGGGCAAGAGGTGGCAATTGGAGAAAAACTCTGGCCCAATTAGAGGTGAGGTGGATTATGAAAATTAATTCCATCCAGCCGCATGGTTTAAATGAAGTCCTTAGTTTTGCCCCTTTCCTGTAGTCTGTTGGTGTTGTTTTTTTAGCTCATGTTTTTAGTATTATGGTTTTAATATATTTTTTTTGCTTCTTAGTTTCTATATGCCATCTATTTGTATTTTGAACCATCCTGCCCCCTTTTTGACGATCGGGAGTGAATACGTCTGAAGGTGTTTGGAAGGACCAGTCTATGATGCTCTAATATTATTTATCCGCTAATATATGAAAAAACTGAAGAGAGGATCGTATAAGTTAAAGAACTGGGGAATACTTATCTGTTGTTTATATAGTAGATATTTCATTACTATATATTTTTAACTATGTGTGTGTCAATGTATATGGTTTCTAAGATGTATTTACATTTTTTGTCACATTTCTGATATATATTTTTTGTAGGTATATGTGTATATTTTTGCACATTCTTGCATATTTTTGCAGGTTTATATAATTGCACTTTTTGAAATATTAAATATAGTTACTATATATTCCCAGCTTATTCTGGGCTTTCTAATGAGTGGCAATAGAGCCAGTTTTCTTATATGTACTGTAAGCACTTTATTATATTGTAAATCTTATGCACTGTCAAGCACTTTATTATATTGTATATATATAGATGCAGCATAATGTTGTAATGTGTGTATGTCCTTAGTTAGTATTTTCCTTTTTAGGATAGATTTATATCTATGTATCTTCTCTTCCTGCGCTGAGTGTAGGTAGCATTTTTTCTCTTTTGGTCTAATACCGATGGGCAATGAATTTAGTGTAGCCCTGGTGTGACCCTGGTATATAGCGTCGTTTTAGACTTATGTCCCTGAAGCATCTGTTCGCTCTCTGCACATACTCCTTCAGTGGTGAGAGCGCTCCGTGTGTGTCCGGATGCCGGCGTCTCCGTGGTAACGCGTCTATGCGCGTCATCTGTTTCCGCCCCTCCATTCTGACGCGTCGGATGGGGGTGTGGACTAGTGACGCTGGACGCCGATCTGCGCAGGCGCGGCGTCCCGGAACATAGACGCGAGCGCCATTGTTACACCGCTGTCACCAATGCATAAGGTGGGCTATAAATAGAAGGAGCAAATGGTACACATTATACAGACCCACTTAGAAGAAGCGGAACGCGAAACGCGCGTCGGGGAAGGTGCCGCATATACAGGTTATGTATCAACCCTTATTTATTTACTTGGGCTGGCCTTGAGGTTTATGTGAGGCAATCATGTATATGGATGTTTACTTAAGATAGCTATGCACATTGGTCCCACTATTGGCGTTATTCCTTGAACATTGTAAACTTTAAGGGGTTGAGATTAGATATGTAGCCATGAGTATGGTACTTAATACTTTTTATACCCCCGTTACACTATAATGGATCTCACCTGGACTTTGATAGTGTCTGTGCAAGGGCTCTTGATATGTGCCTCGATGTCAGCTTAAACCAACAACCATACATATTTGGAAATTGTGTACATACTCCTGTTATTGGTCACCTCTATATGGCGGTACTATTTTGTATGCATATGTATCTCTAGTGTGATATGTTTTTAATTCTATGTATTGAATAAAGAGATTTCTATTTAAAATATTTGAATTTTGGCATCAGCTTCCGTTTTTTTTATAGGTGTATTTGAATTTGGGAAGTGCCATATGTGTAGCCAATTCTTATATAGGTTATTTATTATATTTTATGCTTTGGTAAAAAATAATTCCATTTTTCGCCAAATTAACCCTTTGTTTAGCATTTTGTAAAACCTTACATAAACACCATTTGTCGGATCAACCAGGGGAAGGGTAACACACGTAGAGCTGAGCAGTCGGGCGCCGTCTTTCCTCGCAAATCGTTATTCTTACAGACTCCATCTATGTGGACATATCCCCTCCGCACAACCCCCGCGTGAAATTTACAATCCGAGCCCACCAGCCCCACAAGCAATAACATTACCAGGGATCTCGTTTACACAGGGCGCTCAGGGAGCGGAGGACGCGCGGCTACGGCAGCTAATATCACAGGGAAACGCGGCGGCGGCTGGCGAAATCAGCTGTCACAAAGCGCGGCAGAGTAACCCGTCTCCTGTCGCCTCCGCCTCGTTTCACATGTTTTGTTGACATTCCACAAATTTAAATTACATTATTATTATTATTCCGTTTTCTGTCCTATGGCGCTAAGTATTGGGAATCGCTGCCGCACTCCGTTTTCTGAATGTTGATTTCCTGGGAGAATTTTTTTTATATATTTTGTCTACTCTGAATCAGCAAACGTAACCCACCAGTCACCCTCGCCTTGTAATCCTGATTAACTTCATCTTGTTAATAAATATTGTCTCTAATAAAAAATTAAATTTATTATTATTATTGTTATTATTATTGTTGTTATTGTTATTATTTGTTTTTTGTTTTAGGTGGAACTAATCCGCAGAGATTACATGGCCAATGGGGGCTGGGAGACCTTCTTGTCATACGAGGATCCGGAACAAGATATTCTCATTGGATTGCTGCGTCTGCGGAAGTGTTCCCCAGAATCTTTCAGGCCTGAGCTAAAGGGTGGAGTTTCCATAGTGAGAGAACTTCATGTTTATGGGAGCGTGGTGCCTGTCAGCAGTCGTGACCCATCCAAATTTCAGCATCAGGTGATTATTAGATTCCTCCTGTCTGGTATCCTGTAATGACAGAGTAGCCTGGTTTTTTTTTATACTGCCCCCTATGTCCAAGAATATAACTACTATAATACTGCTCCTATGTACAAGAATATAACTACTATAATACTGCCTCCTATGTACAAGAATATAACTACTATAATACTGCCTCCTATGTACAAGAATATAACTACTATAATACTGCCCCTATGTACAAGAATATAACTACTATAATACTGCTCCTATGTACAAGAATATAACTACTATAATACTGCTCCTATGTACAAGAATATAACTACTATAATACTGCTCCTATGTACAAGAATATAACTACTATAATACTGCCCCTATGTACAAGAATATAACTACTATAATACTGCCCCTATGTACAAGAATATAACTACTATAATACTGCTCCTATGTACAAGAATATAACTACTGTAATACTGCTCCTATGTACAAGAATACAACTACTATAATACTGCTCCTATGTACAAGAATACAACTACTATAATACTGCTCCTATGTACAAGAATATAACTACTATAATACTGCTCCTATGTACAAGAATATAACTACTATAATACTGCTCCTATGTACAAGAATATAACTACTATAATACTGCTCCTATGTCCAAGAATATAACTACTATAATACTGCCCGTATGTACAAGAATATAACTACTATAATACTGCCTCTATGTACAAGAATATAACTACTATAATACTGTCCCTATGTATAAGAATATAACTACTATAATACTGCTCCTATGTACAAGAATATAACTACTATAATACTGCCCCTATGTACAAGAATATAACTACTATAATACTGTCCCTATGTATAAGAATATAACTACTATAATACTGCCCCTATGTACAAGAATATAACTACTATAATACTGCTCCTATGTGCAAGAATATAACTACTATAATACTGCCCCTATGTACAAGAATATAACTACTTTAATACTGCCCCTATGTACACGAATATAACTACTATAATACTGCTCCTATGTGCAAGAATATAGCTGATACAATACTGCCTCTCTTTACAGTGTTATAACTACTGTAATGTTTCTTTTTATGATTAATTATGGTTATTTCCTATTGCTATTTGTTCAGGGTTTTGGGATGTTACTGATGGAAGAGGCAGAACGTATAGCGAGAGACGAGCACGGATCCTTTAAAATAGCCGTCATTTCAGGTGAATGTTTAGCGACTTGTAGTATAAATTATAGTGAATTTTTCATTGTTGAAGTACCAGGATCTAAGATGTCTTCAGTAAATTTAGTTTTCATGAGTTTTTTTAGGTGAAGAAATTGTTTTAAATGAGCTATACCTGATCAGTGCAACTATGAAACTAGAGGATATCCTTTCACCAAGGCAGATTATAATAAGACTTTCCAGCAGAATAGAGATCAGGCACAAAGTTATATGAGTGAGGGTGCAAAATACTGATGGCCATCCTCACCTAGGTGCTACTTTCGAGTGTTAGCATTTCACATGGTACTTTTGGGAAGTAGTAGTTATAAGTCGTGCCCCTCGGTGTCCGACAGTGACCTATTGTGTATGGGGCCTTAGATTTGAGGGGTCTTTAAAAAAAATAATAAATCCGCAAAAACAGAGCAGAAAGTATGTGCAGGAAGGAGAAGAGGTGGATTTTATGGAATTCTTGTCTGGTCCATGATGTGAATAGTTGGACTGGAGCGGAGAAGTCATCACTGGTGGGAGCATATGGGTTAGGGGCTTTGCATGTAGCGTTATTAATTGTGAGGCCCCCGAACTGAGCAAGTTAATATTTTTATTGCCTGGTGTCCGTTAATCATTCACCTATTAAGTAAAGTGTTTATTAATTTCCATTCTCCGGAGCTGTGCTCTGACCTGTGTTTAGGGGTTAATGCTTTCTCCGGGGCTCAGTCCACTCTTTCTGACGTTCTAGATATACTGCGATAATTAAATCTTTGTGTCTGAATTAAAGCACAGGAACAAATTCAATCATGTCATAATTTTCTGCTGTAAATGTGCAAACTGCTCATCCTCCACCTCCCACGCTGTCTGAAACTGCTTTTAAAGTCTTGTTATGTGAAGCCCACGCATCCAATGCTGCAGACGTGTCCACTGGATTATCACCTATTGTAGCTGTAAAAGTCGTTCTCTATGGGCAAGAAGTATGCTGCACCCATCAGGATGTACTGCCCAGACCCTGTGTGTCCTCTAGGTAACCAGTGTCTTGGGCACAGGTGGAGTGTTAGAGAGTCAGTTCTGCCGTCTACTGCTTGATTTCCTCTCCTCTGCTTTTCTTTGTCTGACCCTCGTTTCCTCTGTCGTCTGATCCTTATTTCCTCTGTCCGATCAGCCTCTCCCCTGCCATCTGATCCGCCTCTCCCCTGTCGTCCGCTCCGCCTCTCCCCTGTCGTCTGCTCCGCCTCTCCCCTGTCGTCTGCTCCGCCTCTCCCCTGTCGTCTGCTCCGCCTCTCCCCTGCCGTCTGATCCGCCTCTCCCCTGTCGTCTGCTCCGCCTCTCCCCTGTCGTCTGCTCCGCCTCTCCCCTGTCGTCTGCTCCGCCTCTCCCCTGTCGTCTGCTCCGCCTCTCCCCTGTCGTCTGCTCCGCCTCTCCCCTGTCGTCAGCTCCGCCTCTCCCCTGTCGTCCGCTCCGCCTCTCCCCTGTCGTCGGCTCCGCCTCTCCCCTGTCGTCTGCTCCGCCTCTCCCCTGTCGTCCGCTCCGCCTCTCCCCTGTCGTCCGCTCCGCCTCTCCCCTGTCGTCTGCTCCGCCTCTCCCCTGTCGTCCGCTCCGCCTCTCCCCTGTCGTCTGCTCCGCCTCTCCCCTGTCGTCTGCTCCGTTTCTCCCCTGTCGTCTGCTCCGTTTCTCCCGTCGTCTGCTCCGCCTCTCCCCTGTCGTCTGCTCCGCCTCTCCCCTGCCGTCTGCTCCGCCTCTCCCCTGCCGTCTGCTCCGCCTCTCCCCTGCCGTCCGCTCCGCCTCTCCCCTGTCGTCTGCTCTGCCTCTCCCCTGCCGTCTGCTCCGCCTCTCCCCTGCCGTCCGATCCGCCTCTCCCCTGCCGTCCGATCCGCCTCTCCCCTGTCGTCTGCTCCGCCTCTCCCCTGCCGTCCGATCCGCCTCTCCCCTGTCGTCTGCTCCGCCTCTCCCCTGCCGTCCGATCCGCCTCTCCCCTGCCGTCCGATCCGCCTCTCCGGTAATTGCTGATTATTCCTGCACATCGGATGGAGGAGTTTTAGCCCATTTCTCCCTATAAAACCCCTTCTCCTCTGTTATATTGGTGGTTTTCCTCCATCAGCTCCTTCCACACCACTTCCATAGGATTCCGGTCAGGACTGGGACTCGGCCGTTCCAGAACTTTACCTTTGCCCTTCTGTAACTTTTCTTCTGTAGAACGACTTGTGTCTTAACGTCATTGTCTTGCTCCATGACCCATGTTCTCCTGAGATTCAGCTCATGGACAGTCGTCTGGACATTTTCCATTAGAATTTGCTGGTAAAGTTCTGAAATCATTGTTCCATCAGTGATGGCGGCCATCCTGGTCCAGGTGCAGAAAACATCCCGAGCCCTCATACTACCACCACCGTGATCACAGATGTAGGGGGTTTTAGTATTTTTCTTTCTCCAAATATAATGCTTCTCTTTTAAACGAAAAAGCTCCATTTTGGTTTCATTCGTCCACAATACATTATTTCAGTCGCCTTCTGGCTTGTCACAGTGATTTCATGGACACGAACATTACCTAATGTGAGAGGGGCCTTTGGTTGTATAGAGGTTTTCTTGGGTTCCTTTGTGATCTCGCAGACTATTATACTCCCAGCTCTTGGGAATGATCTTTGTGAGTCGTCCACACCTGGGGAAGGTAATAGTGGTCTTGAATTTCCTACATTTGTGCACAATTTGTCTGAATGTGGATTAATGGAGTCCAAAACTCTAAGTTTAGAGATAGTTTAGAACCCTTTCCAGTCTGATGATAATCAATAACTCTTCTTCTGAAGTCTTCAAACATCTCCTTTGTTCTTCCCATGACACTTCCACAAACGTGTGATAGAGCCTTGTTCTTTAAATAAAACAGGTCGCCCACTCACACTTGTTGTCATCCCATTGATTGAAAACACCAGACTCTTAATTTCACCTTCAAATCATCTAGTAATCCTAAAGGGTCACATACTTTTGCCTCTCATAAAGATGTGATAGTTTATAATTTTTCTCCTTTTTGACTGTTTTGTTTGATATTTCTTAATCTACTTTTAGAACTAGTGTGCAAATCTGAAGTAGTTTTAGGTCCAATATTGAAGATCCAGAAGGGTTCACAAACTTTCAAAGATCCAGACAGGGGGGACATTTGACCTAACAATTTGCCCACTAGCTCCTTTATGAGATGTTAAAAGACCATAATGGTTACGGGATAGCTTGATGTCAGTTTGTCCATGCCATCCTTCCCATAGAGGGCTTTTTTTCTATGGGGGATTATTTTCTCTGTTGGAGCATCTGGATTATAGCACATGACTGGTGCTAGGTAATTGGATGGTAAATTGTGTCATTATTATTTAGATAATTTGTTATGTTAGTCTAATTATCATTGATTGCGCTAATTACCAGTTAATTACTGGGAAATTGTCAGTATTAAATCACTGGGAGAATGGGGAGGGTCTCATTTGTGTTACCAGTAGAGGGAGACACTGCTAACCTAGTAGGGGGGGATGTCTAGTTTGTGTGCTGGGGGGCCGGGCAGTGTTAGATTACTTGTCACTTACTATCTTTTCGATTTGGGATTGATACTTTTGTCTACGTTGTTGCAGGAAAGATATTTGTGCATCTGCTGCTCATTGATGCAATTGTAACAAACCTTCAGTTGTCAATATTGTCACATGGTATTGCGTTTAACGTAGTGATATCTCGCTCTCAGGACATACTTCTCGAATGTCCATATAGTATATTAATGTGTCCGACCACCTGATATTGTAGGGGGCTGCAGAGTCATCATCCAGACTTGTGATATAGAGGGGCTGCAGAGTCATCATCCAGACTTGTGATAAAGAGGGGCTGCAGAGTCATCATCCGAACTGCTAACAATAAACTTTCTTCTGGTGCTCAATTATGTATTTTTGTGGGATTTAGTGACGTTACGCACAGCGCAGGTGTTGGCTCAGATGGTGATTTAATGATTCGCCCATATACGTTTATTATGTCCACCTGAGAACCGGAACAATGCTCCTCGCTCGTCGTCTCCGCCGACGTGAACTTCTTTAGGCTTTAATTGCTTTGAACTTTGGTCCCATCTTTATGTAAATGTACATTTGTAGAAAAGGACAAACACATCCTAGCAGGATGGAAAAAATATAAAGACCGAAGAAAGACGAACAATACGATGTAATTTAACATAATAATAAAGCTCGGAAACGCGGCAGAAACTTTCTTAAATGCAGAGACGGTATTGTGGAAGAAGCGGAGGTATAATTATAGACCAAGGTAGCGATGTTATCTACAGTTTTTATTTAGATGCAGAAATGCAGAAGTTTTATTTTAGTTTCATTTTAAAATCATGAAAAGAAAAAAATCCATTCGTGTATAAAGACGGCTCCGGTGTAAGGAAGAAGGTAAGATCGCACACTAAGCCCTCGAAGCCGGATTATCACACACACTTATGTATTGTCTACCCATAAAGTTTGGATTCCATTAAAAAAATATATTTTTTATGTTTATGGGATAAAAAAAAAGATCATACAGTCGGATGCCGAAATGATGAACATATTGTTACCAGTTCTGACCCCTTTATCATCAGAGGAAGCTGTTCACGGATCTTTTGCTTTGGATTTTTTTAATCTAAATATTTCTGTTTACTCCTCCGGATTTAGAAACTAATAAAGAAGAATCCCACGTTCATCTCTACATTCCGTAGATTTTGATATAAGAATTGTAATCCAGTGGGTCCTTCAGATCCTGCACTTACAAGGTCCTTGACGGGTCAACGGAGACGGGACTGCACTGGAATGGACCATGACTTTTATCCCCTCTTCCTCTTTTATCTTCTTCGCAACCAACCAATATTTTATTTTTGCTTATTCTCCTTCTTCCAAGAACCAAAACTCCCCCCTTCCACATCAGCATAAGCCATAGGGTTATTATTTCGTGGGACGTGTTCATTTTTCCCGATTGTGTTTTTCTGGCATTCAATGACCTGACAATATGATTTTTCGGGGACAGGACGATTATGGCGACATCAAACTAAAAATGCGGTTTGTGTCGCCCTCTTCTTAGACCCTTAAATTTTATATTTTCCTGTTAATGGAGCAGTGTCCGTGTTGGCAGCAGCTGTGCATCTATGCACATGTGACGTATTGGGTGTTTCATTGTATTTTGTAGGAGGGCGGGACGACAAAACAAAATGGCAAATTTGGCATTTGTTGTGATTTTTTATATAGATGTGTGTGTGTGTGTGTGTGTGTGTGTGTGTGTGTGTGTGTGTGTATATATATATATATATATATATATATATATATATATATATATATATATATATATATATATATATATATACACATATATATATATATATATATATATATATATATATATATATATATATACACATATATATACACATATATATATATATATATATATATATATATATATATAATGTAGAAAAGGAGGAACAGCACCAGAAAAAAATACCTTAAAGCGTGCACACTTCCCTGAGCAGCATTCCAATGGCCTTTCAAACAGTGAGCAAAAAGGAAAACGGCACAAAAAGATGTAAAAAGAGGACAAATCCAAATCTCGAGAAAGGATTTATCCGAAACGTTGCCGCGCCACAGGGCATTAAAGTCCTCTTTTTTTACATCTTTTTCTGCATTTTCCGTTTTTTGTTCACTATATATATATATATATATATATATATATATATATATATATATATATATATATATATATATATATATATATTGCTCAAAAAATAAAGAGAACACTAAAATCCCACATCCTAGATATCTCTGAATGAAATATTCCAGTTGTAAATCTTTATTCATTACATAGTGGAATGTGTTCAGAACAATAAAACCTAAAAATGATCAATGTAAATCACAATTCATATCCCACGGAGGTCTGGAGTTGGAATGATGCTCAAAATCAAAGTGGAAGATCAAATTACAGGCTGATCCAACTTCAGTGGAAATGCCTCATGACAAGGAAATGATGCTCAGTAGTGTGTGTGGCCTCCACGTGCCTGTATGACCTCCCTACAATACTTGGGCATTCTCCAGATGAGGCGGCGGATGGTCTCCAGAGTGATCTTCTCCCAGACCTGGACTAAAGCATCCGCCAACTCCTGGACAGTCTGTGCTGCAACGTAACGTTGGTGGATGGAGCGAGACATGATGTCCCAGATGTGCTCAATCAGATTCAGGTCTGGAGAATGGGCAGGCCAGTCCATAGCTTCAATGCCTTCATCTTGCAGGAGCTGCTGACACACTCCAGCCACATGAGGTCTGGAATTGTCCTGCATTAGGAGAAACCCAGGGCCAACTGCACCAGCATATGGTCTCACAAGGGGTCTGAGGATCTCATCTCGGTACCTAATGGCAGTCAGTCTACCTCTGGCGAGCACATGGAGGACTGTGCGGCCCTCCAAAGAAATGCCACCCCACACCATTACTTACCCAATGCCAAACCGGTCATGCTGAAGGATGTTGCAGGCAGCAGATCACTCTCCACGGCGTCTCCAGACTCTGTCACGTCTGTCACATGTGCTCAGTGTGAACCTACTTTCATCTGTGAAGAGCACAGGGCGCCAGTGGTGAATTTGCCAGCCTGGTGGCTGTGAGCACAACCCCCATCTGTGGACGTCGGGCACTCAGATCATCCTCATGGAGTCAGTTTCTAACTGTTTGTGCAGACACATGTACATTTGTGGCCTGCTGGAGGTCATTTTGCAGGGCTCTGTCAGTGCTCCTCCTGTTCCTCCTTGCACAAAGGCTGAGGTAGCGGTCCTGCTGCTGGGTTGTTGCCCTCCTACAGCTCCCTCCACATCTCCTGGTGTACTGACTGGACTGTCTCCTGGTAGCGCCTCCAGCCTCTGGACACTACGCTGACAGACACAGCAAGCCGCCTTGCCACAGCTCGCATTGATGTGCCATCCTGGATGAGCTGCACTACCTGAGCCACTTGTGTGGGTTGTAGAGTTTGTCTCATGCTACCACTAGTGTGAAAGCACAACCAACATTCAAAAGTGACCAAAACATCAGCCAGAAAGCATTGGTACTGAGATGTGGTCTGTGGTCCCCACCTGCAGAACCTCTCCTTTATTGAGGGTGTCTTGATAATTGCCAATAATTTCTATCTGTTGTCTATTCTATTTGCACAACAGCATGTGAAATTGATTGTCAATCAGTGCTGCTTCCTAAGTGGACCGTTTGATTTCACAGAAGTTTGGTTTACTTGGAGTTATATTTTGTTGTTTGTTTAAGTGTTCCCTTTTGAGCAGTGTGTGTGTATGTATGTCAGGTTTAATAAGTGGGATTTCTTGCCTTATAAATGGTGTTAGGACCATCAGTTGTGTTGTGCAGAAGTCTGGTGGATACACAGCTGATAGTTCTACTGAATAGACTGTTAGAATTTGTATTATGGCAAGAAAAAAGCAGCTAAGTAAAGGAAAATGAGTGGCCATCATTAAGAAATGAAGGTCAGTCAGTCCGAAAAATTGGGAAAACTTTGAAAGTGTCCCCAAGTGCAGTGGCAAAAACCATCAAGCGCTGCAAAGAAACTGGCTCACATGAGGACCGCCCCAGGAAAGGAAGACCAAGAGTCACCTCTGCTTCTGAGGATAAGTTTATCTGAGTCACCAGCCTCAGAAATCGCAGGTTAATAGCAGCTCAGATTAGAGACCAGGTCAATGCCACACAGAGTTCTAGCAGCAGACACATCTCTACAACAACTGTTAATAGGAGACTTTGTGCAACAGGCATTCATGGTACAATAGCTGCTAGGAAACCACTACTAAGAACAGGCAACAAGCAGAAGAGACTTGTTTGGGCTAAAGAACACAAGGAATGGACATTAGACCAGTGGAAATCTGTGCTTTGGTCTGATGAGTCCAAATTTGAGATCTTTGGTTCCAACCACCGTGTCTTTGTGCGATGCAGAAAAGGTGAACGGATGGACTTTACATGCCTGGTTCCCACCGTGAAGCATGGAGGAGGAGGTGTGATGGTGTGGGGGGGGGGGGCTTTGCTGGTGACACTGTTGGGGATTTATTCACAATTGAAGGCATACTGAACCAGCATGGCTACCACAGCATCTTGCAGCGGCATGCTATTCCATCCGGTTTGCGTTTAGTTGGACCATCATTTATTTTTCAACAGGACAATGACCCCAAACACCTCCAGGCTGTGTACGGGCTATTTGGCCAAGAAGGAGAGTGATGGGGGGCTACGCCAGATGACCTGGCCTCCACAGTCACCAGACCTGAACCCAATCGAGATGGTTTGGGGTGAGCTGGACCGCAGAGTGAAGGCAAAAGGGCCAACAAGCGCCAAGCATCTCTGGGAACTCCTTCAAGATTGTTGGAAGACCATTCCCGGTGACTACCTCTTGAAGGTCATCAAGAGAATGCCAAGAGTGTGCAAAGCAATCATCAAAGCAAAAGGTGGCTACTTTGAAGAATCTAGAATATAAGACAATTTCAGTTGTTTCACACTTTTTTGTGTGTATATATATATATATATATATATATATATATATATATATATACACATATATATATATATATATATATATATATATATATATATATATACTTATTAATGATGAATAGTAAAAAAGTTGGTCACACAGGGTTAATAGCAGCGTTGACCGAGTGCGTTACACCGCGGTCAACGCTGCCATTAACCCTGTGTGAGCGCTGACCGGAGGGGAGTGCGAAGCGGGCACTGACTGCGGGGAGGAAGGAGCGGCCATTTTCTTCCGGACTGTGCCCGTCGCTGATTGGTCGTGACTGTTTTGCCGCGACCAATCAGCGACTTGGATTTCCATGACTGACAGAGGCCGCGACCAATGAATATCAGTGGTAGACCGACAGACAGACGGAAGTGACCCTTAGACAATTATATACATAGATTGAAGTATTTAGCTAAATTCATGTCTTCCTATGAATATCCATCCCATCGGAGAACCATCTTGGCAGGGTGCGGATCCTTCACCCTTGGAAGCTCACTAACGATTTTTTTTCATGTTAGTCTCGTGGTATTCGTTGACTTTTTTGTTTTGTGCCAAATTCTTCAAAATAACTTGTGCGGTTAAAAAATGTTCTTTATTTTTTGTCTTTTTAATCTTTTTTGCACCTTGTTAAGTGCAAAAGTTCAGAATGTTGCTAAATTTGCACAAAAAATCCAGCCACAAATAAAATCTCTCCATCAAGGGGACAAAGTTGGGCAAAAATCTAGCAACTTTTTAAGTAGTTGCAGTTGGTTTCTGAGTCCTTTTCTTTTCCGCAACATCTTTATTTTTCCATTGATGGAGGTTTGTGCAGGCTTATTTTTTTGTGCGGCAAACCTTTTTTGTTTACCCTGCTTTACAGTATGGTTTAATCAATTTTATATTCTCGTAGTCCATGCTTTTTCAGATATGGCGATAGCACATATGTTTATATTTTTATTTTTAAAATTTTCTTTATTTTTAATGGGTGAAATTTTTTTTTCTTAAAATTTTGTACTAATTTTTTTTTTTTTTTAGTCTTCTCGGGGTACATGAACCTGTGATCGTCTAATCACTTATAGTATATAGAGCTCAGCCTGTGGTTGAGCTTCTCAGGAGTACTGGTAGGACAATGACAGGTGCCACGTTACTCCATTTGTTCTTCGCAATTGCATTGCGGCGAGCCAATGGAAGCAAAAGCGTGTGAGCAGAGGCACACATTTCTTTTAATTGTATCTACCATGCTCTATATATGGGGATCCGCTCCATGATGGTTAAGGGGTTAAAGAAAAAATAAGATGGAAATAAAAACAACCAAAAAAATAACATAAACTAGGCCACAAATGACTGTTGGAAGCGTCTTCCTTACATTTTTAATGTATGTCTTATGGTTGTCACCGGTGTCTAGACGAAGCCTGAAGACCACGCACCATTGATCATCACATTGCATCTTTCTTCTCCTCTGACTTGTTTCAAGAGAATGATGCATTCAATTTAAAGGTCTGTAACTTTTGGACAATCCCCCCCATTCCCTAATCTCACTGTAGACAAATGATAAAACAATGGTTTTCGTAATCTCATCTTGAAGGATGGTTCCATCATAACGGAAGTCATGCGTGTGATGTTCTCCATGGTGTATTGGCATTTTTCACGGGTCGTTCTTGGAGGAAGATTTCAGTCCTCTGGTCTTTACCCGATGTATTTATTCATGTAATTAATCCTTTAGGAAAGTAGACCATAGAAGAATTGTTTGTCAGGTGTTCGTGGATCAGGAGAGTGGGGACAATGCAGAAGAAAGCTTGTGAAGGCTCAAACTCCAAATTGAAATTTTTTTGTTCTTCCGGGGGGAAAAAAATTAACTGTTCGTACATAAATGTAAAATCTTGACTTCCCAGTCAGCAGAGACGTTCCCGAGCTGATTACATCCTAATAAGTCATTTCACACTTTGTAGTTTAAAGAGCCGATTGTAGACTCCGGAATCCAGAGGACTCGGAGAAGGATGAAGCCATAAACGGAAACTGTGAGGACCTAACGTCAGCCGCCACGCCATGAGGGATGAGACATGTTTACTCCGGGTCTCATTAGTGTCATGTGGCTTTCCCAGCAGGAATGACACACATTCCCGTTTTCGGAGGCTGAGCATAGTGCGCCTTTGGCTATACACACAGCAATATCCATGACTTTATGTACCGAGATCATCACCATCGTGTGACCCAGTTACGCACGGACCCCTAACTTCCCATCACAGAGTGTAAAATCCACAGTGGATGAAGAAAATGAGACTTTGATTTTTTTTACAATAAGGTCTCATGAATGTTGTAAAGGTTATTTAAAAAAAATAACTTATCATCGTGAAAGTATCATGGGAAATAAGAGGGAACAGAAGAGGAAGATGATGATGGATGCAATCATGGAAGTCATGAAGCCCTCTAGACTGGACCTTCTGGAGAAACATCATTCATGAGGTTACGAGTAGAGTTGAGCGAATTTAGCAAAATTTGGTTCGGATTACGATCGCCGGCGAATGTTGGAGTCAGTGGGACTTGAGTTGAGCGAATTTGTTCAGAACTCATCGTCAAACATAAATTCGGTACAAATTGGGATTCGGCGATCGTTTCTGAACATATTCACTGAACTCTAGTTACGAGCAGTCCGAAGTGGCTGGAGAAGGACAGAAGAGGCTACGGAGAGAGGTTTCCTTTCCTTCTCTTGTAGGAGGTCGGTATATTGAGATGATTGAGAAAGAAGAGATTGTCCTTGACACCATTAGACCTCGTTCAGATGTCAGTGATTTCTCTTTGAAAATTGGTCTTTATTTTTTGCCTATACGTTTTGGATCAGATTCTAATCGATGTTTCGTCAATGATCAAAACCAGATACATGACCATTTTTTCATGTTACTCATTCCAGAAAAAAACAGCTATGTGTGCGTTTTTTTGACATTTTTACTTGCTTTTTTCCCATTAATTTGTATGTATGAAAAACACAAAGAATTGATATACTGTGGATCTCCTAAAACACCTAGCAGGTAAAAAAACGGGAAAAAAAACATGATTTTTTTTAAAGCCTCGTTCACTTTGCTCGTTCTGTAAATATACAATGTTTTATGTCGTAGAAAAAATGCTGCAAAAACACTACATGTAATACTTTTATCCTTATAGTTATATGGAAAGTCATTTTCCTTCTCAAACATATTATTGAAGAGCTAACTAGGTGAATGAAGGGACAGTCTGTACAGTTTGATCAGGGATGGACACATGCAGACTAGCAGCTGCAATGGGCTGAGAAAAGTAGCTGCATCTACCACACAGGCAGATTCTTCTTTTCACCATTAGAGATGACCTTCTCAAACCTTTCATTGAAGAGTGAACTCCATGAATGAATGGACAGTTTATACAGTTAGACATGGGGTTGACACATGCAGACTAGCAGCTGTAGCAGGCTTAAAAAGGTAGCTGCATCTTCTACACAGGCAGAGCTTCTTTTCGCCATTAGAGATGACCATCTCAAACCTTTCATTGAATAGCGAACTCCATGACTGAAGGGACATTGTACAGTTAAACCAGGGGTTGACACATGCAGACTAGCAGCTGTAACAGGCTTAAAAAGGTAGCTGCATCTTCCACACTGGCAGAGCTTCTTTTCACCTTTAGAGATGAGCTTCTCAAACCTTTCATTGAAAAGCAAAACCAGTGACTAAAGGGACAGTTTGTACAGTTTGACCAGAGTTGGACACATGCAGACTAGCAGCTGCAACTGGTCGAGAAAAGTAGCTGCATCTTCCAGCAAAATACTAAACTAAGTCCTGGAAGAGTGAATTAATACCGTCCTGATTGCTGATTATTTTTTAAGGGTCATCCCCTATTCGGGCATACGAGTATCATAGACGGGGGTTCCCGCATTCGGAACTTACCACAAAGTCAAAATGAAGAGCTTCTCTGTACGACCCGGCTCGTCCACACATTACACAGGCATTGGATTGGTTGGCAGCAGCATGAAAAAGTGGCCTGGCCACTATTATGGCCCGTCAGCGCTGGTGGCCAAGTTGATCTCCGGGCTAGCTTTTGTGTACATGTTGCATTCTATATACATTAGTTACAAAGTTCCCGCTAATGATAGTGCTGCTATTTCCATCGCTGGGACCTCGCTGCCCCCGGATGTCGCATCTGACGGTAACATCAACTCAAGCATCAACTCCAAAACCCAAGCAAAGCAGGGACATAGAAGCTAGACCTGATAATTTCCACGGACGCTGTTCAGACTGGAAGCTGAGAGCTTTTACGCTGTAATGGAACTTCAAGGTGACTCTCGAGCCGCCGCTTCCGTTACATTACCCGATGATGGGCACAAAGTGGTGGCGCGGAGAGCGCGCTGCATTATACATGTGATTGTGGGAATTACGTTTATTACATCGGGGTCTTCACTTCCATTCTCGTCCTCTGCATTTTACAAGTTATGTTCCGTGTTCTCGTCTAAGAAATCTCTAATGCTGTAATTTACCAAAAAAACACCGGAGCACTAGGAATTCCTGCCTTTCAGAGAAAAGAAATCTTCTTATTTTTCAGTGTCGCTCTAGGCTTTCTGCTTTTGTCTCGCAATTTATTTGGTTGCTGCAATACCAGACACAGCCACTGGACAAGAGTGGCGCTGTTTGTAGGGTAATAAAGTGGAGCTATATTGTAGACTGACATACGGGGCAGCTGGTGACTCTTGTTCCCTCCCTTGAGTTGCACAGTGTCCTTCATGCTCGGCTGTAAAATCCCTGCATCCAACCGCTGGCGGCGTACAGCTCTGGGGGAGTAAAAGTAATGACACCCTGACACATTGAAGTAGTGATCTGCCACTGTGCAATGTAGAAGAAGCCCAGCACAAACCGCAGAATTCTGCATGCAGCTCTGAATGGTTCAGGATGAAACCTGATCATCTCAAGAGCAGTACAAACATGTAAACTACAGAACATCTACAGTGATTCCACAGCAGAATAGTGAGTGAAGCTCTGGAGTATAATACAGGATGTAACTCAGGATCAGTAATGTAATGTATGTACACAGTGACTGCACCAGCAGAATAGTGAGTGCAGCTCTGGGGTATAATACAGGATGTAACTCAGGATCAGTAATGTAATGTTTGTACACGGTGACTGCACCAGCAGAATAGTGAGTGCAGCTCTGGGGTATAATACAGGATGTAACTCAGGATCAGTAATGTAATGTATGTACACAGTGACTGCACCAGCAGAATAGTGAGTGCAGCTCTGGAGTATAATACATGATGTAACTCAGGATCAGTAATGTAATGTATGTACACAGTGACTCCGCCAGCAGAATAGTGAGTGCAGCTCTGGGGTATAATACAGGAGGTAACTCAGGATCAGTAATGTAATGTATGTACACAGTGACTGCACCAGCAGAATTGTGAGTGCTGCTCTGGGGTATAATACAGGATGTAACTCAGGATCATTAATGTAACGTACACAGTGACTGCACCAGCAGAATAGTGAGTGCAGCTCTGGAGTATAATACAGGATGTAGCTCAGGATCAGTAATGTAATGTATGTACACAGTGACTGCACCAGCAGAATAGTGAGTGCAGCTCTGGGGTATAATACAGGATGTAACTCAGGATCAGTAATGTAATGTTTGTACACGGTGACTGCACCAGCAGAATAGTGAGTGCAGCTCTGGGGTATAGGTATAATACAGGATGTAACTCAGGATCAGTAATGTAATGTATGTACACAGTGACTGCACCAGCAGAATAGTGAGTGCAGCTCTGGAGTATAATACATGATGTAACTCAGGATCAGTAATGTAATGTATGTACACAGTGACTCCGCCAGCAGAATAGTGAGTGCAGCTCTGGGGTATAATACAGGAGGTAACTCAGGATCAGTAATGTAATGTATGTACACAGTGACTGCACCAGCAGAATAGTGAGTGCAGCTCTGGGGTATAATACAGGATGTAACTCAGGATCATTAATGTAACGTACACAGTGACTGCACCAGCAGAATAGTGAGTGCAGCTCTGGAGTATAATACAGGATGTAACTCAGGATCAGTAATGTAATGTATGTACACAGTGACTGCATCAGCAGAATAGTGAGTGCAGCTCTGGAGTATAATACAGGATGTAACTCATGATCAGTAATGTAATGTATGTACACAGTGACTGCACCAGCAGAATATTGAGTTCAGCTCTGGAGTATAATACAGGATGTACACAGTGACTGCAGCTCTTTGAGATTCGATTTACATATGAATGATACATTTGTGATAAGTTGTGAGTATAAATCTCTACGGTGGGTATTTGATGCTTATTTATCGCCAGTTCTGTACACAGGATCTTGACAACTCATTGACAGTTTTGAAGTTCCTGACTTCTCATTTGTTCTCGTCTAGGTGTTGGCACCAGAAACTACTACAGAAAAATTGGATATGAACTAGAGGGGCCCTACATGGTAAAGAGACTTGATTAAACATGGCTGTCAAGGGTCTTTAAGATGGAAGAATAAAACGATCAACCTCCTTGAAAGCAATTGTGCAAGTTGGAGCAGAGGAGAATGAGGATTCGGTCATCGCCGGCTTCAGAAAATGCTGTATTTTCATTGTGGATGAACAGCAGGAGCTTCGCTACTTTTGCTCTTCTTATAGATACATGAAGCTAGTGCTCAGCTTTGTTGTACGTTCTGTTCTGATCTAAGATGTTTCTGTTTTTATGAAATAGCTAAATATTATTTATACTGAAATAAACGCACAGCTGTCTCCGATAAATGGTGACGGCTTCCAGTGTCCATCTCCGAGAAAGAAGTAGGAGATCTCCAGGTTTATCCAGAAGAAACCCAACTTTTGTACCTGCCGTGATTCACCTTTTCTTGTGTTCCTTGAAGTCAGAAAAACTTTTTTCCTTATAGGTACCACAAATAATAATTGATAATGCTGGGCATGGGCTTAACCCTCCGTCACATACAATATTCGGACTAACGAGTTCACATACAATGTGCCTGTCAGGCGCCTGCTGGAAAAATACCTATAATATCTAATGTTTGCAATTTCAGTGCTCTAAGGGTATGTGCACACGATGCAGATTTAGTGCAGAATTGGTGCAGAACTGCAGCAGATTTTTCTGCTGCAGAAACGCTGCAGAACTGCACTGTGATTTACAGTACAATATAAATCAATGTGAAAAGAAAAAAGCTGTGCACATGGTGCAGAAAAATCTGCGCAGAAACGCTGCAGATTTCAAAGAAGTGCACGTCGCTTCTTTTGTGCAGTTCTGCAGCAGATTTTTCTGCACCATGTGCACAGCTTTTTTCTTTTCACATTGATTTACATTGTACTGCACAGAAACTGCACAGAAACTGCACAGAAACTGCACAGAAACTGCACAGAAACTGCACAGAAACTGCACAGAAACTGCATCAAATCTGCAGATGCAGATTTAGTGCAGAAAATTCTGCACCACATTTCCTACGTGTGCACATAGCCTAAAAGTGATCAGTGACCTTCATAGGGATGTAATAAAAGAGACTACACATAATCAGTTGCAAAAAAAAACATTTACTTAACATAAAACTAATAACTATGAAATACAAACTTTTCAAAACTCCCGCCAAATAGTCCCCAGTTCGACTCTCTCAAAAAAATGTACAAAGAAAATTTTTGAACACAAACTTAATTTTAAGGTACCTTAAGTACTATTAAAAACATATTCAATCAGAAGTAGATGCTGAGGTTTCCCCAGAAAAGTCACACTTGCAGAGCAAATAGCAAGAATTACACACCATTTTTGCATGTGTCAGGCAAATTGCTTTATGACATTTGAGACATTCATAATTTGAAAGCCTTCTGGTTCCGCTTTCCGTTTGGCAGGTGGTGCATCTCCTTCTTTTGTGAGGTGGTGCAGATGGTGACTTTTCACCATCATCTTCTGGGCGGAACCTTTTGAGCTGAACTTGAAGGCGAGAGGGGATACCGATTGTTTTCACGCTTCTCCTGCGTAGCTCTCCAAGTACTAGTTCATGGGCCAATTTTTTCAGATACAATCGTCTACGTAGTGGTTCACACATGATACACACACTGGATACACATGATGAGAGCATTATACTGCCTCTGTACAAATCCCTAGTTAGACCGCACATGGAGTACTGTGTCCAGTTTTGGGCACCGGTGCTCAGGAAGGATATAATGGAACTAGAGAGAGTACAAAGGAGGGCAACAAAATTAATAAAGGGGATGGGAGAACTACAATACCCAGATAGATTAGCGAAATTAGGATTATTTAGTCTAGAAAAAAGACGACTGAGGGGCGATCTAATAACCATGTATAAGTATATAAGGGGACAATACAAATATCTCGCTGAGGATCTGTTTATACCAAGGAAGGTGACGGGCACAAGGGGGCATTCTTTGCGTCTGGAGGAGAGAAGGTTTTTCCACCAACATAGAAGAGGATTCTTTACTGTTAGGGCAGTGAGAATCTGGAATTGCTTGCCTGAGGAGGTGGTGATGGCGAACTCAGTCGAGGGGTTCAAGAGAGGCCTGGATGTCTTCCTGGAGCAGAACAATATTGTATCATACAATTATTAGGTTCTGTAGAAGGGCGTAGATCTGGGGATTTATTATGATGGAATATAGGCTGAACTGGATGGACAAATGTCTTTTTTCGGCCTTACTAACTATGTTACTATGTTTATACCACCCAAATTCAACATAGCAAAAAATATGACCATTGGCCAGCGTTTGATGTTTCTGCTGACGTTGAAAGTGGAGCACATCTGATCTGCTGTATCCATACCCCCTTTGGTGGCATTGTAAAATGTAATTATCTCCGTTTTTTTTTCTGCCCCAGTCCCAGGATCGATGGCAGCATCATCATGAAGTGTTGATAGAAGAAGTACGATTTTTTTGGCATGTGGTACATAGGAAACTAAAGCCTTTCCATTATGGAATGCAAACATACTGCTGTACTGTTGTCTCTCTTTCACACTTACAAACTGTGGCAGCAATTCCCTTTTGTTTTTTCTTACAGTTCCCACATATGACAGCTTCTGAATTTTCAGATAATCAATCAGATCACAACTTGTAAACCAATTGTCAGCTGTAATATTGCGACCCGATCCAAATAAGGGTTCAGCCAGTCTTTTTACAACATCAATGGGTTTGTTGCTCACACAGTAAGGACCTTCTGGTTGTTTTCCTGCATAAACTTCCAGGTTGTAAGTGTAGGTCTTACTGGCATCAACAAGGGCATAAATTTTTATTCCATATTTGTTTGGCTTTGATGGAATATATTGACGAAAGGCACATCTACCACGAAAACCAGGGAGCATTTCGTCAATAGTGAGATTCTCTCCAGGGTAATAACTTTGTTTACAGTTTACAACAAATCTTTGAAATATATCACGAATTGTCATGTGTTTTGCGTTCGGTTCGGGTAGTTCTGTCGTCAAACCGAAGGCAACGAAATAGAATCTTGAATCTGTTTATGGACATAACAAGGCTAAATTTTTCAACTCCATCCCCATCTTTACCCCAAAGTTCCTCCAAACTTTGTCTATTTGCCCTATAAGCTCCTGCAAGGTACAGTAATCCAAAAAAAGCACGCAGTTCTATTTCATCTGTGGGCTTGATGGTTCTGTTGCAGATGTACTTGTCCTTTATAATGTCTATATATTGGTTGGTATATGTGACAATAGAGTCCAGAATGTCATCTGTAAATATACTGTTCCAGCATTCAACTGCAGTTTTTGCATTACGTGCAGTTCCTATTACTGCAGGAAGGTGAGTAATAATGTTTAAAGGTTCCCTACGTTTTTTCTGGAATGGCGTCTTGTTCCATTTAGTATTTTTATCTTTTCCAATATAATATGATCCAACTTCTTCATCCTCACCACTGTCACCATCTTGCTCTGTTTCAGAATCCAGGACACATTCTTCCACCTCATCATGAGAATCAATCTCACTTTCCTCTCCTAAATCCTCATTCAGTGAGAGGTCTCTATCATCTAACAGCATGTTTGTTACTTCCTCAACATCAAGTTGTTTGGATAAATTGTACATTTTCCTCTCCATTTCAGCAGATAATCTGAAGCAAGAGAAGGAATATGTTAGGGAACTACTGTATATGCCTGAGCAGCACACTTTCTTTTATAAAATCTCCCTTATTTCTATGAAATATCCTCACATTTTGTGCTATACATTCATAAAACAAGCTAAATAAACTATTGTGATGAATAAAAACATAAAATACCAACCTTACTGAATGTGACGTATTCACATACAATGAGCCTGAGAGATCTGTGCAGCTATATCCTCTCCCCTGAAGCTCTGAAATCCAACTGTGATATCAGGTTTCACAGACCTTCAAGAGACAGGAGACTACCTGGAGGGAGGGGGTTTCCTCACAATCTGGTGAGGAAGGAGAAATGAAAGTAAAAGAGAAGCGCCTGTCAGATCAGTTGTATGTGACGGAGGGTTAAAGGGGTCGTTTCATCTTTAATGGTAAATATTGCAAAGTGCTTGTAAAATCAGGCAATCTGGCAATCTACCTCTTTTTAAAAATCCTCCTCGAGAACAGAGGAAGTTATTGCTCATTGTCTAGGTTACCATCCACCTCTGCAGACTATCAGAGGTGGTTCTTCTCCAATGCAGTGAGCACAGGGCTTACAAGCTCTTTGGTAAACTTGCAAGCGCTGCTCTAAAGCTTGTCTGATCCTGATGCTGCAAAGAGAGGCTACACAGTCTGGGTCAGCGGAGAAGCCTTCTAGCTTGGACAAGTTTGGTAACGGCTTATTCCATTTAAGAACCAAGGATCTTGGACGAGGTAACATCCAGAAAAATCAATCTTTCTTTCCAATGAAATATCAATAATATTTCTGGTGTTCTCCAGACTCTTACTCGACACATGTGGCCACGTTAAAGTGCTAGTCAACTTCAAGGCCAAGAAAACCCTTCAAACTTAACCCAAAATAACATATTTTGGACTCTATTTGATAATTGATGTATCCATCGGAAAACACAAATTCCATTTTTCAGGAGTTCAGATTGAACCTCTGATGGAGTCACAAAAGTGCTGTCAAAACATGATGTTCACATACTCTAAAGCTACTGGATACCTCGGATGGCAGCTTACCTTCTCTGCATACAAAAAGACTTGGATATGGTAATTCAATGTCTCCCAATCTTTCCATCGAGGATAGAACGATCACATTTCTACCTAAAGCAAGACTGTGCACGGCGACACAGAAGGAGAAGAAAG
Organism: Ranitomeya imitator; assembly: GCF_032444005.1. Taxonomy (NCBI): domain Eukaryota; kingdom Metazoa; phylum Chordata; class Amphibia; order Anura; family Dendrobatidae; genus Ranitomeya; species Ranitomeya imitator. The sequence goes on from NC_091286.1 coordinate 685,852,301, forward strand.
TTCTGCCACTAGGGAAAGATACAAAGGGGCATCCCTGAAACTTGCCCTGCGTGACCCTGAGCTTCCTACCGTCCCTAGATGGGTTCTTTTAGGCAGTGTGGTAATCATGTATCCCTGTTTTACCGTAAGTACCACCCTGACTAGTGAGTAGGACAGCAGGAAGGCTAGTCCTGCTCCAACATAAAGACAGAGGGGAAACAGACATGGATAAAAGGAAACCGCAATGATACAAAAACACTTAATCGAGTGGGTAATGGGGAAGGAGAGGATGGGGCAGGCAAAATAGGAATAGAGACTGTGAGACACGCACACAAACCAACTACATGCAGATATCTTCTGAAACAACTGCAAACGCCTGCTACTTTCTCAGCTCACTCCTCCAGATCCAAGCCAGGTAGTTGCAAGCTATCACTGGCAACAACTGAAGCTTAGAGAAGAATATTTAAACCAGATGGAAGTGATGAACTCAGGACAGAGAGTTTCAGGACGCAAACAAGACTGATAAACACTTGTGAGAACAGAGCAAGGAAAACCTGAACTGCTAATAGGAAGGTGAAGCAGTTCTAACCAACGCAGATGTACGTGTAACCAGACGCCGCAATCTTCTGACCTCACTCCACCACCCACTAAGAAGTCAGAGAAGATCCTTCTAAGGTGTCACCAGAAGTTCGAGAGTGTGTGAAAACATCTCTTCCCCACTATGAAAAGTCTTCCACATGGTAACCTCTGAATCTATCTTCATGGGTTATATTGCCAGATTTCTAGGGGGCTCCATGTAGAGATACCCTTGAGTCCTGTCGACATGAGCGTCTTTCTACCTCGTTACTAGTATATTTTCCTCGGTCATTCCGAATCACTTTTTCTTGCCGTACAGTTATGGAGAACGTGTTTGGATAGCTCTGTCCTCTCTACGAGAATGGATAAACCAATTTCCCACCCATTCAGCAAGCTCTGCTGTCTGAGAACCATTATTGTGCTTTCCATGGAACAACGTTTACATGACCACGGACCGTGATTTGGATTTCCGAAGGACGGTTCCTGTGACCAGAATACGGAGCTACAGTTATATTGCATACAATGACAAATCTATGTATAGACAGAGCACCCGTGAAATCACCTGTCAATTATATGAAATACACACTTATGGAACGAGCCTGCTCTACACTGGAAGATGCCCAGTGTCGTAAAAGAGCTGAAAGATTTGCAGGACCCACAATGGTAGTCCATAACCGCTGGACCAGAGCCCGGCGTAAATCCTACTCCCTGCGGCATCCTATGATTATTAGTCCCCGGCGACTTCTTGTGTGTCAAGCCTCAACATAATGAGATTACGGGGTCTACTAATCCGAGGAGGTGCCCAAAGCTCTGCTCTACCGTCCATGGTCAATTGAGGTTGTACAAATCTTTTTGCTCAGCTGTAGCGTCCAAACATGTATCATTTTGTGAGATATATATCTACACTATGTGCAGAATTATTAGGCAGTTTGTATTTTTGCTCATTTTTATTATTGAACATCTCCAGAGCTGTCATCAATCTAAAAGGTAATAAAGCTGAAACCAGAATATGCAAGAAAGTCTGTGTGGTTTTGTCTTAGGAGAATTTCACTGTTTATAGAATTATTTATCTTCAGGAGAAACTGAAATTTTCCATCTCAACTGTTTATTTCCATCTTTTACAGTGAGAATAAGAACAAAGATCAATATACAAATTACATTACTGACGTTTCACAGAAATCCCAGTGACCAATATATTAATATCGCTGCCCTTTTCCTCAGTGGTGATATATTAATATATATACACTGCTCAAAAAAAATAAAGGGAACACTTAAACAACAGAATATAAATCCAAGTAAATCAAACGTCTGTGAAATCAAACTGTCCACTTAGGAAGCAACACTGATTGACAATTTCACATGCTGTTGTGCAAATGGAATAGACAACAGATGGAAATTATTGGCAATTATCAAGACACCCTCAATAAAGGAGTGGTTCTGCAGGTGGGGACCAAAGACCCCATCTCAGTACCAATGCTTTCTGGCTGATGTTTTGGTCACTTCTGAATGTTGGTTGTGTTTTCACACTCGTGGTAGCATGAGACGGACTCTACAACATGCACAAATGGCTCAGGTAGTGCAGCTCATCCAGGATGGCACATCAATGTGAGCTGTGGCAAGAAGGTTTGCTGTGTCTGTCAGCGTAGTGTCCAGAACCTGAAGGCGCTACCAGTAGACAGGCCAAAGCAAAAAAGGTTAGGCCTGCACCCACTACCAAGTCAGGAATGGTGCAAAAAGATATAAAGGGTAAGTGCCAATGATAACGGAAATCATACAGAGAAGAAGCACCAATAAATACCAGGTATAAAAACGACAAGATTTATTAAGTATATTAAAGAAGTAAAAACACAAATAAGCAAAAAGGGGATGTGACAGGGTAAGCCAGAAGCAGGTGGCACCAAAAGCAGAGGCAGGTACACTCAGGTATATACAAGAAAGTGCAGTAAACTTTGCTCAGGACTAAATGAACCAATACTTGTGCAGAGATACACATATGCACAAAGTGAACACAAGAGGCTGTATACCACCTATGAAACGAGCAAAAAAAGGTCCAATGAAGGATCAAGTAATAGAGGTAAGTTACCTGAGTGAACACTGGAGCTCTGAGGTGCCACCGTCCCCAACGCACGTTTCGGCGCTTTAGCCTTCCGGGGGAAGGCTAAAGCGCCGAAACGTGCGTTGGGGACGGTGGCACCTCAGAGCTCCAGTGTTCACTCAGGTAACTCTATTACTCGATCCTTCATTGGACCCTTTTTCTCTAGTAGCCTTCCACGACAGCCACAGGAGGTTGTCTCCATACCCTAATGGGGGACAAGAAGCACAAGAGGTTAAAAACCCCTCCCACCTCCCATTAACCAGTGTCTTTCCTGTTCCCCATGGGGCATGGAGAGCTTCCTGGTGCGCTTCGCGGCCAGCTCTGCAGTGAACCTTTTTATTTTTTACTTTGCCGGGCATTGGTGGTCGGGCCCCGGGGCTTCCTCCTCCGTTATGCTCCCTGTTTCCTCCGGATTCGGGACCGCATTCCTGGTCCTCCTGCGCCCCCCCTGCGGGGTAAAGCGGACTGGTGAGCCCTTTCTGGAGGCCTCCTTGAGCTCTCCGGCATCTCCCCCTCCTGTGCGCGCTGTTCGGCGACCTGGAAGTCACGTTGTGTTCTACTCCCGGGTCGGCGCTCGTGCATAGGAGCAATATCCTGTCCAGCGTTATGGACTACTGAACGGCGTGTGAGGCACGCTGCACCCTCGCACGCCTGCCTGGGACCGCGGAGGGGGAGGGGCGGCTAATTGCCACGCGCTGGTGCAGCTTATTTCCTATATAAGCTGCGAAGACGTCTCAGGTAAGCCTGCTGTAAGCATGGATTCGTCTTGCCCTGCAGCTGCAGAGCCCAGCGCTCCTCAAGCCTCAGTAAGTGCGGCAGAGATGGATCCCGTTTTAAGGTAGTTTAAATATACAGGTCCTTCTCAAAAAATTAGCATATAGTGTTAAATTTCATTATTTACCATAATGTAATGATTACAATTAAACTTTCATATATTATAGATTCATTATCCACCAACTGAAATTTGTCAGGTCTTTTATTGTTTTAATACTGATGATTTTGGCATACAACTCCTGATAACCCAAAAAACCTGTCTCAATAAATTAGCATATCAAGAAAAGGTTCTCTAAACGACCTATTACCCTAATCTTCTGAATCAACTAATTAACTCTAAACACATGCAAAAGATACCTGAGGCTTTTATAATCTCCCTGCCTGGTTCATTATTCAAAACCCCCATCATATGTAAGACTAGCGACCTGACAGATGTCAAGAAGGCCATCATTGACACCCTCAAGCAAGAGGGTAAGACCCAGAAAGAAATTTCTCAACAAATAGGCTGTTCCCAGAGTGCTGTATCAAGGCACCTCAATGGTAAGTCTGTTGGAAGGAAACAATGTGGCAGAAAACGCTGTACAACGAGAAGAGGAGACCGGACCCTGAGGAAGATTGTGGAGAAGGACCGATTCCAGACCTTGGGGAACCTGAGGAAGCAGTGGACTGAGTCTGGTGTGGAAACATCCAGAGCCACCGTGCACAGGCGTGTGCAGGAAATGGGCTACAGGTGCCGCATTCCCCAGGTAAAGCCACTTTTGAACCATAAACAGCGGCAGAGGCGCCTGACCTGGGCTACAGAGAAGCAGCACTGGACTGTTGCTAAGTGGTCCCAAGTACTTTTTTCTGATGAAAGCAAATTTTGCATGTCATTCGGAAATCAAGGTGCCAGAGTCTGGAGGAAGACTGGGGAGAAGGAAATGCCAAAATGCCTGAAGTCCAGTGTCAAGTACCCACAGTCAGTGATGGTGTGGGGTGCCATGTCAGCTGCTGGTGTTGGTCCACTGTGTTTCATCAAGGGCAGGGTCAATGCAGCTAGCTATCAGGAGATTTTGGAGCACTTCATGCTTCCATCGGCTGAAATGCTTTATGGAGATGAAGATTTCATTTTTCAGCACGACCTGGCACCTGCTCACAGTGCCAAAACCACTGGTAAATGGTTTACTGACCATGGTATTACTGTGCTCAATTGGCCTGCCAACTCTCCTGACCTGAACCCCATAGAGAATCTGTGGGCTATTGTGAAGAGAAAGTTGAGAGACGCAAGACCCAACACTCTGGATGAGCTTAAGGCCGCTATTGAAGCATCCTGGGCCTCCATAACATCTCAGCAGTGTCACAGGCTGATTGCCTCCATGCCACGCCGCATTGAAGCAGTCATTTCTGCCAAAGGATTCCCGACCAAGTATTGAGTGCATAACTGAACATTATTATTTGTTGGTTTTTTTGTTTGTTATTAAAAAACACTTTTATTTGATTGGATGGGTGAAATATGCTAATTTATTGAGACAGGTTTTTTGGGTTATCAGGAGTTGTATGCCAAAATCATCAGTATTATAACAATAAAAGACCTGACAAATTTCAGTTGGTGGATAATGAATCTATAATATATGAAAGTTTAATTGTAATCATTACATTATGGTAAATAATGAAATTTAACACTATATGCTAATTTTTTGAGAAGGACCTGTACCTTCTTACACCGCTTCCTCTCTCATTTCAGGGAGTCAAGCCTGGCCCTAGAACCGTTACTAAAGGCAAATGCGCTACCTGTAATGTGATAATGCCCTTAGATTGGGAGAAAAAGTTGTGCCAACCTTGTACGGATAAAGTAGTCCAGGCGGAACACCCTTCTTTAATTGAAGAAATTCGCTCCCTGGTTAGGCAAGAGGTCCAAACCTCTTTAGCCACACTCGCCCCCCCTCCACCACCACCACCGTCCTCACCTGGTCCATCACTTCCCAAAAAGAGGAAAATTCAGGAATATTCCGGGTCAGAGTCTGAAGAGTCTTATACGTCATCTTCAGTCAAATGGGAAGATGTGTTACCCCATAAGTCTGCGGAAATTAGAAAATATCTTTTCTCCTCTGAATACATTGAGGAATTGGTGTCTGCAGTGAGGAATACTATGGGGCTAAAGGAGGAACCAGTTCCTCAGTCTATACAAGACGAACTATTCGGTATACATACCGAAAAACAACCTGGGTTTCCCGTACATAAAAGCATCATAGACATGATCAATAATGAGTGGGAACTGCCTGAGAAGCGGCTAACTACCCCCTCAGACTTTAAACATCGGTTTCCTCTAGATGAGGATTCAATCAAATGGAGCATCCCCAAAATAGATGTTCAGATGGCAAGAGTGGCTAAGAAGACGGCTCTGCCGTTCGAGGATTCTTCCCAGTTAAAGGACCCCTTAGATAGGAAGATTGAGAGCCTTCTCAAGAAATCCTGGGATACTTCTACCTCGGCCCTCAGATTCAACATTGCATCCACCTGTGTGGCCCACTCTCTCTTCCGCTGGATAGAAGAGCTAGAAAACCACATCTCTTAGGGTACCCCCAGAGAAGAAGTATTGGACTCCTTGCATATTTTGCATCGAGCAACTGGGTTCCTTGCAGACGCCTCACTAGAATCCATCCGTGTGGCCGCCAGATCTCTAGTCCAGACAAATTCAGCCAGAAGAGCTCTCTGGCTAAAAATGTGGAGCGGAGATGTCACTTCAAAAATAAAGCTTTGTTCCATTCCTTTTAAGGGTGACTATGTGTTTGGGCCCTCATTAGATGACATACTGGAAAAAGCCACGCACAGGAAGAAAACTCTTCCTGAACAAAGACCTCCCAGGAAGCGTTTTTTTCGACCCTCCCAGCCCCAGCCCTCCCAGGGTAAAGGAAAAGGGAAATCTGGGAGGTGGAGTTATGCCAAGGGGAAACCTAAAAACATCCTCATTCCCCAACAAACACAACAAGAAAAACAATGACTCCGATCCGGTGGGGGGGAGGCTTTCGAACTTTGTTCACAGTTGGCAGAATATCTCCAACAGCCCTTGGGTGGTGAGTGTCATCCATCAGGGTCTTCTGATAGAGTTCGATGCGCCTCCTCCCAGGATCTTAAGAGTCACCTCCCCGTCATCTCGGGAGACTCAAAAACTGATGATGGCAGGAATACAGGACTTACTAGACTCGAGAGCTATTTCTGTGGTCCCGATAAACGAGCAAGGGAAGGGACACTATTCCCGTATCTTCATGGTAAAAAAGCCTTCCGGGCAGGCTCGGATCATAATAAATCTAAAAGATCTCAACAAATACATAACTTACCGCAAGTTCAAAATGGAGTCAGTAAAAACAGCCATCCCTCTGATAGCTCCTCATTCCTATATGGCAACAATAGACCTCAAGGATGCCTATTTCCATATTCCAATGCATCCTTGCCACAGGAAATACCTAAGATTTGCGGTCCGATTCAATCAAAAAATCTTACATTTCCAGTACAACGTTCTCCCCTTCGGGATCTCCTCGGCCCCAAGGGTTTTTTCCAGAGTCATGGCGGAAGCGGTAGCTCATATCAGGAACCAAGGTGTCGCTATAGTGCCGTACTTGGACGACCTTTTAATAATTGGTCCTTCCGCCGAAATTCTCAATCAGAGAATTTCCAAAACTCTGAACATCTTGCAACTTTTGGGTTGGATACCCAATCTAAAGAAGTCTCAACTATTACCTTCAAAGGTGATAAAATTCCTCGGTGTCCTTTTGGACTCGGAAAATCAAAAATCTTTTCTACCAGAGGAACACCAGACGAACCTGATATCCAAGGTCCTAGACTTCAAGAAACAACGGTCTCCGACTCTGCGGTCTGCAATGTCTCTTCTGGGGTCGATGACGGCCTGTATACGATTAGTCCAGTGGGCTCAAAGCCACTCCAGAGTTCTGCAGGCACACATCCTAGGAAATTGGAACGGAAATCCAAATTTCCTGAACAGAGGAGTCTACACTCCAGGGAAGGTAAAGGCCTCGTTAACCTGGTGGGCGATCCAATCAAACCTGCTAAAAGGAGTGGACTGGATACAAGATCCGCTGGTAACAGTGACAACAGATGCCAGTCAAAAAGGTTGGGGAGCAGTGGTTTCGCAAACCCCATTCCAGGGTCACTGGAATCGGAAAGAAAGCTCCAATTCCTCCAACTTCAGAGAATTGATGGCAGTGGAGAGGGCCCTTCTGGCAGCCAGCAGTCTCATCATAGGTCAACATGTCAGAGTCTACTCAGACAATATGACGACTGTAGCGCATCTAAAACACCAGGGGAGTCCGAAGTTCAACCATTTGAGAGCAATATCGAACAGATTTTTTTGCTGGGCAGAGAAACATCTCTCACTATCAGCAATACATCTCAAAGGGTCAGTAAACATTCATGCGGATCTCCTAAGTCGTCACGATTTACATCCAGGAGAATGGAGCCTGAAGACAGACGTTTTCAGAATGTTGACAGACAGTTGGGGACTCCCCGACATAGATCTTCTAGCGTCAAGCCAGAATGCACAGGTCGAGAACTACTTCTTTCTAGACCCCAAAGACAGGTCTCAAGGAGTAGACGCGTTTGCTCATACATGGAGGTTCCATCTAGCGTACGTGTTTCCTCCAATACCTTTGCTTGCAAAGACCCTCAGGAAGATCCGAGACGATCAGGTCCCGACTATCCTAGTAGCTCCGGCATGGCCAAAGAGGAGCTGGTATCACCTCATCAGAGAACTGAAGGTGGATGGTCCAATCTTTCTCCAAACATCAGAGGATCTACTCTGCCAGGGCCCCTTTTATCATCCGGAGCCGCAGAAATTCAAGCTGGCAGCCTGGCTATTGAAGCCCAGGTACTAAGAGCTAAAGGTCTTTCAGAGTCAGTAATCTCTACTTTACAGAAATCTAGAAAACCTGTCACCAATGCTATATATAGCAAAATTTGGAAGAGATTCTCCTCGTGGTGTTATCCTCATAATCCTGACCCTTTCCATCCTAATATCTCGCAAATATTAGATTTTCTACAAAAAGGATTGGAGTTGGGGCTGAAGCCAAGTACCTTAAAGGTCCAAGTGTCAGCTTTGAGTTCTGTCTTCGACCAAGACCTTGCAGGTCACCGTTGGATAAAACGGTTTATGGTCTCAGCATCAAGACATTGTCCAAGAAAACAAATCTTTGTGCCGTCAAGGGACTTAAACATAGTTCTAAAGGGTCTTATGGCTCCTCCATTTGAGCCGTTATCATCTTGTTCCTCACAGCTTCTGTCCTGCAAGACTGCCTTTTTAGTTGCAATTTCTACTGCAAGACGAGTGGGGGAAATACAAGCCCTTTCAATTAGAGAACCTTATCTTACCATAAGAGATGATTCCATTGTGTTCCGACCAGATCCATGTTTTCTTCCGAAAGTAGTGTCAGAATTTCATCGATCACAGGATATAATCCTCCCATCGTTCTGTCACAATCCTTCAAATCCGGAAGAACACAGATTTCATACATTGGATGTACGGCGTATAGTGCTATACTACTTGGAACAAACTAAATCCTTCAGAATCGACAAAAATCTCTTCGTTCATCTGGCCGAAACAAGGGCAAGAAGGTAGCGAAGAGTACCATCGCCAACTGGATAAAGAAGGCCATTACTGAAGCATACCTAGCTCAGAATATTGCGATTCCTGCGGGCCTAAAGGCTCATTCCACCAGATCTACTTCCGTCTCCTGGGCTGAAAGGGCTGGTGCTTCAACAGAGCAGATTTGCAGGGCTGCAACATGGTCTTCTCTACACACATTTACTAAGCATTATAGATTGGACTTCTGGTCCAACCGGGATCTTGCCTTTGGCCGAAAGGTTCTTCAGGCTGTGGTCCCTCCCTAAATACAGAATTGGTTGGCATTCCTCATGTGGCTGTCGTGGAAGGCTGCTAGAGAAAATAGAATTATTCTTACCGTTAATTCGGTTTCTAGAAGCCTTCCACGACAGCATTAATTCCCTCCCGATGTTCTTGGATATTTGTTCTGAGAACCTAAAGGTAACCGGTGCTATGGGTTCAGTTGTAAGTCACTGGTTAATGGGAGGTGGGAGGGGTTTTTAACCTCTTGTGCTTCCTGTCCCCCATTAGGGTATGGAGACAACCTCCTGTGGCTGTCGTGGAAGGCTTCTAGAAACCAAATTAACGGTAAGAATAATTCTATTTTTTTGCTCTTGTTTCATAGGTGGTATACAGCCTCTTGTGTTCACTTTGTGCATATGTGTATCTCTGCACAAGTATTGGTTCATTTAGTCCTGAGCAAAGTTTACTGCACTTTCTTGTACTGTATATACCTGAGTGTACCTGCCTCTGCTTTTGGTGCCACCTGCTTCTGGCTTACCCTGTCACATCCCCTTTTTGCTTATTTGTGTTTTTACTTCTTTAATATACTTAATAAATCTTGTTGTTTTTATACCTGGTATTTATTGGTGCTTTTTCTCTGTATGATTTGCAGTAGACAGGCCAGTACACCAGGAGACGTGGAGGGGGCTTTATGAGAGCAACAACCCAGCAGCAGGACCGCTACCTCTGCCTTTGTGCAAGGAGTAGCACTGCCAGAGCCCTGCAAAATGACCTCCAGCAGGCCACAAATGTGCATGTGTCTGCACAAACGGTTAGAAACCGACTCCATGAGGATGGTCTGAGTGCCCGACGTCCACAGATGGGGGTTGTGCTCACAGCCCAACACCGTGCAGGACGCTTGGCATTTGCCACAGAACACCAGGATTGGCAAATTCGCCACTGGCGCCCTGTGCTCTTCACAGATGAAAGCAGGTTCACAGTGAGCACATGTGACAGACGTGACAGAGTCTGGAGACGCCGTGGAGAGCGAATTAGTAATGGTGTGGGTGGCATTTCTTTGGAGGGCAGCGCAGCCCTCCATGTGCTCGCCAGAGGTATCCTGACTGCCATTAGGTACCGAGATAAGACCCTCAGACCCCTTGTGAGACCATATACTGTTGCGCTTGGTCCTGGGTTCCTCCTAATACAGGACAATGCCAGACCTCACGTGGCTGGAGTGTGTCAGCAGTTCCTGCAAGATGAAGGCATTGAAGCTATGGACTGACCCACCCGTTCCCAAGACCTGAATCCGATTGAGCACATCTGGGACATCATGTCTCGCTCCATCCACCAACTTCATGTTGCACCACAGACTGTCCAGGAGTTGGCGGATGCTTTAGTCCAGTTCTGGGAGGAGATCCCTCAGGAGACCATCCACCACCTCATCAGGAGCATGCCCAGGCATTGTAGGGAGGTCTTACAGGCACGTGGAAGCCACACACACACACACACACATCATTTCCTTGTCTTGAGGCATTTCCACTGAAGTTGTATCAGCCTGTAATTTGATTTTCCACTTTGATTTTGAGTATAGTTCTAAATCCAGACCTCCATGGGATATTAATTTTGATTTACATTGATCATTTTTATGTTTAATTGTTCTGAACACATTCCACTATGCAATGAATAAAGATTTGCAACTGAAATATTTCATTCAGTGATATCTAGGATGTGGTATTTTAGTGTTCCTGATGAGGCGGTGGATGGTCTCCTGATGGATCTCCTCCCGGTCCTGGACTAAAGCATCCGTCAACTCCTGGACAGTCTGTGGTGCAACGTGATGTTGGTGGATGGTGCGAGACATGATGTCCCAGATGTGTTCAATCAGATTCAGGTCTGGGGATCGGGCAGGCCAGTCCATAGCTTCAATGCCTTCATCTTGCAGGAACTGCTGACACACTCCAGCCACATGATGTCTGGCATTGTCCTGCATTAGGATGAACACAGGGCCAACCGCACCAACGTATGGTCTCACAAGGGGTCTGAGGATCTCATCTCGGTACCTAATGGCAGTCAGGCTACCTCTGGTGAGCACATGGAGGGCTGTGTGGTCCTCCAAGAAATGTCACCCCACACCATTACTCACCCACTGCCAAAGCAGTCATGCTGAAGGATGTTGCAGGCAGCAGGTCGTTCACGGCGTCTCCAGACTCTGTCACGTCTGTCACATGTGCTCAGTGTGAATCTGCTTTCATCTGTTAAGAGCCAGTGGCGAATTTGCCAATCCTGGTGTTCTGTGGCAATTGCCAAGAGTCCTGCACGGTGTTGGGCTGTGAGCACAACCCCCATCTGTGGACATCGGGCACTCAAGCCATCCTAATGGAGTCGGTTTCTAGCCGTTTATGAAGGCACATGCACATTTGTGGCCTGCTGGAGGTCATTTTGCAGGTCTCTGGCAGTGCTCCTCCTGTTCCTCCTTGCACAAATGCGGAGGTAGCTGTCCTGCTGCTGGGTTGTTGCCCTCCTACGGCCCCCTCCACATTTCCTGGTGTCCTGGCCTGTCTCCTGGTAGTGCTTCCAGCCTCTGGATACTACGCTGACAGACAGAGCAAACCTTCTTGCCACAGCTCGCATTGATGTGCCATCCTGGATGAGCTGCACTACCTGAGCCACTTGTGTGGGTTGTAGAGTCCATCTCATGCTACCACGCGTGTGAAAACACAACCAACATTCAAAAGTGACCAAAACATCAGCCAGAAAGCATTGGTACTGAGATGTGGTCTGTGGTCCCCACCTGCAGAACCACTGCTTTATTGAGGGTGTCTTTATAATTGACAATAATTTCCATCTGTTGTCTATTCCATTTGCACAACAGCCTGTGAAATTCATTGTCAATCAGTGTTGCTTCCTAAGTGGACAGTTTGATTTCACAGAAGTTTGATTTACTTGGAGTTAGATTCTGTTGTTTAAGTGTTCCCTTTGTTTTTTTGAGCAGTGTATTTTGTTATATATACATGTTTATTTCCTTTGTGTTTATTGGAACAACACAAAAAAAAACAGAAAAAAAGGTAAATTGGACATAACTTCACACACAACCCCCAATAATGGTCTGGACAAAATTGTGGATAAAGAACTTTGTGTCAAGCATGTGATGCCATGGTCCGGTCATCCATTGCCGTACATTGGCAGTGTCGTCACATGTAATCCCACCTTATTGCCCTGATAAGCCCATCCCCATCCCCCATTAGATATATTTTTTCCCCTCTCTCTGCCGTTGTTCAGCGTTCTCATCTTCATCCCATAAAGCTCTTTCTTACGCCCTTCATATAATGAATATTCTTCATGCTTTTTAAAAAAAATAATAATAAAAAACAATATTATTTTTTTCCTCCCATTTCACTATGTTCTTGTGTTCTTGGAAAATGAAATAATAATAGCAAAAAAAATTATTTTTCCCTTGAATGATTGCGCGTCTCTCAATCACCCGCTCAGGAACATTGAGCTGTTTATGAGACATATTAGCGGAGACGGCGGCTTCAGACCCTCCTATTGGCCTAATGATGACTTATGTTTGGAGCATACATTAGGCCAATGCACAGGACGCAGAGATGGAGTCACGGCGAGAGGAGGGAATTACCTCAATTACCACAGCACTCCGGAGCCCCATTTACACTGATGAAGCCTAAAGTGAAGAATAAACGAGCCAAGGCCGGCGCAGGAAAATGCATCATATTAACAGCAAGAGGAACAATGGCTGAACATCCACGTATGACAAAAGCTCTCATCTCTGTGCACATCCTTCTTACATAGGACTGCAGGAAACCCACAGCATCGCCTGGACATCCAAGAAAACACACCACAACAAAAACAGTCCATCATAGGAATCGCTTCTCTAGAAAGTCTGATAATCGGGCACCTGATTCCGACTAGAACATTCCCAGACCAAAACCAGAAAACCGAGAGTCATCACCTGTGTCATTAAGAGGAACCAAGAACCAGATAAATATCATCACGAAGTATCCCGAAGTATCATTTATCACCTATGCACTGGATTTTCCACCGGCAGAACAGTGAATGCAGCTCTGGGGTATAATACAGGATGTAACTCAGGATCAGTAATGTAATGTATGTACACAGTGACTTCACCAGAATAATAGTGAGTGCAGCTCTGGAGTATAATACAGGATGTAACTCAGGATCAGTAATGTAATGTATGTACACAGTGACTGCACCAGCAGAATAGTGAGTGCAGCTCTGGAGTATAATACAGGATGTAACTCAGGATCAGTAATGTAATGTATGTACACAGTGACTGCACCAGCAGAATAGTGAGTGCAGCTCTGGAGTATAATACAGGATGTAACTCAGGATCAGTAATGTAATGTATGTACACAGTGACTGCACCAGCAGAATAGTGAGTGCAGCTCTGGAGTATAATACAGGATGTAACTCAGGATCAGTAATGTAATGTATGTACACAGTGACTGCACCAGCAGAATAGTGAGTGTAGCTCTGGGGTATAATACAGGATGTAACTCAGGATCAGTAATGTAATGTATGTACACAGTGACTACACCAGCAGAATAGTGAGTGCAGCTCTGGAGTATAATACAGGATGTAACTCAGGATCAGTAATGTAATGTATGTACACAGTGACTGCACCAGCAGAATAGTGAGTGCAGCTCTGGGGTATAATACAGGATGTAACTCAGGATCAGTAATGTAATGTATGTACACAGTGACTGCACCAGCAGAATAGTGAGTGCAGCTCTGGGGTATAATACAGGATGTAACTCAGGATCAGTAATGTATTTACACAGTGACTGCACCAGCAGAATAGTGAGTGCAGCTCTGGAGTATAATACAGGATGTAACTCAGGATCAGTAATGTAATGTATGTACACAGTGACTGCACCAGCAGAATAGTGAGTGCAGCTCTGGGGTATAATACAGGATGTAACTCAGGATCAGTAATGTATGTACACAGTGACTGCACCAGCAGAATAGTGAGTGCAGCTCTGGGGTATAATACAGGATGTAACTCAGGATCAGTAATGTAATCTATGTACACAGTGACTGCACCAGCAGAATAGTGAGTGCAGCTCTGGGGTATAATACAGGATGTAACTCAGGATCAGTAATGTAATGTATGTACACAGTGACTGCACCAGCAGAATAGTGAGTGCAGCTCTGGGGTATAATATAGGATGTAACTCAGGATCAGTAATGTAATGTATGTACACAGTGACTGCACCAGCAGAATAGTGAGTGCAGCTCTGGAGTATAATACAGGATGTAACTCAGGACCAGTAATGTAATGTATGTACACAGTGACTGCACCAGCAGAATAGTGAGTGCAGCTCTGGGGTATAATATAGGATGTAACTCAGGATCAGTAATGTAACATAGTAACATAGTAACATAGTTAGTAAGGCCGAAAAAAGACATTTGTCCATCCAGTTCAGCCTATATTCCATCATAATAAATACCCAGATCTACGTCCTTCTACAGAACCTAATAATTGTATGATACAATATTGTTCTGCTCCAGGAACAGGAATGTAATCAGGGCCGTATTTGCCACTAGGCACTCGAGGACACGTGCCTAGGGCGGCGCGATGCGTGGGGGCGGCACCTGAGCAAGATTTTTTTTTATTATTATACAGTCCGGTCTGGCGTGGTCACCTTAAGACAGCACAACCCCCCCCCCCAGTTGCCGCTTATGCCTCCGTGCTGGCACAGCCCCCACCGAAGATGTGACTGTCTGTCTGTCTCATACTCACCTGCTCCAGCCGTGCCGGCTGGTCTGCTCTGTGTGAGCGGTCACATGGTGCCGCCTCATTAAGGTGATGAATATGCATGCATATTCATCACCTTAAATGAGCGTTACCACCTGACCTGACTGCGGCGCTCACACAGGACGAGGAGGACGGTGCTGCGCAGGGACAGAGCGAGGTGGAGGAATTTCCGAGGATTCCGTTCTTCTGCTGCGCGGTGTGTGAGGTGACTCAGGTGAGTATGATGGCAGCCAGGGAGGACGGGGGGAGCCGGGGAGGATGTAGGAGGTCCGCGGTGGACGGGGAGCCATGATACAGGATGGGACTGGGAGCGTCGGGGACCCGGCGATGAGCCACGCATACAGCCAGCCAGGCCCAGGACGGGAGATGAGCCACACATACGGCGGCGGTGGGGGGGAGATGAGCCACGCATACGACGGGGGGGAGATGGAAGATGAGCCAGTGCCTGAGCCAGCCATGCATGGGAGGGGAAGATGAGCCACGCATACAGGGGTGGGATGGGAGATGAGCCAGTGCCTGAGCCAGCCATGCATGGGAGGGGGAGATGAGCCACGCATACGGGGGGGGGGGATGGGAGATAAGCCTGAGCCACCCATGCGTACAGGGAGGGGGAGATGAGCCATGCATACAGGATGGGAGGGGGGGTGCTCCATTATACAGTATGCATGGAGCATCTTATGTGGCCCTTATAAAGTATGGAGCATCATGTGGGGCCATTATACGGTATTGAACATCATGTGGGGTCATTATACAGTATGGAGCATCATGTGTAGCCATTATACAGTATGGAGCATCATGTGTGGCCATTATACAGTGTGAAGCATCATGTGTGGCCATTATACAGTACGGAGCATCATGTGTGTTCATTATACAGTATGGAGCACTGTGTGGTCATTATACAGTATGGATCATCATGTGCAGTCATTATACAGTATGGAGCATCATGTGCAGTCATTATACAGTATGGAGCATCATGTGTAGCCAGTATACAGTATGGAGCATCATGTGTGGTCATTATACAGTATGGAGCATCATGTGCAGTCATTATACAGTATGGAGCATCATGTGTGGTCATTATACAGTATGGAGCATCATGTGCAGTCATTATACAGTATGGAGCATCATGTGTGGTCATTATACAGTATGGAGCATCATGTGCAGTCATTATACAGTATGGAGCATTATGTGCAGTCATTATACAGTATGGAGCATCATGTGCAGCCAGTATACAGTATGGAGCATCATGTGTGGTCATTATACAGTATGGAGCATCATGTGTGGTCATTATACAGTATGGAGCATCATGTTCAGTCATTATACAGTATGGAGCATCATGTGTGGTCATTATACAGTATGGAGCATCATAGTAACATAGTAATATAGTTAGTAAGGCCGAAAAAAGACATTTGTCCATCCAGTTCAGCCTATATTCCATCATAATAAATCCCCAGATCTACGTCCTTCTACAGAACCTAATAATTGTATGATACAATATTGTTCTGCTCCAGGAAGACATCCAGGCCTCTCTTGAACCCCTCGACTGAGTTCGCCATCACCACCTCCTCAGGCAAGCAATTCCAGATTCTCACTGCCCTAACAGTAAAGAATCCTCTTCTATGTTGGTGGAAAAACCTTCTCTCCTCCAGACGCAAAGAATGCCCCCTTGTGCCCGTCACCTTCCTTGGTATAAACAGATCCTCAGCGAGATATTTGTATTGTCCCCTTATATACTTATACATGGTTATTAGATCGCCCCTCAGTCGTCTTTTTTCTAGACTAAATAATCCTAATTTCGCTAATCTATCTGGGTATTGTAGTTCTCCCATCCCCTTTATTAATTTTGTTGCCCTCCTTTGTACTCTCTCTAGTTCCATTATATCCTTCCTGAGCACCGGTGCCCAAAACTGGACACAGTACTCCATGTGCGGTCTAACTAGGGATTTGTACAGAGGCAGTATAATGCTCTCATCATGTGTATCCAGACCTCTTTTAATGCACCCCATGATCCTGTTTGCCTTGGCAGCTGCTGCCTGGCACTGGCTGCTCCAGGTAAGTTTATCATTAACTAGGATCCCCAAGTCCTTCTCCCTGTCAGATTTACCCAGTGGTTTCCCGTTCAGTGTGTAATGGTGATATTGATTCCCTCTTCCCATGTGTATAACCTTACATTTATCATTGCTAAACCTCATCTGCCACCTTTCAGCCCAAGTTTCCAACTTATCCAGATCCATCTGTAGCAGAATACTATCTTCTCTTGTATTAACTGCTTTACATAGTTTTGTATCATCTGCAAATATCGATATTTTACTGTGTAAACCTTCTACCAGATCATTAATGAATATGTTGAAGAGAACAGGTCCCAATACTGACCCCTGCGGTACCCCACTGGTCACAGCGACCCAGTTAGAGACTATACCATTTATAACCACCCTCTGCTTTCTATCACTAAGCCAGTTACTAACCCATTTACACACATTTTCCCCCAGACCAAGCATTCTCATTTTGTGTACCAACCTCTTGTGCGGCACGGTATCAAACGCTTTGGAAAAATCGAGATATACCACGTCCAATGACTCACCGTGGTCCAGTCTATAGCTTACCTCTTCATAAAAACTGATTAGATTGGTTTGACAGGAGCGATTTCTCATAAACCCATGCTGATATGGAGTTAAACAGTTATTCTCATTGAGATAATCCAGAATAACATCCCTCAGAAACCCTTCAAATATTTTACCAACAATAGAGGTTAGACTTACTGGCCTATAATTTCCAGGTTCACTTTTAGAGCCCTTTTTGAATATTGGCACCACATTTGCTATGCGCCAGTCCTGCGGAACAGACCCTGTCGCTATAGAGTCACTAAAAATAAGAAATAATGGTTTATCTATTACATTACTTAGTTCTCTTAGTACTCGTGGGTGTATGCCATCCGGACCCGGAGATTTATCTATTTTAATCTTATTTAGCCGGTTTCGCACCTCTTCTTGGGTTAGATTGGTGACTCTTAATATAGGGTTTTCATTGTTTCTTGGGATTTCACCTAGCATTTCATTTTCCACCGTGAATACCGTGGAGAAGAAGGTGTTTAATATGTTAGCTTTTTCCTCGTCATCTACAACCATTCTTTCCTCACTATTTTTTAAGGGGCCTACATTTTCAGTTTTTATTCTTTTACTATTGATATAGTTGAAGAACAGTTTGGGATTAGTTTTACTCTCCTTAGCAATGTGCTTCTCTGTTTCCTTTTTGGCAGCTTTAATTAGTTTTTTAGATAAAGTATTTTTCTCCCTATAGTTTTTTAGAGCTTCAGTGGTGCCATCCTGCTTTAGTAGTGCAAATGCTTTCTTTTTACTGTTAATTGCCTGCCTTACTTCTTTGTTTAGCCACATTGGGTTTTTCCTATTTCTAGTCCTTTTATTCCCACAAGGTATAAACCGCTTACACTGCCTATTTAGGATGTTCTTAAACATTTCCCATTTATTATCTGTATTCTCATTTCTGAGGATATTGTCCCAGTCTACCAGATTAAGGGCATCTCTAAGCTGTTCAAACTTTGCCTTCCTAAAGTTCAATGTTTTTGTGACTCCCTGACAAGTCCCCCTAGTGAAAGACAGGTGAAACTGCACAATATTGTGGTCGCTATTTCCTAAATGCCCAACCACCTGCAGATTTGTTATTCTGTCAGGTCTATTAGATAGTATTAGGTCTAAAAGTGCTGCTCCTCTGGTTGGATTCTGCACCAATTGTGAAAGATAATTTTTCTTGGTTATTAGCAGAAACCTGTTGCCTTTATGGGTTTCACAGGTTTCTGTTTCCCAGTTAATATCCGGGTAGTTAAAGTCCCCCATAACCAGGACCTCATTATGGGTTGCAGCTTCATCTATCTGCTTTAGAAGTAGACTTTCCATGCTTTCTGTTATATTTGGGGGTTTGTAACAGACCCCAATGAGAATTTTGTTACCATTTTTCCCTCCATGAATTTCCACCCATATGGACTCGACATCCTCATTCCCTTCGCTAATATCCTCCCTTAAAGTGGACTTTAGACAAGACTTTACATAGAGACAAACCCCTCCTCCTCTCCGATTTTTACGATCCTTTCTAAACAGACTGTAACCCTGTAAGTTAACTGCCCAGTCATAGCTTTCATCTAACCACGTCTCGGTTATTCCCACTATGTCAAAGTTACCTGTAGATATTTCTGCTTCTAGTTCTTCCATCTTGTTTGTCAGGCTTCTGGCGTTTGCGAGCATGCAGTTTAGAGGATTTTGTTTTGTTCCAATCTCCTCACTGTGGATTGTTTTAGAAATGTTCTTACCTCCCTTCTGAGTATGTTTTCCTGGGTCGTCTTTGTTCGAGTCTAATGTTTTTCTTCCCGTCCCCTCTTCTTCTAGTTTAACGCCCTCCTGATGAGTGTAGCGAGTCTTCTGGCGAATGTGTGTTTCCCAGGTTTGTTGAGGTGTAGTCCGTCTCTGGCGAGGAGTCCATCGTACAAGTAATTCACACCGTGGTCCAGGAATCCGAATCCTTGTTGTCTGCACCATCGTCTTAGCCAGTTGTTTGCATCAAGGATCCTGTTCCATCTCCTGGTGCCATGCCCGTCTACTGGAAGGATAGAAGAAAAAACTACCTGTGCATCCAGTTCCTTTACTTTCTTCCCCAACTCTTCAAAGTCCTTGCAGATTGTCGGTAGGTCCTTCCTTGCCGTGTCATTGGTGCCAACATGTATCAGAAGAAATGGGTGGACGTCCTTGGAGCTGAAGAGCTTTGGTATCCTATCGGTCACATCCTTGATCATCGCACCTGGAAGGCAGCATACTTCTCTTGCAGTTATGTCCGGTCTGCAGATGGCTGCTTCGGTGCCTCTCAGTAGTGAGTCTCCCACCACCACCACTCTTCGTTGCTTCTTGGCTGTACTTTTTGCTGTCACTTGTTGCTGTGTGCCCTTTTCTTTTTTGCTTGCTGGTATTGCTTCATTCTTAGGTGTGCCATCTTCATCCTCTACAAAGATTTGATATCGGTTCTTCAGTTGTGTGGTTGGTGATTTCTCCATGGTCTTCTTGCTTCTTTTGGTCACATGCTTCCACTCATCTGCTTTTGGAGGTTCTCTGACACTTTTTGCACCTTCTGTGACCAGTAGAGATGCTTCTGTTCTGTCTAGAAAGTCTTCATTCTCTTTGATGAGTTTCAAAGTTGCTATTCTTTCTTCCAGACCCCGCACCTTTTCTTCTAAAAGGGCCACTAGTCTACACTTCTGACAGGTGAAATTGGATTCTTCTTCTGGTCGATCTGTGAACATGTAGCACATGCTGCAGCTCACCATGTAGGTTGTCACATCTGCCATGTTGCTCCTAGATCCTGCTGACTTGCTGTGTGTTTTCCTTCTTGTGTAATCTACTCAGCCAAGCTCTCTTGCAATAATGTGCAGTCATTATACAGTATGGAGCATCATGTGCAGTCATTATACAGTATGGAGCATCATGTGCAGCCAGTATACAGTATGGAGCATCATGTGCAGTCATTATACAGTATGGAGCATCATCTGTGGTCATTATACAGTATGGAGCATCATGTGCAGTCATTATACAGTATGGAGCATCATGTGTGGTCATTATACAGTATGGAGCATCATGTGCAATCATTATACAGTATGGAGCATCATGTGTGGCCATTATACAGTATGGAGCATCATGTGTGGTCATTATACAGTATGGAGCACTGTGTGGTCATTATACAGTATGGATCATCATGTGCAGTCATTATACAGTATGGAGCATCATGTGTGGTCATTATACAGTATGGAGCATCATGTGCAGTCATTATACAGTATGGAGCATCATGTGTGGTCATTATACAGTATGGAGCACTGTGTGGTCATTATACAGTATGGAGCATCATGTGCGGTCATTATACAGTATGGAGCACTGTGTGGCCATCATACAGTATGGAGCATCATGTGTGGCCATTATAAAGTATGGAGCATCGTGTGTGGCCACTATACAGTATGGAGCATCGTGTGTGGCCATTATAAAGTATGGAGCATCGTGTGTGGCAATTATACAGTATGGAGCATCATGTGTGGTCATTATACAGTATGGAGCATCATGTGTGGTCATTATACAGTATGGAGCATCATGTGTGGCCATTATACAGTATGGAGCATCATGTGTGGCCATGTTTTTTTTGGTTATAATTATTGTATATGAAACAGTGTGATCAGCAGTGCTAAATGGGTGTGGTTGGGACTTGGATTTAGGTGTGACTAGTTGTGAAATGGGTGTGGTCAGAGGCGTGGTCGTGCGCCGCAACCTTTATGCCTCTTTCCCTTCAAGTGTTGGGAGGTATGGTACCGCATTTGCCAGATCACAGCAAGTGCCGCAAATCCCATAGGGAATGAATGAAGCCAAACGCAGTGTTGCTGTAAGTGATCCGTTACGCGGCAGATGCGAAAAAACTGCCCGATCTGCTGCAAAAGGCGATTTTCACATCAGCGATTCTTGCCAAAGTCACTGCTGATAGTGTCATACTCACCAATGGGGAGGCAGCACTAAAAGTGCCTAGGGCAGCAGAAACTCTAAATACAGCCCTGAATGTAATGTATGTACACAGTGACTGCACCAGCAGAATAGTGAGTGCAGCTCTGGGGTATAATACAGGATGTAACTCAGGATCAGTAATGTAATGTATGTACACAGTGACTGAACCAGCAGAATAGTGAGTGCAGCTCTGGGGTATAATACAGGATGTAACTCAGGATCAGTAATGTAATGTATGTACACAGTGACTGAACCAGCAGAATAGTGAGTGCAGCTCTGGAGTATAATACAGGATGTAACTCAGGATCAGTAATGTATGTACACAGTGACTGCACCAGCAGAATAGTGAGTGCAGCTCTGGGGTATAATACAGGATGTAACTCAGGAACAGTAATGTAATGTATGTACACAGTGACTGCACCAGCAGAATAGTGAGTGCAGCTCTGGGGTATAATACAGGATGTAACTCAGGATCAGTAATGTATGTACACAGTGACTGCACCAGCAGAATAGTGAGTGCAGCTCTGGGGTATAATACAGGATGTAACTCAGGAACAGTAATGTAATGTATGTACACAGTGACGGCACCAGCAGAATAGTGAGTGCAGCTCTGGGGTATAATACAGGATGTAACTCAGGAACAGTAATGTAATGTATGTACACAGTGACTGCACCAGCAGAATACTGAGTGCAGCTCTGGGGTATAATAGAGGATGTAACTCAGGATCAGTAATGTAATGTGGTGCCAATATTCAAAAAGGGCTCTAAAAGTGAACCTGGAAATTATAGGCCAGTAAGTCTAACCTCTATTGTTGGTAAAATATTTGAAGGGTTTCTGAGGGATGTTATTCTGGATTATCTCAATGAGAATAACTGTGTAACTCCATATCAGCATGGGTTTATGAGAAATCGCTCCTGTCAAACCAATCTAATCAGTTTTTATGAAGAGGTAAGCTATAGGCTGGACCACGGTGAGTCATTGGACGTGGTATATCTCGATTTTTCCAAAGCGTTTGATACCGTGCCGCACAAGAGGTTGGTACACAAAATGAGAATGCTTGGTCTGGGGGAAATTGTGTGTAAATGGGTTAGTAACTGGCTTAGTGATAGAAAGCAGAGGGTGGTTATAAATGGTATAGTCTCTAACTGGGTCGCTGTGACCAGTGGGGTACCGCAGGGGTCGGTATTGGGACCTGTTCTCTTCAACATATTCATTAATGATCTGGTAGAAGGTTTACACAGTAAAATATCGATATTTGCAGATGATACAAAACTATGTAAAGCAGTTAATACAAGAGAAGATAGTATTCTGCTACAGATGGATCTGGATAAGTTGGAAACTTGGGCTGAAAGGTGGCAAATGAGGTTTAACAATGATAAATGTAAGGTTATACACATGGGAAGAAGGAATCAATATCACCATTACACACTGAACGGGAAACCACTGGGTAAATCTGACAGGGAGAAGGACTTGGGGATCCTAGTTAATGATAAACTTACCTGGAGCAGCCAGTGCCAGGCAGCAGCTGCCAAGGCAAACAGGATCATGGGGTGCATTAAAAGAGGTCTGGATACACATGATGAGAGCATTATACTGCCTCTGTACAAATCCCTAGTTAGACCGCACATGGAGTACTGTGTCCAGTTTTGGGCACCGGTGCTCAGGAAGGATATAATGGAACTAGAGAGAGTACAAAGGAGGGCAACAAAATTAATAAAGGGGATGGGAGAACTACAATACCCAGATAGATTAGCGAAATTAAGATTATTTAGTCTAGAAAAAAGATGACTGAGGGGCGATCTAATAACCATGTATAAGTATATAAGGGGACAATACAAATATCTCGCTAAGGATCTGTTTATACCAAGGAAGGTGACGGGCACAAGGGGGCATTCTTTGCGTCTGGAGGAGAGAAGGTTTTCCACCAACATAGAAGAGGATTCTTTACTGTTAGGGCAGTGAGAATCTGGAATTGCTTGCCTGAGGAGGTGGTGATGGCGAACTCAGTCGAGGGGTTCAAGAGAGGCCTGGATGTCTTCCTGGAGCAGAACAATATTGTATCATACAATTATTAGGTTCTGTAGAAGGACGTAAATCTGGGGATTTATTATGATGGACTATAGGCTGAACTGGATGGACAAATGTCTTTTTTCAGCCTTACTAACTATGTTACTATGTTACTATGTAATGTATGTACACAGTGACTGCACCAGCAGAATAGTGAGTGCAGCTCTGGGGTATAATACACGATGTAACTCAGGATCAGTAATGTAATGTATGTACACAGTGACTGCACCAGCAGAATAGTGAGTGCTGCTCTGGGGTATAATACAGGATGTAACTCAGGATCAGTAATGTAATGTATGTACACAGTGACTGCATCAGCAGAATAGTGAGTGCTGCTCTGGGGTATAATACAGGATGTAACTCAGGATCAGTAATGTAATCTATGTACACAGTGACTGCACTAGCAGAATAGTGAGTGCAGCTCTGGAGTATAATACAGGATGTTGTTCTCTTAGTTGTTATTTCCAGCATTGGGAACATCGCACTGTTCTCTTAATTCACAACAACAAGAGAAATGTAGATAATTTTATAATACTAGATGGTGGCTCGATTCTAACGCATCGGGTATTCTAGAATATGTATGTAGTTTATTTATGAAGATTTTAGAATAATACATTGAATACACAGGATTCGGCCGGCCTCGACCAATTAGCAAAGCGTGGTTAAAATCCCGCGCCAATTTGCGGCCGGACTGCGCTTGCCGCTGATTGTTCGCGGCCGGCCACGTAGTATATAGCACAGCCACATAGTATATAACAGCCCACATAGTATATTGCACAGCCACGTAGTGTATTGCACAGCCCACTGTTATGACCTGGTGGTTAGGAGCACCCGGAATGACCTGATAATTAAACCTCATACAGGACGAGCTCTGGGATGTGGGAGCTCTGCTGACCGCAAGCCCTAATTCTATCACACACACTAGAAATAGCCGTGGAGTGCTCCTGAACAGACCTAGGCGCCTCGTCACAGCCTAAGAACTATCTAGCCCCAGAGATAGAAAATAAAGCCTACCTTGCCTCAGAGAAATTCCCCAAAGGTAAAGGAAGCCCCCCACATATATTGACTGTGAGTAAAGATGAAAGTCACAAACGCAGAAATGAAACAGGTTTCAGCAAAGGGAGGCCAGACTTACTAAATAGACAGAGGATAGGAAAGGTCACTTTGCGATCAGCACAAAACCTACAAAAGACCACGCAGAGTGTGCAAAAAAGACCTCCGCACCGACTCACGGTGCGGAGGGGCCACTCTGCATCCCAGAGCTTCCAGCTAGCAAGACAAAATCATGAAAACCAGCTGGACAAGAAAACAGAGAACAAAATAAGACTATAAGGAACTTAGCTTCTGCAGGAGAAGGCAGGTCACCAGAGAGATCCAGGAGCGAACTGAACGAATGCAAAAACATTGACAGCTGGCATGGAGTAACGATCTGAGAGGAGTTAAATAGAGCAGCCAACCAAAGGATAAACCACGTCACCTGTGTAAGGAACCTCAGAAGCAGCAGCTTCACTCATAGCCACCAGAGGGAGCCCATAGACAGAACTCGCCGAAGTACCATTCACGACCACAGGAGGGAGTTCGACAACAGAATTCACAACAGCCCACGTAGTATATTGCACAGCCCACGTAGTATATTGCACAGCCCACGTAGTATATTGCACAGCCCACGCAGTATATTGCACAGCCTATTGCACAGCCCACATAGTATATTGCACAGCCCACGTAGTATATTGCACAGCCCAAGTAGTATATTGCACAGCCCACACAGTATATTGCACAGCCTATTGCACAGCCCACATAGTATATTGCACAGCCCATGTAGTATATTGCACAGCCCACGTAGTATATTGCACAGCCCACGTAGTATATTGCACAGCCCTCGTAGTATATTGCACAGCCCACACAGTATATTGCACAGCCCACGTAGTATATTGCACAGCCCACGTAGTATATTGCCCAGCCCACGTAGTATATTGCACAGCCCATGTAGTATATTGCACAGCCCACGTAGTATATTGCACAGCCCACGAAGTATATTGCACAGCCCACGTAGTATATTGCACAGCCCACGCATTATATTGCACAGCCCGCGCAGTATATTGCACAGCCTATTGCACAGCCCACGTAGTATATTGCACAGCCCACGTAATATATTGCCCAGCACACGTAGTATATTGCCCAGCCCATGTAATATATTGCATCATGGCGAAGCGGTTACCGACGCTCCTCGTGCGTCCGGTCTCAAGAGTGCATTGCGGCCTCGCGAGATGATGATATAGCGGTCTCGCGAGACCACTACGTCATCATCTCGCGAGATCGCAATGCATGGAGCGGTCACCGGAACGTCGCGAGGAGCGGGAAAGGCCTGTTCTGGATCCGAGGGGCCGACGGACGGTGAGTATATAACGATTTTTTATTTTTTTAATTATTTTTAACATTAGATCTTTTTACTATTGATGCTGCATAGGTAGCTTCAATAGTGAAAAGTTGGTCTCACAGGGTTAATAGCAGCATTGCATTAACGGAGTTCGTAACACCATGGCATAACGTGGTCCGTTAGCGCTGCCATTAACCCTGTGTGAGCGCTGACTGGAGGGGATTATGGAGCGGGCACTGACTGCAGGGAGGAAGGAGCGGCCATTTTGCCACCGGACTGCCCGTCGCTGATTGGTCGTGGCTGTTTTGCCGCGACCAATCAGCGACTTGAATTTCCATGACAGACAGAGGCCACGACCAATGAATATCCGTGACAGACAGAAAGACGGAAGTGACCCTTAGACAATTATATAGTAGATTTACCGAAAATAACAAAGAATGAACATTGTCCGTTCTAATAAACAGCCACGTCTGCATTTATCTCTTGTATTATTTTTTATGAGGATTGATCATTCCTGCGAATCACTGACCTGATATTTTGTTGTTCCCCACAGTTTTTTAGAGCTGCATCACATCTATGTTGCATGGAGACACCAACTTCTGGCCCCGTCACGTGTTTCCAGCCCAGGATGCTTGGACGACATCCCACACTTTTCTGGCATTTGTCTCAGAAATGGCATTCTTGACATCACCCCACAAATGTTCTATCGGATTAAGGTCCGTGGATTGGGTCAGTTATTCCATAACCTCAATTTTTTGGAGTGGAGCCAAGATTTTGCTCATTTTTTGGTGTCTTTAAGGTCGTTGTCTTGGTGAAATCCCCATTTCACTGGCATATTCTCTTCAGTGTAAGGCAACATGACCTCTTCAAGTATTTTATTATATGCAAACTGGTCCATGATCCCTGATATGCGGTAAACAGGTCCGGCACCATAGTAAGAGAAACCTGCCCATATCATGATGCTTCCACCATGCTTTACTGTCTGCAGGGTGTACTGTGGCTTGAATGCAGACTTTTGGGGTCGTCTTATGAACTGTCTGCGGCCCTTGGATCCAAAAAGAACAATTTTACTTTCATCAGTCCACAGAATGTTTCTCCATTTCTCTTTAGGCCAGTTGATGTGTTCTATGGTATATTGTATCCACTTCAGTACATGTCGTTATTTAACAGTGGGACTTTGCAGGGACTTCTTGGTAAGAGATTAGCGTCACACAGGCGTCTTCTGTCTCAGTCCTCACCGGTAACGTGAGACTGTCTGTGGTCATCCTGGAGCCGATCATTGGCTGAGCCTTTGTCATTCTGGCCATTCTTCCATCCATTCTAATGGTCGTCTTCTGGTTTCTTCCAGGTCTCTCTGGTTTGGGTTTCCATTATATATCATTGGAGATCATTCTAGCTGATCCGACGATCATTGTCTACACTTCTGTATAAGTTTTACCCTCTCCAATGAACTTTATAATCACCATGTTCTTCTGAACAATGTCTTCAACGACCCGTATTTCTCAGGCTTTCAAGGAGAACTGTATGGACAACATGTCCTGGCTTCACCCTTAGATAAGGGCCACCGGATTCACACCTGTCTCCTCACAGAATGATTGACCTCACTGATTGATCTCCACGCTGCTATTATTTCAACACTTTCCCCTTCCAATTAATTATTATAATACACAGACGCAGAAACTTGCAGCTCATGAATGCGGAGTCTGGAGGATTTCTAAGGATCTACTTGTAAATTGTGAGACATGTGGTGATAGAATTTGTACCAAAACCAGGGATTAATCTGGTCAGCCATATTGGACGGGTGGTATTGTATGTACACAGTGAACTCATCATCTTTCTCCTTATTCAGCTCCTTTGCTAGCGTTATCTATCACAGTTAATGATTTCATAGCTTCCCGTCTCACACATCTGCTGCTTCCCTTACATCTCTGACCTAACTCATATTCATGTTTATTCTACTTCCTCATTCTTTATGTAAAATGCACCTAATAAATAATAATAATAATAATACTCTGTCTTATATTACTATTGTTTCTCAGATCACTGTTTCTGTTGTGGAAGGTGAACAGCCCAAGTTTTTTGTGATGTTTCCAGTATACACCAGGTGTTCCCGGTACACACCGGGTCTTGTGATATGATCCCGTTACACACCGGATCTGGTGGAGTGTTCACTGTAGGAAAACAGAGGCGAGTGTTCCAGCTTCCTTAAAGCAACTTCTTTAATTTTCAACGATTAAAACATGTTGATAGACAGTATCGCCAAAGGATGTATATGCACAAAACGAACACTGACAGTCCAACGACTCATTTCGATCCTGTAGCGGATCTTTGTCACAACAAGGATATTTTATACATATGACCGACCAATCAAAATGAATTTGACACATCATGTGATTTCACTCTTCGTTGTCCTTAGAATCTCTCTTGTGCAGGCTGATACATTGCACCAAAAGGGCTGTGTACAGACCAAAATCCTCTCTATTATGGTGTTCAATTAAATGTTTAGCGGCCATAGATATATTGCGAGTGGCATTATTTAGATTCATTATGTCCCTAATGTGTTCTGGGAAGCGAGTTTTCAGCTTTCTAGTCGTACATCCCCCATATGCTAGATGGCACAATGTTCACTCTATTTTATATACTACATTCATTGAGTTACAGTTAATGAATTGATTTATATTGTGAGAATGTTTCATTTTTTGGGCGTATTTACATGTTTTACAGTTCTTTGTACCACATTTAAAAAAATAAACCCTTAAGATTTAGCCAATTCTGTACAGTTGGTTTTGATGATCAAAATCCCGGTGAAACTCCATTACCAATAGTGGGAGCTCTTTTTGCTACTATATTGACTCCGGGTTCCATAATTTTAGCTAGAGTTTCATCTTCATATAATATTTTTAAACAATTATATATTAATTTTTTAATGTCATTGAATTGAGGACTAAACCGCAAGCACACGTATGGTTTATTATTTTTTTGATTTATTAGCTGTATTATCAGGCTCGATTAAACCATCTCAAATTTTTAGCTCTATTTAGCATCCATTTTGGATACCTGCGGTTTTTTCAATCTCTCGTGCAGGTTGTCAAACTTTAAATTCATACCAGCTGTATTAGAGCAGTTTCTTTTCATTCTTATGTGTTCCCCTACTGGAATAGATTTTAGTGTGTGCTTTGAGCATGCAGTATTGTATTACCTTTTAGGAGTTTATGGTGAGTTCTACTCTGAATAGGCTCCCTGACATTATCATAAAGCTCCAAGTCCAGAAATGAAATTGACTCATAATTAAATGTATGCGTAAATTGTATATGATGGTTATTACAATTAATATAATCTGCAAATTTTGGTAATACAGAATTTTTTTCTCCCAATAAGCCATTGTATTGTTTCCTAAGGATGGTGAATATTTTTCTCCCATTGGGACTCCTGTTTTTTTGCAAATAAATATCATCATCAAATGAAAAGACATTATGTTTCAGCAGAAAAAAAAACACTTCTAATAAAAAATTGATCAAATTGTCAGAGTATTGGGTATGATTTTCCAGAAGGTCTTGTGGGGTGTTTCTGGCATACAGCAGGTCTTGTGGGGTGTTCCCCGTATACGTCAGGTCTTGTGGGATGTTCTTGGTATACGGCAGGTCTTGTGGGGTGTTCCCCGTATACGACAGGTCTTGTGGGGTGTTCCCGGTATATATCAGGTCTTGTGGGGTGTTCCCGGTGTGTGGCAGGTCTTGTTGGGTGTTCCCCATATATGACAGGTCTTGTGGGGTGTTGTCGGTATACGGCAGGTCTTGTGTGGTGTTCCCGGTGTACGGCAGGTCTTGTGGGGTGTTCCTGTGTGCGGCAGGTCTTGTGGGGTGTTCCTGGTGTGCGGCAGGTCTTGTGGAGTGTTTCCGGTATACGGCAGGTCTTGTGGGGTGTTCACGGTATACGGCAGGTCTTGCGGGGTGTTCCAGGTGTGCGGCAGGTCTTGTGGGGTGTTCCTGGTGTGCGGCAGGTCTTGTGGAGTGTTTCCGGTATACGGCAGGTCTTGTGGGGTGTTCACGGTATACGGCAGGTCTTGCGGGGTGTTCCAGGTGTGCGGCAGGTCTTGTGGGGTGTTCTCGGTGTGCGGCAGGCCTTGTGGGGTGTTCCCGGTGTGCGTCAGGTCTTGTGTTGTGTTCTCGGTATACGGCAGGTCTTGTGGGGTGTTCCCGGTATACAGCAGGTCTTGTGGGGTGTTCCCGGTATATAGCAGATCTCGTGGGGTGTTCCCAGTATATGGCAGGTCTTGTGGGGTGTTCCCAGTATATGGCAGATCTCGTGGGGTGTTCCCAGTATATGGCAGATCTCGTGGGGTGTTCCCAGTATATGGCAGATCTCGTGGGGTGTTCTCATTATTTGGAAGTGCTTACTGAAATTATTTCCTAGCTATAAGAAAACAGTGTCAGCACATGATGAGCATCGCAGCTCGCTCTACATGTGCCTGTGTAACCACAGACCTGTCGGAGTACCCATGACCTGTGTCCTGGCCCAAAACTTCTAGAATGCAAGTAAGCAGCAGAAGTAAAACCTAGAGAAATGGAAGAAGATGGTCTGGACTCATGGATCAAGTTTTCTTACACCATGTGGAAGATATGGCTCTTGGAGGCACTAATGGAAGAAAAATAAATAGTGTGATGGGACAATATTCTGCTGACATCATGTGGATGTGATATGTATCTAAGTGTCCTCCTTCATTGCAATGGGCTTTCCCTGATGGCGGTGGATCTTGGTGATGGAGAATGGTTGGTCTGGAATGGATTAAGGAATAAATTCTAGATGATGATGACTTGTTATCAACCTCTCCAGATCTCAATGTGTTGTCATGGAAAGAGAAGCCTGATCCATGGAGGCTTCACCTGCACCGATCAACACACAGGACATAAAGGATCTGCTAATAATGTTCTGATGCCAGACCTACAGACATCTGATGGGCTCCAGGCTATGATGAGACACAGCTGTTTTAGGAAAGTGGTTTTAATGCTTAGGTTGGTCAAAAAAAGTT
This sequence comes from Ranitomeya imitator, assembly GCF_032444005.1. Classification (NCBI taxonomy): domain Eukaryota; kingdom Metazoa; phylum Chordata; class Amphibia; order Anura; family Dendrobatidae; genus Ranitomeya; species Ranitomeya imitator. The sequence continues at coordinate 685,883,347 of NC_091286.1, forward strand.
TTAAGAAGTTACTAAACAACTGTCTGATTTATTGAATGCAACATGAAGATCTTGATGAAGTCTACAGGTCGGTACCTTTTATAGGATGCTGGGAAATGTCGGCTGTCCATGAGGAGTAAACTTGTCATCAGTCCCGAAGGTGTTAAGGACTTCAGTGTCTCATAAACGCACAAGAGGACCACTCCATAAATGTGTATTTATGACTCTAATCATCTGCTCCCCAGATATTATGACCTAAAGATCCATATTTAATATGCAGGATAATAGACACAGAGAGATATAAATCCTAATGTTCATTGATCCTACAGTTTTCCATCACAGAAATCTCGCAATGCAAAAATACACCGGAATGATGATTTATCTACAGTAACAAAGGAGGAAGCTGAACTCGCAAATAATACTGCAAAAACACAAAATTGGTGAGGGAAGGAGAGATTTATAAAAACTTGTGCAAGAAAAATGTGGTAAATGCCATGAGAATAGTATTCTTCATTCTGCTCAATGGTCTCTTCAGACCTGATATCATAATTAGTGATGAGTAGGGTTGAGCGACTTTTATTTTTATAGGGTCGAGTCGGGTTTCACGAAACATGACTTTGAAGTCGGGTCGAGTGAAATTGGCCGATCCTATAGAAAAGTCGGGGTCGGGGTCGGCCGAAACACGAAACCCAATGCAGTGCAATGGGATACTAATGGTTCCCAGGGTCTGAAGGAGAGGAAACTCTCCTTCAGGCCCTGGGATCCATATTAATGTGTAAAATAAAGCATAAAAATAAAAAATAGGGATATACTCACCCTCGGACGCACCCTGGTTCTAGTCGGCAGCCTTCCTTCCTAAGAATGAGCAAGTGAAGGACCTTAGATGACGTCGCGGCTTGTGATTGGTCGCGTGACCGCTCATGTGACCGCTCACGCGACCAATCACAAGCCGCGACGTCACCGCAGGTCCTTCACTCGCTCATTCTTAGGAGGGGAGACTGCCGGTTAGAACCAGGGCGCGTCCGAGGGTGAGTATATCAATATTTTTTATTTTTATTCTTTATTTTACACATAAATATGGATCCCGATACTGATTCCCGATATCGCAAAAATATCGGAACTCGGTATCGGAATTCCGATACCCGATAAGAAGATCGCCGACTTCATGGCCGACCCCACACAGGGATCGGGTCGGGTTTCATGAAACCCGATTTTGCCAAAAGTCGGCGACTTCTGAAAATGACCGATCCGTTTCGCTCAACCCTAGTGATGAGCAAATTTATTTGGAAAATAATCGCCAGACAAATTTGGCACGATTATGGCACATTCAGATTCGTGATCGGAAACACGAGCAAAATAAAATTGGGAAAAATCGGTAACATTCGGTAAAAAGTGAGAGAAAATATTTGTGCTGCCAAAAAAATTTTTTTCAGCACTTTAGCAATGATAATGGTTGTGTATCATGAGCGTTTGGCACGTGGCTAACTTTATGTGTTCACATTGCGGCTAGCCAATCAGGGCGCAGGAAACACCCACAATGGCCTTTTTTGGGAGGCCATTACTGAGGTCCACAGACAAAGCCAGCAGGGTACATGTCCTACAAGTGTGTTGTGCACTGCTTCTATTGTGCTCCATGCACGAGTATAGAAGTCTAAATCTTATTTTTTCGCTAGGTAAATGTGAAACAGCCTGCTGTATCTCACCTTGTCATTTAGTGCTGTGGTGACATAGTTCTGTGATTTGAGCTGTTGTACATGAAGAAATAATTTTTTGGGGTAGTTGCTACCGTGATTCACCATGCCTTATCTCACCTTGTTATTTAGTGGTGGTGAAATTTCACAGTGTGCATAGCCCATGCACATTAAAAAAATATATTAAGATTTTCTGTTGCTAAATGTGATATATGCTGCCGTATCCCACATCGTAATTTTGTGGCGGTGATATGAACCTGTCTGCAAACCTAATGCACATTAAAAAAATTCAAATTTTTTTATGTTGTAAAATGTGACATAACCCACCATAGCCCATGTTATAATTTTGTTGGATTGAAATTAAGCTGTCTGCAGACCTAATGCACATTAAAAAATATATATATTTTTTTTTTCTGTTGCTAAACGTGATACAGCCTGCCATATCCCACGTTGTAATTTTGTGGCGGTGAAATTGTTGTGTGTGCAGAGCTGTTGCATATTGAAAAAAACATTTTGGGGGATTTTACAAATGTGATACAGCAGGCTAAATCCAAATTTGAAATTGTTTGGAGCATATCTTCTAGATTATACAGGCGTCACCCACACTAAAAAAAAAATTATTCTGTTACTACGATCATACAGTTGGGGACATTTCACTTTAAAATTGTTAGTAGCTTCTAGTCTGTTATAGAGGCCTTATCCACAGGCCCCCCAAAATTATTGTATTACTAATGTCATACAGTAGGGGACATCTCACTTTCAAATTGTTTGTAGCATCTAGTCTGTTATAGAGGCCTATTCCACAGGCACCAATAAAATTCTACTGTTACTAATGTCGTACAGTAGAGGTACATCTCACTTTCAAATTCTTTGTAGCATCTAGTCTGTTATAAAGGCCTCATCCACAGCCCCACCAAATTCTTCTATGACTAACATCATACAGTAGGGGACCTCTCACTTTCAAATTGTTTGCATTATCTAGTCTGTTGCCTCATCCACAGGCCCCCCAAAAATTCTTCTGCTACTAATGTCATACAGTAGGGGAGATCTAATTTTAAAATTGTTTCAAGTATATTTTCTTTGCCATACAGGCCTCATCCACACTCAAACAATACTTTCTTCTGTGACTAATGCAATTCACCATGCCATATTTTACTTTGGAATTTACTGAAGCTGAAATACAGCTGTTTGCAGAGGTGGTGCAGAGTTTAAAATCTAATTTTTTTGTTGCTAATACTGTGCTCCTATCACACTATCTGAGCAACATGACTGGGAAAAAGCAAGGTCGTGGTGAAAGGCGGATTAGGCTTGGTGTACAAGGTGTATGTGGGGTAGGTGGTGATGTTTGTGAAACCAACAAAATCACGTCCTATGCAAAGACAACTTCTGTTACTGGACAGGCTACTCCACTACCTTTCCTTGGCAGACGCACAGCGGTACGCCTTGTTGATAAGACCGAGAAAGAGTATGTGCTCGAGTGGATGGTAAGCGCAGCTTCAAGTGGCCTCTTTTCCTCCACCTCAACATCACACCCAGTACAGTCCAAAGAGGTGGCACCCAAATTACCCTTGCTTTCCCCCATGTCCCAACTCTGCAACCGTACAACTGACTGTAGGGAACCACAAATGGGTGAGTCTGAAGAGCTGTTTACACATTCTATGCCATGGTCATCAGCAGTATACTCAAAAGCTTCACGAGTCAAGAGGAGGAAGTCTGCACCGATGCCCCCAATTTTTTTCGCTTGGATCAGATGCAGGACGAAGTAGGGTCTGAGCAGCATCCTGACCCTCGTCACCAGACGTTAACCCCCGGGGGAGGTGATCCTGATGAGACTCAGATATCTGAGGTTCATGCGGACTGTACAGGAAGAGGAAGAGGGCAACTCCAAGGGTGAGGAATGTGATAACACAGAAGATGATGAGGATGAGGTGGTATATCCCGGTTGGCGTAAACACAGGAACACAGTTGAGTAGGAGGAAGAGGAGGAGGTTATGTTGCACCACACGTCGCAGACACGTACTGATGCAGCCACGATGAGCAATGTACCAACAGTGTCCGCAGGTCTGCAGCTCACATGGGGTGGCAAAGGTTGCCTAGCCTGGGCCTTTTCGACACTGCAAAGGATGAGCCAACTCACATAATCTGCCAACTTTGCAAAAAAAAAACTGAGTCGAGGTAAAAAGTGCAATAATTTGTTTACTACATGTATGAACCTTCACATGCGCAATCAACATGCTTTACTGTGGGAATTCCACTGCACTAAAATGCGGAGCAGCAGACCTCAACAACCATCAGCGGCCCCATCAGTCGCATCTGCTGTTTCTTCCTCTTCCTCTGTCCCTGGGCCAACTTATGAGACACAGGTCTTTGACTGCAGAATCTCGGGTTCTTTACCCTCTCCAGTCACGTTGACTGAGAGCCCACCGTCAGCTGTAACGGAAGCGGACATGCCTGCTGTTTTTGACCGATCTGAGAGAGCAAGCACACCACATTTATCAATCCACCAAAACATCTCCGCCTGCACTTCACTCACAGTAGAGCAGTTTGGTTAAACCTACTCCGCCCTCTCTCAGAACTGCAGCCAGCACACGTTACCACAGTTGTGGTCATGAAAAAGATTGTTTCCTCCTACACATGACAAAGCTAAGAGGTTGAACTCCACCATCTCCAATCTGTTGGCCACAAAAATGCTGCCTTTCTGCCTAGTAGATTCAGATGGTTTCCGAAAGCTGTTGGTCTTCGGAGTCCCGCAGTACCAGTTGCCCAGGCACAATTACTTTTCTAAGAAAGCTGTGCCTGCGCTACACGCAGACAACATCGCAGACAACATCACCCATTTCTTGACTAAATCTATGTCTGCCAGGGTGCATATCACCACAGACACTTGGACAAGTAAGCATGGCCAAGGGTGTTACATCTCGCTGTCAGGGCACTGGGTGACTCTGGTGGTTGTGGGGACAGGCGCTGCTCCACAACTCTTGGAATCCTCAAGGCTTGCAGGACAAACCTCTATATTTAACACTTTTTCCACTGCTTGTGCCTCCTCCTCTAGGGCCTCCAACTGTGCCCTCAACCTTAATGAGGCATGTGTTCCAACAATGCAGAGTGTATTTCCACCACCTCCATACTGTGCAGCGAGGGCTCATCGCAATCAGGCACTGTTGAAATGTATATGCCTTAGAGATTGCAGTCATACAGCTGAAGAGTTGTGGACAGCTCTCCAGGCCGACTTTGAGCAATGGTTGTCTCAGCTTAACCTGCATCCATGGAAGGCTGTGTGCGATAGTGGTGCAAACCTCCTGGCGGCCCTAGGGTGAGGCAAGCTCACACATGTGCCTTGCATGGCTCACGTCCTCGACCTGTGGTACAGCATTTTCTCTGCCACTATCCTGTTCTGGGTGAGCTGCTGCAGAAGGCTAAGAAGCTGTGTGCTCACTCCACCATTCGCACCCCTCAGATCATCGACTTGTATCAGTACAGAGGTCTTTGTCCATGCCAGTTAACAGGTTGATTTGCGATGTGCCGACACAGTGGAATTCCACTCTGCACATGTTGCAGGGACTGTGGCAGCAGCAAAGAGTCGTAGTATATGATGTCTTATAGCCCAGGCCAATGCAGTATGGATGTGGCGCATATCATGTTTATGGAGTGGGCACAGATTAAGGACCTCTGCACCCTTCTGCACAGTATTGAAATTTGCACGCCATCATCAACATCACTATTCCAATCATCTATATGCTGGATCAGACTTTGAATAGCCTGCGTGAGGAAGTAGTGGTCCCAGAGGAAGAGGAGGAAGCAGAGGAGGATGTGGAAGGCATAACAATGTCTCAAAGTTGCAGATTGTTGTCACACAGGTGGATGCCAAAGGAGGGTGGATTACTGCAATCGAGGGGGGCTTGTGATAACAGACAAACTGTTAGTGAAGGTGCAAGATCTGAGGAACAAATGGAAGATGAAGAGGTGATGGGTGAGCAACTGTTAGGAGATGTTATTAATTCATGTTATTCATGGTTGGCGGGAGAGGGCGAAGGAAACAAGCATCAGTGTTACCCAGCCACTAAGACAGCATTGGCCTGGACCTCATGGTAGAGCCATGAGTGCCTTCTTGCTGCACTATCTGCAACATGATCCCCGTATAGTTATGATTAGGAATACTGCTGACTACTGGGTGGCCGCTCTGTTAGATACACGTTATAAAACCAAATTTTGCCAGATGCTTCCCACCCTGGATAGGGACCCGCGAATGCATATCGAAACAAGCTTTTATACAACCTTAAAGGGAACCTGTCACCCCGTTTTTTGAGATTGAGCTATGAATACTGTTAAATAGGGCCTGCGCTGTGTGTTCCTATAGTGTATGTAGTGTACCCCGATTCCCCATGTATGCTGAGAAATAACTTACCAAAGTCGCCGTTTTCGCCTGTCAATCAGGCTGGTCAGGTCGGGAGGGCGTGGTGACATCGCTGGTTCTTCCTCAGCTTTACGTTGGTGGCGTAGTGGCGTAGTGGTGAACAAGCAGCGCGCGATCTGCGCTGTCATCCCTTTCGTCGGTGGGGGCGGCCATCTTCCTGGGGCCGCGCGTGCGCAGATCGAGTGCTCTGCTGCACGGGGCTTCAGGAAAATGGCCGCGGGATGCCGCGCGTGCGCATTAGAGATCGCGGCGGCCATTTTCCCAAAGCCGAGATGCAAACTCGGCTTTGGGAAAATGGCCGCCGCGATCTCTAATGCGCACGCGCGGCATCCCGCAGCCATTTTCCTGAAGCCCCGTGCAGCAGAGCACTCGATCTGCGCACGCGCGGCCCCAGGAAGATGGCCGCCCCCACCGACGAAAGGGATGACAGCGCAGATCGCGCGCTGCTTGTTACACTACATACACTATAGGAACACACAGCGCAGGCCCTATTTAACAGTATTTATAGCTCAATCTCAAAAAACGGGGTGACAGGTTCCCTTTAATAGAGGTTTTCCCCAAGACAGCAGTGAAGCCCGCACTGCTCATCGCAGCTCTAGACTTCCAACCAGTCACAGGGTCCTTCTCTGGTATCAAACAATCAACAGAGCAAGAGAAGAGTGAACAATCTCAAGACCTTTATTTAGGCAAAAATACGAAAGGTCCATATACAATCCACCACACAATGGATAAGATAGTCCAGAAGCCAAATGCAGTTCATTAAGAGGATAAAGGCCCTTTGAGAAGAGAGTCCAACAATCCAGCAGACAGAGGATAACAGTCCATATACGCTTCTTTCTCTCTGAAGTGCTGTGTTCACATCATAGTTCCACACAAGATCTGAGATTGTGTCCCACCTCACTGATCTTTTAAAAGTCCCCCTTCTCATTCACAGGTCAGGGGGGGAAGGTTGCAGGGGCTCATTGTTTCAACAAGCTAGGTCAATATGTCATTAGCATATTAGCAAACAATACAGCACTGTGGTGGCATTTAGATCAGATGGCAGCAACAGCCATTCATCAATCAGCAAATAACTCTGTCACGATCAGCTACAGCCGCTGATTCGGCCCAGCCCATAGACGCCCCCAAAGCCAACCGATCTCAGAAGGCGAGGGGAGCGCGTCCCCCGGGGTCGCAATACGGACCCTTTATACCGCAGAGGGGGAACTGGGCCTACCCGAACTAGGGGAGGACAGAGACCGGGGTTCTGTGGCAGCTGAGCATAGGACTTGTATGACTTTATTACACCACACAACTTCAGGTATAGAGAAAGTAAAGTCTACTAAAGTAAAGCCACACAGTACATAAACAAAACATGACGATGTCAGGCTCCCGATTCCACACCTCCTGAAGGACCAGTGGGGCAGTGGACTCCAAAGCACTAACGGATCACCGAGGCACACATAGGCGGGACATCAGAACACCGGCAGGACATCAGGGTACACGAGGACATCAGGACGCAGGCAAGACATCAGGATACAAACAGGACATCTGGACATCTGGACACAGGAAGGACATCAGGACACAGGCAGGGCATCAGGACACAGGAATACCGGATAGACATCTGGGACACTGGCGTGGCAGCTCAGGTCATCAGTTACATCAGGACATCGGACACAGGAAGGGCACAAGGTCATCAGGACGCAGGTAAGATATCAGGACACACGTGGACGTCAGGACATCAGGGTCCATGAGGTCATCAGGTTCCAGACTGCGGTCGTCAGGCTCTGGGCATTGGACCTAGGAAGGAACTCAAGCGTGATGGTGCAAGCACCGCCGTACTGGATGTGGGCCAGATGTGGTTAACACCGCATGGTAGTCAGAGCACAGACTAGTAGATGCTCAGCAGAAAGGGTTGCTAAGGTAGTGTCACCCTCTATTTCTCTCCTAAACTCCTCTCTATCCCAAGACTCTCCCAATGTAGTAGCAGCGAACGTATTGCTTACCAACTCTGATGCGGTTTGTGGTGGTTGTTCCCCGTTGAGGTCTGGATGACATAGTGCTTGAAGGGCCTGTAGTCGGGTGACTGCTCCCACAAATTGGCACTGTAACTCCCCAATGTCATTCCCAAGGAGGATATCTGCAGGAAGTCCTCCCATAACTCCAGTCCAACACAGTTTTTCTCCACAACCATAATCCAAATGCATAGAAGCTCGCTGTATATATTTGCGGGCACCCCCCGCCAAGACAATGGGAATTCCCGGAGCCTGGTAAATTGCCTCGGGTCGAACCACCCGGGGGTCAGCGATAGTCAGGATTGTCCCCGTGTCCTTAAATCCTGACACTTTGTATCCATCAATTAAGACGTCCTGCAGGTGGCGTTGCCATTGCTCTGGGTAGCTAATGGACAAAAGCCGGAGTCCGTACATTCCAGGAGGGGTATCTATGGTGCCGTGGTCGGTAGCCCACTCTGGTGGGGGTGTGGTAGCTCTTTCTCAGGTGGCATGAAGTGTACAGGATGCACTACATGAGGTGGGGCTGCGTGGGACTCCCTCCGAATCCTTGAGGGACAGCCAGACTGCAAATGTCCCACACCCATAACATCTCCTCTCTGTGATACCCCCAGGTTGTGGTCAGAACTGTTGGGGCCCAGGATTGTGAGGTGTGATTGTCATCAGCTTGCGACTAGGAGGAAGGCCAGATATATTCGTATAGGGACGGGGAGCGGGAGCAGTGTTGTGAATTCTGTGGCAGGGCTCCCTCCTGTGGTCACAAGTGGTACTTCGGCTGATTCTCTCTGTGAGCTTCCGTTGGTGGAGGGAAGTGGTACTGCGGCTTCTGAGTTTCCTCCCTCAGGTGATGTGGTGAGGTCGTTAGGTGCTGCTCTACTTAACTCCACCTAGTGCTTTGATCCTGGCTTCCTGTCAATGTTCCAGTATTGGACTTATTTTCCTCCTGGATCGTTCCTGTGGCCTGCTGCTCTGCATAGCTAAGTTTTTCTTTGCTATTTTGTTTGCTTTTCTTCTGTCCAGCTTATCTATTTGTTTGCTGGGAGCTCTGGGACGCAGAGGGTGTACCTCCGTGCCATTAGTTCGGTACGGAGGATCTTTTTGCCCCCTTTGCGTGGTTTTTAGGGTTTTGTGTTGACCGCAAAGTTATCTTTCCTATCCTCGCTCTGTTCAGAAAGTCGGGCCTCACTTTGCTAAATCTATTTCATCTCTACGTTTGTCTTTTCATCTTAACTCACAGTCATTATATGTGGGGGGCTGCCTTTTCCTTTGGGGTATTTCTCTGAGGCAAGGTAGGCTTATTTTCTATCTTCAGGCTAGCTAGTTTCTCAGGCTGTGCCGAGTTGCATAGGTAGCGTTAGGCGCAATCCACGGCTGCCTCTAGTGTTGTTGGAGAGGATTAGGGATTGCGGTCAACAGAGTTCCCACGTCTCAGAGCTCGTTCTATGTTTTTGGATTATTGTCAGATCACTGTGTGTGCTCTGACCTCTATGTTCACTGTGGTACTGAATTGCCTAATCATAACAGTACAGAAAGCCAAAAGTACTAATGATTCTCAATAGAGGGAAAAAAGAAGTTCTGAGACCATTTTTTTTTCTCTGCACTGTGTTTTGCCTTTTTTTTCCCCTAGACATTTGGGTGGTTCAGGACACAGGTGTAGCAATGGACATTAGAAGTCTGTCTTCATGTGTGGATCAGCTCTCGGCAAGAGTACAAAAGATTCAAGACACTATTGATCAGAAATCTATGTTAGAACCAAGAATTCCTATTCCTGATTTGTTTTTTGGTGATAGAACTAAGTTTCTGAGTTTCAAAAATAATTGTAAACTATTTCTGGCCTTGAAACCTCGCTCCTCTGGTGATCCAGTTCAACAGGTTTTGATCATTATTTCTTTTTTGCGTGGCGACCCTCAGGACTGGGCATTTTCTCTTGCGCCAGGAGATCCTGCATTAAGTAATATCGATGCGTTTTTCCTGGCGCTCAGATTGCTGTACGATGAACCTAATTCAGTGGATCAGGCAGAAAAAAAATTTGCTGGCTCTTTGTCAGGGTCAGGATGAGATAGAGTTATATTGTCAGAAATTTAGAAAGTGGTCCGTGCTCACTCTATGGAATGAATCTGCGCTGGCAGCTATGTTCAGAAAGGGTCTCTCTGAAGCCCTTAAGGATGTCATGGTGGGATTTCCTATGCCCAGGGCCGGCTCCAGGTTTTCGAGGGCCCCGGGCGAAAGAGTCTCAGTGGGCCCCCCCTTTAACACATACCCCGATTTATGATGCACAGATACGGCAGAGAAATGTATAGTACAATGCCAGATTTCACTTCTTACATGAGTGACAGCTATTGTAGATTCTGCAGTGTATATATACAGGAGGAAAGGTGCTGTGCAGTGTATATATACAGGAGAGGTGCTTTTCTGTTTTGAGTTTTTCTATGAAACAAAGACTTTTCTACATAAACAACATTGTTTGGTTTTGCGGCCCTAACAGATCTGTGCTACAAAGTAACAGGCGGCTCGGGCATTAATGAGGGACCTGATGCTGAATCCTTTCCACAAACCCTAATGACCCAATTAGTGCCCCGTCATTAGAAGCTCATTAAACGCCTCCCTGTCCCGAGCAGTCATGTACAGTATGGGGGGATCCTGCAGCCCACCCCCTGACTGCTCCATACCATACACTGCCCTCTGTCGCGCTCACTATTATCCTGTGCATTTCTCTGTCACCGTTACCCCATGTTACACTTGTCACCCCCCACTACAGAGTAGCAGGGCAGCCAATGTCACCCCCTCCCGGACCCTAATGGCAGCAGGAAATGTCTGCTCCTCTATTGGGTTGGAACCTGATTTAATCAAGGAATAATGTGGATTTGTTGCCGGTGGCCGCAGGGGAAGGGTTAAGTGATGCCATGTCCTTGGTGGAAGCAGTGGCAGCTGCTGGGACCTGGACAGAGACAACCAATGTTGCTGTGACTGCACAGTGTGACCTGGAGGAGAGAAGCTGAGACTCCAGAGCAGAAATCACCCACATGCCAGCACTGGGCAGAGTCCCTCCAGTCACCAGCCTGGGGCCACGGGCAGGGCCGGCTCCAGGTTTTCGAGGGCCCCGGGCGAAAGAGTCTCAGTGGGCCCCCCCCCTTTAACACATACCCCGATTTATGATGCACAGATACGGCAGAGAAATGTATAGTACAATGCCAGATTTCACTTCTTACATGAGTGACAGCTATTGTAGATTCTGCAGTGTATATATACAGGAGGAAAGGTGCTGTGCAGTGTATATATACAGGAGAGGTGCTGTGCAGTGTATATATACAGGAGGAAAGGTGCTGTGCAGTGTATATATACAGGAGAGGTGCTTTTCTGTTTTGAGTTTTTCTAAGAAACAAAGACTTTTCTACATAAACAACATTGTTTGGTTTTGCGGCCCTAACAGATCTGTGCTACAAAGTAACAGGCGGCTCGGGCATTAATGAGGGACCTGATGCTGAATCCTTTCCACAAACCCTAATGACCCAATTAGTGCCCCGTCATTAGAAGCTCATTAAACGCCTCCCTGTCCCGAGCAGTCATGTACAGTATGGGGGGATCCTGCAGCCCACCCCCTGACTGCTCCATACCATACACTGCCCTCTGTCGCGCTCACTATTATCCTGTGCATTTCTCTGTCACCGTTACCCCATGTTACACTTGTCACCCCCCACTACAGAGTAGCAGGGCAGCCAATGTCACCCCCTCCCGGACCCTAATGGCAGCAGGAAATGTCTGCTCCTCTATTGGGTTGGAACCTGATTTAATCAAGGAATAATGTGGATTTGTTGCCGGTGGCCGCAGGGGAAGGGTTAAGTGATGCCATGTCCTTGGTGGAAGCAGTGGCAGCTGCTGGGACCTGGACAGAGACAACCAATGTTGCTGTGACTGCACAGTGTGACCTGGAGGAGAGAAGCTGAGACTCCAGAGCAGAAATCACCCACATGCCAGCACTGGGCAGAGTCCCTCCAGTCACCAGCCTGGGGCCACGGGCAGGGCCGGCTCCAGGTTTTCGAGGGCCCCGGGCGAAAGAGTCTCAGTGGGCCCCCCCCTTTAACACATACCCCGATTTATGATGCACAGATACGGCAGAGAAATGTATAGTACAATGCCAGATTTCACTTCTTACATGAGTGACAGCTATTGTAGATTCTGCAGTGTATATATACAGGAGGAAAGGTGCTGTGCAGTGTATATATACAGGAGAGGTGCTGTGCAGTGTATATATACAGGAGGAAAGGTGCTGTGCAGTGTATATATACAGGAGAGGTGCTTTTCTGTTTTGAGTTTTTCTAAGAAACAAAGACTTTTCTACATAAACAACATTGTTTGGTTTTGCGGCCCTAACAGATCTGTGCTACAAAGTAACAGGCGGCTCGGGCATTAATGAGGGACCTGATGCTGAATCCTTTCCACAAACCCTAATGACCCAATTAGTGCCCCGTCATTAGAAGCTCATTAAACGCCTCCCTGTCCCGAGCAGTCATGTACAGTATGGGGGGATCCTGCAGCCCACCCCCTGACTGCTCCATACCATACACTGCCCTCTGTCGCGCTCACTATTATCCTGTGCATTTCTCTGTCACCGTTACCCCATGTTACACTTGTCACCCCCCACTACAGAGTAGCAGGGCAGCCAATGTCACCCCCTCCCGGACCCTAATGGCAGCAGGAAATGTCTGCTCCTCTATTGGGTTGGAACCTGATTTAATCAAGGAATAATGTGGATTTGTTGCCGGTGGCCGCAGGGGAAGGGTTAAGTGATGCCATGTCCTTGGTGGAAGCAGTGGCAGCTGCTGGGACCTGGACAGAGACAACCAATGTTGCTGTGACTGCACAGTGTGACCTGGAGGAGAGAAGCTGAGACTCCAGAGCAGAAATCACCCACATGCCAGCACTGGGCAGAGTCCCTCCAGTCACCAGCCTGGGGCCACGGGCAGGGCCGGCTCCAGGTTTTCGAGGGCCCCGGGCGAAAGAGTCTCAGTGGGCCCCCCCCTTTAACACATACCCCGATTTATGATGCACAGATACGGCAGAGAAATGTATAGTACAATGCCAGATTTCACTTCTTACATGAGTGACAGCTATTGTAGATTCTGCAGTGTATATATACAGGAGGAAAGGTGCTGTGCAGTGTATATATACAGGAGAGGTGCTGTGCAGTGTATATATACAGGAGGAAAGGTGCTGTGCAGTGTATATATACAGGAGAGGTGCTTTTCTGTTTTGAGTTTTTCTAAGAAACAAAGACTTTTCTACATAAACAACATTGTTTGGTTTTGCGGCCCTAACAGATCTGTGCTACAAAGTAACAGGCGGCTCGGGCATTAATGAGGGACCTGATGCTGAATCCTTTCCACAAACCCTAATGACCCAATTAGTGCCCCGTCATTAGAAGCTCATTAAACGCCTCCCTGTCCCGAGCAGTCATGTACAGTATGGGGGGATCCTGCAGCCCACCCCCTGACTGCTCCATACCATACACTGCCCTCTGTCGCGCTCACTATTATCCTGTGCATTTCTCTGTCACCGTTACCCCATGTTACACTTGTCACCCCCCACTACAGAGTAGCAGGGCAGCCAATGTCACCCCCTCCCGGACCCTAATGGCAGCAGGAAATGTCTGCTCCTCTATTGGGTTGGAACCTGATTTAATCAAGGAATAATGTGGATTTGTTGCCGGTGGCCGCAGGGGAAGGGTTAAGTGATGCCATGTCCTTGGTGGAAGCAGTGGCAGCTGCTGGGACCTGGACAGAGACAACCAATGTTGCTGTGACTGCACAGTGTGACCTGGAGGAGAGAAGCTGAGACTCCAGAGCAGAAATCACCCACATGCCAGCACTGGGCAAAGTCCCTCCAGTCACCAGCCTGGGGCCACGGGGCCCCAATGTACAGCCCACAGCTCAGTTTTATCCATGGCAGCAGCTCCCCTTCCTCCTGGCATCTGGTTAACCCCATTTATGCGGGTCGGATTGTTATCTTTAAGGTTCAGCAATAACCTTCATACAGATGGGAAGGGGTTATTATTATTATTATTTATTATTATAGAGTGGGGTTATACAGGGTTAAGCTTCTTCCTACCCCACTGGTGCAGGTTTGGTGCAGCATGCATGTATTCTGGGAGAGCTGGGTGGCTACAGGCTGCACCCCACCAGCTGCTCCTCCAGACATCACCCACATTTTTAGGCAGTGGAGAAAGACAGCAGCAGACTGAGCCACAACTGCAACCACTGCTGGATACCATAACACTCACTCAGACAGGCACTAGTAGGATGGAGCTCCAGAATCTGATAAACTTCAGCACTGTCTGCAGCCACCCAGGGGGGAGAGCAGAGAAGGTGCTCTCTCCGCCCACAATGTCACACTGGCTGCCTTCTGTTAACCCCTATGTGTGCCTGCCTGGCTGCACTGACTGAGTGAGAAGATCCTTGTGGCAGAGCTGGCACATAGGGGTTAAGAGAACGCAGCCAGCGTGACTTTGTGGGGGGAGAGAGCATGTTATCTCCTGCTCTGCTCTCCCAGCTGTATCTATGACAGCATGAGTGGGCCCCCCCCTCTCCCCAGGGCCCCGGCATTTGCCCGCTGTGCCGGGTGCTGACGCCGGCCCTGCCTATGCCTGCTGGTTTGAATGAGTCTATGTCTTTAGCCATTCAGATTGGTCGACGCTTGGGTGAGCGTAAATCTGTGCACCATTTGGCGGTATTACCTGAGCTTAAACCTGAGCCTATGCAGTGCGATAGGACTTTGACCAGAGTTGAACGGCAAGAACACAGACGTCTGAATGGGCTGTGTTTCTACTGTGGTGATTCCACTCATGCTATCTCTGATTGTCCTAAGCGCACTAAGCGGTTCGCTAGGTTTGCCACCATTGGTACAGTACAGTCAAAATTTCTTCTGTCCGTTACCTTGATCTGCTCTTTGTCATCGTATTCTGTCATGGCATTTGTGGATTCAGGCGCTGCCCTGAATTTGATGGACTTGGAGTATGCTAAGCGTTGTGGGTTTTTCTTGGAGCCCTTGCAGTGTCCTATTCCATTGAGAGGAATTGATGCTACGCCTTTGGCCAAGAATAAGCCTCAGTACTGGACCCAGCTGACCATGTGCATGGCTCCTGCACATCAGGAGGTTATTCGCTTTCTGGTGTTGCATAATCTGCATGATGTGGTCGTGTTGGGGTTGCCATGGCTACAAGTCCATAATCCAGTATTAGATTGGAAATCCATGTCGGTGTCCAGCTGGGGTTGTCAGGGGGTACATGGTGATGTTCCATTTCTGTCAATTTCGTCATCCACCCTTTCTGAGGTTCCAGAGTTCTTGTCTGATTACCGGGATGTATTTGATGAGCCCAAGTCCGATGCCCTACCTCCGCATAGGGATTGTGCTATCGATTTGATTCCTGGTAGTAAGTTCCCAAAAGGCCGATTGTTTAATTTATCTGTGCCTGAGCACGCCGCTATGCGCAGTTATGTGAAGGAATCCCTGGAGAAGGGGCATATTCGCCCGTCATCGTCGCCATTAGGAGCAGGGTTCTTTTTTGTAGCCAAGAAGGATGGTTCGCTGAGACCTTGTACCGCCTTCTAAATAAGATCACGGTTAAATTTCAGTACCCCTTGCCGTTGTTATCTGATTTGTTTGCTCGGATTAAGGGGGCTAGTTGGTTCACCAAGATAGATCTTCGTGGTGCGTATAATCTTGTGCGAATTAAGCGAGGCGATGAATGGAAAACTGCATTTAATACGCCCGAGGGTCATTTTGAGTATCTAGGAATGCCATTCGGACTTGCCAATGCTCCATCAGTGTTTCAGTCCTTTATGCATAACATCTTCCGAGAGTACCTGGATAAATTCCTGATTGTGTACTTGGATGACATTTTGATCTTCTCGGATGATTGGGAGTCTCATGTGAAGCAGATCAGAACGGTTTTTCAGGTCCTGTGTGCTAATTCTTTGTTTGTGAAGGGATCAAAGTGTCTCTTTGGTGTGCAGAAGGTTTCATTTTTGGGGTTCATCTTTTCCCCTTCTACTATTGAGATGGATCCTGTTAAGGTCCAAGCCATCCATGATTGGACTCAGCCGACATCTCTGAAAAGTCTGCAAAAGTTCCTGGGCTTTGCTAATTTTTATCGTCACTTCATCTGCAATTTTTCTAGTATTGCTAAACCATTGACCGATTTGACCAAGAAGGGTGCTGATGTGGTCAATTGGTCTTCTGCTGCTGTGGAAGCTTTTCAAGAGTTGAAGCGTCGTTTTTCTTCTGCCCCTGTGTTGTGTCAACCAGATGTTTCGCTTCCGTTCCAGGTCGAGGTTGATGCTTCTGAGATTGGAGCAGGGGCTGTTTTGTCGCAGAGAGGTTCTGATTGCTCAGTGATGAAACCGTGCGCCTTCTTTTCCAGGAAGTTTTCGCCTGCTGAGCGAAATTATGATGTGGGCAACCGAGAGTTGCTGGCCATGAAGTGGGCATTCGAGGAGTGGCGTCATTGGCTTGAAGGAGCTAAGCATCGCGTGGTGGTATTGACTGATCATAAGAACTTGACTTATCTCGAGTCTGCCAAGCGGTTGAATCCTAGACAGGCTCGTTGGTCGCTGTTTTTTGCCCTTTTTGACTTTGTGATTTCGTACCTTCCGGGCTCTAAAAATGTGAAGGCGGATGCTCTGTCTAGGAGTTTTGTGCCCGACTCTCCGGGTTTATCTGAGCCGGCGGGTATCCTCAAGGAAGGAGTAATTGTGTCTGCCATCTCCCCTGATTTGCGGCGAGTGCTGCAAAAATTTCAGGCTAATAAACCTGATCGTTGTCCAGCGGAGAAACTGTTTGTCCCTGATAGGTGGACGAATAAAGTTATCTCTGAGGTTCATTGTTCGGTGTTGGCTGGTCATCCTGGAATCTTTGGTACCAGAGAGTTAGTGGCTAGATCCTTTTGGTGGCCATCTCTGTCGCGGGATGTGCGTACTTTTGTGCAGTCCTGTGGGATTTGTGCTCGGGCTAAGCCCTGCTGTTCTCGTGCCAGTGGGTTGCTTTTGCCCTTGCCGGTCCCGAAGAGGCCTTGGACACATATCTCTATGGATTTTATTTCTGATCTTCCCGTTTCTCAAAAGATGTCAGTCATTTGGGTGGTCTGTGATCGCTTTTCTAAGATGGTCCATTTGGTACCCTTGTCTAAATTGCCTTCCTCCTCTGATTTGGTGCCATTGTTCTTCCAGCATGTGGTTCGTTTACATGGCATTCCAGAGAATATCGTTTCTGACAGAGGTTCCCAGTTTGTTTCGAGGTTTTGGCGAGCTTTTTGTGGTAGGATGGGCATTGACTTGTCTTTTTCCTCGGCTTTCCATCCTCAGACTAATGGCCAGACCGAACGAACCAATCAGACCTTGGAAACATATCTGAGATGTTTTGTTTCTGTTGATCAGGATGACTGGGTGTCCTTTTTGCCTTTGGCTGAGTTCGCCCTTAATAATCGGGCCAGCTCGGCTACCTTGGTTTCGCCATATTTCTGCAACTCTGGGTTCCATCCTCGTTTCTCGTCAGGACAGGTTGAGTCTTCGGACTGTCCTGGTGTGGATAATGTGGTGGACAGGTTGCAGCAGATTTGGACTCAGGTAGTGGACAATTTGACCTTGTCCCAGGAGAAGGCTCAATATTTTGCTAATCGCAGACGCTGTGTGGGTCCCCGACTTCGTGTTGGGGATCTGGTTTGGTTATCTTCTCGTCATATTCCTATGAAGGTTTCCTCTCCTAAGTTTAAACCTTGTTTCATTGGTCCGTATAGGATTTCTGAGGTTCTTAATCCTGTGTCTTTTCGTCTGACCCTTCCAGATTCTTTTTCCATACATAACGTATTCCATAGGTCATTGTTGCGGAGATACGTGGCACCTATGGTTCCATCTGTTGACCCTCCTGCCCCGGTTTTGGTGGAGGGGGAGTTGGAGTATATTGTGGAGAAGATTTTGGATTCTCGTGTTTCAAGACGGAAACTCCAGTATCTGGTTAAGTGGAAGGGTTATGCTCAGGAAGATAATTCCTGGGTCTTTACCTCTGATGTCCATGCTCCCGATCTTGTTCGTGCCTTTCATGTGGCTCATCCTGGTCAGCCTGGGGGCTCTGGTGAGGGTTCGGTGACCCCTCCTGAAGGGGGGGGTACTGTTGTGAATTCTGTGGCAGGGCTCCCTCCTGTGGTCACAAGTGGTACTTCGGCTGATTCTCTCTGTGAGCTTCCGTTGGTGGAGGGAAGTGGTACTGCGGTTTCTGAGTTTCCTCCCTCAGGTGATGTGGTGAGGTCGTTAGGTGCTGCTCTACTTAACTCCACCTAGTGCTTTGATCCTGGCTTCCTGTCAATGTTCCAGTATTGGACTTATTTTCCTCCTGGATCGTTCCTGTGGCCTGCTGCTCTGCATAGCTAAGTTTTCCTTTGCTATTTTGTTTGCTTTTCTTCTGTCCAGCTTATCTATTTGTTTGCTGGAAGCTCTGGGACGTAGAGGGTGTACCTCCGTGCCGTTAGTTCGGTACGGAGGGTCTTTTTGCCCCCTTTGCGTGGTTTTTAGGGTTTTGTGTTGACCGCAAAGTTATCTTTGCTATCCTCGCTCTGTTCAGAAAGTCGGGCCTCACTTTGCTAAATCTATTTCATCTCTACGTTTGTCTTTTCATCTTAACTCACAGTCATTATATGTGGGGGGCTGCCTTTTCCTTTGGGGTATTTCTCTGAGGCAAGGTAGGCTTATTTTCTATCTTCAGGCTAGCTAGTTTCTCAGGCTGTGCCGAGTTGCATAGGTAGCGTTAGGCGCAATCCACGGCTGCCTCTAGTGTTGTTGGAGAGGATTAGGGATTGCGGTCAACAGAGTTCCCACGTCTCAGAGCTCGTTCTATGTTTTTGGATTATTGTCAGATCACTGTGTGTGCTCTGACCTCTATGTTCACTGTGGTACTGAATTGCCTAATCATAACAGAGCAGGCCGTGGTTCATTGTCCAGAAGCCTCCTCCATTGCAGCCAAATAGTAAGGGCTTCATCTGCCAGGGCTGCAGCTCTATCCACGCTACACGACGTGCGCTCCCGGACCCATTCCTCTGAGGGGCACTTGGCAAGAAATTGTTCTATAAGGAACGCCTGTATAACATCTTCCACAGTAAAGACGTTTTCTGCTTCCAGCCATCTCTGACATGCCTGGGACATCTTATGTGCATACATCCTAAACGATCCCCCCGTGGTGCATGGGAGGTCTCGAAATTTGACCCTATATGAGTCAGGGGTGATAGCATGGTAATCCAGGATAGTCTGCTTTACAACGTTATAATCCCGATTCCGCTGTGAGTGATGTGATTTGATTAGACACACAGCCACCATGTCAAGTCTATATTACTAGGAGAGACACACAGAATTCACATCCAACCTGTATCAGTAGGAGAGACAAACTGACCTCATATTCAGACTATATTTCTGGGAGAGACACACAGAACTCACATCCAGCCTATATTACTGAGAGAGACACAGACCTCACATCCAGCCTATATTACTGGGAGAGAGACACAGACCTCTCATCCAGCCTATATTACTGGGAGAGAGACACAGACCTCACATCCAGCCTATATTACTGGGAGAGACACACAGGCCTCACATCCAGCCTATATTACTGGCAGAGAGACACAGACCTCACATCCAGCCTATATTACTGGGAGATACACACAGGCCTCACATCCAGCCTATATTACTGGGAGAGACACACATAGCTCACATCCAGCCTATATTACTGGGAGAGACACAGACCTCACATCCAGCCTATATCACTGGGAGAGAGACACAGACCTCACATCCAGCTTATATTACTGGGAGAGACACATAGACCTCACATCCAGCTTATATTACTGGGAGAGAGACAAAGACCTCACATCCAGCCTATATTATTGGGAGAGAGACACAGACCTCACATCCAGCCTATATTACTGGGAGAGACACACAGGCCTCACATCCAGCCTATATTACTGGGAGAGACACACAGAGCTCACATCCAGCCTATATTACTGGGAGAGAGACACAGACCTCACATCCAACCTACATTACTGGGAGAGAGACACAGACCTCACATCCAGCCTGTATTACTGGGAGAGACACACAGACCTCACATCCAGTCTATATTACTGGGAGAGAGACACAGACCTCACATCCAGCCTACATTACTGGGAGAGACACACAGACCTAACATCCAGCCTATATTACTGGGAGAGACATACAGACCTCACATCCAGCCTATATTACTGGGAGAGACACACAGACCTCACATCCAGACTATATTACTGGGAGAAGCATACAGACCACACATCCAGCCTATATTACTGGGAGAGTCACACAGACCTCACATCCAGCCTATATCACTGGAAGAGACACACAGACCTCACATCCAGCCTATATTAACTGGGAGAGACACATAAACCTCACATCCAACCTATATTACTGAGAGAGACACACAGACCTCACATCCAGCCTATATTACTGGGAGAGACACACAGACCTCACATCCAACCTATATTACTGAGAGAGACACACAGACCTCACATCCAGCCTATATTACTGGGAGAGACACACAGACCTCACATCCAGCCTATATTACTAGGAGAGACACACAGGCCTCACATACAGTCTATATTACTGGGAGAGAGACAGATCTCACATCCAGCATATATTACTGGGAGAGACACACAGACCTCACATCCAGCATATATTACTGGGAGAGACACACAGACCTCACATCCATCCTATATTACTGGGAGAGACACACAGACCTCACATCCAACCTGTATTACTGGGGGAGACACACAGACCTCACATCCACCCTATATTACTGGGAGAGACACACAGACCTCACATCCAGCCTATGTTACTGGGGAGAGACACAGACCTCACATCCACCCTGTATTACTGGGAGAGACACACAGACCTCACACCAAGCCTGTATCACTGGAAGAGACACACAGACCTCACATCCAGCCTATATTACTGGGAGAGACACACAGACCTCACATCCAGCCTGTATTACTGGGAGAGACACACAGACCTCACATACAGCCAGTATTACTGGGAGATACACACAGCTCACATCCACCCTATATTACTGGGAGAGACACACAGACCTCACATACAGCCAGTATTACTGGGAGAGACACACAGACCTCACACCAAGCCTGTATCACTGGAAGAGACACACAGACCTCACATCTAGCCTATAATACTGGGAGAGAGACAGATCTCACATCCAACATATACAGGTTCTTCTCACAAAATTAGAATATCTTAAAAAAATTAATTTATTTCAGTTCTTCAATACAAAAAGTGAAACTCATATTATATAGAGTCATTACAAACAGAGAGATCCATTTCAGGTGTTTATTTCTGTCAATGTTGATGATTATGGCTTACAGCCAATGAAAACACAAAATACATTATCTCAGTAAAGTAGAATAATTAACAAAATCACATCCAAAGGCTTCCTAAGTATTTACAAAGGTCCCTTAAGGTACCGTCACACTTAGCGACGCTGCAGCGATACCGACAACGATCCGGATCGCTGCAGCGTCGCTGTTTGGTCGCTGGAGAGCTGTCACACAGACCGCTCTCCAGCGACCAACGATGCCGGTAACCAGGGTAAACATCGGGTACCGAAGCGCAGGGCCGCGCTTAGTAACCCGATGTTTACCCTGGTTACCATCCTAAAAGTAAAAAAAAACAAACAGTACATACTTACCTACAGCAGTCTGTCCTCCAGCGCTGTGCTCTGCACTCCTCCTGTACTGGCTGTGTGAGCACAGCGGCCGGAAAGCAGAGCGGTGACGTCACTGCTCTGCTTTCCGGCTGACCGACGCTCACAGTCAGTACAGGAGGAGTGCAGAGCACAGCGCTGGAGAACAGACGGCTGTAGGTAAGTATGAAGCGTTTTTTTTTTTTACTTTTAGGATGGTAACCAGGGTAAACATCGGGTTACTAAGCGCGGCCCTGCGCTTAGTTACCCGATGTTTACCCTGGTTACCAGTGAAGACATCGCTGAATCGGTGTCACACACGCCGATTCAGCGATGTCTGCGGGGACTCCAGCGACGAAACAAAGTTCTGGACTTTCTTCCCCGACCAGCGACAGCACAGCAGGGGCCTGATCGCTGCTGCCTGTCACACTGGACGATATCGCTAGCGAGGACGCTGCAACGTCACGGATCGCTAGCGATATCGTCTAGTGTGACGGTACCTTTAGTCTGTAGCTCCACAATCATGGGGAAGACTGCTGACATGACAGATGTCCAGAAGGCGTCACTGACACACTCCACAAGGAGGGGAATCCACAAAAGGTCATTGCTAAAGAAGCCGGCTGTTCACAGAGAGCTGTATCCAAGAATATTAACGGAAAGTTCACACAGGGCATTTTTGCTTCTTTTTTTCCGGCAGCAAAACCTGACAGGAAAGAAGCTACGGCAAAAATGCAGGGTTAGGTGCGTTTTTGGTGCTGATTTATTGCATTTTTGGTGCGTTTTTTGTGTCTCTTTTTCCATGCTAATTTCCATTGGCTTTCTGCAGTAAAAAGCTGCAAATAATGGTACCTGCGTTTTTGCTGCATTTTTGCAGCGTTTTTTCTACACCCATTCAAGCCAGTGGGTGAAAAAAGCTGAAAGAAGTGACATGCTCTATCTCCAAAAAAAGCAGCAAAGCACAAAATCCTGATGACACAAAAAACCAATGTGTGAGCATGAGATTTCTGAAATCTCATAGGCTTTGCTGGTACTGTAAAAAGCAGCTGAAAATTAGCATAAAAATGCAGCTGTTTGTAATGACTCTATAAAATATATTAGATTCACTTTTTGTATTGAAGAACTGAAATAAATTAACTTTTTGACTACATTCTAATTTTGTGAGAAGCACCTGCTTTAGTAGCAGAGACATTCCCATAAGAAAAATTCAAACCTTGGGTCAGACCACAAGTTACAAATCGGGGAGTGTGAAAATGAAGGAAGGGAGGAATATTGCAGACTATTGTTCAAACATATGTAAAAACTTTTTTGGAATGCTGACGTCGGCGATAAACTCTTGTGTCTATATGGACAGGACATAAGTTGGAGATGTTTTCAAGATCTGGAATGGAAACAAAAAAATACATATTGTTATTCTGTAACAGCAAGCAGAGATTGTGAAATGTGTAAGGAATTGAAACAGAAAGTTGCACATTTTTTGTATAATAATAACAATCGCAGTTCCCAGCAGCACAGAGAATTTCAGGAGGGGGGTGTGCTGGTCTTCTACAGCTTTGCTCACGTTTTTGCGCTACTTTCCTATCACTATTTACATAGAAGTATACAGAATTCATTGTCTCATGTTTCCCAGGAATAATTAAATGCAGCGCGGAGAGTTGATCTCATGGAACCTGAGTCTACTGTAAACACCGCAATGTGTATTTGCCTAAATCAATTTCCTTCTTCTTGTTAACGATTTCATGGAAATACATTTATTACGGGCTTCGGTGCATGTGTCGGTGAGGATCGGCCGGGCATGACTAATATGTGATGTACAAGGCACAAATGGAACAGGAATAAAGCTGCTCCATACTCATTTATTAGTGGTGACACCCGCAGCCGGTCCCGTACACCCGCTGACAGGGGGCGAGAAATAAAACAACTATTAGATGTCATCCACTCCTAAATGTACAAGCCTGGACATGTAAGTCTAAAGCCAAAAGTTCCACAATGTAACGGCACAAAGTCACTACAATGACAGATGTCAGATCCACGTGAAGCTTTGTCCTCCTTCATAGTTATAACAGTCCCATGCACTTCCGAAATAGTCACAACAGTCCCATGCACTTCCCAAATAGTCATAACAGTCCAATGCACTTCCCAAATAGTCATAACAGTCCCATGCACTTCCCAAATAGTTATAACAGTCCCATGCACTTCTCAAATAGTCATAACAGTCACATGCACTTCCCAAATAGTCATAACAGTCCCATGCACTTCCCAAATAGTCATAACAGTCCAATGCACTTCCCAAATAGTCATAACAGTCCCATGCACTTCCCAAATAGTCATAACAGTCCCATGCACATCCAAAATAGTCATAACAGTCCCATGCACTTCCCAAATAGTCACAACAGTCCCATGCACTTCCCAAATAGTCATAACAGTTCCATGCACTTCCCAAATAGTCACAACAGTCCCATGCACTTCCCAAATAGTCATAACAGTCCCATGCACTTCCCAAATAGTCATAACAGTCCCATGCACATCCGAAATAGTCATAACAGTCCCATGCACTTCCCAAATAGTCACAACAGTCCCATGCACTTCCCAAATAGTCACAACAGTCCCATGCACTTCCCAAATAGTCATAACAGTCCAATGCACTTCCCAAATAGTCACAACAGTCCCATGCACTTCCCAAATATTTATAACAGTCCCATGCACTTCCCAAATAGTCATAACAGTCCCATGCACTTCCCAAATAGTCACAACAGTCCCATGCACTTCCCAAATAGTCATAACAGTTCCATGCACTTCCCAAATAGTCATAACAGTCCCATGCACTTCCCAAATAGTCACAACAGTCCCATGCACTTCCCAAATAGTCATAACAGTCCCATGCACTTCCCAAATAGTCACAACAGTCCCATGCACTTCCCAAATAGTCACAACAGTCCCATGCACTTCCCAAATAGTCACAACAGTCCCATGCACTTCCCAAATAGTCATAACAGTCCAATGCACTTCCCAAATAGTCACAACAGTCCCATGCACTTCCCAAATATTTATAACAGTCCCATGCACTTCCCAAATAGTCATAACAGTCCCATGCACTTCCCAAATAGTTATAACAGTCCCATGCACTTCCCAAATAGTCATAACAGTCCCATGCACTTCCCAAATAGTCATAACAGTCCCATGCACTTCCCAAGTAGTCATAACATGAACTTTTACTGTAGCACCAGTATCATGCGACTCTGAAATAGCAGTACCAGTCCCATGCACTTTTTCAATAGTCGTCCCAGTCCCATGCACTTCCCAAATAGATGTAATAGTTCCATGCACTTTCTTATTAGTTGTAACAGTCCCATGCACTTCCTCAGTAGTCATAACTGTCCCATGCACTTCCTCAGTAGTCATAACAGTCCCATACACTCTCTCAGTAGTAGTAACAGTCCCATGCACTTCCTCAGTAATCGTAATAGTCCCATGCACTTCCTCAGTAATCCTAACAGTCCCATGCACTTCCTCAGTAGTCCTAACAGTCTCATACACTTCTTCAGTAGTAGTAACAATCCCATGCACTTCCTCAGTAGTCGTAACAGTCCCATGCACATCTCCAGTAGTTCTAACAGACTCCACTTCCCAAATAAACATAACAGTCCCATACACTTCCTTATTAGTTGTAACAATCCAATCCACTTTCCCAGTAGTTGCAACAGTCCTATACACTTCCCTAGTAGTCCTAAAACTTCCAGTCCTTTGCACTTTTCCAGTAGTCGGAACAATCTAATTCACTTCTACAGTAGTCCTAACAGTCCCATGCACTTCCCAAATAGATATAACAGTCCCATGCACTTCCCAAATAGTAATAACATGCACTTTTACAGTAGTACCAGTTTCATGCAACTCTCAATAGCAGTACCAGTCTCATGCACTTTTCAATAGTCATCCCAGTCCTTTGTAATTCCTAAATTATCAGAGCAGTCCTATACACTTCACAAATAGATGTAACAGTCCCATGCACTTCCCAAATAGATGTAACAGTCCTATGCACTTTCTTATTAGTTGTAACAGTCCCATGCACTTCCTCAGTAGTCCTAGCTGTCCCATGCACTTCCTCAGTAGTCCTAACAGTTCTATGCACTTCCTCAGTAGTCCTAACTGTCTCATGCACTCGATCAGTAGTAGTAACACTCCAATGCACTTCCTGAGTAGTAGTAACAGTCCCATGCACTTCCTCAGTAGTCCTAACAGTTCTATGCACTTCCTCAGTAGTAGTAACAGTCCCATGCACTCCCTCAGTAGTAGTAACAGTCCCATGCACTCCCTCAGTAGTAGTAAAAGTCCCATGCACTCTCTCAGTAGTAGTAACAGTCCCATGCACTCTCTCAGTAGTAGTAACAGTCCCATGCACTCTCTCAGTAGTAGTAACAGTCCCATGCACTTCCTCTGTAATCCTAATAGTCTCATGCACTTCCTCAGAAATAGTAACAATCCCATGCACTTCCTCGGTAGTAGTAACAGTCCCATGCACTCCCTCAGTAGTAGTAACAGTCCCATGCACTCTCTCAGTAGTAGTAACAGTCCCATGCACTCTCTCAGTAGTAGTAACAGTCCCATGCACTTCCTCTGTAATCCTAATAGTCTCATGCACTTCCTCAGTAATAGTAACAATCCCATGCACTTCCTCGGTAGTCGTAACAGTCCCATGCACATCTCCAGTAGTTCTAACAGACTTCACTTCCCAAATAAACATAACAGTCCCATACACTTCCTTATTAGTCGTAACAATCCAATCCACTTTCCCAGTAGTTGCAACAGTCCTATACACTTCCCTAATAGTCCTAAAACTTCCAGTCCTATGCACTTTCCCAATAGTCGGAACAATCTAATTCACTTCTACAGTAGTCCTAACAGTCCCATGCACTTTCCAAATAGTTGTAACAGTCCTGTGCATGTCCTCAGTAGTCATAACAATCCCATATACTCCCATGTCCTCTGTCAGGATTCCCCTGACCGCTGCCACCAATTTGTCACAATTCACACCGTGACCGTCACCCCTACGTCACAGGTTGGGGTGGCTTTGGGCCAACAGACGGCTATCACATGTGCAGGGGGCTTATCTTAGTTATCCCTCCACTCCACGATGTGATGAAAAACTACACACAAGGCTATTGACCTCTTAGTTTACAGCAGGGGCTTATTTTAGGTATCCCACTGCTTTTCTATGTACCACGAACTGCAGAGATTTATGTATATCCCGCTTACAGTTCCACTTAACACTTGCAGCTCTCTGGCGCCCCCCTTACTCTCAGGTCAGATTAGGTACTGCACCCTGAGTAATTAGTCGCCAGAAAGGCTGCCTGCTATGTACTGGCTATTGGGCACGCTGCAGCGACGCGATAAACTACTCCCACTTAGGCAGGATCAATAATTATCAACGCCGCAGTCGCTATAACGCCACCCAACTACCCAGTACAAAATGTATGCTGCCACCAGCTTCGATTAAACGGGTCCGAAGCTAACCCAACACAACAGTAGTGTATTTTCCCTTCAAGAGACTTAGGGTACGGTTTAGAACAGGAGAAAGAACTAGTATTAAATAATATACCCCATCAAAAGTTTCAGGCAGTGTTTTATCAAAATATTTTACAAAGATGTTACAAATGAGACAATTGCAAATATGTACACGGGTAATTATAACATAAAGGGAATAAAGGAGAAAAGATAACACTCACATGTTCAAAGCATGGCAGGCAACCATACGTCCCAGCTCATTTGGACGTGCTGCTGGCTTCAGGAGAAGACAAGAAGTCCAGAAGAAGAAATCAAGCAGAAGACTGAGCTGGGGAGCCTGCCACAAACTTATAACTTTAAGGCTGTGACATCACAGAAAGGCTGGCTTATCCAGACCCTCCTCTCTCTACACTCTGGGTAAACTTTAAACTATTTTCTCTGATTTCTATAACTTCACTACAAAACATGTCATAGTCCTAACAAACTCATCATTCATCTCGGATTAACGTGAGCATTCTAATGAGATCAAATATGTCCTATCTGGGATACATATTTACAGAAAAAACCCTACTTCTTTACCAGACGGAGTTAGAAGCTCACGTTTTACGTGGTGAATAGATCCACCGAGGGGTGTAAAGAATATATATTTTCGTGTTTTTTACGTAAACGGGTTGTGTAATATCTTAACAAAACAAGACAAAGGACTTCCATGCATTTCTGGAAAGTTAGAATCCAGTTCTAGCCTGTCACTTTCCACTGCAAGAATGCCGGTCGTAAATACTTCAGCTCTCTGAGCTAGAGGTAATAAACTCTTCCTCCCCCATCTACACTGGCAAAGCAGCTCTTGGCTGAGTGAAAGGGAAGGAATTTGCAGCTACAAACTGTTGCAGCATCACTCCAAGAAGGGGGGCTTAGCCCACGCAGGCTAGCAAGAGAACTACTTATGATATTTCATACCATATCGTGACATCCTCCGTCCCATAAACTTCCCTAATAGTTATAACAGTCTAATGCACTTCCCAGCTAGATGTATCAGTCGCATGCACTTTCTTATTATTCTTATGTACCTCTCCAGTAGTCCTAACAGTCTGATTCACTTCTACAGTAATCCTAAAAGACCAATGCAGTTCCAAAATAGTCATAACAGTCCCAGGCACTTCCTCAGTAGTTATAACAGTCCCATGCACTTCCCCGGGAGTTATAACAGTCACATGTGCTGCCTCAGTACTTAGAGTATATCAGTCCCATACACTTCCCCAGTAGTTATAACAGTCTCATGCACTTCCCCGGTAGTTCTAACACTCCCATGCACTTCCCCGGTAGTTCTAACAGTCTCATACACTACCCCAGTAGTTATAACAGTCCCATACACTTCCCCAGTAGTTATAACAGTCTCATGCACTTCCCCGGTAGTTATAACAGTCCCATGCACTTCCCAAATAGTCACAACAGTCCCATGCACTTCCCAAATAGTCATAACAGTCCAATGCACTTCCCAAATAGTCACAACAGTCCCATGCACTTCCCAAATAGTCATAACAGTCCCATGCACTTCCCAAATAGTCATAACAGTCCCATGCACTTCCCAAATAGTCATAACAGTCCCATGCACTTCCCAAGTAGTCATAACAGTCCCATGCACTTCTCAAATAGTCATAACATGAACTTTTACTGTAGCACCAGTATCATGCGACTCTGAAATAGCAGTACCAGTCCCATGCACTTTTTCAATAGTCGTCCCAGTCCCATGCACTTCCCAAATAGATGTAATAGTTCCATGCACTTTCTTATTAGTTGTAACAGTCCCATGCACTTCCTCAGTAGTCATAACTGTCCCATGCACTTCCTCAGTAGTAGTAACAGTCCCATGCACTCTCTCAGTAGTAGTAGTAGTAACAGTCCCATGCACTTCCTCTGTAATCCTAATAGTCTCATGCACTTCCTCAGTAATAGTAACAATCCCATGCACTTCCTCGGTAGTCGTAACAGTCCCATGCACATCTCCAGTAGTTCTAACAGACTTCACTTCCCAAATAAACATAACAGTCCCA
The DNA here is from genome assembly GCF_032444005.1 of Ranitomeya imitator. Taxonomy (NCBI): domain Eukaryota; kingdom Metazoa; phylum Chordata; class Amphibia; order Anura; family Dendrobatidae; genus Ranitomeya; species Ranitomeya imitator. Next base: position 685,912,715 of record NC_091286.1, read on the forward strand.
TACACTTCCTTATTAGTCGTAACAATCCAATCCACTTTCCCAATAGTTGCAACAGTCCTATACACTTCCCTAATAGTCCTAAAACTTCCAGTCCTATGCACTTTCCCAATAGTCGGAACAATCTAATTCACTTCTACAGTAGTCCTAACAGTCCCATGCACTTTCCAAATAGTTGTAACAGTCCTGTGCATGTCCTCAGTAGTCATAACAATCCCATATACTCCCATGTCCTCTGTCAGGATTCCCCTGACCGCTGCCACCAATTTGTCACAATTCACACCGTGACCGTCACCCCTACGTCACAGGTTGGGGTGGCTTTGGGCCAACAGACGGCTATCACATGTGCAGGGGGCTTATCTTAGTTATCCCTCCACTCCACGATGTGATGAAAAACCACACACAAGGCTATTGACCTCTTAGTTTACAGCAGGGGCTTATTTTAGGTATCCCACTGCTTTTCTATGTACCACGAACTGCAGAGATTTATGTATATCCCGCTTACAGTTCAACTTAACACTTGCAGCTCTCTGGCGCCCCCCTTACTCTCAGGTCAGATTAGGTACTGCACCCTGGGTAATTAGTCGCCAGAAAGGCTGCCTGCTATGTACTGGCTATTGGGCACGCTGCAGCGACGCGATAAACTACTCCCACTTAGGCAGGATCAATAATTATCAACGCCGCAGTCGCTATAACGCCACCCAACTACCCAGTACAAAATGTATGCTGCCACCAGCTTCGATTAAATGGGTCCGAAGCTAACCTAACACAACAGTAGCGTATTTTCCCTTCAAGAGACTTAGGGTACGGTTTAGAACAGGAGAAAGAACTAGTATTAAATAATATACCCCATCAAAAGTTTCAGGCAGTGTTTTATCAAAATATTTTACAAAGATGTTACAAATGAGACAATTGCAAATATGTACACGGGTAATTATAACATAAAGGGAATAAAGGAGAAAAGATAACACTCACATGTTCAAAGCATGGCAGGCAACCATACGTCCCAGCTCATTTGGACGTGCTGCTGGCTTCAGGAGAAGACAAGAAGTCCAGAAGAAGAAATCAAGCAGAAGACTGAGCTGGGGAGCCTGCCACAAACTTAAAACTTTAAGGCTGTGACATCACAGAAAGGCTGGCTTATCCAGATCCTCCTCTCTCTACATTCTGGGTAAACTTTAAACTATTTTCTCTGATTTCTATAACTTCACTACAAAACATGTCATAGTCCTAACAAACTCATCATTCATCTCGGATTAACGTGAGCATTCTAATGAGATCAAATATGTCCTATCTGGGATACATATTTACAGAAAAAACCCTACTTCTTTACCAGACGGAGTTAGAAGCTCAGGTTTTACGTGGTGAATAGATCCACCGAGGGGTGTAAAGAATATATATTTTCGTGTTTTTTACGTAAACGGGTTGTGTAATATCTTAACAAAACAAGACAAAGGACTTCCATGCATTTCTGGAAAGTTAGAATCCAGTTCTAGCCTGTCACTTTCCACTGCAAGAATGCCGGTCGTAAATACTTCAGCTCTCTGAGCTAGAGGTAATAAACTCTTCCTCCGCCATCTACATTAGCAAAGCAGCTCTTGGCTGAGTGAAAGGGAAGGAATTTGCAGCTACAAACTGTTGCAGCATCACTCCAAGAAGGGGGGCTTAGCCCACGCAGGCTAGCAAGAGAACTACTTATGATATTTCATACCATATCGTGACATCCTCCGTCCCATAAACTTCCCTAATAGTTATAACAGTCTAATGCACTTCCCAGCTAGATGTATCAGTCACATGCACTTTCTTATTATTCCTATGTACCTCTCCAGTAGTCCTAACAGTCTGATTCACTTCTACAGTAATCCTAAAAGACCAATGCAGTTCCAAAATAGTCATAACAGTCCCAGGCACTTCCTCAGTAGTTATAACAGTCCCATGCACTTCCCCGGGAGTTATAACAGTCACATGTGCTGCCTCAGTACTTAGAGTATATCAGTCCCATACACTTCCCCAGTAGTTATAACAGTCTCATGCACTTCCCCGGTAGTTCTAACACTCCCATGCACTTCCCCGGTAGTTCTAACAGTCTCATACACTACCCCAGTAGTTATAACAGTCCCATACACTTCCCCAGTAGTTATAACAGTCTCATGCACTTCCCCGGTAGTTATAACAGTCACATGCACTTCCCCAGTAGTTATAATAGTCTCATGCACTTCCCCGGTAGTTATAACAGTCTCATGCACTTCCCCGGTAGTTATAACAGTCACATGCACTTCCCCGGTAGTTATAACAGTCCCGTACACTTCCCCAGTAGTTATAACAGTCTCATGCACTTCCCCGGTAGTTATAACAGTCTCATGCACTTCCCCGGTAGTTATAACAGTCACATGCACTTCCCCGGTCGTTATAACAGTCACATGGGTGATGGCGAACTCAGTCGAGGGGTTCAAGAGAGGCCTGGATGTCTTCCTGGAGCAGAACAATATTGTATCATACAATTATTAGGTTCTGTAGAAGGACGTAGATCTGGGTATTTATTATGATGGAATATAGGCTGAACTGGATGGACAAATGTCTTTTTTCGGCCTTACTAACTATGTTACTATGTTACTATGTTACATGCACTTCCCCGGTAGTTATAACAGTCTCATGCACTTCCCCGGTAGTTATAACAGTCACATGCACTTCCCCAGTAGTTATAACAGTCCCATACACTTCCCCAGTAGTTATAACACTCCCATGCACTTCCCCGGTAGTTATAACAGTCTCATGCACTTCCCCGGTAGTTATAACAGTCTCATGCACTTCACCAGTAGTTATAACAGTCACATGCACTTCCCCAGTAGTTATAACAGTCCCATACAGTTCCCCAGTAGTTATAACAGTCACATGCACTTCCCCAGTAGTTATAACAGTCACATGCACTTCCCCGGTAGTTATAACAGTCCCAAACACTTCCCCAGTAGTTATAACAGTCTCCTGCACTTCCCCGGTAGTTATAACAGTCACATGCACTTCCCCAGTAGTTATAACAGTCACATGCACTTCCCCAGTAGTTATAACAGTCTCATGCACTTCCCCGGTAGTTATAACAGTCCCATGCACTTCCCCAGCAGTTACAACAGTCTCATGCACTTCCTCGGTAGTTATAACAGTCTCATGCACTTCCCCAGTAGTTATAACAGTCTCATGCATTTTACCAGTAGTTATAACACTCACATGCACTTCCCCGTTAGTTCTAGCAGTCCCATGCACTTCCTCAGTAGTTATAACAGTCCCATGCACTTCCTCAGTAGTTATAACAGTCCCATGCACTTCCCCAGTAGTTATAACACTCCCATTCACTTCCCCGGTAGTTCTAACAGTCTCATGCACTTCCCCAGTAGTTATAACAGTCTCATGCACCTTACCAGTAGTTATAACAGTCCCATGCACTTCACCAGTAGTTTTAACAGTCTCATGCACTTCCCCGGTAGTTCTAACAGTCCCATGCACTTCACCGGTAGTTCTAACAGTCTCATGCACTTCCCCCGGTAGTTTTAACAGTCTTATGCACTTCACCAGTAGTTATAACAGTCTCTTTGACTTCCCCGGTAGTTATAACAGTCCCATACACTTCCCCAGTAGTTATAACAGTCTCATGCACTTCCCCGGTAGTTATAACAGTCTCATGCACTTCCCCGGTAGCTATAACAGTCGCATGCACTTCCCAGTAGTTATAACAGTCCCATGCACTTCACCAGTAGTTATAACAGTCTCATGCACTTCCTCAGTAGTTATAAGAGTCCCATGCACTTCCCCGGTAGTTATAACAGTCTCATGCACTTCCCCAGTAGTTATAACAGTCTCATGCACCTTCCCGGTAGTTATAACAGTCCCATGCACTTCCCAAGTAGTTATAACAGTCTCATGCACTTCCTCAGTAGTTATAACAGTCCCATGTACTTCCCCGGTAGTTCTAACAGTCTCATGCACTTCCTCAGTAGTTATAACAGTCTCATGCACTTCCCCGGTAGTTATAACAGTCTCTTGCACTTCCCCGGTAGTTCTAACAGTGTCATGCACTTCCCCGGTAGTTCTAACACTCCCATGCACTTCCCCGGTAGTTATAACAGTCTCTTGCACTTCCCCGGTAGTTCTAACAGTCTCATGCACTTCCCCGTTAGTTCTAACAGTCCCATGCACTTCCCCGGTAGTTCTAACAGTCCCATGCACTTCCCCAGTAGTTATAACAGTCTCATGCACTTCCCCAGTAGTTCTAACAGTCTCATGCACTTCCCCGGTAGTTCTAACACTCACATGCACTTCCCCGGTAGTTCTAACACGCTCATGCACTTCCCCAGTAGTTATAACAGTCTCATGAACTTCACCAGTAGTTATAACAGTCTCATGCACTTCCCCGGTAGTTCTAACAGTCCCATGCACTTCCCCGGTAGTTCTAACAGTCACATGCACTTCCCCAGTAGTTATAACAGTCTCATGCACTTCCCCAGTAGTTATAACAGTCTCATGCACTTCACCAGTAGTTATAACAGTCTCATGCACTTCCCCGGTAGTTCTAACACTCCCATGCACTTCACCAGTAGTTTTAACAGTCTCATGCACTTCCCCTGTATTTATAACAGTCTCCTGCACTTTACCAGTAGTTATAACAGTCCCATGCACTTCCCCGGTAGTTATAACAGTCTCATGCACTTCCCCGGTAGCTATAACAGTCTCATGCACTTCCCAGTAGTTATAACAGTCCCATGCACTTCGCCAGTAGTTATAACAGTCTCATGCACTTCCTCAGTAGTTATAAGAGTCCCATGCACTTCCCCGGTAGGTATAACAGTCTCATGCACTTCCCCAGTAGTTATAACAGTCTCATGCACCTTCCCGGTAGTTATAACAGTCCCTTGCACTTCCCCAGTAGTTATAACAGTCTCATGCACTTCCTCAGTAGTTATAACAGTCCCATGTACTTCCCCGGTAGTTCTAACAGTCTCATGCACTTCCTCAGTAGTTATAACAGTCTCATGCACTTCCCCGGTAGTTATAACAGTCTCTTGCACTTCCCCGGTAGTTCTAACAGTCTCATGCATTTTCCCGGTAGTTCTAACACTCCCATGCACTTCCCCGGTAGTTCTAACAGTCTCATGCACTTCCCCAGTAGTTATAACAGTCTCTTGCACTTCGCCGGTAGTTCTAACAGTCTCATGCACTTCCCCGGTAGTTCTAACAGTCCCATGCACTTCCCCAGTAGTTATAACAGTCTCATGCACTTCCCCAGTAGTTCTAACAGTCTCATGCACTTCCCCGGTAGTTCTAACACTCACATGCACTTCCCCGGTAGTTCTAACACTCTCATGCACTTCCCCAGTAGTTATAACAGTCTCATGAACTTTACTAGTAGTTATAACAGTCTCATGCACTTCCCCGGTAGTTCTAACAGTCCCATGCACTTCCCCGGTAGTTCTAACAGTCACATGCACTTCCCCAGTAGTTATAACAGTCTCATGCACTTCCCCAGTAGTTATAACAGTCTCATGAACTTCCCCGGTAGTTCTAACACTCCCATGCACTTCACCAGTAGTTTTAACAGTCTCATGCACTTCCCCTGTAGTTATAACAGTCTCCTGCACTTTACCAGTAGTTATAACAGTCCCATGCACTTCCCCGGTAGTTATAACAGTCTCATGCACTTCCCCGGTAGTTATAACAGTCTCATGCACTTCCCCGGTAGTTATAACAGTCTCATGCACTTCCCCAGTAGTTTTAACAGTCTACTGCACTTCCCCAGTAGTTATAACAGTCTCATGCACTTCCCCAGTAGTTATAACAGTCTCATGCACTTCCCTGGTAGTTATAACACTCCCATGCACTTCCGCGGTAGTTCTAACAGTCCCATGCACTTCCCCGGTAGTTCTAACAGTCACATGCACTTCCCCAGTAGTTATAACAGTCTCATGCACTTCCCCAGTAGTTATAACAGTCTCATGAACTTCCCCGGTAGTTCTAACACTCCCATGCACTTCACCAGTAGTTTTAACAGTCTCATGCACTTCCCCTGTAGTTATAACAGTCTCCTGCACTTTACCAGTAGTTATACCAGTCCCATGCACTTCCCCGGTAGTTATAACAGTCTCATGCACTTCCCCGGTAGTTATAACAGTCTCATGCACTTCCCCGGTAGTTATAACAGTCTCATGCACTTCCCCAGTAGTTTTAACAGTCTACTGCACTTCCCCAGTAGTTATAACAGTCTCATGCACTTCCCCAGTAGTTATAACAGTCTCATGCACTTCCCTGGTAGTTATAACACTCCCATGCACTTCCGCGGTAGTTCTAACAGTCTCATGCACTTCCCCGGTAGTTCTAACAGTCTCATGCACTTCCCCGGTAGTTCTAACACTCCCATGCACTTTCCCGGTAGTTCTAACAGTCCAATGCACTTCCCCGATAGTTCTAACAGTCTCATGCACTTCACCAGTAGTTATAACAGTCTCATGTACTTCCCCAGTAGTTATAACAGTCACATGCACTTCCCCGGTAGTTATAACAGTCTCATGCACTTCCCCGGTAGTTCTAACAGTCTCATGCACTTCCCCGTTAGTTCTAACACTCCCATGCACTTCCCCGGTAGTTCTAACAGTCCCATGCACTTCCCCGGTAGTTCTAACAGTCTCATGCACTTCACCAGTAGTTCTAACACTCCCATGCACTTCCCCGATAGTTCTAACACTCCCATGCACTTCCCCGGTAGTTATAACAGTCTCATGCACTTCCCCAGTAGTTATAACAGTCACATGCACTTCCCCGGTAGTTATAACAGTCACATGCACTTCCCCGGTAGTTCTAACAGTCCTATGCACTTCACCAGTAGTTATAACAGTCTCATGCACTTCCCCTGTAGTTCTAACAGTCCTATGCACTTCACCAGTAGTTATAACAGTCACATGCACTTCCCCGGTAGTTATAACAGTCTCATGCACTTCCCCGGTAGTTCTAACAGTCCTATGCACTTCACCAGTAGTTATAACAGTCTCATGCACTTCCCCGGTAGTTATAACAGTCTCATGCACTTACCGGGTAGTTCTAACAGTCTCATGCACTTCCCCAGTAGTTATAACAGTCCCATGCACTTCCCCGGTAGTTATAACAATCTCATGCACTTCCCCAGTAGTTATAACAGTCTCATGCACTTCCCCGGTAGTTCTAACAGTCCAATGCACTTCCCGGTAGTTCTAACAGTCTCATGCACTTCCCCAGTAGTTATAACAGTCTCATGCACTTCCCCGGTAGTTATAACAATCTCATGCACTTCCCCAGTAGTTATACCAGTCTCATGCACTTCCCCAGTAGTTCTAACAGTCCAATGCACTTCCCCGGTAGTTATAACAGTCTCATGCACTTCCCCTGTAGTTATAACAGTCTCCTGCACTTTACCAGTAGTTATAACAGTCCCATGCACTTCCCCGGTAGTTCTAACAGTCTCATGCACTTCCCCGGTAGTTATAACAGTCTCATGCACTTCCCCGGTAGTTATAACAGTCTCATGCACTTCCCCAGTAGTTTTAACAGTCTACTGCACTTCCCCAGTAGTTATAACAGTCTCATGCACTTCCCCAGTAGTTATAACAGTCTCATGCACTTCCCTGGTAGTTATAACACTCCCATGCACTTCCGCGGTAGTTATAACAGTCTCATGCACTTCCCCGGTAGTTCTAACACTCCCATGCACTTTCCCGGTAGTTCTAACAGTCTCATGCACTTCACCAGTAGTTATAACAGTCTCATGCACTTCCCCAGTAGTTATAACAGTCACATGCACTTCCCCGGTAGTTATAACAGTCTCATGCACTTCCCCAGTAGTTCTAACAGTCTCATGCACTTCCCCGGTAGTTCTAACACTCCCATGCACTTCCCCGGTAGTTCTAACAGTCCCATGCACTTCCCCGGTAGTTCTAACAGTCTCATTCACTTCCCCAGTAGTTCTAACACTCCCATGCACTTCCCCGGTAGTTCTAACACTCCCATGCACTTCCCCGGTAGTTATAACAGTCTCAGGCACTTCCCCAGTAGTTATAACAGTCACATGCACTTCCCCGGTAGTTATAACAGTCTCATGCACTTCCCCGGTAGTTATAACAATCTCATGCACTTCCCCAGTAGTTATAACAGTCTCATGCACTTCCCCGGTAGTTCTAACAGTCCAATGCACTTCCCCGGTAGTTCTAACACTCCCATGCACTTCACCAGTAGTTTTAACAGTCTCATGCACTTCCCCTGTAGTTATAATAGTCTCCTGCACTTTACCAGTAGTTATAACAGTCCCATGCACTTCCCCGGTAGTTCTAACAGTCTCATGCACTTCCCTGGTAGTTATTACAGTCTCATGCACTTCCCCGGTAGTTATAACAGTCTCATGCACTTCCCCAGTAGTTTTAACAGTCTACTGCACTTCCCCAGTAGTTATAACAGTCTCATGCACTTCCCCAGTAGTTATAACAGTCTCATGCACTTCCCTGGTAGTTATAACACTCCCATGCACTTCCGCGGTAGTTATAACTGTCTCATGCACTTCCCCGGTAGTTCTAACAGTCTCATGCACTTCCCCGGTAGTTCTAACACTCCCATGCACTTTCCCGGTAGTTCTAACAGTCCAATGCACTTCCCCGGTAGTTCTAACAGTCTCATGCACTTCACCAGTAGTTATAACAGTCTCATGCACTTCCCCAGTAGTTATAACAGTCACATGCACTTCCTCGGTAGTTATAACAGTCTCATGCACTTCCCCGGTAGTTCTAACAGTCTCATGCACTTCCCCGGTAGTTCTAACACTCCCATGCACTTCCCCGGTAGTTCTAACAGTCCCATGCACTTCCCCGGTAGTTCTAACAGTCTCATGCACTTCACCAGTAGTTCTAACACTCCCTTGCACTTCCCTAGTAGTTATAACAGTCTCATGCACTTCACCAGTAGTTCTAACACTCCCATGCACTTCCCCGGTAGTTCTAACACTCCCATGCACTTCCCCGGTAGTTATAACAGTCTCAGGCACTTCCCCAGTAGTTATAACAGTCACATGCACTTCCCCGGTAGTTATAACAGTCTCATGCACTTCCCCGGTAGTTATAACAATCTCATGCACTTCCCCAGTAGTTATAACAGTCTCATGCACTTCCCCGGTAGTTCTAACAGTCCAATGCACTTCCCCGGTAGTTCTAACACTACCATGCACTTCACCAGTAGTTTTAACCGTCTCATGCACTTCCCCTGTAGTTATAATAGTCTCCTGCACTTTACCAGTAGTTATAACAGTCCCATGCACTTCCCCGGTAGTTCTAACAGTCTCATGCACTTTCCCGGTAGTTATAACAGTCTCATGCACTTCCCCGGTAGTTATAACAGTCTCATGCACTTCCCCAGTAGTTTTAACAGTCTACTGCACGTCCCCAGTAGTTATAACAGTCTCATGCACTTCCCCAGTAGTTATAACAGTCTCATGCACTTCCCTGATAGTTATAACACTCCCATGCACTTCCGCGGTAGTTATAACTGTCTCATGCACTTCCCCGGTAGTTCTAACAGTCTCATGCACTTCCCCGGTAGTTCTAACACTCCCATGCACTTTCCCGGTAGTTCTAACAGTCCAATGCACTTCCCCGGTAGTTCTAACAGTCTCATGCACTTCACCAGTAGTTATAACAGTCTCATGCACTTCCCCAGTAGTTATAACAGTCACATGCACTTCCCCGGTAGTTATAACAGTCTCATGCACTTCCCCGGTAGTTCTAACAGTCTCATGCACTTCCCCGGTAGTTCTAACACTCCCATGCACTTCCCCGGTAGTTCTAACAGTCCCATGCACTTCCCCGGTAGTTCTAACAGTCTCATGCACTTCACCAGTAGTTCTAACACTCCCATGCACTTCCCCGGTAGTTCTAACACTCCCATGCACTTCCCCGGTAGTTATAACAGTCTCATGCACTTCCCCAGTAGTTATAACAGTCACATGCACTTCCCCGGTAGTTATAACAGTCACATGCACTTCCCCGGTAGTTCTAACAGTCCTATGCACTTCACCAGTAGTTATAACAGTCTCATGCACTTCCCCGGTAGTTCTAACAGTCCCATGCACTTCCCCGGTAGTTCTAACAGTCTCATGCACTTCTCCAGTAGTTATAACAGTCTCATGCACTTCCCCGGTAGTTATAACAATCTCATGCACTTCCCCAGTAGTTATAACAGTCTCATGCACTTCCCCAGTAGTTATAATAGTCTCATGCACTTCCCCGGTAGTTATAACAGTCTCATACACTTCCCCAGTAGTTATAATAATAGTTTTATTTATATAGCGCCAACATATTCCGCAGCGCTTTAGAAATTATAGAGGGGACTTGTACAGACAATAGACATTACAGCATAACAGAAATCACAGTTCAAAATAGATACCAAGAGGAGTGAGGGCCCTGCTGCTCACAAGCTACAAACTATGAGGAAAAGGGGAGACAGGAGCGGTGGATGGTAACAATTGCTTTAGTTATTCGGACCAGCCATAGTGTAAGGATCAGGTGTTCATGTAAAGCTGCATGAACCAGTTAACTGCCTAAGTATGTAGCAGTACAGACACAGAGGGCTAATAACTGCATAAAGTGTATGAGAACATGATGCGAGGAACCTGATTGTTTTTTTTTTTTTAAATAGGCCACACAGGGATAGTTAGGTTAATGCGTTGAGGCGGTAGGCCAGTCTGAACAAATGAGTTTTTAGGGCACGCTTAAAACTGTGGGGATTGGGGATTAATCGTATTAACCTGGGTAGTGCATTCCAAAGAATCGGCGCAGCACGTGTAAAGTCTTGGAGACGGGAGTGGGAGGTTCTGATTATTGAGGATGCTAACCTGAGGTCATTAGCGGAGCGGAGGGCACGGGTAGGGTGGTAGACTGAGACCAGAGAGGAGATGTAGGGTGGTGCTGAGCCATGGAGTGCTTTGTGGATGAGGGTAGTAGTTTTGTACTGGATTCTGGAGTGGATGGGTAACCAGTGTAATGACTGGCAGAAGGTAGAGGCATCGGTGTAACGGTTGGTGAGGAATATGATCCTGACTGCAACATTCAGCACAGATTGGAGCCGGGAGAGTTTGGTAAGAGGGAGGCCGATTAGTAGAGAGTTACAATAGTCCAGACGAGAATGAATAAGTGAAACAGTAAGAGTTTTTGCAGAGTCGAAAGTAAGAAAAGGGCGAATTCTAGAAATGTTTTTGAGGTGCAGATAAGAAGAGCGAGCCAGTGATCGGATGTGGGGGGTGAATGAAAGCTCGGAATCAAGGATGACCCCAAGGCAGCGGGCATGTTGCTTTGGAGTAATGGTCGAACCACACACGGAGATGGCAATGTCAGGCAAAGGTAGGTTAATAGAGGGAAGAAACACGAGGAGTTCAGTTTTTGACAGGTTCAGTTTCAGATAGAGGGAGGACATGATGTTAGAGACAGCGGTAAGACAATCACTGGTGTGATTTAGAAAAAAAGGTCGGCGTAATATCAGGAGAAGAAGTGTATAATTGGGTGTCATCAGCATAGAGATGGTACTGGAAACCAAATCTACTGATTATTTGTCCAATAGGGGCAGTATACAAAGAGAAGAGGAGGAGGCCTAGGACTGATCCTTGAGGAACCCCAACAGTAAGGGGAAGGTGAGAGGAGGAGGAACCAGCAAAAGATACAGTGAAGAAGCAGTCAGAGAGATAGGAGGAGAACCAGGAAACCTTGAGGCCGAAGGAGCAGAGCATAGTGAGGAGGAGCTGATGATCCAGTGTCGAATGCTGCGGAGAGATCCAAGAGAATTAGCATGGAGTAGTGACCATTAGATTTAGCTGTTAGTAGGTCATTAGAGACTTTAGTGAGGGCAGTTTCAGTAGAGTGTAAAGAGCGGAAACCAGATTGAAGAGGGTCTAGAAGAGAGTTATCTGAGAGATAGCGGATAAGACGGCAGTGGACCAGGCGTTCGAGGAGTTAAAGGTACCGTCACATTTAGCGACGCTGCAGCGATCTAGACAACGATCCCGATCGCTGCAGCGTCGCTGTGTGGTTGCTGGAGAGCTGTCACACAGACAGCTCTCCAGCGACCAACTGTGCGAAGTCCCCTGGTAACCAGGGTAAACATCTGGTTACTAAGCACAGGGCCGCACTTAGTAACCTGATGTTTACCCTGGTTACCAGCGTAAACGTAAAAAAAAACACTACATACTTACCTTCTGTTGTCTGTCCCCGGCGCTCTGCTTCCTGCACTGACTGTGAGCGCCAGCCGGAAAGCACAGCGATGACGTCACCGCTGTGCTCTGCTTTCCGGCCGGCGCTTACATAGTGCAGAGAAGCACAGCGCCGTGGGACAGACACCGGAATGTAAGTATGTAGTGTTTGTTTGTTTTTTACGTTTACGCTGGTAACCAGGGTAAACATCGGGTTACTAAGCGCGGCCCTGTGCTTAGTAACCCGATGTTTACCCTGGTTACCAGTGAAGACATCGCTGAATCGGCGTCACACACGCTGATTGAGCGATGTCTGCGGGAGGTCCAGCGACAAAATAAAGTTGGACTTTCTGCTCCGACCAACGATGTCACAGCAGGATCCAGATCGCTGCTGCGTGTCAAACTCAACGATATCGCTATACAGGACACTGCAACGTCACGGATCGCTAGCGATATCGTTCAGTGTGAAGGTACCTTTAGAGATGAAGGGAAGATTAGAGACAGGTCTATAATTAGCGGCACAGTTTTGATCGAGGGATGGTTTTTTAAGTAATGGATGTATGATGGCATGCTTAAATGAGGATGGAAAAATACCGGAAGAGAGAGAGAGGTTTAATATTTTTGTTAGGTGAGTGGTGACAGCAGGGGAAAGGGACTGGAGGAGATGTGACGGAATGGGGTCACTGGTGCAAGTGGTTGGGCGAGAAGATGCAAGGAGCCTGATTACTTCTTCTTCTGTAACTGGTTCAAAGTCAGAGAGTGAAGTAGATGCAGTGGGGGAGGGAGGACAGTGTATGGTATGAAGAGATTGGGAAATGATTTCCTGTCAAATGTGGTCAATTTTTTCTTTGAAGTAATTGGCCAGATCATCAGCACGGAGATCTGTGGTTGGGGCCTGCACTCTTGGGTTGAGTAGGGACTGGAAAGTGTCAAAGAGACGTTTAGGGCTATTGGACAGCGAGGTGATGAGGGTGTTGAAATAGCTTTGTTTGGAGAGGTGAAGGGCAGAGTTGTATGTTTCTAGCATGAACTTATAATGGATGAAATCTTCGGGTAGATTAGATTTTCTCCAGAGACGTTTGGCGCACCTGGAGCACCGCTGCAGGAAACGTGTTTGCAGCGTGTGCCACGGCTGTCGCCGTCTACAGTCTCATGCACTTCCACGGTAGATATAACAGTCCCATGCACTTCCCCGGTAGTATATAACAGTCTCATGCACTTCCCCGGTAGTTATAACAGTCCCATGCACTTCCCCGGTAGTATATAACAGTCCCATGCACTTCCTCAGTAGTCCTAACTGTCTCATGCACTCGATCAGTAGTAGTAACACTCCCATGCACTTCCTGAGTAGTAGTAACAGTCCTATGCACTTCCTCAGTAGTCCTAACAGTTCTATGCACTTCCTCAGTAGTAGTAACAGTCCCATGCACTCCCTCAGTAGTAGTAACAGTCCCATGCACTCCCTCAGTAGTAGTAACAGTCCCATGCACTCTCTCAGTAGTAGTAACAGTCCCAGCACTCTCTCAGTAGTAGTAACAGTCCCATGCACTTCCTCTGTAATCCTAATAGTCTCATGCACTTCCTCAGTAATAGTAACAATCCCATGCACTTCCTCGGTAGTCGTAACAGTCCCATGCTCATCTCCAGTAGTTCTAACAGACTTCACTTCCCAAATAAACATAACAGTCCCATACACTTCCTTATTAGTCGTAACAATCCAATCCACTTTCCCAGTAGTTGCAACAGTCCTATACACTTCCCTAATAGTCCTAAAACTTCCAGTCCTATGCACTTTCCCAGTAGTCGGAACAATCTAATTCACTTCTACAGTAGTCCTAACAGTCCCATGCACTTTCCAAATAGTTGTAACAGTCCTGTGCATGTCCTCAGTAGTCATAACAATCCCATATACTCCCATGTCCTCTGTCAGGATTCCCCTGACCGCTGCCACCAATTTGTCACAATTCACACCGTGACCGTCACCCCTACGTCACAGGTTGGGGTGGCTTTGGGCCAACAGACGGCTATCACATGTGCAGGGGGCTTATCTTAGTTATCCCTCCACTCCACGATGTGATGAAAAACCACACACAAGGCTATTGACCTCTTAGTTTACAGCAGGGGCTTATTTTAGGTATCCCACTGCTTTTCTATGTACCACGAACTGCAGAGATTTATGTATATCCCGCTTACAATTCCACTTAACACTTGCAGCTCTCTGGCACCCCCCTTACTCTCAGGTCAGATTAGGTACTGCACCCTGGGTAATTAGTCGCCAGAAAGGCTGCCTGCTATGTACTGGCTATTGGGCACGCTGCAGCGACGCGATAAACTACTCCCACTTAGGCAGGATCAATAATTATCAACGCCGCAGTCGCTATAACGCCACCCAACTACCCAGTACAAAATGTATGCTGCCACCAGCTTCGATTAAACGGGTCCGAAGCTAACCCAACACAACAGTAGCGTATTTTCCCTTCAAGAGACTTAGGGTACGGTTTAGAACAGGAGAAAGAACTAGTATTAAATAATATACCCCATCAAAAGTTTCAGGCAGTGTTTTATCAAAATATTTTACAAAGATGTTACAAATGAGACAATTGCAAATATGTACACGGGTAATTATAACATAAAGGGAATAAAGGAGAAAAGATAACACTCACATGTTCAAAGCATGGCAGGCAACCATACGTCCCAGCTCATTTGGACGTGCTGCTGGCTTCAGGAGAAGACAAGAAGTCCAGAAGAAGAAATCAAGCAGAAGACTGAGCTGGGGAGCCTGCCACAAACTTATAACTTTAAGGCTGTGACATCACAGAAAGGCTGGCTTATCCAGACCCTCCTCTCTCTACATTCTGGGTAAACTTTAAACTATTTTCTCTGATTTCTATAACTTCACTACAAAACATGTCATAGTCCTAACAAACTCATCATTCATCTCGGATTAACGTGAGCATTCTAATGAGATCAAATATGTCCTATCTGGGATACATATTTACAGAAAAAACCCTACTTCTTTACCAGACGGAGTTAGAAGCTCAGGTTTTACGTGGTGAATAGATCCACCGAGGGGTGTAAAGAATATATATTTTCGTGTTTTTTACGTAAACGGGTTGTGTAATATCTTAACAAAACAAGACAAAGGACTTCCATGCATTTCTGGAAAGTTAGAATCCAGTTCTAGCCTGTCACTTTCCACTGCAAGAATGCCGGTCGTAAATACTTCAGCTCTCTGAGCTAGAGGTAATAAACTCTTCCTCCCCCATCTACACTGGCAAAGCAGCTCTTGGCTGAGTGAAAGGGAAGGAATTTGCAGCTACAAACTGTTGCAGCATCACTCCAAGAAGGGGGGCTTAGCCCACGCAGGCTAGCAAGAGAACTACTTATGATATTTCATACCATATCGTGACATCCTCCGTCCCATAAACTTCCCTAATAGTTATAACAGTCTAATGCACTTCCCAGCTAGATGTATCAGTCGCATGCACCTTCTTATTATTCCTATGTACCTCTCCAGTAGTCCTAACAGTCTGATTCACTTCTACAGTAATCCTAAAAGACCAATGCAGTTCCAAAATAGTCATAACAGTCCCAGGCACTTCCTCAGTAGTTATAACAGTCCCATGCACTTCCCCGGGAGTTATAACAGTCACATGTGCTGCCTCAGTACTTAGAGTATATCAGTCCCATACACTTCCCCAGTAGTTATAACAGTCTCATGCACTTCCCCGGTAGTTCTAACACTCCCATGCACTTCCCCGGTAGTTCTAACAGTTTCATACACTACCCCAGTAGTTATAACAGTCCCATACACTTCCCCAGTAGTTATAACAGTCTCATGCACTTCCCCGGTAGTTATAACAGTCACATGCACTTCCCCAGTAGTTATAACAGTCTCATGCACTTCCCCGGTAGCTATAACAGTCTCATGCACTTCCCCGGTAGTTATAACAGTCACATGCACTTCCCCGGTAGTTATAACAGTCCCGTACACTTCCACAGTAGTTATAACAGTCTCATGCACTTCCCCGGTAGTTATAACAGTCTCATGCACTTCCCCGGTAGTTATAACAGTCACATGCACTTCCCCGGTCGTTATAACAGTCACATGCACTTCGCCGGTAGTTATA
Organism: Ranitomeya imitator; assembly: GCF_032444005.1. Classification (NCBI taxonomy): domain Eukaryota; kingdom Metazoa; phylum Chordata; class Amphibia; order Anura; family Dendrobatidae; genus Ranitomeya; species Ranitomeya imitator. The sequence continues at coordinate 685,929,077 of NC_091286.1, forward strand.
ACAGTCACATGCACTTCCCCGGTAGTTATGACAGTCTCATGCACTTCCCCGGTAGTTATACCAGTCACATGCACTTCCCCAGTAGTTATAACAGTCCCATACACTTCTCCAGTAGTTATAACACTCCCATGCACTTCCCCGGTAGTTATAACAGTCTCATGCACTTCCCCGGTAGTTATAACAGTCTCATGCACTTCACCAGTAGTTATAACAGTCACATGCACTTCCCCAGTAGTTATAACAGTCCCATACAGTTCCCCAGTAGTTATAACAGTCACATGCACTTCCCCAGTAGTTATAACAGTCACATGCACTTCCCCGGTAGTTATAACAGTCCCATACACTTCCCCAGTAGTTAAAACAGTCTCATGCACTTCCCCGGTAGTTATAACAGTCGCATGCACTTCCCCAGTAGTTATAACAGTCACATGCACTTCCCCAGTAGTTATAACAGTCTCATGCACTTCCCCGGTAGTTATAACAGTCCCATGCACTTCCCCAGTAGTTACAACAGTCTCATGCACTTCCTCGGTAGTTATAACAGTCTCATACACTTCCCCAGTAGTTATAACAGTCCCATGCACTTCCCCAGTAGTTACAACAGTCTCATGCACTTCCTCGGTAGTTATAACAGTCTCATGCACTTCCCCAGTAGTTACAACAGTCTCATGCACTTCCTCGGTAGTTATAACAGTCTCATGCACTTCCCCAGTAGTTATAACACTCACATGCACTTCCCCGTTAGTTCTAGCAGTCCCATGCACTTCCTCAGTAGTTATAACAGTCCCATGTACTTCCTCAGTAGTTATAACAGTCCCATGCACTTCCCCAGTAGTTATAACACTCCCATTCACTTCCCCGGTAGTTCTAACAGTCTCATGCACTTCCCCAGTAGTTATAACAGTCTCATGCACCTTACCAGTAGTTATAACAGTCCCATGCACTTCACCAGTAGTTTTAACAGTCTCATGCACTTCCCCGGTAGTTCTAACAGTCCCATGCACTTCCCCGGTAGTTCTAACAGTCTCATGCACTTCCCCCGGTAGTTTTAACAGTCCCATACACTTCCCCAGTAGTTATAACAGTCTCATGCACTTCCCCGGTAGCTATAACAGTCTCATGCACTTCCCCAGTAGTTATAACAGTCCCATGCACTTCACCAGTAGTTATAACAGTCTCATGCACTTCCTCAGTAGTTATAAGAGTCCATGCACTTCCCCGGTAGTTATAACAGTCTCATGCACTTCCCCAGTAGTTATAACAGTCTCATGCACCTTCCCGGTAGTTATAACAGTCCCATGCACTTCCGCAGTAGTTATAACAGTCTCATGCACTTCCCCAGTAGTTATAACAGTCTCATGCACCTTCCCGGTAGTTATAACAGTCCCATGCACTTCCCCAGTAGTTATAACAGTCTCATGCACTTCCCCAGTAGTTATAACAGTCTCATGCACCTTCCCGGTAGTTATAACAGTCTCATGCACTTCCTCAGTAGTTATAACAGTCCCATGTACTTCCCCGGTAGTTCTAACAGTCTCATGCACTTCCTCAGTAGTTATAACAGTCTCATGCACTTCCCCGGTAGTTATAACAGTCTCATGCACTTCCCCAGTAGTTCTAACAGTCTCATGCACTTCCCCGGTAGTTCTAACACTCCCATGCACTTCCCCGGTAGTTCTAACAGTCTCATGCACTTCCCCAGCAGTTATAACAGTCTCATGCACCTTACTAGTAGTTATAACAGTCTCATGCACTTCCTCGGTAGTTCTAACAGTCCCATGCACTTCCCCGGTAGTTCTAACAGTCCCATGCACTTCCCCAGTAGTTATAACAGTCTCATGCACTTCCCCAGTAGTTCTAACAGTCTCATGCACTTCCCCGGTAGTTCTAACACTCCCATGCACTTCCCCGGTAGTTCTAACACTCTCATGCACTTCCCCAGTAGTTATAACAGTCTCATGAACTTTACTAGTAGTTATAACAGTCTCATGCACTTCCCCGGTAGTTCTAACAGTCCCATGCACTTCCCCGGTAGTTCTAACAGTCACATGCACTTCCCCAGTAGTTATAACAGTCTCATGCACTTCCCCAGTAGTTATAACAGTCTCATGCACTTCCCCTGTAGTTATAACAGTCTCCTGCACTTTACCAGTAGTTATAACAGTCCCATGCACTTCCCCGGTAGTTCTAACAGTCTCATGCACTTCCCCGGTAGTTTTAACAGTCTCATGCACTTCCCCGGTAGTTATAACAGTCTCTTGCACTTCCCCAGTAGTTTTAACAGTCTAATGCACTTCCCCAGTAGTTATAACAGTCTCATGCACTTCCCCAGTAGTAATAACAGTCTCATGCACTTCCCCAGTAGTTATAACAGTCTCATGCACTTCCCTGGTAGTTATAACACTCCCATGCACTTCCGCGGTAGTTATAACAGTCTCATGCACTTCCCCAGTAGTAATAACAGTCTCATGCACTTCCCCAGTAGTTATAACAGTCTCATGCACTTCCCTGGTAGTTATAACACTCCCATGCACTTCCGCGGTAGTTTTAACAGTCTCATGCACTTCCCCGGTAGTTATAACAGTCTCTTGCACTTCCCCAGTAGTTTTAACAGTCTAATGCACTTCCCCAGTAGTTATAACAGTCTCATGCACTTCCCCAGTAGTAATAACAGTCTCATGCACTTCCCCAGTAGTTATAACAGTCTCATGCACTTCCCCAGTAGTAATAACAGTCTCTTGCACTTCCCCAGTAGTTTTAACAGTCTAATGCACTTCCCCAGTAGTTATAACAGTCTCATGCACTTCCCCAGTAGTAATAACAGTCTCTTGCACTTCCCCAGTAGTTTTAACAGTCTAATGCACTTCCCCAGTAGTTATAACAGTCTCATGCACTTCCGCGGTAGTTATAACAGTCTCATGCACTTCCCCGGTAGTTCTAACAGTCTCATGCACTTCCCCGGTAGTTCTAACACTCCCATGCACTTTCCCGGTAGTTCTAACAGTCCAATGCACTTCCCCGGTAGTTCTAACAGTCTCATGCACTTCACCAGTAGTTATAACAGTCTCATGCACTTCCCCAGTAGTTGTAAAAGTCACATGCACTTCCCCGGTAGTTATAACAGTCTCATAATAATTTTATATAATAATAATAATAATTTTTATTTATATAGCGCCAACATATTCCGCAGCGCTTTACAAATTATAGAGGGGACTTGTACATACAATAGACATTACAGCATAACAGAAATAGAGTTCAAAACAGATACCAAGAGGAGTGAGGGCCCTGCTCGTAAGCTTACAAACTATGAGGAAAAGGGGAGACACGAGAGGTGGATGGTAACAATTGCTATAGTTATTCGGACCAGCCATAGTGTAAGGCTTGGGTGTTCATGTAAAGCTGCAAGTTCTAACAGTCTCATGCACTTCCTCAGTAGTTATAACAGTCTCATGCACTTCCCCGGTAGTTATAACAGTCTCATGCACTTCCCCAGTAGTTCTAACAGTCTCATGCACTTCCCCGGTAGTTCTAACACTCCCATGCACTTCCCCGGTAGTTCTAACAGTCTCATGCACTTCCCCAGCAGTTATAACAGTCTCATGCACCTTACTAGTAGTTCTAACAGTCTCATGCACTTCCCCGGTAGTTATAACAGTCTCATGCACTTCCCCAGTAGTTATAACAGTCACATGCACTTCCCCGGTAGTTCAAATTCAAATTCAAATTCAAATGAGCTTTATTGGCAGGACTAAGTACATGTTAGCATTGCCAAAGCATATGGTAAAAATACGGGGGTGGGGGAGGGGGGGCATATAGAGGTCCAGGGAATATCAAATTCCTTTTAGAGGATAGGGGATGTTTCCAGGGTGGGGTATAGGAGTCCATGACATATCGGGCTCTTTAGTCGGGGGATAGGGATATGTCCAGTGTTGGGGTACGGGAGTCCATGACATATCAGGCTCCTCTTAGTCTGTGGCAGGCACTGACATATTCCGCTGCTACGGCCACTGCACTTTCCTCTTCCCCCAGTATTATCGGCAGTTTCTCTTCCTCCTCCTTGGAGGTGAAATCTGGGAGGAGATCAGACAGCCTCTTGAAGTGAGTGTCCCTCACTGCGGAGTATTTGGGGCACCTCAGCAGGAAGTGGGCCTCATCCTCCACGGCCTCCTGGGGGCACTGCTGGCAGAGTCTGTTCTCTCGAGGCTTGTAGTTCTGTCGGTGCCGCCCGGATTCGATGAGTAGGCTGTGGGCGCTCAGTCTGTACCGGCTCAGGATCTGTCGATCTTTGGGATTTTCTAGTTTCTCTAGATATGGGGCCAGTTTGTACTCCCTCTGTAGATTCCGGTATATTGTCAGTTTCTGGGATTTGTTTATGTCGTTCCTCCAGATGCTGAGATATTCCTCTTTGACTTTGTGTACCATTTTCTGGATTTCACCTTTTGTCAGGCCATGGAGGTTGATGGCTTGGTCAGACTGGCTTTGGGTACTTTTTCTTGGGAGGCTTCCTGAGGCTTCCTGGTGTAGGAAGGCTTTGTGATGGTAGGAGCTGGGACTGCTACTTTGTAGATGAGCCTTGAATGACAGCGCCTTCTTCTTTATTGCGATGTGTAGTGGGAATCTGCCCAGCTCTGCTCAGCAGGCGCTATTTGATGTGCTCCGATGGACTTGGAGAAGATGCTTGCAGAACTCTAGGTGGAATATTTCTGTCGGCCCAGCGTCCCACTTTGACCAGTTTGGGTATGAGACTGGGCCCCAGACCTCACTACCGTATAGAAGAATTGGGGCAATGATGGAGTCAAAAATTTTTAGCCGTACGGTTACTGGTGCCTTGAGGTGGTACAGACGCCTTCTGATGGCATAGAAGGCTTTGGATGCCTTGTCTTTTAGTGACTCTATGGCTTGCTTGAAGCTCCCTTCAGACTGTAGTTATAACAGTCTCTTGCACTTCCCCGGTAGTTCTAACAGTCCTATGCACTTCACCAGTAGTTATAACAGTCTCATGCACTTCCCCGGTAGTTCTAACAGTCCTATGCACTTCACCAGTAGTTATAACAGTCTCATGCACTTCCCCGGTAGTTCTAACAGTCCCATGCACTTCCCCAGTAGTTACAACAGTCTCATGCACTTCCTCGTTAGTTATAACAGTCTCATGCACTTCCCCAGTAGTTATAACACTCACATGCACTTCCCCGTTAGTTCTAGCAGTCCCATGCACTTCCTCAGTAGTTATAACAGTCCCATGTACTTCCTCAGTAGTTATAACAGTCCCATGCACTTCCCCAGTAGTTATAACACTCCCATTCACTTCCCCGGTAGTTCTAACAGTCTCATGCACTTCCTCAGTAGTTATAACAGTCTCATGCACCTTACCAGTAGTTATAACAGTCCCATGCACTTCACCAGTAGTTTTAACAGTCTCATGCACTTCCCCGGTAGTTCTAACAGTCCCATGCACTTCCCCGGTAGTTCTAACAGTCTCATGCACTTCCCCCGGTAGTTTTAACAGTCCCATACACTTCCCCAGTAGTTATAACAGTCTCATGCACTTCCCCGGTAGCTATAACAGTCTCATGCACTTCCCCAGTAGTTATAACAGTCCCATGCACTTCACCAGTAGTTATAACAGTCTCATGCACTTCCTCAGTAGTTATAAGAGTCCATGCACTTCCCCGGTAGTTATGACAGTCTCATGCACTTCCCCAGTAGTTATAACAGTCTCATGCACCTTCCCGGTAGTTATAACAGTCCCATGCACTTCCCCAGTAGTTATAACAGTCTCATGCACTTCCCCAGTAGTTATAACAGTCTCATGCACCTTCCCGGTAGTTATAACAGTCCCATGCACTTCCCCGGTAGTTATAACAGTCTCATGCACTTCCCCAGTAGTTATAACAGTCTCATGCACCTTCCCGGTAGTTATAACAGTCTCATGCACTTCCTCAGTAGTTATAACAGTCCCATGTACTTCCCCGGTAGTTCTAACAGTCTCATGCACTTCCTCAGTAGTTATAACAGTCTCATGCACTTCCCCGGTAGTTATGACTGCGGAGACCTGGTTGTCGTAACCAGTGCCTTCCCCCCTCCCATCAGTCCCGTAATGAAACACACACAGTCCTAGTTGGGTTGAACAGGTCGGTCACAGTTTATTAATTAAATAATCGGAGAAAGGGCAATTACATATCGTAACGAGCGGCTCGCGCCGAGCTCCTGTCCGTGATCGACAGGGGAATTGGCCCAACGAGCGGTTACGACCTTTGCCCTCCTCCGCTTTTTCCGCTGTGACTTAATAAAGGTTACCAGGGGTTAGTTCTATCAACATGCGTAATAATTTTTTTATTTTTTTTATTTTTTATAAATCTTACAACATAATTCACACATTTACATTATCCTGTGGGTTAGTTTAATCATTAGCCTTTAAAAAGGGAGGGTGGGTGGGACAAAAGCTTCCAGGTGTCCTGCCGAGAGTGAAAGAGAAAGTTCTCGACCGGACACCTGGATTTAACCCCTGTAGGAGTGGCCGTAGGACCCCTCCCCTCTAGTGCCCACTGGCCGGCTGGGGGTCTTCCAATCAGTGCATCACTAAGGGGGAAGTGATGCTAGGGGGGATCTGGCACTTACAACCTTTACGTGCAGCTCTCTCTATGTGCTCCCCAGTCAGAGACGCGTTCCTTAATCAGTACCGCGTCTGCCAGACTGCGGAGACCTGGTTGTCGTAACCAGTGCCTTCCCCCCTCCCATCAGTCCCGTAATGAAACACACACAGTCCTAGTTGGGTTGAACAGGTCGGTCACAGTTTATTAATTAAATAATCGGAGAAAGGGCAATTACATATCGTAACGAGCGGCTCGCGCCGAGCTCCTGTCCGTGATCGACAGGGGAATTGGCCCAACGAGCGGTTACGACCTTTGCCCTCCTCCGCTTTTTCCGCCACGGAGGATCCCGTGTATTAACTACGCGGGACTCCGACCCCACCCCTCGATGCTATGGCCTGTTCAACCCCATCCTGTAAACCAGACAGAAAAATATCGATGCCAATGTCCGTTAGGTGAACTCCGTCCGGCCTTAATTGTGGCGTGTTATCCCCTTGTAGCTGGTGGTGACGAATCACGATACGATACCGCCTCTTCCTCTCACATATTTTCCAATCCGCGCGTTGAATTTCCTTCTTGTCCGCTCTATGGCTTTTTTATCTCTTACACCTCGCCACACGGCCCGTGGTGTTATATCCGACCACACCAGTATTATGTTCCTGAATAGGCAGTTGAACCTTTCCATATCCGTTGTCACCCATTTGTACAATTCGGCCACCTTTTGTTTGCCGAGGTCATTGCCACACGCATGTACCACCAGGTGTTCCGCCATCCTTGCTATGCCAACCATCTCTTTGAACACCTGTCTCCACTGGAGGCCTCTGACACCCCTCCAGTTAACTTTTTTTTTTTTTTTTTTTTTCCGGGAGGTAAAGATTTGTCCCTCCTGGCCGCCGTTCGGCCCTCTTTTCGGCCCAGTAAACGTAGGAATCTCCTACAACCCAAACTTCAACCCCTGTTAATTAAGCAAGTCGGGTCTTATGTATCTGGCGAAGCATGCGGACTTCCAACGACCCATTCTCTGCAACTCGGCCTCTGACACTCCTGCCCTGGCCACTTCTGTGGCTGCACCTATGCGAAACGAATGTGTTCCGTACTCCTTTGGATTTGCGCCGGCTTTTTCCAAGCATAGCTTGAACATCGCCTGAAATTGGTACTTGGTCAGAGGGGACCCGTCTGTATGAGTGAAGAAAAATCTACCAGCGTGTCTTATCCCGGCGTATCTTCTAACCATTTTTAGTGGGCCAGCTGGGCCATCTGTGGAGTTAACCAGTACCCATGTGCCCCTACCGGTGGGGTCGCATTTGGATTTTCTAACCCTGATGCGCAGGGCGTCACTGCATATAACTATGTCCTCATTAATTAGGCCTCCTTCCGACGCGTTTTTTTTTTTTTTTGACCGCGGTAGCAATTCGCTGATACGCAGTGCTCCGAAAAAGACGGTCGCAAAAGCTGCTGATATGAGGGCCGCCTCATATTGCGATAAGCAGACCGACGGGGATATCGCAATCAGTTCCTGCAATAATCTCAGTGAAATGGGGCGGCGACATTCTTGACTTGGCTGAAGCCTCTTCCAACCTTTTATGGCTTGTCTTATGCAGAAGGACTTAGTTACGTCTACCCAACCCAATAATTGAAAGAAAAATACTAGCCCCGATAATTTCCGTTGTGCCGAGGTGCCCGACGCCCCATCTTCTCTCATCCGTAATAGGAAATCGGTTGTCACCGCGCTTCGTGCTCGGTTGCATTTATCGACTGGCCTACCCTGAATTAATGAGCACCACTCCTCCCAAGCCTTACCATACACCTGCCAGGTAGCTGGCGAAACGGAGGCCCGGATTAAGGGCATCAATGATTGGCTACTGTGTCCCACAGGGACTGTGGACACAGAATACCCCGGTGTTGCGCGTTGGGCTGCTGGATTCTGAAAGCTTGCCAATTGGAAAATAACAATGGGTTAATGATATTATCGTCAACTTCCGCCACCACGGTGGCTCTACACCAAATATTGTTTTCTAGGCATATCAGTGCGAGCCGTCGCCAGAGAGCGAGTATGGGCAGGGATGAAGAGGACATGTGATTTAGACTCTTTGCTGTTTTCACATTTTTAGTTTGGAAACAAATGTTCATGTTCCTCAACTGATCGGCCCATAACTCCATCGCTGCTACTACCGCAAACAATTCCCATAGGGCTGGGTCTTGCCCCCACTTTGTTGTCGTCCATTTCTCTGGCCAACCAGATTTGCACCATTGGTTTTTATAGATTGCTGCAAAACCCTCTTTTTGCACGCCGAATTTGAGTGATATAGATTTGAATTTTTCTAGTAGATTGGAGCAGACTTTAGAATTTCTGGGGCCGACGAACAGGAAATCGTCGAGGTAGTGGATTAGGGATTTACTGCCCGTCTCGTACCGAACTACCCAATCTAGGAAGGTGCTGAATAGCTTGAAGTAGTGACATGAGATGGAACATCCCGTCGGGAGGCACATGTCGAAGTAATAGTATTGGTCCACTTTACAGCCCAGAAGGTGGAAACATTCGGGGTGCACGGGTAGTAACCGGAATGCCGATTCTATGTCGGATTTGGCTAGCAGAGCGCCGGGTCCGGCTGCCCGGACTAATTCTACCGCTTTATCAAACGACGCGTATGAGACGGAAGCTTCTTCTGTGGAAATTGCGTCATTAACCGAATCGCCCTTTGGGTGAGATAAATGGTGGATTAGGCGGTATTTACCGGATTCTTTTCTACCCATTTCTACTTCCTTTTCGATTTTTAGTCTGAGAATTTGGGGGAAATTCGCGGGCCGATTTTAGGTTATCAGATAGGGTTGGCGTTCTTGTTAGCCTAAAGGGGATAAAGAAACCGTCGGAGAATCCTGCCTGCAGCTGCTGAGCCGCTTTCTTATTAGGGTAGAGCTTTAGCTTTAGGGGGGGGGTGGGGGGGGTGCCCATTGCGGTTACGCTCACTGGGGTTCTGCCTTGTAGTCCCTTTGTATGCCTGACGAGTGCATCTTGATGCTGGGTGTCCCCCCCCGCAAGCGGAGCAATCATGTCTGAATTTGCATAATGTGTGGAAACGGCAGTTTCCCTCGTTATATAGCCAGCAGGCCACGGGTTTTCGCACGACCACCGAGTTCTGACCTGGAGCCAATTATTCATCGTTAAACCGATTTTCGATCTCCCCCTATCGAAACCCCTATCGTTAGCTCTATCCCCCGTTTGCTGGTCCGCTGATAACAGCGACCAAATATCAATATAATCGTTGTTCCAGATTTTCTGTCTAGTGTCCAGATCTATATGAGCGCCTAGCGGGCTGATCCCGCAGAAGAAGGCGTCTTTGTGTAGATTAGCTGTTGAATTGTTCACCACTTTACCGCTCGAATGTGAAAGTTGTAGGATTATCTCCTTTAACGCTGAAGTTAGCTCCATTTCCTTTACATTAACCCCGTAGCGTAACGTTTCCTCGCTATCCTTGGAACACTCACCGCTGTGTGACTCTGGACGAGTGTACACCGATCCTGGAGGAACCCCCGCAGATGTTGACGGGGGGATGTCGCAGGACGGGGAAACTCTGGCTCCCGCTACAGCGAGGGATTGATGCTGAGTATCTTGCGATGAAGCCCGATTACAACCACGTAGTGGCGGATTGTTGGCTCTGTCTTCAGCGACTGCGCGGTGGTTGTTGTGGCTGGAAGCCGCGGGAGCCCGATTACTACCACATAGTGGCGGATTGATGGCTCCGTCTTCAGCGACTGCGCGGTGGTTGTTGTGGCTGGAAGCCGCGGGGGATTGTTCTCCCTGGCTGAAAGCCCTAGAGGGTGCCCGCGATTTATATGATTTGCCACGTGCGCGACTTCTGTCCGGGCTCTGCGATAAATCGGACCCCTTGGCTGTTGTCTGAGATCTGCGGCGGCTCCTATGGGAGCTGCGTCTGCGACGGTGACGGGAGGGGCGTTTAGAGGGGTAGCGGGAATGGTGATGGGAGTTATCTGATGAGGATTGGGAGGACGTGCGGCGTCTACGCCTTCGTCCGCCGTTGCTCAGCGGTGTAATGGGGGGGTTCTAGCGGTATTATGGGGGGTGAATATTGGAGGTATCCGGTCCTGTTGTGCTACTTAGAAGGGGGGGGAGTCAGGCGGTAACTGTATTCATCCTCGTTGCTGGGATTTAATGGGGCGGCGGTTGACGGATAATTTTTATTAGGAAATTGGGCAATGGGGGGAGGTGTAAATATGTCCATGCTTGGTGCGTTTATTGATATTACGCAGTGATTCCCGTTGTGCAGCTGTCGAGCGCCCTGCTCGGTCCTATGGGACCGAACAATGCGCTCTTCAGCCGCGCTGTAACCGCTTCGTCCTGACCCCTGATACCCCCGAGCAGGCATCAGTGCGGCGTCTGCCGGGGGTGAGCAGGAGGTCAGACCTGGAGAGAAATCAGCGCGCTGATCGGTCTGGTTTGACCGATCAACGCGCTCTGGGGACCGTGGGGCGCTATTGGAAGCCTCCAGGTTACCCCCTGCGGGCGGCATATATATGCCCGCAGGGAAGGTAATGGAGGACTGTCCGGCGCTGTAACCAGCGCTGTTGAAATGAGGCGACCGGAAGTGGGCGGGCGGAGGCAGGAAGTCGGTGGGCGGAGCTTCCACCGAGCGCCGGACCGATGCAGCGTGCGGTGCCCGAGGACGCCGGCCGCTGCGAGGCGGCGAGGCCGCCCCTTCACCGACCTGGAGCCGCTCCGGGGCGCGGGGTAGGCGGGCAGACCGCCTTCCCCACCGCACAGCTGCGGTACCCGCCGGAACGGCCAGGGAAGGAGGCGAAGCCTCACGCCGCCTGGCGCCGCTAGCCAGCTCACCACCGGCCACCAGAGGCACAGGGGGAGGAGGCGACCCTGTCAGCTGCACGGCGCGGCCCGCGACGCCCGGGGGGACTACCCTTCGTTTGCGCTGTGTGCGGCACCCGGCCCTCCCCCGCCGCTTCCTGGAGGCCCTCCCAACGTCTGCGGCTGTGATACCCTCAGCCCGTAGGGGGGAAGAGAGGGGCAGCACCAAATCATACCCTGGACCGCATGAACGCTGCACGGGACGGCCCCCAGCTGGCGTGAAAGGTGAGCTTGCCATAAGGGGCCCCGGGGGCGCAGGCGTGAGGGAGGACGAGGCCGGACCAGATAAGGGGGGTGTGAGCAGGGGGTCGGGAGAGGGCACAGAAAGCTGAGCCCTGATGTCGGAAAAAACGGACCGAAGCCAGTTCTCACCTCTCTGTGCCGCTCTCTTCTGTAAGGCCTCAATCAGGGGGTCCGACATCACGACTGCAGGGACAAAAGCTTCCAGGTGTCCTGCCGAGAGTGAAAGAGAAAGTTCTCGACCGGACACCTGGATTTAACCCCTGTAGGAGTGGCCGTAGGACCCCTCCCCTCCAGTGCCCACTGGCCGGCTGGGGGTCTTCCAATCAGTGCATCACTAAGGGGGAGTGATGCTAGGGGGGATCTGGCACTTACAACCTTTACGTGCAGCTCTCTCTATGTGCTCCCCAGTCAGAGACGCGTTCCTTAATCAGTACCGCGTCTGCCAAACAGTCTCATGCACTTCCCCAGTAGTTCTAACACTCCCATGCACTTCCCCGGTAGTTCTAACAGTCTCATGCACTTCCCCAGCAGTTATAACAGTCTCATGCACCTTACAAGTAGTTATAACAGTCTCATGCACTTCCCCGGTAGTTATAACAGTCTCATGCACTTCCCCAGTAGTTCTAACAGTCTCATGCACTTCCCCGGTAGTTCTAACAGTCCCATGCACTTCCCCGGTAGTTCTAACAGTCTCATGCACTTCCCCAGCAGTTATAACAGTCTCATGCACCTTACAAGTAGTTATAACAGTCTCATGCACTTCCCCGGTAGTTATAACAGTCTCATGCACTTCCCCAGTAGTTCTAACAGTCTCATGCACTTCCCCGGTAGTTCTAACAGTCCCATGCACTTCCCCGGTAGTTCTAACAGTCCCATGCACTTCCCCAGTAGTTATAACAGTCTCATGCACTTCCCCAGTAGTTCTAACAGTCTCATGCACTTCCCCGGTAGTTCTAACACTCCCATGCACTTCCCCGGTAGTTCTAACACTCTCATGCACTTCCCCAGTAGTTATAACAGTCTCATGAACTTTACTAGTAGTTATAACAGTCTCATGCACTTCCCCGGTAGTTTTAACAGTCTCATGCACTTCCCCGGTAGTTTTAACAGTCTCATGCACTTCCCCGGTAGTTATAACAGTCTCATGCACTTCCCCAGTAGTTTTAACAGTCTAATGCACTTCCCCAGTAGTTATAACAGTCTCATGCACTTCCCCAGTAGTTATAACAGTCTCATGCACTTCCCCAGTAGTTATAACAGTCTCATGCACTTCCCCGGTAGTTCTAACACTCCCATGCACTTCTGCGGTAGTTATAACAGTCTCATGCACTTCCCCGGTAGTTCTAACACTCTCATGCACTTCCCCGGTAGTTCTAACAGTCCAATGCACTTCCCCGGTAGTTCTAACAGTCTCATGCACTTCACCAGTAGTTATAACAGTTTCATGCACTTCCCCAGTAGTTATAACAGTCACATGCACTTCCCCGGTAGTTATAACAGTCTCATGCACTTCCCCGGTAGTTCTAACAGTCTCATGCACTTCCCCGGTAGTTATAACAGTCTCATGCACTTCCCCGGTAGTTCTAACAGTCTCATGCACTTCCCCAGTAGTTATAACAGTCTCATGCACTTCCCCGGTAGTTATAACAGTCTCATACACTTCCCCAGTAGTTATAATAATAGTTTTATTTATATAGCGCCAACATATTCCGCAGCGCTTTAGAAATTATAGAGGGGACTTGTACAGACAATAGACATTACAGCATAACAGAAATACAGTTCAAAACAGATACCAGGAGGAGTGAGGGCCCTGCTGCTCACAAGCTACAAACTATGAGGAAAAGGGGAGACAGGAGCGGTGGATGGTAACAATTGCTTTAGTTATTCGGACCAGCCATAGTGTAAGGATCAGGTGTTCATGTAAAGCTGCATGAACCAGTTAACTGCCTAAGTATGTAGCAGTACAGACACAGAGGGCTATTAACTGCATAAAGTGTATGAGAACATGATGCGAGGAACCTGATTGTTTTTTTTTTTTTAAATAGGCCACACAGGGATAGTTAGGTTAATGCGTTGAGGCGGTAGGCCAGTCTGAACAAATGAGTTTTTAGGGCACGCTTAAAACTGTGGGGATTGGGGATTAATCGTATTAACCTGGGTAGTGCATTCCAAAGAATCGGCGCAGCACGTGTAAAGTCTTGGAGACGGGAGTGGGAGGTTCTGATTATTGAGGATGCTAACCTGAGGTCATTAGTGGAGCGGAGGGCACGGGTAGGGTGGTAGACTGATACCAGAGAGGAGATGTAGGGTGGTGCTGAGCCATGGAGTGCTTTGTGGATGAGGGTAGTAGTTTTGTACTGGATTCTGGAGTGGATGGGTAACCAGTGTAATGACTGGCAGAAGGTAGAGGCATCGGTGTAACGGTTGGTGAGGAATATGATCCTGGCTGCAGCATTCAGCACAGATTGGAGCCGGGAGAGTTTGGTAAGAGGGAGGCCGATTAGTAGAGAGTTACAATAGTCCAGACGAGAATGAATAAGTGAAACAGTGAGAATTTTTGCAGAGTCGAAAGTAAGAAAAGGGCGAATTCTAGAAATGTTTTTGAGGTGCAGGTAAGAAGAGCGAGCCAGTGATCGGATGTGGGGGGTGAATGAAAGCTCGGAATCAAGGATGACCCCAAGGCAGCGGGCATGTTGCTTTGGAGTAATGGTCGAACCACACACGGAGATGGCAATGTCAGGCAAAGGTAGGTTAATAGAGGGAAGAAACACGAGGAGTTCAGTTTTTGACAGGTTCAGTTTCAGATAGAGGGAGGACATGATGTTAGAGACAGCGGTAAGACAATCACTGGTGTGATTTAGAAGAAAAGGTCGGCGTGATATCAGGAGAAGAAGTGTATAATTGGGTGTCATCAGCATAGAGATGGTACTGGAAACCAAATCTACTGATTGTTTGTCCAATAGGGGCAGTATACAAAGAGAAGAGGAGGAGGCCTAGGACTGATCCTTGAGGAACCCCAACAGTAAGGGGAAGGTGAGAGGAGGAGGAACCAGCAAAACATACAGTGAAGGATCTGTCAGAGAGATAGGAGGAGAACCAGGAGAGAACGGTGTCCTTGAGGCCGATGGAGCGGAGCATAGTGAGGAGGATCTGATGATCCACAGTATCGAATGCTGTGGAGAGATCCAAGAGAATTAGCATGGAGTAGTGACCATTTGATTTAGCTGTTAGTAGGTCATTAGAGACTTTAGTGAGGGCAGTTTCAGTAGAGTGTAAAGAGCGGAAACCAGATTGAAGAGGGTCGAGAAGAGAGTTATCTGAGAGATAGCGGGTAAGGCGGGAGTGGACCAGGCGCTCGAGGAGTTTAGAGATGAAGGGAAGATTAGAGACAAGTATATAGTTAGCGGCACAGTTTTGATCGAGGGATGTTTTTTAAGTAATGGATGTATGATGGCATGCTTAAATGAGGAGGGAAAAATACCGGAAGAGAGAGAAAGGTTGAATATTATTGTTAGGTGAGAGGTGACAGCCAGGGAAAGGGACTGGAGGAGATGTGACGGAATGGGGTCACTGGTGCAAGTGGTTGGGCGAGAAGATGCAAGGAGCCTGATTACTTCTTCTTCTGTAACTGGTTCAAAGTCAGAGAGTGAAGTAGATGCAGTGGGGGAGGGAGGACAGTGTATGGTATGAAGAGATTGGGAGATGATTTCCTGTCGAATGTGGTCAATTTTTTCTTTGAAGTAATTGGGCAGATCATCAGCACGGAGATCTGTGGTTGGGGCCTGCACTCTTGGGTTGAGTAGGGACTGGAAAGTGTCAAAGAGACGTTTAGGGCTATTGGACAGCGAGGTGATGAGGGTGTTGAAATAGCTTTGTTTGGAGAGGTGAAGGGCAGAGTTGTATGTTTCTAGCATGAACTTATAATGGATGAAATCTTCGGGTAGATTAGATTTTCTCCACAGACGTTCGGCGCACCTGGAGCACCGCTGCAGGAAACTAATTTGCAGCGTGTGCCACGGTTGTCGCCGTCTACAGTCTCATGCACTTCCACGGTAGATATAACAGTCCCATGCACTTCCCCGGTAGTATATAACAGTCTCATGCACTTCCCCGGTAGTTATAACAGTCTCATGCACTTCCCCGGTAGTTATAACAGTCCCATGCACTTCACCAGTAGTTATAACAATCTCATGCACTTCCCCGGTAGTTATAACAGTCTCATGCACTTCACCAGTAGTTATAACAGTCTCATGCACTTCCCCGGTAGTTATAGCAGTCTCATGCACTTTACCAGTAGTTATAACAGTCTCATGCACTTCCCCGGTAGTTATAACAGTCCCATGCACTTCACCAGTAGTTATAACAATCTCATTCACTTCCCCGGTAGTTATAGCAGTCTCATGCACTTTACCAGTAGTTATAACAGTCTCATGCACTTCCCCGGTAGTTATAACAGTCCCATGCACTTCACCAGTAGTTATAACAGTCTCATGCACTTCACCAGTAGTTATAACAGTCTCATGCACATCCCCGGTAGTTATAACAGTCTCATGCACTTCCCCGGTAGTTATAACAGTCTCATGCACATCCCCGGTAGTTATAACAGTCTCATGCACTTCCCCGGTAGTTATAACAGTCTCATGCACTTCCCCGGTAGTTATAACAGTCTCATGCACTTCACCAGTAGTTATAACAGTCTCATGCACTTCACCAGTAGTTATAACAGTCTCATGCACTTCCCCGGTAGTTATAACAGTCTCATGCACTTCCCCGGTAGTTATAACAATCTCATGCACTTCCCCAGTAGTTTTAACAGTCTCATGCACTTCACCAGTAGTTTTAACAGTCTCATGCACTTCCCCGGTAGTTATAACAGTCTCATGCACTTCCCCAGTAGTTATAACAGTTTCATACACTTCACCAGTAGTTATAACAGTCTCATGCACTTCCCCGGTAGTTATAACAGTCTCATGCACTTCCCCGGTAGTTATAACAGTCTCATACACTTCCCCTGTAGTTATAACAGTCTCATGCACTTCCCCTGTAGTTATAACAGTCTCATGCACTTCCCTGGTAGTTATAACAGTCTCATGCACTTCACCAGTAGTTATAACAGTCTCATGCACTTCCCCGGTAGTTATAACAGTCTCATGCACTTCCCCGGTAGTTATAACAGTCTCATGCACTTCACCAGTAGTTATAACAGTCTCATGCACTTCCCCAGTAGTTATAACAGTCTCATGCACTTCCCCAGTAGTTATAACAGTCGCATGCACTTCCCCGGTAGTTATAACAGTCTCATGCAATTCGTCAGTAGTTGTAACAGTCCCATGCACTTCCTTATCAGTCATTGTACAGGAGGAGGTGAGCTGTGACATCACCTATTGTGAATGGTGGATCCTGTGTTATCTGCTGTATATAGAGGTGTTATCAGTTATTGTACAGGAGGAGGAGGTGAGCTGTGACATCACCTATTGTGACTGGTGGATCCTGTGTTATCTACTGTATATAGTGGTGTTATCAGTCATTGTACAGGAGGAGGAGGTGAGCTGTGACATAACCTATTGTGAATGGTGGATCCTGTGTTATCTACTGTATATAGAGGTGTTATCAGTCATTGTGCAGGAGGAGGTGAGCTGTGACATCACCTATTGTGAATGGTGGACCCGGGGTTATCAGCTGAATATAGAGGTGTTATCAGTCATTGTACAAGAGGAGGAGGTGAGCTGTGACATCCCCTATTGTGAATGGTGGATCCTATGTTATCTACTGTATATAGAGGTGTTATCAGTCATTGTGCAGGAGGAGGAGGTGAGCTGTGACATCACCTATTGTGAATGGTGGATCCTGTGTTATCTACTGTATATAGAGGTGTTATCAGTCATTGTACAGGAGGAGGAGGTGATCTGTGACATCACCTATTGTGAATGGTGGATCCTGTGTTATCTACTGTATATAGAGGTATTATCAGCCATTGTACACGAGGAGGTGAGCTGTGACATCACCTATTGTGAATGGTAGATCCTGTGTTATCTACTGTATATAGAGGTGTTATCAGTCATTGTACATGAGGAGTAGGTGATCTGTGAGATCACCTATTGTGAATGGTGGATCCTGTGTTATCTACTGTATATAGAGGTGTTATCAGTCATTGGACAGGAGGAGGAGGTGAGCTGTGACATCACCTATTGTGAATGGTGAATCCTGTGTTATCTACTGTATATAGAGATGTTATCAGACTTTGTACAGGAGGAGGAGTTGAGCTGTGATATCCCCTATTGTGAATGGTGGATCCTGTGTTATCTACTGTATATAGAGGTGTTATCAGTCATTGTACAAAAGGAGGTGAGCTGTGACATCACCTATTGTGAATGGTGGATCATGTGTTATCTACTGTATATAGAGATGTTATCTGTCATTGTACAGGAGGAGGAGGTGAGCTGTGACATCAACTATTGTTAATGGTGGATCTTGTGTTATCTACTGTATATAGAGGTGTTATCAGTCATTTTACAGGAGGAGGAGGTGAGCTGTGACATCACCTATTGTGAATGGTGGATCCTGTGTTATCTTCTGAATATAGAGGTGTTATCAGTCGTTGTACAGGAGGAGGAGGTGAGCTGTGACATCACCTATTGTGAATGGTGGATCCTGTGATATCTACTGTATATAGAGGAGTTATCAGTCATTGTACAGGAGGAGGAGGTGAGCTGTGACATCACCTATTGTGAGTGGTGGATCTTGTGTTATCTACTGTATATAGAGATGTTATCAGTCATTGTACAGGAGGAGGAGGTGAGCTGTGACATCACCTATTGTGAATGGTGGATCCTGTGTTATCTACTGTATATAGAGGTGTTATTAGTCATTGTACAGGGGGAGGAGTGTTGTGAATTCTGTGGCAGAGCTCCCTCCTGTGGTCACAAGTGGTACTTCGGCTGATTCTCTCTGTGAGCTTCTGTTGGTGGAGGGAAGTGGTACTGCGGCTTCTGAGTTTCCTCCCTCAGGTGATCTGGTGAGGTCGTTAGGTGCTTCTCTACTTAACTCCACTAATGCTTTGATCCTGGCTTCCTGTCAATGTTCCAGTGTTGGACTTGCTTTTCCCTGGATGATTCCTGTGGCCTGCTGCTCTGCATAGCTAAGTTCTTCTTTGCTATTTGTTTGCTATTTTTTCTGTCCAGCTTGTCTAATTTGTTGCTGGAAGCTCTGGGACGCAAAGGGTGTACCTCCGTGCCGTTAGTTCGGTACGGAGGGTCTTTTTGCCCCCTTTGCGTGGTTTTCTTTAGGGTTTTGTGTAGACCGCAAAGTTACCTTTTCTATCCTCGATCTGTTAAGAAAGTCGGGCCTCACTTTGCTGAATCTATTTCATCTCTACGTTTGTCTTTTCATCTTAACTCACAGTCATTATATGTGGGGGGCTGCCTTTTCCTTTGGGGTATTTCTCTGAGGCAAGGTAGGCTTATTTTCTATCTTCAGGCTAGTTAGTTTCTCAGGCTGTGCCGAGTTGCATAGGCAGAGTTAGGCGCAATCCACGGCTGCCTCTAGTGTTGTTTGGAGAGGATTAGGGATTGCGGTCTGCAGAGTTCCCACGTCTCAGAGCTCGTTCTATGATTTTGGGTTATTGTCAGATCACTGTATGTGCTCTGACCGCTATGTCCATTGTAGTACTGAATTGCCTTTCATAACAGTATAGGAAGCCAAAAGTACTAATGATTCTCAATAGAGGGAAAAAAGAAGTTCTGAGACCATTTTTTTTTCTTTGCACTGTGTTTTGCCTTTTTTTTCCCCTAGACATTTGGGTGGTTCAGTACACAGGTGTAGCGATGGACATTAGAAGTCTGTCTTCATTTGTGGATCAGCTCTCGGCAAGAGTACAAAAGATTCAAGACACTATTGATCAGAAAGCTATGTTGGAACCAAGAATTCCTATTCCTGATTTGTTTTTTGGAGATAGAACTAAGTTTCTGAGTTTCAAAAATAACTGTAAATTATTTCTGGCCTTGAAACCTCGCTCCTCTGGTGATCCAGTTCAACAGGTTTTGATTGTTATTTCTTTTTTGCGCGGCGACCCTCAGGACTGGGCATTTTCTCTTGCGCCAGGAGATCCTGCATTGAGTAATATCGATGCGTTTTTCCTGGCGCTCGGATTGCTGTACGATGAACCTAATTCAGTGGATCAGGCAGAGAAAAATTTGCTGGCTCTTTGTCAGGGTCAGGATGAGATAGAGGTATATTGTCAGAAATTTAGAAAGTGGTCCGTGCTCACTCAATGGAATGAATCTGCGCTGGCAGCTATGTTCAGAAAGGGTCTCTCTGAAGCCCTTAAGGATGTCATGGTGGGATTTCCTATGCCTGCTGGTTTGAATGAGTCTATGTCTTTGGCCATTTAGATCGGTCGACGCTTGCGTGAGCATAAATCTGTGCACCATTTGGCGGTATTACCTGAGCTTCAACCTGAGCCTATGAAGTGCGATAGGACTTTGACCAGAGTTAAACGGCAAGAACACAGACATCTGAATGGGCTGTGTTTCTACTGTGGTGATTCCACTCATGCTATCTCTGATTGTCCTAAGCGCACTAAGCGGTTCGCTAGGTCTGCCACCATTGGTACGGTACAGTCAAAATTTCTTCTGTCCGTTACCTTGATCTGCTCTTTGTCATCGTATTCTGTCATGGCATTTGTGGATTCAGGCGCTGCCCTGAATTTGATGGACTTGGAGTATGCTAAGCGTTGTGGGTTTCTCTTAGAGCCCTTGCAGTGTCCTATTCCATTGAGAGGAATTGATGCCACGCCTTTGGCCAAGAATAAGCCTCAATACTGGACCCAGCTGACCATGTGCATGGCTCCTGCACATCAGGAGGTTATTCGCTTTCTGGTGTTGCATAATCTGCATGATGTGGTCGTGTTGGGGTTGCCATGGCTACAAGCCCATAATCCAGTATTAGATTGGAAATCCATGTCGGTGTCCAGCTGGGGTTGTCAGGGGGTACATGGTGATGTTCCATTTCTGTCAATTTCGTCATCCACCCCTTCTGAGGTTCCAGAGTTCTTGTCTGATTACCGGGATGTATTTGATGAGCCCAAGTCCGATGCCCTACCTCCGCATAGGGATTGTGATTGTGCTATCAATTTGATTCCTGGTAGTAAATTCCCAAAAGGTCGACTGTTTAATTTATCTGTGCCTGAGCACGCCGCTATGCGGAGTTATGTGAAGGAATCCCTGGAGAAGGGGCATATTCGCCCGTCATCGTCACCATTAGGAGCAGGGTTCTTTTTTGTAGCCAAGAAGGATGGTTCGCTGAGACCTTGTATAGATTACCGCCTTCTAAATAAGATCACGGTTAAATTTCAGTACCCCTTGCCATTGTTATCTGATTTGTTTGCTCGGATTAAGGGGGCTAGTTGGTTCACCAAGATAGATCTTCATGGTGCGTATAATCTGGTGCGAATCAGGCGAGGAGATGAATGGAAAACTGCATTTAATACGCCCGAGGGTCATTTTGAGTATCTAGTGATGCCATTCGGACTTGCCAATGCTCCATCAGTGTTTCAGTCCTTTATGCATGACATCTTCAGAGAGTACCTGGATAAATTCCTGATTGTGTACTTGGATGACATTTTGATCTTCTCGGATGATTGGGAGTCTCATGTGAAGCAGGTCAGAACAGTTTTTCAGGTCCTGCGTGCTAATTCTTTGTTTGTGAAGGGATCAAAGTGTCTCTTTGGTGTGCAGAAGGTTTCATTTTTGGGGTTCATCTTTTCCCCTTCTACTATCGAGATGGATCCTGTTAAGGTCCAAGCCATCCATGATTGGACTCAGCCGACATCTCTGAAAAGTCTGCAAAAGTTCCTGGGCTTTGCTAATTTTTATCGTCGCTTCATCTGCAATTTTTCTAGTATTGCCAAACCATTGACCGATTTGACCAAGAAGGGTGCTGATTTGGTCAATTGGTCTTCTGCTGCTGTGGAAGCTTTTCAAGACTTGAAGCGTCGTTTTTCTTCTGCCCCTGTGTTGTGTCAACCAGATGTTTCTCTTCCGTTCCAGGTCGAGGTTGATGCTTCTGAGATTGGAGCAGGGGCTGTTTTGTCGCAGAGAGGTTCTGAATGCTCAGTGATGAAACCATGCGCTTTTTTTTCCAGGAAGTTTTCGCCTGCTGAGCGAAATTATGATGTGGGCAACCGAGAGTTGCTGGCCATGAAGTGGGCATTCGAGGAGTGGCGTCATTGGCTTGAAGGAGCTAAGCATCGCGTGGTGGTATTGACTGATCATAAGAACTTGACTTATCTTGAGTCTGCTAAGCGGTTGAATCCTAGACAGGCTCGTTGGTCGCTGTTTTTTGCCCGTTTTGACTTTGTGATTTCGTACCTTCCGGGCTCTAAAAATGTGAAGGCGGATGCTCTGTCTAGGAGTTTTGTGCCCGACTCTCCGGGTTTGTCTGAGCCGGTGGGTATCCTTAAGGAAGGAGTAATTGTGTCTGCCATCTCCCCTGATTTGCGGCGGGTGCTGCAAAAATTTCAGGCTAATAAACCTGATCGTTGTCCAGCGGGGAGACTGTTTGTCCCTGATAGGTGGACCAATAAAGTTATCTCTGAGGTTCATTGTTCGGTGTTGGCTGGTCATCCTGGAATCTTTGGTACCAGAGAGTTGGTGGCTAGATCCTTTTGGTGGCCGTCTCTGTCGCGGGATGTGCGTGTTTTTGTGCAGTCCTGTGGGATTTGTGCTCGGGCTAAGCCCTGCTGTTCTCGTGCCAGTGGGTTGCTTTTGCCCTTGCCGGTCCCGAAGAGGCCTTGGACACATATCTCTATGGATTTTATTTCTGATCTTCCCGTTTCTCAAAAGATGTCAGTCATTTGGGTGGTCTGTGATTGCTTTTCTAAGATGGTCCATCTGGTACCCTTGTCTAAATTGCCTTCCTCCTCTGATTTGGTGCCATTGTTCTTCCAGCATGTGGTTCGTTTACATGGCATTCCAGAGAATATCGTTTCTGACAGAGGTTCCCAGTTTGTTTCAAGGTTTTGGCGAGCCTTTTGTGGTAGGATGGGCATTGACTTGTCTTTTTCCTCGGCTTTCCATCCTCAGACTAATGGCCAGACCGAACGAACCAATCAGACCTTGGAAACATATCTGAGATGCTTTGTTTCTGCCGATCAGGATGACTGGGTGTCCTTTTTGCCTTTGGCTGAGTTCGCCCTTAATAATCGGGCCAGCTCGGCTACCTTGGTTTCGCCATTTTTCTGCAATTCTGGGTTCCATCCTCGTTTCTCTTCAGGACAGGTTGAGTCTTCGGACTGTCCTGGTGTGGATACTGTGGTGGACAGGTTGCAGCAGATTTGGACTCATGTAGTGGACAATTTGACCTTGTCCCAGGAGAAGGCTCAACGTTTCGCTAATCGCAGACGCCGTGTGGGTCCCCGACTTCGTGTTGGGGATCTGGTTTGGTTATCTTCTCATCATATTCCTATGAAGGTTTCCTCTCCTAAGTTTAAACCTCGTTTCATTGGTCCGTATAGGATTTCTGAGGTTCTTAATCCTGTGTCTTTTCGTCTGACCCTTCCAGATTCTTTTTCCATACATAACGTATTCCATAGGTCATTGTTGCGGAGATACGTGGCACCTATGGTTCCATCTGTTGATCCTCCTGCCCCGGTTTTGGTGGAGGAGGAATTGGAGTATATTGTGGAGAAGATTTTGGATTCTCGTGTTTCTAGACGGAAACTCCAGTATCTGGTTAAATGGAAGGGTTATGCTCAGGAAGATAATTCCTGGGTTTTTGCCTCTGATGTCCATGCTCCCGATCTTGTTCGTGCCTTTCATGTGGCTCATCCTGGTCGGCCTGGGGGCTCTGGTGAGGGTTCGGTGACCCCTCCTCAAGGGGGGGGTACTGTTGTGAATTCTGTGGCAGAGCTCCCTCCTGTGGTCACAAGTGGTACTTCGGCTGATTCTCTCTGTGAGCTTCTGTTGGTGGAGGGAAGTGGTACTGCGGCTTCTGAGTTTCCTCCCTCAGGTGATCTGGTGAGGTCGTTAGGTGCTTCTCTACTTAACGCCACCTAATGCTTTGATCCTGGCTTCCTGTCAATGTTCCAGTGTTGGACTTGCTTTTCCCTGGATCATTCCTGTGGCCTGCTGCTCTGCATAGCTAAGTTCTTCTTTGCTATTTGTTTGCTATTTTTTCTGTCCAGCTTGTCTAATTTGTTGCTGGAAGCTCTGGGACGCAAAGGGTGTACCTCCGTGCCGTTAGTTCGGTACGGAGGGTCTTTTTGCCCCCTTTGCGTGGTTTTCTTTAGGGTTTTGTGTAGACCGCAAAGTTACCTTTTCTATCCTCGAACTGTTAAGAAAGTCGGGCCTCACTTTGCTGAATCTATTTCATCTCTACGTTTGTCTTTTCATCTTAACTCACAGTCATTATATGTGGGGGGCTGCCTTTTCCTTTGGGGTATTTCTCTGAGGCAAGGGAGGCTTATTTTCTATCTTCAGGCTAGTTAGTTTCTCAGGCTGTGCCGAGTTGCATAGGCAGAGTTAGGCGCAATCCACAGCTGCCTCTAGTGTTGTTTGGAGAGGATTAGGGATTGCGGTCTGCAGAGTTCCCACGTCTCAGAGCTCGTTCTATGATTTTGGGTTATTGTCAGATCACTGTATGTGCTCTGACCGCTATGTCCATTGTAGTACTGAATTGCCTTTCATAACAGAGGAGGTGAGCTGTGACATCACCTATTGTGAATGGTGGATCCTATGTTATCTACTGTATATAGAGGTGTTATCAGTCATTGTGCAGGAGAAGGAGGTGAGCTGTGACATCACCTATTGTGAATGGTGGATCCTGTGTTATCTACTGTATATAGAGGTGTTATCAGTCATTGTACAAAAGGAGGAGGTGAGCTGTGACATCACCTATTGTGAATGGTGGATCCTGTGTTATCTACTGTATATAGAGGTGTTATCAGTCATTGTACAGGAGGAGGAGGTGAGCTGTGACATCACCTATTGTGAATGGCGGATCCTGTGTTATCTACTGTATATAGAGGTGTTATCAGTCATTGTACAGGAGGAGGAGGTGAGTTGTGACATCACCTATTGTGAATGGTGGATCCTGTGTTATCTACTGTATATAGAGATGTTATCTGTCATTGGACAGGAGGAGGAGGTTAGCTGTGACATCACCTATTGTGAATGATGGATCCTGTGTTATCTACTGTATATAGAGGTGTTATCAGTCATTGTACAGGAGGAGGAGGTGAGCTGTGACATCACCTATTGTGAATGGTGAATCCTGTGTTATCTGCTGTATATAGAGGTGTTATCAGTCATTGTACAGGAGGAGGTGAGCTGTGACATCACCTATTGTGAATGGTGGATCCTGTGTTATCTACTGTATATAGAGGTGTTATCAGTCATTGTACAGGAGGAGGAGGTGAGCTGTGACATCAACTATTGTTAATGGTGGATCTTGTGTTATCTACTGTATATAGAGGTGTTATCAGTCATTTTACAGGAGGAGGAGGTGAGCTGTGACATCACCTATTGTGAATGGTGGATCCTGTGTTATCTACTGAATATAGAGGTGTTATCAGTCGTTGTACAGGAGGAGGAGGTGAGCTGTGACATCAGCTATTGTGAATGGTGGATCCTGTGATATCTACTGTATATAGAGGAGTTATCAGTCATTGTACAGGAGGAGGAGGTGAGCTGTGACATCACCTATTGTGAGTGGTGGATCTTGTGTTATCTACTGTATATAGAGGTATTATCAGTCATTGTACAGGAGGAGGAGGTGAGCTGTGACATCACCTATTGTGAATGGTGGATCCTGTGTTATCTACTGTATATAGAGGGGTTATCAGTCATTGTACAGGAGGAGGAGGTAAGCTGTGACATCACCTATTGTGAATGGTGGATCCTGTGTTATCTACTGTATATATAGGTGTTATCAGTCATTGTACAGGAGGAGGAGGTGAGCTGTGACATCACCTATTGTGAATGGTGGATCTTGTGTTATCTACTGTATATAGAGGTGTTATCAGTCATTGTACAGGAGGAGGAGGTGAGCTGTGACATCACCTATTGTGAATGGTGGATCTTGTGTTTTCTACTGTATATAGAGGTGTTATCAGTCATTGTACAGGAGGAGGAGGTGAGCTGTGACATCACCTATTGTGAATGGTGGATCTTGTGTTATCTACTGTATATAGAGGTGTTATCAGTCATTGTACAGGAGGAGGAGGTGAGCTGTGACATCACCTATTGGGAATAGTGGATCCTGTTTACTCCATGATGCTGTGTGCACATACCCATCAAGCAGAAATGGAGCAGAATCTCTCCAAATCCTCCTCAAACACTTTTGCTCAGTTTGTGCGCCAAAACCTCAGCAAAAAGACTCTATGTGCAGTTATCGCAGGACGTGTTCACACTGTGTCTTTTTCCTATGTTTAAAAATAACAATTTTTCAAGAAGAAGATGCTTTTGAAAACTCTGATTTTCTTTAAAATGTTCTAAACTAGAAATGTCTTTTACTAGCAATTTTTGGTTGTTTCCTGTGTTTGTATTCTGCGTCTTCTGTTCATTTTTCCAGTGTTTTTTTGATCTTCACCAAAAAAATGAAGGAAATGTGTAAGAAAAATGCTGGTGCATCTTCTGGGTGATTTTTAGCCTTCCTACTGTTTTGTATTGTAAGTATTAAGTGTTTTCCTGGAGAATGGACAGGTCATTTCTTTTGCATGCTTTGGTCATTATGTATTGATGAGGACGAGTGCTCCTGGATCATTAAGTGGCGCGCACCTCTTAATGAATCCGGCATGTCTGACAAATGATGTGTGCTTTTGTGTGCGCCACGCTACAAATCTTACTCCAGTCAGGGACTAGAGTAAGATTTGTGCCTTAAGGAATGCCGTCATTCTCCTGCCGCCACTCCACACACTTTGTTGGTACGTCATAAGTCACATCATGTTAGACTTGCGCCAACATTTTGCAACTTTTCAAAGTTTTTTTATGCCAGTGGACGGTCAGCCATCTCTAGTGCGCAAAGATTTTTTTTTAAGGAGCAGAAACTGAGCGGAAACTCTCAATAATATCCTCCAAATCTCAAAAATTCTTCAAAAACTTTGAGTTTCCTCTCTGTTTCTGCTCTGAATAGTGCAAATAGACTCTGAGAACACACAGGACACAGAACACACAGAACACACGCAGAACACACAGAACACACACAGAACACACACAGAACACATCGTGCTCGCGCACGGATCTCATCTCAATCCTTGGACTGACCTCATCGTGACGTTCTATATTTCTAGATACTTTTCCTAGATCTTCTATTATAGCGCTCGAGTGTTTTCGATATGAAGTCCCCATCCCTCCAAAGAATAAGCAAGGCATGGGTTTTTAACGGCTCCAGGGTTTCGACACCATGAAGCTTTTAACAGAAGTGACATAAGTCGGAACATATGTGCAGCAATGTCGTTTATATCCGTTATTTTGCCAGGTGCTTTTTCAGGTTGGATTCCCGGGCGAAATCCGGCTGAATAAAATATTGTGTGCACATAGCCTTAAAAATATTAAAACTGCAAAAAAAAAAGAAACTAACAAGAAAATTGCTCCATGACTCCAGCGCGATCAATTCCCTAATCCTGTGGCCGTCCAGCCAGGATCTGCTATTAGGTGGCTGTCGGTGGAGCCGTCCCGCTGATGACTCCACTCCTCAGTAATAAACATGCTTAGACTTATTTGCTCGCTGATATGATTTTGCAGCTATATTTGGTGTTTTCCTGCGGTGCGGGGTAATGATGGGTGTTCGGTGACGTACACTAATCACCGTTGCTTACATTGACGTTGATACCAGCTGCAAGTTTATCATCTGCATTTCAGGTCTGATGAAGCCAAAAAATTGATAAGGAGAAAAACAAGCTGTTGACATCAGTCACAACACAGAAACATCGAAGGAGCCGAACTACTGACAGTGTAACATCTATATACGTGGATGATGGCAGAGCTGAAGAATGTATGGGCTTAGTGGCACTGACGGAATGATGGGGTTATATTAACCCACTGCACGCTCAGCATCATCATCCTCATCATCCTCTGAGCCATACACCTATGATTCTCTCAAGTCATCTGTCGGAACGCCTTAAGAAGATAACTGATGTGTTCATTTCCTTTCTAGGGGTATGTCCACACAACATCAGACGGAATTCGCATGAAAAAGACGCAATAAAAAGGGGTCCCATAAAATGAACATACTGCAAAACGACGTTGCTGTGGACCAGTGACGTGCGAACATGCTCAGATAAGAAAACGACGTTGCTGTGGACCAGTGACGTGTGAACGTGCTCAGATAAGGTGTCATCTAACCATGCTCTGGTTCTAACCGAGTGTCTTCGGGGTGCTAGAAAAATATGTTTAAGTCCCCGCAGCTACATGTCTCGTGGCTCTTCGACAACAGCAACACATGCAGGGATTCGAAAATATTATTCGAGCATGCCGAAGTCACTCGGTTAGCACCCGAGCATGTTGCTGTTGGCTCAACACTGGTCCACAGTAATGTTGTTGGCTCATCACTGGTCCACAGCAATATCGGTGGCTCATCACTGGTCCACAGCAATGTTGTTGGCTCATCACTGGTCCACAGCAATGTCGTTGGCTCATCACTGGTCCACAGCAACGTCGTTGGCTCATCACGGTCCACAGCAATGTCGTTGGCTCATCACGGTCCACAGCAATGTCATTGGCTCATCACTGGTCCACAGCAATGTCATTCGCTCATCACTGGTCCACAGCAATGTCGTTGGCTCATCACGGTCCACAGCAATGTCGTTGGCTCATCACTGGTCCACAGCAATGTCGTTGGCTCATCACGGTCCACAGCGATGTCGTTGGCTCATCACGGTCCACAGCAATGTAGTTGGCTCATCACGGTCCACAGCAATGTCGTTGGCTCATCATGGTCCACAGCAATGTCGTTGGCTCATCACTGGTCCACATCAATGTCGTTGGCTCATCACTGGTCCACAGCAACGTCGTTGGCTCATCACTGGTCCACAGCAACATCGTTGGCTCATCACTGGTCCACAGCAATGTCGTTGGCTCATCACTAGTCCACAGCAATGTCGTTGGCTCATCACTGGTCCACAGCAACGTCGCTGGCTCATCACTGGTCCACAGTGACGTTGTTGGCTCATCACTGGTCCACAGCAATGTCGCTGGCTCATCACTGGTCCACAGTGATGTCGTTGGCTCATCACTGGTCCACAGCAATGTCGTTGGCTCATCACTAGTCCACAGCAATGTCGTTGGCTCATCACTGGTCCACAGCAACGTCGCTGGCTCATCACTGGTCCACAGCAATGTCGTTGGCTCATCACGGTCCACAGCAATGTCGTTGGCTCATCACGGTCCACAGCAATGTCGTTGGCTCATCACGGTCCACAGCAATGTCGTTGGCTCATCACTGGTCCACAGCAATGTCGTTGGCTCATCACTGGTCCACAGCAACGTCGTTGGCTCATCACTGGTCCACAGCAACATTGTTGGCTCATCACTGGTCCACAGCAATGTCGTTGGCTCATCACTAGTCCACAGCAATGTCGTTGGCTCATCACTGGTCCACAGCAACGTCGCTGGCTCATCACTGGTCCACAGTGACGTCGTTGGCTCATCACTGGTCCACAGCAATGTCGCTGGCTCATCACTGGTCCACAGTAACGTCGTTGGCTCATCACTACTGTGCACATGTTCTGTCTTATGTCACTTCAACTGCTTCAGGATTCAGAAAGAAGGGACATCTTCATTCTCCAGGTGACTTCTTCTAGGAAGCCACCCGCGCTCTATTCTTCACAGTATACAGTAAAAAGCTGATGGCAAGAACGGTGGTGAAGCTGCCTCGGGAAAACAACCGCAGGTATCTTTCTGAAGAGATTCTTTCCGAAGCATCCTGGCACAAAACATGAGGATACAATAGTATTGACAGCCACAGTATTTGGAATAGGAGTCCTTAGATTTCCCTACACAGTACCTTCCCCTTCCTCCCATGGAGTGACCAAATGCTACAATCACTCAGTGCTCAATCAGTAAACTGGGAAATATACGAGGGGCGATCCAAAAGTAATGATAATCAATACTAAACACAATGAATATAGTCAAAAAATTTTTTTATTTTTTTACATAGTCTCCTATCAAGTCTATACATTTAGTCCATCTCTTTTCTAAACTTAGAATTCCCTTAGAAAAAAATTCTTGATCTTGACCCTCAAAAAAATCCCCAACAGCGGTTATCACATCGCTATTGTCATCAAATTTCTTGCCCCGGAGGTGTTCCTTGAGTCGAGGAAAGAGAAAGAAGTCACTGGGGGCTAGATCTGGCCAATAGGGGGGGTGTTCCACCAGTTCAAAGCCCGCTTCTTGAATGGTAGCCATGGCAACTGCAGCTTTGTGAGCCGGCGTGTTATCTTGGTGAAACAGCACTCCAGTTTGCCGCGCCTTTTCTCCTTGATAGCCTCCCACAATCTTCTTATTTGTTCTGCGTAGTAGGAGCCCGTAATAGTGGCTCCCTTCTCCAAATAGTCCACCATAATAATTCCTTCATCGTCCCAAAAAACGGACGCCATAACCTTCCCTGCTGAGCTTGACACTTTGAATTTCTTCGGCGTTGGTTCGTCGGCTCGTTTCCACGTCATCGATTGTTGTTTAGTTTTGGGATCAAAGTGGTGGATCCAGGTCTTGTCCATGGTCAAAAAACGTGACAAAAAATTTTCCTTGTCTGCTTGGAACTTTTCGAGATTTGCTATTGAAATGTCAACTCGTTTCTTCTTTTGCTCGTCGGTTAACATTTTTGGCACCCAACGCGCGGAGACCTTTCTCATATGCAATTCTTTTGCAAGGATTCTTTGAATACTGCCATGTGAGATCCCTGTGACCTCAGCTACATGCCTGATAGTCACTCTTCGATCTGCCAATACAACTTCTTCAACTTTTTTCACGTTTTCTTCATTGAGGGACGTGGATGGGCGTCCTTCACGATGTTCATCTTCCGTCGATGTTCTTCCCAGCTTAAATTCCTTGGCCCAGCGTGCAACTGTGGAATATGGAGGAGAAGAGTCCCCCAATGTTTCCACCAAGTCGCTGTGTATGTCTTTGGTAGTCATTTTTTTCAAGCAGAGGTATTTGATGACAGCTCTGAGCTCGTTTTTTTCCATTTTGATGTTCACTCCTCGGCAGTTCATATTCAAATGAATGTAGCTCCCGGGAATCGTGGTCTATTTAAGTGATTTTTTTTACTGGACTAGTGGGTACCTAAGAGAGAAGAAAACATTTTATTTTAATTTCTGTGTGCAATAGAAATAACCGATTATCATTACTTTTGGATCGCCCCTCGTAGTGTGCACTTATCAATTCATAGATTTGCGCATTGGTGCTGCAGACTTTGGGTCTCCAGGTTTCCAAGAGCATTGGCATCCTCTAAATTAGAGGCAGATGATGGACCCCATTCAATTGAAGCACTGGGTACATAGACCATCATGAACTGTGGCGTCTCTTAAAATAGTGACTGATTTCGAAAGTTCTGCATTCCCAGGAAATCAGGAATGGTGGAGCCCCTTACAATAGTGGCAGTTGATTGACTCTGTGTTGTAAGCTATGGGTATTTAAACCATCAGCAATGGTGGCACCTTCTTCCATTAGTGGTGGACTATGTGTTTCAAGTTCTGGGTGCCTGGGCTATAGACAACGGTGGAACTCAATCAGGAAGGTGGTGCCCTTTACATTGGTGACAGTTGCTGGACCTTGTGAAGTAAGTTGTGGGGGTACTCCTTCCTTCGGTTATAGATGTTGAACCCTGTGTTTCAAATTCCAGGTGCCCAGGTCATCAATAAGGTGGTGCTCATTGCAAATGATGGACCCTATACCGAAAGCTCTGGATGCCTTAGCTGTACCGACCGTTAGCAATAGCTACATTACAGTAGTGACATCCAGGTGATGGAACCTGTGATGCATGCTTTGGATCTACAGACCATCTGAAGCAGTAGTCTTCTTGGATGCAAAAACTGGGTGTCCATGCTATTGAGAATCCTGGAAGCATCTACACTCAGTAACATATGATAGACTGTGTAATGCAAGTTCTGGTCTCCAAGCCACCAGGAATGATGGCCATCCATATAATAGAGACAGATCATAGACTGTGTGAAGTCAGTTCTCAGTCTGCAGCTCATCAGGTATGGTGGCACCCTTCATAGTAGGGATAGGTGATCAACCATGTAATATCAGTTTTCTGTCTCTAGACCATCAGGTATGGAGGCACCCTTTACAGTAAGGATAGATGATCAACCATCTGCTACCAGTTCTCAGTCTCCAGGCCATCAGATATGGTGGCAGCCTTTATAGTAGGGATAAGCGATCAACAATGTGATACCAGTTCTCGGTCTCCAGGCCATCAAGTATGGTAGCACCCTCTACAGTAGGGATAGGTGATCAACCATGTGATACCAGTTCTCAGTCTCCAGTCCATCAGGTATGGTGGCACCCTTTACAGTAGGGATAGGTGATCAACAATATGATACCAGTTCTCGGTCTCCAGGCCATCAAGTATGGTAGCACCCTCTACAGTAGGGATAGGTGATCAACCATGTGATACCAGTTCTCAGTCTCCAGGCCATCAGGTATGGTGGCATCTTTTACAGTAGGGATAGGTGATCAACAATGTGACACCAGTTCTCGGTCTCCAGGCCACCAGGTATGGTAGCACCCTCTACAGTAGGGATAGGTGATCAACCATGTGATACCAGTTCTCAGTCTCCAGGCCATCAGGTATGGTGGCACCTTTTACAGTAGGGATAGGTGATCAACCATGTGATGCCAGTTCTTTGTCTCCAGGCCACCAGCTATGGTGGAACCCTTTACAGTAAGGAGAGATGATCAACCATGTGAAACCAGTTCTCGATTTCCATGCCATCAGGCATTTTAGCACACTCTACAGTGGAAATACATGATAAACCATGTGATACTAGTTCTCAGTCTCCAGGCCATCAGGTATGGTGGCACTGTTTACAGTAGGGACAGGTAATCAATGATGTGATACCAGTTTTCAGTCTCTAGGCCATCAGGTATGGTGGAACCCTTTATAGTAGGGAGAGGTGATCAACCATGTGATACCTGTTCTCGATTACCAGGCCATCAAGTATGGTAGCACACTCTACAGAAGGAATACATGATTAACCATGTGATACTAGTTCTCAGTCTCCAGGCCATCAGGTATGGTGGAACCCTTTACAGTAGGCAGAGGTGATCAACCATGTGATACCAGTTTTCAGTCTCCAGGCCATCAGGAATCTCACAACCTTTACATTGGAGACAGGTGTTATACCCTTGTGTGACTTGAAGACATATCTATAGAAGTTCCTGGAAATATCGTATCATACACTACGCTTGGCCAGTGCAGACATATGAACAAACAAAATACCCAAGATCTTTAGACTAAAAATCATAATTTCATGTCAACTAGAAGCTGCTTGATTCACCATTTAATAAGGCAGAATGATTACTTCACATCAGCTACGCTTCATGTGGTTAAAGCTTATGAAAAACATGGTACAGTATAAGAATTAGGTTTTCATTCTCTCATGTTTGCCGCAAAACAGAAGCTACAGAGCGAGATGACGACGACAGTATTGAGTATTGATCAGCAATTTAGGTCTCAAGACAGAAGAAAACAGCCACAAAAAAAGAGACAGCTCCTATCATCTCCTTTTGTTAAAGAGAGAAAATGTTCAATGACTCAGTCAAGGATGGAGAATATGAATTTACTGCACTTCGTTAATCATTGATTTCCAGGCTCCTGGTGTTATTTTCTGGGTATTTGTCTTTGTTTTATGTCTTTTATAGAAGATTACATTTGCCATTGTCCGGGATGATAAGACACAATTCACCGCACTGTACAATGAGCGGTCCGGATGCTCCGGAGGAACAATGACGAGGGTGAACTCAACAGTCACTATAACCATAGACAAGCGGTAAACACAGGAAAAACTTCACTGAATCACAGGAAATTATATATACTTTATTCACTGTTAATTACAATTTTAACTCAAGCTACAAGTTCAACCCAAGTTACATTCTGAAATAGTAGAAATCCACAATACTTGAGTAATTCAGTATAATGGGCCACCGCGGACTTGTCTTCATAGTTATTTTACACGCAATTATTGAGTAATAACTGCAATTATATAAGCATCGAGGAGAAATAATACAAAAATCTGTAACCAAACAAGCTCAAAATGCAATGCACTTTATGTCCTTTATTTCACTTTTCCTTGTCTGTTCTTGTTATGGTAGAGAGAAGTCCTGTGATCGTAGCAGCGTAGGCACGGACTCATGATAGCAACTTTCAACTGGAAGCAAAGAAGGACCAAGATTATTTTGAATGTAAAATGGCAGATAAACAGTAACAGTATCCCAGGGAATTAACAAAATGTTATTGTTGGTGCATTTTAAAGAGGATTTCTAAGACAATTACTAAAAATACTTAAAGGGAACCTGTCACCCCCAAAATCGAAGATGAGCTAAGCCCACCAGCATCAGGGGCTTATCTACAGCATTCTGTAATGCTGTAGATAAGCCCCCGATGTATCCTGAAAGATGAGAAAAATAAGTTAGATTATACTCACCTGGGGGGCGGTCCGATGGGCGTCGTGGTACTGCAGTGCGCAGGCGCCGGGTCTCTCTGACCTTTCCCAGAGCCACAGCATAAAGACAAGACGAGGACGTCATCCTATGACGATAGGAGGCCCCGGACTGGACCACGACCCCATCGGAACAGACCGCCCCTGGGTGAGTATAATCTAACCTCTTTTTCTCACCTTTCAGGATACATCATGGGCTTATCTACAACGTTACAGAATGGGCTTAGCTCATCTTCGATTTTGGGGGTGACAGGTTCCCTTTAACACTTAAACACTATAATACACAGATATTGCCACCGACAGCTCGGGGCTCCTGCACAAGAAGTGTTGTGACAAAGATACAGATACTTGTCACAAAATTAGAATATCATCAAAAAGTTAATTTATTTCAGTTCTTCAATACAAAAAATGAATCTAATATGTTATATGGAGTCATTACAATGAGAGTGATCAAAAACAGGGATAACAGAAAACCTCTATCGTACAAAAGTACTAACCAACAATAGAGAGGAGGATAGGGACAGGGAGGAATAAACTAAATGGGAACAGGGACCAGAAGATAAACACACACGTACTACAGCAAACCCCAGAACACTACTACAACAGCTCTACTCCAACCACTTAGCTTTAGCACACAGCACAGGAAGACGAATCTTTCACCGGCAGGGACAAGAAGGTCTGACCAGTAGGAAGAGGTAATGACCAGATCAGAAGCAGCTGAAATGGAGCTCCATGTTTCTGACCAGCATAGAAAGGGTCTTTAACCTCTTCAGCACTAAAGGAACTAAATCCATTTGATATGGAACACAAATCCCACCATCTCTAAAGGCGATTCATTACCCAATGTGACCGCCTAGCTCCAGGTCTTCCAGGTGAACATGACACCCTCATGACACTTTCGATATTATGCGTGAATGTTGCAGCCTCATAGATGGTTCTGCTGTTGTCTACTCTCAGGCTATATTGGTGAAAAGTTTCAATTTTGTTTTGTGCCATTACAACTAAAAGTAGAGAGAACCCGTCCCCAGACTATTCTGCATTACGCAGGGCTGCACAGTTGATTTCTAAAAAGTCGCCGTGCCACAAGTTTATCTCAATAGATTCCTCAGACTTCACCACAAAGTTTTCAACTATATTCTGAAGAAATTCCCATGAAGGTCTCTCATTGTTAAAGGAAACAACACAAATATTTTATGTTTTATACGATTATTTTCTCCAGTTGCTTATAAGTAGAAACAGGTTGCTAACATATAGTGCGGTATTTACGATACTATTTTTTTTTCAATGGCCATAGCTATTTTTTTTTCTATTTCAACCAGTAGACCCTGAGGATTAATTAAAAAGGACATTTCAGAAAATGGAAATATTTAGCCCCCGTTACATTATATGCCTTGACCTTCTCAGATTTTTAGTCTTTTGATGTAAGTTATTAATTTATAGAATTACTTATAAAAGGTCATTCTGTAATTTGTCCTTCTATACTGATCGATAGAAATCTAACCATTCACATCATATAGAACTGTTCTGTAGGTCTATACGTCCTGAAATGATGGATTACAGAACTGTCAATTTACAGATAGGTCATCTATATCGGACCAGCGGGAGTCTGGCTTTCCGCACTCCCACCAATCAATTATTTGGAGGTGCCATGGCATCTCGAGTGAGAACAGAGTTTTCAGTACATTATATCATAGCATTTATGGCAAATCCAAGTTCTCATACATATAGGTTAATATGGCTTTTGGAAGAATAGAAGGAAAAAACAAAAGAAAAATTAAAATAGGGTGCGCCCTTATAGGGATTACAATCAGCATGTGTGTCAAGTCTCCGACTCTGAAAGTCTATCCAAGGTTTAGGACATCGATACTGTTACTCTGGAGAAAAGCTCTAATATAAATTTGGCCTACATATGGCCATGTCTTTAAAAAGGGTATTCCAGTCAACATAAATCACCCAGTGGAAGGTTTTGCCAGCGATTTTCCTCTGGATGCCAGACTACTGCCAACCTCATGACTCAATGGAGCATGTTACGCCGGAGGCGACGAGTTCCAAGAGTGGACCCACTGGACTGTGGAACCAACCCTCACCCAAGCGAGCGCACCAGATAAACCAACCCCTATACAGGGATCGTTTGGGAGCAAGCTCAGGGTCCTCTACAACCACGGATGCCTGGACCAGGGATCGGCTCAGGGATACCAAGGAGAGAAACGGATAAGGGACTTGGCAGGGAGGGAACCAGGATGAAAGAGGCTGAGGAGAAACAGTGGAAGGGGAATGGGAGAGACGACTGGGGTACAGGAACCGGTAACAGGCAAAGGAGAGCGGATGAGAAGGTGAAATACTGAACTGAAGGGAGGATGAAGGCAGGAACCAGGGAAACACAGGACGGGTGCAGGATCTGGAAGAAAGGGAGGACAACAAGGGTTAACCAGCAAACAGAGCAAGCGAAGAAAGCCGCAATAAGGCAGCCCTACAATAGCAAGAGAACTTGATAATCAGGCGCCTCCACTAAGGGTGGGTGGCCTGAAATACCTGATGCTTGTCCTCTATTGGACAGGAAGACTGCTGGGTCAGGTCACACAGAAGAGGGAAAAGTGAGGAGGTCACGCGCGTTCAAGCCACCCTAAGGTGCATGCGCAAACCATAGGAGTGCGTGGCCGACGGCAGAGAAGGAGCGCGCCCGGACAGCCTCGCCGACACAGGACGGAGAGCGCAGACAGGAGACCAAAGAAGAGAGGAAGAAATGGCATGGGCAGCAGCGAACCCGGACCCAGCGGCAGCAAGCAGGAAGCCTGAAGGAAAAGGAGAGGTAACAGAGCAGATGGTTGCGCATGTATGGTAAAGTATCAGAGGCATTATGTAAGCACTGGTGATCAGGGCAGATGTTTAGGGAATTGGGGGGTGTACTGAAAAAATAGTTTTATACAAATAATAAAATAAAAAAGCTACAGCTAAAAACCTTCTGAACCTGGGTCAAATGGAGTGGTATAGGTTCAGCTGGTGAGGTGGATTCTGTAAGTTGTAGCAGAAGACACGGTCTACACAGATGACACATGGATCAACGAGGACCAGGCTAGCAGGGTATTCAGGATGGTGTACAATCAAGCAAAACAGGTAGCACAGATGTAGCAGAGCCAGGTGTTTGAGTACACTAAGAAACAGTAGTAGTATAGGAAACTGATTTTTTTGGCAGAGAAGCAGTCAATCAGCATCATAACAGAAAAGAAAATACAGTCTGGTATCTTCAAGAAAGGCAATGGTTAATAACATCAATGTTACAGAAAAAGAAAATACAGTCTGGTATTTTCCAGAAAGGCAATGTGTTGTGAATTCTGCTTTTGGGTTCCCTCCAGTGGTTGTAGGTGGTAATGCAGTTGTCCCTGGGTTGCAGTCCTGGTCAGGTGTATCTGCTGATTGCAGTTCTGACTGGGGTATTTAGGTGTGCAGGATTCATTAGTCCTTGCCAGTTGTCCATGGTTCTGGGAGGTTTTGGATCTTTGTCTGGTTCCTCCTGCCTTGCTGCCAATTCAGCAAAGATAAGTGTCTGGTTTTTGTTTCTGTGGCACACATGCTGTGTGCTTAATAATTCTGTGCTATCCATTTGTTTTCTCTTGTCCAGCTTAGATTGTGTCAGTGTTTTCTCAGTCTTGTTGGATTCTCAGGAGTTGCAGATATACGCTCCACGTCTTTAGTTAGATGGTGGAATTTTTTGTATTATCTACTGTGGATATTTTTTGGAAGGGTTTTAATACTGACCGCTTAGTATTCTGTCCTATCCTTTCCTATTTAGCTAGAGTGGCCTCTTTTGCTAAATCCTGTTTCCTGCCTGCGTGTGTCTTTCCTCTACTACTCACAGTCAATATTTGTGGGGGGCTTCCTATCCTTTGGGGTTCTGCTCTGAGGCAAGGTAGAATTCCTACTTCCATCTATAGGGGTATTTAGTCCTCCGGCTGTGTCGAGGTGTCTAGGATTTGTTAGGCACACCCCACGGCTACTTCTAGTTGCGGTGTTAAGTTCAGGATTTGCGGTCAGTACAGTTTCCACCAAATCCAGAGAAAGTTTCATGCGACTCCAAGGTCACCGGATCATAACAGCAATGGTCAATTGCAGATATGCAGCAAAGTATAGGCAAACTGAATATTCACTTGCAGAGATGTGTTACCTTGATTGCAGAGTCTAGGTGCAAATAGTTGGAAGACTTTTTTGCTAAGCAGTTGGTTTGGACATCACTTATCTGGACTGAGCTTGCAAATATCTCTGGTTGTAACTAGTGATGAGCGAGTGTGCTCATTACTCAAGTTTTCCGAGCATGCTTGGGTGTTCTCCGAGTATTTTGGGCTTGCTCGTAGATTATGGTTTTGTCTCCGCAGCTGCATGATTTGCGGCTGTTAGACAACCTGAACACATGCAGGGATTGCCTGTTTGTTAGGGAATCCCCACATGTATTCAGGCTGTCTAGCAGCCGCAAATCATGCAGCTGCCGAGACAAAAACATAATCTACGAGCACGCCCAAAATACTCAGAGAACACCCGAGCATGCTCGGAAAACTCGAGTAACGAACACACTCGCTCATCAATAGTTGTATAATATAAATCAGGACAGGTGAGTAACGTAAAAAACATGAAAAATGGTATTAATTATTAGAAGTGGGGTACCGCAGGGGTACCGCAGGGGTCCGCAGGTACCGCAGGTACCCAGTGGGGTACCGCAGGGGTCAGTATTGGGACCTGTTCTCTTCAACATATTCATTAATGATCTGGTAGAAGGTTTACACAGTAAAATATCGATATTTGCAGATGATACAAAACTATGTAAAGCAGTTAATACAAGAGAAGATAGTATTCTGCTACAGATGGATCTGGATAAGTTGGAAACTTGGGCTGAAAGGTGGCAGATGAGGTTTAACAATGATAAATGTAAGGTTATACACATGGGAAGAGGGAATCAATATCACCATCACACACTGAACGGGAAACCACTGGGTAAATCTGACAGGGAGAAGGACTTGGGGATCCTAGTTAATGATAAACTTACCTGGAGCAGCCAGTGCCAGGCAGCAGCTGCCAAGGCAAACAGGATCATGGGGTGCATTAAAAGAGGTCTGGATACACATGATGAGAGCATTATACTGCCTCTGTACAAATCCCTAGTTAGACCGCACATGGAGTACTGTGTCCAGTTTTGGGCACCGGTGCTCAGGAAGGATATAATGGAACTAGAGAGAGTACAAAGGAGGGCAACAAAATTAATAAAGGGGATGGGAGAACTACAATACCCAGATAGATTAGCGAAATTAGGATTATTTAGTCTAGAAAAAAGACGACTGAGGGGCGATCTAATAACCATGTATAAGTATATAAGGGGACAATACAAATATCTCGCTGAGGATCTGTTTATACCAAGGAAGGTGACGGGCACAAGGGGGCATTCTTTGCGTCTGGAGGAGAGAAGGTTTTTCCACCAACATAGAAGGGGATTCTTTACTGTTAGGGCAGTGAGAATCTGGAATTGCTTGCCTGAGGAGGTGGTGATGGCGAACTCAGTCGAGGGGTTCAAGAGAGGCCTGGATGTCTTCCTGGAGCAGAACAATATTGTATCATACAATTATTAGGTTCTGTAGAAGGACGTAGATCTGGGTATTTATTATGATGGAATATAGGCTGAACTGGATGGACAAATGTCTTTTTTCGGCCTTACTAACTATGTTACTATGTTACTATGTTACTATGTAATTTGCAGAGCCAATGATCAGTGCTGCCTTCCTTTGCCTAGGCAGCACAGGACTATAAGGAGATACCAGCATTGGTGAACATTTTTAAAGCTATCCATATTGACTCCTGTAACACACATATTGTGTTGGGTATATCACTGGGTTGGCCACAGCTTTACTTAACAGCCAAATCAAGGGTAAAAATAAATGTTCCATGCCCTTACTTCCGGAGGTCCACCAGGTAAACAACAACAAACCTTATGTTCAAAAACCATGGCTTCCAGCATGGAATAGCGCCAACAAGATGTGATGACTGACAACATAGGAATCGAAGAAACAACCTACTGGAAAAAAAAGAAAAGGTGAAAAGGTGGTTGTGTGGGCGTTTGATCCTCTGAAAATTTTCACTGAAGATTTGCTATGTTGTAAATAAATATAATTTATAATATAAATTGTGGCATCCCCCCAGATATGCACGGAATAGTTTTTTCACTGTTCTTTTATACACCCAATGCATTTGGGTTATTATAATAATAATAATCTTTATTTTTATATAGCGCTAAAATATTCCGCAGCGCTTTACAGACATTATCATCATTATTACTTCGAGGTGGATTTTCAATGTAAAACCGTCTGGGAAAAAAAAAATCTTACAAGCCTAAGGTTTCCTGTCCCAGTGAGGCACTGACTACCAGCACTCCAAATAACCCAAAAGAATGAAGGGACACAGCGCCAGTTAATGCAGAAAAACTTTGAAGGGGAGCACAGCTTCCAAGGATCAGCAGGGTTCGTTCTCAGGCCCCCATTGTTCAAGGACTGATGATGTGACTTAGCGATAACTCATCACTCTGAAAGATGAGAAAAGAACTTCCTGTGAAAGCCCATGTTCGTGGCAGATTTGTTGCCGATTCCCCAAA
Source organism: Ranitomeya imitator (assembly GCF_032444005.1). Classification (NCBI taxonomy): domain Eukaryota; kingdom Metazoa; phylum Chordata; class Amphibia; order Anura; family Dendrobatidae; genus Ranitomeya; species Ranitomeya imitator. The sequence goes on from NC_091286.1 coordinate 685,970,074, forward strand.
AAGAAGACTACGTGTAAATAAGTTTTTTTTTTTAACTGTAAATTACATACCGAGGGTTTGATGCAGATTTCCGAATTTGCAGCCTTCCTATAACGGTGAATTTGTGTTACAAATGTCACCCTTTACAATGCAAAATAGATAAAAACTGTCCAATGACAAGTAAATGAGTTGTGTAAATTAATACACAAATATGTTAAATAAATCTGTAAGTTAGAATAAAAACGTTGAGACGACGCATCATCTTGTGTTGAGGCTTCCAGTTTCAGCCTTCCCCGTCTGACTCTCAGACTTGTGAAATGTATTTTCCCAGTAGACATTATCAACAAGACAGAAATAGACGAGTCTACGCTCCAGACCTCCCATCACATAATTGCTCAGTGCGGTTTTCCAACTCAGAATCGTTGAGTCTCTCCTTCACGTTCAAGGCTGTCATGTCCAGTATAAGGACACGCTCTTTATTCGGCATAGACTTTTCAGTTTCTCACATAAATCTGAAGCTCTAAGTTTTGGTAGCTCAGTAGGCATCAAGTATTTCTCGTGACAAAATTCAGTTTTGTGCAAAAAAAAAATAAAAATAATTAGATGGTCCTCCAATCAGCAGAATGAACTTGCAGTTAGCGTACTTCAGCTCCTTCTCTGTTGTACCCTACTCATCGACGTCCACACATATACATATCGACATGTACCGACTCAGCTGCATTCGTACTGGCGTTAAGGTGTCCAAAATGGCCATGACAATCCAAAATGTACCACTTCTCCTTGGTTCAGCAGCCCATCAGTCTAAAATAACAGAAAACTCCTCTTCAAAGAGTTATTCCCAAAGTCATCTCTTATCCAACTATCTGATCTCTGGGGGGTTAAATTAATCCCAAGAACAAGGATATGAAGTTGAGATTGCCATGCATGTATGCCACCAACTAAAGAGCCTAATACAGCTCTGGGATAATCTACTACAACCTAACAGAGATGACCAAAGTGGCGGCCATTCAGAAGGGACAATTCGAAGCCTCATTCTATGGATTTCTCCCAACTTAACAAGTTACGTTTTCATAAAACCTGAAGACCAAAACATTCAAATCAAATCCCAGACTTTATTTTAATTTGTCTTTGCCTATGTATTTTTTTTTAACATCTCCTAAAGTATTCATGTTCGATCGTTTCCTAAAAAAGAATAGCAACAGAAAATACATTGACTCCTTTAGCCGTGTAACGCCCTTCAAAAAACCTCTGGCGCCATGTAGAAATCTGAGCCGCAGTCTGACAAGAGGTGACGCTGGTTCACATTTATGTTACCTTGACAGACTTTACTGAAACCAAAATCAGCTTCATCCAACTACACAAAACATGCAGATAAAAAAAAAAAATACACACATGACCATTAGTGATAGATTTGGAGGTGCTGATTAAGAATTCAGTACTTCAAAATTTATATATTGATTATAGTAAATGTTCGTAACATAGAAACATAAAGATATTTTCTTAGTTTTCCCTCATGTACATGTTTGTTTTGCTTCACGTTTGAGCCCAAACTGGTGGTGAGTGTGTCATTGTAAGACTTCACACATACTTGTCCCATAAAAACACCATCATGTATGCGTATATGTGTGTATACATGCATACATACACACACCGTATATAATGTGTGTGCAGACCCCAATAGTAAGTTATAGAGGAAATGCAACAGTCAGTGGCAACATCTGGGTTGACAGGGGCAAGACAAGTACCCCTGACCCAGTAACCATACCCGCGCTTACATGTCCAAGTATCATGGTCCGAGTACAAACAACGATTCACATACTGGCCGCATTACTGGGGAAATTGAACTCCGCCTGTAGAATCATGCCTATGGGCAGGATATTTTGTTGGAGGCTAGAGGTAGCGACAGGGGGAGTTCGGGCTCCGCACCATTATCTGCTCTTAGAAAAGGACACAGGCATGACTTGGTTGTTTTCGGAGTGTTTTTGAAAAACTATACCGTTGGCTCCGAGACTCAGGAGTCGGCATTGGAGTGCCCATCACGCCTGTGGTGGCTGGTTATCGAAGAGCGAGATAGTTGATTTGTGTTTTGGTTTCTGACCGTACGTGGGAGGCATACGAATCGGCTTCGCGAGTATGGAGAGGCTAGTTGATGTATTGAGGGGGTGTCTGTTCTGATAGTGATAGAATGATAGAATGTTTGCTGTTTTGTTTTTTATCGGACAAGCGGAGGAGATGCGTTGGTCGGTAGCAAAACAAATAGTTTTGCTGCGACATTGGCTTTTGGTTTTAAATTTCGTGGGCAGAAGAACGTGACTCAGAAATTCATGGTCAGTCTGGCTCTGAAGGAATATAGGAAGGGTCAGGAAAGAGGGATAAGCGTCGTGTAGTGTCATCTCATGTTTTGGAAAGACTTAGCGTTCATTTGGGTTTTGTTTGTATTTCAGAGGTACTGTTCAGGTTAGCTTCTCATTGGATTTCTTCAGGACGTTGCGAGTGGGGGGATTAGTGGCACGAAGCAAGGTTAGAGAAGGAGGTTTGTTATGGGAAGATATTGTTTTTTCAGATAGGGTACTGAAGTTCTGGATTACAAGGTCTAAAACTAATCAGGTCGGTTGGGGAAGAAGGTTGTAGTGTTGGTATGTTAAGCATTAATGATTGGTTGGTAATTAGATATGTTTCTTTGGTTTAATATTGCAGATGGAGGTCCATGTTTAGCCTTGCTGTTTGGACACCCTTACGTGCATTGGGGGCCTGTTGTGCGGATATCAAACGCAAGGGAAGGCAGCTAGGTTTTCATAGGGATGCCCTGATTATTAGATGGCTTGGTTTCAGAGGTATGGTGTGAAGAAGCTTTTACCTGAACTTCAGTGCATTTCAATAGGACACCTGACATTTTGGTTTTCCATGAGGGAGGCAATGACTTGCATGTCAGATCAGTTAGAGAATTGATTAGGGACATTCTTCTCGACCTCTTGAGGTTCTGAGTAACATCTCCAAAAATGATAGTTGTCTGGTCTGATATAGTGCCTAGAAAAACTTGGCGTTTAGCAAGATCTGAAGAAGGAATTAATATTTCAAGGGTACAGCTGAACCGAGCAATATCGAGTTCTGTAGCCCGTAATGGGGGAGTTGGCGTACGGCATCACGATTTGGAAATGGGAGAAGGACATTTTTGGCTAAACGATGGTGTGCATCTGAATGCCCTTGGAATTAACTTGTTGGCACACTCTATCCAGGAACCAGCCTGCTGGAGATTGTTGGGACCACACAAATTTGAGGTTTCAGAGTGCGGTGGCAGTGGGGGGTCCATGGGGTTGATGGAGTTTGTTATGGGGGGAATTTATATGGATGGTTCCCTTCAGGATGGAATTATGAATGGCTGATCTGGCACTTAGTGGGGCTCTGGATAGGGATGTACCCTGGGAGACAGTGGTGGTGTTCCTTTTACCACTGATGGTGGTGTGGTGCCCTTTGAATTGGGGGTAAAATAATCCTATTAGCATATACTTTGGTTTACATGTGCCAGATCTTGTAACTTCAAAGACCTCCCACAATTTAAATTGGTTATTGTCATTATTATTTGTTAATAAATGGCCAATCATATCCAATGAAAGCCTCCTGAGTGTTATTATTACAATTTAAGCGGTACGGGGGCGGGGAATGAATTAATGGGTTGAAGGAGTTTTTGAATGGAGCGAATTGGCCATGCACTGTCATGGTCTTGGGAGGGTTATCTTTGGAGGATGCTAGTGATCCTGGGATGAAATCCTGAGAGCCATTATCAGACCATACACTGGAGCAGAGTTCCTCCTGGTGCAGAACAATGCCCGGCCTCATTTGGATACAATGTGAAGGCAGGTCCAAGATGATGATGCCAGTGACTGGTCCTCATGTCTGCAGACCTGAAGCCAACAGACAACCTCAGGGACATTATGTGTCAGCACATCCGATGCCACCAACAATGGGTTGTGCAGAAGCGCTCTCTCTTTTTCGTTCATCGACATCCAATGTGTGATTTTCGTGTTCCCTTCAATGTTTCTAGCAGTGTAGTAAATAAAACAAGACGCGTTCCCGGCACTGCGAGGATTCTGATTTTTGGGTAAAGGTGCGCTATTCATCTGTTTTTCAGAAATTGAATTATTGGAAAGATGAGAAGAGATGAGATGTTCCGAGCTGTGTCTTACCAGAAAGTGATTAACTCAGTATGAAGCTATTAGTTAAATCTGAGGACGAGCCGACTGTATTAGCAGTGCCACGGGATCCAGCGCCATGATGTATCCAGCACGGTGCCGTCTACCAGAGAGCAGAAAACGATTGTGAATGATTTCATTTTTTTCTGGATTGTATTTCATAGCGAGGGGGCAAAGTGTTTTCATTTGTTTGCAAATTGCCTGTGGTTTTGTGTATTGCTAAATGATGTCGAATCACGGTTTAACTATCATATGGGAAATGTAGGAACTCAATCATCACGAAAGACGAGGAATAAACATGTAGCGTAACATTTCCTCCAGATACGAGACCTTCATACATCCAGGGGTCAAACAATTTCTAAAAGTTCCATAAATGGGACGATTTATATTCATATTTCCGCTGATTTGTTGACTTCCCCTGAGATATTTAATCACTTCTGGTACCGAGATTTATATAATTTGTTTTCTACTTTACTGTACGATACCATATTCATCATTTCCCAAATCATTTATTTTGTTTGTTTTTGTAGCTAAAGGGCATGCCCACCATTCAGGACTTGGGGAATTTTGCACCATTTTCCTTCTTTAGGCTTCTCTGTTGCATTGTCTAGTGCAGGCTGCACAATGAGCTAATTGAGAATCCATCAGTGAATTCTGGCTCTGACAGAAGACATTGTAACTACTTTATCTCTCTCTTTATGAGCTCCTCTTCCTGATTTATGACTATCGCCCACATTAAGTTTGAAACAAACAGCCTGTAAAAGTCAAATTAGGCATAAAAAATGTATAATGAATCAGAAATGCAAAAATTATTTTAGCCCCAAATACATGCATTTCAGTAAAAAAAATGGACAACCCCTTTAAAGTAAGCTTTACAGAACCTGTCACCATGACAAAAAAATGGCCCTTCTTGCGGTTATTTTTTATTCTCGCTAATTTTCAGTATTTCTTTATTTTTTATCTGCTATACTGTTACAGACCTTTTAATTTAGTGCTAATTTTTATGATCTTTACGAGAGGCCATGCATGGCTCATAGTAAGGCTGAGCAGCTAAAGACATGCCACAAAGAATCCTGTGAGCACACCCCTTCCGTAAAGACCAGAAAAAGTAGTATAAATTAAGTAGCAGCCATTTTAAGATTCAGAGAAGACATCAGCAACAGAGATATGAACGGAAGGCCAGAATTAAAATTATACATATTTTTCTTCCTTCTTAATACACTAGAAAGCAAAAACAAGGCAGCACAATAATTTTTACAGAAAACAATATCTAAAATCAATGTCAGTCAGAGGCATGGTTTGGCTACTTGTTATGAGTGTACTGAGTATCTGCATTTCTTGGGCAATCTTCTTTTTAAAGGGGAGATATGTTTTTCAAATATACAAAAGTAAATTCCCCTAAATCTAAACTTTTAGCTATGACTCTCCACCCCACAAACTGTATGTGCCACAAACATTTTTTTTGCACCTCTGTTTTGCTTGTCAAATTTACATCCCTACATGTCACACCAATACAGCACACTCTTGCAGGTGCTGGTTATTTGGACATCTACTCATGTTACATTTCTTATATCATTTTTGGGAACAAATTGAATTTTGTTGAACAAATAGAAGCCTTTTTTTTAAAATCTCTAGACATATAATTTGATGCCTATTTTGGCGTGACAGCGTGAGAAACACCAGTGGCTCGTCACAGTGCTGCAGTTCCCACGCTGTCAGATGACAGCATGTGTGCCAGAAGCTGTGACAGCCGGTAAAATGGATACTGTCGGTCAACAGGCGTCGACTGATGAGATTATTACTCTTATCATCCTACATCTCCTCTCACTCATAGTAGTGAGAGCATGCAAGGCTGAAGAGAGTATTCATCAGCCGTCACCTGTGAAATAAATAAATAATAAAAAAAGTGTTGTGGGTTCCCCTGTAGTTTTGAAAACCAGCGCAGGTAAAGCTGACAGCTGCGGGCTGCAACCCCCAGCTGTTAACTTTATATTGGCTGACTATCAAAATAGAGGGGTCCCCCAAATTTTTGACTACCAGCCAAGCTAAAGCAGACAGCTGGGGGCTGGTATTTTCAGGCTGGGAATGGGCCATGGATATTGGCGCCCTCAGCCTAAAAATAGCAGCCCGTAGCCGCTCCGGAAAATGTGATGCACGAATTATGGTGCTTAACCTCACTCTTCCTATTTGCCCTGGTGTGTGGCAAGTGGGGTGATAGTTTTGGGGTTGATGTCAGCTGGCTGGCATCAAGCCCAGAGGTTAGTAATGGAGAGGTGTGTATAACACACCCTTATTACTAAACCCATATTCAGATTGTAATAAAGACACAACCAGAATGAAGCTCTTTAGTTGAAATGAAACTCTCAATCTCCTTATATGCATTTATTCACAGAAAATGAAAAATAAAGTTATACTCACCTTTCTGCAGATCAATGCCCATGTCTCCTGTAAAAAAACAAAAATAATTAAACACCATATTCCTCACCTGTAGGATGAGAAAATAATCCTTCAAAGCCCATGTCCTCCGTAAAAGACAAGAAAAAACACCACGTTCCTCATCTGCACCAGTGCAGGTAAGAAGAGCCGGGCAAAATTATTAAATGTGCCTTTTCTGCGATGGCTGCAGGCTGCTATTTTTAGGCTGGAAGGACCAATATCCATGGCCCCTTCCCAGTCTGAGAATACCAGCAACCAGCTGTCTGCTTTAGCTTGACTGGTTGTCAAAAAATGTGAGGGACCCCATGCCATTTTTTAAATTATTTAAATGATTAAAAAGTATGGCATGGGGACCCCTCTATTTTTGATAACCAGCCAATATAATGCAGACTGCTGGGGGTTGCAGTTCGCAGCTGTCAGCTTTACATGCACTGGTTAGGATGATGTTACCTCTGACAGCGACACCATAAGTTTGAGTCACTGTGCTGTGCAGAATGATTTTTCTGATCACAAATTACTTAAGAGGATAACTTTTGCAGCATTTTTTTCTTAAATGTTAAAGAACATGTGGAATCTTATATTGCATTGTTATTAAATGAGCTCTTGGTTATTACTAGGTTGCCGTACGTTGCTATGTTGAGGTCACTTTGACATTACTAAGGCTGTTTTTGCATTAAAGGAATTGAAAGAGGTTGAATTCAGTCCTAGGAGACCTCAGAGCATTATACACGTGTTTTCATAGACATTAGGGTACCTGTGATTTGCACCCAAATTTATTCACCATGAATTAAATTTTAAGGAAAAATTTGCCAACCTGGTGGATTTGAGTTTCAAAAGAATTGATCATCTCTATGAGTTCTATATAATACAATAAAATAGTACTACAGTATATAAAGAAAATCATGGGTTCCTATTAATCACATTCACAGGAGTATAGTCATGGCACACACAGACTAGAGATAAGCTTAAAAGTTCTGGGTTTGTACCAGAAAGTTAATGTCTGGCACTAAACGCTGAACATGGACTTCTCTCGCAATGTTTAGAGAGACAGAGAACTTTCCAGCTTAAAAGTTCCGGTCACCATTGTTTTCAATGTGGTTCGGGTTGTTGTACAAGTTCGGGTAAAGTTCTGGTACCTAAAGCGAACTTTGGATTAAAGTTTGGGTTGTGTTCCAGAACCGGAACTTCCGCTGGTCTGCTCATCCCTAACAGGGACCTTTAGCAGGTTCCTGGCTGTCTCACTTTCCCTTCTTCTCTACCTTAACCATTTTCATTTCTTTTTATCCAACTTTTCTGTTTGAAAAATTATGTGGGAAAAATGTTGAATAAAAGCATTTCATGATGCCCTACTGAAAGGAGAAAGCTTTCTGTAACCCATACTTTCAACGTTTGGAAGGGGTGCAGCAAAATTAATTGGCAAGTTCAAGAGTCTAGGCTACTCTTTTTCTTGCATAATGATGGATTGAGCTCCTTGAAAGAAGTCGTCAAACCAGGAATTGAAGCTCGAGGGAATTCATTTCTGGTCAATTCTAGGAAGAGTGAGAAGTCTCCACGAGTCTGAAGATCTTTGGGTGTAGCTGGATCGAGCTAATTGAAGGAAATTGTCAAACATTTACAAAATCTTTACAAAAATTCAACAACAATCCATTTTGTTCGACATGGAGAAGGATATTGTCCATATGATCCTGCAATGTGTGCTATTATGTTTAGACTTGCCACAGGAAAAGACAAACTTTACGTGCCAGAAATGGAAGCTTGTGACTCTGTTAGAGGAAAAGGTGCAAAGTCTTGAGGAGAGAATGGCTACACTGAAGCTCATCAAAGAAGATGAGAATTCCCTTGACAGAGCAGAAGAATCTCTTCAGAATGTTGCAAGAGAAGAACTTTTCAGTGTTCTGACAAAAGCTAATGACAGAGTATAAATAACTATTCAGAATGTTTGAAGAGAAGTACCTTCAATGTATCTGCAGAAGAAGAGAATTGGAAGCATGTGACCCAAAGAAGCTGAAGGATGAGGAGGCAGTCAGCAGCTGAAGAACAGCTACCAGGCTCTCGTGCAGGACAACTATGAAGATGTACATCACACAAAGTGCTTTGCCCACGAAGAACACTCCAGTAAGAAATCAGAAGGGAGAAAAAGACAAGCTGTGGTGAAGAATATTATATTAGAATAATAATAATATTATATTAGAAGAATAAGTATATTAAGGGTCACCAATCTAACCCAAGAAGAGGTGCGAAACTGGCTAAATAAGATTAAAATAGATAAATCTCCGGGTCCGGATGGCATACACCCACGAGTACTAAGAGAACTAAGTAATGTAATAGATAAACCATTATTTCTTATTTTTAGGGACTCTATAGCGACAGGGTCTGTTCCGCAGGATTGGCGCATAGCAAATGTGGTGCCAATATTCAAAAAGGGCTCTAAAAGTGAACCTGGAAATTATAGGCCAGTAAGTCTAACCTCTATTGTTGGTAAAATATTTGAAGGGTTTCTGAGGGATGTTATTCTGGATTATCTCAATGAGAATAACTGTTTAACTCCATATCAGCATGGGTTTATGAGAAATCGCTCCTGTCAAACCAATCTAATCAGTTTTTATGAAGAGGTAAGCTATAGGCTGGACCACGGTGAGTCATTGGACGTGGTATATCTCGATTTTTCCAAAGCGTTTGATACCGTGCCGCACAAGAGGTTGGTACACAAAATGAGAATGCTTGGTCTGGGGGAAAATGTGTGTAAATGGGTTAGTAACTGGCTTAGTGATAGAAAGCAGAGGGTGGTTATAAATGGTATAGTCTCTAACTGGGTCGCTGTGACCAGTGGGGTACCGCAGGGGTCAGTATTGGGACCTGTTCTCTTCAACATATTCATTAATGATCTGGTAGAAGGTTTACACAGTAAAATATCGATATTTGCAGATGATACAAAACTATGTAAAGCAGTTAATACAAGAGAAGATAGTATTCTGCTACAGATGGATCTGGATAAGTTGGAAACTTGGGCTGAAAGGTGGCAGATGAGGTTTAACAATGATAAATGTAAGGTTATACACATGGGAAGAAGGAATCAATGTCACCATTACACACTGAATGGGAAACCACTGGGTAAATCTGACAGGGAGAAGGACTTGGGGATCCTAGTTAATGATAAACTTACCTGGAGCAGCCAGTGCCAGGCAGCAGCTGCCAAGGCAAACAGGATCATGGGGTGCATTAAAAGAGGTCTGGATACACATGAAGAGAGCATTATACTGCCTCTGTACAAATCCCTAGTTAGACCGCACATGGAGTACTGTGTCCAGTTTTGGGCACCGGTGCTCAGGAAGGATATAATGGAACTAGAGAGAGTACAAAGGAGGGCAACAAAATTAATAAAGGGGATGGGAGAACTACAATACCCAGATAGATTAGCGAAATTAGGATTATTTAGTCTAGAAAAAAGACGACTGAGGGGCGATCTAATAACCATGTATAAGTATATAAGGGGACAATACAAATATCTCGCTGAGGATCTGTTTATACCAAGGAAGGTGACGGGCACAAGGGGGCATTCTTTGCGTCTGGAGGAGAGAAGGTTTTTCCACCAACATAGAAGAGGATTCTTTACTGTTAGGGCAGTGAGAATCTGGAATTGCTTGCCTGAGGAGGTGGTGATGGCGAACTCAGTCGGGGGGTTCAAGAGAGGCCTGGATGTCTTCCTGGAGCAGAACAATATTGTATCATACAATTATTAGGTTCTGTAGAAGGACGTAGATCTGGGTATTTATTATGATGGAATATAGGCTGAACTGGATGGACAAATGTCTTTTTTCGGCCTTACTAACTATGTTACTATGTAAGAAGAAGAGTGTTGGTCGTTGGGGATTCCTTACCAAGAGGAACAGAAGCTGCTATCTTCTGATGGAACATCACATCAGGAGAAGTGTGCTGTCTTCCAGGTGCCCAAATCAAAAATGTGTCTGATAGGGTATCAAGACTCTTCACTGCTACAGATTACCCATGCCCACTAATACACATACGAACAAATAACAAAGCAAAATAGGACCTGGAAACTATACGCAGGGACTTTGAAGACCTAGGCTGGAAAGTGAAGGAACTGGGAGCGCAGGTCATCATCAAATCCAGTGAATGGACATGGACCAAGGAGATTCAACAGGATTCTACAGGTGAACTACTGTCTTCGCTGATGGTGCCATGAGCAAGATTTTGGGTTTCTTCGCCATGGAGTGAGTTACCTGTATGATCGACTCCTTGCTAGAGATCGCTTGCATCTTACGAAAACATGAAAACACATATTTGCCTGATGCCTTGCTACACTCATCGGGAGAGCTTTACACTGGAGCGATATGGTATGGGAAATAAATAACCAGGAAAAAATATAAAGGTAATGAATTTTTTTGAGAACCCTGCTATTAGCATTGAAAATCAAGAAAAAAGACAACAAATTCTGATTGAAAATAGAGGAGCAAGAGAAACCGACTATAAACTAAAATGTATCTATAAAAATACACAGATATAATCATAAACCGAATTTGAGACCCAAGTTGTCTGTCAGATATAATCATAAACCGAGAAGGAAATTGAATTTGAGACCCAAATTGTGTGGAAAAATATAAATTTACTTTACTTTATTGATCTCAAAATTACATTAAAAAATTGCATTAAAATGAGGTGTAGGTGGACACAAATAGCCAGGGAAGAAAAGGGACGCAATGAACGCAGGAAAAAAACTGAAAAATGGGAGAACAAATGGTAGCAGCAAAATATGGTTTACAGCATCAATAATGAGGAAAAAAAAGTGCATTTGTGCTGTGCTGCTAAGAAATCAACAGATAAGTGAGTAATATCAATAATTTTAAATAGTTGTGGACCCAAGTACAGTAGCAGGTTGCCTGTATCAGAAAAGATATAACATGTTAAGGTGCCAGTGCGTATAGTATATGGTGATCACATGGTGTGTAGTCAAAAAGGAAACCACAAAGTAAGTTAGGATAGTGCCACGCTGCCAAAAGATTCCTGGTTATGTTGTACCTGCTAAAAGGTGGAGAAGGGGGTCTTCAGCTGTCCCTTGGATGCCTCCACCCCGACGCGCGTTTCGGCATCAGCCTTCGTCAGCATTCGTCAGCCCCCCCCCCCCGACTTATATTTTTGCACAGCACTGTTTGCCCTCAGTGACCCCATTTTTTTTAAAATGTAGATTAACTCTATATATAAACTAGAAAACAGCATCTGAAGGTGAACATGTGCTTCAAAAGATTAAAAGTTGGAGGTAAAATAAATATGTAACCAATTATCACATTTACTGAAAAGAATGACCTATTAAATTATTACTTAGTGAAATCTTACTACGTTCTAATTAAAATTCTGAATTGCTTCATTTTCAGTAGAAGTTTCCCCGATCAACAATCTTGATGTTCTTTGAAAGGTAATTGGGAAAATCACTTAATGAAGACGTCCTGGCAGAGCCTCTCCGTGCTCCATAACGAGCGTGCAGGTGCGTGATGTTAATTGAAGCTGTGATTATACAGCTGTGACTCGCACGCCGTCGTCCTGACAATCTATACTTGTTATGTGACTGTCATCTTGTCGAAAGTGATATCTGTTAACAAGTAGTTTGCTAGGAAACGGAGACTCCGAGATGTTTAACTAAAGTGATCTTCAGAGAAGATGATCACCGAGCGCAGGGTTCTGGGGTGGTGAAGAGTTATCCGAAGAATGGACCATAAATGTCTGACACATCAGGGTTGTCATAGGGAGAATCAAGGTCCTGTGACCTCTGTGCTGCAGTAAAAGGATACGTTCTAGATCTGCCTGTATATAGCGATATGGACCGTGCGGATTATAATTATATATGGTATAACCTAGGCATTTCCTGTATATAATTTTATATGTACAGCTGGTATAACCTGGGCATCTCCTGTATATGATGTGGTAAATAGAACCATGAATTCTGCTGTCTACCAAACAATCCTGAAAGATAATATCCATCCATCTGTTCGTGACCTTAAGCTGAAGCGCACTCGGGTTATACAGCAGGACAATGATCTAAAACACACCAGCAAGTCCATCTCTGAATGGCTTAAAAAAAACAAAATTAACAAAATTAAGACTTTGGAGTGGCCTAGTCAAAGTCCTGACCTTAATCCGATTGAGATGCTGTGGCATTACCTTAAAAAGGCTGTACATGCTCGGAAACCTTCCAGTGTGGCAGAATTACAACAATTGTGCACAGATGAGTGCCAAAAATTCCTCTAAAGCATTGTAAAAGACTCATTGCCAGTTATCGCAAACACTTGATTGCAGTTGTTGCTGCTTAGGGTAACTGTTATGATCTGGTGACCTTGGAGCAGCATGAGAACTTTCACTGGAGAAGATAGTCACTATACTGACCGCAATCCTGAACTTAACACCGCAACTAGAAGTAGCCGTGGAGTGTACCTAACAATCCTAGACACCTCGTCACAGCCGGAGGACTAAATACCCTTAAAGATGGAAATAGGAATACTATCTTGCCTCAGAGCAGATCCCCAAAGGATAGACAGCCCCCCACAAATATTGGCGGTGAGTCGGAGAGGAAAAAACATATACAGGCAGAAAAACAGGATTTAGCACAGGAGGCCACTTCTAGCTAAATAGGACAGGATAGGACAGAGTTCTGTGTGGTCAGTATTAAAACCCTTCAAAAATATCCACAGCAGAATATACAAAAACTTCCTACATCTAACTAAAGATGTAGGAGCGTATATCTGCAACTCCAGCGAATCCTACAATCAGAGCAGGAATACAAACAAAAACAAGCACACAGCAGTGTGCCACAGACACAAAAAACCAAACACTTATCTTTGCTGAATTTGGCAGCTAGCAGGAGAAGCCAGAAAGTGATCCAACAATTCACAAGGAACATTGACAACTGGCAAGGGCTAATGAATCCTGCACACTTAAATATTCCAGTCCGAACTGCAATCAGCAGATACACCTGGCCAGGACTGTGACTCAGAGACAACTGCATTCCCACCTACAACCACTTGAGGGAACCCAAGAGCAGAATTCACAACAGGTAACCCAACCAGTTATTAGGTTTAGGGGGCACTTTTTACACACAGGGCCCTGTAGGTTTGGATTTCTTTTTCCCTTAATAATAAAGACTTTCACTTATAAACTGCATTTTGTGCTTACTTGTATTATCTTTGTCTAATATTTACATTTGCTTGGTGATCCGAAACATTTCAGTGTGACAAACATGCACAAGAATAGGAAATCAGGATGGGGGCAAACACTTTTTAACACAATTGTATATGTGCAGCTGGTATAACCTGGGTATCTTCTGGGTATAGCTATATATGTATACATTTTCTTGTATATAAAGTCATGGAGCATGCTGGTATAACCTGGGCATGTTCTGTTGTGTAAATGAAGCACCATCTTCGTCCCATATTTAATACCTTGCTACATTTAGACATCAGTTGCAGTTTGCGTCTTTATACAATAATGTTTTTATTATTTCTTTCCGGCTTATCTCCCCAGTTTCCCCGATGTGAATGTGCGTTTTTAATTACTCGTTAGTGAATGCTATGAAGAGAGCAGATGGGATAATTTCACACAGAGTACGATGATTCCAGCAATTCTGCTGTGGCTTTATTTTTTCGGGCTGGAGCTTATTGCTGTTCTCGGACTGTAATGATATTATTGATTTTGCTTTAGGTCTTTAATTCACAGCTATATTAGGACGCATTGTTGGGCATCAGGGTGCACCGCGCACGCTTCTCCTGTGAACATTCCGTGTCTCTATTTATCTTTGTGTATTTTTGTGTCTCAGGATATCGTCCCAGTTAATTGCACCAAGATCCTCTCTCATCCGTTGGAAATTTGCCCTCATGAAGTTTAGTGTCCTTGTAACCCCTCTATTACAGTGTTAAAGTCGATGATGGACAGGAGTGAAATATCTACCAAGGATCTGCATCATCGCCTCCTCTATCCCATGTAGGCACAATGCTTCCAATTAGGGCGAGGTCCCGATTCATTACAGCTTTTTTTCTTTTGTCCAGCTTTTTTGGTTGTTTTTTATTTTGCGCCAAATTCTACATTTTCATTTCACCTAGTTTGAAGACTATTTTGTATTTAATATTTTTTTTCCAACTTTTTAAAATGTCTCAAAAATTTTGCAAGTCTCACTTACAGTGATTTATTATACCTTAGTGTTATTTTGTTTTAAGGTTTGTGTTGCCTGCGTAGAGTTGCGTGTGACATTTTAACAGCTCTATAGAAAAAAAAAGATAAAGACAAAAAATACATTTTTTAGTTTGTGCAAAAATTCATGGTTCCTCTAAAGATCTGACATGTGGGTTGTAATAATCACCCAGGCAGGATAACAATGCAATTATTTTTTATTCCTTACCTCCATGGTTTTACAGAAATTCCAGTTAGATGGCCACAATGCAATGACCTCAGTCCACAATATCCCCACCCCGTGGCCAGTAAGTCCACTGCCCTTGTTCCAGGCTATACACACTGTCTCCCGAGTTATGGTTGGCCTACAGCTTTTGTATCTTCCTCCAGTATAGTCTGTAGTCACAGTTCATGCTCCTCCAGATGACGGATAACATAACCGTAGCACATGTGTCCAGCTGCAGTCATCAATAACAGTAATTAGGAGAGTTCCTCAAATCCAGATGACAGATACTGTGCCCATAGCATGTGTATCCAGATCCAGCCAACAACTGTATATGGAGGTGTTATCAGTCATTGTACAGGAGGAGGAGGTGAGCTGTGACATCACCTATTGTGAATGGTGGATCCTGTGTTATCTACTGTATATAGAGGTATTATCAGTCATTGTACAGGAGGAGGTGAGCTGTGATATCACCTATTGTGAATGGTGGATCCTGTGTTATCTACTGTATATAGAGGTGTTATCAGTCATTATACAGGAGGAAGAGGTGAGCTGTGACATCACCTATTGTGAATGGTGGATCCTGTGTTATCTACTGTATATAGAGGTGTTATCAGTCAATTGTACAGGAGGAGGTGAGCTGTGACATCACCTATTGTGAATGGTGGATCCTGTGTTATCTACTGTATATAGAGGTGTTATCAGTCAGTGTACAGGAGGAGGTGGTGAGCTGTGACATCACCTATTGTGAATGGTGGATCCTGTGTTATCTACTGTATATAGAGGTGTTATCAGTCATTGTACAGGAGGGGGAGGTGAGCTGTGACATCCCCTATTGTGAATGGTGGATCCTGTGTTATCTACTATATATAGAGGTGTTATCAGTCATTGTACAGGAGGAGGAGGTGAGCTGTGACATCACCTATTGTGTATGGTGGATCCTGTGTTATCTACTGTATATAGAGGTGTTATCAGTCATTGTACAGGAGGAGGAGGTGAGCTGTGACATCACCTATTGTGAATGGTGGATCCTGTGTTATCTACTGTATATAGAGGTGTTATCAGTCATTGTACAGGAGGAGGAGGTGAGCTGTGATATCACCTATTGTGAATGGTGGATCCTGTGTTATCTACTGTATATAGATGTGTTATCAGTCATTGTACAGGAGGAGGAGGAGGTGAGCTGTGACATCACCTATTGTGAATGGTGGATCCTGTGTTATCTACTGTATATAGAGGTGTTATCAGTCATTGTACAGGAGGAGGAGGTGAGCTGTGACATCACCTATTGTGAATGGTGGATCCTGTGTTGTCAGCAACTAATTGTTGGATGTTGATGATTTTCCATGGCAGACGGGAACCTGCTGGAGCCCCTATCACCATTTTTATGGTTCCTCTATAACGTGAAGACACAGGCTGGACTGCAATTTCATGATTTACTATACACTGATGTATTGCAGTATCTATATACTGCAATACATCAGTGTATAGTAAATCATGAAATTGATTTTATGATCACAGGTTCAAGTCTCATAGGATGAATAAAAAATAAAATAAAATCATCCTCATAAGTTTTGTATCTCTGTAATGGTACTGACATGCAGAATCATGTTGCCAGGTTTTTGTTTTTAACATTTGGAAGTTCCCTGAAACCCCTCCACATTTCCCTCTCCACATCTCCCCGTCTCCACACTTCACATCTCCCCCCTCCACATCTCCCCCTCTCCACGTCTCTCTCTCCCCACATCTCCCCCTCTCCACATTTCCCCCTCTCCACATTTCTCCCTCTCCACATCTCCCCCTCTCCACATCTCCCCATCTCCAGATCTCCCCCTCTCCACATCTCCCCATCTCCACATCTCCCCCTCTCCACATCTCCCCCTCTCCACATCTCCCCCTCTCCACATCTCCCCCCTCCACATCTCCCCCTCTCCACATCTCCCCCTCTCCACATCTCACCATCTCCACGTCTCCCCACTTCACATCTCCCCCTCTCCATGTCTCTTTTCCCACATCTCCCCCTCTCCACATCTCCCCCTCTCCACATCTCCCCCGCTTCACATTTCCCCTCTCTCCACATCTCCCCCTCCACATCTCCCCTCTCCACATCTCCCCCTCTCCACATCTCCCCCTCCACAGCTCCCCCTCTCCACATCTCCCCCTCTCCACATTTCCCCCTCTCCACATCTCCACATCTCTCCATCTCCACATCTCCCCCTCTCCACATCTCCCCATCTCACCCTCTCCACATCTCACCCTCTCCACATCTCACCCTCTCCACATCTCCCCATCTCCACATTTCCCCCTCTCCACATCTCCCCCTCCACAGCTCCCCCTCTCCACATCTCCCCCTCTCCACATTTCCCCCTCTCCACATCTCCACATCTCTCCATCTCCACATCTCCCCCTCTCCACATCTCCCCATCTCACCCTCTCCACATCTCACCCTCTCCACATCTCACCCTCTCCACATCTCCCCATCTCCACATTTCCCCCTCTCCACATCTCCCCCTCTCCACATCTCCCCCTCTCCACATCTCACCCTCTCCACGTCTCCCCATCTCCACATTTCCCCCTCTCCACATCTCCCCCTCTCCACATCTCCCCTCTCCACATCTCCCCCTCCACATCTCCCCCTCTCCACATTTCCCCTCTCCACATCTCCCCCCTCTCCACATCTCCCTCTCCACATCTCCCCCCTCCACATTTCCCCCTCCACAGCTCCCCCTCTAACCCTCTCCACATTTCCCCCTCTCAACATCTCTCCCCTCCACATCTCCCCCTCTCCACATTTCCCTCTCTCCACATCTCCCCCTACACATCTCTTCCTCTCCACATCTCCCCCTTCCACATCTCCACATCTCCCCCTGTCCACATCCGCCTCGCACATCTCCCCCCTCCACACCTCCCACCACATCTCCCCCTCCACACCTCCCCCTCTCCACATCTCCGCCCTCCACATCTCCTCTCCCCACATCTCCCCCTCTCCACATCTACCCCCTCTCCACATCTCCCCCTCTCCACATCTCCCCCTCTCAACATCTCCACCCTCCATATCTACCCCTCTCCACATCTCCCCTCTCCACATCTCCCCTCTCCACATCTCCCCCTCCACATATCCCCCTCTCCATATCACCCCCTCTCCACATTTCCCCCTCTCCACATCTCCCCCCTCCATATCTACCCCTCTCCACATCTCCCCTCTCCACATCTCCCCCTCCACATCTCCCCCTCTCCACATCTCCCCCTCTCCACATCACCCCCTCTCCACATTTCCCCTCTGCACATCTCCCCCTCCACATCTCCCCCTCTCCACATTTCCCCCTCTCCACATCTCTCCCTCTCCACATCTCCCCCTCTCCACATCACCCCCCTCCACATTTCCCCCTCTCCACATCCCCCCCTCTCCACATCTACCCCCTCTCCACATTTCCCCCTCTCCACATCTCCCCCCTCCACATTTCCCCCTCTCCACATCTCCCCCCTCCACATCTACCCCTCTCCACATTTCTCCCTCTCCACATCTCCCCCTCTCCACATCTCCCCCTCTCCACATCTCCCTCCTCCACATCTCCCCCCTCCACATCTCCCCCTCTCCACATCTCCCCCTCTACATCTCCCCCTCTCCACATCTCCCACTCCACATCTCCGCCCTCCACATCTCTTCTCTCCACATCTCCCCCCTCGACATCTCCCCCTCTCTACATCTCCCCCCTCCACATCTCCCCCCCCACATCTCCCCTCTCCACATCTCCCCCTCTCCACATCGCCACCTCCACATCTCCCCTCTCCATATCTCCTCCCTCGACATCTCCCCCTCTCCACCTCTCCACATCTCCCCCTCTCCACATTTCCCCCCTCTCCACATTTCCCCCTCTTCATATCTCCCCCTCTCCACATCACCCCCTCTCCACATCTCCCCCTCTCCACATCTACCCCCTCTCCACATTTCCCCCTCTCCACATCTCCCCCCTCCACATCTACCCCCTCTCCACATCACCCCCTCTCCACATTTCCCCCTCTCCACATCTCCCCCTCCACATATCCCCCTCTCCATATCACCCCCTCTCCACATTTCCCCCTCTCCACATCTCCCCCCTCCATATCTACCCCTCTCCACATCTCCCCTCTCCACATCTCCCCCTCCACATCTCCCCCTCTCCACATCTCCCCCTCTCCACATCACCCCCTCTCCACATTTCCCCTCTGCACATCTCCCCCTCCACATCTCCCCCTCTCCACATTTCCCCCTCTCCACATCTCTCCCTCTCCACATCTCCCCCTCTCCACATCACCCCCCTCCACATTTCCCCCTCTCCACATCCCCCCTCTCCACATCTACCCCCTCTCCACATTTCCCCCTCTCCACATCTCCCCCCTCCACATTTCCCCCTCTCCACATCTCCCCCCTCCACATCTACCCCTCTCCACATTTCTCCCTCTCCACATCTCCCCCTCTCCACATCTCCCCCTCTCCACATCTCCCTCCTCCACATCTCCCCCCTCCACATCTCCCCCTCTCCACATCTCCCCCTCTACATCTCCCCCTCTCCATATCTCCCACTCCACATCTCCGCCCTCCACATCTCTTCTCTCCACATCTCCCCCCTCGACATCTCCCCCTCTCTACATCTCCCCCCTCCACATCTCCCCCCCCACATCTCCCCTCTCCACATCTCCCCCTCTCCACATCGCCACCTCCACATCTCCCCTCTCCATATCTCCTCCCTCGACATCTCCCCCTCTCCACCTCTCCACATCTCCCCCTCTCCACATTTCCCCCTCTCCACATTTCCCCCTCTTCATATCTCCCCCTCTCCACATCACCCCCTCTCCACATCTCCCCCTCTCCACATCTACCCCCTCTCCACATTTCCCCCTCTCCACATCTCCCCCCTCCACATCTACCCCCTCTCCACATCACCCCCTCTCCACATTTCCCCCTCTCCACATCTCCCCCCTCCATATCTACCCCTCTTCACATTTCCCCTCTCCACATCTCCCCCTCTCCACATCTCCCCCCTTCACATCTACCCCCTCTCCACATCTCCCCCTCTCCACATCTCCCCCCTCCATATCTACCCCTCTCCACATCTCCCCTCTCCACATCTCCCCCTCCACATATCCCCCTCTCCATATCACCTCCCCTCCACATTTCCCCCTCTCCACATCTCCCTCCTCCACATCTCCTCCCTCCCCATCTCCCCCTCTCCACATCTCCCCCCTCCATATCTACCCCTCTCCACATCTCCCCTCTCCACATCTCCCCCTCCACATCTCCCCCTCTCCACATCTCCGCCTCTCCACATCACCCCCTCTCCACATTTCCCCTCTGCACATCTCCCCCTCCACATCTCCCCCTCTCCACATTTCCCCCTCTCCACATCTTTCCCTCTCCACATCTCCCCCTCTCCACATCTACCCCCTCTCCACATCTCCCCCTCTCCACATCTACCCCCTCTCCACATTTCTCCCTCTCCACATCTCCCCCCTCCACATCTACCCCCTCTCCACATCTCCCCCTCCACATCTCCCACTCTCCACATCTCCCCCTCTCCACATCTCCCCCTCTCCACATCTCCCCCTCTCAACATCACCCCCTCTCCACATTTCCCCCTCTCCACATCTCCCCCCTCCACATCTACCCCCTCTCCACATCTCCCCCCTCCATATCTACCCCTCTTCACATTTCCCCTCTCCACATCTCCCCCTCTCCACATCTCCCCCCTCCACATCTACCCCCTCTCCACATCTCCCCCTCTCCACATCTCCCCCTCCATATCAACCCCTCTCCACATCTCCCCTCTCCACATCTCCCCCTCCACATATCCCCCTCTCCATATCACCCCCTCTCCACATTTCCCCCTCTCCACATCTCCCCCCTCCATATCTACCCCTCTCCACATCTCCCCTCTCCACATCTCCCCCTCCACATCTCCCCCTCTCCACATCTCCCCCTCTCCACATCACCCCCTCTCCACATTTCCCCTCTGCACATCTCCCCCTCCACATCTCCCCCTCTCCACATTTCCCCCTCTCCACATCTCTCCCTCTCCACATCTCCCCCTCTCCACATCACCCCCCTCCACATTTCCCCCTCTCCACATCCCCCCTCTCCACATCTACCCCCTCTCCACATTTCCCCCTCTCCACATCTCCCCCCTCCACATTTCCCCCTCTCCACATCTCCCCCCTCCACATCTACCCCTCTCCACATTTCTCCCTCTCCACATCTCCCCCTCTCCACATCTCCCCCTCTCCACATCTCCCTCCTCCACATCTCCCCCCTCCACATCTCCCCCTCTCCACATCTCCCCCTCTACATCTCCCCCTCTCCACATCTCCCACTCCACATCTCCGCCCTCCACATCTCTTCTCACCACATCTCCCCCCTCCACATCTCCCCCCCTCCACATCTCCCCTCTCCACATCTCCCCCTCTCCACATCGCCACCCTCCACATCTCCCCTCTCCATATCTCCTCCCTCGACATCTCCCCCTCTCCACCTCTCCACATCTCCCCCTCTCCACATTTCCCCCTCTCCACATCTCCCCCTCTCCACATTTCCCCCTCTTCATATCTCCCCCTCTCCACATCACCCCCTCTCCACATCTCCCCCTCTCCACATCTACCCCCTCTCCACATTTCCCCCTCTCCACATCTCCCCCCTCCACATCTACCCCCTCTCCACATCACCCCCGCTCCACATTTCCCCCTCTCCACATCTCCCGCCTCCATATCTACCCCTCTTCACATTTCCCCTCTCCACATCTCCCCCTCTTCACATCTCCCCCCTTCACATCTACCCCCTCTCCACATCTCCCCTCTCCACATCTCCCCCCTCCATATCTACCCCTCTCCACATCTCCCCTCTCCACATCTCCCCCTCCACATATCCCCCTCTCCATATCACCTCCTCTCCACATTTCCCCCTCTCCACATCTCCCTCCTCCACATCTCCTCCCTCCCCATCTCCCCCTCTCCACATCTCCCCCCTCCATATCTACCCCTCTCCACATCTCCCCTCTCCACATCTCCCCCTCCACATCTCCCCCTCTCCACATCTCCGCCTCTCCACATCACCCCCTCTCCACATTTCCCCTCTGCACATCTCCCCCTCCACATCTCCCCCTCTCCACATTTCCCCCTCTCCACATCTCTCCCTCTCCACATCTCCCCCTCTCCACATCACCCCCCTCCACATTTCCCCCTCTCCACATCTCCCCCCTCTCCACATCTACCCCTTCTCCACATTTCCCCCTCTTCACATCTCCCCCTCCACATCTCCCCCTCTCCACATCTCCCCCTCTCCACATCACCCCCTCTCCACATTTCCCCTCTGCACATCTCCCCCTCCACATCTCCCCCTCTCCACATTTCCCCCTCTCCACATCTGTCCCTCTCCACATCTCCCCCTCTCCACATCACCCCCCTCCACATTTCCCCCTCTCCACATCCCCCCCTCTCCACATCTACCCCCTCTCCACATTTCCCCCTCTCCACATCTCCCCCCTCCACATTTCCCCCTCTCCACATCTCCCCCCTCCACATCTACCCCTCTCCACATTTCTCCCTCTCCACATCTCCCGCTCTCCACATCTCCCCCTCTACACATCTCCCCCCTCCACATCTCCCCCTCTCCACATCTCCCCCTCTCCACATCTCCCACTCCACATCTCCGCCCTCCACATCTCTTCTCTCCACATCTCCCCCCTCGACATCTCCCCCTCTCTACATCTCCCCCCCTCCACATCTCCCCCCCACATCTCCCCTCTCCACATCTCCCCCTCTCCACATCGCCACCTCCACATCTCCCCTCTCCATATCTCCTCCCTTGACATCTCCCCCTCTCCACCTTTCCACATCTCCCCCTCTCCACATTTCCCCCTCTCCACATCTCCCCCTCTCCACATTTCCCCCTCTTCATATCTCCCTCTCTCCACATCACCCCCTCTCCACATCTCCCCCTCTCCACATCTACCCCCTCTCCACATTTCCCCCTCTCCACATCACCCCCCTCCACATTTCCCCCTCTCCACATCTCCCCCCTCTCCACATCTACCCCTTCTCCACATTTCCCCCTCTCCACATCTCCCCCCTCCACATCTACCCCTCTCCACATTTCCCCCTCTCCACATCTCCCCCCTCCACATCTACCCCTCTCCACATTTCCGCCTCTCCACATCTCCCCCTCTCCACATCTCCCCCTCTCCACATCTCCCTCCTCCACATCTACCCCTCTCCACATTTCCCCCTCTCCACATCTCCCCCCTCCATATCACCCCCTCTCCACATTTCCCCCTCTCCACATCTCCCCCCTCCATATCTACCCCTCTCCACATCTTCCCTCTCCACATCTCCCCCTCCACATCTCCCCCTCTCCACATCTCCCCCTCTCCACATCAC
This sequence comes from Ranitomeya imitator, assembly GCF_032444005.1. Classification (NCBI taxonomy): domain Eukaryota; kingdom Metazoa; phylum Chordata; class Amphibia; order Anura; family Dendrobatidae; genus Ranitomeya; species Ranitomeya imitator. The sequence continues at coordinate 685,993,480 of NC_091286.1, forward strand.
CCCCTCTCCACATTTCCCCTCTGCACATCTCCCCCTCCACATCTCCCCCTCTCCACATTTCCCCCTCTCCACATCTCTCCCTCTCCACATCTCCCCCTCTCCACATCACCCCCTCCACATTTCCCCCTCTCCACATCCCCCCCTCTCCACATCTACCCCCTCTCCACATTTCCCCCTCTCCACATCTCCCCCCTCCACATTTCCCCCTCTCCACATCTCCCCCCTCCACATCTACCCCTCTCCACATTTCTCCCTCTCCACATCTCCCCCTCTCCACATCTCCCCCTCTCCACATCTCCCTCCTCCACATCTCCCCCCTCCACATCTCGCCCTCTCCACATCTCCCCCCTCTACATCTCCCCCTCTCCACATCTCCCACTCCACATCTCCGCCCTCCACATCTCTTCTCTCCACATCTCCCCTCTCAACATCTCCCCCCTCGACATCTCCCCCTCTCCACATCTCCCCCCCTCCACATCTCCCCCCCTCCACATCTCCCCTCTCCACATCTCCCCCTCTCCACATCGCCACCTCCACATCTCCCCTCTCCTTATCTCCTCCCTCGACATCTCCCCCTCTCCACCTCTCCACATCTCCCCCTCTCCACATTTCCCCCTCTCCACATCTCCCCCTCTCCACATTTCCCCCTCTTCATATCTCCCCCTCTCCACATCACCCCCTCTCCACATCTCCCCCTCTCCACATCTACCCCCTCTCCACATTTCCCCCTCTCCACATCTCCCCCCTCCACATCTACCCCCTCTCCACATCACCCCCTCTCCACATTTCCCCCTCTCCACATCTCCCCCCTCCATATCTACCCCTCTTCACATTTCCCCTCTCCACATCTCCCCCTCTCCACATCTCCCCCCTCCACATCTACCCGCTCTCCACATCTCCCCCTCTCCACATCTCCCCCCTCCACATCTACCCCCTCTCCACATCTCCCCCTCTCCACATCTCCCCCCTCCATATCTACCCCTCTCCACATCTCCCCTCTCCACATCTCCCCCTCCACATATCCCCCTGTCCATATCACCTCCTCTCCACATTTCCCCCTCTCCACGACTGCTACGACCCAAGAACGTTTGCTCCCATTAAGTGAAAACACAACAGTTGTCAAAACTTTAAAAACTTTATTGGGAAATATAGTCAAACCATTTCCATCTTTTCCTTTGGGTAAATATTTTGGTCGCAGCTTAAACAGGCACTATCTGCCAACAAATGGGGTGTAGGGAGATTACTGCCATCCGGACTCCCGGGCAGGTATCTTCACCACCAACAAAACTCCACCCTTCCGCAGCTGCAACTGAATCAACATCTAACAAAAGGGGAGGGAGGGCGGGAAACAGGTCCGGGTCCTGGGAGGGATGTGGCTTCAGCGCTTCCCGGCGCCAAGAGCAGGGGATAAGCCACGCCCCCTCCCAGGGAGTTAACCCCATATTCCTTTTGGCTTCACTTAAAGGGAGATCTCCGAATACCAGAGTGGGGGGGGGGGGGAAGGCGCAGCAGTCAGGGGACAGCGGCATAAGCCGCAGTGTCCCTAAGACTGCTACGACCCAAGAACGTTTGCTCCCATTAAGTGAAAACACAACAGTTGTCAAAACTTTTAAAACTTTATTGGGAAATATAGTCAAACCATTTCCATCTTTTCCTTTGGGTAAATATTTTGGTCGCAGCTTAAACAGGCACTATCTGCCAACAAATGGGGTGTAGGGAGATTACTGCCATCCGGACTCCCGGGCAGGTATCTTCACCACCAACAAAACTCCACCCTTACGCCAAGGAGGAGCGAATCTAGAGAGCTACGACCCCCCCAAAGAATGCATCGCCTGAACCACCCCTTCTCTAATACCATTGAGGAAGATGTCTAAGCCCGCCTCGTTCAAATGGACTCCGTCTGGAAGCAGAAAACCGGAATTGTCCCCTTCCAGCCGATGGTGCCGAACCACTACACCATTCTTAAACCTTACGAATCGTGATATCCTCTGATTTAGCGTGCGTCTGGACCTCTCCATAGCATTCAATTCTCTGGCACCCCGCCAAACCAGCCTTGGGATTATTTCTGACCAAACTAGACGCATCAACGGGAAGAAACTCGGGAACTTGTCCATGTCCGATCTGATCAGCGTAAGCAGTTCAGCCAGCGGGAACGAAGCCAGGTCATTTCCTCCGGCATGAATAACCACAATGGTGGGGGATGAAGCCACCCGTGAAATGTGCACAATCTCCGGAAGCACTTGGGACCACATCATGCCTCTCAAGCCACGCCATATCACGTCGACGTCGTTGAATCCCAAAGATCGCCCTCCTGGGCACAACTCGGCGCGTCGTGCAGCCCAGTAAATGTACGAGTGGCCCACTATCCAGACGCTGGGACGCACCCCATCTAGGAATAAAAATGTACAGTTAGCCAACAACCCATTACCCAACAACCCCAGGAAGTTCCCCAACGAAATACCCAACCTGTTCCCGGATATAATATTACCGAAAACGACCAACTTTATAACAATAAATCAGGCCTGATGTATCTAGTAAAACAGCGGGATCTCCATCTACCCACCCTTTGAATTTCTGATTCAAATAAACCCGCTCTAGAAGCTTCTGTTGCTGCACCTATCCGGAATGAGTGAGTCCCAAATTCTGCCGCGGGCAATCCCAATAGTGACAACGTTCGTCTCAATATAGCTAAGAATTGGCCCGACACTAGGGAAAGCCCATTCTCATGAATGAAAAATTGGGAACCATCCCTTCTGAATCGCATGTAATTCCTAGTTAACATTAATGGGCAAATACCCTTGTTGATGGCAAATATTGGGAACCAAGTACCCCTGCCGTCCTGATCAGTTTTGGATTTGCATATTCTGATTCTTAAACCATCGTCACAAATTAGTATGTCTTCTCGCCTAAGGCCACCAGGTTTATTCAGGGCAGTAGGAACAATCTCACTGACCCGCATGGCCCCAAAGAATGCTATGCCAAAAGCCGCCGATGTTAGCGCAGCTTCGTATTTAGAATCACAAACAGATTCCGCAGCTTTAACCAGGCTCACTAGCAATTCAAAGGAGATAGGGCGCCTGTTATCACCGTGTTTGTCCGTTCGTCGCCAACCCTTCAGTAGCTGACTTACTAGGAAGTGTTTCGTGGAATCTGGCCAACCTCGTAGCTTGAAATGGAACGCTAACGCCGACACGCGGTTACGCGCCACTGAACCAGACACTCCCATGGCATGCATTTTTGATAGAAATGCCATTGTCACCTGCATTCGAGCATCCTCCGAAGACCCCACTGGTTTGCCGTCTGCTAAAAGACACCACTCCTCCCATGCCTTACCATAGGCTTTCCAAGTCGACGGGGCTATTGATGAGTGTATTAATGGCATCAGGTTCCCAGGACATCCCAGATCGAATGTGGGCAATCCACCTCCTCCAAGGGCTCCTGAAGGCGCCGTCCCAGTAAATCCTGCGAGTAAGACCCAGTTAATAAACCATAAACATTCTCATTGCTGACGGTTAGTGCATACGCTTTGAACCAAACATTAAACGTTAAGCATTTTAATACTATGAACCTAATCAGGTCTAAAACCAGCGGTGAAGGAGACGCTAAATAGTTGATGGCATGCGCCCCGCCAACGGTTTTGAGTTGTAAACGAATACGCTTGTTGGCCAATTGTGAACCCCAGACTTCCATGGCAACTGCCACAGGAAGAAGGTCGATCAAAGTAGGAACTTCGTTCCACTTCCTGGAAATCCAGAAAGCAGGCCAATTTGAAGTACACAATTTGTCACCAAAGCGAACGCTGAAACCCGTGTGACTAGATGATGCAAAAAACAAGCCCATGTCCACGTTAGAGCATTCTGACTCCTGAAAGCAAGTCCTACCATTGTAACTGCTGAGGAACAGCTTCCATGTGTTTAAATCAGAACGTAGCTGTGCTGTAATCCTGATTCTATGATGTCTTTGACTCAACCCTCTCGTGGCTAACATCAATCTGCGCGAGAAGATCCTGCCCGTTGGCATGACCCTGCAGGCAAAATTTAAGGAGCCAAGCAGAGATTGTAATTGAGTTAATGTGACCTTACCAACTGAGATACACCCGCTGATGAGATCCAGCAGCTTGTCAATTTTTTCCTTTGGCAACCTAAATTCCATAACGACCGAGTCGATTCCGATCCCGAGGAATGTGATCACTGATACTGGTCCTATCGTCTTCTCTGGGGAAAGTGGGACCCCAAAATGTGCCATGGTATCTTTGAATTGGGCAAGGGCCGTGGCACATACGTCTGAGCCCGCTGGCCCGACTATCAAAAAGTCATCAAGATAATGCGTGATGGCGGTTAGCCGGGTAATCTTGCGAGCAACCCATTCTAAAAACGTGCTAAATAACTCAAAATAAAAACAGGAAATTGAACACCCCATGGGAAGACATGTGTCGTAATAGTATAGATCCTCAAATTTAGCCCCAAGTAGGTGGTGACAATCCGAGTGTACCGGGAGCAGCCGGAAAGCAGATTCTATGTCCGATTTGGCCATAAGGGCCCCCGGGCCAGCATTTTTGACGAGGTCAACTGCTTTGTCAAATGAAATATAGGTGACGGCTGTTTCGTCACTGGGTATACCATCATTGACAGACATACCCTTGGGGTATGAAAGATGATGAATTAATCGGTATTTACCTGCTTCTTTTTTGGGGACTATACCCAGGGGTGAAACACGTAAGTTAGGGAAAGGGGGAGAATTGAAAGGACCACGAAAACGACCCAACCTGATTTCCTTCCCCAGCTTCTCTGCTAATACGTTGGGTAATTCCTTTGCTGATTGTAAGTTAGGGGCTGATTGTGGCTCTGGTGACCAAATAAACGGGATGAAAAAAGCAAAGGAGAAACCGTCACGCAGCTGGGCCGCGGCCGACTTATTGTGGTATTTGTCCAGCCATGGCCCCATTCTTTTTACGCTCACCGGCGTCGCTAACCTCACCTGTAGAGGGGTTTTTCCCGGAGATAGCTTTTTGGGGCGGACGTGTGCATTTCGCCACTGGGTGGGGGCCTCCGCATGATGAACACTCATGTCTATATTTGCAGAGCCCATAGAACTTACAGTGCCCTTCATTAAATAACCAGCAAGAACCTGGTCTACGAATGGCTGTTGCTGCCGCGTTGTTATTGGACCCGGCAGCGGGCCCGTGAAAGGATTGGGTTGTTCTCTGAGCCATCATCAAGCGGAGCCACGAATCCGTGGCTTTCATACCCCAGCCCAATTGAGGATTGGCGGCCAATCGACGGCGGAAATCTTCATCATATTTCCACCATGCCGATCCCCCATGTGCCTTATAGGAATTGTAAATGCTATCTAAATATATAAATAGCTCGGAGCACCTTTCGGGGTGCCTTTCCCCCATAACGCATCCCAGAACCGCAAAAGCTTGCAACCAGTTATTAATGGTTTTTGCAACTTTTGGCTTGCGTTCATATGTTTTATCACCCAACCGCCTCTCTCTATCAACCGAGTGCTGATCCGTGGAAACCAGAGACCATATGTCAATGAAATCATTGGCCCAAATTTGTTCCTTAATGGCGCTATCCAAGTGGGCCCCTAAAGGAGGGACCCCACAGAATAGGCCATCTTTATACACATCCGGGCGGGGAGGAGGGGGCTGCCTGGACAATCCCGCTGGTTGTAGCAATTTTGGATTGACATAAATCCTGTTTCCTGTGTTTGTATTGGCTACTGTATCTGAAAGGTTGGTGTTGGCTCTCTCCCCTCCCCATGCCCCGATAAAGGGGTACTCACCAGACGGTGCACCGGTATCCGGACAGCTTGCTTCCCATGCCACGGGAGTCATCGGACCTTGACGCTCCATGCGATGTATAGACCTACAACGAGAAGACTCCTGCCTGTGTGACCTGCCTGAAGAACTACCGGATGAAGAAGGCGAGTGCCACCGCGAGGCTCTAGACCGTCTACTACGCTGGCTGGACCTAGATCTATACGAACGCCGTTTGCTAACGTGACGCTCGCGCTTCCTACGTCCGCTTCTGCGATGCTCTCTGGGGGATGACGATGATGACGATGATGCTCTGCGCGCGGAGCGGATACCCGCACTCTGCCTATTGTCCAGAGCCGGGGTGCAGGCACCCTGAACTGGGGCACGAGCACCGGTTGCCATCAACGAACGCGAAGCTGAGGCGTCCTGGTGTTCAACTACTGTCACTTGAGAGGGAGTAATTTGCCCGCCCGGTATTTGCGAATACGGGGTACTAAAGATGAGTGGGTAAGGTGGAAACTGTGATTCGCCCCCTAAACTAGCCTGGGAGTATGCACTATGCTGACCTTGTGCTAATATTATGTGATGTGATCCCATGTTCTGCTGCGCTATGGCTGCCGTGTCCTTGCTCCTGTCCATATTGGCAATAGCTTCCCCCGTGCTCCTTGAAAGTGGAGGAATGCCTCCCTGCGGAAGCAGACGTTCCCTGGACCCCCCCCCATGCTGTTTCTAACTAATTGCACAGGTCCGGCTGACACCGCTGTCGTTTGCAGACTTGAACTCCCTCTCAGTGTACCCGGGGCAGAAGGGGGTATAAAGCTTACGTCGCTCAAAGCCGTCCCCTGTGTCTCCCCCACCTGCTGCAAAGCGCTTCCCCCAGTCTCCCTGGCGCCCAGACCAGAGGAGGCGCGCGCACGAGAGCTGCGCGCGCTCTTCTTTGAAAGTACTGGCGGGCTCAGCCGTGCCGGAGGTCGGGTGGCTCTGCGAGAGCGCCGACCCTCCGGCGGCGCCGCCTGCACCATGGCAGGGAAGGAGTCGTTCCCGGTTAGCAAAGCTGCTAAACAAGCGCTGCCTTCCCTGCCGATCCTATCCCTCACCGCACTCTCCAGCGGGTCCATAATCCGGCAGCCCAAACAGGTCCGGGTCCTGGGACGGATGTGGCTTCAGCGCTTCCCGGCGCCAAGAGCAGGGGATAAGCCACGCCCCCTCCCAGGGAGTTAACCCCATATTCCTTTTGGCTTCACTTAAAGGGAGATCTCCGAATACCAGAGTGGGGGGGGGGGGGGGGGGGAAGGCGCAGCAGTCAGGGGACAGCGGCATAAGCCGCAGTGTCCCTAAATCTCCCTCCTCCACATCTCCTCCCTCCCCATCTCCCCCTCTCCACATCTCCCCCCTCCATATCTACCCCTCTCCACATCTCCCCTCTCCACATCTCCCCCTCCACATCTCCCCCTCTCCACATCTCCGCCTCTCCACATCACCCCCTCTCCACATTTCCCCTCTGCACATCTCCCCCTCCACATCTCCCCCTCTCCACATTTCCCCCTCTCCACATCTCCCCCTCTCCACAACACCCCCCTCCACATTTCCCCCTCTCCACATCTCCCCCCTCTCCACATCTACCCCTTCTCCACATTTCCCCCTCTCCACATCTCCCCCCTCCACATCTACCCCTCTCCACATTTCCCCCTCTCCACATCTCCCCCCTCCACATCTACCCCTCTCCACATTTCCCCCTCTCCACATCTCCCTCCTCCACATCTCCCCCCTCCACATCTCCCCCTCTCCACATCTCCCTCCTCCACATCTCCCCCCTCTACATCTCCCCCTCTCCACATTCCCCACTCCACATCTCCGCCCTCCACATCTCTTCTCTCCACATCTCCCCTCTCTACATCTCCCCCCTCGACATCTCCCCCTCTCCACATCTCCCCCCTCCACATCTCCCCCCCTCCACATCTCCCCTCTCCACATCTCCCCCTCTCCACCTCCACATCTCCCCCCTCCACATCTTCCCCCTCTCCACATCTCCCCCTCTCCACATTTCCCCCTCTCCACATCTCCCTCTCCACATCTCCCCCCTCCACATCTCCCCCTCTCCACATCTCCCCCTCTCCACATCTCCCCCCTCTCCACATCTCCCTCTCCACATCTCCCCCCTCCACATCTCCCCCTCTCCACATCTCCCCCTCTCCACATCTCCCCCTCTCCACATCTTCCCCCTCTCCACATCTCCCTCTCCACATCTCCCCCCTCCACATCTCCCCCTCTCCACATCTCTCTCTCCACATCTCCCCCCTCCACATCTTCCCTCTCCACATCTCCCCCTCTCCACATCTCCCCCTCCACATCTTCCCCCTCTCCACATCTCCCCCTCTCCACATCTCCCCCTCTCCACATCTCCCCCTCTCCACATCTCCCCCCTCCACATCTCCCCCTCTCCACATCTCCCCCCTCCCCATCTTCCTCCTCTCCACATCTCCCCCTCTCCACATTTCCCCCTCTCCACATCTCCCTCTCCACATCTCCCCCCTCCACATCTCCCCCCTCCACATTTCCCCCTCTCCACATCTTCCCCCTCTCCACATCTCCCTCTCCACATCTCCCCCTCCGCATCTCCCCCCTCCACATCTTCCCCCTCTCCACATCTCCCCCTCTCCACATTTCCCCCTCTCCACATCTCCCCTCTCCACATCTCCCCCCTCCACATCTTCCCCCTCTCCACATCTCCCCCTCTCCACATCTCCCCCCTTCACATCTACCCCTCTCCACATCTCCCCCCTCTCCACATCTCCCCCCTCTCCACATCTCCCCCTCTCCACATCTCCCCTGTTATGATCTGGTGGCCTAGGAGCAGCATGAGACGGACTCTGGAGAAGGTGGTCCCTGTACTGACCGCAAACCCTGAACCTAGTAGTGCAACTAGAAGTAGCCGTGGGGGGTACCTAACACTCCCTAGACCCCTCGGCACAGCCTAAGATCTAACTACCCCTAAAGACAGAAACAGGAAACCTATCTTGCCTCAGAGAAAATCCCCAAAGGATAGCCCCCCACAAATATTGACTGTGAGAGGAGAGGGAAATAACATACGCAGATATGAAATCAGATTTTAGCATAGGAGGCCATACTAGCTAAAAAGAAAGAATAGAACAGAGTACTATGCGGTCAGTATAAAAACACTAGAAAATATCCACCGCAGAAAATACGGATCACCACATCTGACTAAAGACATGGGGGGTATATCTGCATCTCCAGAGAAATAGCTAGGCTGCAAAAAATCCTTCACAGACCAAGCTGGACAAGACAAAAACATGAACATGCACAGAACTATAGGTCCACAGCAGGTGGACAGCAAAAACAAAGCCAGGACTTATATTAGTAGAAAAGCACAGCAAACTGGAGAGACCAGCAGGGAAGTGAATCCTTCCAGAACAATGGACAACTGGCACTGCCTAAAGGATCCAGCAAAGCTTAATACCCCAGTCAGTTTTGCAATTAGTAGATACACCTGTCCACTCCTGCAGTCCAGGCACAACTGCATTACCCTCTACAACCACCGGAGGGAGCCCAAAAGCTGAATTCACAACACTCCCCCCCCCCCCACATCTCCCCCTCTCCACATCTCCCCCCTCCATATCTTCCCCTTCTCCACATCTCCCCCTCTCTACATCTCCCCCTCTCCACATCTCCCCCCTCCACATCTCCCCCCTCCACATCTCCCCCTCTCCGCATCTCCCCCCTCCACATCTTCCCCCTCTCCACATCTCCCCCTCTCCACATTTCCCCCTCTCCACATCCCCCCTCTCCACATCTCCCTCTCCACATCTCCCCCTCTCCACATCTCCCCCCTCCACATCTCCCCCCTCCACATCTCCCCCTCTCCACATCTCCCCCCTCCACATCTTCCCCCTCTCCACATCTCCCCCTCTCCACATCACCCCCTCTCCACATCTCCCTCTCCGCATCTTCCCCCTCTCCACATCTCCCCCTCTCCACATTTCCCCCTCTCCACATCTCCCCCTCTCCCCCTCTTCCCCCTCTCCACATTCCCCCCTCTCCACATCTCCCCCTCTCCACATCTCCCCTCTCCACATATTCCCCCTCTCCACATCTCCCCCTCTCCACATCTCCCCCTCTCCACATCTCCCCCCTCCACATCTCCCCCTCTCCACATCTCCCCCCTCCACATCTCCCCTCTCCACATCACCCCCCTCCACATCTCCCCCTCTCCACATCCCCCCTCTCCACATCTCCCCCTCTCCACATTCCCCCTCTCCACATCTCCCCCTCTCCACATCTCCCCCTCCACATCTCCCCTCTCCACATCTCCCCCCTCCACATCTCCCCTCTCCACATCTCCCCCCTCCACATCTCCCCTCTCCACATCTCCCCTCTCCACATCTCCTCCTCTCCACATCACCCCCTCTCCACATCTCCCCTCTCCACATCTCCCCTCTCCACATCACCCCCCTCCACATCTCCCCCTCTCCACATTCCCCCTCTCCACATCTCCCCCTCTCCACATCTCCCCCTCCACATCTCCCCTCTCCACATCTCCCCCCTCCACATCTCCCCTCTCCACATCTCCCCCCTCCACATCTCCCCTCTCCACATCTCCCCCCTCCACATCTCCCCCCTCCACATCCCCCCTCTCCACATCTCCTCCTCTCCACATCTCCTCTCTCCACATCTCCCCTCTCCACATCTCCCCCTCTCCACATCTCCCCCCTCCACATCTCCCCCTCTCCACATCTACCCCCTCCACATCACCCCCTCTCCACATCTCCCCTCTCCACATCTCCTCTCTCCACATCTCCCCCCTCCACATCTCCCCCTCTCCACATCACCCCCCTCCACATCTCCCCTCTCCACATCTCCCCCCTCCACATCTCCCCTCTCCACATCTCCCCCCTCCACATCTCCCCTCTCCACATCTCCCCTCTCCACATCTCCTCCTCTCCACATCACCCCCTCTCCACATCTCCCGTCTCCACATCTCCCCTCTCCACATCACCCCCCTCCACATCTCCCCCTCTCCACATCTCCCCCTCTCCACATCTCCCCTCTCCACATCTCCCCCCTCCACATCTCCCCTCTCCACATCTCCCCCCTCCACATCTCCCCTCTCCACATCTCCCCCCTCCACATCTCCCCCCTCCACATCCCCCCTCTCCACATCTCCTCCTCTCCACATCTCCCCTCTCCACATCACCCCCCTCCACATCTCCCCCTCTCCACATTCCCCCTCTCCACATCTCCCCCTCTCCACATCTCCCCTCTCCACATCTCCCCCCTCCACATCTCCCCTCTCCACATCTCCCCCCTCCACATCTCCCCTCTCCACATCTCCCCCCTCCACATCTCCCCCCTCCACATCCCCCCTCTCCACATCTCCTCCTCTCCACATCCCCCCTCTCCACATCTCCCCCTCTCCACATCTACCCCCTCCACATCACCCCCTCTCCACATCTCCCCTCTCCACATCTCCTCTCTCCACATCTCCCCCCTCCACATCTCCTCTCTCCACATCTCCCCTCTCCACATCTCCCCCTCTCCACATCTCCCCCCTCCACATCTCCCCCTCTCCACATCTACCCCCTCCACATCACCCCCTCTCCACATCTCCCCTCTCCACATCTCCTCTCTCCACATCTCCCCCCTCCACATCTCCTCCTCTCCACATCACCCCCTCTCCACATCTCCCCTCTCCACATCACCCCCCTCCACAACTCCCCCTCTCCACATTCCCCCTCTCCACATCTCCCCCTCTCCACATCTCCCCCTCCACATCTCCCCTCTCCACATCTCCCCCCTCCACATCTCCCCTCTCCACATCTCCCCCCTCCACATCTCCCGTCTCCACATCTCCCCCCTCCACATCTCCCCCCTCCACATCCCCCCTCTCCACATCTCCTCCTCTCCACATCACCCCCTCTCCACATCTCCCCTCTCCACATCTCCTCTCTCCACATCTCCCCTCTCCACATCTCCCCCTCTCCACATCTCCCCCCTCCACATCTCCCCCTCTCCACATCTACCCCCTCCACATCACCCCCTCTCCACATCTCCCCTCTCCACATCTCCTCTCTCCACATCTCCCCCCTCCACATCTCCCCCTCTCCACATCACCCCCCTCCACATCTCCCCCTCTCCACATCTCCCCTCTCCACATCTCCTCTCTCCACATCTCCCCCCTCCACATCTCCCCCTCTCCACATCACCCCCCTCCACATCACCCCCTCTCCACATCTCCCCTCTCCACATCTCCTCTCTCCACATCTCCCCTCTCCACATCTCCCCCTCTCCACATCTCCCCCCTCCACATCTCCCCCTCTCCACATCTACCCCCTCCACATCACCCCCTCTCCACATCTCCCCTCTCCACATCTCCTCTCTCCACATCTCCCCCCTCCACATCTCCCCCTCTCCACATCACCCCCCTCCACATCTCCCCCTCTCCACATCTCCCCCCTCCACATCTCCCCCTCTCCACATCTACCCCCTCCACATCTCCTCTCTCCACATCTCCCCCCTCCACATCTCCCCCTCTCCACATCACCCCCCTCCACATCTCCCCCTCTCCACATCTCCCCCCTCCACGTCTTCCTCCTCCACAGGGGTGGTCCTGGCTATCAGCATATTAAACAATAAAATTAATGTTGCCGTTTAAAACTACTTGTCCTGAAAAAAACAAGCACTTACAGTAAATGGCTTTTCTGATGCGAGAATAGAAAAGGTCATTACTTTTGGAAGAAGATGATGCATATACAAAAGTGCAAATATAAAAATTGTCTGCAGCAGGAAGGGGTTAAAGGAATGTCACAAATGGTTTCTGGAACAACCCAATTCCTTGTTCTCCTAATCATTTCAGGCAGCTCAGTGTAACAAATACTTGTGATACATAAAAGTTAAGTGTTGATATTCCCATTAGGCTGACAAGCGATCTGTAATAACACTTCATAAAGTGACGGCCGCGGCTTCATCTCTCAGTCATTTCTTAGACAGAAGACTCTGTACCCGTCATCGTGCCTTATTGCATTGTAAATGGAGCTGGCTGGAACATATTGCACAGAATACATGTGTTTACTGACGGGTGAACAATGGGAATTAATGATGCTGCTTTCATCGTCCCTTCTTTTTATTTCATTCTAATGTATGGTATTTCTTTTGTGTTTCGTGTGATGTGATGGAGATATGTCTGTTTCGTTAATCTCAACATAGGGAATGTTCATAAAGTTTGTGAAGATGTGGGCTGAGAAAAGAGGTTGTCTTAGCTACGCTGGGTAGGGAGTGTGGGGATATTGTGCATGAAGAAAGAATGTGGGGGATAGATGTACTGTTCATGTCTTTCATTTAAGGGGTTTTCCCAAGTAATTAAATTGCTTTAATTGGTTAGACCGCATGAACATAGGCAAGTTTGCAATTGACTTGCGTTTTCCATCTGCTTTCATTTTCCTGCAATGCAAGCTTTTATCTTTCATAGAGTACAGCTGTTTTCCATGGAGCTCAGTCACCCAAACCTGACCAGACCTTGACAGAGAGTTCATAATAGCTATATTCCAGGTTAACTCCTAACATACCAGCCACATCTCCACAGACCACTGATTTCTAGACAGCAATTATCTGCTCCTTTCTCTCAGCTCCTGACAAGCTGCTGTTATAAATTTTGCAGTTCATCTAATGATGGCTCTCACTGTCCAGAACAGTGTGCTTGTTCCAATGCCTTGTCATATCTATGTGTAAACACAGGTATAACAGTGTACACATTCCAGAACAAACAAGAAGATGAAAAATATACAAAAGTGCAAATATAAAAATTGGCTGCAGCAGGAAGGGGTTAAAGGAATGTCACAAATTGTCTCTGGACCAACCCAATTCCTTGTTCCCCTAATCATTTCTCTCAGCTCCTGACAAGCTGCTGTTATAAATTTTGCAAAATTCAGAGTTCACCTAATGATGGCTCTCACTCTCCAGATCAGTGTGCTTGTTCCAATGCTTTGCTATATCTATGTGTAAACACTCCAGAACTAACCACTGATACCTGAATGTGTTCTAGCAGTGCTTGCGCTGAGCTGATTAGTTCTACTAATACTACAGTTCTGCTACTCACCAGTACTGTCACTCAGGGAGGAAATCCCGCCCTGCCAGAAACCATGAAGTGAGGAGACTGCAGGGAGACTGCTTAGCTGTGAGGAGAATACACCTTTAGGCTCAGGATGGACAGTGAGAGCAAAGTATCACCTCTTTAAAAGTTTTTTTCAATTACTTTAATGTGCATATGCTCTCATTAAGGAAAAATACGAACAACAGAGTTACATCAAGTGATATCTCTCCACTATTGCTATAGTCGTTTTCTAAAAGCTGTAGCTGCGATATCATGTCAATAACTCACGTGATCACTTTTGCCAATTACTGGGTTCTGCAGCTTGTGCCGTCTACCTCAGCATAGCTCAGCCAGTGATTGGCTGCAGCGGTGACATGTGCATTAGGCATGACATCACCACTACAGCTATAAACAAAGACCAGGGCAGTATGAATGTGAATTCCTCGACCCAAGAAAGATAAGTATTTCTGATTTTAATATATTTACCTATCTCAAACCTGTTGGCATAAAAAAAAAAAAAAAATTGAAAATCCTTTTACATAACACATGTGATACAACAAATTATACTGGACACACATAAAAAAACTCGGCGTACAAGAAACATAAGTACACTGCACACTTCATGAAGGCACAGCGCACACATCAGACACTGCACACAAGCACAGCGCACACATCAGACATGTAACACAAGCACAGCGCACACATTAGACATGTAACACAAGCACAGCGCACACATCAGACATGTAACACAGGCACAGCGCACACATCAGACATGTAACACAGGCACAGCGCACACATCAGACATGTAACACAAGCACAGCGCACACATCAGACATGTAACACAAGCACAGCGCACACATCAGACATGTAACACAAGCACAGCGCACACATCAGACATGTAACACAAGCACAGCGCACACATCAGACATGTAACACAAGCACAGCGCACACATCAGACATGTAACACAGGCACAGCGCACACATCAGACATGTAACACAGGCACAGCGCACACATCAGACATGTAACACAAGCACAGCGCACACATCAGACATGTAACACAAGCACAGCGCACACATCAGACATGTGTAACACAGGCACAGCGCACACATCAGACATGTAACACAAGCACAGCGCACACATCAGACATGTAACACAAGCACAGCGCACACATCAGACATGTAACACAGGCACAGCGCACACATCAGACATGTAACACAAGCACAGCGCACACATCAGACATGTAACACAAGCACAGCGCACACATCAGACATGTAACACAGGCACAGCGCACACAGACATGTAACACAAGCACAGCGCACACATCAGACATGTAACACAGGCACAGCGCACACATCAGACATGTAACACAAGCACAGCGCACACATCAGACATGTAACACAAGCACAGCGCACACATCAGACATGTAACACAGGCACAGCGCACACATCAGACATGTAACACAAGCACAGCGCACACATCAGATATGTAACACAAGCACAGCGCACACATCAGACATGTAACACAAGCACAGCACACACATCAGACATGTAACACAAGCACAGCGCACACATCAGACATGTAACACAGGCACAGCGCACACATCAGACATGTAACACAAGCACAGCGCACACATCAGACATGTAACACAAGCACAGCGCACACATCAGACATGTAACACAAGCACAGCGCACACATCAGACATCTAACAGAAGCACAGCGCACACATCAGACATGTAACACAAGCACAGCGCACACATCAGACATGTAACACAGGCACAGCGCACACATCAGACATGTAACACAGGCACAGCGCACACATCAGACATGTAACACAAGCACAGCGCACACATCAGACATGTAACACAAGCACAGCGCACACATCAGACATGTAACACAAGCACAGCGCACACATCAGACATGTAACACAAGCACAGCGCACACATCAGACATGTAACACAAGCACAGCGCACACATCAGACATCTAACAGAAGCACAGCGCACACATCAGACATCTAACAGAAGCACAGCGCACACATCAGACATGTAATAATAGCACAGCGCACACATCAGACATGTAATAAAAGCACAGTGCACACATCAGACATGTAATAAAAGCACAGCGCACACATCAGACATGTAACACAAACAGCACATAAATTAGACTGTGTAACATCCAGCCCCTAGTGTGGAACATCTGGCCTCTTCCCTCTGATATACCATATTCAGCCCTTCAACCCTGATATATACCATCCGGCCCCATTGCCCACAGGGTATAACTTCTGGCCCCATTGCCCACAGGGTATGAAATCTGACCCTATCACGCCGATATATAATTTCCCGCCCCATTGCCCCCCGTGTATAACATCCAGCCCCTTTGCCCCATGTGTATAATGGAATTTTATTTATCTGTGAGACCTGTGTGTGAATGGAGCATGTACCACCGCTCCTTTCACTGCCTATTGGACTGCATGCTAACTACCACTCTCATAGAAGTCAACAGAGCAATTGGTACGAATGCAAACTACCACTCCATTCACATTGGACCCAATTCTCAGAGCAAATGAGATCCGTGTGGGTTCCAGTGGTCCGATCCATACTGACACTATTATGTCTCACCTGATGATACGGATGTTCAAAGCCTTTGGTCCGGAAGAACAGATGCAAAGCAGCACGGACAGATGACGCTGATACAGCAAGGTAAAGCTAAACATCTGCTGGAACAAGGGAGTCTGAAGAGGCTGGAAACTCAGCACAGGGAGACCGATGAAGCAGAGGCAGGTTGCTGTAAAGGCCAAGTAGTCTCATAGATGTAGCAGAGCTGAGAAGGTCAGGTGACACATGGTAGAGATGGAGCAGAATAGAGAGCTATGACAATGGTCAGCAGAACAACAAAGCTGGGCAAGGTCATAAGACGAACTTCTGATGATATTGAAGAGTCCAGCAGCACAACAGAGCCCAGTTTGTGTAGCAAGGCTGGGATTGTAAGGAGATCCACTTGATGAAGGTTGCAGAGTCCAGTGGATGTAGCAGAACAGTAATTGACAGGAGAGTCACTAGATGAAAGTTGCAGAGTCCAGTGGATGTAGCAGAACAGTAATTGACAGGAGAGTCAATAGATGAAGGTTGCAGAGCCCAGTGGATGTAGCAGAACAGGAATTGACAGGAGAGTCACTAGATGAAGGTTGCAGAGTCCAGTGTATGCAGCAGAACAGGAATTGACAGGAGAGTCACTAGATGAAGGTTGCAGAGTCCAGTGGATGTAGCAGAACAGGAATTGACAGGAGAGTCACTAGATGAAGGTTGCAGAGTCCATTGGATGTAGCAGAACAGGAATTGTCAGTAGAGTCCCTAGATGAAGGTTGCAGAGTCCAGTGGATGTAGCAGCACAGGGTTAGTTAGGAGAGTCACTAGATGAAGGTTGCAGAGTTCAGTGGATGTAGCAGAACAGTAATTTACAGGAGAGTCACTAGAGGAAGGTTGCAGAGTCCATTGGATGTAGCAGAACAGGAATTGACAGGAGAGTCGCTAGATGAAGGTTGCAGAGTCTATTGGATGTAGCAGAACAGGAATTGTCAGTAGAGTCCCTAGATGAAGGTTGAAGAGTCCAGTAGATGTAGCAGAACAGGAATTGACAGGAGAGTCACTAGATGAAGGTTGCAGAGTCCAGTGGGTGTAGCAGAACAGTAATTGACAGGAGAGTCAATAGATGAAGGTTGCAGAGTCCATTGGATGTAGCAGAACAGGAATTGTCAGTAGAGTCCCTAGATGACAGTTGAAGAGTCCCGTGGATGTATCAGAACAGGAATTGACAGGAGAGTCACTAGATGAAGGTTGCAGAGTCCAGTGGATGTAGCAGAACAGTAATTGACAGGAGAGTCACTAGATGAAGGTTGCAGAGTCCATTGGATGTAGCAGAACAGGAATTGTCAGTAGAGTCCCTAGATGAAGGTTGCAGAGTCCAGTGGATGTAGCAGCACAGGGTTAGTTAGGAGAGTCACTAGATGAAGGTTGCAGAGTTCAGTGGATGTAGCAGAACAGTAATTTACAGGAGAGTCACTAGAGGAAGGTTGCAGAGTCCATTGGATGTAGCAGAACAGGAATTGACAGGAGAGTCGCTAGATGAAGGTTGCAGAGTCTATTGGATGTAGCAGAACAGGAATTGTCAGTAGAGTCCCTAGATGAAGGTTGAAGAGTCCAGTAGATGTAGCAGAACAGGAATTGACAGGAGAGTCACTAGATGAAGGTTGCAGAGTCCAGTGGGTGTAGCAGAACAGTAATTGACAGGAGAGTCACTAGATGAAGGTTGCAGAGTCCATTGGATGTAGCAGAACAGGAATTGTCAGTAGAGTCCCTAGATGACAGTTGAAGAGTCCCGTGGATGTATCAGAACAGGAATTGACAGGAGAGTCACTAGATGAAGGTTGCAGAGTCCAGTGGATGTAGCAGAGCAGGAATTGACAGGAGAGTCACTAGATGAAGGTTGCAGAGTCCAGTGGATGTAGCAGAACAGTAATTGACAGGAGAGTCACTAGATGAAGGTTGCAGAGTCCATTGGATGTAGCAGAACAGAAATTGACAGGAGAGTCACTAGATGAAGGTTGCAGAGTCCAGTGGATGTTTCAGAACAGTAATTGACAGGAGAGTCACTAGATGAAGGTTGCAGAGTCCAGTGGATGTAGCAGAACAGTAATTGACAGGAGAGTCACTAGATGAAGGTTGCAGAGCCCAGTAGGTGTAGCAGAACAGGGTTTGCGAGAAGAGGCACTTGATGAAGGTTGCAGAGTCCAGTGTATGTAGCATAGCTGGATTTGTTAATAAATACACTTGATAAAGGTAGAAGAGCCCAGTGGATGTAGCAGAACAGGGATTGTCAGTAGAGCCACTTGATGAAGGTTGCAGAGTCCAGTGGATGTAGCAGAGCTGGGTTTGTCAGAAGAGTCACTTGATGAAGGTTGCATAGTCCAGTGGATGTAGCAGAGATGGGTTAAGCAGACGTCACACTTAATGAATGTAGCAGAGTCCAGCAGTTGTAGCAGGGCTTGTTTAATAAGGAGGCACTTCTGTGGCAGATGGTAGAGACTAGCAAGTAGTAGCAACAAGAGCAATAACTACCTGAAAACTCAGGCAGCGTTTCGCCACTTGAGCTGGTCCAAAAAGGCCTTAGAGAGCGATATCAGAGATGTAATCCAGAATACCACAGAAAGGAGCAGAGGTAGTGGTTCCCGGGACCCAAATGCCCAATGCTGGAGGTGACACAGGTGAGACTCTGCTACTTACCTGTCCGGGCTCCAGTGCCGAGCTTTCCGTTCTCCTGCTCTGAACGGCTCCCTCTGCTCCAGTCCTTCACATTGGTGATAAATATTGGTTACAGAATAATAAATCATTATGTCCATGCAGGGAATTTGGAGCTTTTTTATCAGAAAAACAGAGCTCCGAGGTCTATTAAGATGTATCCGGAAACAATTAGTAAATAACCAGAACAGGATGTGGAACCAATTTGTAATAAAAAAAAAAACGATGGTAAAATATTCTTATTTACTGATTTAATACGTATTCCAGTCTTTTTTCTTCTTCTTTTCGGAAACCAGATATTAGCAGAGCGTTGCGCATGGTAATAAGAGATGAGTCATACCTTTCTATCTTTCCTTGTTTAGGACAAACTCCTGCGCCGATAATGCAAACAGCAAATGAGACATGAAATGTGTAATTAATGAATCAAAACGTCTGTTTAATCCAGACGCGACTTTTCTTCCAATTGCTTCTGATGTACAAGTGTTACAGTTTATCCGTGTAATGCAGATCGGCAGCGGGGAACATTTTCTGATTTCTTCTATCTTAATGTCCCGATTCATCAAGACTGGCGTTTTGTAAGTCAGATTGATAAACACGAGAGGAAAATGCACCAAATTCACTAAGAGGGGTGATAAATCTTGTAATTGTCGGGCAACCCGCCTCAAGTGTTAGTGGCTGGAGAACATTTCTGTTGTAATTTAAGCCCCTTTAGTAAATTATGATGATTTTGGAGGGCGTGCTTCTCTTCTGAGCCCTGCCCAATTTTCTGAAAGTTGGCGGAGCTGGGAGGAACTTGTGTAAAACGGCCAAAAGTTGCAATATTTTTGCCCAACTTCAGGTTGAAACATTTTAAGCAGCTTTACGCAAAAACTGAATCGGGGTCAATTATTATTACGGTATTTATTTATTTATTTATATAGCACCATTGATTCCATGGTGCTGTACATGAGAAAGGGTTACATACAAGTTACAGACTGATACAGAGGGGCGAGGACCCTGCCCTTGCGGGCTTACATTCTACAGGGTGGTGGGGAAGGAGACAGTAGGTTGAGGGTTGTAGGAGCTCCGGTATTGGTGAGGCGGTAGCTCCGGTAGTGGTGAGGAGGCAGCGGGGTCAGTGCAGGCTGTAGGCTTTCCTGAAGAGATGAGTTTTCAGGTTCCGTCAGAAGGATCCGAATGTGGTTGATAGTCATTCGTTTTGGGGCTAAGAATTCCAGAGGATGGGGGATATTCAGGAGAAGTCTTAGAGGTGATTAGGTGAAGAGGTCTTGGGAGGACTGGAGATCACGTGAGGGAAGATATCGGGAGATTAGTTCAGAGATATATGGAGGAGACAGGTTGTGGATGGCTTTGTAGGTCAGTATTAGTAATTTGAACTGGATACGCTGAGGGAATGGGAGCCAGTGAAGAGATTTTCACAGGGGGGAAGCGGAGGAGTAGCGAGGAGAGAGATTAATTAGTCGGGCAACAGAGTAAAGGATGGACTGGAGAGGTGCAAGGGTGTTAGCAGGGAGGCAACAGAAAAGGATGTTGCAGTAGTCGAGGTGGGAGATGATGAGGGCATACACAAGCATTTTAGTAGATTGACAGTTGAGGAAAGGATGGATTCTGGAGATATTTTTGAGCTGGAGGCGACAGGAGGTGGAAAGAGCTTGGATGTGCGGTTCGAAGGACAGGGCAGAGTCAAGAGTTACTCTGAGGCAGCGGACTTCCGGTGCGGGGGAAAATCGTGATGTTGTTAATTGTGATAGATAGGTCAGGTAAGGAAGACCTATGAGATGGAGGAAAGATGATGAGTTCAAATTTGTCCACATTGAGTTTGAGGAAGCGAGAGGAGAAGGAGGATATGGCTGATAGACACTCCGGGATTCTGGACAGCAGAGAGGTGACGTCTGGGCCAGAAAGGTAGATCTGAGTGTCATCAGCATAACGGTGGTAATGGAATCCATGGGACTTTATGAGTTGTCCCAGGCCAAGTGTAGAGATTGAGAAGAGTAGGGGTCCTAGAACAGAGCCATGGGGGACTCCAACAGAGAGAGGGTGGGATGAGGAGGTAGTGTGGGAGTGGGAGACGCTGAATGTGCGGTTGGAAAGGTATGAGGAGATCCAGGATAGGGCGAGGTCTTTGATGCCAGAGGAAGAGAGGATCTGTAGTAGGAGGCAGTGGTCAACTGTGTCGAAGGCAGAGGACAGGTCTAGAATGAGGGGTATACAGTATTGTCTTTTAGCTTTGGCCGTAAGTAGGTCGTTAGTAATCTTGGTCAGGGCTGTCTGAGTTGAGTGATGGGGGCGGAAACCAGATTGTAAATTGTCAAAGAGCAAGTTAGATGAGAGGTGGGAGGAAAGTTCATTGTGGACGTGCTGCTCCACCAGTTTGGAAGCGAATGGGAGCAGCGATGTGTGTTAACAGTATCTAATCCAGTCACAAAAGTTTGCAATTCTCTTAACTTTTTTTTAGGTAAATTATGACAATATATTCAGGAACCCAGAAAGGTCCCTCCAGAAGCTTAGTTGACTTTCTTAATATCCAGACTCATCATATACATGTGTGGTCGGATCATGGAGAAACGATACTTTTTGAGTATCGCTCAGACGCCTCTCACACAGCCAAACCAGATCTCCACTTTGCACTGACGAGGGGCAGTACCCAGAAACACAGTGTCTGCAAATTGAGATTCTGGTTTGGCTATTATCCTAAGTCATGTGACAAGGTTCTTTAAAGGGTCGACATTGACTTTCAGGATTGCTACCTTCCAATAGGTGGCACTAGAGTTCTAGTTCTCTTCCTCTCTGAAGAGACAATTTGCATAATTAGCATATTTCCCAGAGGAGCATTGCGGCTTTAAGTATCCTCATCTCGGCATGCGTAGCTGATCTATGGTAGAAACAAATGATGTAATATATTGAAAACCAACATGCCTGATTCTTCCCTACTTAGACATTTGCTATTACGGGACAGTCGGGACACCATTATCAATGTCAAATACCCATTCTGTTCTGTATAAATAATCAACTGAATCTGGTTTTCCTAAAATGTATTTAAATACTGTTATTTTACAGTCAGCAGAAAAAGGTGTGGGCACATAGGATTAACGAGCCTTGACATCATATAGTAAAACTTTTCTAAGATAATTTTGATAAGTGGGTGTCATAAGTGTAATTGTAAAATTGGACCAGTTTCTCAGACCATTTCTTGAGAGGGGACATGTCACTCACATATCGAGCAGAAAAACATGATTTCATCATAAATTGTAAATGGAAAAAGAGCGACCACCTTATCTGACCCCATTTGCTCTTTGACTCCTGCTGTGAACAGGTAATTGAAGTAGGTTATCTGATGGGGAGTAAACATGGAGTCTGTACAAGAGGCTAGGAGGTAACACTTTTCTATACTGTGTAGATAACTCTTCTTATATTCCGAATAATTACAGGCAGCCAGGACGGTACAAGATAACAGTATGAATATATGTTTTTTAGGATAAGTGTAGGTCTTATAGATATGGGAGTTATATTTTCGGCATTGTGACAAAATGGCAAATGTGACGCATTTACTTACATTACTTTGCGGTCTGCACATCATCAAGTTGGATATGCCATGTCTCATGTCTATCGAAAGCTAAAATCATGATAGGAAATATGGCATTAATATCTCCCGCCTGGGACCTCCAGGGGAACAGATGTCTTTAAGATGGGGGAGCTTATAGTTTTTGGCATCCATTTACCAGCCACCATCTGAGGTCCTCAAGGGAAGTTTCTTAGTGACTTGGACCTGCCATTGTTCAGTACTGGGAGATACAGCTCGTCTTCGGACTGCACAGTTCTCCAATCACAGCAGTCCCCTCCAGAAAGATCTGCGCCATTCCTGTGACATCAGGTCTAGTCATTTCCCTTTGTTTATTCCTTTTACTTTTATACGATTGTATTCTATTGTCTCTTTTGAACTATTTTTTGTTTATTTTTTTAAACGCTGCGTAATTTTGGATTTAACTAATCTTTACCTTCCTGACTAGGCCATATTCCAGAAATCTGTCCAGTGACACTTTACGTGGTAATAACTCTGAACACTTCAATAAATCCCACTGATTCTGAGATTGTTTTTACATGACACATTGTACTTTACGTTGGTGTAAATTTAGGTAAATATTTTTGGTGTTTATTTTGTGAAAATATCGCAATCTTCGCAAAAATTTCCCACTTTCAAACTTGCAATTTTTATATCCTTACACCAGGTAGTCATGCTGTACAAAATAATGAATAAATAACATTTCCCATATGTGAACTTTTACATCGGCATCATTTATCAAACGTGATTTTGTTTTGTTAGGATTTTAGAGGGGTTGAAAATTTACCAGCAATTTCTCATTTTTTCCGCAAATTTACAAAACCTGTTTTTTTGGGGACCTATTCAGATTTAAATGGACGTTGAGGGGTCTATATATTGGAATGTCCCCAAAAGTTACACAACTTAAATACTTCAAAACTGCTGTCAGGAAATGTTTTAACCATTCAGGTGGTACACAGAAATTAAAGCAAAGTGGAATGTAAAAAGATTTTTTTTACCTCTAAAATGTTGGTTTAGCCCAAATTTTTTTCATTTTTACTTGGGATAGCACGACAAAATGGAAGAAAAATTTGATATCCAGTTTCTTCTGAGTGTTCTGATTCCCCATATGTGGTCATAAACCTCTGTTTGCACAAACGTCAGGGCTCGGAAGGGTAGGAGCACCATTTGAATTTTGGAACACGAATTTGTCTGAAATAGATTATAGGCAAATTGTCGAATTTTCAGGGCCCCTAAGGTGCCTAAACAACAGAAAACCCCCACAAGTTATCCCATTTTGGAAACTGTATCCCTTAAGGATTTCATCCAGGGGTATAATGAGCATTTTGAACCCACAGTTACTACACAGAATTTGATAACATTAGGTCATGAAATCGAAAAATTTTAATTTTTTTTCCCAAAAATGTTCATTTAGCCCCAATTTCTCATATTTGCAAGAGGTACTACCAAAAAGTGGACCCTAAACTTTGTTACCCACTTTCTTATGAGTGTAGCGATACCCCACATGTAATCAAAAAGTTGTGTTTGTGTTCTCGGAGAAAAAGGAGCAATATTTAAATTTTGAAATAAAATTTGGCGGAAAGAGATTTCTGGCATCATGTCATATTTGCAGGGTGCCTAAGCAGCATAAACCCTTCACAAGTGACCCTATTTTGGAAACTACACAGCTCCAGGATTTTATCCAGGGGTTTAGTGAGTATTTGAACCTATACGTACTACACAGAATTTGATAACATTAGGTTGTCATATTGAAAATTTTTGTTTTTTTTTCACAAAAATGTTGCTTTAGCCCCAAATTTCTCACTTTTGCAAGAGGTAACATCAAAAAGTGGACCACACAGTTTGTTACCCACTTTCTTCTGAGCGTGGCGATACCCCACATGTAATCAAAAAGTTTGGTTTGAACAATCGGCAGGGCTCGGAGCAGAAGGAGCAGTATGTGAATTTTGGAAGACAAATTTGACTCTCTTTGGAAGAGTAGCTTGTCATATTTGCAGACCCTGTATGTGTCCAAGAACAGAAAATCCCCGTAAATGTTTATTTTTTGTAAATTATACCCTCTAAAGTATTTATTTAGGGAGGTAGTGAGTAGTTTGATGCCTCCATTTTTTATGAAGTTGATGCAACACAAGCTTGAAAAATTACAATTTGCATTTTTTTCACTGTCTCTTATGAATCTTTTTTGTACGTTCTGAGGAACAAACTTCAAATTTGATTGCACCAGTTTTTCAGTGCTCAGAAATACATCCAATATGGAATGTGAGTACTGGACACACGACCGTGCTTATGATAATAGATGGTGCACCATTTAGTCTTTAGGGTAAAAATTATGGAATTCCAGGACCTTTACAAAGCTTACAGAGACATTGAGCCACCAAACAAGAAAACCCTTGCAGGAATTAGCCCCTTAACGACCAGAGGTATTTTTGGTTTTGCATTTTCATTTTTTGCTTTCCTTCTTCCCAGAGCCATAACTTTTTAATTTTTCCGTCAATATGGCCGTGTGAGGGCTTATTTTTTGCGGGACGAGTTGTATATTTGAACGACACCGTTGGTTTTAGCATGTCGTGTACTTGAAAACGGGAAAAAAATTACAAGTGCAGTGAAATTGCAAAAAAAGTGCAATCCCACACTTGTTTTTTGTTTTGCTTTCTTACTATGTTCACTAAATGCTAAAACTGTTCTGCCATTATGCTTCTCCGAGTGATTACGAGTTCATAGACACCAAACATGTCTAGGTTCTATTTTATTTAAGTGGTGAAAACAAATTTTAAACTTTATTTAAAAAAAAAAAAATTGCGCCATTTTCCAATAACCCTAGCGTCTCCATTTTTTGTGATCTCAGGTTGGGTGAGGGCTTACTTTTTGTGTGCCGAGCTGACATTTTCAATGATACCATTTTGGTGCATATATTATCTTTTGATCGCCCATTAATACAATGTCGTGGCGGCCCAAAAAAACGTAATTCTGGCGTTTTTTTCACTTTTTTCTCACTATGCCGTTTAGCTATCAGGTTAATCCTTTTTTTTTTTATTTATAGATCGGGCGATTCTGAAAGCGGCGATACCAAATATGTGTAGGTTTGATTTTATCTTTATTCTTTTATTTTCAATGGGGCGAAAGGGGGGTGATTTGAACTTTTATATATTTTTTTATTTTTTTTAGTATTTTTCAAAAAAATGTTTTATACTTTTTGCATGCTTCATTAGTCTCCATGGGAGACTAGAAGCTGCCATAACCCGATCGGCTCTGCTACATACAGGCGATGATCAGATCGCCTGTATGTAGCAGAATTACACACTTGCTATATGTGCAGACTACTGGGCGGTGCTCACAGCAATCTGGCATCAACAACCATAGAGGTCTGCAGGAGA
This sequence comes from Ranitomeya imitator, assembly GCF_032444005.1. NCBI lineage: Eukaryota > Metazoa > Chordata > Amphibia > Anura > Dendrobatidae > Ranitomeya > Ranitomeya imitator. The sequence continues at coordinate 686,019,577 of NC_091286.1, forward strand.
CCTCTGGTTGTCATGCCAACCCATCGGTGACCCGCGATCTCGTGACGGGCGTCATCGATGAGCGGATTTCCGGCATGCTTGCCAGAAGCGCGTGTTAAATGCCACTGTCAGAGTTTGACAGTGGTATTTAATGGGTTCACAGCCGCGGGAAGGATCGCGATTCCACCCGCGGCTGTTAGCGGCACATGTTAGCTGTTCAAAACAGCTGACATGTGCCAGAAAGATGTGGGCTCAGCGCCGGAGTCCACATCAAAGTGAGGGTGTCCGACATCGGTGTACTATTACCCCCAATGTCAGGAGAGGGGTTAGTACTCACAAAATAAATCATGCCCCTAAAAACATATTTGCTGGTCTTGCTAACAAAACAGTTGTCCCACAATTGCGTATAAGGAAGAATAAACTGTACTGGAGTGAAGGGCAAAATGTTCAAAAGTTGGTGGAAAATGTAGCCAAGTATGTGACAAATCTGAGTTTGTTCCAAAGATAAAAAACACCAGCAAGACTAGAATGACAGGTCATACAATGTGCTAATCCACAAGGTGCACCACAGCAGGCTCCCGTCTACCAAGGGAGGAACCGCTATGTGCACAAAACATTCAATCCCCTACAGAATTCTTTTACAGGTAGTTCCACAAGAGGAAATGAATTAGTGGAATGACAGACGGCCCTTGAAACTCAACAAGGACTCAACAACGGCAACATTTCGCTCCAGTGTATAGGAACGTAAAAATAAACCTTTTAGAAGGGAAATTAGGGGTCTCAGTTTATTAATGTGACCATCGTTGGGGTCATTTCTTGGGGGGCTTGGGAATTATCACTAAAATTAAGGAATCTCATAAGGGCTTCATAAAGGGCTCGAGTTGGGACATGACGGCTGCAAATACAGGGGGTGCTGTGGACAGATTTTGTTGCCCAATTGGAGTGTTTTTTGTTTTACTAATCCCATGTTCAGGGTAATACCTGTTTTTTTTATTTCGGGGACAGGTTTGGGGATCCATGAACGGGAATGAAAGGCAGTGGATTTTTGGAAAATGTATTGCTGAGTATATAAATTTGTTTAGTGGGCAATTCATTGTAGGACTTCTGGGGTAACAAGAATTTGGAAAAAAATCAAAGGGGATAAAATTAGTTACATCAACTTTTGTACCATGGGCTGCTAAACAAAGGGGAATTTCTGGGAAAAACAATTGTCAGGATACCACAGTAGTGGGTGGATCACAGAACTTAGCCCTGCCTCTGGGGGTTCAGCAGTGACGAGTGATCTCGCTACTATCTGGCTTTGGGATCCAGTGGAGCAAGAGGAGCCGTCACTGGCGGAAAACTGTTCTGCTTCAGAAGCAGATTCTGCGTCAGGCCCAGAACTGCCAGAACAAACCAGGGTGAATGCCTGCTCCGCGGAAAACGTTCTGCGAACCATTATTGTATTTTATCCCAGCCTAACAAAGAAAACAACCTAAATGTAATCTACCAGTAGTATTTTTATTTTAATATATAGATAGATAGATATTTAACTTTTGAAAAAACCCTAACCCTAGTTCTAACCCTAACCTTAACCCTAACTCTAACCTTAACCCTAACCCTAACCTTAACACTAACCCTAACCTTAACCCTAATCCTAACCATAGCTCTAAGTATAACCCTAACTTTAGCGGCAAGGAATGTAAGAAATAAAAATTGAAACAAAAAATAATAATCTTAGCAGGAGGTGACATGGGGGTGGGTGGGATGATATGATCAAAGGGGTGATTAGGAAACTGGGAAAGGATTTATTAGAATTCATCTACAAATTAGATTTTTTTCTTCACTGACAGGACAGCACTAGGGCGTAGTGTATCTCTCCAGAACAACTCCAAGGGGAGAAGAGAGAGGCTCAGCCCAAGTGCTGCCATATTTACCAAATATTGGGGTTTTGATCACTGTCATAGGGTTCATTACAGTAATCAAATTTTGCTGAGTGCTGGCCGGCAGATCTTAGCGGGCGTGCATCACCTGCGTCTGCAACTTTGCTTTGTGAAGAAGAGAAGGGGGTCCGGAGAGATGGTGTAAATGGGGGGTTTGGGGCTACCGTTTCTCTCTTTTTTGACATACTTGATCACGTCAGAGGATAGAGAGATGATTTTTCATTTTAATTGCACTTTTTTTAAGGCTATCATGTGATTGGGGAGCATAAAAACAGGGTCCAATCGTGATCCCAAGGGTCTCAGATACCCCTGAGAGCTGAAACCCCGGAGATTTTTTGACTATGTGGGGCGCTACACACTTATTGCAGATTGCCGGTTTAAAATGGCGATGAGGGAAGAAGACCCCTTAGTGGCCGCCGCTTTTATTTATATTGGCGGTTGTTAAGAGGTTAATATATAAATTATAATAGCTTCGTTCTTTTTGCTCTATAAGCCGCACCCCTGAAGCCTCATGAGGCCGTATGTTACCAGTAATGGAGGTCCAATCGGCCTGTAATAAATGATTGGAGGTGGCAGCTTGTTTTTTCCGTGGTTGTTGCGGAGTGTGGCAGTGATTGTACCAAAGTATATATATATACCTGTGTGTGGGGATCGGATGCGTATATACTGGGAAGTGCCCAATAATCAGCCTAGTAATAAAAACAGCCGCTGACTCGTCCATCACTCGTCACTCAATTGTGTGATTGTCCTGACGGTTGAAGGCAGCGGAGTGTTGTCCGTGACATTGGAGATCTTAAAGGGACACTGTCACCTGAATTTGGAGGGAACAATCTTCAGCCATGGAGGCGGGGTTTTTGGGTGTTTGATTCACCCTTTCCTTACCCGCTGGCTGCATGCTGGCTGCAATACTGGATTGAAGTTCATTCTCTGTCCTCCGTAGTACATGCCTGCACAGTGCAATCTTGCCTTGCGCAGGCGTGTACTATGGAGGACAGAGAATGAACTTCAATCCAATATTGCAGCCAGCATGCAGCCAGCGGGTAAGGAAAGGGTGAATCAAACACCCAAAAACCCCGCCTCCATGGCTGAAGATTGTTCCCTCCAAATTCAGGTGACAGTGTCCCTTTAACTGCGGAGCCACATTGATCAGCAGCCTGAGGGACCTGGGGGACAGTAGTGCCCCTTCACTATTTATACAGGTACAGTAGCTGATCCAAGTACAGCGCCCCAGAGATCTGGTCGTTGCAGTATGACGCTCTGCCACTAAGGGGAGTGATGGTACGTCTGATGGCACTGAAGGAATTCTACTGACCAGGTATCACCAGAACACATTACACTTCACACTCCGGCCACTAGGGGGAGAAAAAGGCTTTATTTATTGGGCCACTCCTCACACTGGTAAAACTAGGGGTTGGAGAGGAAGTTAGTCAGAAGCTGACTGGGTTGGAACCAGGCAACATCCCATGGCAGGGGGTGTTGCAGGGAGAAGACACAGGGGGGTCACTGTCAGGCGTGGGAACCTGGCAGGTGCCTAGCGACAGAACAGAACGTTACGGAACCGCGCCTGCACACCCTGCGGCGGTATCCTAAGAAAGAGACACGAAGGGAAGGATATTGTGGAACAGTGGGAAACGAGATCAAGCACAAAGGAGAGCCAGTAAGAGTCGTGCCGAGAGAGAGGAAGGCAACATCCTACTGAGGCGCGTAGTCGGTGGCCGGATCACCGTAGGAGTAACTGACTATAGGCCTTACTTCAAATTCCGCTGGACAGTTAATCATAGGTTGGCTGTCTACCTTCTACACCTACGAAGACATAGGGGGCAACATTGGGAGAGGGGCGTCTCTAGGGTCCCGGAAGACCTCCAAGCCTTCCCGTCAAACGGGTGGTGTCCTAGCCATAACATACTGGGGGACGAGAAACTAGTAACATCTGGAACTGAAGAGAGAAAGCTGTAGAGAACGAAAGAGAACAGCAGTTGTGAGGACTATTCCGAATGCTCAGCAGGGTAGGACTACAACACACAGGCGCTAGTGGTGGGCAACGATTTCCATCTGCGAAGGAAACTCTGGATGTGCCCATCGGACCGGCCGGTCTCTGATAGCCAGGTTGAACGTGCTCTGGACTGAGTATATTGAAGCCTTCAGTAAAAAGGTAAAAAGACTGCAACCCTGTGTCCTCGTTATTGACTGTACCTCACACCATCACCATCCACCTTACTGGGAAGCCCTGGGGATATACGGTACTTCACCTGTGGGAAGGTATACCATCCAGCTGCCATTCCATCACCCCAGCGGACCCCACAGCAGCGTCGGTCACCCTGACCGAACACCACAGGTGGCGTCACGAACTACTGACAGACTGTACTACCATTTTCATTGGACGGCCCTTAGCAGGGTCACGACCGGGTCTAGCCACCATGACAGCCTCAGAACCGAAGGAGAAGGGAGCGGTACCGAGTGACTTATGGCCCTGTGTCTGGGGGTGCTCCACATACATGTGCACAAAGAAGCCAAACATAAAATACTAAGCCTGACTACTGTACAGTGTCTGGTGTAAAGGTGACAATTCCTAGAGGGTAAAGTGTGCAGGATCAGTAACGTAATTTATGTACACAGTGACTGCACCAGCAGAATAGTGAGTGCAGCTCTAGAGTATAATACAGGATGTAACTCAGGATCAGCAATGTAATGTATGTACACAGTGACTGCACCAGCAGAATAGTGAGTGCAGCTCTGGGGTATAATACAGGATGTAACTCAGGATCAGTAATGTAATGTATGTACACAGTGACTGCACCAGCAGAATAGTGAGTGCAGCTCTGGAGTATAATACAGGATGTAACTCAGGATCAGTAATGTAATGTTTGTTCTTCCCTACATAGGATACAGTGTAATTTGTAAAGCACTATCTGCTCCTGTAGATGGATGTATCACTGGCTGTGGCTGTGATGAGTGACTGAACGCACTTTGATTTTACAGTAAAATTCATATCTGAAAAAAAATTACATTTATGATTTCATTTATATCATGTCGTAAATGTGCTACAAAATTGATAGTATTATTGACACTGGGCGGGTGTTAATGACATTTTCTGTTGGGTTTCACTACACGTTTTATTAGATTTCCATTGCTTGGAAAAGTTCATTTTAACAAGGATGTAACCGGGAAGGAGAAGATGAAAAGACTAAATCCTTTCATGTTGTAATAACACACGGCTATACGGGCAGCTAATTAAAAGAGTTGCTGTATTACACTCCGTGCGCAGTTTAGGTGAAGCTAAATTGAGTAAACCACTGCGAGGCATATGAAAGCTTCCAAAGGAACAAAATATTAAAGGGGATAGAGAGACAACTTTATTGGCAGCAATTTAACTCACATGATCAACAATTTACCCCAATGTCCAAAACTAACGTTGTATAATGCACTGTGGCAAAGCCAGGTAGGACAGGGTTAAATCCTAGCTCTGCAGTGTTTTATTTGATTAGATATGCCTGCCTAGTTTTGTCTAAGGCCGGCGTCACACACAGCGTAAAACAATACGGTCCGTATATTACGGCCGTAATACGCTGAAAAGTCCCCAAAATAGTGGTCCGTAGCTCCTCCGTAGGCAGGGTGTGTCAGCGTTTTTTGCGCATGGCATCCTCCATATGTAATCCGTATGGCATCCGTACTGCGTGTTTTTCTCGCAGGCTTGCAAAACCAACATACGGCTATACAAGGGATCCATGTGTAAAAAAAAAAAAAAACATATATACTGTCTATATATATATATATATATGTCAGTAGACACATATATATATATATATATATATATTAATATTTCTTCCAGCGCGAGATAGCTTTAAAGCCGGTAATTCAATTGCTGGCTTCTGCTTTCTCCTTCCTAAACCCGACATGATATGAGACATGGTTACATACAGTAAACCATCTCATATCCCCATTTTTTTTTGCATATTCCACACTACTAGTGTCAGTAGTGTGTATGTGCAAAATTTGGCCGTTCTATCTACTAAATTAAAGGGTTAAATGGCGGAAAAAATTGGCATGGGCTCCCGCGCAATTTTCTCCGCCATAGTAGTAAAGCCAGTGACTGAGGGCAGATATTAATAGCCTGGAGAGGGTCCACGGTTATTGGCCCCCCCGCCCTGGCTAAAAACACCTGCCCCCAGCCACCCCAGAAAAGGCACATCTGGAAGATGCGCCTATTCTGGCACTTGGCCACTCTCTTCCCATTCCCGTGTAGCGGTGGGGTATGGGGTAATGAAGGGTTAATGCCACCTTGCTATTGTAAGGTGACATTAAGCCAGATTAGTAATGGAGAGGCATCAATTATGACACCTATCCATTATTAATCCAATACTAGTAAAGGGTTAAAAAAATACACAAACACATTATTAAAAATTATTTTAATGAAATAAAAACAAAGGTTGTTGTAATATTTTATTCGACGCCCAATCCAATCACTGAAGACCCTCGATCTGTAACAAAAAAAACATAATAAACCAACAATATCCTTACCTTCCGCAGATCTGTAAAGTCCAACGATGAAAATCCATCTGAAGGGGTTAAAAAATTATGCAGCCACGAGCTCTGCTAATGCAACATTGCTCATGTCTGCAAAACCCCGGAGAATGTAGGTAAAGTAGGTCAATGACCTATATTTACCTTCATTTGCGGTGAGGCGCCCTCTGCTGGTTGTTCCTAGATCGTGGGAACTTTCCTAGAAAGCTCCCAGGCTCGAGTTCATAAGAGGCGCCCTCTGCTGGTTGTCCTCATATGAACTCGAGCGAACTTATACGAACTTATTTATTTATTGCGCAGACACCGGCATTCAGTAAAGCCAGGGGTGTAACTACCATGGTCGCAGCAGTCACCACTGCGACCGGGCCCGGCAGGTCAGAGGCACTCCGACACCAGCAAAAAGTTAAAATCTGTTGCCGTGCAGGAGATTCCGCCCGCACGGCAACAGATAGACCCGCCCTCCACCTGACCTGCCAGGCCCACACATCAGCTCAGCAGCCGACACCTGATCTGTTAGAAAGGAAGAGCTGAAGGACCTGTGGTGACGTCATCATTATCATAGGTCCTTCACCATTTATCAGCTCCGCCTCCTGATCACATGACGATGATGTCACCACAGGTCCTTCAGCTCTCAGCAGCAGCTCCGTCCTGGTTGTGTGCAGCTCATGTTCTCTGGTATCAGCCAGCAGCAGATTTCTGGTTCCTTCCATTCCGGTGAGATGTGGAGTCAGATGGGGAAGAATGTGGAGACAGATGGGGCAGAATATGGAGTCAGATGGGGCAGAATGTGGAGACAGATGGGGCAGAATGTGGAGTCAGATGGGGAAGAATGTGGAGTCAGATGGGGCAGAAAGTGGAGACAGATGGGGCAGAATGTGGAGTCAGATGGGGCAGAAAGTGGAGACAGATGGGGCAGAATGTGGAGTCAGATGGGGCAGAATGTGGAGTCAGATGGGGAAGAATGTGGAGTCAGATGGAGCAGAATGTGGAGACAGATGGAGCAGAATATGGAGTCAGATGGGGCAGAATGTGGAGACAGATGGAGCAGAATATGGAGTCAGATGGGGCAGAATGTGGAGACAGATGGGGCAGAATGTGGAGTCAGATGGGGAAGAATGTGGAGTCAGATGGGGCAGAAAGTGGAGACAGATTGGGCAGAATGTGGAGTCAGATGGGGCAGAATGTGGAGTCAGATGAGGCAGAATGTGGAGACAGATGAGGCAGAATGTGGAGACAGATGGGGCAGAATGTGGAGTCAGATGGAGCAGAATGTGGAGTCAGATGGGGCAGAATGTAGAGTCAGATGGAGCAGAATGTGGAGACAGATGGGGCAGAATGTAGAGTCAGATGGAGCAGAATGTGGAGACAGATGGAGCAGAATGTGGAGTCAGATGGGGCAGAATGTAGAGTCAGATGGGGCAGAATGTGGAGTCAGATGGGGCAGAATGTAGAGTCAGATGGAGCAGAATGTGGAGACAGATGGGGCAGAATGTGGAGACAGATGGGGCAGAATGTAGAGTCAGATGGGGCAGAATGTAGAGTCAGATGGGGCAGAATGTGGAGTCATATGGGGCAGAATGTAGAGTCAGATGGAGCAGAATGTGGAGACAGATGGGGCAGAATGTAGAGTCAGATGGAGCAGAATGTGGAGTCAGATGGAGCAGAATGTGGAGACAGATGGGGCAGAATGTAGAGTCAGATGGGGCAGAATGTGGAGTCAGATTGGGGCAGAATGTTGAGTCAGATGGGCAGAATGTGGAGTCAGATGGGCAGAATGTGGAGTCAGATGGTGCAGAATATGGAGTCAGATGGGGCAGAATGTGGAGACAGATGGGGCAGAATGTGGAGTCAGATGAGGCAGAATGTGGAGACAGATGGGGCAGAATGTGGAGTCAGATGGGGCAGAACGTAGAGTCAGATGGAGCAGAACGTGGAGACAGATGGGGCAGAACGTTGAGTCAGATAGGGCAGAATGTGGAGTCAGATGAGGCAGAATGTGGAGTCAGATGAGGCAGAATGTGGAGACAGATGGGGCAGAATGTGGAGTCAGATGGGGCAGAATGTGGAGTCAGATGGGGCAGAATGTAGAGTCAGATGGAGCAGAATGTGGAGTCAGATGGGGCAGAATGTAGAGTCAGATGGAGCAGAATGTGGAGACAGATGGGGCAGAATGTGGAGTCAGATGGGGCAGAATGTGGAGTCAGATGGGGCAGAATGTAGAGTCAGATGGAGCAGAATGTGGAGACAGATGGGGCAGAATGTGGAGTCAGATGGGTCAGAATGTGGAGTCAGATGGGGCAGAATGTGGAGTCAGATGGGGCAGAATGTAGAGTCAGATGGAGCAGAATGTGGAGTCAGATGGGGCAGAATGTAGAGTCAGATGGAGCAGAATGTGGAGACAGATGGGGCAGAATGTGGAGTCAGATGGGGCAGAATGTAGAGTCAGATGGAGCAGAATGTGGAGACAGATGGGGCAGAATGTGGAGTCAGATGGGGCAGAATGTAGAGTCAGATGGGGCAGAATGTAGAGTCAGATGGGTCAGAATGTGGAGTCAGATGGGGCAGAATGTAGAGTCAGATGGAGCAGAATGTGGAGACAGATGGGGCAGAATGTAGAGTCAGATGGGGCAGAATGTGGAGTCAGATGGGGCAGAATGTAGAGTCAGATGGGGCAGAATGTAGAGTCAGATGGGGCAGAATGTGGAGTCAGATGGGGCAGAATGTGGAGTCAGATGGGGCAGAATGTGGAGACAGAAGGGGCAGAATGTTGAGTCAGATTGGGGCAGAATGTTGAGTCAGATGGGCAGAATGTGGAGTCAGATGGGCAGAATGTGGAGTCAGATGGGGCAGAATATGGAGTCAGATGGGGCAGAATGTGGAGACAGATGGGGCAGAATGTGGAGTCAGATGGGGCAGAATGTGGAGTCAGATTGGAGCAGAATGTGGAGTCAGATGGGGCAGAATGTGGAGTCAGATTGGAGCAGAATATGGAGACAGATGGGGCAGAATGTGGAGTCAGATGATGCAAAATGTGGAGACAGATGGGGCAGAATGTGGAGACAGATGGGGCAGAATGTGGAGACAGATGAGGCAGAATGTGGAGACAGATGGGGCAGAATGTGGAGACAGATGGGGCAGAATGTGGAGTCAGATGGGGCAGAATGTGGACAGATGGGGCAGAATGTGGAGCCAGATTGGGGCAGAATGTGGAGACAGATGGGGCAGAATGTGGAGACAGATGGGGCAGAATGTGGAGACAGATGGGGCAGAATGTGGAGACAGATGAGGCAGAATGTGGAGACAGATGGGGCAGAATGTGGAGACAGATGGGGCAGGATCATGGGCAGGATGTGGATTTGGGTGGAAAATATTTTGGCAGGGGACCCATTTGAAAGTTCGCACCGGAGCCCATAACTTTGTAGTTACGCCACTGGTGACAGCAGACGTAGGCTGACTCCTGTGACCGGCGGTAAATTTTTTACCGCCGATCACAGCTGCTGCTGTCTCACTTTTTACCACCGATCAGAGCCCGCGTTTGCCCATGACAGCATGGCAAACAACGGATATTCGGGCACCCAATTCATCTGAATGGGGTCTGGGGCAGATCTTTAATTCCTTCCCCACCCATAGATTTACTCCTTTCTCGGGCACCCACTTTAAATACCATTCCTATTCTCTGGGCTTGCATGAGGAAAAAGGGAATTCTTCTCGATTATCACAGAAAATCCATTTCTCCTGTGCCTTGTGTGACCTGACCTTTCCTACTAAGGCTGCACAAATGCACAGACTGCATCACATCGCTTCACATTATATTTTTATAGATCAACTGATATTTTGGAAAATAGGATATTACACAGATTCCTAGCATTATATGTATAAGAGGAGCCTTCTGATCTCCCGTGCACCTTTTTTTTTTCTTCTCCAGAATCTGTGAAGCCTGAAATTGGTTCCCTAAATTAGAGTAATTGCATTGTCTGGTAACAGAGATGAGAAAAGGCACCAAAAAATCTGTAAAGAACAAGGCTGATTTTTTTTTTCTTCTTGGCAAAAGAAATAAAAGCTCTAATATAGAATTATTCACATACAATGTATCCACATCTGACAATGTTCTATGGCATTCTTGTACACTGGATGAGACTGCATTTTAATGGAGAAAAAAAATATACAGAAAAAAAATAAATAAAAAAAGGAAGTTTTTCCTCTCTCGAAATAATATTTTTAGTAAAAAAAATGCAAAACTCTAAAGATTCTGGCCCGAAACCTCCTGAGGAAGCCTGGAAAGGCGAAACATTTGATTTTTAAAAATAGTTGATGGTTCTATAACTGAGTGTCAATTTTTAGCTGCAGTAGTAGGAATATACTAGTGAGGTAGTACGCATGCAGTGCAGCGCCCCAGAGATCTGGTCGTTACAGTAATGTCGCTCTGCCACTAAGGGGAGTGATGGTACGTCTGATGGCACTAAAGGAGTTCTACTGACCAGGTATCACCAAGCACACACTACACTTCACACTCCGGCCACTAGGGGGAGCAAAAGGTTTATTTATTGGGCCACTTCTCACACTGGTAAAACTAGGGGCTGGGGAGGAAGTTAGTCAGAAGCTGACTGGGTTGGATCCAGGCAACATCCCGTGGCAGGGGGTGTTGCAGGGAGAAGGCACAGGGGGGTCCCTGTCAGGCGTGGGAACCTGGCAGGTGGCTAGCGAACAGAACAGAACGTTACGGAACCGCGCCTGCACACCCTGCGGCGGTATCCTAAGAAAGAGACACGAAGGGAAGGATATTGTGGAACCGTGTAAACGAGATCAAGCACAAAGGAGAGCCAGTAAGAGTTGTGCCGAGAGAGAGAGGCAACATCTTACTGAGGCGCGTAGTCGGTGGCCGGAACACCGTAGGAGTAACTGACTTCAAGCCTTACTTCAAACTCCGCTGGACAGTTAATCATAGGTTGGCTGTCTACCTTACTACACCTACGAAGACATAGGGGGCAACATTGGGAAAGGGGCGTCTCTAGGGTCCCGGAAGACCTCCAAGCCTTCCCGTCATACGGGTGGCATCCTAGCCATAACATACCTGGGGGACGTTAGAAACTAGTAACATCTGGAACCACAGAACGAGAAAGAGCTGTAGAGAACGAACGAACGAGAACAGCAGTTGTGAGGACTATTCCGAATGCTCAGCAAGGTAGGACTACAACACACAGGCGCTAGTAGTAGGCAACAATTTCCATCTGCGAGGGAAACTCTGGATGTGCCCATAGGACCGGCCGGTCTATGAGAGCCCTGTTAAACGTACTCTGGATTGAGGATCCTGAAGCCTTCGGTAAAGAGACTGCAACCTTGTGTCCTCGTTATCGCCTGCACCTCACACCATCACCATCCACCTTACTGGGAAGCCCTGGGGACATACTTCACCTGTGGGAAGGTATACCATCCAGCTGCCATTCCATCACCCCAGTGGACCCCATAGCAGCGTCGGTCACCCTGACCGAACACCACAGGTGGCGTCACGAACCACTGACAGACTGTTTCACCACTTTCATTGGACGCCCCTTAGCAGGGTCGTAGACCGGGTCTAGCCACCGTGACAGCCTCAGAACCGAACCAGAGAGGCCCGGTACCGAAACGCGTGGCCCTGTGTCTGGGGGCGCTCCAACTTGGCGTCACGAACAGGATTCTACTTAAGCCTGAAAAATCAGGTCATGTGTGCCCTGGAACTGTGATTGATCTGTGACTTATTGCAAAGACTGTGTACCGCCATTGCCGCGCTGTGTGGAGCGCGAAGGGAGGAGCCATAGCTTCGTGGGTGGAGCCGGCTGGAAAAGCGCGTGGAGCGGAAGACGCGGTGAAGCGCCGACCCCGGAAGGAGAACCCCGACCGATTAGCAAGGGGGAGGAACGGCCATGTCGGACCCCGGAGGAGCGGAGGCGGCGGCCACAGCTGCAGACTCGGGAGCACTTCCGGAGGCCGCGGGGCTTACCGCTCCCACCAACCAGCCAGATAGTGCCGCCGCTACAGCAGCCATTATGCCCTTCTCTATGCCGTACCTACCAGGGGCCGCCTGGCTCCCGCAATACTTTGGAGAAGCTCATACGTTAACTGACTTTAAAGAAGGGATTTATAGCATGCTCGAGTTTTATCCCTTGACGGAGCCTCAGAAGGTTCATATGATAATCGGCCAACTCTTTGGAGCGGCATTGAGGGAAGTAAAGTCCTGGCCCGCTGCGGACAAGAATACTGCGCAACAATTGGTGCAGTTTCACCTGTCTTTCACTAGGGGGACTTGTCAGGGAGTCACAAAAACATTGAACTTTAGGAAGGCAAAGTTTGACCAGCTTAGAGATGCCCTTAATCTGGTAGACTGGGACAATATCCTCAGAAATGAGAATACAGATAATAAATGGGAAATGTTTAAGAACATCCTAAATAGGCAGTGTAAGCGGTTTATACCTTGTGGGAATAAAAGGACTAGAAATAGGAAAAACCCAATGTGGCTAAACAAAGAAGTAAGACAGGCAATTAACAGTAAAAAGAAAGCATTTGCACTACTAAAGCAGGATGGCACCATTGAAGCTCTAAAAAACTATAGGGAGAAAAATACTTTATCTAAAAAACTAATTAAAGCTGCCAAAAAGGAAACAGAGAAGCACATTGCTAAGGAGAGTAAAACTAATCCCAAACTGTTCTTCAACTATATCAATAGTAAAAGAATAAAAACTGAAAATGTAGGCCCCTTAAAAAATAGTGAGGAAAGAATGGTTGTAGATGACGAGGAAAAAGCTAACATATTAAACACCTTCTTCTCCACGGTATTCACGGTGGAAAATGAAATGCTAGGTGAAATCCCAAGAAACAATGAAAACCCTATATTAAGGGTCACCAATCTAACCCAAGAAGAGGTGCGAAACCGGCTAAATAAGATTAAAATAGATAAATCTCCGGGTCCGGATGGCATACACCCACGAGTACTAAGAGAACTAAGTAATGTAATAGATAAACCATTATTTCTTATTTTTAGTGACTCTATAGCGACAGGGTCTGTTCCGCAGGACTGGCGCATAGCAAATGTGGTGCCAATATTCAAAAAGGGCTCTAAAAGTGAACCTGGAAATTATAGGCCAGTAAGTCTAACCTCTATTGTTGGTAAAATATTTGAAGGGTTTCTGAGGGATGTTATTCTGGATTATCTCAATGAGAATAACTGTTTAACTCCATATCAGCATGGGTTTATGAGAAATCGCTCCTGTCAAACCAATCTAATCAGTTTTTATGAAGAGGTAAGCTATAGGCTGGACCACGGTGAGTCATTGGACGTGGTATATCTCGATTTTTCCAAAGCGTTTGATACCGTGCCGCACAAGAGGTTGGTACACAAAATGAGAATGCTTGGTCTGGGGGAAAATGTGTGTAAATGGGTTAGTAACTGGCTTAGTGATAGAAAGCAGAGGGTGGTTATAAATGGTATAGTCTCTAACTGGGTCGCTGTGACCAGTGGGGTACCGCAGGGGTCAGTATTGGGACCTGTTCTCTTCAACATATTCATTAATGATCTGGTAGAAGGTTTACACAGTAAAATATCGATATTTGCAGATGATACAAAACTATGTAAAGCAGTTAATACAAGAGAAGATAGTATTCTGCTACAGATGGATCTGGATAAGTTGGAAACTTGGGCTGAAAGGTGGCAGATGAGGTTTAACAATGATAAATGTAAGGTTATACACATGGGAAGAGGGAATCAATATCACCATTACACACTGAACGGGAAACCACTGGGTAAATCTGACAGGGAGAAGGACTTGGGGATCCTAGTTAATGATAAACTTACCTGGAGCAGCCAGTGCCAGGCAGCAGCTGCCAAGGCAAACAGGATCATGGGGTGCATTAAAAGAGGTCTGGATACACATGATGAGAGCATTATACTGCCTCTGTACAAATCCCTAGTTAGACCGCACATGGAGTACTGTGTCCAGTTTTGGGCACCGGTGCTCAGGAAGGATATAATGGAACTAGAGAGAGTACAAAGGAGGGCAACAAAATTAATAAAGGGGATGGGAGAACTACAATACCCAGATAGATTAGCGAAATTAGGATTATTTCGTCTAGAAAAAAGACGACTGAGGGGCGATCTAATAACCATGTATAAGTATATAAGGGGACAATACAAATATCTCGCTGAGGATCTGTTTATACCAAGGAAGGTGACGGGCACAAGGGGGCATTCTTTGCGTCTGGAGGAGAGAAGGTTTTTCCACCAACATAGAAGAGGATTCTTTACTGTTAGGGCAGTGAGAATCTGGAATTGCTTGCCTGAGGAGGTGGTGATGGCGAACTCAGTCGAGGGGTTCAAGAGAGGCCTGGATGTCTTCCTGGAGCAGAACAATATTGTATCATACAATTATTAGGTTCTGTAGAAGGACGTAGATCTGGGTATTTATTTATTATGATGGAATATAGGCTGAACTGGATGGACAAATGTCTTTTTTCGGCCTTACTAACTATGTTACTATGTTACTATGTAATTACTTGCCAAGCTTAAAGCCACCTTTGACACCCGCACCGCTACGGAAATTAAATTGACGTTCTATGGGTGCAAGCAGCGGCCGCAGGATAGCTTACGGGACAATGCCCTTAATCTGCAGGAGGCGCTGCGGGCCATCAAGCAAAGTGACCCAAACAGCATGCAAGATGAAGATAAACTCCTGAAAGAGCGGTTCATTGAAGGGCTCCTGTGCAGTAACCAAAGGACCCAGCTACACTTCCTGGCCATGCAGAATCCAGATCTGACTTTCGCGCAATTCAAAGATAAAGCTATCCATGCGCTACCGGAGCGGCAGCCCAGCCGTGCCACACTTCCCAGGCGGCAAGCCCTCACATACCACCAGGAGGTGGCGCCGTACGCACCTGTCTCCGCCGAGACCGATGCCCAGATCCTGGACGACGACTCCCCTGCAGGACTGCGCCACCAGGTACAGGAACTGACCAGGAGCGTTGCTGCCCTAGCCCGGACCATCCAGTCCCTACAGGAGGCCCCCAAGGAGAAGATCCAGCTGGCTTCCAGACCGGAGGATGTCCCCTGGCAACGTCCAAGGAGGGTTCCATCGACCAGAGGCAGAGACGACGATCGTTTTCATCAGGATGGACGACCTATCTGCCGCTGTTGCCACCAGGTGGGCCATCTTGCAAGGTACTGTCAGTTAAACGAGCAACCCCTGGGGCCAAGGGTCAACCCCCAGGAGTAGAACGCCCAGGCCCGAAAAATTGGAGAGACAAATACGTCGAGGGGCGTCCTGTTCTCCCCATCGTGATCGACGGTATCCCCATGAACGCTTTGCTGGACACCGCTTCCCAGGTGAAAACTATGCCCTACATTCTTTATAGGCATTATTGGGAGGACACTGACATCCCCCGTGCCCCTGATGATCATTTCACCATAATAGCTAGCAATGGTCAGCCACTGCCGCAAGTGGGCTATAAAGAGGTCACTATTAAGGTGGGGCGGGTAGAATTGGAGGCCCAAGGAATTGTCATTGTTGATACTGACCGGCGTGAACATAACCCCATGATGACCATCGGTACTAATGTCATAGAAAATTGTCTTGCAGAAGTTATTGTTTTGTTGCAGCAAGTAGCAGAGACAGCTGGTCACAGTGAACAACGTGCCTTACAGAAAGAAATCAGAGCCCTAATGTGGAGACAGCAAGTGGAGCTGACTGGTGGTGAAATTGGCCGGGTCACAGTGAGTGATTCGAACCCCATTGCAATACCCCCCAGGAGTGAAATGTTAATATGGTGTCGGGCAGCCATAGATCTCGGGGGTAAAGACTATCAGGCCCTGGTAGAACCGGTGTATTCGGAGAATAGGCCTACCCTCCTGACAGCCAGAGGGGTGGTTGACGTCCGCAAGGGGAGGGTGCCGTTACGTGTTCTTAACTGCGGGGAGGAGGAAGTCCACCTAACTAAATATGTCACACTTGCCAAGCTGTTTACTGTTAATAATAGTGTGATACAGGCACCCGGGCCCTTGGCTCCGTCCAAGTCGGCGGAGGACAAAGGCTCTGCAGAGCAATCTAAAGATTGGTGCCAAGAATTACATGTGGGCACTGATGCAACTCCATCTCACCAGATACAGGGGGCCTACAGGGTGGTTCACGAGTATGAGCGGGTATTCAGCAAACACCCCCTTGATTTCGGGCGGGTAAAAGGGATTCAACATCACATCCCCACAGGAGATCACCCGCCCGTAAAAGAAAGATACCATCCTGTACCCCCAGCTCATTATCAGTGTGCCAAGGACATGTTGTGAGAGATGAAGGAGGCTGGGGTAGTGAGAGACAGCTGTAGCCCCTGGGCAGCTCCATTAGTCCTCGTTAGAAAGAAAGATGGCACCATGAGGATGTGTGTGGATTATAGGCAATTAAACCGCATTACACATAACGACACATACCCCCTGCCTAGGATAGAGGAGTCCTTGGCTGCGTTAAAGTCTGCTAATTACTTCTCTACTTTAGATCTCACCAGTTGGTATTGGCAGGTTCCCGTGGCAGAGGCGGACAAAGAAAAGACAGCCTTCACGGCGCCGAAGGGTCTCTGCGAGTTCAACTACATGCCCTTAGGATCGTGCAACGCCCCGGGGACGTTCCAGAGGATGATGGAGTGCTATTTGGGACACAGAACTTTGAGACCGTGCTGCTGTATCTGGACGATGTTATTGTCTTCTCTAAGACCTATGAAGACCATCTGAAGCACCTGGCCGAGGTCTTTGAAGCGCTGTCCAACTTTGGCCTAAAGGTGAAACCGTCCAAATGCCATCTGCTCAAACCCAAAGTACAGTACCTGGGCCATGTGGTGAGTGCCGAAGGAGTGGCCCCAGACCCCAACAAGGTCACGGTGATCAGGGACTGGCCGCAGCCCAGTAACATTCATGAGGTCCGGCAGTTCCTCGGGTTGGTGGGTTACTACCGGAGGTTTATCAAGGACTTCACCAAGAAGGCCGCACCGTTGCAAGACCTGTTGATGGGCCAGCCCAAGAAACCCAAGGGTAAGAATACCCCGTTGGATTGGAACGACGGACTGGAAGGATTGTTC
Source organism: Ranitomeya imitator (assembly GCF_032444005.1). Classification (NCBI taxonomy): domain Eukaryota; kingdom Metazoa; phylum Chordata; class Amphibia; order Anura; family Dendrobatidae; genus Ranitomeya; species Ranitomeya imitator. The sequence continues at coordinate 686,037,084 of NC_091286.1, forward strand.
ACTTGCTTAAAATCGGCATTAACGGGAGAGGAAGTACTAGCCTACCCGGAATACGACCAACCATTTGTATTGTACACGGATGCCAGCAACGTGGGGCTGGGAGCGGTGAGGTTCCCAGGTCCAGAAGGGCAAGGAACGAGTAATCGCTTATGCCAGCAGGAAGCTTCGCCCACTGAAAGGAACCCAGACAACTACAGTTCCTTTAAGCTGGAGTTCCTCGCAGTCGTTTGGGCCGTGATGGAGAGGTTCAAGCACTATCTGGCCTCAGCGAAATTCGCCCGTCTTCACGGATAATAATCCACTTACGCACTTGGACACAGCGAAACTCGGCGCCTTGGAGCAGCGGTGGATGGCCCGGTTGTCCAATTACGACTTCACCATCAAGTACCGGGCGGGGCACAAGAATGCGAATGCCGATGCACTGTCCCGAATGCCTCACCTACCCGAAATGGAGGAAGACCCAGAAGCATTTGAAGAGGTGGAGCTGCCTGTTTTCCATCGTCCCAAGGCAACTTAGTGTTCCCATCAGGTGGAGAACAGGCGCAGAAACAAACAGGGCGCCCCGTTGAATCCCCTGCCCCACCACGGGTGGACAGAGAACCAGGATGGTGACCCTGCAGTCCGTCGGGTGAAGGAGCTCCTGACGCAGGCAGGTTTGCATCCTGGCCCGGATGATCCACCGGAGACATTACAGTTGTGGAAGGAGAGGGGCAAACTGTTTCTTCACGATGGCAAGCTGTGCCGAAGGAACATCGACCCTCGCACCCATGAATTAGTGTGGCAGATTGTGGTCCCCAGACAAGATGTGCCCATGGTCCTGGGAGCGTACCACGATGGGGCAGGACACTTCGGATGGAGGAAGCTGGAGAGGCTACTCCGTGGGAGGTTCTACTGGGTCGGCATGAAGAAGGCCATCGAGAAGTGGTGTCGAGAGTGTGGCCCCTGTAGCCTACGCCGGAAGGATCATGACAGCCAACGGGCTCCCTTGCAGCCCATCATCACCAAGCGGCCGCTCGAGTTGGTCACGGTGGATCACGTAAAGCTAACACCTAGCCGGTCAGGGTATATCTACGCTCTCACCATTGTGGACCACTATTCCAGGTTCCTGGTAGTCGTACCAGTCAAAGATCTGACAGCTAGCACGGCTGCCAAAACCTTCCAGCAGTACTTCTGTCGACCCCATGGGTACCCAGAGAAGGTGTTGACCGATCAGGGGCCGGCATTTGAAGCAGAGGTGTTCCAGGAGTTCTGAAATTTGTACGGGTGTAAGAAGATCAGAACCACGCCGTACCATCCACAGACCAACGGGATGTGTGAGAAGATGAATCAAGTGGTGATCGACTTACTGAAAACCTTACCTTTAGAGGAGCGGAACTTGTGGCCCACAAAGTTACCAGACTTGGTGGACATGTACAACCACATTCCGGTGAATTCCACCAACTGTACCCCAGCTTACCTGATGCGAGGAAGGTCTAGCAAGTTACCCATCGATCTGGACATGGGGGTTCTGACCCCTGAAGATATATCACCAGATGCGGATTGGGAAACCGAGAGACAGCAGAGGTACCGCAAAGTACAGGAATGTGTGGAAAAGAGTCTCGCTCAGGCCAGACAGAAGCAAGAGAGGGACTACAACCAGCATGCTCCCACGGCTCCATTGGCACCTGGTGAGCAAGTACTCAAAAGAAAGAGGAGACAACACAAGCTTGATGATCAATGGTAAGCGGAACCGTATACCATTCTCCCCTCCGACTTCGACAATATAAAGGTCTGTCTCATCAGTAAGGACGGAGGGGAGACCTCAGCGGCCATATCCAGAGACCACCTGAAAATATGCCCGGATAAGCTGAAAGATGGGGAAACAGATCCCAGGATTTCTCCGCCCGTGGAAGAAGAGAAGATGATACACATGGTTCTTGGCGATTCGCCCCAGTCCTGGACTCAAATAAATCAGGCCATTGTGGTACCTGTCCTAACGTTCCGTCAACCAAGACCGCCAGAACTAAATGTGGTGCCAGGGCAGCTGGACCCGCCAGCGCAGCCGAACCCACCAGAAGATGCGATGCCAACGTTCGAACCAGCGGGTCCTCCCTCTGTCATCGGTGAATCTGCCATGCCCACCATTAATAGTGGTATCACTGAGGACGCCAGTATGCCAGTGCTGCCCAGACTCACTAGAAGTGTAGCTAGAAGACAGTACACTACACTATCGATAGCAAGCGTAGCGGGTCCTGTCAGGCCAGTAGCAACCCCTGCGCTGCGGAGGTCCACGCGTAGCACCAAGAATCAGACTCCACTTCATTATAGACCTTGGCGATATTAACGATAGTTGTTATTTGGTTGAAAATGCTTGTGTAAATATTTGTGTTATAGGTTAAAAATGGACAATGGTGTGATGGACAGTGAATCACTCCAAAACTTTCACAGGGGCCCCTTTGTTTACCCGGGGTCCCTGCTATTCTATGGTTACACCTACAGAACTGGGAGTCATGGACTGTACATGACCAATCTTTTGCAACGTTCAAGCGTCCTTACCTTCCATAACGGAAAGCACTGTTATGTTTATTTGTTCATAGTATATATATAAGAATTTTTGTGTGTTTTCTATTAGCACGTATTGTTGTTCTTCTTTTCCCAGTCCGGGAGTACTGGATTTAACCAGGGGGGAGTGCAGCGCCCCAGAGATCTGGTCATTGCAGTAATGTCGCTCTGCCACTAAGGGGAGTGATGGTATGTCTGATGGCACTAAAGGAGTTCTACTGACCAGGTATCACCAAGCACACACTACAATTCACACTCCAGCCACTAGGGGGAGCAAAAGGCTTATTTATTGGGCCAATTCTCACACTGGTAAAACTAGGGGCTGGGGAGGAAGTTAGTCAGAAGCTGACTGGGTTGGATCCAGGCAACATCCCGTGGCAGGGGGTGTTGCAGGGAGAAGGCACAGGGGGGTCCCTGTCAGGCATGGGAACCTGGCAGGTGGCTAGCAAACAGAACGTTACGGAACCGCGCCTGCACACCCTGCGGCGGTATCCTAAGAAAGAGACACGAAGGGAAGGATATTGTGGAACCGTGTAAACGAGATCAAGCACAAAGGAGAGCCAGTAAGAGTTGTGCTGAGAGAGAGAGGCAACATCTTACTGAGGCGCGTAGCCGGTGGCCAGAACACCGTAAGAGTAACTGACTCTACGTCTTACTTCAAACTCCGCTGGACAGTTAATCATAGGTTGGCTGTCTACCTTACTACACCTACAAAGACATAGGGGGCAACATTGGGAGAGGGGCGTCGCTAGGGTCCTGGAAGACCTCCAAGCCTTCCCGTCATACGGGTGGCGTCCTAGCCATAACATACCTGGGGGACGTTAGAAACTAGTAACATCTGGAACCAAAGAACGAGAAAGAGCTGTAGAGAACGAACGAACGAGAACAGCAGTTGTGAGGACTATTCCGAATGCTCAGCAGGGTAGGACTACAACACACAGGCGCTAGTGGTAGGCAACGATTTCCATCTGCGAGGGAAACTCTGGATGTGCCCATCGGACCGGCCGGTCTCTGAGAGCCCTGTTAAACGTACTCTGGATTGAGGATCCTGAAGCATTCAGTAAAGAGGTAAAGAGACTGCAACCTTGTGTCCTCGTTATTGCCTGCACCTCACACCATCGCCATCCACCTTACTGGGAAGCCCTGGGGACATACTTCACCTGTGGGAAGGTATACCATCCAGCTGCCATTCCATCACCCCAGCGGACCCCACAGCAGCGTCGGTCACCCTGACCGAACACCACAGGTGGCGTCACGAACCACTGACAGACTGTTTCACCACTTTCATTGGACGCCCCTTAGCAGGGTCGCGGACCGGGTCTAGCCACCGTGACAGCCTCAGAACCGAACCAGAGAGGCCCGGTACCGAAACGCGTGGCCCTGTGTCTGGGGGCGATCCACATCACATCTCAGATTATAAGGGCATAATAATATGGGGACGTGGTTCTGAGTAATAAGGTGAGGAAGTGCAATGTATCAATGTATAATGTCAGGATAGATGATTGTTTTGGGATGACCAAGGTAAAGTTAAAATGTGTCAAAGTATCACATACATCACATACAAGACAATAAAGACCCTGGAGATTATTGCCTGACACCTCCTGAGGAAGCCCGGATAGGCGAAACATTAGATTTTAATGATATTTAATGGTTCAGTAATTGAATCGGTATACTGCAAGCGTATGTTCTACTCACAATGATAATAGTTACTCATTAATATAAGAAAGTAATTAGAGCCAGTAGCACAATTAACTTATTAAAAAAAAGTTTATTTGGCATTATGTTGAAGTAAACGACAACGGTAACACTATTATATATTGTTCTCCCGCCCTTCTACTCTGGCAAGTTTTAATTTTTTTTTTCTTCGTTTTCTCCACCCCTAACTTTTTTCTTTTTTCCATTGTCATAGCTGTAGTTTTCTTTCTCTACACTGATTTTTTTTCAGGACAAATTGTAGTTTTAAATAACTATTAAATGACCCCATTCACTTTCCCAAATATTGTATCGAAAATGGGAAGTAAGTGACGTATTTTTATTTATTTCATCGATGGACCTACATTAGGGTTTGTTTATTGCACAGCGATGACTTTGTTTTGTTTTGATACAAATTTTGGGGTACGTACAATGTTTTCATAGTTTATGTTTCATTTTTTGATGTAAGTGTAGTGACCAATTTTGGCGTTTTTTTTTTCCTCTTTACTGCTTTTACCATAAGGATTCAATGATTTTATATTTCCACAGATCAGACATTTACGGACGCGACAACACATCTTTCAATTTTTTAATTTTATTTCTTTATTTTTGAATTGGGAAAAAGTTTGAATTAAACTTTAATATTTTTAAAAAGAAACATTTTCAGACATTTAAAATAATTTTTATATAGACAGTATACAGTATTTTTAGTTGCCTCTAGAAGAATTGAACCTTTGATCGTTTGATCCTCATTGCAGTATAATGAAGAAATGATGATCTTCTGTGTTGGAGATTGGGCTAGTATTAGGTGCTGGAACAGTCATACCATGTGATCACACCATTGTCAAAGATTAACCCCTTAATCCCATTGGACGTACTATCCCGTCGAGGTGACCTGGGACTTAATTCCCAGTGACGGGATAGCGGGGGGAGTGCGGCCGATCGCCGCCGGTTGTCAGCTGATCATTACAGCTGGAATCCGGCACTATGTGCCAGGAGTGGTCACGGACCGCCCCCGGCACATTAACCACCGGAACACTACGATCAAACATGATTGCAGCATTCCGACGGCACAGGGAAGCATCCCCCTCCCTGCGTGCTACCCTGAGGCCCTTGGAGCAACGCGATGTGATTGCGTTGCTCCGAGGGTCTCCTACCTCCTCCTCCTCCCTGCAGGCCCGGCTCCAAAATGGCCGCGGGGGGCCTTCCGGGTCCTGCAGGGAGGTGGTTTCCAAGTGCCTGCTCAGAGCAGGTGCCGGGAAGCCTCCCTGCTGTGCCTGTATGATCGCTGATCTGACACAGTGCACTGCAAAGTGTCAGATCAGCGATCTGTCACTATACAGTGATGTCCCCCCTGGGGCAAAGTTAAAAAGTAAAAAAAAAAAAATATATTTACAAAAATTCCTAAATAAAGAAAAAAAAATATTGTTCCAATAAATACATTTCTTTATCTAAATAAAAACAAACAAACAATAAAAGTACACATATTTAGTATCGCCGCGTCCGTAACGACCCCACCTATAAAACTGTCCCACTAGTTAACCCTTTCAGTGAACACCGTAAAAAAAACTAGGCAAAAAACAACGCTTTATTATAATACTGCCGAACAAAAAGTGGAATAACACGCGATCAAAAAGACGGATATAAATAACCATAGCACCGCTGAAAACGTCATCTTGTCCTGCAAAAAACGAGCTGCCATACAGCCTCATCAACGAAAAAATAAAAAAGTTATAGTCCTCAGAATAAAGCGATGCAAAAATAATTATTTTTTATATAAAATAGTTTTTATCGTATAAAAGCGCCAAAACATTAAAAAATATAAATGAGGTATCGCTGTAATCGTACTGACCCGAAGAATAAAACTGCTTCATAAATTTTACCAAACGTGAAACGGTATAAACGCCCCCCCAAAAGAAATTCATGAATAGCTGGTTTTTGGTCATTCTGCCTCATAAAAATCTTAATAAAAAGCGATCAAAAAAGTCACATGCCCAAAAATGTTACCAATAAAAATTTCAACTCGTTCCGCAAAAAGCAAGACCTCACGTGACTCTGTCGACCAAAATATGGAAAAATTATAGCTCTCAAAGTGTGGAGATGCAAAAACTATTTTTTTGCAATGAAAAGCGTCTTTTTAGTGTGTGACGGCTGCCAATCATAAAAATCTGCTAAAAACCCGCTATAAAAGTAAATCAAACCCCCCTTCATCACCCTCTTAGTTAGAGAAGAATAATAAAATTTAAAAAAATGTATTTTTTTTCCATTTTCCCACTAGGGTTAGGGTTAAAGTTGGGGCTAAAGTTAGGGTTAGGGCTAAATTTAGGGTTAGGGTTGGGGCTAAAGTTAGGGTTAGGGTTGGGGCTCAAAATAGGGTTTGGATTACATTTACGGTTGGGATTAGGGTTAGGGGTGTGGTTAGAGTTATGGTTGGGATTAGGGTTAGGGGTGTGTTTGGATTAGGGTTTCAGTTATAATTGGGGGGTTTCCACTGTTTAGGCACATCAGGGCTCTCCAAACACGACCTGGCGTCCGATCTCAATTCCAGCCAATTCTGCGTTGAAAAAGTAAAACAGTGCTCCTTCTCTTCCGAGCTCTCCCGTGCACCCAAACAGGGGTTTACCCCAACATATGGGGTATCAGCGTACTCAGAACAAATTGGACAACAACTTTTGGGGTCTGATTTCTCCTGTTACCCTTGGGAAAATACAAAACCGGGGGCTAAAAATAATTTTTGTGAAAAAAAAGGATTTTTTATTTTCACGGTTCTGTGTTATTAACTGTAGTGAAACACTTGGGGGTTCAAAGTTCTCACAACACATCTAGATAAGATCTAGGGTCTAGTTTCCAATATGGGGTCACTTGTGGGGGGTTTCTACTGTTTAGGTACATCAGGGGCTCTGTTGTGAATTCTGTGGCTGAGTTCACTTCTGTGGTCACAAGTGGTATTGCAGTCTCTGGGCTTCCTCCCTCAGGTGTTTTGGTGAGCTCGTTGGCTGCCTTGCTATTTAGCTCCACCTGAGTCTGTCTTCCTTGCTCCTTGTCAATGTTCCAGTGTTGGATCTGAGCTACTGCATCTTTCCTTGGGCCTGCTGCTCTGCTAGATAAGTGCTTCTAGTTTGTTTTCTGTTTTTTTCTGTCCAGCTTGCTATTGTCTTTTGCTGGAAGCTCTGAGAAGCAGAGGGGTGCACCGCCGTGCTGTTAGTTCGGCACGGTGGGTCTTTTTGCCCCTTTGCGTGGTTTTCGTTTTAGGGTTTTTTGTAGACTGCATAGTTCTCTTTGCTATCCTCGCTCTGTCTAGAATATCGGGCCTCACTTTGCTGAATCTATTTCATTCCTACGTTTGTCTTTTCATCTTGCTAACAGTCATTATATGTGGGGGGCTGCCTATTCCTTTGGGGTTTTTCTCTGAGGTAAGTCAGGCTTGTATTTCTATCTTCAGGCTAGTCAGCTCCTCAGGCAGTGCCGAGTTGCATAGGTAGTTGTTAGGCGCAATCCACTGCTGCTTATAGTTGTGTGAGGATAGATCAGGTACTGCAGTCTACAGAGATTCCACGTCTCAGAGCTCGTCCTATTGTTTTTGGTTATTGCCAGATCTCTGTATGTGCGCTGATTACTGCACGCTGTGTTGCCTGATTGCCAGCCATAACAGTACAAGGAGCCTCACCAATGATTCCCAATAGAGGGAAAAAAGAAATCCTGACATCATTTTTTTTTCTTAGCTCTGTCTTCAGTCTTTTTTTTCCCCTAGACATTAGAGTGCTTCAGGACACAGCTGTGGACATGGATATTCAGGCTCTGTGCTCCTCAATGGATAATCTCGTTGTAAATGTACAAAAGATTCAAGATACTATTGATCAGAAATCTATGTTAGAACCAAGAATTCCGATTCCTGATTTGTTTTTTGGTGACAGAACTAAGTTCCTGAGCTTCAGAAATAATTGTAAGCTATTTTTGGCCTTGAAACCTCATTCTTCTGGTAATCCTATTCAACAGGTTTTGATTATTATTTCTTTTTTGCGCGGCGACCCACAGGACTGGGCGTTTTCTCTAGCACCAGGAGATTCTGCATTGAGTAATGTTGATGCATTTTTCCTGGCGCTCGGATTGCTTTACGATGAGCCTAATTCAGTGGATCAGGCTGAGAAAAATCTGCTGGCTTTATGCCAGGGTCAGGATGATGTAGAAGTATATTGTCAGAAATTTAGGAAATGGTCAGTACTCACTCTGTGGAATGAATCTGCACTAGCGGCTTTGTTCAGAAAGGGTCTCTCTGAAGCTCTTAAGGATGTAATGGTGGGATTTCCTATGCCTGCTGGTTTGAATGAGTCTATGTCCTTGGCCATTCAGATCGGTCGTCGCTTGCGCGAGCGTAAATCTGTGCACCATCTGGCGGTATTGTCTGAGAGTAAACCTGAGCCTATGCAGTGCGACAGGACTATGACTAAAGTAGAACGGCAAGAACACAGACGTCTGAACAGACTGTGTTTCTATTGTGGTGATTCTACTCATGCTATTTCTAATTGTCCTAAACGCACTAGGCGGTTCGATAGCTCTGCCGTCATTGGTACTGTACAGTCCAAATTCCTTTTGTCCATTACCTTAATGTGCTCTTTGTCATCGTATTCTGTCATGGCGTTTGTGGATTCAGGCGCTGCCCTGAATCTGATGGATTTGGATTATGCTAAACGTTGTGGATTTTTCTTGGAGCCTTTGCGGTGTCCTATTCCGTTGAGAGGAATTGATGCTACACCTTTGGCCAAGAATAAGCCTCAGTACTGGGCCCAGCTGACCATGTGCATGGCTCCTGCACATCAGGAAGTTATTCGCTTTCTGGTACTGCATAATTTGCATGATGTGGTCGTGTTGGGGTTGCCATGGCTACAAACCCATAATCCAGTATTGGATTGGAACTCTATGTCGGTAACCAGCTGGGGTTGTCAGGGAGTACATGGTGATGTTCCATTTTTGTCTATTTCGTCATCCATTCCTTCTGACATCCCAGAGTTCTTGTCGGACTTTCAGGATGTATTTGAAGAGTCCAAGTCTGATGCCCTACCTCCGCATAGGAATTGTGATTGTGCTATCGATTTGATTCCTGGTAGTAAATTCCCTAAGGGTCGTTTATTTAATTTGTCCGTACCTGAACACACCGCTATGCGCAGTTATGTGAAGGAGTCCCTGGAGAAGGGACATATTCGCCCATCGTCGTCACCATTGGGAGCAGGGTTCTTTTTTGTAGCCAAGAAGGATGGTTTGCTAAGACCGTGTATTGATTACCGCCTTCTTAATGAGATCACTGTTAAGTTTCAGTATCCCTTGCCATTGATTTCTGACTTGTTTGCTCGGATTAAGGGGGCTAGTTGGTTTACTAAGATTGATCTTCGTGGTGCGTATAATCTGGTGAGAATCAGGCAGGGAGATGAATGGAAAACGGCATTTAATACGCCCGAGGGTCATTTTGAGTATCTGGTGATGCCGTTCGGACTTGCCAATGCTCCATCTGTTTTTCAGTCTTTTATGCATGACATTTTCCGTGAGTATCTGGATAAATTCTTGATTGTTTACTTGGATGACATTTTGATCTTCTCAGATGATTGGGAGTCTCATGTGAAGCAAGTCAGAATGGTTTTCCAGGTACTGCGTGCTAATTCCTTGTTCGTGAAGGGATCAAAGTGTCTCTTCGGTGTGCAGAAAGTTTCATTTTTGGGGTTCATCTTTTCCCCTTCTACTATCGAGATGGATCCGGTTAAGGTTCAGGCCATCCAGGATTGGACTCAGCCGACATCTCTAAAAAGTCTGCAGAAATTCCTGGGCTTTGCTAATTTTTATCGTCGCTTCATCTGTAATTTTTCTAGCATTGCCAGACAATTGACCGATTTGACCAAGAAGGGTGCTGATTTGGTTAATTGGTCTTCTGCTGCCGTGGAAGCTTTTCAGGAGTTGAAGCGTCGTTTTTGCTGTGCCCCTGTGTTGTGTCAACCTGATGTTTCTCTTCCGTTCCAGGTCGAGGTTGATGCTTCTGAGATTGGTGCAGGGGCGGTTTTGTCACAGAGAGGTTCTGGTTGCTCAGTGTTCAAACCATGTGCTTTCTTTTCCAGGAAATTTTCTGCTGCTGAGCGTAATTATGATGTGGGCAACCGAGAGTTGCTGGCCATGAAGTGGGCATTCGAGGAGTGGCGTCATTGGCTTGAGGGTGCTAAGCATCGCGTGGTGGTATTGACTGATCATAAGAACTTGACTTATCTCGAGTCTGCCAAGCGCTTGAATCCTAGACAGGCCCGTTGGTCGTTATTTTTTGCTCGTTTTGATTTTGTGATTTCATACCTTCCGGGCTCTAAAAATGTGAAGGCGGATGCTCTGTCTAGGAGTTTTGTGCCCGACTCTCCGGGGTTATCTGAGCCGGCGAGTATCCTCAAGGAAGGAGTCATTGTGTCTGCCATCTCCCCTGATTTGCGGAGAGTGTTGCAGAAATTTCAGGCTAATAAACCTGATCGTTGTCCGGCCGAGAAACTGTTCGTCCCTGATAGGTGGACTAGTAAAGTTATCTCTGAACTTCATTGTTCGGTGCTGGCCGGTCATCCGGGAATCTTTGGTACCAGGGAGTTGGTTGCTAGATCCTTCTGGTGGCCATCTCTGTCACGGGATGTGCGTGCTTTTGTGCAGTCCTGTGGAATTTGTGCTAGGGCTAAGCCCTGCTGTTCACGTGCCAGTGGGTTGCTTTTGCCCTTGCCGGTCCCGAAGAGGCCTTGGACACATATTTCGATGGATTTCATTTCTGACCTTCCCGTTTCTCAAAAAATGTCGGTCATTTGGGTGGTCTGTGATCGCTTTTCTAAAATGGTCCATCTGGTGCCCTTGGTTAAATTGCCTTCCTCCTCTGATTTGGTGCCTTTGTTCTTCCAGCATGTGGTTCGTTTACATGGCATTCCTGAGAATATTGTTTCTGACAGAGGTTCCCAGTTTGTCTCGAGGTTCTGGCGAGCCTTTTGTGGTAGGATGGGCATTGACCTATCTTTCTCCTCGGCCTTCCATCCTCAGACTAATGGCCAGACCGAACGAACCAATCAGACCTTGGAAACATATCTGAGATGTTTTGTTTCCGTTGACCAGGATGATTGGGTGTCATTTTTGCCGTTGGCTGAGTTCGCCCTTAATAATCGGGCCAGCTCGGCTACCTTGGTCTCTCCATTTTTCTGCAATTCTGGGTTCCATCCTCGTTTCTCTTCAGGACAGGTTGAGTCTTCGGACTGTCCTGGTGTGGATTCTGTGGTGGACAGGTTGCAGCAGATCTGGACTCAGGTAGTGGACAATTTGACCTTGTCCCAGGAGAAGGCTCAGCTTTTCGCTAATCGCAGACGCCGTGTGGGACCCCGACTTCGTGTTGGGGATTTGGTTTGGTTATCTTCTCGTCATATTCCTATGAAGGTTTCCTCTCCTAAATTTAAACCTCGTTTTATTGGTCCGTATAGGATTTCTGAGATTCTCAATCCGGTGTCTTTTCGTCTGACCCTCCCAGACTCCTTTTCCATACATAATGTATTCCATAGGTCGTTGTTGAGGAGATACGTGGCACCTATGGTTCCATCTGTGGAGCCTCCTGCCCCTGTTTTGGTGGAGGGGGAATTGGAGTATATTGTGGAGAAGATTTTGGATTCTCGTGTCTCTAGACGGAAACTCCAGTATCTGGTCAAATGGAAGGGTTATGCTCAGGAAGATAATTCCTGGGTTTTTGCCTCTGATGTCCATGCCCCAGATCTTGTTCGTGCCTTTCATGTGGCTCATCCTGGTCGGCCTGGGGGTTCTGGTGAGGGTTCGGTGACCCCTCCTCAAGGGGGGGGTACTGTTGTGAATTCTGTGGCTGAGTTCACTTCTGTGGTCACAAGTGGTATTGCAGTCTCTGGGCTTCCTCCCTCAGGTGTTTTGGTGAGCTCGTTGGCTGCCTTGCTATTTATCTCCACCTGAGTCTGTCTTCCTTGCTCCTTGTCAATGTTCCAGTGTTGGATCTGAGCTACTGCATCTTTCCTTGGGCCTGCTGCTCTGCTAGATAAGTGCTTCTAGTTTGTTTTCTGTTTTTTTCTGTCCAGCTTGCTATTGTCTTTTGCTGGAAGCTCTGAGAAGCAGAGGGGTGCACCGCCGTGCTGTTAGTTCGGCACGGTGGGTCTTTTTGCCCCTTTGCGTGGTTTTCGTTTTAGGGTTTTTTGTAGACTGCATAGTTCTCTTTGCTATCCTCGCTCTGTCTAGAATATCGGGCCTCACTTTGCTGAATCTATTTCATTCCTACGTTTGTCTTTTCATCTTGCTAACAGTCATTATATGTGGGGGGCTGCCTATTCCTTTGGGGTTTTTCTCTGAGGTAAGTCAGGCTTGTATTTCTATCTTCAGGCTAGTCAGCTCCTCAGGCAGTGCCGAGTTGCATAGGTAGTTGTTAGGCGCAATCCACTGCTGCTTATAGTTGTGTGAGGATAGATCAGGTACTGCAGTCTACAGAGATTCCACGTCTCAGAGCTCGTCCTATTGTTTTTGGTTATTGCCAGATCTCTGTATGTGCGCTGATTACTGCACGCTGTGTTGCCTGATTGCCAGCCATAACAGGGCTCTGTTGTGAATTCTGTTGTCGGGCTCCCTCCTGTGGTCATGAATGGTACTTCGGCTGGTTCTGTCCATGGACTTCCTCTGGTGGGTGTTTCTGAGTTTCACAGGTGACGAGGTTAATTCGTTAGCTGCTGCTCTATTTAACTCCACTTAGATCTTTGCTCCATGCCACCTGTCAATGTTCCAGTATTGGTCTAGTTCACTCCTGGATCGTTCTTGTGACCTGTCTTCCCATCAGAAGCTAAGTTCCAGCTTGTATTTCTTTGGTTTGCTATTTTTCTGTCCAGCTTGCGATTTAATTTGTTGTCTTGCTTGCTGGAAGCTCTGGGACTCAGAGGGAGCGCCTCCGCACCGTGAGTCGGTGCGGAGGGTCTTTTTGCGCCCTCTGCGTGGTCTTTTTGTAGGTTTTTGTGCTGACCGCAAAGTAACCTTTCCTATCCTCGGTCTGTTCAGTAAGTCGGGCCTCACTTTGCTAAATCTATTTCATCTCTGTGTTTGTATTTTCATCTTTACTCACAGTCATTATATGTGGGGGGCTGCCTTTTCCTTTGGGGAATTTCTCTGAGGCAAGGTAGGCTTTATTTTTCTATCTTCAGGGCTAGCTAGTTTCTTAGGCTGTGCCGAGTTGCATAGGGAGCGTTAGGCGCAATCCACGGCTATTTCTAGTGTGTTTGATAGGTTTAGGGATTGCGGTCAGCAGAGTTCCCACGTCCCAGAGCTCGTCCTTATTATCAGTAACTATCAGGTCATTCCGTGTGCTTTTAACCACCAGGTCCATTATTGTCCTGACCACCAGGTCATAACAGGGCTCTGCAAATGCAACATGACGCCTGCAGACCAATCCATCTAAGTCTGCATTCCAAACGGTGCTCCTTCCCTTCCAACCTCTGCCATGTGCCCAAACGGTGGTTCCCCCCACATATGGGGTATCAGCGTACTCAAGATAAATTGGACAACAACGTTTGGGGTCCAATTTCTCCTGTTACCCTTGGGAAAATACAAAACTGAGAGCTAAAAAATAATTTGTGTGGAAAAAAATGATTTTTTATTTTCACGTCTCTGCGTTGTAAACTGTATTGAAAGATTTGGGGGTTCAAAGTTCTCACAACACATCTAGATAAGTTCCTTGGGGAGTCTAGTTTCCAATATGTGGTCACTTGTAGGGGGTTTCTACTGTTTAGGTACATCAGGGGCTCTGCAAACGCAATGTGACACCTGCAGACCACTCCATCTAATTCTTGTCACGGTCAGCTACGGTCGCCGATGCAGCCCAGCCCATAGACGCCCCCAAGCCGACCAACCTCAGAAGGCATGGGGCGCGCATCCCCCGGGGACGCAATACAGACCCGTTAAACCGCAGAGAGGGACACGGGCCTACCCAAACTAGGGGAGGGCAGAGACCGGGGTTCTGTGGCAGCTGAGCATGTGGACAAGGAAAGAAACACGTAGGACATGATTACACCGATACTTCAGGTATAGCGAAAGTAAAGTCACACAGTACATAAACAAAACATGACGATGTCAGGCTCCTGATTCCACACCACAGAAGGGTACCACGCAGTGGACCCCAAGGCACCAACAGATCACCGAGGCACACATAGGCTGGACATCAGGGCCCAGGCAGAACATCAGGGTACACGAGGACATCAGGGTGCAGGCAAGACATCACCCCTGTTTTTATCAGGGTTAGAGTGTGTACTTGAAATGCTGTCCCCAGCCAATTGCTGAGAGGAAGCTCCTATATAAAGTTCCCCTGCCCTATGGGCAGGGCCTGAGCTACTCACAAAGCTCCTGAACTTTGCTATGTGTGTTTGTGTTCCTGCACCTCTCCTGTCTATGTTTTGGTACCAAAGTCCTTGCCTTGATTCCTGTTTTGTCCTGTTCTGGCGCCTGTCCTGGAGGCGGTATATCCAGGCCCGAATCCTTGTCCACATGCTCAGCTGCCACAGAACCCCGGTCGCTGCCCTCCCCTAGTTTGGGTAGGCCGGGTCTCCCTCTGCAGTTTAAAGGGTCCGTATTGCATCCCCGGGGGACGTGCGCCCCATGCCTTCTGAAGTGGTTGGCTTGGGGGCGTCTATTGGCTGGGCCGCATCTGTGGCTGCAGCTCAGACTGTGACAATTCTGCATTCCAAACTGAGCTCCTTCCCTTCTGAGCTCTGCCATGCGCCCAAATGGTGATTCCCCCCAACATATGGGGTATCAGCAGACTCAGGACAAATTGGACAACAACTTTTGTGAAAAAAAAAAAGAATTTTTATTTTCACGGCTCTGCGTTATAAACTGTAGTGAAACACTTGGAGGTTCAAAGTTTTCACAACACATCTAGATAAGTTCCCTAGGGGGTCTTTGTTCCAATATGGTGTCACTTGTGGGGGGTTTCAATGTTTAGGCACATCAGGGGCTCTCCAAACGTGACATGGCGTCCGATTTCAATTCCAGTCAATTTTGCATTGAAAAGTCAAACGGCGCTCCTTCCCTTCCGAGCTCTGCCGTGCGCCCAAATAGTGGTTTACACCCACATATGGGGTATCGGCATACTCAAGACAAATTTTACAACAACTTTTGGGGTCCAATTTTATCTGTTACCCTTGGGAAAATAAAAAATTGGGGCGAAAAGATCATTTTTGTGAAAAAATATGATTTTTTTATTTTGACGGCTCTACATTATAAACTTCTGTGAAGCACTTGGTGGGTCAAAGTGCTCACCACACATCTAGATAAGTTCCTTAGGGGGTCTACTTTCCAAAATAGTGTCAGCTGTGGGGGGGTTTCAATGTTTAGGCACATCAGGGGCTCTCCAAACGCAATATGGCATCCAATCTCAATTCCAGTCAATTTTGCATTGAAAAGTCAAATGGCGCTCCTTCCCTTCCGAGCTCTCCCATGCGCCCAAACAGTGGTTTACCCCCACATATGGGGTATCAGCGTACTCAGGACAAATTGTACAACAACTTTTGGCGTTCAATTTCTCCTGTTACTCTTGGTAAAATTAAACAAATTGGAGCTGAAGCAAATTTTTTGTGAAAAAAAGTTAAATATTCATTTTTTTTAAACATTCAAAAAATTCCTGTGAAACACCTGAAGGGTTAATAAGCTTCTTAAATGCGGTTTTTAGCACCTTGAGGGGTGCCGTTTTTAGAATGGTGTCACACTTGGTTATTTTCTATCATATAGACCCCTCAAAGTGACTTCAAATGTGATGTGGTCCCTAAAAAACATGGTGTTGTAAAAATAAGAAATTGCTGGTTAACTTTTAACCCTTATAACTCCCTAACAAAAAAAAATTTTGGTTCCAAAATTGTGCTGATGTAAAGTAGACATGTAGGAAATGTTAATTATTAAGTATTTTGTGTGACATATCTCTGTGATTTAAGGGCATAAAAATTCTAAGTTGGAAAATTGCAAAATTTTCAAAATTTTCGCCAAATTTCCGTTTTTTTTCCACAAATAAACGCAAGTAATATCAAACAAATTTTTACCAATGTCATGAAGTACAATATGTCACGAGAAAATATGTCAGAATTATCAGGATCCGTTGAAGCGTTCCAGAGTTATAACCTCATAAAGGGACAGTGGTCAGAATTGTAAAAATTGGCCCGGTCATTAACGTGTAAACCACCCTTGGGGGTTAAGGGGTTAACAGCAGCAATTATGTGGTAAAAAATTCCCATCGGAGCTTACTTCGATCGCTCATGTTGGAGTTGGGTGCTGTCTGAATAAAACATTAGACACCTGCCTTGTATGGCTTGTATGGTGCAGGCTCAACTACTGAGCCTGCTCCATTCATCCGCCTAGAGATGCGCGAACCTTTCAAGGTTCAGTTTGGTTTGGTTTGGATAAGCAAACTTCCCGATCTTCGCCGAACATAACCAAACCCCAATGAATTCATTTGGAGGCAAAACCAAAGGCATAGACAACATCTATGGGGGGTCCCAAAAGTTGCCAAACAGCTCAAAGTAGGGGCAGACACAAGGAAAAATAGCATCAAATGACTCAGAGTACAAATTGTATAATTACCCAGCATGGATGCATAGGACAGGGCTTGGGACAGGGCTTGGGACAGGGCTTGGGACAGGGCTTGGGACAGGGCTTGGATCAGCATTTCTAGCTTAATTATTAATCAGTAACAGGTGGATAAGTGACAGGTGTAGGTCTGGTGCTCCGAGTGCCCTGCCAAATTACGACAGCACACATGAAAAAAACCCAACTTGGAGTCCAAACATTTCCAAACATTAGGGGCAGACACCAAGGAAAATGGCATTAATTTCCCCAGAGGCAGGGCCGTATTTAGATTTTCTGCTGCCCTAGGCACTTTTCGTGCTGCCTCCCGCATTGGTGAGTATGACTAAGGCCGGGATCACCCATGCGAGAAACACGTCCGTGTCTCGTATGTGAAATCCAAGCTCTGGCATCGGCACTGTGGAGCGAAGCGTGCGGCTCCATGTGTTGCTATGCAGCCGCACGCTCCGCTCACAAGTGCCGGCGCCAGAGCTTGGATTTCACATGCGAGACACGGACGTGTTTCTCGCATGTGTGATCCCGGCCTAATGCAGACACTGTTGGCAGTGACTTGGGTTACTTTCACATCAGTGATTTTTGCCATTCACGGCAGATCCAACAGTTTTTCCTCATCTGCCGTGTAACGCATCACTTACGGCAACACTGCGTTCGGCCTCATTCATTCCCTATGGGACTTGCGGACATGTGCGGCACTTGCGGTTCTTGCAACAGCAGAACAAAAACGCTGCTAGCAGTGTTTTTTTGTCTCACCGCAAATGCAAAACCGCAAGTGCCGCACATGTCCGCAAGTAGCCATCACTACCTGTCCCTGCACCTTCCTAGCTCATCCCTAACCATCCCTCCCTGACCTAAAACTACACTATAAGGCCATGTGCACACGTTGCGGTTTTTGCTGCGGATCCGCAGCAGTTTTCCATGTGGTGTACAGTACAATGTTAACCTATGGAAAACAAAAACTGCTGTGCACATGCTGCGGAAAAAAAACGAGCGGAAACGTTGCGGTTTATTTTCCGCAGCATGTCAATTCTTTGTGCGGAATCCGCAGCGGTTTGCTCCATATTAAAAATCCGCAGGTGTCTAAAACCGCAGTGGAAACCGCACAAAAAAACGCGATAAATCCGCAGTACTTTTTGCACTGCGGATTTAATCAAATCCGCTGCGGAAAATTCCGCAATGGAATCCGCAGCGTGTACACATATCCTAAAGCTTTAGAAAAACAATTACCTATATTCCTATGATAATGAGGGCTCCTGGCTACGGCATAAATGCATTGTTTTCCCAGCTTCAGGAAGACGGCCGCCATAGGCGGCGCATGCGCAGACTGAGATCGCATCTGGACCAAGATCACAATCTCCGCATGCGCAGCCTCCACTGGCACACAGCTTCAGAAATATGTCTGTCAGGAAAGGAATGCACTCACTCCACTTAGCTCACCGCCAACATCAACCCCGCAGCATTGCACCGCTGGGACACCCCCTCCTCCCATTCAGGGCCCGCTGCATTGTCCCACTTCTGCCACCGCAGACTTCCAGAGGAAGGGACTCGGCCTCCTGTGATCCTACTTACAAGACCGACTATTACTACAGGACAAGGAATGTTATTACAGCACAGGGGATGCGATTACTGGACTGGAAACGTTAATACAGGACAGGGGACGTTATTACAAAGGCGGGGACATGTGTATGTATCACAGATACACTACACAGGGGGCCACAGTATACACACATATATACACCACACAGTGCTCCATACTGTATAATGGCTGCACATAATGCTCTGCTCCGTACACACACACGCATGTGGCTCTGCACACATGTCGGTCCGCTCCGTACACACCCGGCTCCGCTCCTTGCCCTTCGTTCACACCCGGCTCCGCGTGCCTCGTACACACCCGACTCCGCTCCGCGCGCCTCGTACACACCCGGCTCCGCTCCGCGGACCTTGTACACACCCGACTCTGCTCCGCGCACCTCGTACACACCCGGCTCCGCTCACCTCGTACACACCCGGCTCCGCTCCGCGCACCTCGTACACACCCGGCTCCGCTCCGCGCACCTCGTACACACCCGGCTCTGCTCCGCGCACCTCGCACACACCCGACTCCGCTCCGCGCACGCCGCACACACACGGCTCCGCTCAGTGCACCTTCGTACACACCCGGCTCCGCTCCGCGCACCTCGCACACACCCGGCTCCGCTCAGTGCACCTCGTACACACCCGGCTCTGCTCAGTGCACCTCGTACACACCCGGCTCCGCTCCGTGCACCTCGCACACACCCAGCTCCGCTCCGTGCACCTCATACACACCCGGCTCCGCTCCGTGCACCTCGCACACACCCGGCTCCGCTCCGTGCACCTCGCACACACCCGGCTCCGCTCCGTGCACCTCGTACACACCCGGCTCCGCTCCGTGCACCTCGCACACCCGGCTCCGCTCCGTGCACCTCGCACACACCCGGCTCCGCTCCGTGCACCTCGCACACACCCGGCTCCGCTCCGTGCACCTCGCACACACCCGGCTCTGCTCCGTGCACCTCGCACACACCCGGCTCCGCTCCGCACACCTGTAACACATGCGGCTCTGCTCCATGCACACTGTAAACCCCTCCTTACCCCACACATAAACTTACCCTCATCCATCACCATGACAACCAGCACAGCAGAGTCCTGCATACACTGAGGCCCCTGATCATATGACCCCGACTCCTCCCCTCCGGTGACCTCATCAAAGGTCCTGTGTTGTGAATTCTGTGGCAGAGTTCACTCCTGTGGTCACAAGTGGTACTTCGGCTGATTCTCTCTGGGAGCTTCCGTTTGTGGAGGAAAGTGGTACTGCAGCTTCTGAGTTTCCTCCCTCAGGTGATCTGGTGAGGTCGTTAGCTGCTTCTCTACTTAACTCCACCTAATGCTTTGATTCATGCTTCCTGTCAATGTTCCAGTGTTGGACTTGTGTTTCTCTGGATCATTCCTGTGGCCTGCTGCTCTGCATAGCTAAGTGCTTCTTTGCTATTTGTTGCTATTTTTTCTGTCCAGCTTGTCTATTTGTTTTGCTGGAAGCTCTGGGACGCAAGGGGTGTACCTCCGTGCCGTTAGTTCGGTACGGAGGGTCTTTTTGCCCCCTTTTGCGTGGTTTTCTTTAGGGTTTTGTGTAGACCGCAAAGTTATCTTTCCTATCCTCGTTCTGTCTAGAATATCGGGCCTCACTTTGCTGAATCTATTTCATCCCTACGTTTGTCTTTTCATCTTGCTCACAGTCATTATATGTGGGGGGCTGCCTTTTCCTTTGGGGTATTTCTCTGAGGCAAGGTAGGCTTATTTTTCTATCTTCAGGCTAGTTAGTTTCTCAGGCTGTGCCGAGTTGCATAGGGAGCGTTAGGCGCAATCCACAGCTGCCTCTAGTTGTGTTTGGAGAGGATTGGGAATTGCGGTCTACAGAGTTCCCACGTCTTAGAGCTCGTTCTGTTATTTTGGGTTGTTGTCAGATCACTGTGTGTGCTCTGATCGCTATGTACATTGTGTTCCTGAATTGCCTCTCATAACAGTACAGGAAGCCAAAAGTACTAATGTTTCTCAATAGAGGGAAAAAAGAAGTTCTGAGACCATTTTTTTTCCTTTGCATTGTGTTTTGTCTTTTTTTTCCCCTAGACATTTGGGTGGTTCAGGACACAGGTGTGGACATGGATATTCAGGGTCTGTGCTCTTCAATGGATAATCTCGTTATAAATGTACAAAAGATTCAAGACTTGGTGGTTCAGAAGCCTATGTTAGAACCTAAAATTCCTATTCCTGATTTGTTTTTTGGTGATAGAGTCAAGTTTATGAATTTCAAAAATAATTGCAACCTGTTTTTGGCCTTGAAACCTCACTCCTCTGGTGACCCAGCTCAACAAGTGAGAATTATTATTTCTTTTTTGCGTGGGGACCCTCAAGACTGGGCATTTTCCCTTGCGCCGGGAGATCCTGCATTGGGTAATATTGATGCGTTTTTCCTGGCGCTCGGATTGCTGTACGATGAGCCTAATTCAGTGGATCAGGCAGAGAAAAATTTGCTGGCTCTGTGTCAGGGTCAGGATGAGATAGAGGTATACTGTCAGAAATTTAGAAAGTGGTCTGTACTCACTCAATGGAATGAAGCTGCGCTCGCAGCGATTTTCAGAAAGGGTCTCTCTGAAGCCCTTAAAGATGTCATGGTGGGATTTCCTATGCCTGATGGTCTGAATGAATCTATGTCTTTGGCCATTCAGATCGGTCGACGCTTGCATGAGCGTAAAGCTGTGCACCATTTGGCGGTATTACCTGAGATTAAACCTAAGCCTATGCAGTGCGATAGGACGTTGTCCAGAGTTGAACGGCATGAACACAGACGTCTGAATGGGCTGTGTTTCTACTGTGGTGATTCCACTCATGCCATTTCTGATTGTCCTAAGCGCTCTAAGAGGTTCGCTAGGTCTGCCACCATTGGTACAGTACAGTCAAAATTCCTTCTGTCCGTTACCTTGATATGCTCTTTGTCATCATATTCTGTCATGGCGTTTGTGGATTCGGGCGCTGCCCTGAATTTGATGGACTTGGAGTATGCTAGGCGTTGTGGGTTTTTCTTGGAGCCCTTGCAGTGTCCTATTCCATTAAGAGGAATTGATGCTACGCCTTTGGCCAAGAATAAGCCTCAGTACTGGACCCAGCTGACCATGTGCATGGCTCCTGCATATCAGGAGGATATTCGCTTTCTGGTGTTGCATAATCTGCATGATGTGGTCGTGTTGGGGTTGCCATGGCTACAAGTCCATAATCCAGTATTAGATTGGAAATCCATGTCGGTGTCCAGCTGGGGTTGTCAGGGGGTACATGGTGATGTCCCATTTCTGTCAATTTCGTCATCCACCCCTTCTGAGGTCCCAGAGTTCTTGTCTGATTACCGGGATGTATTTGATGAGCCCAAGTCCGATACCCTACCTCCGCATAGGGATTGTGATTGTGCTATCAATTTGATTCCTGGTAGTAAATTCCCTAAAGGTCGATTGTTTAATTTATCCGTACCTGAGCACACCGCTATGCGCAGTTATGTGAAGGAATCCCTGGAGAGGGGGCATATTCGCCCGTCATCGTCGCCATTAGGAGCAGGGTTCTTTTTTGTGGCCAAGAAGGATGGTTCGCTGAGACCTTGTATAGATTACCGCCTTCTTAATAAGATCACGGTTAAATTTCAGTACCCCTTGCCATTGTTATCTGACCTGTTTGCTCGGATTAAGGGGGCTAGTTGGTTCACAAAGATAGATCTTCGTGGTGCGTATAATCTGGTGCGAATTAAGCGAGGCAATGAATGGAAAACTGCATTTAATACGCCCGAGGGTCATTTTGAGTATCTAGTGATGCCGTTCGGACTTGCCAATGCTCCATCAGTGTTTCAGTCCTTTATGCATGACATCTTCCGAGAGTACCTGGATAAATTCCTGATTGTGTACTTGGATGACATTTTGATCTTCTCGGATGATTGGGAGTCTCATGTGAAGCAGGTCAGAACGGTTTTTCAGGTCCTGCGTGCTAATTCTTTGTTTGTGAAGGGATCAAAGTGTCTCTTTGGTGTGCAGAAGGTTTCATTTTTGGGGTTCATCTTTTCCCCTTCTACTATCGAGATGGATCCTGTTAAGGTCCAGGCCATCCATGATTGGACTCAGCCGACATCTCTGAAAAGTCTGCAAAAGTTCCTGGGCTTTGCTAATTTTTATCGTCGCTTCATCTGCAATTTCTCTAGTATTGCTAAACCCTTGACCGATTTGACCAAGAAGGGTGCTGATTTGGTCAATTGGTCTTCTGCTGCTGTGGAAGCTTTTCAAGAGTTGAAGCGTCGTTTTTCTTCTGCCCCTGTGTTGTGTCAACCAGATGTTTCTCTTCCGTTCCAGGTCGTGGTTGATGCTTTTGAGATTGGAGCAGGGGCTGTTTTGTCGCAGAGAGGTTCTGATTGCTCAGTGATGAAACCATGCGCTTTCTTTTCCAGGAAGTTTTCGCCTGCTGAGCGAAATTATGATGTGGGCAACCGAGAGTTGCTGGCCATGAAGTGGGCATTCGAGGAGTGGCGTCATTGGCTTGAAGGAGCTAAGCATCGCGTGGTGGTATTGACTGATCATAAGAACTTGACTTATCTCGAGTCTGCCAAGCGCTTGAATCCTAGACAAGCTCGTTGGTCGTTGTTTTTTGCCCGTTTTGACTTTGTGATTTCGTACCTTCCGGGCTCTAAAAATGTGAAGGCGGATGCTCTGTCTAGGAGTTTTGTGCCCGACTCTCCGGGTTTATCTGAGCCGGCGGGTATCCTCAAGGAAGGAGTAATTGTGTCTGCCATCTCCCCTGATTTGCGGCGGGTGCTGCAAAAATTTCAGGCTAATAAACCTGATCGTTGCCCAGCGGAGAAACTGTTTGTCCCTGATAGGTGGACGAATAGAGTTATCTCTGAACTTCATTGTTCGGTGTTGGCTGGTCATCCTGGAATCTTTGGTACCAGAGAGTTAGTGGCTAGATCCTTTTGGTGGCCGTCTCTGTCGCGGGATGTGCGTACTTTTGTGCAGTCCTGTGGGATTTGTGCTCGGGCTAAGCCCTGCTGTTCTCGTGCCAGTGGGTTGCTTTTGCCCTTGCCGGTCCCGAAGAGGCCTTGGACACATATCTCTATGGATTTTATTTCTGACCTTCCCGTTTCTCAAAAGATGTCAGTCATTTGGGTGGTCTGTGATCGCTTTTCTAAGATGGTCCATCTGGTACCCTTGTCTAAATTGCCTTCCTCCTCTGATTTGGTGCCTTTGTTCTTCCAGCATGTGGTTCGTTTGCATGGCATTCCAGAGAATATTGTTTCTGACAGAGGTTCCCAGTTTGTTTCGAGGTTTTGGCGAGCCTTTTGTGGTAGGATGGGCATTGACTTGTCTTTTTCCTCAGCTTTCCATCCTCAGACTAATGGCCAGACCGAACGAACCAATCAGACCTTGGAAACATATCTGAGATGCTTTGTTTCTGCTGATCAGGATGACTGGGTGTCCTTTTTGCCTTTGGCTGAGTTCGCCCTTAATAATCGGGCCAGCTCGGCTACCCTGGTTTCACCGTTTTTCTGCAATTCTGGGTTCCATCCTCGTTTCTCTTCAGGACAGGTTGAGTCTTCGGACTGTCCTGGTGTGGATACTGTGGTGGACAGGTTGCAGCAGATTTCGACTCAGGTAGTGGACAATTTGACCTTGTCCCAGGAGAAGGCTCAACTTTTCGCTAATCGCAGACGCCGTGTGGGTCCCCGACTTCGTGTTGGGGATCTGGTTTGGTTATCTTCTCGTCATATTCCTATGAAGGTTTCCTCTCCTAAGTTTAAACCTTGTTTTATTGGTCCGTATAGGATTTCTGAGGTTCTTAATCCTGTGTCTTTTCGTCTGACCCTCCCAGATTCTTTTTCCATACATAACGTATTCCATAGGTCATTGTTGCGGAGATACGTGGCACCTATGGTTCCATCTGTTGACCCTCCTGCCCCGGTTTTGGTGGAGGGGGAATTGGAGTATATTGTGGAGAAGATTTTGGATTCTCGTGTTTCAAGACGGAAACTCCAGTATCTGGTTAAATGGAAGGGTTATGCTCAGGAAGATAATTCCTGGGTTTTTGCCTCTGATGTCCATGCTCCCGATCTTGTTCGTGCCTTTCATGTGGCTCATCCTGGTCAGCCTGGGGGCTCTGGTGAGGGTTCGGTGACCCCTCCTCAAGGGGGGGGTACTGTTGTGAATTCTGTGGCAGAGTTCACTCCTGTGGTCACAAGTGGTACTTCGGCTGATTCTCTCTGGGAGCTTCCGTTTGTGGAGGAAAGTGGTACTGCAGCTTCTGAGTTTCCTCCCTCAGGTGATCTGGTGAGGTCGTTAGCTGCTTCTCTACTTAACTCCACCTAATGCTTTGATTCATGCTTCCTGTCAATGTTCCAGTGTTGGACTTGTGTTTCTCTGGATCATTCCTGTGGCCTGCTGCTCTGCATAGCTAAGTGCTTCTTTGCTATTTGTTGCTATTTTTTCTGTCCAGCTTGTCTATTTGTTTTGCTGGAAGCTCTGGGACGCAAGGGGTGTACCTCCGTGCCGTTAGTTCGGTACGGAGGGTCTTTTTGCCCCCTTTTGCGTGGTTTTCTTTAGGGTTTTGTGTAGATCGCAAAGTTATCTTTCCTATCCTCGTTCTGTCTAGAATATCGGGCCTCACTTTGCTAAACCTATTTCATCCCTACGTTTGTCTTTTCATCTTGCTCACAGTCATTATATGTGGGGGGCTGCCTTTTCCTTTGGGGTATTTCTCTGAGGCAAGGTAGGCTTATTTTTCTATCTTCAGGCTAGTTAGTTTCTCAGGCTGTGCCAAGTTGCATTGGGAGCGTTAGGCGCAATCCACAGCTGCCTCTAGTTCTGTTTGGAGAGGATTAGGGATTGCGGTCTGCAGAGTTCCCACGTCTCAGAGCTCGTTCTGTTATTTTGGGTTGTTGTCAGATCACTGTGTGTGCTCTGATCGCTATGTACATTGTGTTCCTGAATTGCCTCTCATAACAGTCCTGTGCAAACAGTGCAGCCATATATGTTATGTGCAGTGCACGGCTCTGCGGGTGGAGGGATGTGGATCCGCTGAATCCGGGACTGTCGAGAGGTATGTGCTGCCAGCTGGCATGAGGGCCTCCCTGCAGGCCGAGGCCTCGCTCTGACCCAGTGTTCTCCACTTACCCTTCCAAGATGCTTTTTTTCCTCCCTTTTCTCTTTGGCTGTCACTGTCAGATCCCAGGACCTCCCTAGCCGGCAGTGATCTGGACCGGGGGCGCTGTGCCGCTCTGGATCTCCTCCTTCCAGCCAGGTGAGTTAGCACACACTGACTGCACAATGTGGGCGTCTGCAGTGCAGGGATGTGGCTGCCTGAACCTGCTGCTGGGGGACCGGCCCGGGGGCATCTGCACCCTGCCCGCCCCTGGTGGGATCATCTGAGACATCAACAGCAGACAGAGGCGGCCGGCCGAGTCGCACACAGGACTGTCAGGCAGAAATTGAACTTGGCGCTTCAGCGAGGAGGGGGCGGGCCTGCGGTGTGACTTGTTTCCGCTTCCGGCCCCCTGTGCAGTACTGGATCCGAGACTCCAGCAGCAGCCAGAAGACTGAGGTGGGCGGGGAGAAGGATGGAGGGCGGGCGGGAAGGAGGAGGAGGAGGGAGGGCAGGCGGACCCGGACTTTAAAAAAAAAATAAATAATAATTTTAAAAAATCTTGCCGTGCTCAGGTGCCGCCCCCCCCCCCCATCCTGCCGCCCTAGGCACGTGCCCTCAAGTGCCCAGTGGCAAATACGGCCCTGCCCAGAGGAGAAATAGTATAATGGAGCTCTGACACCCCTTCCACTACAGACAACCCACCAGGGAAGTCCATGCTGTGTTGGTGGTGGGGTAATACTCAAGCTCGCTTCCTCCATTCCCTCCCGCTAGCCATGGACAACAGAGAGGGGATTATTATCCTCTTCATCTCCTTACTGTTGCATATCCATCACCTTTTACTCCTCCATTTGTTCCTCGGTTCCTGCACCTTCACTAACAGTTTGTCTGGTACCAAGAGTTCCCTTAGGTTGCAGTAATCCACCTTCCTATGGCACCCGATTGTGCGACAACAGTCCGGAACTTAGTGATATTGTAATCCCTTCCGCATCCTCCTCTGCTTCTGGGACCACCATCTCCTCCTGCAGACTATTCAAAGTCTGCTCCAGCATGTAGATGACCGGAATAGTGATGCTGACCATCTTAGTAGCCATTTTGAAACTATGCAGGAGGGTGCAGAGGTCCTTCACCTATGCCCACCCACAAGCTTGATTTGCACCATGTTCTTACTTCGTTGGCCCAGGCTATGCAAAATGACATGCTGCAGCAAGGCTTGTCGCTGCTGCCACAATTGCTGAAACACGTGCAAAGTGGAATTCCACCATGTTAAAACATCGCAAATCAACTGGTTGGCCAAAAGACCTCTGTAGCGATGCAAGTCGATGACTCATGGGGTGCGAACGGTGAAAGTGAGCACACAGTGACTGTGCTTTCTGCAGCAGCGCTTCCAGGCCGGGATAGTGGTGAAGAAATTGCTGTACCACCAGGTTCAGCACAAGAGCCATGCAAAGCGCGTGTGTGAGCTTGCCTCGCCGTAGGGTCACCACCAGGTTCACATTATTATCGGACATGGCCTTCCCTGGATGCGGGTTCAGCGGAGACAGCCATTGATCAAACTCAGCCTGGAGAGCTGTCCACAACTCTTCAGCTGTATGACTGTGATCTCCAAGGCATATCAATTTTAACACTGCCTGATTGCGGCGAGCCCTGGCTGTGGGGATTTGCTCTGCACTGTTGGAATGCGTGTATAATTAAGGCAGAGGTTAAGGGCACAGGTGGAGGCCCTAGAGGAGATAGACGAGTCAGAAGCAGTGGAGGAAGTGTTAAATGTAGAGGTTTGTCCTGCAAGCCTTGGGGATTCCAAGAATTACTTGCGGAGCAGCCCCTTCCCTGCCTCCCTCCACAGCCACCAGTGTCACGCAGTGCCCAGTCAGCGAGATATAACACCCCTGCCCATGTTTGCTCATCCAGATATCAGTGGTGAAATGTACCCTGGCAGACAGAGATTTTTTTATGTTGCTGGCAACATGCTGGTGTAGCGCAGTCACAGCTTTTTTAGAGAAGTAATGGCGACTGGGCAACTGGTACTGGGAGACTGCGATGGCCATCAGCTTTTGGAAACCATCTGTATCCACCAGTCAGAAAGGCAGCATTTCCATGGCCAAAAGATTGGAGATGGTGAAGTACAAGCTGTTAGCTTTGGCATGTATAGGAGAAAACAATATTTTACGTGACCACAACTGCAGGACCAAGGGCTGGCTGCTGTACTGAGAGAGGGTGAGTAGGATGTACACGACAAACTGCTGGACTGTAAGTGAGGTGCAGGTGGAGATGTAATGGTGGATTGAGAAAGATGTGGTGTGCAGGAATGTCTACTTCCTTAACAGCTGACAGGCTCTCACTCACCCCGACTGTAGCAGGTAAACAAGTGGAGGTTCTGATGCAGTTCAGATGCAGTTGATGGGACGGCCGGTGGTTGGAGAGGCCCACCAGGCTGCATTTTAGCGCAGTGAAATTCTCAGACTAACGCATGTTGAATGCTTGTGCTGGTTCATGCATATTGTAGTCAAATTATTTGAATTTTTGCCTCCATACAAAGTTGGCAGATAATGTGAGTTGGGTCATCTTTTGCAGTCTCAAAAAAGGCCCAGGCTAGGCAACCCTTGCCACGTCTGTGAACTGCAGACTCACAACCAGTGCTAGCCACTGCCAGAGTGGTTGTTGTTGATTGCATCACTCATTGTCTGTGTTGGAAGCCACAAGATGACCTCCTCATCTTCCTCCACCTCTTCTGGTGAGCTACTCAGCTGCATGCCTCTGGGTTCACACCAAGTGGGATCTACAACCTCATCGTCATCCTCTCTGTTCTCCCACTCCTTGCCCTGAGAGTCATCCTCTTTCTGCCTTAACATTACAGTACAGTACACATGCGCCTGTTGTATCGGAGTCTCATCAGGACCACCTCCACCAGTGGTGTTTAACGTCTGGTTACAAGGGTCTGGATTCTGCTCAGACCCTACTTTATCCGACACCGGATCTAACTGAAAAAAATTTTGACTATCGGTGCAGATGCTTTCCTCCTCTTGAGTCTATGAATCTTTGGAGCAGATCTCTGATGCCTATGGAATTGAATGTATGAACAACTCTGCAGAATGGCCCATCTATGGTTCCCCACAATAAGTTGGGCAGTTGGAGAGTGGTGACATGGGAGGAAACAAGGGTTATTCGGATACCACCTCTGAGGACTGTACTGTGTGTGATTTAAGGTGGAGGAATAGGAGGAGAGGCCACTTGATGCAGCGCTTGCCATCCACTGGAGCTCTTGTGTCTGAACGTTGAGGATGGTTTCTGCGCTCCGATTAGCTGATAGAATATTCACAGATTAAGTTAATTAAAAATAATAACAGTCCGCCGCTCCTCTGACCTCTCCTTACACCTCCCATCATTAAACACGTCCCCCCGCTCATCTTATTAGCATTAGTGAAAACTTGATCATTTACCAAACTGTGTCTGAATTTTGCCGATTTTGAGGAAAATGTTCGGGGATTCCGAACATGAATCCCAATGTGCTTTGTTTGTGCCAAATTTGAGATTGCCAAACGTTTTCCGAACAAGTTCGCTCAACTATAATCTGCATACAAAGGGCACATGTATGTCACACGTCATAAGGGGGTTAATCAATTGTAGTTAAGAACGGCTGTACTGTACTTAACATGGGAAACAGAAGTAAGTTTGGCTACGTTCACATTTGCGTTGCGTCGGGCGCAACCGCGGCGACGCATGCGTCATGCGTCCCTATATTTAACATGGGGGCGCATGGACATGCGTTGTCTTGCGTTTTGTGACGCATGCGTCATTTTTGGCGCAAGCGTCAGGGCGCAGAGGACGCTGCATGTTGCATTTTTTTTTTGGCCTCCAAAATCAAGCCAAAAATGGACGCATGCGTCATAAAACAATGCGTTTTTGCAGGCGTTTTGCATGCGTTGTGCCTTGCGTCGCCGACGCAACGCCCAACAACGCAAATGTGAACGTAGCCTTTGTGATATTTTCGCAGCCCACGTTTCTTTCTCCAGCAGGAGTAATTGCCTGAGTTGTAATTGCAGACAGATACATATTACGGCACAATTTCAGGGCGTTATATTGTAAAACAATGTTATACTTCATTTGAGCCCATTTGTCTAGAAAATTTTCCTCCTTTTATGCCCCATTGACGTAAACTTCTTTGACTCATCTTTCCGCATGAACAGTTTAATGATTTTGCATTTTCGGAGGAGAGAGTAATATATAATTCCCTGAGATTTCTTTCATTGTAATTTCACTTCAGGCTTCACAGATGAGGAGTTTCCAGAGTGTAAAACGTTTCATTGGGATTCTTTATTTTCTCGTAGGTTGGAGCTTGTGATATTAGTAATATAGATTGTAAGCTCATTGTATCAGGCTCTCGTGAGGATGTAACATTCATCCGTCTGTCCAATGTCAGATATTTATGCCATTTTATTATTCCTTCAGGGTAACCCGTAACTTTTACTGACTTTCCAAGGGACTGAACTTTGAGGCATCTAAAAAAAAAATGCAACTTGTAATATCAACTTTATCAAATTCCCAACGGTAACAAACAATTTTTTAATTATTTTGCTAAAATAAAAAAAGAAGCAAAAATGTGCTTTCATTTTTTTTTTCATTTGAATAAAGACTCCCCCAGATGTGAGCTGGTTTTATTATGCTGGGAAGGGACCAATATCCATGGACCTTACCCAGTCTATTAATATCAGCAACCAGCTGTCTGCTTTGCCTTTGCTGGTTATCAAAAGTGGAGGGACCCCAAAAGAATGAGGTGGGGTCCCCCCTATTTTTAATAACTAGCCAAGGCAAAGCAGACAACTGAGGGCTGATATTAATATTAATAAGCTGGGAAGGTTCATAGACATTGGCTGTTCACAGCTATCTGCTTTCCCTTGGCTGGTTATTAAAAATAGGGGTAACCCCATGTTTTTTTTTCATTTATTTATTAACAAATACAGTAAAATACACACACAAGGCAGTGATCCACTTCCCCACTTGGACCTCCACCTCCTGGTTCAAGATTATTATTTTTTTTAATTATATGTTATTTTAAGTAATTTCTATATCCACATTTGTTTAAATGGGAATTGTTCTGCTCTTACCAGCATTCTGCTTCCGTTTTCAGCCCCCTATCCTTTACTATGACAATTTTGCAGTCATTTTACAGTGCCAAAGTTCGGGTCCCCATTGACTTATATGGGGTTAGGGTTCGGGCTCAAGTTCTGATGCTCAAACCGAAGAGATTATCATATGAAAAAAAAACCACATTGCAAATATTTATTTAAAAAAATGCACAATACAAGAACCTGATTTAAAGAAAAGGTCATTGTCTACCGACACATTCCCTTTTAACAGGAACTAAACTTTAATTTACTTGTTGTTGTTCAGCCTTTGTAAAGTTTGGAATCTTTGTAATATTCTTTATGACCTTATTTTGCTTCTTTCTATCTTTAACTCCGTGCTGGCAGAGCTGCTTGTCTGTCCGGTCCTGACGAAGGTTAAGAGCAGAGAGAATAATTACCGAGAAGACCAGTCATTACCGTGACAATGTCGTGCAGGTTAATAATTTTTATCTCAAAAGTGCAGATTGGCTGAAAAATATTCATCTAAATGAAAAATTGCTTCTTGAGTTTTGCTTCTTAAAGGCTTTTCTCCACGTTTAAAGCTTATGTTTGGGTCACAAATTATTTTTTTTTTAATTTTGTTTAATTAAAGTTTAGCATTATTTACATTCTGTAGCCTTTTTGTTCCACTGTTTATTACTGGCTGCAGAATGAGGTAACTGAGGTCCCATCAGTGAGCTCAGTCTGACGGATGGGAAAGATCGTAAAGTCTTATTTTTTTTCCGAGCTCATTTCATGTGATTTATGACCACAGACCACATCAGATTGGAATGTGCAAGGAAGGAAAGAATCTGTAAACGCCAAACAGTGCAAAATGTTTAATGACACCTGATTTCAAATATGATTTTAACTTCAAATACATATATTTAGAAAAAAAAATGTCCCCAAAGGTTGACAACTATGGAGAGTATGAGGGACGGAGACCTTAAAGGGGTATTCCCTTCTCATACATGGTGGAGTAGTATATAAATGTATGGTTGATATTGGTTTAACCAATAGGTGGCGCTAGAGTTCAAGCCCTCTTCCTCTCTGAAGAGGCAATTTGCATAACCAATGGGCCCTGCATCTATTTAGGG
The DNA here is from genome assembly GCF_032444005.1 of Ranitomeya imitator. NCBI lineage: Eukaryota > Metazoa > Chordata > Amphibia > Anura > Dendrobatidae > Ranitomeya > Ranitomeya imitator. The sequence goes on from NC_091286.1 coordinate 686,068,813, forward strand.
AACGGTACCCCGTTGCTCGCTGGTTTTAGTGGAGAGGTGGTCAGATCTACCATACAAATAGGAATCCCGACCACCTCTGCACTGACAGCGGCGCATCATGGCCATGTTCTGAAGATTATTATTATTATTATTATTAATGTGGGTATCCTGTGGCATATGGGTACCCACATTAATAATAATAATAATTTTAAGTGCATAACGTGGGAATGCCCCTTTAATTTCCAAAAGTAATTAAAGGAAATTTATATATTGTGGTCATCAGGGACCCATCCTCGTAATAGAGGCAGATACCATGAGTGGCACCTTTGTCTACTGCACATTTATTTCCCATCCTGTGGTCCTGTGGACAGGCCATAGGGAGCTTTTACACCATCTTCCCGCACCTGCTCAGTGGTCCCGTCAGAACTTACGTCCGAGTTTTAAATCAGTTCCTGCTGTGCTTCTATTGGCTGAAATTGTATCTCACAAACTTCCTGCTCTGCAGCTATTGGCTGAAATTGTAACTCACAAACTTCCTGCTCTGCAGCTATTGGCTGAAATTGTATCTCACAAACTTCCTGCTCTGCAGCTATTGGCTGAAATTGTAACTCACAAACTTCCTGCTCTGCATCTATTGGCTGCAATTGTAACTCACAAACTTCCTGCTCTGCAGCTATTGGCTGAAATAGTAACTCACAAACTTCCTGCTCTGCAGCTATTGGCTGAAATTGTATCTCACAAACTTCCTCCTCTGCAGCTATTGGCTGAAGCAGCACCTCCCTGATTTCCTGCTCTGATCCCCTCCTGCAGGCACTCAGCTCATATTACTACTAATTTTGAGATCACTTACCTCCATTTTAGCTGTTTCCACCAGCATTTGAACCAAAAAGTAGAGGGACTTATTTAAAATATAACATGGCTCTTAGTACTGTGAGGGGTGTGTAGGGGGCAGTCGGAGCTGCAGTAGGAAGAGAGTGGTGTTGATGATTTTCCATGGTCAGGTACCGGCCAGGACAAGAGCCCAATCAGCAGCTATGGTGCATTTGTCCTATTCTAATACCTATTGATTGTGCACTTGTCCTATCTGCCAGTGTGACGTCATCAGCACTGTCCAGCAAGTGAGTGGCATCAGACAGCTCTTCCAAGGGCTGATGATGTCAGATCCATTTTTTTCTATGCTCCAATTCTTTTGTAAATGGCCAATAATTAGTAATTTACTGTCAAGGGCATAACCTGGCCAATGAGGGAAGGACCACGCCAGCTCCAATTTCAGGTAAATGTGGACACACCTTCAGCTAAAACGTATTGCGAAACAGAGACCTGTCGACTCCCCGCCCTGCAATAAATGCCGCCGGTCAATCATAGACCAGCAGCTAGCAACAGCGTGCCAATGGCTGGCAGTGCATAGCAGTGATGCTAAGCATTGATGCATCGTTCATAGCAGACACACCAAAGTCAGCTGCTGGAATCTGTACCGGCTGTAGAAGAGGTGGACGCGCGTCGTGGAAGTGGAGGAAGGTGAGAATTTTTGTTTTAAAATGTGTTGGAGAACAGCTGTAAAATGGGAAACATTATTAAAGGATGGACCATGGAGCTTGGACTATATACAAGGAAGAGGCCCAGGATACATTACACAAAGGTGAGGGACATTATTACTATAAGGGGCCAGGATAGAGGACATTACATCAGGAGGAGAGACATTATTACTGGAAGGGGCCAGGATTGGGGACATTATACCAGGATGAGGGACATTATTACTGGAAGGGGCCAAGGATGGCGGTCATTACACCAGGGTGAGGGACATTACTATTGAAAAGGACCCATGATGGAGTACATTACACCAAGATGAGGGACATTATTATTGGAAGGAGCCAGGAGGAGGACATTGCACCAGTATGAGGGACTTTATTACTGGAAGGAGCCAGGAGGAGGACATTACACCAGTATGAGGGACATTATTACTGAATGGGGCAAGTATGGAGGACATAACACCAGAATGAGGGACTTTATTACTGGAAGGAGCCAGGAGGAGGACATTACACCAGGATTAGGGACATTATTACTGGAAGGAGGCGAGCCCATGATGGAAGACATTACACCAGAATGGGGGACATTATTACTGGAAGGAGCCAGAATGGGGGATATTATACCAGGTTGAGGGACATTATTACTGGATTGGTCAAAGATGGGGGACATTATACCAGGATGAGGGACATTATAACTGGAAGGGGCCAGGATGGAGGACATTACATCAGGAGGAGAGAGATTATTACTGGAAGGGGCCAGGATTGAGGACATTACACCACGATGAGGAACATTATAACTGGAAGGGGCCAGGATGGAGGACATTACATCACGAGGAGAGACATTATTACTGGAAGGGGCCAGGATTGGGGACATTATACCAGGATGAGGGTCATTATAACTGGAAGGGGCCAGAATGGGGTAGATTACACCAGAATGAGGAACATTATAACTGGAAGGAGCCAGGATGGGGGACATTATACCAGAATGGGGGACATATATTACTGGAAGAGGCCTGGATCGAGGACATTACACCAGGATGGGTGACATTAATGGAAGGAGCCCAGAATGAGGGACATTATTACCAGAAGGGGTCAAGGATGGAGGACATTATACCAGGAAGGGGCCCATGATGGGAGACATAAGTATAGGATAGGGAACATTATTACATTACATTATAGGGCAGGTAGACGTATGTCTTTACAGGATTTAGAACGTTTAGAATAAATTAGAATACATCTAGTTACACCACTAGTGACCTCGCTGTATTGCATCTGTTTTCTCCTTTTGATTTATAGAGCACAAAGTATGTGTATAGTGGTAACATTTCTAAACTTGTCTTAATTCCTGACAAAGTTAATAAATTAATTAATATTAGTATAGAATATTTGATTTTACAAGTGGGACATTTCTGCCAAGTCTAACTCTAGCCAAAACTATCTCCGATGCCACAACTCCTTAGCCCTGTATGGATCTGTTGCTCCATCATGTATAGGAGCTGTATGACATCGGGCATTATGGTGCGGCACTCCTGTGCTCTCCTCTAGGCGCTATAGCAGTAACGTTCATCCTCTGTGATGGAACGCGACACGTCCTCGATGCCTTCCTCCGCATCCATGTGCATTACTTTGTCATTAGCGTCCGTTTCCTTAAAATTATCCATCTTGATGAGATTGGTATTGACTGACGAACGATCGATGATGTTTATCTGCAAATTAGCTGATTTCCTAGTTGTATTTTCCATTTATTCCCGTGATCTCATTATACATGAAATTGGATAGAACATTAATAGATTTATAGCGTTATCCATTGTTGTAATTACTGATACAATGGGGGAGATTTATCAATACGTGTAATCATTAGACAGTGCAGACTTATCCTAGGCTTAAAATGCACCAAATTCCTCAGCGTGCATGCTGTGCGATAAAAGTACGGTGCCTCGAGATTTCTCCTACTTATTGCTTTAGATGGAAAATTAAAATTCTTGCGCTACACAGTTGTGCTAAAAAAAATTACATAACCCCGGCAGAATTTAGCTTTCTTGGCCCTTTTTCAGAGAATATGAATGATAACACCAAAACTTTTCCTCCACTCATGGTTAGTGGTTGGATGAAGCCATTTATTGTCAAACTACTGTGATTTCTCATTCTAAATCATAATGACAACCCAAAACATCCAAATGACCCTGATCAAAAGTTCACATACCCTGGTGGTTTTGGCCTGATAACATGCACAGAAGTTGACACAAATGGGTGTGAATGGCTACTAAAGGTAACATCCTCACCTGTGACCTGTCTACTTGTAATCAGTGTGTGTGCATAAAAGCTGAGTGAGTTTCTGGGATCCAGACAGACTCCTGCATCTTTCATCCAGCCACTGACATTTCTGGATTGTGAGTCATGGGGAAAGCAAACGAATTGTCAATGGATCTACGGGAGAAGTTAGGTGAACTGTATAAATCAGGAAAAGGGATACAGAAAGATATCCAAGAAATTGATAATGCCAGTCAGCAATGCTCAAACCGTGATTAGCAAATGGAAAATCAGGAGCTCTGTAAAAACAAAACCACGGTCAGGTCGACCAACAAAAATGTTGTCCACAACTGCCAGGAAAATTATTCGGGATGTAAAGAAAAACCCACAAATAACATCGCCTGAAATACAGGACTCTCTGAAAACTAGCGGTTTGGCTGTTTCAAGATGCACGGTAAGGTGGCACTTGAAAAAAAATGGTTGATTTGCCAGAAGAAAGCCATTACTGCACAAATGCCAGAAAGTATCTCACCTACAATACACAAAACAGCCCAGAGACAAGCCTCAAAACTTCTGGAACAAGGTAATTTTCGAGTGATGAGATCAAAATGTATCTTTTTGTCCACAACCATAAACGTTACATTTGGAGAGAGGTCAACAAGGCCTTTGATGAAAGGAACACCATTCCTACAGTAAAGCACGGAGGTGGATCGCTGATGTTTTGGGGATGTGTGAGCTACAAAGGCACAGGAAACTCTGTCAAAGTTGAAGGAAAGATGAATGCAGCACGTTATCAGCAAATACTGGAGACAACTTTGCAATCATCAGTCCAGAAGCTGCGCATGCGACATACTTGGACGTCCCAACATGACAATGATCCAAAACACAAGGCCTAGTCGACCAGTCATTGGCTACAGCAGAACAAAGTGAAGGTTCTGAAGTCACCATCTCAGTCTCCTGACCTCAATATCATTGAGCCACTGTGGGGAGATCTCAAGCGCGCAGTTCATGCTAGACAGCCCAGGAATTTACAGGAACTGGAGGATTTTTGCTAAAAATAGTGGGCAGCTTTACCATCTGAGAAAATAAAGAACCTCATCCACAACTACCACAAAAGACTTCAAGCTGTCATTGGTGTTAGAGGGGGCAATACACGGTATTATGAGATGGGGTAAGTGAACTTTTGATCAGGGTCATGTGGATGTTTTGGGTTGTTATTATGATGTAAAAAGAGAAAACACAGTAGTTTGACAATAAATGGCTTCACCCAACCACTAACCATGAGTGGAGGCAAAGTTTTGGTATTATCATTCATATTCTCTGAAAAAAGGCTATGAAATAAAAAATTATGCCAGGGTATGTAAACTTTTGAGCATAACTGTATACCTTCCCCTGTCCATTGTTACATGACCAGTCTGGAACCCTATTTATCAAGACATTGCCTGCAAATTTGTACATAACAAATAGGATGAGACCAATAAAGGAAAAAAATAATAATAGTTCTCGATACAAAGAAAATATAGCCCCCCCACCCCACAGTCCAGGATTTTTAACCAGTTTTTAGTACATAGGAGAAAGTTCTGTACTATTGAGTTTACAAAAATTCTGTCATCTTAAAGCAAATTTAAAATGAATGTCAATTCTTGAGCTTTGTTTTTTTATGATACAAATGCTCCAAATCCCCTGGATCTCGAAAGTTTAGAATGATAAAATGTCATCTTGCAATCGCTACTGGGGGGAGCTGAAGAACTTACTGCATACTGTGTTATTCTTATTATGCTAAACTCTTAAGCTCCCCATAGTGGTGACTCCAGGCGGAGAGAGAAACAATACATTCTAATAACTACTTAGTAGAAGTTAGTGATGGTCTATGGTCTTATACACCTTGACCTACACTCACTCTCTGAATCCCTCCTCCCTCTCACAGACATAAGTTCCCTACACAATGCGGATGACACTGCCGCTCTATATAACACCACAATAGCTGTAGTTCTGGAATCTGCTGCCCCACTTACACATACCAAAGCTCGCAAAATCATCAGACAGCCCTGGCACACCAGCCTGACCAAAGAACTGAGGCGAGCTTCCAGGGATGCTGAGCGCAGATGGAAAAGATTCCACTCCAACGAGCACTTCATCGCATTCAAACAGTCCCTCACTACTTTCAAGGCCACACTCGCCACAGCTAAAGAAATCTACTTCTCATCTCTCATATTCTCCCTGTTTCACAACCCTAAACAGTTATTCAACACCTTCAACTCTCTCCTCCGTCCCCCAGCACCTCCTCCCTCCCCACTCATCTCAGCTGAAGACTTTGCCTCATTTTTCAAGCAGAAGATTGATAACATCAGAGACAGTTTTAGTCGACAACCCCCAGAGCCCTTCCTCCCAACTACCCAGCCCTCCATCTCCAAAACCAACTTCTCCATCATTACAGAAGATTGACTCTCCACTCTACTCTCAAGATCGCATCACACCACCTATGCACTTGACCCGATTCCATCCCACTTCATCCCAAACCTTGCAAGAGTCTTCATCCCAACTCTATCCCATCTCTTCAACCTATCACTAACAACTGGTGTTTTCTCCTCAAGCTTTAAATATGCCTCAATCACACCTATCCTCAAAAAGTTCTCTCTTGACCCATCCTCTGTATCTAGCTATCGCCCTATATCACTTCTCCCCTATGCCTCCAAGCTGCTGGAACAACACATCCATCTTGAACTGTCCTCCCATCTATCTTCCTGCTCCCTCTTCGACCACTTACAATCAGGCTTCCGGTCACACCACTCCACTGAAACTGCCCTAACTAAGGTCACCAATGACCTATTAACTGCCAAGAGCAAGCGACACTACTATGTCCTCCTCCTCCTGGACCTGTCCTCTGCCTTTGACACAGTGGACCATTCCCTATTACTACAGACCCTCTCATCCCTTGGCATCACAGACTTGGCCCTATCCTGGATCTCGTCATACCTAACAGACTGGACATTCAGCGTCTCCCACTCACACACCACCTCCTCACCTCTCCCCCTATCTGTCGGAGTCCCGCAAGGTTCAGTCCTAGGGCCCCTGCTCTTCTCCATTTACACCTTTGGCCTGGGACAGCTCATAGAATCTCATGGCTTTCAGTATCACCTCTATGCTGATGACACACAGATCTACATCTCTGGACCAGATATCACCTCCCTACTAACCAGAATCCCTCAATGTCTGTCCGCTTTTTCATCCTTCTTCACTAGATTTCTAAAACTTAATATGGAGAAAACAGAATTCATCATCTTTCCCCCATCTCACGTGACCCCCCCAACGAATCTATCCATTACAGTAAACAGCTGTCCATTCTCCCCAGTCCCACAAGCTCACTGTCTCGGGGTAATCCGTGACACTGATCTCTCTTTCAAACCACATATCCAAGCCCTTTCCACTTCCTGCCGCCTTCAACTCAAAAATATTTCCCGGATCCGTATGTAAGAGGGTGCACTGTAGTCCCACTGAGAGGGCACTAGGACCCTGTGGTTTTTGCCTGCTGCAGCAAAGGACAGACACTGCCAGGCCCCCCGGAGACTATATGTGCTGGTGGGTGGGGTCTGGTGTAGGTTGTGTAAAGTGTGAGATAAGGAAGAGAGAGCAGAGAAGAAAAGGCGGGAAGAGAGAAGGAAGCAGCAGTGTTATAGAAAGAGACTGTGTGAATTTGCTGCCAGTGTGTTGGAGACAAGCTTCGAGAAGAATCAACTATGTGAGAGACTTGTTTTTGTTGCTAACGTTTTTCTGGAAACAGTTAATCTTTTATTTTGGAGATTTCTGCCTTGGTCTTGGTTTGTGACTCACTGGATCTTATTCGGACCTCTGGTCATTACATTTTTGGCGTAGTCGGCAGGATCCAGTGTTTGTCATGGACAAGGGCGAGGGTGGAAATGACCCCGCTGTATCCGCATCCTCCTCGGGGGTTGGGGTTCCCCTGGCAGCCGCGGCGACTCCGGGAGGGTATGTGCCTGTAGGAGCTTTACTTCAGCACATGCCGAAATACGATGGGCGCAATATGGCGTTGCAAGATTGGGCTGAGAGAATCCGGAGTATTCTGCGCATGTGTAATTTGACCCCCGCGTTACGCGCTGAGCTGGCATTAAATGCACTGGAGGGTAATATTAGGCGTATGGTGATGGTGCGCCCAGAATCAGAGAGGGATACATTAGAAAAGATTTTGGAACTGTTAGAGGGGAGTTTGGGGGGCCGAGCGCGTGTGGCCCAGCTTCGGTCCCTATTCTTTAATCGTCCCCAGAGAGAGTGTGAGTCCCTGATGCAGTACTCTAATATCTTGCAAGAGACGTTGAATGAGATGCAGCGACTAGACCCGGGGGCCATGGGGGCGTTCCGGGAGTTAGACCGCTTGCTCCGTGATCAATTCATCACCGGGTTAGTCAATAGACTTCTCCGGGACAAACTGTTGGAAATGGCCCAGGCTGCACCAGAATTATCTTTCTGGCAGATTTACCGAGCTGCAGTGGAAAGGGAAGAGAAATCTGCCCATGTGCCCGAGGGGTCAGTGAACAGTGCCCAGCTGGAGGAAGGTGGTTCATCAGGGTCGGGGGGTGAGGGGCTGGTAAGCGTGGTACAAGCTTTGCGTGCTGAGGTAAAGGAGTTGAAGCTGAAATTGTCTCAATTGACAGTTGGTCCCGCCTATACCCCCTCACGGGGGCCTTCTGCCCCACCCCCTGGAACGGTGACCCCACAGATGGCCAGGTCGCCCTATCAGAATGAGTCAAGCCCTCATCCACGAGGAACAATTACCTGCTGGAAGTGTGGGCGCCAGGGACACATCTCTCATTACTGCCGGACGCTTGCAGCCCCAGAAACTCAGTCGCCGGCTTTAAACTTCCGGCCGCTGCCATGAGAGGGCAAGCAGCAGCGGCCCCACCTGCACAAAGCCCTCGACGGGATGAGCAAGATTTGTTTGCATGTAGTCCAGTGATGGAAGCGGAGTTTGAAGGGCGGAAGATGAGGTGCTTGGTTGACACGGGATCCGAATGTACTATAATGCCTCTAGAAGTATATGAGAGATACTTCAGTCGACTAGTGATGCCAGAGGATGGCCGAGTGATACGACTTACCGCCGCAAATGATGGTCAACTGTTAGTCAAGGGGATCGTGTGGATGCAGTTAAAAATGTTTGGTCAAGAGCTGGGGCAGAAAGGGGTAGTACTGGTGGATCACCCCCCTAGAAGAGGAATGGAGGTGACGCTCGGAATGAACGTGCTGTGAGACTTGAATCACCAGATGTATGCCAGTGAAGGACCCCGATACTGGGCCCGGGCGACAAGACACCGACCCACACAGAGAATTTTACACCGTCTAGTGCTGAGTTGCGACTTGCTGAAAAGTGCGGTCCCAGGTGGCCGGGTGGGCCGGGTCCGAGTGCCATCGCGGGCCCCGATCCTGCTGGGACCCAGACAAAAGGAACTCTTAATGCTGCCAGTGGGAGCTGCACAGAGATTGAATGGGCTTGAAGTGCTACTTGAGCCCACCCAAGAGAGTTCCTCATTTGCCAAAGTACATGTGGCCCGGTCTTTGGCGATTGTGAAGAATGGACGGGTGCCGGTCCGATGCATCAATGTTTTAGATGAGGCTGTTACAATTCCCGCTGGGACCATACTGGCTGAACTGTTTGTGCCGGCAGAGAAGGTGCTGGAAAATGCAGGATTCGAACTGCGACGAGATCAACAGTCATCCTGGACATTTGCGGTCGAGGTAGGCCGGACTGAACCTCCTACTGAGGAATGGAATGTTCATGTGATCATGGAGCAGATAGGAGTGGATCGGGAGAAGCTGACCCCCGTGCAGTTGGAGCAGTTGGAGAGAGTTTTGTGGGAGCATCAAGAGACCTTTTCCCAACATGGAGAGGACTTCGGGTGTACCCAGACGATTGAGCATGAGATTCCCACGGGGGATACTCCACCCATTAGAGAAAGATATCGTCAAATCCCTCCGGCACTCTATCAAGAGGTGAAGAGCATGGTGGCCAGTATGCTGGACAACCAAGTGATCCGAGAGAACCGGAGTCCCTGGGCGGCCCCTGTAGTCTTGGTCCGCAAGAAGGATGGAACACTCCGATTTTGTGTGGACTATCGAAAATTGAATGCCCACACCGTACGGGACGCATATCCTTTACCCCGTATTGAAGAATCCCTGTCGGCCCTGGGTCGTGCCAAGTATTTCTCAACGTTGGATTTGGCAAGTGGGTACTGGCAGGTCCCAATGGCTGAAAAAGATCGGGCCAAGACGGCGTGTGTCTTACCAATGGGGCTCTTTGAGTTCAACCGGATGCCCTTTGGCCTCGCTACCGCCCCGGGAACCTTCCAACGCCTGATGGAACATTGCTTAGGCGATCTAAATTTTGAATCAGTCCTGATATATCTAGACGACATTGTGGTGTTCGGAACCTCATTTGAAGATCATCTGGAGAAGCTGCGTCAAGTTCTCCGGCGGCTCAGGAGCTACAGCCTGAAAATAAAGCCAAAAAAATGTCAATTGTTGAGTATTTGGGACACCTGGTGACTCCGGATAGGGTACTACCTATAGCCAGTAAGATTAAGGCGGTACAAGAGTGGCCACCTCCCTGTGACCTGCGAGAAGTGCGGGCCTTCCTGGGCCTAGCAGGATACTATCGGCGGTTTGTGCCTAAATTCTCACAAGTGGTGGGTCCCTTGAACGAACTTTTGAGAGGGACCGCGCTGGGTCCTCGAAACCGCCCCATTCCATGGGGGCCCCTACAGGAAAAGGCATTTGATGAAGTGAAAACCGCCCTCACGAGTGCCCCATTGCTGGCATACGCCCGGTTTGACACCCCTTTTTTGTTGTATACCGATGGTAGTCTTCATGGGTTGGGGGCAGTACTAGCACAGGTGCAGGACGGCCGAGAGCGAGTGATTTCTTATGGCAGCAGGTCTTTAAGAGACTCCGAGCGAAATCCAGACAATTACAGCTCATTCCGACTGGAATTACTGGCCCTGGTGTGGGCAATGACAGAACGTTTCGCCGAGTATCTAACCGGGGCTGAGGTGCTAGTCATGACAGATAACAACCCGCTAGCTCACTTAGAGAATGCAAAACTGGGAGCGTTGGAGCAGCGGTGGGTCGCCAGACTGGCCAAGTTCAATTACCGCATTAAATTTCGCTCTGGTTGAGAAAACGGCAATGCAGATGCATTGTCAAGAGTGCCCCTTGGATCATCAGGGGAAGATGTTGACGAACAACTTGAGGACACTGAAACTCCAGCTTTGGGGCAGATACCTATCTTCCAAAGTGTGGTACACTCAAGTGGGGTTGCCACCGGAATGCCCTGTGTCCTGAGTAAAACACCCTCAGATTGGACAAAAGTCCAGGATGAGTGTCCGGACATTGCACTTGTGCGTCGTTGGGTACAAAACAAGGTCTGGCCCAGTGCAAAGGACAAGGCTCAGTTGTCCATGGAAGGAATGAAACTCCTTCGACAATGGGATAAATTGTGTGTGGAACAAGGTCTTTTGTATCGTAAGGTGTACTTGCCATCTGAGCTGCAGCATCGGTACCAACTGATAATTCCTGTGGGGATGGGTCCCGTGGTCGCTCGTGAGGCGCATGAGAAGGGGGCCCATTTTGGAAGTGAAAAGACACTTCAGTGGTTGCAGCGAGTCCTCTATTGCCCTGAGTTGGGAGGGATGGTGGCTGACGCGTGTCGGCAATGCCGAATTTGTGGGCTCAACAAAAGCCCTGAACAGCGGGCTCCCACACAGTCTATTAAGACTTCAGCTCCACTGGAGCTACTCATGATTGACTACGTTTTGATAGGGTACTCTACGTCAGGGTACTCCTATTGCCTGGTGATGACAGATCACTTTACCAAGTATGCTGTAGCGGTACCGACGAGAGATCAGACAGCCAAGTCGGCGGCTGAGGCCGTGTGTCGACATTTCTTCCAAGTGTTCGGGTGTCCGCAGAGAGTACATTCAGATCAAGGGGCCTGCTTTCAGGGGACGCTGATGAGGGAGTTGCACCAGCTCTATGGTATTGAGCAGTCGAGAACAACGCCTTACCACCCTCAGGGTAACGGGGCGTGTGAGCGCTTTAATCGGACCTTGTTGCAAATGTTGAGGTCCCTAGAGGGTCAGCAACAGACACGCTGGCCTGAGTATCTCCCCGAATTGATGTGGGCTTACAATAACAGGGTGCACAGTACTACTGGTTACTCACACCACATGTTGATGTTTGGTAGACCTGGCCGGGACATTGAGGATTTGAACATGCCGGATCCCTCCTCCACCCCCCTTCGGACTGCATCCGAGTGGGTACGAGAGCATCGGCGGCGGTTGAGGGTGGTGCATCAGGTGGTGGGCGACTGCCTTCGCCAGGTCGTCCATAGGGACACGCGACCCGTACAAACAGAGTTGTTCTCCCCGGGAGACAGAGTGTTGGTGAGGACAAAACGACGGTCAGGAAAGCTGAGTGACCGATGGGAGGCGATACCGTATCTGATAAAAAAACAGGTGAATCCTGAGATTCCAGTGTACGAGGTCGAGCCGGTGGGGACAGGGGGGCCAACCCGTAATTTGCACCGTAACATGCTACAACGGTGCTGGTTTGAAGATTCGGCGCCTATTCCCCCGGAGCCAGAGGCCGTGTCCCAAGGGGCGGGAACTCTGAATGATCTTGAGTTTGATGGTGTGCTTGTTCCTGCGCCTGCTTATTTGCCCCCTCCGACCAATCTGGTCTTGTGTGATGAGAATGTTGAGGATGTGGAGGATGCTGTTGAGGAGAGCGCATCAGATCGACTGCTTGGTCCTGACGCTGTATCACGGGACATCGAACCGCAGAAGGAGACAACTCCACTTGTGCCCGCTAACACGACCTCGGAAGTGACTTTAGCTCCCTCTGGGGTTGCACCTGTTGATGTAGGACTCAGGAGAACTACACGATCTACGGCAGGAATACCGCCTCAGCGATATGCTCAGGATGAACTTGAGTGGGAAGGTATGTCGAGGACGCCAACCTCTAGTGGGGTGGCAGGTAAGAGGGTGAACTGTAGTCCCACTGAGAGGGCACTAGGACCCTGTGGTTTTTGCCTGCTGCAGCAAAGGACAGACACTGCCAGGCCCCCGGAGACTATATGTGCTGGTGGGTGGGGTCTGGTGTCGGTTGTGTAAAGTGTGAGATAAGGAAGAGAGAGCAGAGAAGAAAAGGCGGGAAGAGAGAAGGAAGCAGCAGTGTTATAGAAAGAGACTGTGTGAATTTGCTGCCAGTGTGTTGGAGACAAGCTTCGAGAAGAATCAACTATGTGAGAGACTTGTTTTTGTTGCTAACGTTTTTCTGGAAACAGTTAATCTTTTATTTTGGAGATTTCTGCCTTGGTCTTGGTTTGTGACTCACTGGATCTTATTCGGACCTCTGGTCATTACACGTACATTCCTAAACCAAGAATCTACAAAAACCCTAGTCCATGCCCTCATCATCTCTCGCCTTGACTACTGTAACTTCCTGCTCTGTGGCCTCCCCTCTAACACTCTCGCACCCCTCCAATCTATTCTAAACTCTGCTGCCCGACTAATCCACCTGTCCCCCCGCTATTCCCCGGCCTCTCCCCTCTGTCAATCCCTTCACTGGCTCCCCATTGCCCAGAGACTCCAGTACAAAACCCTAACCATGGCATACAAAGCCATCCACAACCTGTCTCCTCCATACATCTGTGACCTCGTCTCCCGGTACTTTCCTGCACGCAACCTCCGATCCTCACAAGATCTCCTTCTCTACTCCCCTCTTATCTCCTCTTCCCACAATCGTATACAAGATTTCTCTCGAGTATCACCCCTTCTCTGGAACTCTCTACCACAACTCATCAGACTCTTGCCTACCTTCGAAACCTTCAAAAAAAGTGAAGACCCACCTCTTCCGACAAGCCTACAACCTGCAGTAACCACCGATCGACCAAACCGCTGCAGAACCAGCTCTACCCTCACCTACTGTATCCTCACCCATCCCTTGTAGATTGTGAGCCCTCACGGGCAGGGTCCTCTCTCCTCCTGTACCAGTTATGACTTGTATTGTTTTAGATTATTGTACTTGTTTTTATTATGTATACCCCTCCTCACATGTAAAGCGCCATGGAATAAATGGCGCTATAATAATAAATAATAGGACATTATTGTAAGAGAGCTTGGCTGAGTAGATTACACAAGAAGGAAAACACACAGCAAGTCAGCAGGATCTAGGAGCAACATGGCAGATGTGACAACCTACATGGTGAGCTGCAGCATGTGCTACATGTTCACAGATCGACCAGAAGAAGAATCCAATTTCACCTGTCAGAAGTGTAGACTAGTGGCCCTTTTAGAAGAAAAGGTGCGGGGTCTGGAAGAAAGAATAGCAACTTTGAAACTCATCAAAGAGAATGAAGACTTTCTAGACAGAACAGAAGCATCTCTACTGGTCACAGAAGGTGCAAAAAGTGTCAGAGAACCTCCAAAAGCAGATGAGTGGAAGCATGTGACCAAAAGAAGCAAGAAGACCATGGAGAAATCACCAACCACACAACTGAAGAACCGATATCAAATCTTTGTAGAGGATGAAGATGGCACACCTAAGAATGAAGCAATGCCAGCAAGCAAAAAAGAAAAGGGCACACAGCAACAAGTGACAGCAAAAAGTACAGCCAAGAAGCAACGAAGAGTGGTGGTGGTGGGAGACTCACTACTGAGAGGCACCGAAGCAGCCATCTGCAGACCGGACATAACTGCAAGAGAAGTATGTTGCCTTCCAGGTGCGATGATCAAGGATGTGACCGATAGGATACCAAAGCTCTTCAGCTCCAAGGACGTCCACCCATTTCTTCTGATACATGTTGGCACCAATGACACGGCAAGGAAGGACCTACCGACAATCTGCAAGGACTTTGAAGAGTTGGGGAAGAAAGTAAAGGAACTGGATGCACAGGTAGTTTTTTCTTCTATCCTTCCAGTAGACGGGCATGGCACCAGGAGATGGAACAGGATCCTTGATGCAAACAACTGGCTAAGACGATGGTGCAGACAACAAGGATTTGGATTCCTGGACCACGGTGTGAATTACTGGTATGATGGACTCCTCGCCAGAGACGGACTACACCTCAACAAACCTGGGAAACACACATTCGCCAGAAGACTCGCTACACTCATCAGGAGGGCGTTAAACTAGAAGAAGAGGGGGCGGGAAGAAAAACATTAGACTCGAACAAAGACGACCCAGGAAAACATACTCAGAAGGGAGGTAAGAACATTTCTAAAACAATCCACAGTGAGGAGATTGGAACAAAACAAAATCCTCTAAACTGCATGCTCGCAAACGCCAGAAGCCTGACAAACAAGATGGAAGAACTAGAAGCAGAAATATCTACAGGTAACTTTGACATAGTGGGAATAACCGAGACATGGTTAGATGAAAGCTATGACTGGGCAGTTAACTTACAGGGTTACAGTCTGTTTAGAAAGGATCGTAAAAATCGGAGAGGAGGAGGGGTTTGTCTCTATGTAAAGTCTTGTCTAAAGTCCACTTTAAGGGAGGATATTAGCGAAGGGAATGAGGATGTCGAGTCCATATGGGTTGAAATTCATGGAGGGAAAAATGGTAACAAAATTCTCATTGGGGTCTGTTACAAACCCCCAAATATAACAGAAAGCATGGAAAGTCTACTTCTAAAGCAGATAGATGAAGCTGCAACCCATAATGAGGTCCTGGTTATGGGGGACTTTAACTACCCGGATATTAACTGGGAAACAGAAACCTGTGAAACCCATAAAGGCAACAGGTTTCTGCTAATAACCAAGAAAAATTATCTTTCACAATTGGTGCAGAATCCAACCAGAGGAGCAGCACTTTTAGACCTAATACTATCTAATAGACCTGACAGAATAACAAATCTGCAGGTGGTTGGGCATTTAGGAAATAGCGACCACAATATTGTGCAGTTTCACCTGTCTTTCACTAGGGGGACTTGTCAGGGAGTCACAAAAACATTGAACTTTAGGAAGGCAAAGTTTGAACAGCTTAGAGATGCCCTTAATCTGGTAGACTGGGACAATATCCTCAGAAATGAGAATACAGATAATAAATGGGAAATGTTTAAGAACATCCTAAATAGGCAGTGTAAGCGGTTTATACCTTGTGGGAATAAAAGGACTAGAAATAGGAAAAACCCAATGTGGCTAAACAAAGAAGTAAGACAGGCAATTAACAGTAAAAAGAAATCATTTGCACTACTAAAGCAGGATGGCACCATTGAAGCTCTAAAAAACTATAGGGAGAAAAATACTTTATCTAAAAAACTAATTAAAGCTGCCAAAAAGGAAACAGAGAAGCACATTGCTAAGGAGAGTAAAACTAATCCCAAACTGTTCTTCAACTATATCAATAGTAAAAGAATAAAAACTGAAAATGTAGGCCCCTTAAAAAATAGTGAGGAAAGAATGGTTGTAGATGACGAGGAAAAAGCTAACATATTAAACACCTTCTTCTCCACGGTATTCACGGTGGAAAATGAAATGCTAGGTGAAATCCCAAGAAACAATGAAAACCCTATATTAAGGGTCACCAATCTAACCCAAGAAGAGGTGCGAAACCGGCTAAATAAGATTAAAATAGATAAATCTCCGGGTCCGGATGGCATACACCCACGAGTACTAAGAGAACTAAGTAATGTAATAGATAAACCATTATTTCTTATTTTTAGTGACTCTATAGCGACAGGGTCTGTTCCGCAGGACTGGCGCATAGCAAATGTGGTGCCAATATTCAAAAAGGGCTCTAAAAGTGAACCTGGAAATTATAGGCCAGTAAGTCTAACCTCTATTGTTGGTAAAATATTTGAAGGGTTTCTGAGGGATGTTATTCTGGATTATCTCAATGAGAATAACTGTTTAACTCCATATCAGCATGGGTTTATGAGAAATCGCTCCTGTCAAACCAATCTAATCAGTTTTTATGACGAGGTAAGCTATAGGCTGGACCACGGTGAGTCATTGGACGTGGTATATCTCGATTTTTCCAAAGCGTTTGATACCGTGCCGCACAAGAGGTTGGTACACAAAATGAGAATGCTTGGTCTGGGGGAAAATGTGTGTAAATGGGTTAGTAACTGGCTTAGTGATAGAAAGCAGAGGGTGGTTATAAATGGTATAGTCTCTAACTGGGTCGCTGTGACCAGTGGGGTACCGCAGGGGTCAGTATTGGGACCTGTTCTCTTCAACATATTCATTAATGATCTGGTAGAAGGTTTACACAGTAAAATATCGATATTTGCAGATGATACAAAACTATGTAAAGCAGTTAATACAAGAGAAGATAGTATTCTGCTACAGATGGATCTGGATAAGTTGGAAACTTGGGCTGAAAGGTGGCAGATGAGGTTTAACAATGATAAATGTAAGGTTATACACATGGGAAGAAGGAATCAATATCACCATTACACACTGAACGGGAAACCACTGGGTAAATCTGACAGGGAGAAGGACTTGGGGATCCTAGTTAATGATAAACTTACCTGGAGCAGCCAGTGCCAGGCAGCAGCTGCCAAGGCAAACAGGATCATGGGGTGCATTAAAAGAGGTCTGGATACACATGATGAGAGCATTATACTGCCTCTGTACAAATCCCTAGTTAGACCGCACATGGAGTACTGTGTCCAGTTTTGGGCACCGGTGCTCAGGAAGAATATAATGGAACTAGAGAGAGTACAAAGGAGGGCAACAAAATTAATAAAGGGGATGGGAGAACTACAATACCCAGATAGATTAGCGAAATTAGGATTATTTAGTCTAGAAAAAAGACGACTGAGGGGCGATCTAATAACCATGTATAAGTATATAAGGGGACAATACAAATACCTCGCTGAGGATCTGTTTATACCAAGGAAGGTGACGGGCACAAGGGGGCATTCTTTGCGTCTGGAGGAGAGAAGGTTTTTCCACCAACATAGAAGAGGATTCTTTACTGTTAGGGCAGTGAGAATCTGGAATTGCTTGCCTGAGGAGGTGGTGATGGCGAACTCAGTCGAGGGGTTCAAGAGAGGCCTGGATGTCTTCCTGGAGCAGAACAATATTGTATCATACAATTATTAGGTTCTGTAGAAGGACGTAGATCTGGGTATTTATTATGATGGAATATAGGCTGAACTGGATGGACAAATGTCTTTTTTCGGCCTTACTAACTATGTTACTATGTTACTATGTAATAATAATTGTAACCACTTTCCTCTTTGCGATCGGTGTTGGACCGGGGATGTAATGACCAACCAAAGAAAATTATTTTGGGGATCCACCCAACCACTACATTGAGATATAGCCTGTTTATTTTTAGGCTTCACAGACCTTCCCATGTAATAGTGTGGTCTACCTCACTATTCTATGGTGCAAAAAAAAAAAGGAAATGGCCAAAATGACAATGTTTTGGTTAAACAGAGAGGTATAGGTATACTCGGTTTAGTAGCCTATGGCCTTAACTTGATGTTAATTGTTGTACTGGTGGCTATTGTGGGTGTAGAAATACCTCATCTGTATATTATTAATGATTTATTATTTTTATTTAGTAAAAACTTTTTTGGGAGGTTTATGGGATATAATATCTGCAGCCAATGTACACATTGAGGAAGCAGTAATGAAATGGAGGGTGAAAAGCATATTCTTCGGACTATAAGACGCATCTTACCAAAAGGCACCCCCAGGGATAAAAGTGCAGAAAATAGTTAAAACATATTCCCTAGGGATTTAAACTTCCCTGACGCTGTAAAGAAGTAGAGCCATCAATGTCATTACTTTGAGTGCAGTAATGTAGAATAATAGATGATAGATCTAGTGTTAGTGTTTTTCTGCAGCGTGTGTAGATACACAACACTGCTGCATGTACAGCACACACACATTCATCTCTGTTATATATACACACATTGCTCTACTATACATGCATGTTCACTCAGCTCAGCTGTACATACACACATCGCTACTCTGCTGCATACGTGCACACTCAGCTTTGCTGTACATACAAACAGATCTCTATTCTGCTACATATATGCACACTCAGCTTTGCTGTATATACACATATTGATCTACTATACATGCATGTACACTTAGCTCCACTGTATATATCCACATTGCTACTCTGCTACATACATGCACACTTAGCTCTGCTATATATACACACATTGCTCTACTATACATGCATGTTCACTCAGCTCAGCTGTAGATACACACATCGCTACTCTGCTACATACATGCACACTCAGCTTTGCTGTATATACACACATTGATCTACTATACATGCATGTACACTTAGCTCCGCTGTATATACACACATCACTACTCTGCTACACACGTGTGCAGCGCCCCAGAGTTCTGGACGTTGCAGTAATGTCGCTCTGCCACTAAGGGGCGTGATGTTATGTCTGATTGCACTAAAGGAGTTCCTCTGACCAGGTATCACAAACACACATGACACTTCACACTCCGGCCCCAGGGGGAGTGGTTCTATCTACTAGGCCACTCCTCACACTCTGGTAAAACTGAGGGTTGGACAGGAAGTTGGGCAGAAAGAGCGTGGGAGAGTTCGGGAGAGGACCTGTCAGGGGTGGGATCCTGACAGCGGTCTAGAAAGAGAACAGATCGTTACAGAGCCGCGCCTGCACTACCTTGCGGCGGCATCTTAAGAAAGGACACGAAGCGAAGTATATTGTGGGGAAGTGAGGAGCGTGATCATAGCACAAAGGAGATAGAACCAGAAGGAGTCGTGCCCCTGAGACCGAGGCAACATCCTTCTGAGGCGCGTAGCCGGTGGCCGGAGCACTGAGAAAGTAGGAGACTCTACGCATTACTTTGAACCACGGCAGGACAGTTAACTCTAGGTTGGCTGTCTCCCCTAAATCACCTAAGCAGACAAAGGAGGCAACTGTGAGAGAGGGGCGACTCTAGGGTCCCGGAAGAACTCCAGGCCTACCCCGTCATACGGGTGCGTCCTAACCATATCACCTGGGGGACGGAGAGAGAGGAAAGAACATCAGAAACAGACACGACAGTTGTGAGGACTATCCCGTGGTGCTCAGCAGGGAAGGACTACAACACACGGGAGCTAGTTGGTAGGCACTGATTTCCACCTGCAAAGGGAACTCTGGGTGTGCCTTCGGACCGGCCAGTCTCAGCCAGCCTTGTTAGCAGTGCTCTGGATTGCGGATCCCTAAGTCTCCAGTAAAGAGTTAAAGAGACTGCAACCCTGTGTCCTCGTTATTCATTGCATCTTGCACCACGCACCGAACCACCACCTTTCATTGGACGCCCCTTAGCAGGGTCACGGACCAGGTCTAGCCACCGTGACATCCTCAGAACACAAGAAGAAGAGGCCCGGTACCTAGTACCCCGTGGTCCTGTGTCTGGGGGCGCGCCACGTGTACACTCAGCTTTGCTGTACATACAAACAGATCACTATTCCGCTACGTACATGCACACTTAGCTCTGCTGTATATACACACATTGCTCTTGACTACTCTGCATGTATGTACACTCAGCTCTGCTGCACATACACACACATCACTACCTTGCTACATACAGTACATGCACACTCAGCTCTGCTGGAAAAACACACATTGCTCTACTACATACACACATCACTGCTCTACTACAGACTTAAATGCACTCTCAGTTCTGCTACATACACACAAACAAGATGCTCCACTATATAGTTATGGCCGAAAGTGTTGGCACCCTTCAAATTGTTTCAGAAAATGAAGTATTTCTCTCAAAAAAATTGTTGCAGTTACATGTATTTTGTTATACACAGGTTTATTCCCTTTGTGTGTGTTGTAACAACACAAAATAACAGAGAGAAAGGCAAATTGGATGTAATTTCACACAAAATCCCAAATATAAGCTGGAGAAAATTGTTCGCACCGTCAATTCATTATTTGGTTGCACACCCTTTGGAGTAAATAACTGAAATCAATCACTTCCTATAACCATCAACGAGCTTCTTACTCCGCTCAACTGGAATTTTGAACGACTCTTCTTACAAAATGCTCCCGTTCTCTCATATGTGAAGGCGTCTTCTCCCAACAGCAATTTAAATTTCTCTCCACAAGTGATCAATGGGATTTAGATCCGGACTCCTTGCTGCCACTTCAGAACTCTCCAGTGCTTTGTTTCCATCCATTTCTAGGGGCTTCTTAAGATAAGTTTGGGGTCGTTGTCCTGCTGGAAAACCCATGATCTGGGATGTAAACCCACTTTTCTGACATTGTACACTATATTGTTACAAAAAATCATTTGGTAATCTTCAGATTTCATGATGCCTTGCACACAGTCAAGGCACCCAGTGCCAGAGGCAGAAAAACAAGCCCAAGACATCTTAGAATCTCCACCATATTTGACTGTAGGTACTATGTTCTTTTCTTTGTAGCTTTTGGTAAACAGTAGAATGATGTGCTTCACCAAAAAGCTCTGTCTTGGTTTTATCTGACCACAAGATTTTTTTCCCAGAAGGATTTTGGCTTACTCACATACATTTTGGCAAACTGCAATTTAACTTTTTTTTTATGTCTCTGTGTCAGCAGTCGGTCCTCCTGGGTCTCCTGCCATGGTGTTTCATTTCATTCAAATATCAAAGAATAGTTTGCGCTGACACTGATGCATCCTGAGCCTGCAGGACAGCTTCAATTTCTTTGGAACCTGATTGGGGCTTATCCACCTTCCGGTCTATCCTGCGTTGCAATCTTTCATCATTTTTTCTCTGCCGTCCACTTCCAGGGAGATTAGCTATAGTGCCATGAGTTGTTAAATTCTTGATTACGTTGCTACCATGGACAAGGAACATCAAGATCTCTGTAGATGGATTTTTAACCTTGAGATTGTTAATATTTTTCAATATTTTTGATTCTCAAGTCCTCAGACAGTTCTCTTCTCCCCTTTCTGTTCTCCATGCTTAGTGTGACACACACAGACACACAATACAAAGATTTAGTCAACTTCTCCCCTTCTTTTTCTGGTTTCGGATGTGATTTTCACATTTCCCACACCTGTTACTTGCCAAAGGTGAGTTTGAACGAACATCCCATGCTTAAAACAAAGTTGTTTACCCACAATTTTGGAAAGATGCCAACAATTTTGTCCGGCCCATTTTGGGGATTTTATGTGAAATTATGTCCATTTTGCTTTTTTTTTCTCTGTTTTTTTTTTGTGTTGTTACAATATATACTAAGAAAATAAACATGTGGATAACAAAACTTGTGTAATTGCAATAGTTTTCTGGGAGAAATACTTCATTTTCTTGAACAATTTCAAGGGAGGCAACACTTTCGGCTATGACTTTATATACAAGCACACTCGGCTCTGTTGTATAGACATACATTGCTGTACACACAAACACACTCTTTGCTGCAAAATCAAATACATGCAAACTCAACTCTGCTACAATTACGCAAAAACACAGCTCTGCTGCACACACAAGCATACAAGTCTGCTACTGTATGGCCACCACTGTGCTGCACTGCCTCTATGCACTATTTACCTCCAGATACCCCAGGAGATATAAACAGCTGATGGTGGTGGGTGTCATAGAGAAAAATTAAAATCCATAACACATCTCCAGGAAGGGGACGTTCACCCCTCCCCCCCCCCAACACAGAATCTCCAGAGGGAGAAAGAGCGTACAATTTAAACCTCTTTTGGGTAATAGTATCACGTCTAACATAGGGGAAGAGGAGATTATGGAGGTTGGGGCCTTCACGTAGCTTCTGGCTACCTCTAGCCAGGAGTTCCACGTGGCTCTGCCCTCACATGCCAGTCGAGAGACGTTAAGGGACCCCCCAACAGAAGTGGCTGAAGGAAAGACAGCTGGCCGTGCCCTATCAGTTTAGGGAGGAGTTATTGCAGACTACCCATGAGATTCCTCTAGCTGCCCCATGGGGGTCAACAAAACCAAGGCCCGGCTGTCACACCACTTTTATTGGCTCAAAAATGGGGACAGATGTTGCCAACTACTGCCACTCCTTTATCACGTGTCAAAGAATGGGAAAGTAAGGACCTGCTCCCAAAGCTCACCTGATCCTTTTGCCGGTGATAGAGGAGCCGTTCCAGAGGATTGCTGTGGGCATTGTTGACCTTCCCCAGCAGCTCTGGAAAATGATTTATCCTTACTGTGGTAAACTATGCTACCCTGAACCCGGGGGCAGTAGCTCTGTCCTCAATTAGGGCTGATAAGGTGGCAGATGCCCTTTTGGACATTCCTTCATGAGTAGGATTTCCCAGGGAGATACTTACGGAGCAGGGGACTCACAGTTCATGCCTCGGTTAATGGAAGCCATCTGTAAGAAAATGAAGGTGCAGCACCTTAGATCAAGTTTGTATCACCCACAGACCAGTGGTTTATGTAAACGATTCACTGGTACCATAGCCGGATTGGCCATCTGGCAATTCTTGCAAATGCCAGAAGGGCCTCTCTGGTTGTGGGCCACCTTGTCTACTTCATTGTTAACAGAATCTGTGTTCTCAAGACACCAATACTGTTAAGAGTTGTGATAGAGGTATCATTAGAAATATCGGTGTAGTATTATATATTGCTTTCCTCCATGAAGGGTAATATTAGTAATTTATCCCATCTGGTGCTTGGGGATGAGAACAGCATGGGCCTGTCTGATTTCAAATGCCAGGGCTGAATTTCATTCCCAGTCCATACCTGACTGGTACCCTTAAGCAAATACTGGTTGAGTTCCATGGGCAAGACTTGGATCCATACCCCACACCATGGAGAACTATGCTTGTAGAGAGGTATTACAGGCCTCAACGGGTTTTCCGTTCTCCACCTTAGATCCCCTGTATGGCAGACTAGTCCGGTGACTCCTTGGTCTGGTAAGAGAATCCTGGGAAGAGAAGCTAAATACCCTTGAAGTATCCATCAAAGAGTATGTCATGCTGACAGAATACAGTGAATGATGTTGCTGGTGCATGAGAACATGGTGCAGGTCCAGGCCAGCCAGAAGCCGTAGTATGACCCAAACACCCGGGAACAAGTGTACAAAGTGGGTCGGAAGGTGTAGGTCCTAGTCCCAATGACCCAGAACAAGCTTCAGGCGGCCTGGGAAGGTTCATACCTCATAGATCAGTGCGTTAACGACATAAATTATGTGGTCACCATTGACCATGCCAGGAAGAGGCAGAAGGTCAATATGATGAAAGCTTATCATGACAGGGAAGCCTGTCTCTTTCCTGTTTGTAGCCTGCCTGACAAAGGCGAGTAAGAAGTCCTGGTGGAATTACTGGCAGTAGCCAGGGACGGATGATCTTATGAGGATGCAGAATTCAACCCACAACTACCGTGTTTCCCCGAAAGTAAGACAGTGTCTTACATTCTTTTACCACTCAAAAGTCCCACTATGTCTTACTTTCGGGGTATGTCTTACATTGGAGAAAAAAAACGCTGCGTTTTTTTTCCAACGTACAGTTTACTACCGTACTAGTGTTGAGCGATACCGTCCGATACTTGAAAGTATCGGTATCAGCCGATACCCGAAAAATATCGGATATCGCCGATACCGATACCAATACAAGTCAATGGGACACAAGTATCAGAAGGTATCCCTGGATGGTTCCCAGGATCTGAAGGAGAGGAAACTCTCCTTCAGGCCCTGCGATCCATATTTAAGTGTAAAATAAAGAATTAAAATAAAAAATATTGCTATACTCACCCTGACGCGCCCTGGTACTAACCGGGAACCTTCCTTCCTTCGAATCAGCGCTTCCAGGACCTTGCGGTGACGTCGCGGCTTGTGATTGGTCGCGCGACCGCCCATGTGACCGCTCGCGCGACCAATCAGAAGCCGTGACGTCACCGCAAGGTCCTGCAAGCGCTGATTCTTAGGAAGGAAGGCTGTCGGAAAGAAGCAGGGCGCGTCCGAGGGTGAGTATATTCCTATTAGGTATATACTCACCCTCGGACGCGCCCTGCTTCTTTCCGGCAGCCTTCCTTCCTAAGAATCAGCGCTTGCAGGACCTTGCGGTGACGTCACGGCTTCAGATTGGTCGCGCGAGCGGTCACATGGGCGGTCGCGCGACCAATCACAAGCCGCGACGTCACCGCAAGGTCCTGGAAGCGCTGATTCGAAGGAAGGAAGGTTCCCGGTTAGTACCAGGGCGCGTCAGAGGGTAAGTATAGCGATATTTTTTATTTTAATTCTGTATTTTACACTTAAATATGGATCGCAGGGCCTGAAGGAGAGTTTCCTCTCCTTCAGACCCTGGGAACCATCGAGTTTCGGCCGACCCCGACACTACTCAACACTACGGTATTTACTACGTCTTACTTTCGGGGTACGTCTTACATTAGCCGACCCCGCTAAAACCCCCACTACGTCTTACTTTCGGGGGTGTCTTACTATCGGGGAAACACGGTATCCATGGACCTGCAACTCCAGTGCCGATGGTTAGATATAAATATTGGGGTTTTTATCAATCCGATATTATTGGGATATACATTTTCAGCTTCAGTACCAATAGGGGAAGAAGATGCATATTTTTCCCATAACTGTTAGACCTGCTGTTCAGCCCCAAATCAATAGTGGCCACATAGCTGACAACAGCCATGCCATGTTTCCTATCTATGAAAAGGTAAAATCGGGATAAAAAAATATGATCCATGCTTTTCAATCCTTTGCAATTGTGTAAAACTTTACTCTTTTTCTTTTCAACTGTATTTTCTGCAGTAAAAAAAAAAATGATTTTTTTTCTCCTATTTTTTTAAATCCTTTTACCTTTTTGAATGTGAGGAAGTGAAACAATACTGTCATGTGTGATAGTAATAATTATCTCCTCCCGTCAGACCTCTATGTCACTTCTCAGATGAGAAAATAAGAAATAGTGCCGACATCCAGGGGGTCTCGTCTTTCACATTGTAGAGAGACGCAGGCAAAAAAAAGTGAAATTTTAATTAGTCAAAGTTCTATGTGTTCGTTATCGTTGCAGAAATGTGTTATTCCAAAAATGAAAATTCCCCAGAAAGTCTGAAACATCCTCAAAATTGAATTCCGGAGAGGAGCACATTTTTTTATATTCTTTCTTTGTGCCATCTGGATGATTTGCTGAGAAAAACATGAACAAATAGCAATGTAATTTTTGTAATAAGATTTCATTAAAAATGTTGCATCGTTTGGCTTTCATACACTCTTTGCTTCCCTGCACATTGCTGGCTGCAGAATGATTTAACTATCAATCCGTCAGTGAGCTCGTTCTCTCTTTTATCTGTGTTTTTCCTAATTCATCTGAGCTGATTTATTAACCACATCAAAGTTAAATTCAACTTTAGTCATAAAGCAGCACAGAGGACTTCCGTAAAAACAAATAAAAAACTTAGGAGCACATCATGAGAAAGAGCTCACTGTTGGATCCTCAGTCAACTCATTCTGCAGCCAGCAATAACCAGGGAAACAAAGATCATGTACAAGCCAAACAATGCAACATTTATAACAAATCACAATTACATGAATATTTTTTAGCCCATAGTACACTTACTTTAAAAGGACCTGTCACCGGCAATATACCGTATATATACTCGAGTATAAGCCTACCCGAGTATAAGCCGAGAACAATAATTTTGCCACAAAAAACTGGGAAAACTTATGACTCAGGTATAAGCCTAGGGTGGAAAATGCAGCAGCTACCGGTAAATGCCAAAAATAAAAATAGATACCAATAAAAGTAAAATTAATTGCGATATCAGTAGGTTAAGTGTTTTTGAATATCCATATTGAATCAGGAGCCTCATATAATGCTGAGCAGGCGGGGACACCGCCACTTGCGATATTCACCTGTCCCCGTTCCACCGCGCGCCCACATCATCGCGCCCTCTGACCTGAACGTCACAGCCAGAGGACGCGGAAGACACAGCGCGGCGGTGGAAAGGGGGACAGGTGAATATCTCATGGTTCACCCTCCCCGGTAATACTCACCCCCTCCTAGTCCGGTCTCTGCACATCCCTGCTTCTCAGATGGTCTCGGCGCCGGCAGCTCTTCTTGTGTTCTGTGGTCACATGGTACTGCTCATTAAAAGGACTCTGCCACCTGAATTTGGCGGGCTCTGTTAACGGTCCGCAATGCGCCAGCGCACTATGTCCCGGAAGTATTTTGCTGTGTTCCAGGACAGAGTGCGCCGGCGCATGCGCACTAATGCTTTTCGGCTTTGCCCGCAGTTGGGCAAAGCATACTGCGCGTGCGCAAGGCGAGATTGCATTGCGCACTACGGAGGAAACCTAATCAAATTCAGGACAATATTGCGGCCAGCCGGAAAGGAAGGGGTGCATGAAAGAACAGAAAACACCGCCCATCGGACCGTTAACAGAGCCCGCCAAATTCTTAAAGTAATGAATATGCGCTCCACCTACGGGAGTGGAGTCGCGTTCATATTCATTATTTTAATGAGCGGTACCACGTGACCACTGAACACAGGAAGAGCTGCTGATGCCGGAGAAGCAGGGACATGCAGAGACGCGCCGGGAGCAGGTGAGTATGATGGACAGCTTCCGCTCCCTTCCCCCGCCGACCCCCTGGGACAATGACTCGAGTATAAGCTGAGAGGGGGCACTTTCAGCCTAAGAAAATGGACTGAAAATCTTTGCTTATACTCGATTATATACGGTATATGTAATTTTACCTGGTGTAATTACCGCTGTTCTCCTGAATCTGGCGATGTTTTTCTTTTGTTCCTGCGCCTCTGCGTTCATGAGATATGGCCCTCTATTCCTTGTGTATGAATCTAGCCTTGTTAGACCACTGGGTGTGGTCTTCCACTTGTATACATTGATATGTCCTTGATGATCACGCCCACTTGGTTAAATATTTATACAGAGAAGAGGAGGCCATATCTCAGGAACGGAGAGGAGCAGGAACGAAAGAAAAACATCGCCGGATTCAGAAGAACAGCGGCCTTTACACCAGGAGATAATAATTACATATTTATGGCAAGTGGTAGGTCTTCTTCAAGTAAGAATAAAAAAATAATGATGTTTATATTTTTTTTTTAAAATGTCTGGTCTAGAGAAGTCTCTTTAATTTTTACGCCGCTCGTGCCCTGGAGCAGAAGTGCCAAAAAAGGTTGCAACTTTTTTTAAAAATTTCATTCACAAAAATCCAAGTGCGTTGAAAATGGAAAAAAAAGTGCAATTCCACAATATTTTTTTTGGTTTCTTATATAATATGTTGACTATATATTAAAATTGACCTGGCCATATGATTCCCCAGGTCAGTACGAGTACACAGATACCACACATGTATAGGTTTTTTGTTTTTTTTTTCATTTAAATTGTGGGAGAAAAAAAATCTGAAATTTGCAAAAAAAATTAAAAATAGTTTTTTTTGCTTTTGTTGCCTTTTTCTGAGACCCATAACACTTGCAATTTTGGGAATATGGGGCTGTATGAGGACTTATTTTTTGTCTCCTGGACTGACGATTTTACTTATACCATTTTGGGGTATATATAATGTTTTCAGCGTTTTTTATTGCATATTACTACAATATTGCTGTGACTAAAAAGATTGTAATTTTGTCGTTTTGATTTTTTTTCTCGCCACTCCGTTTACCGATTGGATGAATTTATTTTATATTTTGATAAATCGGACTTTTATGAGTTCAGCGATACAAAATATATGTATTTTTAATATTTTTTATAATTGTTTTAGTTTTAATGTGCAGGCATCTGAATTGCGAAAAAAAAGCCTATAATGGAAAGCAAGAGAAAAAAACAAAGCAAGTAGAAAATAGACTTCGCAGTATACATATTTTCTCACTATTAAAAAAGCAGGAAATACTACACATAAACAGATACAAATACAATAATATTACGTGCCCAAAGTCTATTTACTTTTATTTTTTCATAGTTGAAGACGAATATGCAACATTTTAAAGAAACATGTGACTTTATACTCCAAAATGGTGAAAAATGGTGATCCTTTTTTTAAATTTCGTAAAAAAGTCATCAACTCGTGCGCCCCATTTTGAAGAATGTGACCCAAAAAACATTGATAAAAACCACAAAAAGTAACTTTGTAAAAAAGTGATGATGTGGTCAGTCAGGAATTCTTTATACTTTGCCGAGGTCATTTTCATTCCTTCAGGGACCCTAAAGGGGCTACCCATGATTCCAGCCCAAAACTTGACTCCTCCACCTCCTTGGAGACGTCGCAGAATTGTTGGGGCATGGTGGCCATCAGCTACTCCATCCATCTGGACCATCCAGTGTTACACCGCATTACAGTCAGTCTTCATGTATATCTGGGCCCACTGACATGGTTTCTGTTTGTGAGCGCTGTTTAGGGGTGGCCGAATAGTAGTTTTATGCGCAATTTCAGCCTCTGGAGGATTCTATACCTTGAGGGACTCCAGAAGCACCATCAGCTTCACATATCTGTTTACTGCGTTGTAGCAGCTGTGTTCAATATGATGAATGTGTCTGGCCGAAACCTTCCTCATTATGCCTTTATCTGCACAAACTGTGATCTGTATCAACCACAAATCTCTTCACATTACGATGATCACACTGAGGTTTTTTGTGAAATATCTAATGTTTTCATACCTTGTCTAAGGCATTGCACTATTTGACATTTTTCGGTAGCAGAAAGATCCTTTTTCTTTCCCATATTGCTTCAAACCTGTAGCTGCTTAATAATGTGAAACACCCTTAAGTAGTTTTCCTTTTATCACAGGTGTTTGAGATTGATGTCAGTGATCCAAAGACCCTGTGACACAAACCTTCCATGAGTTTACGTCAAGAATGAAAAATTACATCTGTATTAGTGATGAGCAAATGAGCTTGGATAAGGTGTTACCTGAGCATGCTCGAGTCCTGAGTGTCTTCGACATGCTCCAATAATATGTTTGAGTCCTCACGGCTGCATGTCTAGCAGCTGATCGACAGCTACAACACATGCAGGGATTGCCATGAGACATGCAGCTGCGGGGAATCAAACATATTATTCGAGTGAGTGAGGACACTCGGCTAGCACTCGAGCATACTCAGATAACACCTTATCCGACAACGCTCACTCATCACTAAACTTTATGAAGCTAAAATCCAATTTGCATAATAATTTGGACAGTGGTGTATAATTGTCAGTCTATTCTGTCCATGTCATATCCAAGAGTAACAGAATGCTGGAAACATTGGAATGACACTTACGTCAGTCTTAATGAAGAAAGCAGCAGAGAAAGTTGCACCATATTCATTAAGAGTTGTGCGGCTCTTGATGAATTGGGCTCATTTTTCAACCGACCTTTGCTTTGTTTCATCTGAACTTCGGCCACTTTTCAAAAAGTTTCTGAAGATGGCGATTAATTCACCAAAAGTCGCAAAATTTTGCACAAACTTGAAAATTCTGGTGAAAACTGCTTGATAAATGGAAACCCTAAATATATGTTTTGAAGTACGTGTCGCAAAAGGAGAAACTGAACAGAAGCACAATGACTTTTGACATTTGGTAGGGGTCATAAATAGGGATGAGAGGACCTGTGGAATTTTGGGTTCTTGGGTTTGGCCGAACTTTACTCCAAAGTTTGGTTTGGGTACCAGAACTTGACGCCAGACCCGAACTCCATATAAATCAATGTGGACCAAAAGTTTGGTGCTGTAAAATGGCTGTAAACTCCTCATAGTAATGGCTAAGGGGCTGAAAAAGGAAGCACAATGGGGATAAGAGCAGGACAATTGCTCTACATAGAAATGTAGATAGGAAAATGACTTTAAATAACATGGAATAACAAAAATAAAAAATAATAATCTTTAACCAGGAGGCAGAGGACCAAATGGAGCAGTGGAACAATCCCTTGCATGTGTATTTTACAATACTATATTCCCTGAACCAAGACTAAGAGCTAGAATTGATGCATCTGATGGATGCGCCATTTCTGTGGTGGCTGAGGACTGGTCCTATTAGCCTGGGAAGGGGCCAATATCCATGGGCCTTCCCAGCCTATTAATATCAGCTGTGGTAGATCGGATCACTCGGCTACACATGGAGGTAGACATGGGTACACTGCAGCTTTAAGAACTACCTTTGGTTTATTGTAGGCAGCATAAACCAAGGTGTGGTAAAGAAAATACAGCCCTCTGGGCAAAACAGGAAAACAAAACAAAATGGAGGCAGGACAAACAAAGTCCTTATGTGAGTAGTGTTCCTCCCCCTCACGGCTGGCAGAACACACACTGTTCATACATGCAACACTTTCCTGGAGTGCTTCTTCTCCACACTGAACACTCAAAGCTCTTTCAATCAGCCATTTAAGCCCAAACCATGTGACTCCTCAACCATCTGACTGATCACATGACTGTGACATCACCAAGGTCCTTAATCAAGAGTATAATGTGGCACAACCTGTAGTATTTGTTGGTGCTCAAGTAGGGTCCCAGACCTTTACCATAAATTGAATGAAAACTTGGCACACATGGAAATGGAACTACAACTAGGGTTGAGCGACTTTTACTTTTATAGGATCGGGTCGGGTTTCATGAAACCCGACTTTCTCAAAGGTCGGGTCGAGTGAAATCGGCCGATCCTATAGAAAAGTCGGGGTCGGGGTCGGCCGAAACACGAAACCCAATGCAGTGCAATGGGATACTATGGTTCCCAGGGTCTGAAGGAGAGGAAACTCTCCTTCAGGCACTGGGATCCATATTTAAGTGTAAAATAAAGAATTAAAATAAAAAATATTGCTATACTCACCCTCTGACGCGCCCTGGTACTAACCGGCAGCCTTCCTTCCTTAGAATCAGCGCGTGAAGGACCTTTAGATGACGTCGCGGCTTGTGATTGGTCGCGCGACCGCCCATGTGACCGCTCACGTGACCATATAGTATAGGTATACTCACCCTCGGACGTGCCCTGCTTCTTTCCGGCAGCCTTCCTTCCTAAGAATCAGCGCTTGAAGGACCTTCGGTGACGTCGCGGCTTGTTATTGGTCACGTGAGCGGTCACATGGGCGGTCGCGCGACCAATCACAAGCCGCAACGTCATCTAAAGGTCCTTCACGCGCTGATTCTAAGGAAGGAAGGCTGCCGGTTAGTACCAGGGCGCGTCAGAGGGTGAGTATAGCAATATTTTTTATTTTAATTCTTTATTTTACACTTAAATATGGATTCCGATACCGATTTCCGATATTGCAAACATATCGGAACTCGGTATCGGAATTCCGATACCAGATTCAGAAGATCGCCGACCTCATGGCCGACCCCACACAGGGGTCGGGTCGGGTTTCATGAAACCCGACTTTGCCAAAAGTCGGCGACTTCTGAAAATGGCCGACCTGTTTCGCTCAACCCTAACTACAACGGTTTTATAGGAATTTAAGATTAATGACTCTTTACCTCCTAACAAGAGTAATGAATCTACAACATTAACAGCGGCATCCTTGGGACTTCGTCCTAAGAGTACCTAAGAGAAACATATATTGATTTTGTGGACACGTCATTCCAGAAATTAAGACAAGACATTGACAAAGGTTTATTACATTTCCCCTCTAACATAACTGCCTTTGAACGACAGGCACTACGGGCATTACAAGATGACAGGGATTTAGTAATAATGCCAGCAGACAAAGGGGGTGTAATTGTAGTAATGAACAGAACAGACTATGTACAGGAAATTCATCATCAACTTAGGGATGACACCGTATATCAGAAATTACCAAGGGACCCCACACTATCCCTCAAAGATTCAATTTCCAATGTCCTGTCTGAATATCATGTAAAGGGGATTATTGACATTCGTACAAAAGAGTACCTTACTAAGAATCATCCAATTACTCCGGTGTTCTACACTCCACCCAAGATTCACAAAACTCTTGAGCATCCACCGGGCAGACCGATTGTGGCGTCAACAGAATCTGTCTTATCTACAAATTCTTACTCCTTACATTAAGAAGACTCCATCATTCTTGTTAGACACAGGCGATTTTTTGAGGGGCATTAGAGAACTTAGCCCCGTCCCCAAAAATTCGATTCTACTGACACTCGATGTAAAAGATCTTCACACCTCTATCCCACATGCACAAGGGATTGAGTGCGTACGACATATGTTGATGTCAACTGAGATGGACCCAGAGAAAATACAGTTCTGTTTAGAACGCCTTACGTTGGTTCTCACCAAAAATTATTCTGTATTTGAAGATTCATTTTACCTGCAAATTAAAGGTACGGCCATGGGTTCCAATCTAGCGCCTCCGTACGTCAATTGTTTTATGGCACATTTTGGGGATACTGTAGTCTACAATGATCCCCTCTTTAAAGAAAATGTGATCACTTGGAAACGGTTCATAGATGATATTTTTTGTGTATGGGGCGGCTCACCTGAATCTCTTGATACCTTTCTCTTAACAATCAATTCATCCTGGCAAGTTCTCCACTTTACCATGACAAGAGATTTCAATCAGGTCAACTTTATGGATAATGACAAAAGAAAATTTGGGCTGGAAGCCCTAGCCAGCTCACTAACATTCAGTCACAGGTGCACGGGATTCAGTCCGGACTTTACATGGAATCGTAGAAAACAAAGGTTGATATCCCAGCTCCTAAATGAATTCTTTATTTGTGGTTATTTATAAATATGGAGTATGGCATGATCCTCATACAATGGATGTGCACATGGGCACCGACAATTCAGCAACGCGTTTCGATCTCAAAAAGATCTTTTTCACAGCTAAACTAACCCCACTGATATGAAAAATTCTATTCCTAAGTCACAGTTCCGAAGAGTCCATAAAATAGGTCATAATCCTACTTTGCGAGAGAAAGCCCAAAACGGATACCATTCGTACACACGCACCACCCTTACTCCTATCTCATTCATAGGATGATTAGGAGACACTGGGATTTGTTACGGACGGCACGCCCAGACATACCAGAATTCCAACAACCCATTTTGCCATGTTTCAGGCGGACCCCTAACATTAGGGATTCCTTGATTAGGGCAGATATAGGCACAACCAGAGCCACACTGACACAATGATTCCTACACAAACCTATGACTGGCACATTTCCCTGTTTACAGTTTCATCAGTGTAACAATGTCTTAAAGGGTGACATGATACATCATCCATATTCCGGTCGACAATATCCCATAAAGGACTTTTTCACTTGTGACACATCCTATGTTATATAGGTTATTAAGTGCCCATGTGGTTTGTTATACGTGGGAGAAACCACGCAGGCTATCAAAGATAGGATATTATCTACAGACAAAAGCACCATTAGGTGCAAGAACCTTTTATTACCAATACCCTATCATTTTGCCACGGCAGGTCATAATGTATCACAACTCCGTCTTCAGGTCATTGGGTGGATATCCAACATGAGACAAGCTTTATTAACCCCTTTCTGACCTCGGACGGGATAGTACGTCCGAGGTCAGAAGCCCCCCTGCTTTGATGCGGGCTCCGCGGTGAGCCCGCATCAAAGCCGGGACATGTCAGCTGTTTTGAACAGCTGACATGTGCCCGTAATAGGCGCGGGCAGAATCGCGATCTGCCCGCACCTATTAACTAGTTAAATGCCGCTGTCAATCGCAGACAGCGGCATTTAACTACCATTTCCGGCCGGGCGGCCGGAAATGACGTCATCGCCAACCCCCGTCACATGATCAGGGGTCGGCGATGCTTCAGAATAGTAACCATAGAGGTCCTTGAGACCTCTATGGCTACTGATCACCGGTGGCTGTGAGCGCCACCCTGTGGTCGGCGCTCACAGCACACCTGCAATTCTGCTACATAGCAGCGATCTGATGATCGCTGCTATGTAGCAGAGCCGATCGTGCTATGCCTGCTTCTAGCCTCCCATGGAGGCTATTGAAGCATGGCAAAAGTAAAAAAAAAAAGTTAAAAAAAATGTGAAAAAAATAAAAAAAATATAAAAGTTTAAATCACCCCCCTTTCGCCCCAATTAAAATAAATGAATAAAAAAAAAATCAAATCTACACATATTTGGTATTGCCGCGCTCAGAATCGCCCGATCTATCAATTAAAATAAAGCATTAACCTGATCACTAAACGGCGTAGCGAGAAAAAAATGCGAAACGCCAGAATTACGTTTTTTTTGTCGCCGCGACATTGCATTAAAATGCAATAACGGGCGATCAAAAGAATGTATCAGCACCAAAATGCTATCATTAAAAATGTCATCTCGGCATGCAAAAAATAAGCCCTCAACCAACCCCAGATCATGAAAAATGGAGACGCTACGGGTATCGGAAAATGGCGCAATTTTTTTTATTTTTTTTTTGGCAAAGTTTGGAATTTGTTTTCACCACTTAGGTAAAAAATAACCTAGTCATGTTAGGTGTCTATGAACTCGTAGTGACCTGGAGAATCATAATGGCAGGTCAGTTTTAGCATTTAGTGAACCTAGCAAAAAAGCCAAACAAAAAACAAGTGTGGGATTGCACTTTTTTTGCAATTTCACCGCACTTGGAATTTTTTTCCCGTTTTCTAGTACACGACATGCTAAAACCAATGATGTCGTTCAAAAGTACAACTCTTCCTGCAAAAAATAAGCCCTCACATGGCCAAATTGACGGAAAAATAAAAAAGTTATGGCTCTGGGAAGGAGGGGAGTGAAAAATGAACACGGAAAAACGAAAAATCCCAAGGTCATGAAGGGGTTAAGCAATTGATTTCTGAACATTATCACGGACGTACGGGAGAAGTCCGTGCTCGGAGTTCAGCATCGGACACTAGGTTTCCACAATGAATCCTGAACTTTACAGTTCGAGTTCACTCGTCCCTAGTCATAAATGGAAAAGTATGTGTCACAGATGGAAGAATGGAATCGTCTTTTTTAACCCCTTCCCCCGAAGCCTGTTTTTACTTTCTTGACCAGGCCAATTTTTACAATTCTGACCACTGTCATTTTATGAGGTTATAACTCTAGAACACTTCAATGGATCCCACTGATTCTGAGAATATTTTCTTGAGACTTATTGTGCTTCACGATGGTGGTAAAATTTCTTTGATATAACTTGCATTTACTTGTGAAAAAAACGGAAATTTGGCAAAAATTTTGCAATTTTCACATTTTTTTTAAACTTTTTATGCCTTTAAATCACAGAGTCATATCATACAAAATAGTTAATAAATAACATTTCCCACATGTCTACTTTACATCAGCACAATTTTGAAAACACAATTTTTTTTGTTAGGAAGTTATAAGGGTTAAAAATTGACCTAGCGATTTCTCATTTTTACAACAAAATTTGCACCTCACATTTAAAGTGACTTGGAGGGGCCTATATGACAGAAAATACCCAAAAGTGACACCATTCTAAAAACTGCAAGCCTCAAGGTGCTCAAAACCACATTCAAGAAGTTTATTAACGCTTTGCGTTGTCCTGATGGAAGTGCGCAGGGAACCCCCTCCCTGTGCGATGTTCCTCGATATCGATGTCACTACTGATTGTAGTAAATGGCTGCAGCCATTGACAGGTCGACTTGGCCTTGTGTTTTGGATCATTGTCATGTTGGAGCATCAAAATACATCTCATGCACAGCTTCCGGGCTGATGAGTGCAAATTTGCCTCCAGTATTTGCTGACAACGTGCTGCATTCATCTTTCCTTCACCTTTGAACAAGTTTCCTGTGCCTTTGTAGCTCATATATCCTCAAAACATCAGGGATCCACCTCCATGCTTTACAGTAGGAATGATGTTCCTTTCATCATAGTACTTGTTGACCTCTCTCCAAATGTAACGTTTATGGTTGTGGCCAAAAAGTTAAATTTTGGTCTCATCACTGCAAATTACCCTATTGCAGAAGTTTTGAGGCTTGTCTCTGTGCTGTTTTGCGTATTGTAGGTGAGATACTTTGTGGTATTTGCGCAGTAATGGCTTTCTTCTGGCGACTCGACCATGCAGCCCATTTTTCTACAAGTGCCTCCTTATTGTGCATCTTGAAACAGCCACATCGCTAGTTTTCAGAGAGTTCAGTATTTCAGCTGATGTTATTTGTGGGTTTTTCTTTGCATCCCAAACAATTTTCCTGGCAGTTGTGTCTGACATTTTTGTTGGTCTACCTGACTGTGGTTTTGTTTTCCAGAGCCCCTGATTTTCCATTTGTTAATCACAGTGTGAAAGCTGCTGACTGGCATTATCAATTCCTTGGATATCTTTTTGCATCCCTTTCCTGTTTTATACAGTTCAACTACCTTTTCCCGTAGATCCATTAACAATTATTTTGCCTTCCCTATGACTCACAATCCAGAAATGTCAGTGGCTGGATGAAAGATGCAAGAGTCTGTCTGGATCCCAGAAACTCACTCAGCTTTTATGCACACACTGATTACAAGCAGACAGGTCACAGGTGAGGATGTTACCTTTAGTAGCCATTCACACCCATTTCTGTCACCTTCTGTGCATGTTATCAGGCCAAAATCACCAGGGTATGTGAACTTTTGATCAGGGTCATTTGGATATTTTGGGTTGCCATTATGATTTAAAAATTAAAAACACAGTAGTTTGACAATAAATGGCTTCACCCAACCACTAACCATTAGTGGAGAAAAAGCTTTGGTGTTATCATTCATATTATCTGAAAAAAAGCCAAAAAAGCAAAAATTCTGCCAGGGTATGTAAACTTTTGAGCACAACTGTATAGAAAAAAAATAAATTGTGTAAAAAAACAAATCAGGGAAACAAAGCTTGAGACAGAGAGGCTTCTCGCCAAAGAAAGTAAAAATAATCCAGAAATATTCTTCAATTACTTAAACAGTAAGAAACTCAAAAGTTATACTGTTCACCCCTCAAAAATAGCCTGGGGGAAATGGTGGAAGAGGATGAGGGGAAGGCCGATCTACTAAACTCCTTTTTCTCTTCAGTATTTATACAAGAAAATGTGATACTAGAAATTCTTCATTAAATATCAGCTGATAACCCATAAAGAAGTATGGCGCCGCCTCAAAATCACTCAAAGTAGACAACTCACCTGGGTTGAAGGGGTTAGTGAGATTAGAAAATAAAGTCTTTTTGTTTTTTTTTACTAAAAAATCACCACAGATACGTACAGTGTCCGGTATTGCAGCTCGGGTCATTACACCACTAGAATGACTTCAGCTGCATTACCAAATACAGCCTGTGAACAAGGGTGGCGCTGTTTGTTAACAATGAAAAATGAAATAAATATTATCCCTCCGTTAATCTCATATAAGACTGTAAATGTGATACATGACGATTTTTTTTTAAAATTCTTCCTTGTAAGTAACACCTTGAGGTTCTTTCACAATTCACAGTCGACATTGATCATTGTCCGCGACATAAAGAGTTTAGTTTCATCCATTCAGATAAGTGCTCCCCTGACAGGCGGCTCGCCGGCTCACAATGCTGACAATACCTCCATTCCTGGGTTTTGTTAATGGTCAGGACGCCTGGGCTGAGATCTGATCCCACACAGAGTAATTCTGCGTGTGAGATAACAGGGCGTCCTGCCGGGTTATTCATCCGCGGTCTCATTCATCAGGAGAGTAATGCGCTAAATAGGAAATGGTTTCATTGATTAAACCGCCGTAGCGTCTCTACAGAAGGCACGCATATGTACAATAGAAATCCCTTAAATGTCTCCCAAATCCGCGTCCTGAGGTCTGGCCTTTTCAAGAAATAGCGTGTTTTTTTGGGCAGCGCGTTGGATTCGCAGGAACGAGGTTGCAGAGTATGATACTCCCATAAACATCTCCTCACACTCAGAATATAATAACCCCACAGTGAACCCTGCCACAGAATTTCACCCCACATCCATCCCCACTCGTACAGTATGTTGCCCCATAGAACCCCCAACACAGTATAATGCCCCTAAAGTGCCCCCTCCCACAGTATGATGTTCCCACAAAAGCAGTATCATGGCCAGTCAGATTGATGCCCCCCATACCGCATGATGGCCCATCACTCAGTATGATGGACCCAACTAAGTGTGATGGCCCTTACAGTCTCCTAATCATTATGATGGCTCCCACGCAAAATGATGCACCCCGTTACTCCCGACACAATATTATAGCTCTTCAGCTTGGTGCTTCCACAGCCAGACTCAGTATTATGACCCCCTAACTTAGTATGATGCCTGTTGTGAATTCTGCTTTTGGGCTCCCTCCGGTGGTTGTAGGTGGTAATGCAGTTATCCCTGGGCTGCAGTCCTGGACAGGTGTATCTGCTGATTGCAATTCTGACTGGGGTATTTAGGTTTGCAGGACTCATTAGTCCTTGCCAGTTGTCAATGTTTCTTGGGAAGTGTTGGACCTCTGTCTGGCTTCTCCTGCTTAGCTGCCAATTCAGCAAAGATAAGTGTCTGTTTCTTTTTCTATGGCACACAAGCTGTGTGCTTGTTTTTTGATTGTATTCCTGTTCTTAGTGTAGGAGTCTCTGGAGTTGCAGATATATGTTCCACGTCTTTAGTTAGATGGAGGATTTTTTTTGTATAATCTGCTGTGGATATTTTTGGAAGGGTTTTAATACTGACTGCACAGTACTCTGTCCTATCCTTTCCTATTTTAGCTAGAGTGGCCTCTTGTGCTAAATCCTGTTTTCTGCTTGTGTGTGTCTTTCCTCTCCTACTCACAGCCAATATTTGTGGGGGGCTGCCTATCCTTTGGGGTTCTGCTCTGAGGCAAGGTAGAATTCCTATTTCCATCTATAGGGGTATTTAGTCCTCCGGCTGTGACGAGGTGTCTAGGGTTTGTTACCTTCTAGTTGCGGTGTTAAGATCAGGATCAGTATAGTTACCACCTACTCCAGTGAAAGTTTTCATGCTGCTCCAAGGTCACCGGATCATAACAGTACAACTGGCCCATAATGAGTTAAATGCATCTCAGAAGAAGGGAAGAAAGGTGTTGAGCCATTTTTTTTTTCTTCAGTCTGCTTTATCTTCTCTTCCCTCTTTATCTCTGGGTGGCTGAGGAGTCTTGTGCAAGCATGGATGTTCAGGAATTAGCTTCTCGTGTAGACCAGCTTGCTGCTAGGGTACAGGGTATTTCGGATTATATTGTTCAGACTCCTGTTTTAGAACCGAAGATTCCTACTCCTGATTTGTTTTTTGGTGACAGGTCCAAATTTTTGAGTTTTAAAAACAACTGTAAACTGTTTTTTGCTTTGAGACCTCGATCCTCCGGTGATTCCATTCAGCAGGTTAAAATCATCATCTCCCTGCTGTGTGGCGACCAGCAGGATTGGGCGTTTTCCCTGGAATCTGGGAATCCAGCTTTGCTTAATGTATACTCCTTTTTTCAGGCTTTAGGATTATTATATGATGAACCTAATTCTGTGGATCAAGCTGAGAAGACCTTGTTGGCCCTGTCTCCGGGTCAACAGGTGGCAGAATTGTATTGTTAGAAATTCAGAAAATGGTCTGTGTTGACTAAATGGAATAATGATGCTTTGGCGGCAATTTTCAGAAAGGGTCTTTCTGAATCCGTTAAAAATGTTATGGGGTTTCCCACGCCTTCCGGTCTGAGTGATTCTATGTCTCTGGCCATTCAGATTGACCGGCGATTGCGGGAGCGCTGAACTGTGTGCGCTGTGGCGTTGACCTCAGAGAAGATTCCTGAGCCAATGCAGTGTGATAGGATTCTGTCTAGAACGGAACGACAAGGATTCAGACGTCAGAATAGGTTGTGTTATTATTGTGGCGACACTTCTCATGTCATTTCAGTCTGCCCTAAGCGGACAAAGAGGATTG
The DNA here is from genome assembly GCF_032444005.1 of Ranitomeya imitator. Classification (NCBI taxonomy): domain Eukaryota; kingdom Metazoa; phylum Chordata; class Amphibia; order Anura; family Dendrobatidae; genus Ranitomeya; species Ranitomeya imitator. The sequence continues at coordinate 686,109,282 of NC_091286.1, forward strand.
CTAGTTAATTTACCATCAGTACTGTACAACCTCAATTTCTGTTATGTGTGTCCTTGATCTGCTCATTGTCATCATTTTCTGTCATGGCGTTTGTGGATTCAGGCGCCGCCTTGAACCTAATGGACTTTGAGCTTGCCAGGCATTGTGGTTTTCCCTTGCAGCATTTGCAGAACCCTATTCCTTTAAGGGGCATTGATGCTACACCCTTGGCTAAAAATAAGCCCCAGTTTTGGACACAAGTGACCATGCGCATGGCGCCAGCCCATCAGGAAGATTGTCGATTTCTGGTGTTGCATAATTTGCATGATGCTATCGTGCTGGGTTTTCCATGGTTGCAGGTGCATAATCCTGTGTTGGATTGGAAGTCCATGTCTGTGACTAGTTGCGGTTGTTAGGGGGTTCATAATGATGTTCCTTTGATGTCAATCTCCTCTTCTTCCTCTTCTGAAATTCCAGAGTTTTTGTCTGATTTTCAGGATGTATTCAATGAGCCCAATTCCAGTTTCCTTCCACCGCACAGGGACTGCGATTGTGCTATTGACTTGATGCCAGGCTGTAAGTTTCCTAAGGGTCGACTTTTCAACCTGTCTATGCCTGAACATACCGCCATGCGGAGCTATATTAAGGAGTCTTTGGAGAAAGGGCATATTCGGCCATCTTCTTCACCGTTGGGGGCAGGGTTTTTTTTTGCTGCTAAAAAAGATGGTTCCTTGAGACCCTGTATTGATTATCGCCTCTTGAATAAAATCACGGTCAAGTTTCAATACCCTTTACCTTTGCTTACCGATTTGTTTGCTAGGATTAAGGGAGCTAATTGGTTTACGAAGATTGACCTTCGGGGGGCATATAATCTTGTTCGTATTAAGCAGGGTGATGAATGGAAAACTGCGTTTAACACGCCCGAAGGCCATTTTGAATACCTTGTGATGCCATTCGGGCTCACTAATGCTCCATTTGTTTTTCAGTCCTTCATGCATGATATTTTTCTGACTTATATTGATAAGTTCTTGATTGTATATTTGGACGATATTTTGAATTTTTCCGATGATTGGGAGTCTCATGTGGAACAGGTCAGGATGGTATTTGAGATCCTTTGTGACAATGCCCTGTTTGTGAAAGGGTCTAAGTGTCTCTTTGGGGTGCAAAAGGTTTCTTTTTTGGGCTATATTTTTTCTCTCTCGTCTATAGAGATGGATCCGGTTAAGGTTCAGGCCATTCATGATTGGATTCAGCCCACATCCGTGAAGAGCCTTCCGAAATTTTTGGGTTTTGCAAATTTTTATCTCCGTTTCATTGCTAATTTTTCCAGCGTGGTTAAACCCTTGACCGATTTGACGAAGAAAGGCGCTGATGTGGCGAATTGGTCCTCTGCGGCTGTCTCTGCCTTTCAGAAGCTTAAACGTCGATTTACTTCTGCTCCGGTGTTGCGCCAACCGGATGTTTCTCTTCCGTTTCAGGTTGAGGTTGACGCTTCTGAGATTGGGGCAGGGGCCGTTTTGTCTCAGAGGGATCCTGTTGGTTCCTTAATGAAACCGTGTGCCTTCTTTTCCCGTAAGTTTTTGCCTGCTGAAAGCAATTATGATGTCGGCAATCGGGAGTTGTTGGCTATGAAGTGGGCGTTTGAGGAGTGGCGACATTGGCTTGAGGGAGCTAAGCACCGTATTGTGGTCTTGACCGATCATAAGAATTTGATTTACCTCGAGTCTGCCAAACGGCTGAATCCTAGACAGGCTCGATGGTACTTGTTTTTTTCCCGTTTTGATTTCGTGGTCTCGTACCTTCCGGGTTCTAAGAACATTAAGGCTGATGCCCTCTCTAGGAGTTTTTTGCCTGATTCTCCTGAGGTTTTAGAACCGGTCAGTATTCTGAAAGAAGGGGTGGTCCTTTCTGCCATTTCCCCTGATTTACGAAGGGTTCTTCAGGAATTTCAGGCTGACAAACCTGACCGCTGTCCTGTGGGGAAACTGTTTGTTCCTGACAGATGGACTAGTAGAGTGATTTCTGAGGTTCACTGTTCCGTGTTGGCTGGACATCCTGCCATTTTTGGTACCAGAGACTTGGTTGGTAAGTCCTTTTGGTGGCCTTCTTTGTCGTCCTCAAGGGGGGATACTGTTGTGAATTCTGCTTTTGGGCTCCCTCCGGTGGTTGTAGGTGGTAATGCAGTTGTCCCTGGCCTGCAGTCCTGGACAGGTGTATCTGCTGATTGCAATTCTGACTGGGGTATTTAGGTTTGCAGGACTCATTAGTCCTTGCCAGTTGTCAATGTTTCTTGGGAAGTGTTGCACCTCTGTCTGGCTTCTCCTGCTTAGCTGCCAATTCAGCAAATATAAGTGTCTGTTTCTTTTTCTATGGCACACAAGCTGTGTGCTTGTTTTTTGATTGTATTCCTGTTCTTAGTGTAGGAGTCTCTGGAGACGCAGATATACGTTCCACGTCTTTAGTTAGATGGAGGAATTTGTTGTATAATCTGCTGTGGATATTTTTGGAAGGGTTTTAATACTGACCACACAGTACTCTGTCCTATCCTTTCCTATTTTAGCTAGAGTGGCCTCTTGTGCCAAATCCTGTTTTCTGCCTGTGTGTGTCTTTCCTCTCCTACTCACAGCCAATATTTGTGGGGGGCTGCCTATCCTTTGGGGTTCTGCTCTGAGGCAAGGTAGAATTCCTATTTCCATCTATAGGGGTATTTAGTCCTCCGGCTGTGACGAGGTGTCTAGGGTTTGTTAGGTACACCCCACGGCTACTTCTAGTTGCGGTGTTAAGATCAGGATTTGCGGTCAGTATAGTTACCACCTACTACAGTGAAAGTTTTCATGCTGCTCCAAGGTCACCGGATCATAACAGATGCCCCTCAAAATCCCAAATATGATGGTCTCCGTTATGTAAGTTAGCCCCCACAGCCCCCTTCTCAATATAATGACTGTGAGGGACAAGGAAGACTCCATTTTGGATTTATTAATTCAGGCCTGATAGATTATCCAGAGATCTCCCTTCCCACTCCTGTGGTGGCCCCCACCCTTGGGATAAGTACACAATTTCCAAAAGAACAGAACTTCACCATATGGCCAGAGAATTAGAGGCCACGTGTTAATGAAGGCAAGGAGGAGCAGAGCTGAGACCACCTGAGGTCTTTTGTGCAAGGCTGCTCACATCAAGGGAAAAATCTAGAGACTTGGGCACTGATATCTAGAGATGAATTACGAGAGTACCCTAAATCTCAGGGTTAAGTCCAATGTACCACCAGAACCCTGGGAGCCCTCCGCATGCACCCCTGCATCTCATATTTCTTTAGCTGTCCCAGATACTGAGCTATTGAGATTGGCTCTCCAGAACCTCTTAGCCTACCCAAGTTTGGACTCTTCGCATCGGTCCAGCCTCAACAAACCCGTTGAGATGTCAGTCGTCCCGTTTGGACCTCCCACTAGGAAGTTATGAGCCATCCTGGATATTGGAAATTATTTCAACTAGGCGATCAAGGGAGGAGAATTCAGTCCAACCCAGAGGGGCGGTGGCGAATATGGGAGGGGGGAGCTAGGGGTTAAAAGCTTGTTAAACATCTTTAGCCTTTGTCATTGTTCTGCCATGGAAGCCACGTCACGCACGTGTGGAGACGGACCAGAAACTAAGAAGGTGCCTGTGGATATGAGAGCTTCCCTCCATCCATAAGAGATACAGAACGGTAACGTGACACATACAGCTAACTGCAATCCCAACCTGAACCCTACTTTTATCTGTACTTCTGGATGTAATCTCTATATATTACTGTGTATATATTTGTAGTTTCTAGTGCGCCTATCGGCAATTAAAATATCAATTAATTTTGGCTGCTCTTTTACCTCAAGTCCCAAATTCTCACGTCCATGAGTTCGGATAGTACTTATACGCTACCTGGGGTTGGTTTCTGCTCCGATATAAGCTTGTTAACGGACCGGACTTACACCTAACAAGGAACTGGTGGCAGCATGCCCATCTGGTGTTATTGCGGGATCCTGTCAGTGACGGATCAGAAGTTTATTTATATATTCCCAACCTGGGACTGGTGATATATATATATATATATATATATACTGCCTTCATTGTGGAGTGCCCTGATAACCAGCACTTGACAGGGCGGCCTCTCCGGTGAGGGTAAGGGGGGTGCAGAGAGCTTTGACTGTGTAAGCTCCGTCACAGATTGGTGACGGCGGGAGGATATCCGTACCCCCCGGCTATCCTCTCGTGCGTGTTTTCCGTACAGGGACTATAATTTTATATATATATAGTAAATGCTTTTATGTGCTTAAAGGGTTATTCCCACCTTCCATGGCAAATAGAGGAGTACAGTGGGGGAAATAATTATTTGATCCCTTGTTGATTTTGTAAGTTTGGCCCCTTGACAAAGACATGAACATTCTATAATTTTAAGGGTAGGATAATTTTAACATTGAGGGACAGAATATTAAAAATAAAATCCAGAAAATCACATTGTATAAACTATATAAATGTACTTGCATTATGCAGTGAGAAATAAGTATTTGATCCCTCTGGCAAACAAGACTTAATACTTGGTGGTAAAACCCTTGTTGGCAGGCACAGCAGTCAGACTTTTTTTGTAGTTGATGATGAGGTTTGTGCACACATCAGGAGGAATTTTGCTCCACTCCTCTTTGCAGATCATCTCTAAATCATTAAGATTTTGAAGCTGTCACTTGGCAACTCGGAGCTTCACCACCCTCCATAAGTTTTCTATGGGATTAAGGTCCGGACACTGGCTAGGCCACTCCATGACCTTAATGTGCTTCTTTTTGAGCCACTCCTTGGCTGTATGTTTTGGGTCAGTGTCTTGCTGGAAGACCCAGCCGCAACCCATTTTTAATGTTGTGGCGGAGGGAAGAAGGTTGTCACTCAGGATTTTACAAAACATGGCTCCATCCATTCTCCCATTGATGCGGAAAAGTAGTCCTATGCCCTTAGCAGGGAAACACCCCCAAAACAATGTTTCCACCTCCTTGCTTGACAGTGGGGATGGTGTTCTTTGGGTCATAGGCAGCATTTCTCTTCCTCCAAACACGGCAAGTTTAGTTAATGCCAAAGACCTCAATTTTTGTCTAATCTGACCACAGCACCTTCTCCCAGTCACTCACAGAATCATCCAGGTGTTCATTGGTAAACTTCAGATGGCCTGCACATGTGCCTTCTTGAGAAGGGGGACCTTGCAGGCACTGCAGGATTTTAAACCGTTACGGCGTAATGTGTTACCAATGGTTTTCTTGGTGACTGTGGTCCCAGCTGTTTGAAATCATTAACAAGTTCCCCCATGTAGTTTTGGGCTGATCTCTCACCTTCCTCATGATCAAGGATACCCCACGAGGTGAGATTTTGCATGGTGCCCCAGATCGATGTTGATTGACAGTCATTTTGTATTTCTTCCATTTTCTTACTATTGCACCAACAAATGTCTCCTTCTCACCCAGCGTATTACTTATGGTTGTGTAGCCCATTCCAGCTTTGTGCAGGTCTATGATCTTGTCCCTGACATCCTTATAAAGCTCTTTGGTCTTGCCCATGTTGTAGAGGTCAGAGTCTGACAGATTAATTAAGTCTGTGGACAGGAGTCTTTTATAAAGGCGACTATGTAAGACAGCTGTCTGTAATGCAGGTAACGAGCTGATTAGGAGTCTAACTGGTCTGTAGGAGCCGGAACTCTTAATGGTTGGTAGGGGATCAAATACTTATTTCTCACTGCAAAATGCAAATAAATGTATATAATTTCTACAATGTGATTTTCTGGATTTTATTTTTGATGTTCTATCTCAAAATGTTAAAATTAACCTAAAAATTACAGACTGTTCATGTCTTTGTCAAACTTACAAAATCAGCAAGGGATCAAATACTTATTTCCCCCACTGTATCTCTCTAGGTGCTGACTACTTGAGGTGCAGCTATAGAATAACAGTGGAGCACATCTGAGATACGCCGTTTCCATACCTCCTAACATTTATGGTAGTTTCCATAGTGAAAGGATGTAACGAGGGAGGATGAGAGTTGTAAGAAAAGAGCAGGAGTGGGATTGTAAAGCAGACTCTTCCTTCTTAGTAGGCTGATTATTACTCCGGTGTAATGTTGTAGCAATGATGGCTAATGCCCATCGCCACCTGATGAAGGACAGAACACTATCCTGTGGGTAATGGATAGACTTCATGGTCCGCCTCTCCAGCTTCGCAGCGTTTCACTTGTGTCAGAAGATACGAAACCTAATGACCGATGCTGAATCCACCGCCGAAAAGTGATAAATACTTAAGAGGAGTCGAGCGCCGAACCGCAGGGCGCTCACAATGACAGCAAACAATATCTAACACGAGCTGTTACCCTGCACCAGAGGAATAATAGCGTAATAAGGAGAAAGACAATGATCTCCCCCTGGCCGCCAGCTCTGATGTTCACGTATTAATATGAAGAACCAAAAGACACAGTAGAGAATAGCATGACTCAGAGCATGATGCCGATTTACTGCTGAGACGTTCAATGGAATGATAAAAAAAATATAATTTCTATGCACCCAGCCAGCACATCACATGGATGACAACCAGTGATAGATGTTCTGCACAGTCACCCCATGTAATCACCCTGCTGCTGATCCAAGAAGGATGATCCTCCAGTTTTACTCAGCAGGTAACAAAGCAGATACTGAACATTGTAAAGGAACAGGATAAGTACTATGTGCAGTGTGCAAGAAAAATGCTCTAATACTGCCCTCCTGTGCAGGAATATAACTACTATAATACTGCCCCTATGTACAAGAATATAACTACTATAATACTGCCCCTATGTACAAGAATATAACTACTATAATACTGCCCCTATGTACAAGAATATAACTACTATAATACTGCCCCTATGTACAAGAATATAACTACTATAATACTGCCCCTATGTACAAGAATATAACTACTATAATACTGCCCCTATGTACAAGAATATAACTACTATAATACTGCTCCCTATGTACAAGAATATAACTACTATAATACTGCCCCTATGTACAAGAATATAACTACTATAATACTGCTCCTATGTACAAGAATATAACTACTATAATACTGCTCCTATGTACAAGAATATACCTACTATAATACTGCTCCTATGTACAAGAATATAACTACTATAATACGGCCCCCTATGTACAAGAATATAACTACTATTATACTGCCCCTATGTACAAGAATATAACTACTATAATACTGCCCCCATGTACAAGAATATAACTACTATAATACTGCCTCTATGTACAAGAATATAACTACTATAATACTGCCTCTATGTACAAGAATATAACTACTATAAAACGGCTCCTATGTACAAGAATATAACTACTGTAATACTGTCCCTATGTACAAGAATATAACTACTATAATACTGCCCCTATGTACAAGAATGTAACTACTATAATACTACTCCTATGTACAAGAATATAACTACTATAATACTGCTCCTATGTACAGGAATATATCTACTATAATACTGCCCCTATGTACAAGAATATAACTACTATAATACTGCCCCATGTACAAGAATATAACTACTATCATACTGCCCCTATGTACAAGAATATAACTACTATAATACTGCCTCTATGTACAAGAATATAACTACTATAATACTGCTCCTATGTACAAGAATATAACTACTATAATACTGCTCCTATGTACAAGAATATAACTACTATAATACTACTCCTATGTACAAGAATATAACTACTATAATACTGCCGCTATGTACAAGTATATAACTACTATAATACTGCCTTTATGTACAAGAATATAACTACTATAATACTGCTCCTATGTACAAGAATATAACTACTATAATACTGCTCCTATGTACAAGAATATAACTACTATAATACTGCCCCCATGTACAAGAATATAACTACTATAATACTGCCCCCATGTACAAGAATATAACTACTATAATACTGCCCTCTATGCACAAGAATATAACTACTATAATACTGCCCCCATGTACAAGAATATAACTACTATAAAACTGCCCCCATGTACAAGAATATAACTACTATAATACTGCCTCTATGTACAAGAATATAACTACTATAATACTGCCTCTATGTACAAGAATATAACTACTATAAAACGGCTCCTATGTACAAGAATATAACTACTATAATACTGCCTCTATGTACAAGAATATAACTACTATAATACTGCTCCTATGTACAAGAATATAACTACTATAATACTGCTCCTATGTACAAGAATATAACTACTATAATACTACTCCTATGTACAAGAATATAACTACTATAATACTGCCGCTATGTACAAGTATATAACTACTATAATACTGCCCCTATGTACAAGAATATAACTACTATAATACTGCCCCATGTACAAGAATATAACTACTATAATACTGCCTCTATGTACAAGAATATAACTACTATAATACTGCCTCTATGTACAAGAATATAACTACTATAAAACGGCTCCTATGTACAAGAATATAACTACTATAATACTGCCTCTATGTACAAGAATATAACTACTATAATACTGCTCCTATGTACAAGAATATAACTACTATAATACTGCTCCTATGTACAAGAATATAACTACTATAATACTGCTCCTATGTACAAGAATATAACTACTATAATACGGCCCCCTATGTACAAGAATATAACTACTATAATACTGCCCCTATGTACAAGAATATAACTACTATAATACTGCCCCCATGTACAAGAATATAACTACTATAATACTGCCTCTATGTACAAGAATATAACTACTATAATACTGCCTCTATGTACAAGAATATAACTACTATAAAACGGCTCCTATGTACAAGAATATAACTACTGTAATACTGTCCCTATGTACAAGAATATAACTACTATAATACTGCCCCTATGTACAAGAATGTAACTACTATAATACTGCTCCTATGTACAAGAATATAACTACTATAATACTGCTCCTATGTACAGGAATATATCTACTGTAATACTGCCCCTATGTACAAGAATATAACTACTATAATACTGCCCCATGTACAAGAATATAACTACTATCATACTGCCCCTATGTACAAGAATATAACTACTATAATACTGCCTCTATGTACAAGAATATAACTACTATAATACTGCTCCTATGTACAAGAATATAACTACTATAATACTGCTCCTATGTACAAGAATATAACTACTATAATACTACTCCTATGTACAAGAATATAACTACTATAATACTGCTCCTATGTACAGGAATATATCTACTATAATACTGCCCCTATGTACAAGAATATAACTACTATAATACTGCCCCATGTACAAGAATATAACTACTATCATACTGCCCCTATGTACAAGAATATAACTACTATAATACTGCCTCTATGTACAAGAATATAACTACTATAATACTGCTCCTATGTACAAGAATATAACTACTATAATACTGCTCCTATGTACAAGAATATAACTACTATAATACTACTCCTATGTACAAGAATATAACTACTATAATACTGCCGTTATGTACAAGTATATAACTACTATAATACTGCCTTTATGTACAAGAATATAACTACTATAATACTGCTCCTATGTACAAGAATATAACTACTATAATACTGCTCCTATGTACAAGAATATAACTACTATAATACTGCCCCCATGTACAAGAATATAACTACTATAATACTGCCCCCATGTACAAGAATATAACTACTATAATACTGCCCTCTATGCACAAGAATATAACTACTATAATACTGCCCCCATGTACAAGAATATAACTACTATAAAACTGCCCCCATGTACAAGAATATAACTACTATAATACTGCCTCTATGTACAAGAATATAACTACTATAATACTGCCTCTATGTACAAGAATATAACTACTATAAAACGGCTCCTATGTACAAGAATATAACTACTATAATACTGCCTCTATGTACAAGAATATAACTACTATAATACTGCTCCTATGTACAAGAATATAACTACTATAATACTGCTCCTATGTACAAGAATATAACTACTATAATACTACTCCTATGTACAAGAATATAACTACTATAATACTGCCGCTATGTACAAGTATATAACTACTATAATACTGCCCCTATGTACAAGAATATAACTACTATAATACTGCCCCCATGTACAAGAATATAACTACTATAATACTGCCTCTATGTACAAGAATATAACTACTATAATACTGCCTCTATGTACAAGAATATAACTACTATAAAACGGCTCCTATGTACAAGAATATAACTACTATAATACTGCCTCTATGTACAAGAATATAACTACTATAATACTGCTCCTATGTACAAGAATATAACTACTATAATACTGCTCCTATGTACAAGAATATAACTACTTTAATACTGCTCCTATGTACAAGAATATAACTACTATAATACGGCCCCCTATGTACAAGAATATAACTACTATAATACTGCCCCTATGTACAAGAATATAACTACTATAATACTGCCCCCATGTACAAGAATATAGCTACTATAATACTGCCTCTATGTACAAGAATATAACTACTATAATACTGCCTCTATGTACAAGAATATAACTACTATAAAACGGCTCCTATGTACAAGAATATAACTACTGTAATACTGTCCCTATGTACAAGAATATAACTACTATAATACTGCCCCTATGTACAAGAATGTAACTACTATAATACTGCTCCTATGTACAAGAATATAACTACTATAATACTGCTCCTATGTACAGGAATATATCTACTATAATACTGCCCCTATGTACAAGAATATAACTACTATAATACTGCCCCATGTACAAGAATATAACTACTATCATACTGCCCCTATGTACAAGAATATAACTACTATAATACTGCCTCTATGTACAAGAATATAACTACTATAATACTGCTCCTATGTACAAGAATATAACTACTATAATACTGCTCCTATGTACAAGAATATAACTACTATAATACTACTCCTATGTACAAGAATATAACTACTATAATACTGCCGCTATGTACAAGTATATAACTACTATAATACTGCTTTTATGTACAAGAATATAACTACTATAATACTGCTCCTATGTACAAGAATATAACTACTATAATACTGCTGCTATGTACAAGAATATAACTACTATAATACTGCCCCCATGTACAAGAATATAACTACTATAATACTGCCCCCATGTACAAGAATATAACTACTATAATACTGCCCTCTATGCACAAGAATATAACTACTATAATACTGCCCCCATGTACAAGAATATAACTACTATAAAACTGCCCCCATGTACAAGAATATAACTACTATAATACTGCCTCTATGTACAAGAATATAACTACTATAATACTGCCTCTATGTACAAGAATATAACTACTATAAAACGGCTCCTATGTACAAGAATATAACTACTATAATACTGCCTCTATGTACAAGAATATAACTACTATAATACTGCTCCTATGTACAAGAATATAACTACTATAATACTGCTCCTATGTACAAGAATATAACTACTATAATACTACTCCTATGTACAAGAATATAACTACTATAATACTGCCGCTATGTACAAGTATATAACTACTATAATACTGCCTCTATGTACAAGAATATAACTACTATAATACTGCTCCTATGTACAAGAATATAACTACTATAATACTGCTCCTATGTACAAGAATATAACATTTTCAACTAGTTCACAGTACAGTCCCACCCCATCAGATCTGGCTACCTGATAGAGACAGCTGTTGGCCTCTGATTGGCTGGCAGAGTGTACTGTCTAAAATGGACCAAAATGGTTTGTTCGCCGAAATACACTTCAACTGGATGTGCATCAACTGGATTGAAGTTTCTGCTGGCATCGACGGATCGTTGCCTATGTACAAGAATATAACTGCTGGTCAAAGTTTCTTTTACTATCAATCCCACTCTTTTACTTGTAGAGCTGCAGGTTCAGTGCTCAGTGTGTTTTCTGTGGAGCTGCAGCCTCAGTGCTCAGTGTGTTTTCTGTTGAGCTGCAGGTTCAGTGCTCAGTGTGTATTCTATGGAGCTGCAGTTTCAGTACTCAGTGTGTTTTCTGTGGAGCTGCAGGTTCAGTGCTCAGTGTGTTTTCTGTGGAGCTGCAGGTTCAGTGCTCAGTGTGTTTTCTGTAGAGCTGCAGGTTCAGTGCTCAGTGTGTTTTCTGTGGAGCTGCAGGTTCAGTGCTCAGTGTGTTTTCTGTGGAGCTGCAGCCTCAGTGCTCAGTGTGTTTTCTGTAGAACTGCAGGTTCAGTGCTCATTGTGTTTTCTGTAGAGCTGCAGGTTCAGTGCTCAGTGTGTTTTCTGTAGAGCTGCAGGTTCAGTGCTCAGTGTGTTTTCTGTGGAGCTGCAGGTTCAGTGCTTAGTGTGTTTTCTGTGGAGCTGCAGTGCTCAGTGTGTTTTCTGTGGAGCTGCAGGTTCAGTGCTCAGTGTGTTTTCTGTGGAGCTGCAGGTTCAGTGCTCAGTGTATTTTCTGTAGAGCTGCAAGCTCAGTGCTCAGTGTGTTTTCTGTGGAGCTGCAGCCTCAGTGCTCAGTGTGTTTTCTGTGGAGCTGCAGGTTCAGTGCTCAGTGTGCTTTCTGTGGAGCTGCAGCCTCAGTGCTCAGTGTGTTTTCGGTGGAGCTGCAGGTTCAGTGCTCAGTGTGCTTTCTGTGGAGCTGCAGGTTCAGTGCTCAGTGTGTTTTCTGTGGAGCTACAGTTTCAGTGCTCAGTGTGTTTTCTGTGGAGCTGCAGGTTCAGTGCTCAGTGTGTCTTCTGTGGAGCTGCAGGTTCAGTGCTCAGTGTGTTTTCTGTGGAGCTGCAACCTCAGTGCTCAGTGTGTTTTCTGTAGAGCTGCAGGTTCAGTGCTCAGTGTGTTTTCTGTAGAGCTGCAGGTTCAGTGCTCAGTGTGTTTTCTGTGGAGCTGCAGGTTCAGTGCTCAGTGTGTTTTCTGTGGAGCTGCAGGTTCAGTGCTCAGTGTGTTTTCTGTGGAGCTGCAGCCTCAGTGCTCAGTGTGTTTTCTGTGGAGCTGCAGGTTCAGTGCTCAGTGTGCTTTCTGTGGAGCTGCAGGTTCAGTGCTCAGTGTGTTTTCGGTGGAGCTGCAGGTTCAGTGCTCAGTGTGCTTTCTGTGGAGCTGCAGGTTCAGTGCTCAGTGTGTTTTCTGTGGAGCTACAGTTTCAGTGCTCAGTGTGTTTTCTGTGGAGCTGCAGGTTCAGTGATCAGTGTGTTTTCTGTGGAGCTGCAGGTTCAGTGCTCAGTGTGTTTTCTGTGGAGCTGCAGGTTCAGTGCTCAGTGTGTTTTCTGTGGAGCTGCATGTTCAGTGCTCAGTGTGTTTTGCAGATTCAGTGCTCAGTGTGTTTTCTGTGGAGCTGCAGGTTCAGTGCTCAGTGTGTCTTCTGTGGAGCTGCAGGTTCAGTGCTCAGTGTGTTTTCTGTGGAGCTGCATTTTCAGTGTTCAGTGTGTTTTGCAGGTTCAGTGCTCAGTGTGTTTTCTGTGGAGCTGCAGCCTCAGTGCTCAGTGTGTTTTCTGTAGAGCTGCAGGTTCAGTGCTCAGTGTGTTTTCTGTAGAGCTGCAGGTTCAGTGCTCAGTGTGTTTTCTGTGGAGCTGCAGGTTCAGTGCTCAGTGTGTTTTCTGTGGAGCTGCAGCCTCAGTGCTCAGTGTGTTTTCTGTGGAGCTGCAGGTTCAGTGCTCAGTGTGTTTTCTGTGGAGCTGCAGCCTCAGTGCTCAGTGTGTTTTCCGTAGAGCTGCAGGTTCAGTGCTCAGTGTGTTTTCTGTGGAGCTGCAGGTTCAGTGCTCAGTGTGTTTTCTGTGGAGCTGCAGGTTCAGTGCTCAGTGTGTTTTCTGTAGAGCTGCAGGTTCAGTGCTCAGTGTGTTTTCTGTGGAGCTGCAGGTTCAGTGCTCAGTGTGTCTTCTGTGGAGCTGCAGCCTCAGTGCTCAGTGTATTTTCTGTAGAGCTGCAGGTTCAGTGCTCAGTGTGTTTTCTGTAGAGCTGCAGGTTCAGTGCTCAGTGTGTTTTCTGTAGAGCTGCAAGTTCAGTGCTCAGTGTGTTTTCTGTTGAGCTGCAGGTTCAGTGCTCAGTGTGTTTTCTGTGGAGCTGCAGATTCAGTGCTCAGTGTGTTTTCTGTGGAGCTGCAGCCTCAGTGCTCAGTGTGTTTTCTGTAGAGCTGCAGGTTCAGTGCTCAGTGTGTTTTCTGTGGAGCTGCAGATTCAGTGCTCAGTGTGTTTTCTGTAGAGCTGCAGCCTCAGTGCTCAGTGTGTTTTCTGTAGAGCTGCAGGTTCAGTACTCAGTGTGTTTTCTGTAGAGCTGCAGGTTCAGTGCTCAGTGTGTTTTCTGTGGAGCTGCAGGTTCAGTGCTCAGTGTGTTTTCTGTGGAGCTGCAGGTTCAGTGCTCAGTGTGTTTTCTGTGGAGCTGCAGGTTCAGTGCTCAGTGTGTTTTCTGTGGAGCTGCAGCCTCAGTGCTCAGTGTGTTTTCTGTGGAGCTACAGGTTCAGTGCTCAGTGTGTTTTCTGTGGAGCTGCAGCCTCAGTGCTCAGTGTGTTTTCCGTAGAGCTGCAGGTTCAGTGCTCAGTGTGTTTTCTGTGGAGCTGCAGGTTCAGTGCTCACTGTGTTTTCTGTGGAGCTGCAGGTTCAGTGCTCAGTGTGTTTTCTGTAGAGCTGCAGGTTCAGTGCTCAGTGTGTTTTCTGTGGAGCTGCAGGTTCAGTGCTCAGTGTGTTTTCTGTGGAGCTGCAACCTCAGTGCTCAGTGTGTTTTCTGTAGAGCTGCAGGTTCAGTGCTCAGTGTGTTTTCTGTAGAGCTGCAGGTTCAGTGCTCAGTGTGTTTTCTGTGGAGCTGCAGGTTCAGTGCTCAGTGTGTTTTCTGTGGAGCTGCAGGTTCAGTGCTCAGTGTGTTTTCTGTGGAGCTGCAGGTTCAGTGCTCACTGTGTTTTCTGTGGAGCTGCAGCCTCAGTGCTCAGTGTGTTTTCTGTGGAGCTGCAGGTTCAGTGCTCAGTGTGCTTTCTGTGGAGCTGCAGGTTCAGTGCTCAGTGTGTTTTCGGTGGAGCTGCAGGTTCAGTGCTCAGTGTGCTTTCTGTGGAGCTGCAGGTTCAGTGCTCAGTGTGTTTTCTGTGGAGCTACAGTTTCAGTGCTCAGTGTGTTTTCTGTGGAGCTGCAGGTTCAGTGCTCAGTGTGTTTTCTGTGGAGCTGCAGGTTCAGTGCTCAGTGTGTTTTCTGTGGAGCTGCAGGTTCAGTGCTCAGTGTGTTTTCTGTGGAGCTGCATGTTCAGTGCTCAGTGTGTTTTGCAGATTCAGTGCTCAGTGTGTTTTCTGTGGAGCTGCAGGTTCAGTGCTCAGTGTGTCTTCTGTGGAGCTGCAGGTTCAGTGCTCAGTGTGTTTTCTGTGGAGCTGCATTTTCAGTGTTCAGTGTGTTTTGCAGGTTCAGTGCTCAGTGTGTTTTCTGTGGAGCTGCAGCCTCAGTGCTCAGTGTGTTTTCTGTAGAGCTGCAGGTTCAGTGCTCAGTGTGTTTTCTGTAGAGCTGCAGGTTCAGTGCTCAGTGTGTTTTCTGTGGAGCTGCAGGTTCAGTGCTCAGTGTGTTTTCTGTGGAGCTGCAGCCTCAGTGCTCAGTGTGTTTTCTGTGGAGCTGCAGGTTCAGTGCTCAGTGTGTTTTCTGTGGAGCTGCAGCCTCAGTGCTCAGTGTGTTTTCCGTAGAGCTGCAGGTTCAGTGCTCAGTGTGTTTTCTGTGGAGCTGCAGGTTCAGTGCTCAGTGTGTTTTCTGTGGAGCTGCAGGTTCAGTGCTCAGTGTGTTTTCTGTAGAGCTGCAGGTTCAGTGCTCAGTGTGTTTTCTGTGGAGCTGCAGGTTCAGTGCTCAGTGTGTCTTCTGTGGAGCTGCAGCCTCAGTGCTCAGTGTATTTTCTGTAGAGCTGCAGGTTCAGTGCTCAGTGTGTTTTCTGTAGAGCTGCAGGTTCAGTGCTCAGTGTGTTTTCTGTAGAGCTGCAAGTTCAGTGCTCAGTGTGTTTTCTGTTGAGCTGCAGGTTCAGTGCTCAGTGTGTTTTCTGTGGAGCTGCAGATTCAGTGCTCAGTGTGTTTTCTGTGGAGCTGCAGCCTCAGTGCTCAGTGTGTTTTCTGTAGAGCTGCAGGTTCAGTGCTCAGTGTGTTTTCTGTGGAGCTGCAGATTCAGTGCTCAGTGTGTTTTCTGTAGAGCTGCAGCCTCAGTGCTCAGTGTGTTTTCTGTAGAGCTGCAGGTTCAGTACTCAGTGTGTTTTCTGTAGAGCTGCAGGTTCAGTGCTCAGTGTGTTTTCTGTGGAGCTGCAGGTTCAGTGCTCAGTGTGTTTTCTGTGGAGCTGCAGGTTCAGTGCTCAGTGTGTTTTCTGTGGAGCTGCAGGTTCAGTGCTCAGTGTGTTTTCTGTGGAGCTGCAGCCTCAGTGCTCAGTGTGTTTTCTGTGGAGCTACAGGTTCAGTGCTCAGTGTGTTTTCTGTGGAGCTGCAGCCTCAGTGCTCAGTGTGTTTTCCGTAGAGCTGCAGGTTCAGTGCTCAGTGTGTTTTCTGTGGAGCTGCAGGTTCAGTGCTCACTGTGTTTTCTGTGGAGCTGCAGGTTCAGTGCTCAGTGTGTTTTCTGTAGAGCTGCAGGTTCAGTGCTCAGTGTGTTTTCTGTGGAGCTGCAGGTTCAGTGCTCAGTGTGTCTTCTGTGGAGCTGCAGCCTCAGTGCTCAGTGTATTTTCTGTGGAGCTGCAGGTTCAGTGCTCAGTGTGTTTTCTGTAGAGCTGCAGGTTCAGTGCTCAGTGTGTTTTCTGTAGAGCTGCAAGTTCAGTGCTCAGTGTGTTTTCTGTGGAGCTGCAGGTTCAGTGTTCAGTGTGTTTTCTGTGGAGCTGCAGGTTCAGTGCTCAGTGTGTTTTCTGTGGAGCTGCAGATTCAGTGCTCAGTGTGTTTTCTGTGGAGCTGTAGGTTCAGTGCTCAGTGTGTTTTCTGTAGAGCTGCAGGTTCAGTGCTCAGTGTGTTTTGCAGGTTCAGTGCTCAGTGTGTTTTCTGTGGATCTGTAGCCTCAATGCTCAGTGTGTTTTCTGTGGAGCTGCAGGTTCAGTGCTCAGTGTGTTTTCTGTGGAGCTGCAGGTTCAGTGCTCAGTGTGTTTTCTGTGGAGCTGCAGGTTCAGTGCTCAGTGTTTTTTTCTGTGGAGCTGCAGGTTCAGTGCTCAGTGTGTTTTCTGTGGAGCTGCAGGTTCAGTGCTCAGTGTGTTTTCTGTGGAGCTGCAGGTTCAGTGCTCAGTGTGTTTTCTGTGGAGCTGCAGGTTCAGAATTCAGTGTGTTTTCTGTTGAGCTGCTCCCACTTTTTCATTCTCTCATTACTCTAGCCTGGGTGCTGTTGTCACCTTCTTTATCTCACATATATGGCAGTACAGGCTGTGATTATGTGAGATACTGCAGCTCATAAATACATATAAATATATTGACAACAGATGACCCTCTAGTGTCCAAGAGGAGGATAGTGAGAATGAGGAGTACATTCTATATATTTTAGTTATGAAAGAAGTTGCTTTAATACGATGCACATACTGTACATTTGCCCAGGAGCTGCATACACAAAATGGTAAGATCAATTTAATCATTACCGTTTACAGACTGGCATGAGCTTTGATTTTGGATGCATTGAAGCAAACAAAAACATGATTGCGCTGGGGTTTACATTCCCTTTAACAACCACTCACAGTTCATCAAATGAGCAATTTTATGGTAAAGTGCGCATAATATTTTAAAAAAGAAACATTTAGGGCTTATAAAATACTCTTCATATCTATGAGCGTCTCCCAGACAATTTATCTCTCTGCCCTAGCTAATATCGTATGCGTTTACTTAGCAGTGATTTTTGACAGCTGGAAATGAAGCAGATGACAGCAGAAGTAAATGAAGTTTTCCAATAAATTTCAGGAGCCTTGCAAATGTTCGTTGATGTGTTTAGTAGAGAAAATTGCTCAGAGAGAAATGAAAATTACTTTTTTTTTTCTAATTCTGAAATCCCCGCTTGATGGAATGAACGAGTCGATCGAGGTCGGATTACGCCAACACTTGATTATTCCTATTAAATAAAATTTGCGAGAATCTAATAAACGAGTTAATCTGGATGTTTCATTGTGAAACTCCACATTTGATTAACATAGGTCTTATAGAACGAAAATGTAACAGTAGTTTTATAAAAATATTTTTATTAACCTTTGAATATTTTCACTTTTTTAATTTGCTTTAATTATTATATGTATTTCTTTTGCTTAGAATTCATCAGCAAGTTATTGTTAACGGTCATGCAGTTATATTCCTCAGTCATTCATATTTGCTTGCTGACCACTGAGACGTCTACAGCTTTTAATGCTTCCCAAAGTATGAGTTGTATACAGATCTTCACAATGTGAAGAGGAGGAAAGTCATCTACAGTCTCAGGGAGGGCAGAGAAAACAGGCTACAGATAAGGGGGAAAGCATTTGGAAAAATAAATTGCAGGATAAAAGCTGTGCTGATATATCAGCTAATCAATAGAACAACACTCTGGATATGCAGAAAGCTCACAGCCAACCTATATTACTGGGAGAGACACTGGTACTGGTACTGATGTGCAGCCCTATTTTTTTCAGTAGAGCTTTTGGGAGTTAGATACTCTCCAATCCAGTTACATAACAATCTATGAATTAGCCAAAAATTCTTTATCTCAGAAAGTTATTTTAAAAGAATCAGATTTTCTAAATTGACCTTTGTTTGCCATTTCAATAATCCACAAGTTTATGTGCTTTGCTGTTGTTTCTAGATCTTTGTACACCTTTAGGCCGGAGTAACACTTCCTGATATTTCCGGTACCGGTAAAAACAGTACCGGAGCTATCCGTGTCCGTGTGTCCATGTGATTCATCAGTGTGGCAGCACGCGTGGCAACCGTGTGCCGCGCTACAGTAAGCGCTGTTCCCCTGCGTGTGGTGCTGAATGCGGCTGTCATCATTGTCCCCTGCTCAGCCGGCGAACAGGGGAGAATGAATGAAAGAAAAAAAACGACGTGGGGTCCCATTATATTTTGCAACTAACCCAGCAAAACTCACAGGTTCACAGGTGCGGGCTGCTTTTCTCAGGCTGGTAAGGGGCCATGGATATGAGGCCCCCCAGCTTAAAAAAATCAGCCTGTAGCTGCCCAGTGGCTCACAATAGCGCTGCTTCCCCCACGGCCATCCGTGCACATAGAGAACAGTGTACAGTGTTCTCCGTGTGCACGTGTGATGGACTTTTGGCGGGCCTTGTGTCTGGGTAAAAACGGACATGTCTGTGTGTTTTGCACACGGACACACAGTCCGCCAAAACACGCAGACATCTGCATAGACCCATTCATTTGAATGGGTCTACGTGTCAGTGTCTCCGGTACATGAGAAAACTGTCACCTCATGTACCGGAGACACGGATGTGTGAAACCGGCCTTACACAGAATTTGTCCTCTAAATGCAAAGTTCAACAACTTTTTAAATATGGATAGTATTCAATAAAAAGTTACATCTATGATTTGGCTGTTTTAGATTTTCTATTTCCTATATTACTGGGAGAGACACACAGACCTCACATCCAGCCTATATTCCTGGGAGAGTCACACAGACCTCACATCCAGCATATATTACTGGGAGAGACACACAGACCTCACATCCAGCCTATATTACTGGGGGAGACACACAGACCTCACATCCAGCCTATATTACTGGGAGAGACACACAGACCTCACATCCAGCCTATATTACTGGGGGAGACACACAGAGCTCACATCCAGCCTGTATTACTGGGAGAGACACACAGACCTCACATCCAGCCTATATTACTGGGAGAGACACACAGACCTCACATCCAGCCTATATTACTGGGAGAGACACATAGACCTCACATCCAGTTTATATTACTGGGAGAGGCACACAGAGTTCACATCCAGCCTATATTACTGGGAGAGACACACAGACCTCACATCCAGCCTATATTACTGGGAGATACACACAAACCTCACATCCAGCCTATATTACTGGGAGACACACAGAGCTCACATCCAGCCTATATTACTGGGAGAGACACACAGACCTCACATCCAGCCTGTATTACTGGGAGAGACACACAGACCTCACATCCAGCCTATATTAGTGGGAGAGACACACAGACCTCACATCCAGCCTATATTACTGGGAGAGACACACAGACTTCACATCCAGCCTATATTACTGGGGGAGACACACATAGCTCACATCCAGCCTATATTACTGGAAGAGACACACACCTCACATCCAGCCTATATTACTGAGAGAGACACACACCTCACATCCAGCCTATATTACTGGGAGAGACACACAGACCACACATCCAGCCTATATTACTGTGGGAGACACACAGAGCTCACATCCAGCTTATATTACTGGGGGAGATACACATCCAGGATATATTACTAAGAGACACACAGATCTCAGATCCAGCCTGTATTACTGGGAGAGACACACAGATCTCACATCCAGCCTATATTACTGGGAGACACACACCTCAAATCCAGCCTATATTACTGGGTGAGAGACACACAGACCTCACATCCAGGATATAGTACTAGGAGAGACACACAAACCTCACATCCATCCTATATTACTGGGAGAGACACACAGACCTCATATCAAGGATATATTACTGAGAGACACACAGACATCACATCCAGCCTATATTCCTGGGAGAGACACACAGATCTCACATCCAGGATATATTACTGAGAGACACACAGACCTCACATCCAGCCTATATTACTGGGAGAGACACACAGACCTCACATCCAGCCTATATTACTGAAGAGAGACACACAAATCTCAAATCCAGCCTATATTACTGGGAGAGACACACAGACCTCATATCCAGCCTATATTACTGGAAAAACACACAGACCTCACATCCAGCCGATATTATTGGGAGAGACACACAGACCTCATATCCAGCCTATATTACTGGGAGAGACACACAGACCTCACATCCAGGATATATTACTGAGAGACACACAGACCTCACATCCAGCCTATATTACTGGGAGAGACACACAGACCTCACATCCAGCCTATATTACTGAAGAGAGACACACAAATCTCAAATCCAGCCTATATTACTGGGAGAGACACACAGACCTCATATCCAGCCTATATTACTGGAAAAACACACAGACCTCACATCCAGCCGATATTATTGGGAGAGACACACAGACCTCACATCCAGCCGATATTATTGGGAGAGACACACAGACCTCATGTCCATCCTATATTACTGGGGGATACACACAGACCTCACATCCAGCCGATATTACTGGGAGAGACACACAGACCTCACATCCAGCCTATATTACTGGGAGAGACACACAGACCTCACATCCAGCCTATATTACTGTGAGAGACACACAGACCTCACATCCAGCCTATATTACTGGGAGAGACACACAGACCTCACATCCAGCCTATATTACTGGGAGAGACACACAGACCTCAAATCCAGCCTATATTACTGGGAGAGACACACAGACCTCATATCCAGTCTATATTACTGAAAAACACACAGACCTCACATCCAGTCTATATTACTGGGTGAGACACAGACCTTACATCCAGGATATATTACTGAAAAACACACAGACCTCACATCCAGCCTATATTACTGGGGGAGACACACAGACCTCACATCCAGTCTATATTACTGGGAGAGACAAACAGACCTCACATCCAGCCTATATTACTGGGGGAGACACACAGACCTCACATCCAGTCTATATTACTGGGAGAGACAAACAGACCTCACATCCAGCCTATATTACTGGGAAGATGTCTGACTAGTCGGCAGAGCCACATGACGTGGGTGTCTCTGACTGAAGACAAACCTTTGTACAGCAAGTTCCCAAGTAAACAACAGAGATGTGACAGAAGGACAGAGTGATGCAGTGGAGACGTCTCCTGGGACAGGACGCCTAGCAGTACGACCCCCGAGTTTATAATTTAGATAGTGTAAAGCTGCAGCAGCTTCGTGCGCAGTGAAGAGGCAGTGACCCACAAATTCAAACACAAAAGTCTCTTTTAATGTGTTTATTCACAGCATTAAAGTCCACTTCACATAAATGCATTTAACTTCAGTGATCAATTTACACCAGTTCAAAGTAATGCATATCACATGGCTTTAGATTTGCGGTCCCTAAACAGGCCAGACTTCCCTTGTCCAGTTTCCCTGGGCGACCGCACGCCATCTCACAGTCTCTATACGTCTCCATACACACAGCCTCATATGTTGCAGACACTACACACACCAGCCCTCCTCTGACTAGTTCTCGTGGGTGTCCTGCATCGCTGTATCACAGTCTCTTTACAGACTCTTTACTCACACAGTCATACACAGTTCAGGATATCCTCCGGATAGCAGCTGGGCACCATATCCACCTGTTTGCAATCGTTACACATGCTAGTCCTCTTTCGGGTACAGGACATCCACCTCCGGGCACAGGACTGTCCACATCCGACTCCTTCGGGTACAGGACATCCACCTCCGGGCACAGGACTGTCCACATCCGAGACCAGTACCATGGACGACTTGCATCTCTGTGTACGCTGCGGGTGCCAGGCTATTCAGCTGCCCTGGGTGCTGGCTCTGCTGGCCTCCATGCACTCTGCAGACCAGCACACACCAGACTGGCACCTCGCACACCTGGCCTGACCTGGCCAGACACCTGACCCGGCCTGCACAGCCTGACACGGCCTGCACGGCCTGACACACCCATACCCCTTACTGCAGGGCTTTTAAACACACACAAACCTGTGGCCTTCAGCCACATGGAAAACCCGGACCAGAAATCCATAACTCTCATGCACACCTATGGACTTCATCCGTCTGCATGCACATTCTGGGGAGAACAAACAGCGCCCCCTAGCTGTATCAGAAGCCACAGCCTCACAATAGGTAACGGGTTAAGACGGAACAGAGAGCATGATGTGAAGAAAGTGAAGCTACATGATGTGAAGCTGCAGTAAGTGCCAGCTGCAGTAAGTGCCAGCCATAGTGGCAAACTAGTTTTTTTAAGAGGGAAGAGGATGCAGAACCGCGCGTTGAGAATAGGAGTCTCACTAACTGGGCTTGGAAGTGATGAAGACAGAGAAACTTGAGGCAGGAGTAAAGTTGAAGAGGTAGAGGGACCATGTGTGAACGTGATCTACATTGTAAATGAAACATTCATGAAGTTATGCTCCCGCCATCTATTGTGTGTAATCCACTCCAAGTTAATGTTGAGTAAAAGACAGTTTATTTTTGACTTGAGGTCTATCTCATTGAATTTCCTAAAATCTGGTCCTGGCCAGCCGAAGTCATCTGTGTCATGCAGCCTGCACGGGCGTAGCACCCCCGTAGACAAAGTCCACACACCCAGCCAGGACCCCCATCTTCATGTAACATTCCGGGGCATAATAGACCAGAACCTCGCCCACGCCATGTTACAATTAGGTGGTCATGCCGGGAACCTGAAAATGTGAAAAGGAGCTTAGACGCTTAGTTTAATGGGCCAATCCGAGCCCAGATGACCATATTCTCTGCATTAAAACTTGGAAAGCCCACCTCGATCCACCTGCCAGTGACTA
The DNA here is from genome assembly GCF_032444005.1 of Ranitomeya imitator. Lineage (NCBI taxonomy): Eukaryota > Metazoa > Chordata > Amphibia > Anura > Dendrobatidae > Ranitomeya > Ranitomeya imitator. Next base: position 686,132,921 of record NC_091286.1, read on the forward strand.
CAAGAAAGTCATTCTCCTCTTTGTACTACTTGGACTGGCAGGGTTATTGCCTCTAACAAAGACAATGCCTACAATTTTAAATGAGGACTTGGACAATAATCTTATAGGGGAAAATACTTTTCTCATCGAGGACATGGAAGAAGAGAAACTGCAGACCTCGAAGACCATTACTAATGGGTGTGGGTGTCCATGCTGAAGGTGGATTCACTTCTCGGAGCACTCATGACTAAGAGGGTCTAGTGCCACAATTAGGGCCCATTAGTGATCCTCTAGTCAGTCTTTGGATCAGAACCACGTCCACTGCACTAAAAGTTCATAATGACAGACGTTTTTCTTCTCACATGTCTATTCCTGAGCATGATCTGCAGGTGGTGCGTGATCCTGATAAATTTGGGTTAATTTCTATAAAAAGGTCTTTCTCTGAACAAAATCGTGATATTTCTCTTTCCGAAACTAAATGGATACCTCCATGAGAAAATTAGACTTCCATGTGAACGTACCTCCAGGCCACCCATTATCAACCAATATGGACATGTATATTACGGTATATTGTTCTTGAGAACATCACAATTCCAGTTGCCTAGTCATGGAGAGCAGGGACTCCTTGGAGAATAGTTTTACATTTTAATGAAAAGCTAAAAATAAGAGTCACATTGTCTGTATGTGAAGTGCCACCGTGCTGAGGGATGACATTATACCCAGAAGAACAAGAGACTCGTCTTAAGGCTTCGATTGTGTGCAGACTAAGGTCCATGCCAGTTCTCATTCAATGTACTGCCAGGGAGGACAATGAACCATATGACATCTACATTAAATATCTCCTAAAACAGATGTCTACACTTAATGCCGAGAAAAGTTTCAAGTCCTGCTCCACGTTCATTGCTTCATTATGGCTTGTTTTGCTTCTAGGAGGCATCAAGATCTGTTCTCAAAGTATCTGAAACTTCTCTCCTGCTGATCGTTCCTTGGCTGGTTATTGAGGTCACACAGTTATAGAAGCCACCATCTTATTTTATGTTTGCTCGTTTTTGGTAATCTGGGAATTTAACATGTTTTTTTTTTGTTTGGATTTTCTTAGATTGTAATATTTTTGTGTAATTCCTTTACCCTTTCTGAAGACGATAACCTCCTTTAGTAACAAATAATAAAAAAAAAAATGAGAATGACTGTTTTATGTGACTATAAAGTACTTCCCAAAGTAGTATGTTGTGGTACATCCTCCAGTACGTCTAGTCCTCATGTACAGTGCGGGCTCAACAGCTAAGCCTGCACCACACACAGCAGATGGTGGCAGCTAGCTCAGATCGCTGCTGTTTAATGATTAAAATAGTGTTGACTATGACATTTAAATGGTGCATACAGTAAATGCCGTAAAAATAAAAAAACTATTGAAATGCCAGAATTGCAGAGTTTTTTTGGTCACCACACCTCCTTAACAAATACATTGCCTTGAAAAAGTATTCATCCCTTTGAACTTTTCCACATCTTTTTACGTTACACCCACAAACTTAAATGTATTTTGTTTGGATTTTATCTGATACCAAAACTAAGTAGCAAGTATTTGTGAAATGTAAAGAAAATGATCCATGGTTTTCAAAATTTTTAACCCCTTACCGGCATCGGACGTACTATACCGTCCGATGCCGGCTCCCCTGCTTTGATGCAGGGCTCCGCGGTGAGCCCGCACCAAAGCCGGGACATGTCAGCTGTTTTGAACAGCTGACATGTGCCCGTAATAGGCGCGGGCAGAATCGCGATCTGCCCGCACCTATTAACTAGTTAAATGCCGCTGTCAAACGCAGACAGCGGCATTTAACTACCGCTTCCGGCCGGGCGGCCGGAAATGACGTCATCGCCGACCCCCGTCACATGATCGGGGGTCGGCGATGCTTGTGAATGGTAACCATAGAGGTCCTTGAGACCTCTATGGTTACTGATTGCCCGTCGCTGTGAGCGCCACCCTGTGGTCGGCGCTCACAGCACACGTGCAATTCTGCTACATAGCAGCGATCAGCAGATCGCTGCTATGTAGCAGAGCCGATAGGGTTGTGCCTGCTTCTAGCCTCTCATGGAGGCTATTGAAGCATGGCAAAAGTTAAAAAAAAAAAGTTTAAAAAAATGTGAAAAAAATAAAAAAAACATAAAAGTTTAAATCACCCCCCTTTCGCCCCAATCAAAATAAATCAATAAAAAAAATATCAAATCTACGCATATTTTGGTATCGCCTGATACCAAAGTATTAACCTGATCGCTAAACAGCGTAGCGGGAAAAAAACTCGAAACGCCAGAATTACGTTTTTTTGGTCGCCGCGACATTGCATTAAAATGCAATAACGGGCGATCAAAAGAACGTATCTGCACCGAAATGCTATCATTAAAAACGTCATCTTGGCACGCAAAAAATAAGCCCTCAACCGACCCCAGATGATGAAAAATGGAGACGCTACGAGTATCGGAAAATGGCGCAATTTTTTTTTTTTTTTTTTAGCAAAGTTTGGAATTTTTTTTCACCACTTAGATAAAAAATAACCTAGTCATGTTTGGTGTCTATGAACTCGTAATGACCTGGAAAATCATAATGGCCGGTCATTTTTAGCATTTAGTGAACCTAGCAAAAAAGCCAAACAAAAAACCAATGTGGGATTGCACTTTTTTTGCAATTTCACCGCACTTGGAATTTTTTTCCCGTTTTCTAGTACACGACATGCTAAAACCAATGATGTCTTTCAAAAGTACAACTCGTCCCGCAAAAAATAAGCCCTCACATGGCCAAATTGACGGAAAAATAAAAAAGTTATGGCTCTGGGAAGGAGGGGAGCGAAAAACGAACACGGAAAAACGAAAAATCCCCCGGTCATGAAGGGGTTAAAGTATACATTTCGAAATTGTTAGGTGCATTTACATTCAGCCCACTGTAGTCTGATGCCCCTACGTAAAATCCTGAGTGACCAATTGTCTCCAGGAATCACATACTGTATTTAGTAAATTTAATCCACTTGTGTGTAAGTTGTGCTCAGTAAAGCTACATCTGTCCTGTGAAGACCTCAGAGGTTTCTGTGAGAATATTAGGGCTCAAACAGCATCATGTAAACCAAGGAACCCACCAGACAAGTCAGGGATAAAGTTGTGGAGTAGAATGCAAGTTTAGGTTATAAAAAAAATAGCCCAGGCTCTGAACATCTCACTGAGTACTGTTCAATCCATCATCCAAAAATGGAAGGAGTATGGCACAACTGCAAACCTACCAAGACACGGCCATCCACCTAAACTGACATCTCAAGCAAGAAGAGCACTCTAATTAGGGAAGCAGCCAAGAGGCCCATAGTCACTATGATGGAGCTGCAGAGATCCACAGCTTAGGCGGGAGAATCTGTCCAAAGAAAAACTATTAATTTATATACTCCACAAATATGGCCTTTATGGAAGAGTGGTAAGAAGAAGCCATTTTTTAAAGCAAGCCATAAGTAGTTCCGTTTGCAGTATGCAATGTGGAATAAGGTGCTCTCTGCCCAGATGACACCAAAGGTGAACTTTGTGGGCTAAATGCAAAACACTTTGTGGAGGAAAACTAACACTGCACATCATCCTGAAAACACCATCCCCACCGTCACACATGGTAGTGGCAACATCCTGCTGTGGGAAGGCTTTTCTGCAGCAGGGGCAGAGAAACTGGTAAGATTTGATAGGAAGATGGATGGAGTTAAATACCTGTTAGAGAATGTAAAACACTTGATACTGGGGTGTAGGTTCACACACATCCTACCAGGGCTAAAATGGATCGCTTAGATCAAAGAATATTCATGCGTGCAAGGTCCAATCACAATCCAGACCTAAATCCCACTGAGAATCTGTGACAAGACATGAAAATAGTTGATCACGGACATGTTGTGATCTTGTGTTGTGGTCATTTCTTTGGGATCCCGTGGTTTCTACAACCTGCTTCTACACCCCCACCGTTCTGCAGAATAACCCATCATTTGCCGCCAGCTTCTTAATTTATTGTTTGCTGCAAGCATTGCAACCTACTTTTAATAATAATCTCATGTTACATTGCAATCGTCTTTGCGAATTTCTGCTCTTCATCTGCTTTCCTGGCTTTTGGATTTCCAGTATGGATGTCCTTTTTCTGGTGCAAAATAAGACAGTATTCTGGAGTATTTGGTTTAGTCAATGTTTCCCATTATTTCCTTTCTGCAGTCTTACAATACATCTGTCTTTCACCAGGTTTTACTGATGGTTGGCGACTTGCTTTGAAGAACCTTCCATTTCTTCAGTGGTGTAGTAAAGTAGAATTCCGTAGTGGTAGAATGCTTCACTTCTTGCCTGCTTAGCTTAAGAGTGATTTTTTTTTTCTGAGTTTTCGGTGGAGAAACCCTCAAAGTGTATGTTCACACGTTTTTGCCTTTTTCTTCCAGTGCTTTTTCAATGCAAATTAAAAGTTGCCTTTCACAGTACCAGCAAAAGCTATGAGAGTTCAGAAATCTCATGCGCATCATTATTTATTTTTTCTTTTTACTGACTGAATCGGAAAACTGATGCATTTTTTCAAAACTTCAGCATATCAATTTTTTCAGTGTTTTTGCAGCACTATTTTTTTCACCATAGAAAGGAATGATAAAGTGCAAAAACACTGCAAAAAAACCACAATCATGCATTTTTGTTGCTTCATTTGGTGAATTAAACAAACTTTATTAAAAACATATACTATAGACAAATAACCCAAAAATGCAACAAAAATGTAGCAAAAACGCAGCTAAATTTGCTTTTCGTAAGCAGCTATCTTGCTGCCAAGAGAGAATGTTTTGTCTATGCAAGTCAGATTACTTAACGAATCATTATGGGCACATACGGTGTTGCATAGTGCATCATCATTCCTTTAGTCTTGCAATGCATATATGTGTGCTTTTTTGTGTTTTTTAAGTATCATGGAGTATTAGAGATAAGCAAATAAATTGCAAATTCAATTTGTGTCCAATTTCAGGAACAATTTGCATTTCAGCTCACGCCAAATGGTAAAAAATATCCACCACCATTTAACACAAACCAGCTGGACACAGATGGCTCACAGAATCTTTGGCACTGTAGCACAAGCATTGCAGTTATCACATCACATACTTTAGGATTGGCTATCATAGCCTGCATAAAAGCCAAGGTTATGGAATGCAGCAGCCATTTTTAGAGTGAATCTGGATAGTGAGAGGACATCACAGCTTGCAGGTTAGCCATTAAGTGGCTTGTGAAAGTATTCACCCCCTTGGCATTTTTCATGTTTTGCTAGTGCAGCGCCCCAGAGACCTGATCGTTGCAGTAATGTCCCTCTGCCGCTAAGGGGAGTGATGGTACGTCTGATGGCACTAAAGGAGTTCATCTGACCAGGTATCACCAGCACACTTTACACTTCACACTCCGGCCACTAGGGGGAGCAAAAGGTTTTATTTATTAGGCCACTCCTCACACTGGCAAAACTAGGGGTTGGATAGGAAGTTAAAATAATGTACAAAACACGGCACTCTGCTGGATGGTGAGATATGGTGCTCAAGTAGGGTCTCCAACCCGTCAATCAATGTATACAATAAACTTGGCACTCAAGTGCCAAGTTTATTGTATACTTGGATAGGAAGTTAGACAGAAGCTGACTGGGTTTTGTCCAGGCAACATCCCGTGGCAGGGGGTGTTGCGGGGAAGATTCAGGGGGGTCCCTGTCAGGCTTTTGAACGTGGCAGGCACCTAGCGACAAGGCAGATCGTTACAGAGCCGCGCCTGCACTACCTTGCGGCAGCATCTAAAGAAAGGACACGAAGCGAAGGATATTGTGGACAGTGAGAAACGAGATCAAAGCACAAAGGAGAGCCGGTAGGAGTCGTGCCCCAAGAATGGCAACATCCTACTGAGGCATGTAGCCGGTGACCAGAACACCGAGGAAGTAACTGACTCTATGCCTTACTTCAAATACCGCAGGACAGTTAATTATAGGTTGGCTGTCTACCTTACATCACCTAAGCAGACATAGGGGGCAACCGTGGAGAGGGCCGTCTCTAGGATCCCAGAATAGCTCTGAGCCTTCCCGTCAAACGGGTGCGTCCTAGCCATAACAAACCTGGGGGACGGAGAATAGAAAGAACGAGAAAGAACTAGAAAGAACGAGAACAGAAGTTGTGAGGACTATCTCGAATGCTCAGCAGGGAAGCACTACAACACACAGGCGCTAGTGGTAGGCAACGATTTCCACCTGCAAAGGGAACTCTGGATGTGCCTTCGGACCGGCCGGTCTCAGACAGCCCTGTTGACAGTGCTCTGGATTGAGGATCCTGAAGCCTTCAGTAAAGAGGTAAAGAGACTGCAACCCTGTGTCCTCGTTATTGACTGCACCGCACACCATCACCATCTACATTATCGGGAAGCCCTGGGGACATACTTCACCTGTGGGAAGGTATACCATCTAGCTGCCATCACATCACCCCATTGGACCCCAAGCAGCGTCGGTCTCCCTGGCCGAATACCACAGGTGGCGTCACGAAAACTTAGCTGACTTTCATCACCCCTTTTATTGGACGCCCCTTAACAGGGTCACGGACCGGGTCCAGCCACCGTGACAACCCCAGAACTGAGACAGAGAGGACCGGTACCGAGTAACCTGTGGCCCTGTGTCTGGGGGCGCTCCACTACCTCTCAACCACGAATTTCACAGTTTTCTTTTGAGTTTTGCATCAGTTCATATACAGAACGTGCCTGCACCTGTGAAAATTTGGTTTTCTTTTTATTGTGCAGCAAACTACAAATAAGACAAAATAACTGAAAACTTCAGTGAGCATAACTATTCACCCCCTAAAGTCAGTACTTTGTAGAGCTTCCTTTTGTGATAATTACAGCTACAAGTCACTTTGGATAAGTCTCTATGAGTTTTCCACATCGTGCCACTGGGATTTTTGCACCTTCCTCAGGACAAAATTGCTCCAGCTCCTTCAGGTTAGATGTTTCCTCTGGTGAAAAGTAATCTTCAAGTCTGACCACAGATTCTCCATTGGATTAAGGTCTGGGCTGTGACTCGGTCACTCCAAAACATTTACCTGTTTCCCCTTAAACCACTCGAGTGCTGCTTTAGATGTATGCTTTGGATCATTGTGTTGTTGGAATGTGAACCTCCGTCTCAGTCTCAGATCACTGACAGAATGAAACAGGTCTTGTTCAAGAATATCCCTGTATTTTGCATTATCCATTTTCAACTCGACTCGGACCATTTCCCCACAGCATGATGCTGCCACCACCATGTTTTACTGTGGGGATAGTGTTCTTGGTGTCAGAAACTATGTTGGTTTGGCAAAAGACATAGCTTTTACCTTGGGAGCCAAACAGTTCATTTTTGGACTCATCTGACCAAAACACCTTCCTCCATACATTTGAGGAGTCTCCCACATGTTTTTTGGAAAACTCAAAACGAGCCTTACAATTTTTTTGTGTAAGTAAAGGCTTTTTTATGCCCACTCTTCCATAAAAGCCATCTCTACGGAGTGTACAGCTTATTGTGGTCGTATGGACTGATACACCAGTCTCTGCATGGGAACTCTGCGGCTCTTTCAAGGTTAGTTTTCGTCTCTGTACTGTCTCTCTGATTAATGCCCTCCTTGTCAGAGCAAGGAGTTTTGGTGGGCGGCACTCTCTTGGCAGGTTTGTTGTGGTACCATGTTCTTGCCATTTGCTGATAATGGATATGATGCTGATCTGGTGGATCATCAGAGATTGGGATATTATTTATAACCCAACCCTGAATTGTACTTCTCAACAACTTTGCCCCTGATTGTTTTAAGATTTCCTTGGTCTTCATGTTTTTGTTTGGAGATCTCCTTGATCTTCATGGTGTAGTTTGGAGATCTACTTGTTCTTCATGATGTTGTCTGGAGATCTGCTTGGACTTCATGGTTTTGTCTGGAGATCTCCTAGGTTTTCACGGTGTTGTCTGGAGATCTCCTTGGTCATCATGGTGGTGTTTGGAGATCTCCTTGGTCTTCATGGTGTTGTTTGGAGATCTCCTTGGTATTCAGGGTGTTGTTTGGAGATTTCATTGGTCTTCATGGTGTTGTTTGAAGTTCTCTTTGATCTTCAGGTTGGTGTTTGGTTAGTAGTGCCTCTTGTTAATGGTGTTTCAGCCTCTGTGGCCTTTCAGAAAAGGTACAGTGTATATACCAGAAATTTTTTAGGAGCTTCATAGCAAAAATTGTGAATACATATGCACATGCCAATATTTAGTTATTTTATCCCTTAAATGTAATTTTTGCCTTCATTTTTCTCACTTCACCAACTTAGACTATTTAGTTCTGATGCATCACACACAAATCGAATTACTAAAAGAAAATTTACACACAGGTTGTAATGTAACAAAATAGGCAAGCAAAAAGCCAAGGGGAGTGAATACTTTAGCAAGCTACTGTAGATATGGGTAAAGAAAGCCATAACACACTAAAGGAACTGTGCAGATAGCTGGTGACAGCACAGCTGTGATAAACAGCTACCATCCATTTACAGCACCTACAGCCATACGAAGTATTAGTGAAACGTTTGGACTCACCTGTTCATGTAACGTTTTTCATTATTTTTATTAGAATGTGCACATCGCAGTTTCAGACTGAAGGCAGCAAAACCAGAAAGTAACACATATAGAAAAAAAGGGGTAAAGAAAAATGTGTGAAACCAGAAACATGTGTTATACCCTTAGTTTCATCACAGTACCCCCATGTACTCTGATGATGACGGCTTTACACCTTCTTACCATCCGGTCGTCACCAAGAAAACCATAACAGAACCAGGTGTGTGCCAATTGTTGACCAGCACTGTACGTTGAGGTCACTTGTAGATTACTAAGGCCGTGTTTGATTTAAAGCGTGTGAAAACGGTTCACTCCAGCCCTAGGAGACCTAAGAGTGTTCCTCACATATTGTCAGGGCAATCGGCAAAATTTTATTTTTTTGTACAAATTCGATAAAGCTTATAAATTCGAAATTCAAAAGATTCGCTCATCTCCAGTATGTTAATAAAAAGTTGTTCTATCATTCTTTTCAAGGATTCGTGGTTATTAATAACACTCCGATGCTTTGCGATGAGACGCAGGCACTAGGATCGTTCATTTCGGTCCAAATTGAGAATGTTTCTTTCCTCCGAGAATGCGTCTGTTTACTTTTTCCTACTTAATGTCGGAGACTATTGATTTTCTTCTATTCATCATCCAGTCTTAAGGGCCATTATTAATAATGCGAGTAACTAGACGTTACTGCAAATATCAGAAAAGAACATTGTAGAGCCACCATGGTAATTGTTTCTGTTCTCCAGGCAATGGGTTCATGAGAATAACATGAGACAATACACCCATCGCTCCGCGTACCTGAAAACGCCGTAGCTAAGCCTCCTATCCATACAGACGCAGTGCCGGCCTCTGAGCAGAACCATCACTGCGCTGTAGCTCCAATAGTAAGGCTTAACCAGTGCTGGTGCAGTAAAAGATGGGATAATTTTTGGACATTTTTTTGTATCTTCTGCAGGAGAATCGCCGAGAAGACAATCTTGTCTCGTCTTGTTAATTGGGTAACATTGCATAAACAAGAAACTTTTCGATTTACCTCTTATCATCTCAAGAACTGAAGTATTTTTATTTCTGTAGTTTACTGCTCATTGCCTTGGTGACCGGCCACTGATGCAGTCTATCAGCAGTGGTCGGTTTCCTAAGCAAAAAGTGCATGCTTGCAAACTCTTTGTTTTAGGGCGCAGTCCGACGGCGATTGCATCGCAGTGCACAGACTGGCCGGTGGCTCTCCTGATCCGAGGGTGACAGCTGCTAAGAAACATGGGTCAGGAGTAGCGATGAGCGAACAAAAAGGTGTTATCAAAGCATGCTCGGATGCTAGCCTAGTGTCTTCGGCGTGCTTGAAAAATATGTTCGTCTCCTTGAGGCTGTTCAACAACCACAACACATGCAGGGATTGCCTGTTTGTTAGCGAGACATGCAGCCGTGGAGACACGAACGTATTTTTTCGAACAGCCGAGCATGCTGAGATAACACCTCCGATCACGTTCGCTCATCACTAGTCAGGAGAGCTGGCAGCCAGTCCGAGCATTGCAATCGTCATCCATGTTATATGGCCGTCTGACTGTGCTGCCTCTGCTGGAAACACGGAAGAGCGAACAGTTCGGACCACCGGAGCGACCAAAGCCTCTGGTCTGAATGGTCAATGGTTTAGAACCAACCCACAGCAAGCAAGAAGCCAAGGGGCTGAAGAGTGGTGCGCTCTTGAAGGTAGAAAATTAGAAAACTCCTTAGAAGTTTAAGACTGTTCACACATTGCATTTTTCAAAACCGGCCTTTCCATTCTGTGGAGGAAGGAACCAGGATGCACAGAGGGAAGCAGGTATTCCTCCTACTGGGATCTGTAGGACAGTTCTCCAACTTTGGGGATTTTTTTTAAATTTAAATACAGTATATGCATTTCAGATTTTTTTTAAAAAAAATAATTTTTTCAGTTATTGGGTTGCATTAAAAATTTTGCCCCATTTTGCTTTTCCAGGTTCTTTCATCTTTGAGCGGTTGTGTGGTCATAAATCAGCTGAGACCAGCTCCGAAAAAGACAGAGAAGAGAGTTACAGACTCTACTGTCAGACCAGAAACGTAAGCTCATTGTTGGATATTCAGTGAACTCACTCTGCAGCCAGCAATAATAATAATAAATAATAATTTTATTTATATAGCGCCAACATATTCCGCAGCGCTTTACAATTATAGAGGGGACTTGTACAGACAATAGACATTACAGCATAACAGAAATCGCAGTTCAAAACAAATACCAGGAGGAATGAGGGCCCTGCTGCTCGCAAGCTACAAACTATGAGGAAAAGGGGAGACACGAGAGAGAGGTGGATGGTAACAATTGCTATAGTTATTCGGACCGGCCATAGTGTAAGGTTCGGGTGTTCATGTAAAGCTGCATGAACCAGTTATCAGCCTAAGTATGTAACAGTACAGACACAGAGGGCTATTAACTGCATGAATTGTATGAGAACATGATGCAAGGAACCTGATTATGGTTTATGTTTTTTTGAATGGGCCACACAGGGATAGTTAGGTTAATGTGTTGAGGCGGTAGGCCAGTCTGAACAAATGAGTTTTTAGGGCACGCTTAAACTGTGGAGATTGTGGGATTAATCGTATTAACCTAGGTAGTGCATTCCAAAGAATCGGTGCAGCACGTGTAAAGTCTTGGAGACGGGAGTGGGAGGTTCTGATTATTGAGGATGCTAACCTGAGGTCATTAGCGGAGCAGAGGGCACGGGTAGGGTGGTAGACTGAGACCAGAGAGGAGATGTAAGGTGGTGCTGAGCCATGGAGTGCTTTGTGGATGAGGGTAATAGTTTTGTACTGGATTCTTGAGTGGATGGGTAACCAGTGTAATGACTGGCAGAAGGTAGAGGCATCGGTGTAACGGTTGGTGAGGAATATGATCCTGGCAGCAGCATTCAGGACAGATTGGAGCGGGGAGAGTTTGGTAAGAGGGAGGCCGATTAGTAGAGAGTTACAATAGTCCAGAGGAGAATGAATGAGTGAAACAGTAAGAGTTTTTGCAAAGTCGAAAGTAAGAAAAGGACGAATTCTAGAAATGTTTTTGAGATGCAGATAAGAAGAGCGAGCCAGTGATCGGATGTGGGGGGTGAATGAAAGCTCGGAATCAAGGATGACCCCAAGGCAGCGGGCATGTTGCTTTGGAGTAATGGTGGAACCGCACACGGAGATGGCAATGTCAGGCAAAGGTAGGTTAGTAGAGGGAGAGAACACGAGGAGTTCAGTTTTTCAGATACAGGGAGGACATGATGTTAGAGACAGCGGTAAGACAATCACTGGTGTTTTCTAAAAAAAGGTCGGTGTGATAACAGGAGAAGAAGTGTATAATTGGGTGTTTGTTATGAAAGGCAATTCAGTATCACAATGGACATAGCGGTCAGAGCACATACAGTGATCTGACAATAACCCAAAATCATAGAACGAGCTCTGAGACGTGGGAACTCTGCAGACCGCAATCCCTAATCCTCTCCAAACAACACTAGAGGCAGCCGTGGATTGCGCCTAACTCTGCCTATGCAACTCGGCACAGCCTGAGAAACTAACTAGCCTGAAGATAGAAAATAAGCCTACCTTGCCTCAGAGAAATACCCCAAAGGAAAAGGCAGCCCCCCAACTAATGACTGTGAGTTAAGATGAAAGACAAACGTAGAGATGAAATAGATTCAGCAAAGTGAGGCCCGACTTTCTTAACAGATCGAGGGTAGAAAAGGTAACTTTGCGGTCTACACAAAACCCTAAAGAAAACCACGCAAAGGGGGCAAAAAGGCCCTCCGTACCGAACTAATGGCACGGAGGTACACCCTCTGCGTCCCAGAGCTTCCAGCAACAAATTAGACAAGCTGGACAGAAAAAATAGCAAACAAATAGCAAAGAAGAACTTAGCTATGCAGAGCAGCAGGCCACAGGAATGATCCAGGGAAAAGCAAGTCCAACACTGGAACATTGACAGGAAGCCAGGATCAAAGCATTAGGTGGAGTTAAGTAGAGAAGCACCTAACGACCTCACCAGATCACCTGAGGGAGGAAACTCAGAAGCCGCAGTACCACTTCTCTCCACCAACAGAAGCTCACAGAGAGAATCAGCCGAAGTACCACTTGTGACCACAGGAGGGAGCTCTGCCACAGAATTCACAACAGTACCCCCCCCCCTTGAGGAGGGGTCACCGAACCCTCACCAGAGCCCCCAGGCCGACCAGGATGAGCCACATGAAAGGCACGAACAAGATCGGGAGCATGGACATCAGAGGCAAAAACCCAGGAATTATCTTCCTGAGCATAACCCTTCCATTTAACCAGATACTGGAGTTTCCGTATAGAAACACGAGAATCCAAAATCTTCTCCACAATATACTCCAATTCCCCCTCCACCAAAACCGGGGCAGGAGGATCAACAGATGGAACCATAGGTGCCACGTATCTCCGCAACAATGACCTATGGAATACGTTATGTATGGAAAAAGAATCTGGAAGGGTCAGACGAAAAGACACAGGATTAAGAACCTCAGAAATCCTATACGGACCAATGAAACGAGGTTTAAACTTAGGAGAGGAAACCTTCATAGGAATATGACGAGAAGATAACCAAACCAGATCCCCAACACGAAGTCGGGGACCCACACGGCGTCTGCGATTAGCGAAACGTTGAGCCTTCTCCTGGGACAAGGTCAAATTGTCCACTACATGAGTCCAAATCTGCTGCAACCTGTCCACCACAGTATCCACACCAGGACAGTCCGAAGACTCAACCTGTCCTGAAGAGAAACGAGGATGGAACCCAGAATTGCAGAAAAATGGCGAAACCAAGGTAGCCGAGCTGGCCCGATTATTAAGGGCGAACTCAGCCAAAGGCAAAAAGGACACCCAGTCATCCTGATCGGCAGAAGCAAAGCATCTCAGATATGTTTCCAAGGTCTGATTGGTTCGTTCGGTGTGGCCATTAGTCTGAGGATGGAAAGCCGAGGAAAAAGACAAGTCAATGCCCATCCTACCACAAAAGGCTCGCCAAAACCTTGAAACAAACTGGGAACCTCTGTCAGAAACGATATTCTCTGGAATGCCATGTAAACGAACCACATGCTGGAAGAACAATGGCACAAAATCAGAGGAGGAAGGCAATTTAGACAAGGGTACCAGATGGACCATCTTAGAAAAGCGATCACAGACCACCCAAATGACTGACATCTTTTGAGAAACGGGAAGATCAGAAATAAAATCCATAGAGATATGTGTCCAAGGCCTCTTCGGGACCGGCAAGGGCAAAAGCAACCCACTGGCACGAGAACAGCAGGGCTTAGCCCGAGCACAAATCCCACATGACTGCACAAAAACACGCACATCCCGCGACAGAGACGGCCACCAAAAGGATCTAGCCACCAACTCTCTGGTACCAAAGATTCCGGGATGACCAGCCAACACCGAACAATGAACCTCAGAGATAACTTTATTGGTCCACCTATCAGGGACAAACAGTCTCTCCGCTGGACAACGATCAGGTTTATTAGCCTGAAATTTTTGCAGCACCCGCCGCAAATCAGGGGAGATGGCAGACACAATTACTCCTTCCTTGAGGATACCCGCCGGCTCAGACAAACCCGGAGAGTCGGGCACAAAACTCCTAGACAGAGCATCCGCCTTCACATTTTTAGAGCCCGGAAGGTACGAAATCACAAAGTCAAAACGGGCAAAAAACAGCGACCAACGAGCCTGTCTAGGATTCAACCGCTTAGCAGACTCAAGATAAGTCAAGTTCTTATGATCAGTCAATACCACCACGCGATGCTTAGCTCCTTCAAGCCAATGACGCCACTCCTCGAATGCCCACTTCATGGCCAGCAACTCTCGGTTGCCCACATCATAATTTCGCTCAGCAGGCGAACACTTCCTGGAAAAAAAAGCGCATGGTTTCATCACTGAGCAATCAGAACCTCTCTGCGACAAAACAGCCCCTGCTCCAATCTCAGAAGCATCAACCTCAACCTGGAACGGAAGAGAAACATCTGGTTGACACAACACAGGGGCAGAACAAAAACGACGCTTCAAGTCTTGAAAAGCTTCCACAGCAGCAGAAGACCAATTGACCAAACCAGCACCCTTCTTGGTCAAATCGGTCAATGGTTTGGCAATACTAGAAAAATTGCAGATGAAGCGACGATAAAAATTAGCAAAGCCCAGGAACTTTTGCAGACTTTTCAGAGATGTCGGCTGAGTCCAATCATGGATGGCTTGGACCTTAACAGGATCCATCTCGATAGTAGAAGGGGAAAAGATGAACCCCAAAAATGAAACCTTCTGCACACCAAAGAGACACTTTGATCCCTTCACAAACAAAGAATTAGCACGCAGGACCTGAAAAACTGTTCTGACCTGCTTCACATGAGACTCCCAATCATCCGAGAAGATCAAAATGTCATCCAAGTACACAATCAGGAATTTATCCAGGTACTCTCGGAAGATGTCATGCATAAAGGACTGAAACACTGATGGAGCATTGGCAAGTCCGAATGGCATCACTAGATACTCAAAATGACCCTCGGGCGTATTAAATGCAGTTTTCCATTCATCTCCTCGCCTGATTTGCACCAGAATATACGCACCACGAAGATCTATCTTGGTGAACCAACTAGCCCCCTTAATCCGAGCAAACAAATCAGATAACAATGGCAAGGGGTACTGAAATTTAACCGTGATCTTATTTAGAAGGCGGTAATCTATACAAGGTCTCAGCGAACCATCCTTCTTGGCTACAAAAAAGAACCCTGCTCCTAATGGTGACGATGACGGGCGAATATGCCCCTTCTCCAGGGATTCCTTCACATAACTGCGCATAGCGGCGTGCTCAGGCACGGATAAATTAAACAGTCGACCTTTTGGGATTTTACTACCAGGAATCAAATTGATAGCACAATCACAATCCCTATGCGGAGGTAGGGCATCGGACGTGGGCTCATCAAATACATCCCGGTAATCAGACAAGAACTCTGGAACCTCAGAAGGGGTGGATGACGAAATTGACAGAAATGGAACATCACCATGTACCCCCTGACAACCCCAGCTGGACACCGACATGGATTTCCAATCTAATACTGGATTATGGGCTTGTAGCCATGGCAACCCCAACACGACCACATCATGCAGATTATGCAACACCAGAAAGCGAATAACCTCCTGATGTGCAGGAGCCATGCACATGGTCAGCTGGGCCCAGTATTGAGGCTTATTCTTGGCCAAAGGCGTGGCATCAATTCCTCTCAATGGAATAGGACACTGCAAGGGCTCTAAGAGAAACCCACAACGCTTAGCATACTCCAAGTCCATCAAATTCAGGGCAGCGCCTGAATCCACAAATGCCATGACAGAATACGATGACAAAGAGCAGATCAAGGTAACGGACAGAAGAAATTTTGACTGTACCGTACCAATGGTGGCAGACCTAGCGAACCGCTTAGTGCGCTTAGGACAATCAGAGATAGCATGAGTGGAATCAACACAGTAGAAACACAGCCCATTCAGACGTCTGTGTTCTTGCCGTTTAACTCTGGTCAAAGTCCTATCTCACTGCATAGGCTCAGGTTTAAGCTCAGGTACTACCGCCAAATGGTGCACAGATTTACGCTCACGCAAGCATCGACCGATCTGAATGGCCAAAGACATAGACTCATTCAAACCAGCAGGCATAGGAAATCCCACCATGACATCCTTAAGGGCTTCAGAGAGACCCTTTCTGAACATAGCTGCCAGCGCAGATTCATTCCATTGAGTGAGCACGGACCACTTTCTAAATTTCTGACAATATACCTCTATCTCATCCTGACCCTGACAAAGAGCCAGCAAATTTTTCTCTGCCTGATCCACTGAATTAGGTTCATCGTACAGCAATCCGAGCGCCAGGAAAAACGCATCGATATTACTCAATGCAGGATCTCCTGGCGCAAGAGAAAATGCCCAGTCCTGAGGGTCGCCGCGCAAAAAAGAAATAACAATCAAAACCTGTTGAACTGGATCACCAGAGGAGCGAGGTTTCAAGGACAGAAATAATTTACAATTATTTTTGAAACTCAGAAACTTAGTTCTATCTCCAAAATACAAATCAGGAATAGGAATTCTTGGTTCCAACATAGCTTTCTGATCAATAGTGTCTTGAATCTTTTGTACTCTTGCCGAGAGCTGATCCACAAATGAAGACAGACTTCTAATGTCCATCGCTACACCTGTGTACTGAACCACCCAAATGTCTAGGGGAAAAAAAAGGCAAAACACAAAGCCAAGAAAAAAAAATGGTCTCAGAACTTCTTTTTTCCCTCTATTGAGAATCATTAGTACTTTTGGCTTTCTGTACTGTTATGAGAGGCAATTCAGTACTACAATGGACATAGCGGTCAGAGCACATACAGTGATCTGACAATAACCCAAAATCATAGAACGAGCTCTGAGACGTGGGAACTCTGCAGACCGCAATCCCTAATCCTCTCCAAACAACACTAGAGGCAGCCGTGGATTGCGCCTAACTCTGCCTATGCAACTCGGCACAGCCTGAGAAACTAACTAGCCTGAAGATAGAAAATAAGCCTACCTTGCCTCAGAGAAATACCCCAAAGGAAAAGGCAGCCCCCCAACTAATGACTGTGAGTTAAGATGAAAAGACAAACGTAGAGATGAAATAGATTCAGCAAAGTGAGGCCCGACTTTCTTAACAGATCGAGGATAGAAAAGGTAACTTTGCGGTCTACACAAAACCCTAAAGAAAACCACGCAAAGGGGGCAAAAAGACCCTCCGTACCGAACTAACGGCACGGAGGTACACCCTCTGCGTCCCAGAGCTTCCAGCAACAAATTAGACAAGCTGGACAGAAAAAATAGCAAACAAATAGCAAAGAAGAACTTAGCTATGCAGAGCAGCAGGCCACAGGAATGATCCAGGGAAAAGCAAGTCCAACACTGGAACATTGACAGGAAGCCAGGATCAAAGCATTAGGTGGAGTTAAGTAGAAAAGCACCTAACGACCTCACCAGATCACCTGAGGGAGGAAACTCAGAAGCCGCAGTACCACTTCCCTCCACCAACAGAAGCTCACAGAGAGAATCAGCCGAAGTACCACTTGTGACCACAGGAGGGAGCTCTGCCACAGAATTCACAACAGGTGTTGTCAGCATAGAGATGGTACTGGAAACCAAATCTACTGATTGTCCAATAGGGGCGGTATACAAAGAGAAGAGGAGGGGGCCTTGGACTGATCCTTGAGGAACCCCAAGAGTAAGGGGAAGGTGAGAGGAGGAGGAACCAGCAAAAGATACAGTGAAGGGTCGGTCAGAGAGATAGGAGGAGAACCAGGAGAGAACGGTGTCCTTGAGGCCGATGGAGCGCAGCATAGTGAGGAGGAGCTGATGATCCACATTTTCGAATGCTGCGGAGAGATCCAAGAGAATTAGCATGGAGTAGTGACCATTAGATTTAGCTGTTAGTAGGTCATTAGAGACTTTAGTGAGGGCAGTGTCAGTAGAGTGTAAAGAGCGTAAACCAGATTGAAGAGGGTCGAGAAGAGAGTTATCTGAGAGATAGCGGGTAAGACGGGAGTGGACCAGGCGCTCGAGGAGTTTAGAGATGAAGGGAAGATTAGAGACAGATCTATAGTTAGCGGCACAGTTTTGGTCGAGGGATGGTTTTTTAAGTAATGGATGTATGATGGCATGCTTAAATGAGGAGGGAAAAATACCGGAAGTGAGAGAAAGGTTGAATATTTTTGTTAGGTGAGAGGTGACAGCTGAGGAAAGGGACTGGAGGAGACGAGATAAAATGGGGTCACTGGTGCAAGTGGTTGGGCAAGAAGATGCAGGGAGCCTGATTACTTCTTCTTCTGTAACTGGTTCAAAATCAGAGAGTGAACTAGATGCAGTGGGGGAGGGAGGACAGTGCATGGTATGAAGAGATTGGGAGATGATTTCCTGTCGAATGTGGTCAATTTTTTCTTTGAAGTAATTGGCCAGATCATCAGCGCGGAGATCTGTGGTTGGGGCCTGCACTCTTGGGTTGAGTAGGGACTGGAAAGTGTCAAAGAGACAATTAGGGTTATTGGACAGCGAGGTGATCAGGGTGTTGAAATAGGTTTGTTTGGAGAGGTGAAGGGCAGAGTTGTATGTTTTAGCATGAACTTATAATGGATGAAATCTTCGGGTAGATTAGATTTTCTCCACAGACGTTCGGCACACCTGGAGCACTGCTGCAGGAAACGTGTTTGCAGCGTGTGCCAGGGTTGTCGCTGTCTGTGCTGAGTTGTTTTATTTATAGGAGCAGCTTCATCCAGGGCACTTTGCAGGGTTTCATTGTAATGCTTCAGAGCAGAATCAGGACATGAGATGGAGGAGATTGGGGCCAATGATGACTGCAAGCTCTGCATAAGTTTCTGGGTGTTAATGGCCTGTATGTTTCTATAAGTGTGGAAAGTGGGGGTGACCTGAGCGGGATGGCAGTTCTTGATAGAGAATGAAAGAAGGTTGTGGTCAGAGAGCGGGAGAGGGGAATTTGTGAAATCGTCCACTGAGCAAAGCCAGGAGAAGACCAAGTCGAGGGAGTTTCCATCTTCATGCGTTGGAGAGTTAGTATGCTGCGAGAGGCTGAAAGAGGAGGTTAGAGATAAAAGGTGAGAAGCAGATGGGGAGAGGGGAGAAGCAATGGGAATATTGAAATCACTCATGATGAGGGTGGGGGTGTCACAGGAGAGAAAGTGTATAGAGCACCCCCAAACACAGGGCCGCGGGTTACTCAGTACCGGTCCTCTCTGGCTCAGTTCTAGGATTGCCACGGTGGCTGGACCCAGTCCGTGACCCTGCTAAGGGGTGTCCAATGAAAGGGGTGATGAAAGTTGGCTAAGGTTTCGTGACGCCACCTGTGGTATTCGGTCAGGGTGACCGACGCTGCTTGGGGTCCACTGGGGTGATGTGATGGCAGCTAGATGGTGTATCTTCCCACAGGTGAAGTATGTCCCCAGGGCTTCCCAGTAGTGTAGGCAGTGATGGTGTGAGGCGCAGTTAATAACGAGGACACAGGGTTGCAGTCTCTTTACCTTTTACTGAAGACTTCGGGATCCTGAATCCAGAGCACTGCTAACTGGGCTGTCTGAGACCGGCCGGTCCGAAGGCACATCCAGAGTTCCCTTTGCAGGTGGAAATTGTTGCCTACCACTAGCGCCTGTGTGTTGTAGTTCTTCCCTGCTGAGCATCCGGGATAAGTAAATAAGGCAGCACACTGTAGCACTAAAACATGCAAACTTGAAAACATGAAATTTGAACTGCATTACTGCACTAGAAATATGAAAAATGAGAGCTTTTAGCGCATAAAAATGGCCAATTTTATGTGTACCTGGTAGCCCCTTTACGGCATCTCTCTTATACCAGGTCCTACGCTTGCCTTACCTCGCTGAGAATAAACGTCTCCATCTGAATGGGTACATGTGAAACCTCTTCTTAGACTAAAATTCTCTCTCTCTGTGGAGGGGTATTGGACCTGCTGTAATTAAAACACCTGAAGCCAAGAGGCGGAGTGCACGATCAGAAGGCTAGAGAATACATTTCAAAAACCTGACCTGCACATCCAAACATAGACTCAGTGTGAACAGGTGCTGAACCTAGAGTCGCCAACTCGTATATAGTTAAGTAAATAAGGCAGCACACTCTAGCGCTAAAACATGCAAACTTGAAAACATTAAATTTGAACTGCATTACTGCACTAGAAATATGAAAAATGAGAGCTTTTAGCGCATAAAAATGGCCAATTTTATGTGTACCTGGTAGCCCCTTTACGGCATCTCTCTTATACCAGGTCCTACGCTTGCCTTACCTCGCTGAGAATAAACGTCTCCATCTGAATGGGTACATGTGAAACCTCTTCTTAGACTAAAATTCTCTCTCTCTTTGCATGTTTTAGCGCTACAGTGTGCTGCCTTATTTACTTAACTATATACGAGTTGGCGACTCTAGGTTCAGCACCTGTTCACACTGAGTCTATGTTTGGATGTGCAGGTCAGGTTTTTGAAATATATTCTCTAGCCTTCTGATCGTGCACTCCGCCTCCTAGCTTCAGGTGTTTTAATTACAGCAGGTCCAATACACCTCCACAGAGAGAGAGAATTTTAGTCTAAGAAGAGGTTTCACATGTACCCATTCAGATGGAGACGTTTATTCTCAGCGAGGTAAGGCAAGCGTAGGACCTGGTTTAAGAGAGATGCCGTAAAGGGGCTACCAGGTACACATAAAATTGGCCATTTTTATGCGCTAAAAGCTCTCATTTTTCATATTTCTAGTGCAGTAATGCAGTTCAAATTTCATGTTTTCAAGTTTGCATGTTTTAGCGCTACAGTGTGCTGCCTTATTTACTTAACTATATACGAGTTGGCGACTCTAGGTTCAGCACCTGTTCACACTGAGTCTATGTTTGGATGTGCAGGTCAGGTTTTTGAAATGTATTCTCTAGCCTTCTGATCGTGCACTCCGCCTCCTAGCTTCAGGTGTTTTAATTACAGCAGGTCCAATACCCCTCCACAGAGAGAGAGAATTTTAGTCTAAGAAGAGGTTTCACATGTACCCATTCAGATGGAGACGTTTATTCTCAGCGAGGTAAGGCAAGCGTAGGACCAGGTATAAGAGAGATGCCGTAAAGGGGCTACCAGGTACACATAAAATTGGCCATTTTTATGCGCCAAAAGCTCTCATTTTTCATATTTCTAGTGCAGTAATGCAGTTCAAATTTCATGTTTTCAAGTTTGCATGTTTTAGTGCTACAGTGTGCTGCCTTATTTACTTAACTATATACGAGTTGGCGACTCTAGGTTCAGCACCTGTTCACACTGAGTCTATGTTTGGATGTGCAGAGCATCCGGGATAGTCCTCACAACTTCTGTTCTCATTCTTTCTCTTTCTCTCTCTCCGTCCTCCAAGTTTATCTGGATAGGACGCACCCGTTTGACGGGAAGGCTCAGAGCTCTTCTGGGACCCTAGAGATGCCCCTCTCCACGCGTTGCCCCCTATGTCTGCTTAGGTGATGTATGGTAGACAGCCAACCTATAATCAACTGTCCTGCGGTATTTGAAGTAAGGCATAGAGTCAGTTACTTCCTCGGTGTTCCGGTCACCGGCTACGTGCCTCAGTAGGATGTTGCCGTTCTCAGGGCACGACTCCTACTGGCTCTCCTTTGTGCTTTGATCTCGTTTCTCACTTTCCACAATATCCTTCTCTTCGTGTCCTTTCTTAGGATACCGCCGCAAGGTAGTGCAGGCGCGGTTCCGTTGCTTTCTATTCGTTCTGCTAGGCCCCTGTCAGGAACCCACCCCTGACAGGTCCTCCCTGGAGCTCTCCCAGGGTGCGTTCTGTTCTAACTTCCTATCCCACCCCTATTTTTACCAGTGTGAGGAGTGGCCTAATACATAGTGCCTTTT
This sequence comes from Ranitomeya imitator, assembly GCF_032444005.1. Classification (NCBI taxonomy): domain Eukaryota; kingdom Metazoa; phylum Chordata; class Amphibia; order Anura; family Dendrobatidae; genus Ranitomeya; species Ranitomeya imitator. The sequence continues at coordinate 686,154,944 of NC_091286.1, forward strand.
GCTCCCCCTAGTGGCCGGAGTGTGAAATGTAATGTGTGCTGTGATACCTGGTCAGGTGAACTCCTTTAGTGCAATCAGACATAACATCACTCCCCTTAGTGGCAGAGCGACATTACTGCAACGACCAGGACTCTGGGGCGCTGCATGTGGAAGCCAGGTGGCAAAGTGATCCATGAACTGGTGAGAGGGGCCAGGAGGACGATACACCACCACCTCGCATGGAGAAGGGGATGTAGAGTCTGACAGCATGGACCTCAAAGGAAGGGAAGACAAGTGAGGGTACTTGGGGGATAACTTGGAAGGTACATTTGGGTGAAAGGAGCAGGCCAACGCCTCCACCTGCCCTGTTCGATCTTAGTGTATGAGAAAAGTGTAGTCCACCATCTGAAAGAGCAGCAGCAGCGGTGTTGTTTGCTTGCTGGATCCAGGTTTCAGTAAGGGCCAGGAGATTAAGAGAATTAGAAAGGAAGAAGTCGTGGATGAAGGAAAGTTTATTTATTACACACAGAGTGAGAATTCCAAAGGGCACAATTGAAAGAGGCAGAAGGCATGCATGGAATATTAATAAGGTTAGAGGGGTTTCTGAGTGTAGCAGTTGGGAGATTTGACTGGCTATAATATGGGGGGCCGGGGTTGGGAGAGATGTCTCCTGCGACTAGGAGAAGGAGGATAGAAAGAGTGAGCAGATGGTTAAGTGATTTGTGAGAGCGTCTCTTGTGTTGGATGGTGGGACTGAATGGATCTGCGCTGCTAAGCAATGTGAACAGAGCATGAGTGCTATACATAAGAGAGGAAAGCAAAGAGGGGCCGATATGGATGGAACGTAAAGAGTTTATGCAATGGCGGTGAATGTGAGAGAGTGCAGTAGCCAAGATATAGATTATACAAATACATATGGTGAGTATTTGTTCTGTTCCAAATGAACAGGGATCACCTGAATTGCGATGAGAATAACTAAAATGTTGCTGAAGATATGGAGAAACGTCGGAGAGCGGAGTCCTCCCGGCATGTTGTCGCCTTTTCTGGATGCTCATTCTGGTCTCCGTTATCATAGATGAGCCTGGGAATAAAGAGTTAATACTTGATTACGGCATTAGCGGCAATTTGATGCTCGCAGTTACGGCCCGAGGCTCTCGATGATGAGACTGTTATGAATCCTCGGCACGCTGTGAATATTGCTTGGAGAATTCTCCTTCTTTCTCCGGATTTCATGTGAGCTGGAGACCTCCGTCTCTTTATGGCGGCAGAAATCGATTTACAATTAATTATCATTATGGCACGCTGCTTCTGCTCGTTAATGAGAAGCAATGACAATTTATGGATGAATTTTCAACTTTCCTTTTTTTTTCAGAAGCAAAAGTGTAAGAGGCAAATATTAATATTGCAGCCCCCTCCGCACTGAGGACCATCTGGGGCAGGAAGGGTTGGTGCTCGTCTACTTTCCTTAACCCTTGGTTTATTTCTCACACCCTTTTTGGGGATTATTATAGGAACCATCGGGATGGGATCCCTGCATTTTTGATCACCAATTAAAATAAGGGATACCGCCTACTGAGCCCAAGATCTAAACCCTTGGAGCCCCCATCACAGTGGCATGGATGCCTCTAGGCATGGTGTAATCTGGCCGGGGTTGGGAAAAGAACCAGAGGCAGATGGAGAAAAGAGGTAATTAGAGATGAACAAATGTAAAAAATTCTAATTCACCGGCTTTGCTGAATTTTTTACAGAAGTTAAATTTGCACTGAATGACAAATACTGCAAACCCTCCACGTGACCTGAAATAACATATGTAACACTCTGAGGTCTCCTAGGACTGTATCCAACCTCTTTCAATCTAAATGCAACACAGCCTTCGTACTGTCAAGGCAACACCAACATACTACTTATGGAAATGGACAAATCAATAGCAGATGTTCTTCACTGATGTGCTGTGACATCAAGCGCTAATCTTCTTCACTGCGGTGCTCTCACACACTAATCTTCACTGCGGTGCTCTCACACACTAATCTTCACTGCGCTGCTCTCACACACTAATCTTCACTGCGGTGCTCTCACACACTAATCTTCACTGCGGTGCTCTCACACACTAATTCTCAGTGCGGTGCTCTCACACACTAATCTTCACTGCGGTGCTCTCACACACTAATCTTCACTGCGGTGCTCTCACACACTAATCTTCACTGCGGTGCTCTCACACACTAATCTTCACTGCGGTGCTCTCACACACTAATCTTCACTGCGCTGCTCTCACACACTAATCTTCACTGCGCTGCTCTCACACACTAATCTTCACTGCGCTGCTCTCACACACTAATCTTCACTGCGGTGCTCTCACACACTAATCTTCACTGTGGTGCTCTCACACACTAATCTTCACTGTGGTGCTCTCACACACTAATCTTCACTGCGGTGCTCTCACACACTAATCTTCACTGCGGTGCTCTCACACACTAATCTTCACTGCGGTGCTCTCACACACTAATTCTCAGTGCGGTGCTCTCACACACTAATCTTCACTGCGGTGCTCTCACACACTAATCTTCACTGCGGTGCTCTCACACACTAATTCTCAGTGCGGTGCTCTCACACACTAATCTTCACTGCGGTGCTCTCACACACTAATCTTCACTGCGGTGCTCTCACACACTAATCTTCACTGCGCTGCTCTCACACACTAATCTTCACTGCGGTGCTCTCACACACTAATCTTCACTGCGCTGCTCTCACACACTAATCTTCACTGCGCTGCTCTCACACACTAATCTTCACTGCGCTGCTCTCACACACTAATCTTCACTGCGGTGCTCTCACACACTAATCTTCACTGTGGTGCTCTCACACACTAATCTTCACTGTGGTGCTCTCACACACTAATCTTCACTGCGGTGCTCTCACACACTAATCTTCACTGCGGTGCTCTCACACACTAATCTTCACTGCGGTGCTCTCACACACTAATTCTCAGTGCGGTGCTCTCACACACTAATCTTCACTGCGGTGCTCTCATACACTAATCTTCACTGCGGTGCTCTCACACACTAATCTTCACTGCGGTGCTCTCACACACTAATCTTCACTGCGGTGCTCTCACACACTAATCTTCACTGCGCTGCTCTCACACACTAATCTTCACTGCGGTGCTCTCACACACTAATCTTCACTGCGGTGCTCTCACACACTAATCTTCACTGCGCTGCTCTCACACACTAATCTTCACTGCGGTGCTCTCACACACTAATTCTCAGTGCGGTGCTCTCACACACTAATCTTCACTGCGGTGCTCTCACACACTAATCTTCACTGCGGTGCTCTCACACACTAATCTTCACTGCGGTGCTCTCACACACTAATCTTCACTGCACTGCTCTCACACACTAATCTTCACTGCGCTGCTCTCACACACTAATCTTCACTGCGCTGCTCTCACACACTAATCTTCACTGCGCTGCTCTCACACACTAATCTTCACTGCGCTGCTCTCACACACTAATCTTCACTGCGCTGCTCTCACACACTAATCTTCACTGCGCTGCTCTCACACACTAATCTTCACTGCGGTGCTCTCATACACTAATCTTCACTGCGCTGCTCTCATACACTAATCTTCACTGCGGTGCTCTCACACACTAATCTTCACTGCGGTGCTCTCACACACTAATCTTCACTGCGCTGCTCTCACGCACTAATCTTCATGGCTGGGCTGTCACACACTAATGTTCACAGCTGTGCTTACCTTAAAGGTCAGGGTGCGGGAGCATGCGCGTGATATTATGGCAGCGGCTAAAGAAGTTGATTTGGAACAAATAAAAACAATTCCAAGACACTTTAAACAATACCATTTATGTGATCCATCAGGCCTTCGGGTCAAGGGTATTGATCGTATTCCATCTAGTCTCCAAGGGGGTGGCCTCGGCCGCCTTCTGGCCCAGAAAGAGGCCGGGTGGATGTGGACCCTCCGCACTCTACAGCCAGATGGACTTAATGAATCACTAAGTTTTGCTCCCTTCATCTGATACCCTGACCCCGTGCTCTGGGTTTTCTTTCAGCATCTTTTTGTTATGTTTGTTTTGTTTTTATATTGTTTTTATTCTGTTTTATTGTGCTTTCATTCTTTGTACTAATTTGTCTTTTCTCCATGCCCTTTAGTACGACTCCTTTGGTTGACTGATTTTGTGGCCCTATATTTCCGTGACAATAGTGATGATATATCACGAACGCTTATGTGCAAAAAGGTGTTGATCATCTATATAGGAGGACCTCTGTAGACCGCAGATGACATCTGGATGACCGGTTTCATCTGTTGAGCACGTGTGAACCTTGTTTCTTCACCACTTCTTATAGAACTTTGGTCTACCCCAATATGATGACATCTTTGGATATCAAGGAAGACGAGTCTGAGTGGCTCTTGTTCTCCCCTTATTTTTTGGGACATGTTCTATCCTTTTTGGACTGTAATACATTTTTCCTGATGTTTGCTGACCCGATTTCAAGTGATGGACTGCTTATTATGTGTTGTCTTATTCTCCACATAAGATGATTTAATTGTTGTCGAGGTTCGACTCTCTAACACTGCATTTTAGTGTCTTTGTGTAACTATGATTAACGTGTTGGTTGACAGGTTGTACATACTTACCTCTTCTGGCTGGAGCGCATGCGTGCTGATGTTCTGGACATGTTGCCAACGATGGTGCCACACCCTGGCGATGGGTGGTGCGCCGGGCCCTCGCTCCGTCCGCATTGCTACATGGGTTCTGGGGCGGTCCTGGCGCCTCTCCATCGTCCGCCTCATTTGATCTGGTACTGTCGGTACTTGCATGCGCTGGTTATCGGCCACTGTACTTGGCTTGAGGTCTCTTTTTTAGATTGTCATGCACTTTGCATTCCCTGCCTATTATAACTTCCTGTTGTTTGCGGTCACGTGACTTGGGGGTTGCCATATTGCTATTGGTCACTCCGGGTTTAAAAGGGGCATGTTTAGATTGTGATGCCACTCCCGCCCCCGAAACGCGCGTCGGGGAAGTGGCACCACCATCTGGGTTTAGGTAAGTTGTTTCCATAGGTGTTGTTAGGGGTTTCTTTAAACATTGTGTTTGGCAGTTCTGGCGTTTCCTTACTATTCATAGTTGGTATTTACATATGTCACATGACTCAAATTGCTTAACTTAATGCTATAGACCAGTAACCTCTTGGTCTATGCACGCGTCTTTGATACGGACGCTTAATGTAACATCGCCATTTTATGCCGCTTAGTTGTTACCTTTCTACCTGCTTACCCAGGGTGGCGCCACCAAGATCTGTTTGGCGCCTTTCAGACACCTTTGTCTACATTTTAATTCATTAATATGTGAATTTTTTGGTTTTGTTTTTGTTATCAATAAAATGTTCTACCTTGTTTTTTTGTTTATATGCTTCTATTCAATTATGTAGAACTATATATATATATATATATATATATATATATTCATATATATACATTCAGTCCTGTGTTTTGGATGCGGGTACTTTTCTACTTTTTTTATGAAATGACCTTCTACCATCTTGTGTCGCATCCGCTAAGGATACTAATTTTATTTTGTCATACACTATCTGTACAGTTTTTTTAGTATTCTATGGCGTTCTCTCCCTATTTCCATAGTAAACCTGTCAGCTATGACATCCTCTCACTTTTCAGATCCACCAAAAACTGGCTGCTGCATTCCCTGCCTCTGCTTTTATACAAGTTATGATGTTCCTTCCTGATTGACTGTGCTATACCAGCTGCTGCTTTCAGTAATAGTGAAGACTACTGCTGATCAGCAACCGCAGCAAATTTTCCTCTTCCCTTCTGCCTCCTGAACCCATCCTGAAAAACAGCTACAGTCAGTCTAAAGCAAGCTCAGATAGACTGCTAGCTCATCGAGAGATCAGATTATAACTGCCTATTAAAGTCTATGGAGAAGAAAGGGAAGAGGAGGAGTAAATTAAGGCACAGGTGCATACAGATGGTGCTACTGTTTTCTAGTAAGTGTTAATCTCACACTAGAGCTGGATTCACTGCTACACTGCTCAGTGCTGCTGTGTAATGGGCGAGGTTTAGGTGATGGGTGGGACTGCTGACCCAGAAGTGAAGATCTATGCAGTTAAGTATTACAATGTGATCAGGCATGTGTATGATGTGTTCAGCTAATAGGAAAAATATGACGTGTGCTTGTGCGTACCTGACATGTAAGTGGTATGCGTGAACTGTCTGTGTGCAATGTGTCAGTGGTGTCTGTTCACATTCCTGTTTTTCTTAGGAAGATACAAATGGAATTTTTACACAACATGGATTCATTGCACATTGGAGACAATGGGGTCACAAAATGCTTCAAGTAAAAAACAATGTAAAACTCTTTAAGACTGCATTCTCACAATGACGTTTTTGTGAGTTTTTGAGGTTGCAGATTTTCTGCACAATTTTGCAATTCATTAATTAAAGTAGGTTACTTGCGTTCTTAAAAAAAATCAACAAAAAAACATCGTGGGAACTTTACCTAAAAGAAAAATGCTTCAGGTTTCCAAAGATGTGACCTGTCCATTCCTCAGGAGGAAACATCCCCAAAAATTCCATTAAAAAAGATGCCACAAAGATGTTGGAAAAACACTCAACCAAAATGTCAGAGGACAAAAATGTGCTACAGAAATGAAAACAAAAAATGCGAAAAGACTTTTCAGGAGCCAAAAATTCCAGCATTTCCTGAAGCGTCTTCCAATGGAAAAACTTGGAGAATCATCAGCCTGAAAAAAAGCATTGCGTGCGTATACCTTTAAAGGATTAGGGAAGAATTAAGCAAAACAAAAACAAAGAATTAAATTGGAAAAGTCCTATCAAGGTGTGAAAAGCCTATACTGGGCACCATTGGAAAATGCCCAAACCGCGACCACGGCAGGTGGCCTGGTGTGTAAAGTTCTGGAGTTCCAATGGTGGGAAAAGCTCGTTAAGAGTAAAAGTAAAAAAAAAAAAAATTAAGAATTTAGAAGAAGTGAGTGATAAAGCCTCGTCTAATGTAGCAGAATTAATTGCAGTGAGAGACGATTGCACTGAACTGCCAAAAGATCGTTAGGAGCTTCAGCAGGAGTAGTTTCCATGGAATATAAAGCATGGAACAGATCCAACCAGGAGATGCCAGATGGGGAGTTGATTAGGTAAAACGGCACAAGGCAGTCATAGAGTTACATGACCGTAGCTCAACCGGGAGTTCTTGGGGTTTATCAAACAAATAGGGAAGGTTACAAGACAGTTAGTAGGTAAAAGAAACTAGTGAGTGAATAAAGAGACATTTATCAGGGGTGTAGTCTCCGAAAAGTGCAGTGCTGAATGAACAAGGAATTAAAGTGCCATGACGGTGTCACATCCCCCTGGAAGACCTAGAGTTAGAGGGTCACGTCAGGTAAAGAATCTCAGGTCTTCTTTAGAGATGGTGTGCTTTGTGTCTCATATGAAATGGATTGTTTCCTCTGGTGCTGAAGAGGTTAACGACCCATTCTATGCTGGTCAGAAACATGCAGCTCCATTTCAGCTGCTTCTGATCTGGTCAAAACCTCTTCCTATAAAAACTGTCCAGACCTTCTTGTCCCTGCCAGTGAAAGATTCGTCTTCCTGTGCTGTGTGCTAAAGCTAAGTGGTTGAAGTAGAGTTGTTGTAGTAGTGATCTGGGGTTTGCTGTATTATGTGTGTGTTTATCTCCTGGTCCCTGTTCCCATTTAGTTTATTCCTCCCTGTCCCTAGCCTCCTCCCTATAGTTGGTTAGTGCTTTTGTATGATAGAGGTTTTCTGTTATATGTTTTGTCTTTGTGTCTTGGTTACCTTTCATTTCTGTGTCTGTCTCTGTTCCTACTCCTTAACACTGCAGTGTCTGAATCTGTTTTTGTAGCGCCTGCTAGGGCCTAGGGGATACTCAGTACTGGGTCCGGTGGTCGTTAAAGGGGTAGTCACAGTGGCAGTGACCTGGTCCGTGGCTCTGGGCATCCCAGTTAAAGAGAAAGTCTTTAAAGGGGTTGTTTGAATAAAGAATGTTCGTGACGCCTCCTGTGGTATTCGGTCAGGGATGACCGACGCTGCTCAAAGTTGTCCACAGGGAATGATAGCACTGCAGCAGGGATGGTATGGCCTCCCACAGGTGAAGCTTGATCCCCAGGGCTCACGGTGTAGTGGGTAAAGATGACAGACGGTGTAGTGCCAGAAAGAATTAGAGGACACAAGGTTGCAGTCTCTTTACATTTTACTGGTGGTATACAGCCGCAGTCCAGGGTACTGATCACAGGTGATGGTGAGGTCCGGGCAGCCTGGAAACGATTAGGAATCCCCTTAGCCAGGTGGGGTTGGAAGCTTTCCTTACTGCGCTGTAGTGTGCGTCCCTTGCTGCCTTAGGCTTCTCATAAGGTCCTCTCTCCCTCTCTCTCTCTGTCCTAGGACAGTACCCACATTGTAGGCAGTGCAAGCCTTTTTACAGGTGTGGTGTAGTTGTGGACAAGAGACTTTTAATCTCCTGCCCTCCAGTTTCTACTGTGGGGCATACGGTCCCACATAGCCTTGGACTCCAGGTGTCCGGTTCCTGCGCTTCAGCGTGGAGGGAGCCCAGTCGCAGCTCCCCTCCAGCTCCTCACTTCTACTTTGCTCCTTCTTCCTTCACACTCTCTGCAGACTAATCTAACTCTACCTCCAAGCCAGAATATATATATAGGGAAGTTCTCCTGAAACCGGGTCTAGAGCTCCCCTTTCTTGCCTGGAGTCAGAACATGTATGTGCTACCTGCCAAAGGGATCCTCCTCGCTTCCAGGCATGTCATCACCCTCCCCAAGAGGATGGCAATACCACTGTGGTACACGAACCTCTGGGGTGCCACATTTCAATCTCTAAAGATTTGCAGTGTCTGTACTGACATTTATCTAAAAAAAAATCAGTATATGAACCAGCACCTATCTCTATTCTGTTGTCTCTGTACAATGTTAGTGATCTGTGTACACTGCGTACCTGTCCTGGTATTGGTCTAGTGTGAACTATCCTGTGTGTACCCGTCCGTAAGGATAACCATAACCATATTGTCGTATGCTTGTCTGCAGCTTCCTGCCTGACCGCGACTGCGGTTTCCTGCCTGTATCGTACCTGTGGCTCTGCATCTGTTCTGCACCTGCGGCTTCTTGTCTGTCTAGTCTGAACTGCGTCCTATCTGTTCCCATATTCAAGTCATATTTGTCTATGATCCAGTCCTTCCTGAAACTATTCCTAGTCTGGACTGGCTTCTACCCATCCCTATATCCCGCTCGTACCTGCCTGTGTCCCAGTGTTTCCCAAAACTGTTCCTGTCCTCCAGTCTGAATCGTGCCGGCCTGCTTGCCCAAGTGTCAGCCATACCCGGCATGCCTGCCTGAGTGTCAGCCATACCCGGCATGCCTGCCTGAGTGTCAGCCGTGCCCACCTGCACCGATCTGCCAACATACGAACCCTGTCCGCCTGTAAATGACCTGTGATCATCAGTACTTGCCTGTCTATGTATCAGCTGAGACAGACAGTATATCTACAGTACTTGCCTACACCTGTCGTTAAAGTCTCCTGACCCCTTGGGGGTCAGTTGCTACTGCCAGACACAGCCCTGGAGTGGTACCTGGCAGCTACCTGCTGCACAAGCCAGACCTCACCTCTAGAGGCTCCAGGGAACACCATGGTAGCTGCTTAGCCACGTCTCTCCAGGGTTAGCCTGGTTTGAGGTACAGTAGGGCCACAATCCTCGCTCGTGTCAACCAGTCTGGGTGCAAGCTTTGCAAAGCTCCTTTTGAAGCAGAGATTTCCTGCTGTGTGCAGGTAATTAAGCAGGAAAGGTCTTCTCTGGGAATCACATACCAAATAGAGATTTGCTTACCATAGGAGGAGAAGTATGCTTTTCCCCCCCCCCGCACAGAGCTTCCTTTCATATGGCACAGATTGTAAACAGCCCAGAATATTGCGGTTTGTATTGATCTGAAATGTATGGGATATAGATTTGATGCATTCACTCACATCTCAGTGGGGTCAATAGAACGCCTCCAACTTAACAACGGAAAGATAGATGATGCAAACCAGCTCTTAATTGGTCTCTAATATGTATAGGTAAAATCACGATAAAAAATATGACGTCAATATCTAACACCCGGGATCTTAAGAGGTGAAGATATCTTGTAAGTTGGGGATCTCATAAAATTCTAACAGATCCAGCACATCCCACAATCAGCACAAACATGAGCCTATCAAGGTTGAGATGTGTGGGCATACTTTAGAGTTAATAACAAGCAGTATTTGGGTCTGGGTCAATTGTCAGCACTTGGAGGCACAGTTTGCTCTAGGTTTTTCCTGTTTTCCAATTGGAGCGCCTCCCTCCACTAAGCTCTGAGCCTTTTCTGAGACCAGGTCCAGTAAGTCTCTTTCGTTTTTCCTTTATTTCCTCTCTTTTGTGACCCTACAGGGGGTATATACATACTGTATATACACTGCTCAAAAAAATAAAGGGAACACTAAAATCCCTCATCCTGGATATCACTGAATGAAATATTCCAGTTGTAAATCTTTATTCGTTACATAGTGGAATGTGTTGAGAACAATAAAACCTAAAAATGATCAACGTAAATCACAACTAATATCCCATGGAGGTTTGGAGTTGGAATGATGCTCAAAATCAAAGGGGAAAATGAAGTTACAGGCTGATCCAACTTCAGTGGAAATGCCTCAAGACAAGGAAATGATGCTCAATAGTGTGTGTGGCCTACATGTGTCTGTATGATCTCCCTACAATGCCTGGGCATGCTCCTGATGAGGCGGCGGATGGTCTCCTGAGGGATCTCCTCCCAGAGCTGGACTAAAGCATCCGCCAACTCCTGGACAGTCTGTGGTGCAACGTGACGGTGGTGGATGATGCGAGACATGATGTCTCAGATGTGTTCAATCAGATTCAGGTCTGGGAAACGGGCGGGCCAGTCCATAGCTTCAATGCCTTCATCTTGCAGGAACTGCTGACACACTCCAGCCATATGAGGTCTGGCATTGTCCTGCATTAGGAGGAACCCAGGGCCAACCGCACCAGCATATGGTCTCACAAGGGGTCTGAAGATCTCATCTAGGTACCTAATGGCAGTCAGGCTATCTCTGGCGAGCACATGGAGGGCTGTGCGGCCCTCCAAAGAAATGCCACTCCACACCATTACTGACCCACTGCCAAACCGGTCATGCTGGAGGATGTTGCAGGCAGCAGATTGCTCTCCACGGCATCTCCAGACTCTGTCACGTCTGTCACATGTGCTCAGTGTGAACCTGCTTTCATCTGTGAAGAGCACAGGGCGCCAGTAGTGAATTTGCCAATCCTGGTGTTCTGTGGCAAATGCCAAGCTTCCTGCATGGTGTTGAGCTGTGAGCACAACCCCCATCTGTGGACGTCGGGCACTCAGACCATCCTCATGGAGTCGGTTTCTAACCGTTTGTGCAGACACATGCACATTTATGACCTGCTGGAGGTCATTTTGCAGAGCTCTGGCAGTGCTCCTCCTGTTCCTCCTTGCACAAAAGTGGAGACAGCAGTCCTGCTGCTGGGTTGTTGCCCTCGTACAGCCCCCTCCACGTCTACTGGTGTACTGGCATGTCTCCTGGTAGCACCTCCAGCCTCTGGAAACGACACAGCAAACCTTCTTGCCACAGCTCGCATTGATGTGCCATCCTGGATGAGCTGCACTACCTGAGCCACTTGTGTGGGTTGTAGAATCCGTCTCAAGCTATCACGAGAGTGAAAGCACAACCAACATTCAAAAGTGACCAAAACATCAGCCAGAAAGCATTGGTACTGAGATGTGGTCTGTGGTCCCCACCTGCAGAACCTCTCCTTTATTGAGGGTGTCTTGATAATTGCCAATAATTTCCATCTGTTGTCTATTCCATTTGCACAACAGCATGTGAAATTGATTGTTAATCAGTGTTGCTTCCTAAGTGGACGGTTTGATTTCACAGAAGTTTGATTTACTTGGAGTTATATTCTGCTGTTTAAGTGTTCACTTTATTTTTTGAGCAGTGTACATATATTCCATGTGTTGAAATTGGAGGTCTATATACCATATACCATACACTCACTGCTAGTTCCCCAATAACCGGCCTAGCATCAGAAACACCCACGGCCATGTCCATCACTCATCTGCCAACTGTGTAATTGTCCTGACGATTGGAGGCAGCGAAGTTGCGTTCACTGACAAAAAAGGTAATAGTGGTTGGGTTCTGTGTGACCCCCGGCTGTGTATCGTTGACAAATGATGGCAAGTGATGTGATCTGTGGGCCCTCTCCATCAGCGGCATAACCTAGACACAATAACAGCCAAAGACCCTCAACAACAGTGACAGCTATAAATACCCCATAACAGTGACAGCCACAAATACCCCATAACCATAAATTTTAGTGACAGCCATAAATCCCCCATAAGTGACAGCCATAAATCCCCCATAACAGTAAGAGCTATAACTTCTCACCTATAGCAGTGACAGCCGGAGATAGCCCATGACATCTCATGCATTTGAATAGAGCGATGGATACCTGGAGGCAGTCATACGTTTCCAAGCAATAGTAGCACTAGCAGGATCTCCATCTTGGCAGCCAAAGTTACATGCTCCACTATATCCCTGATACAACCCACATGATTAATGAGAAATGAGAAAAAAATAAATAAAGAATCCAGGTAATGGTATGGATCTTCCTCTTTTGCTCTATAAAGGTTCTATATACACACACAATATAGTAGAAATCTAGCAGAGAAGATCGAAGTCTGTTTTCTTGTAGTAGACTCCATTTCAGACCAAGAGTCCAACTTAGGAGCGGGAGTTAAAATAACACTCTCAGCAAAAGCGATAGACTGTTTTATGCCTAGAAAAGGCCTCTTCTAAGCTTTCTAACACAAACACAGCATTATTTGTGTCAAAATGACCTGATAGAATCGGATAGTAACCCGGTAGTGAGCAACAGCACAAACATTTAGACTTCGGATCTGCTGCCAACTTCATCCATCTGGATCTGGTTCTCCAACTGTTGATGGGAGCCCGGTATTCCTAAAGAATCTCTTTCTACGTGCTACCTTAAGCCATACACTTTGTTGTCCTGGACCTTCCATGGTTGCATTTACACCTGCCGGTTGTTGACTAGTCCACCAGCCAGGTGCTTCATTGGGGACCATGTTGTGCTAGCAACTGCCTTGCCAAACTCTTGCCCAAGTTTCCACCTGTCGTGCCTTGGAACCATTCTTCCCTGACCACCAATTTTTGTGGCTTGCAGATACCTTTTGTGAAAAAGAAGGCAGAGGTCCTGCCACCCCGTAGACCTTACGATTGCCCCATTGATCTTAAGTCTGGCACCTCTCCATCCCGGGGTAGGGTGTATCCCCTATCTCTACCATGCCTGTTACCATGCCATGTTGGAGTACATCCAATGAACCTAGCCAAAGGATTCATCCGTAATCCTTCTTCTCATCCTCGAATTCAGTGATTGTTGCACTTGTCATTGCTGAGCATTGTCATGGCCTCTTCAATAACAAGCGCTGAAACTTTTCCCAGATATTTACCTCTGGACCTCGTGCTTCTTGCGCCTACATTCAGTTTTGGTTCCGTTCATGTTGACATTTTCTCAGTTTATTTAGTGTCTAGTAGATTTTTCCATGGTCTTTATCTTGCCCTTAAGGGTTTCTATTAAGTATATATTAAGACTGAAGAAGGCAGCATGAGAATTAATCTGTCTGACTGTTGTCTGTTCCTCAAAGATCTGACGATATGGAAAACTAATTAATGAGAGATGACTCTTTATGAGGTTTCCTCTTCCTGGTTTACTTTTCCATGTGATGGGAAGTCGCAGGTGCTCTGCTCTAAAGTCTCAGTACACGATGGGCATATTCAGGTGTAAAGGTATGCTGCATAAGGACAAGAATAGAGATGAGCGATCCTGAACTGTATAGTTCGGGACTCGTATAGGACACCTAGTGTCCGGTGATGAAATCCACGGAAGTCCGTTTTAGTGCTCGGAGTTTAGATGAAGAATAAAGTTTGTTGAAAGGCTGCTGCTCAAAATGTCACCCAGCCTGTATACTGTAGATGCCGGATCATTGGGGTCACCGCCATTGTTCTCTGAATAGCGTAGGAACAGGGCATGGCTCGAGTGAGGAACAGTGTTAGATTCTGTGGGATTACTCTGAAAACAGGCTCTGTGGAGGTATTCTGCAAAAGAGCCTCTGTGGGGGTGCTCTGCATACAGACTCTGCATACAGGTAATTATCTGCTGCCCACTCTCTCTCTGTATAAAGGCCAAGTAACACTTTTTTGGGGTGCAAATCATGAGGAGAGCATGAAATAAGGGACATGACCATGGTGCTCCTGCTGATGGAGGTGCTGCTGCTGCAGGGAGAGGACGTGGTTGATCTGTGCCTGCTGAGCCCTCCAATGAAACCCCTTCCTCTGGTGCACGTAGGCGATAGGACGTTTTGTGTCATTTCATAGGTCCGAGCACCTCTGGAAGAATGGTGAGGTCAGACCAAGTAGAGGCGGTTTTAGATTGGATGGCTGAGAATGGGTTTAGTTTCTTTGCTTTTTCTTCCACCCCATCCCCTGTTGAAAGCACAGAGTTTGCGCCTGCGGCCCATGGGCATCTGTCTTCTACCTCGCACCATTGCATATCAGTCAAGCAGTCTGAGCCCCTAGTCATGCATGCAGTCACTGCTGCTTTTTTATGACTACATCGGCTGTGGTTCCATGGGCCATTCACCTAGCCCTACCCCAAAAGTGGAAGAGATTGAGCGCGCTGATGCCCAACCACTTGTTCAGATTGAGGATGAGTACGTGGGAGGGCTAGTGCACAAGGCCAGCAGACCACTTCAGCACATCTCTTATGATGATGATGAAACACATGTGCCAACTGCTGCCTCTTTCTGCTTTGTGCAGACCGGCAAGGGCAGAGGTGAGGAGTGGGTGGCATATGATGCGTGGCATGATGAGGTCCTAGACCCCACATGGACTCAAGGCCATCAGAATGACGTGCACAGTTCGAGGAATTGGAGGTGCTCACACTGCCCTAGCTGCACAGCAAAATAGGGAGCAGGGTGCAAAACAACAGCAGCGAGCCCACTGAGCACATCAAAGAAAATTCAAAGGAACTCTCTGCTGTGGCATTTCTTCAGGCAATGTGCTGACGACAAGACACAGGTGGTTTGCACGCTGTGCCATCAGAGCCTGGAGAGAGGCATAAATGTTCTGAACCTGAGCACCACCTACATGACGAGGCATCTGAAATCTAAGCATGAGCTGCAGTGGAGTGAACACCTGAAAAACCAGGAAAGAGCTGAGGCTCCTCCTGCTCCCTCTTCTGCTGTGGTCTCGACCTCTTCCTCCCACTCCAGAGCAACAGAGTTACCTGGCACTTCGCAAAGAGAGGATGTGACAGAACCACAATGCCACCGAGCATCTCCACATCGTTCCATGGAAGTGCTGAGCTGTCCATCTCCCAAACATTGGAGAGAAAGAATAAGTACCCCCCTCCCCACCCACAAGCCCTGGTCCTGAATGACAGCATTTCCAAATTCCTGGCCTTTGAAATGCTTCCATTATGGCTGGCTGAGATGAACACTTTTAAAAAACTGATGGAGGTGACTGTGCCACAGTATGTGGTTCCCTTCCCAGCGGCTACTACTTTTTCAGGCTGGCCATCTCTGCCCTGCATGAACATTAAAGGAAAAAATTAGGCATGCACTGCGCAACATCATCAGTGGCAAGGTGCACATAACCACCGGTACATGGACCAGTAAGCACAGGAAGGGACAGTATATCTCCCTTACTTCCCACTGGATAAATGTAGTGGCAGCTGGGCCTGTTGCAGAAAGCGTTTTGACGCCTGTCCTACCACTGAGAATTGCTGGATGTTTCCCTGTCCATGTTGCCTCCTGCTCCTACTCCGCTTCCTCCACCGCCTCCTCATCCGGTCAGTGTTACACCTGCACCACCAACTTCAGCACAGATGTGCTGATAGCAGCGAGAGCAGGCGACGCTGATGAGGGTATTCACTAGCTGACGCTTGTGCATAGTGATAGCTTTTTTACACCAAATATGATGTGCCACTTCTGGGACAGCTACAGGCTGATATTTGTAGGTTGGGAATGGCCCAATAACCATGAGCATTTCCAGTCATTAATAACAGACCACAGCTGTCTGCTTTCCCTTAGCTGATTATTAGAAAAAAGGAGGACCTTACATCATATTTTTTTTCATTTATTTCTTTATTACTAATAAATATATGAATGAAAAAATACTAATAAATTAATTAATTAAAAAAAAGCAGTTCTGAGTTGCTGCTAGTCCGCACTCGAGAATGGCTCAGAGACTAATGTAACAGGGCCCGTAATGCACATCCCCCCTTCCCCTCCGATGGGTTAGGTAGCAAACTCTGATGACCTCTTCAACTAGAATTGTTGCCTTTTTCACCATTTTTTTTATCAAAAGTAAAAAAAAAGTGCTGTCCTTTAGTGACTTAACAGGGAGTGCAATTACAAGTTAGATACAGAATAAATCATTTTTTGTGGACCATTTGCAAAATACATGGGGAAAAATACCAATAGTCATCCCTGATGTCCTATATTTATAAAGCAGAACCCATAGATACCGTATATACTTGTGTATAAGCCAAGATTTTCAGCACATTTTTTGTGCTGAAAACGCCCCCCTTGGCTTACAGTGCCTACAAGTAGTATTCAACCCCCTGCAGATTTAGCAGGTTTACACATTTGGAATTAACTTGGCATTGTGACATTTGGACTGTAGATCAGCCTGGAAGTGTGAAATGCACTGCAGCAAAAAAGAATGTTATTTCTTTGTTTATTTTTTTTTTTTTTTTTTAATTGTGAAAAGTCTTTTCAGAGGGTCATTTATTATTCAACCCCTCAACCCACCAGAATTCTGTTTGGTTCCCCTAAAGTATTAAGAAGTAGTTCAGGCACAAAGAACAATGAGCTTCACATGTTTGGATTAATTATCTCTTTTTCCAGCCTTTTCTGACTATTTAAGACCCTCCCCAAACTTGTGAACAGCACTCATACATGGTCAACATGGGAAAGACAAAGGAGCATTCCAAGGCCATCAGAGACAAGATCGTGGAGGGTCACAAGGCTGGCAAGGGGTACAAAACCCTTTCCAAGGAGTTGGGCCTACCTGTCTCCACTGTTGGGAGCATCATCCGGAAGTGGAAGGCTTATGGAACTACTGTTAGCCTTCCACGGCCTGGACAGCCTTTGAAAGTTTCCTCCCGTGCCGAGGCCAGGCTTGTCCGAAGAGTCAAGGCTAACCCAAGGACAACAAGGAAGGAGCTCCGGGAAGATCTCATGGCAGTGGGGACATTGGTTTCAGTCAATACCATAAGTAACGTACTCCACCGCAATGGTCTCCGTTCCAGACGAGCCCGTAAGGTACCTTTACTTTCAAAGCGTCATGTCAAGGCTCGTCTACAGTTTGCTCATGATCACTTGGAGGACTCTGAGACTGACTGGTTCAAGGTTCTCTGGTCTGATGAGACCAAGATCGAGATCTTTGGTGCCAACCACACACGTGACGTTTGGAGACTGGATGGCACTGCATACGACCCCAAGAATACCATCCCTACAGTCAAGCATGGTGGTAGCAGCATCATGCTGTGGGGCTGTTTCTCAGCCAAGGGGCCTGGCCATCTGGTCCGCATCCATGGGAAGATGGATAGCACGGCCTACCTGGAGATTTTGGCCAAGAACCTCCGCTCCTCCATCAAGGATCTTAAGATGGGTCGTCATTTCATCTTCCAACAAGACAACGACCCAAAGCACACAGCCAAGAAAACCAAGGCCTGGTTCAAGAGGCAAAAAATCAAGGTGTTGCAGTGGCCTAGTCAGTCTCCTGACCTTAACCCAATTGAAAACTTGTGGAAGGAGCTCAAGATTAAAGTCCACATGAGACACCCAAAGAAACTAGATAACTTGGAGAAGATCTGCATGGAGGAGTGGGCCAAGATAACTCCAGAGACCTGTGGCGGCCTGATCAGGTCTTATAAAAGACGATTATTAGCTGTAATTGCAAACAAAGGTTATTCCACAAAATATTAAACCTAGGGGTTGAATAATAATTGACCCACACTTTTATGTTTAAAATTTATAAAAATTTAACTGAGCAACAAAACTATTTGGTTTGTAAGATTTATGCATCTGTTAATAAATCCTGCTCTTGTTTGAAGTTTGAAGGCTCTAACTTATTTGCATCTTATTAATCCTGCTAAATCTGCAGGGGGTTGAATACTACTTGTAGGCATTGTATATACAAATCATGGTTCAGAAAGTCGATGGGGGAGGGAGAGGGGAGCGGCGGAGCAGCGGCAGGAGCCATTGGCTGTGACATCACACTCGCCCTCCTTGCGCCATCACTGAACATCCCTGCATCTCGGTTGTCCCGATGCAGCAGCGCTTCCTGTGCTGAGCGGTCACGTGGTACCACTCATTAAGGTAGTGAATATGTGCACGTCTCCATTCCCATAGGCGTGGAGCGCATGTTCATTACCTTAATGAGCAGTACCACGTGACCGCTCAGCACAGGAAGAAGCTGCCGCGCTGGAACAATGGAGATGTTCAGCGATGGCGTGATGAGGGTGAATATGACGGGGGAGGACAGGGGAGGACTGGGGGGAGCCGAGTCATGCCATTCATAGAAGGATGGGACGGGGAGCCGAGCCATGCATACAAGATGGGACAGGGGAGCCATGCATACAAGATGGGACAGGGGGAGCTGAGCCATGCATACCAGACGGGACAGGGGAGCCATGCATACAAGATAGGACAGGGGGGAGCTGAGCCATGCATACAAAATGGGACGGGGGAGCCATGCATACAAGATGGGACGGGGGGGGTGAGCCGTGCATACAAGATGGGACGGGGGAGCCATGCATACAAGATGGGACAGGGGGGAGCTGAGCCATGCATACAAGATGGGACGGGGAGCCATGCATACCAGATGGGATATGGGAGCCATGCATACAAGATGGGACAGGGGGAGCTGAGCCATGCATACAAGATGGGATGGGGGGAGCCATGCATACAAGATGGGACGAGGGAGCCATGCATACAAGATGGGACGGGGGGAGCTGAGCCATGCATACAAGATGGGACGGGTGGAGCCATGCATATAACGAGGGGACTGGGGGAGCCATGCATACAACAGGGGGAGCCACACAGAGCAGGACAGGACGGGGGGAACCACACATACCGGGATAGGGATGAGGGGACAATGCATACCCGGCTTATACTCGAGTCAATAAGCTTACCCAGTTTTCCGTGGCAAAATTAGGTGCCTCGGCTTATACTCGGGTAGGCTTATACTCGAGTATATACTGGAGTATATACTTGAGTATGTACAGTAGTTATGGAAACTAATAAGGCATAACTATAATTGGGGCTGTTTGGTTTCAATTATGATATCCAGCATTTGGCAAATACCTTAAAGTATAATAAACAGACCCCCATTATAAATAAAGGGATACATCTGATGTTTTGTTTGTCCGCTACACGACAAATAGAGCTTGCACAAAACTGGTGATGTATTCCAGTTCTGGTGATATATTCATGTAGTGATGATGATTCTGGTGATATATTCATCACATTTACATCCATTACTTGGATTACATCTTACAGTCATCTCTTTCTTTTCATCGCCATCCTGTCTAGACGTCTCTACAGATTTCCATCCTCTCTGGTCTTCCTCACCACATCCTGACACAGTGCCCTTAAAAATAAGAGTGTTATTAAAATGCCCTCTGCATAAAAATATCTGTCCATATTATAACTTAAGTAATCCTCCTATGGTATATGGCCTCCATATTGTCTATCATTATCATCGTTAACCGCCACACCATCTGCTCTTATGAAGTAAAGTGACCTAGTTGTACACTAGTTGTTCATGGAACATTTCAGCAGGCTGCTCTCCATAGTGTATAAAAGTTGAAATATCAAAACTTTTAAAATTATTTTTCATATTTTACTTCATTAAAACAAATGATATATTTTTTAAATTAAAACATTAAAACTTTACATTTTTCAATTATTGAAAAAAAATGTTTTTGTTTTTTTTTTTTAATACAGATTCCATTAAATCTCATCCACAAAGCCGGTACTGTAATATGCTGCAGATTTTGCATCCAGAAAGTCCAGAAGAAAAATTTACTCTGTGAGAACTTGCTCCATTGCTTTTTTCTTTAAGAGACATACAGACCGTTCACCATTTTCTGATTTTTATAGACACATTTTTTTCAAAATAGGGCACTTGGTGTCATTAATTCTTCCACAAAAAAAAAATTGCTATAATTTGTATCTTCTTCCTCATTTGTACTGGTTTAAAGCAAAAAGTCCCATCATTGTTAGGATGTTGTACACAAACTTGAAGATTGGCACCCCAAAAATTCTGAAATACAAAAAAAAAAAATCACCTTGTGGGAGTGAATGGGAATGCATGTGAACAAAAAAAATCAGACAAAAAATCTAGAAAACGAAAAAAAAGAAACACTTTAAAGACATAAAAAAGGCGAAGATTAAAAGAAGAATTTGGAGCAAGTCAAAAATAGGCAAAAAAATTGACAAAAACCTTGCAAATGCAACAGTGAATCGCACCCAATTTTTATGTTCGTCCAACATTTTGGCAAAATTTCCAAGTTTTAAAGAATCATGCAAGTATTTTCTCTAAACAGGAACAAAAAAGGCAAAAAAAAAAAAAGCATTTTTGATATAGCACAAAACTTCAACTCACCAATTTCTAAAAATCAAAATTAGCAATAAATAAAATGTTTAATTTTTGTGTTTTCCCATTTACTTTTAGTTTAGGAGAAAAAAAAAATACAACAAGCTTCATAAGATCTCCCATGTGATGAGTATTATCAACGCTCCTCGGCCCGGAATACTCGTCGCATCCATTTATACAAGGAGATAATTCCCTCGTTTACTTTCCAATGGTCAATTCCATTTAACCTGCGAACGATCTGTCCCGCGTTCGCTAATCATCGTCTTTCTCTGGTTATATTGTAATGACTGCAAAATCTTTAATTACATTGTAGCAGAAAATGCAAAATACCGACGTTCCAATCAAATATTCACTTCTATCTCAACAATTTTCCACAATCTTTAAAGGGAATATATCAACAGCACATTACTTATTGTTTAAATCATTTTTTTTGTGTTAAATGTGTTTAAAAAATACAACTTTTTGGCAATGATTTATTTTTAAATATCATTCTTTAAAATAAAAAAAAATAAAAAAAATAAGATTAGAAATATTGCAATTCTCACACTGGCCACTGGGGCTTTTATATAATCTAACCTCCTGTAGTTTCAGGAAATTCACATGTACATTAGCAGAAATAAAAAGACTGATCTTTTGCATTGAAACACTGAAGCATTGGACTTCAGAAAGGTAGATTTTAATGGACTCAGAAAGAGGTTAGGAAAGGTCTAAAGGCTGGATGGGAGATTTAGCTAAATTACATTCTCACTGTACAATCAGTAACAATCCCGAAAAGAAGGAAGAATTGGAAGTATTTAAAGAGACCAGGATGGATGAACACAGAGCTTAATCACTTGTTAACAAGGAAAAAGAAATGTATATCAAATGGGAAGAGGAGATATCTAAAGAAGTATATAATGCTGCCTGCAGGAAATGTAGGGCAAGAATTAGACGAGCTAAAGCCAGTAATAAAGTGAGGCTTGCAAGGGAGACTAAAAGCAGCAAAAAAAATTATTTTGGGGGTATGTCAAAAGAAAAGTCAAAGATGCTATAGGATTTTTACAGGATGCAAATGGTGAAGTGGTCTAAAAATGATGTTGAGAAGGATGAACTTTTACATTCCAATTTTGCATCTGTGTTCGCTAAGAAATCAGATGTAACATCAACTGTTCTTCACGGTGCCACCGAAGGAACAAAATAATCCACTCTATCAATAAACAGAGAGATAGTGAGGGAACACTGAGCTAATTTACATGAATTTACATCTCCTGGTCCAGATGAATTATATGCTAGGGTACTGAAAGAGTTAGCAGAGGAAATTGAAGAACCACTAGCCAGAATCTGTGAAAAATCCTGAAGAACAGGAGAAGTCCCAGAAGATTGGAGAAGGGTAAATGTTGTCCATGTGTTCAAAAAAGGAAAGGAGACGGAGCCTGGAAATTACAGGCCAGTGAGACATCTTTGAACAAATTATTAACCAGCATGTATGTAAGTACTTGGATAAGAGTACAGTAATTAACCAGAGCCAACAGGGGTTTGTAGCAAACATGTCATGGCAAACTAATCTAATTTCCTGCTATGAAGGAAACACTGACTGGGTGTGCAGCGCCCCAGAGACCTGGTCATTGCAGTATGACACTCTGCCACTAAGGGGAGTGATGGTACGTCTGATGGCACTGAAGGAGTTCTCCTGACCAGGTATCACCAGAACACTTTACACTTCACATTCCGGCCACTAGGGGGAGCAAAAGGTATTTATTGGGCCACTCCTCACATTGTTAAAACTAGAGGTCGGGGAGGAAGTTAGTTAGAAGCTGACTGGGTTGGATTCAGGCAACATCCCGTGGCAGGGGGTATTGCAGGGAGAAGACACAGAGGGGTCCCTGTCAGGCGTGGGAACCTGGCAGGTGCCTAGCGAACAGAACAGAATGTAACGGAACCGCACCTGCACACCCCGCGGCGGTATCCAAGAGAGAGACACGAAGGGAAGGATATTGTGGAACAGTGTAAACGAGATCAAGCACAAAGGAGAGCCAGTAAGAGTCGTGCCATGAGACCGAGGCAACATCCTACTGAGGCGTGTAGCCGGTGGGACACCACGGGAGTAACTGACTCTAGGCCTTACTCCGATCTCCGCAGGACAGTTAATTATAGGTTGGCTGTCTCACCTAAACACCTACGAAGACATAGGGGGCAACAGTGGGAGAGGGGCGTCTTTAGGGTCCCGGAAGACCTCCAGGCCCTCCCGTCATACGGGTGCGTCCTAGCCATAACATACCTGGGGGACGTTGAACTAGAAAGATCTGGAACCAAAGAAAGAGAGAGCTGTAGAGAACGAAAGAACGAGAACAGCAGTTGTGAGGACTATTCCGAATGCTCAGCAGGGTAGGACTACAACATACAGGCGCTAGTGGTAGGCAATGATTTCCATCTGCGAAGGAAGCTCTGGATGTGCCCATCGGACCGGCCGGTCTCAGATAGCCCTGTTAAGCGTGCTCTGGATTGTGGATCCTGAAGCCTTCAGTAAAGAGGTAAAGAGACTGCAACCCTGTGTCCTCGTTATTGACTGCACCTCACACCATCGCCATCTACCTTACTGGGAAGCCCTGGGGACATACTTCACCTGTGGGAAGGTATACCATCCAGCTGCCATTCCATCACCCCAGCGGACCCCACAGCAGCGTCGGTCACCCTGACCGAACACCACAGGTGGCGTCACGAACCCCTGACAGACTGCACCACCTTTATTGGACGCCCCTTAGCAGGGTCGCAGACCGGGTCTAGCCACCGTGACAGCCTCAGAACCGAACCAGAGAGGCCCGGTACCGAGAACCCGTGGCCCTGTGTCTGGGGGCGCTCCAAATTGGCGTCACGAACAGGATCCTACTTAAGGCTGAGAAGCAGGTCATGTGTGCCTTGGAACTGTGATTGAAACGTGTTGGACTGTGATTCATTGCAAGGACTGTGTATTGCTATCTGCCGCGAGAATCCCGCCAAAACTGCCGCCATTATAGCGCCACGAGGACCGCAGGAGAAGAAGAAGGGCGTGGAAGTGGGCGTGAGTAAGCTGGAGAGCGCGAAAGATAATGGCCGCCCAGTCTAAATATTTCTGTACCTTGAGGACGTGTCCGTCAGCAGTTGAGATCCGCCTCCTGATCCTCAATGGGGGGCGGAGGAACAAGAAACGAAACCGCCCACGAAGAAGAGAGCGGGAAAGATACCAGGAGGCGATCCACGTGGAGGACGCCATGGCCGGCCGCTCAGACCCAGACAGCGGGGTTGAAGCAGAGGGCTCCCCCAGCTACCCGGACGAGTACAACAGCCAGAGCCTCACATCCGGGACCGGACTCCTGCAGGGTGAGATGGAGGACCTTGCGGAGCAGCTGCTCCAGTGGAGGCTTGAGACCAAGGCCTCGTGCCAGGAGGCACCAGCGGAGGAACTCCCGACCCCAGATCCTGCACCATCCTTGGAGTCGGCTGCAACGGAGGAGGCCGCGCAGACTGGTGAGTCCGCCGACCCTACCCTGCCAGCGGAGGACTTGCTGATAGGCCCGGTCGCAGCGCCCCCTTCCCCAGGGACCCATAAACTCCAACGCCTTCTGCAATGGGATCAGGCCACGGGCATGGAGCACTTCTTAAAGGCCCCAATCTCGCCGCTCACCATGCCAGGTGAGGTATATGCGGAGCGCACGGTGTGCCGCTGGGTGAACCCCGGATCTGAATTCATTAGGTTCCCCGGGGTGAAGACACGAGAAGGGGAGATGGTGGAGGCCCTTAGCTGGGAAGAGTACCAGTCCCAGCTGGATCGGCAGTGGGAGGAGCAGGAGAAACAACACCAGGCCCAGCGAGAAGCTCACTATCGGCGGGATCTTGAGATAAAGGATCGGGCCCGCAAGGACCGCACCGCTCACCAGGCCCCGCGCAGGCAGGGCACCATAGTGGACTTTAAGCTCCGTGGGGGATGGGGCTTCATTAAGGAGCCAGACCTGTATTCTGAGGTTTTCGTAAACCGGAGGGATGTGGAGTCCCATCTCAAGGAAGGCCACCCGGACCGGGATCTATACAAGGGGGACGAAGTCACCTACACCAGGCATTTCGGGGAGAGGGGGTGGTTCGCCCTGAATGTGCGCAAGCAGCCAGTCCCCATGACATCATCGATCAAGGTGGCGGAGAAGCCGTCCCCCATAGCGAGGGTGCCCCCTTGTGACCGGACCATGACCGTCACCAAGACCACAGTGGTCACCCCCACATGCACCGTTGTGAAAACCACCACTTGCACCGTGGACACTGCTACTACGGTGGTGGCGGAGAGCTCGACCTCAGGAGTGGTTGGCGCCTCGGTTGTTGCGAGGTCCAGGACAATTGCCACACAGACCCCTGACTGGAGGCGGGATCTCCTGTGACCACACCGAGTGCCCGCGAGTACCCGGCAGGGTGGCCCCGCCCACTGCTGCCGGTGGAGTTGTCACGACCACTAACGCCGAAGAAATAAACCTCGGAGATCCGAATATGTAAATAGTTGACTGTTTCCTGCTTTTGCTGCTGCTTTAAACCCGACCAGGGTTATCTCTTAAAGGGGTCCCTTTGTTTACCCGGGATCCCTATTGTTTATAGTTCTTTTTCTACTTTTGCACAGAGTAATTATTGTTCCAAAGACTGCCGGATCATGGACGGTGAATGATTTAAAACTGTTTTTGTATATAGTTTGCACCTTCTTAAAGGTGCTCCCTACTGGTTTTACAAGCGAAAGAAGACTTTGCGAAGATAATGCTTCTGAACATGATGCAGAAGGTCTTGCTTTCAGTGGACTTGCAGACAGAGAGAATCTGCACTATTTTCTAAAGACTTGGTTCCCTCTTAAAGGGGATGTTGACATGTTGCCTTAGAAAGGGTCGAAAACGTTAATAATGTTGAAAGTTAATAAAGTTTGATAATGTTAATAAAGATTGAGGACAGGAAACCTTGAAGTGAACCCGTAGGGGTTAGAAAGAGAGAGTCCTCCTGAGAACCGTAGACTGATGGTCGGTACAATGACAGTAGGCCCGGCCCAGGAGCTAGGCGGTCCTGCATTGGGGAAGCTAGAACGGAAAGAAAAGTTGAGTTATTTATATAGTATTTTATAGTAGGCCTTTAGTGGGTTCAGCTTATACGCCCTTAAAGGAAAAAGTTAAATTATTGTTCAGTGTTTGCACTTGGTAGAATACCCGGCTGGGTACTGAGAGTTATTTATAGTCAATATGTTATTTAAAAATATTTAATTTTTGTTTCTAACGTTCAAGTGTTCTCACCTCCCATAAAGGGAAGCACTGTTCTATTTACTTGTTTTAGCATTTCAAAATTTTGTATGTCTTTTGCTGCAATGTATTGTTATTCTTCTTCCCAGTCCAGGAGTACTGGATTTAACCGGGGGGGAGTGCAGCGCCCCAGAGACCTGGTCGTTGCAGTATGATGCTCTGCCACTAAGGGGAGTGATGGTACGTCTGATGGCACTGAAGGAGTTCTCCTGACCTGGTATCACCAGAACACTTTACACTTCACACTCCGGCCACTAGGGGGAGCAAAAGGCTTTATTTATTGGGCCACTCCTCACACTGGTAAAACTAGGGGTCGGGGAGGAAGTTAGTTAGAAGCTGACTGGGTTGGATTCAGGCAACATCCCGTGGCAGGGGGTGTTGCAGGGAGAAGACACAGGGGGGTCCCTGTCAGGCGTGGGAACCTGGCAGGTGCCTAGCGAACAGAACGTAACGGAACCGCGCCTGCACACCCCGCGGCAGTATCCAAGAGAGAGACACGAAGGGAAGGATATTGTGGAACAGTGTAAACGAGATCAAGCACAAAGGAGAGCCAGTAGGAGTCGTGCCGTGAGACCGAGGCAACATCCTACTGAGGCACGTAGCCGGTGGCCGGAACACTGCGGGAGTAACTGACTCTAGGCCTTACTCCGAACTCTGCAGAACAGTTAATTATAGGTTGGCTGTCTCACCTAAACACCTACGAAGACATAGGGGGCAACAGTGGGAGAGGGGCATCTCTAGGGTTCCGGAAGACCTCCAGGCCTTCCCGTCATACGGGTGCGTCCTAGCCATAACATACCTGAGGGACGTTGAACTAGAAAGATCTGGAACCAAAGAAAGAGAGAGCTGTAGAGAAAGAACGAACGAGAACAGCAGTTGTGAGGACTATTCCAAATGCTCAGCAGGGTAGAACTACAACATACAGGCGCTAGTGGTGGGCAACGATTTCCATCTGCGAAGGAAGCTCTGGATGTGCCCATCGGACCGGCCGGTCTCTGATAGCCCTGTTAACTGTGCTCTGGATTGAGGATCCTGAAGTCTTCAGTAAAGAGGTAAAGAGACTGCAACCCTGTGTCCTCGTTATTGACTGCACCCTACACCATTACCATCTACCTTACTGGGAAGCCCTGGGGACATACTTCACCTGTGGGAAGGTATACCATCCAGCTGCCATTCCATCACCCCAGTGGACCCCAAGCAGTGTCGGTCGCCCTGACCGAACACCACAGGTGGCGTCACGAACCCCTGACAGACTGCACCACCTTTATTGGACGCCCCTTAGCAGGGTCGCGGACCGGGTCTAGCCACCGTGACAGCCTCAGAACCGAACCAGAGAGGCCCGGTACCGAGAACTCGTGGCCCTGTGTCTGGGGGCGCTCCAGGTGGATCAGGGAAATGCAGTAGATATAGTATATCTTGACTTCAGCAAAGTATTGGATAAAGTATTTCATACTATCCTTATTGAAATGACCAAGTAATGGATTGACAAGGCTATGGTTAGGTGGATTCATAACTGGCTCAGAGATCGTACTCAAAGAGTGCTAATAAATGGTTGCACATCTAATTGGAAAAGTGTCATGTCACGTGCCTCCCCTAGTCTGAACAAGTACATATGTGTCATGTGCGGCACACTAAAGTGTTTGTAATACTAATGTAACGTGTGGTTCTCTACTGTTACTTAATTTGTGTTATATATTGTGATGTGATGTATTTAATATGTCTAAGATTAGGGATAAGATAGGATAGAAGCTGACATAGCGTAATAAGGGTTAGCTTAAGGGGGGCACATTAGAGCAGGGTAATAGCATTGAATAGGTTAGTGAGATACAGGCAGCACAGGGGTTAAGCAGTTGGAAGGGGCGATAGAACAGAGCAGCACAAAGCAGAAGGATATAGGAGAAGCCAGAGTAGCCCGGGCATCTTGCCCAAGGGCATGGAGCATACTGTTTATGGGACGACAGCCTCAGGCTGTGAAGACTGAGCTGCTAAGGAGGAGAGGGGCCTTAGGCCGTAGGACAATGTGAATGGGCACCAGCTCAGTGGAACTATCTCCCGGAAAAAACAGGGTCTATCACCGGGACGGGAGCAGCTATAATACTGTATAAAACTCTAACATTCTAGGATTCTATGATTCTATCTAATGAGCTTGTGCAAAGCTCATTGTGGAGGAAGGTGGTGGAGGAGAGCTGTGACTTCACCTTCTGTGATTGGCGGATTCTGTGTTATCATTTGTGTATAAAGCTGTTGCCTGTCATTGTTATCCTGTCTCTGATTATAAGTAAAGGCTGAAAACTCTTCCAGAAAGCACAGGTAGTATGAATCTAAGATATATATTTTTTAATTTCACTATGCTCCTCTATGCTTACCCCACATATCTGAAGGAAATTAGAGTTTTCCAAGGTGACAAGTTCCCTTTAATGTAAACATATCCTGAAGACCCGCATATAAACTATACTGACGTTGGCTGAACTTGTCCAACAGGTTTTGCACTTGGACCCTACATACAGTATGAGATATTTGGAGAGATAGGGATCGGAGATAGGGATCTGGCATGTTTGATTTCAGGTTGCTAATCCTTCTGTCCTTGGTGAAATAAACCATTATTAGAGGAGTCTGGCAGCGGATCTCTCATAGAGAACACAAGAGCGCTCGGCATGGTTGAACAATTGAATGATCATTTGTCTGACAGCAATCTGTTGGGTATGGAGGGACTTTCTTCCTTACTCTATGGTTAAACTTTGAGCTGTGACGTCCTCTCACTATCCAGATTCATTGCAAACTGGCCGCTGCCTTTCCTGCCTTGGCTTTTCTGCCAGCTAATGGAGCCTTTCTGATTGACTGTGATATGTGATGTGATAGCTGCAAGACATTTTGAGGTAGCGGTGCAAATCAAATAGCAAGTTGTTTAAATTTTAGCGAGTCGAGATCATTTTCCTAAAGTTCGACATCTGTTCAATTTTCATGGCATCGATTTGCTATTATGCATTAATAAGACGTGACATTTTATTAAAACCTGCCAGGCATGTCGTGTTATAGACAAATTTATTATGAAATTTGCCTCTTCAGACAGGAACAAGACTAGAACTCTATCTCCACCTATTGGATGCAGCAATCCTAAAAGACAATAATGACTTTTTAACGAGCCTTGCAATATGACTTAGTATAAAAGCCAAAGCAAAATCTCAATTTACAGACACTTGTACCAGAGTTCTCGCTTTCGCTCCTCTTATGTGACTTTCCCTTAAAGGGGAACATCTGGGCTGCATGACGGTGTTATTGAGCAGCTCGTGAAAAAAATGTACCTTATTGACTGCATAGAAATGTGATAAAATAAAATGGAAAATTCCCAGGACAAATGTAATAATAATTGTCATTATCTGGAAGTGCTTGTCACACTTCCACTTACTTTTTTTTCTTATGAAATCAGTAGAAAAGTTGGAAATCAAAATTACATTAACACCAAAAATACTTAGTGGTTCTTCACCCTGTAAAACACCTACTCGTACTCGCCTACGAGCAATAGTGTGGTCTCTCCTGTATAATGACTGATAACACCTCTCTTTCCAGCAGATAACACAGGATCCACCATTCATAATTGGGGATGTCACAGCTCACCTTCTCCTCCTGTACAATGACTGAAAACACCTCTATATACAGTAGATAACACAGGATCCATCATTCACAATAGGTGATGTCACAGCTCACCTACTCCTCCTGTACAATGACTGATAACACCTCTATATACAGTAGATAACACAGGATCCACCATTCACAATAGGTGATGTCACAGCTCACCTCCTCCTCCTGTATAATGACTGATAACACCTCTATATACAGTAGATAACACAGGATCCACCATTCACAATAGGTGATGTCACAACTCACTTCCTCCTCCTGTACAATGACTGATAACACCTCTATGTGCAGTAGATAACACAGGATCCAACAATCACAATAGGTGATGTCACAGCTCACCTCCTCCTCCTCTACAATGACTGATAAGTTAACACCTCTATATACAGTAGATAACACAGGATCCATCATTCACAATAGGTGATGTCACAGCTCACCTCCTCCTCCTGTACAATGACTGATAACACCTCTATATACAGTAGATAACACAGGATCCAACAATCACAATAGGTGATGTCACAGCTCACCTCCTCCTCCTGTACAATGACTGATAACACCTCTATATACAGTAGATAACACAGGATCCACCATTCACAATAGGTGATGTCACAGCTCACCTCCTCCTCCTGTACAATGACTGATAACACTCCTATATACAGCAGATAACACAGGATCCACCATTCACAATAGGTGATGTCACAGCTCACCTCCTCCTCCTGTACAATGACTGATAACACCTCTATATACAGTAGATAACACAGGATCCACCATACACAATAGGAGATGTCACAGCTCACCTCCTCCTACTGTACAATGACTGATAACTCCTCTATATACAGCAGATAACACAGGATCCACCATTCACAATAGGTGATGTCACAGATCACCTCCTCCTCCTTTACAATGACTAATAGCACCTCTATATACAGTAGATAACACAGGATCCACCATTCACAATAGGTGATGTCACAGCTCACCTCCTCCTCCTGTACAATGACTGATAACACCTCTATATACTGTAGATAACACAGGATACACCATTCACAATAGGTAATGTCACAGCTCACCTCCTCCTCCTCCTGTACAATGACTGATAACACCTCTATATACATTAGATACAGTCATGGTCAAAAGTATTGACACCCCTGCAATTCTGTCAGATAATATTCAGTTTCTTTTTGGCTTAGTGATAGAAAGCAGAGGGTGGTTATAAATGGTATAGTCTCTAACTGGGTCGCTGTGACCAGTGGGGTACCGCAGGGGTCAGTATTGGGACCTGTTCTCTTCAACATATTCATTAATGATCTGGTAGAAGGTTTACACAGTAAAATATCGATATTTGCAGATGATACAAAACTATGTAAAGCAGTTAATACAAGAGAAGATAGTATTCTGCTACAGATGGATCTGGATAAGTTGGAAACTTGGGCTGAAAGGTGGCAGATGAGGTTTAACAATGATAAATGTAAGGTTATACACATGGGAAGAAGGAATCAATGTCACCATTACACACTGAATGGGAAACCACTGGGTAAATCTGACAGGGAGAAGGACTTGGGGATCCTAGTTAATGATAAACTTACCTGGAGCAGCCAGTGCCAGGCAGCAGCTGCCAAGGCAAACAGGATCATGGGGTGCATTAAAAGAGGTCTGGATACACATGATGAGAGCATTATACTGCCTCTGTACAAATCCCTAGTTAGACCGCACATGGAGTACTGTGTCCAGTTTTGGGCACCGGTGCTCAGGAAGGATATAATGGAACTAGAGAGAGTACAAAGGAGGGCAACAAAATTAATAAAGGGGATGGGAGAACTACAATACCCAGATAGATTACCGAAATTAGGATTATTTAGTCTAGAAAAAAGACGACTGAGGGGCGATCTAATAACCATGTATAAGTATATAAGGGGACAATACAAATATCTCGCTGAGGATCTGTTTATACCAAGGAAGGTGACGGGCACAAGGGGGCATTCTTTGCGTCTGGAGGAGAGAAGGTTTTTCCACCAACATAGAAGAGGATTCTTTACTGTTAGGGCAGTGAGAATCTGGAATTGCTTGCCTGAGGAGGTGGTGATGGCGAACTCAGTCGAGGGGTTCAAGAGAGGCCTGGATGTCTTCCTGGAGCAGAACAATATTGTATCATACAATTATTAGGTTCTGTAGAAGGACGTAGATCTGGGGATTTATTATGATGGAATATAGGCTGAACTGGATGGACAAATGTCTTTTTTCGGCCTTACTAACTATGTTACTATGTTACTATGTTCTTCCTGAAAATGATTGCAATCACAAATTATTTGTTATTATTATCTTCTTTTTTTGTCTTAAATGAAAAAACACAAAAGAGAATGAAGCAAAAAGCAAAACATTGATCATTTCACACAAAACTCCAAAAATGGGTCAGACAAAAGTACTGGCACCCTCAGCCTAATACTTGGTTGCACAACCTTTAGCCAAAATAACTGCAACCAACCGCTTCCGGTAACCATCAATGAGTTTCTTACAATGCTCTGCTGGAATTTTAGACCATTCTTCTTTGGCAAACTGTTCCAGGTCCCTGATATTTGCAGGGTGCCTTCTCCAAACTGCCATTGTTAGATGGGATTCAGGTCTGGACTCATTGCTGGCCACCTTAGAAGTCTCCAGTGCTTTCTCTCAAACCATTTCCTAGTGCTTTTTGAAGTGTGTTTTGGGTCATTGTCCTGCTGGAAGACCCATGACCTCTGAGGGAGACCCAGCTTTCTCACACTGGGCCCTACATTATGCTACAAAATTTGTTGGTAGTCTTCAGACTTCATAATGCCATGCACACGGTCAAGCAGTCCAGTGCCAGAGGTAGCAAAGCAACCCCAAAACATCAGGGAACCTCCGCCATGTTTGACTGTAGGGACTGTGTTCTTTTCTTTGAATGCCTCTTTTTTTTCTCCTGTAAACTCTATGTTGATGCCTTTACCCAAAAAGCTCTACTTTTGTCTCATCTGACCGGAGAACATTCTTCCAAAACGTTTTAGGCTTTTTCCGGTAAGTTTTGGCAAACTCCAGCCTGGCTTTTTTATGTCTCGGGGTAAGAAGTGGGGTCTTCCTGGGTCTCCTACCATACAGTCCCTTTTCATTCAAACGCCGACGGATAGTACGGGTTGACACTGTTGTACCCTCGGACTGCAGGGCAGCTTGAACTTGTTTGGATGTTAGACGAGGTTCTTTATCCAACATCCGCACAATCTTGCGTTGAAATCTCTTGTCAATTTTTCTTTTCCGTCCACATCTAGGGAGGTTAGCCACAGTGCCATGGGCTTTACACTTCTTGATGACACTGCGCACGGTAGACACAGGAACATTCAGGTCTTTGGAGATGGACTTGTAGCCTTGAGATTGCTCATGCTTCCTCACAATTTGGTTTCTCAAGTCCTCAGACAGTTCTTTGGTCTTCTTTCTTTTCTCCATGCTCAATGTGGTACACACAAGGACACAGGACAGAGGTTGAATCAACTTTAATCCATGTCAACTGGCTGCAAGTGTGATTTAGTTATTGCCAACACCTGTTAGGTGCCACAGGTAAGTTACAGGTGCTGTTAATTACACTAATTAGAGAAGCATCACATGATTTTTCGAACGGTGCCAATACTTTTGTCCACCCCTTTTTTTTATGTTTGGTGTGGAATTATATCCAATTTGACTTTAGGACAATTCTTTTTGTGTTTTTTCATTTAAGACTAATTAAATGAAGATAATAATAACAAAAAAATTTGTGTTTGCAATCATTTTCAGGAAGAAACTGAGTATTATCTGACAGAATTGCAGGGGGGTCAATACTTTTGGCCATGACTGTAACACAGGATCCACCATTCACAATAGGTGATGTCACAGCTCACCTCCTCCTCCTGTACAATGACTGATAACACCTCTATAAACTGTAGATAACACAGGATACACCATTCACAATAGGTGATGTCACAGCTCACCTCCCCCTCCTGTACAATGACTGATAACACCTCTATATACAGTAGATAACACAGGATCCACCATTCACAATAGGTGATGTCACAGCTCACCTCCTCCTCCTTTACAATGACTGATAACACTCCTATATACAGCAGATAACACAGGATCCACCATTCACAATAGGTGATGTCACAGCTCACCTCCTCCTCCTGTACAATGACTGATAACACCTCTATATACAGTAGATAACACAGGATCCACCATACACAATAGGAGATGTCACAGCTCACCTCCTCCTACTGTACAATGACTGATAACTCCTCTATATACAGCAGATAACACAGGATCCACCATTCACAATAGGTGATGTCACAGATCACCTCCTCCTCCTTTACAATGACTAATAGCACCTCTATATACAGTAGATAACACAGGATCCACCATTCACAATAGGTGATGTCACAGCTCACCTCCTCCTCCTGTACAATGACTGATAACACCTCTATATACTGTAGATAACACAGGATACACCATTCACAATAGGTGATATCACAGCTCACCTCCACCTGTACAATGACTGATAGCACCTCTATATACAGTAGATAACACAGGATCCACTATTCATAATAGGAGATGTCACAGCTCACCTGCTCTCACTTACTTCACACTGTCGTTTGCACATGCTCATTAAATGCTTCCATACAAAAGGGCAGGGTGCGAGTCTATAAATGCCCCAGTGATAAGTTTTTTAATTTTTGTTTTTAATCCATATTGTAAATATGGGAAAAAATTGAAAACATTTAAATATATATACATATATAACACAAGCCAGATTTAAGCAATATATTTAGGTAATTTCTGATGACACATTCCCCTTAAGGCATGCCTTGGACTCAAACTGTAGGTTGCACATTGTATAATCCACATTTGTAGTCCTGCGTATTTTCCTCCTAATTCTGCAGGTTTTCTCTTTGACCAGTTACAGTGCGTTAAAGCATGAACTGTGTGTCAGCCATGATACGTTCTGGGTCTTCAGCCATTGTCTCCCGGCCTCTTTCTAAAGGTACCGTCACACTCAGCAACTTTCCAACGATCACGACCAGCGATACGACCTGGCCGTGATCGTTGGAAAGTCGTTGTGTGGTCGCTGGAGAGCTGTCACACAGACAGCTCTCCAGCGACCAACGATGCCGAAGTTCCCGGGTAACCAGGGTAAACATCGGGTTACTAAGCGCAGGGCCGCGCTTAGTAACCCGATGTTTACCCTGGTTACCATTGTAAATGTAAAAAAAAACCAAACACTACATACTTATATTCCGGTGTCTGTCGTGTCCCCCGGCGTCAGCTTCCCTGCACTGTGTAAGAGGCCGTAAAGCAGAGCGGTGACGTCACCGCTGTGCTCTGCTTTACGGCCAGTGCTGACACAGTGCAGGGAAGCTGACGCCGGGGGACGCGACAGACACCGGAATGTAAGTATGTAGTGTTTGGTTTTTTTTACATTTACAATGGTAACAAGGGTAAATATCGGGTTACTAAGCGCGGCCCTGCGCTTAGTAACCCGATGTTTACCCTGGTTGCAAGTGAAGACATGACAGCGGGTGATCCAGCGACGAAATAAAGTTCTGGCCTTCTAGCTCCGACCAGCGATGTCACAGCAGGATCCTGATTGCTGCTGCGTGTCAAACACAACGAGATCGCTATCCAGGACGCTGCAACGTCACGGACCGCTATCGTTATCGTTCTAAAGTTGCTCAGTGTGAGGGTACCTTAAGACTATAAGCCTGCATGGATCCATGGTCATGTTCATAGAGCCCTCCTTCTTGTTGCTCTCAGCATAATGAACTTTTATTTTGATTTTATATTCTTGAAAATTCAATAAATTTATTCAGCATATTTTTACGATAGAGGCTTGGAAATATTTTAGGATCTTCCATCTTTTGTAATATAATAGATTATTAATTTAGCAAAAGCTCTTTTGGGTTTAATCTGGATAGTGAAAAGACGTCACGTCACAGCTCCCAGCTTAACCATAGAGAAAGGAAAATAAAGTCATAAAACACTAAATAAACATTACAAATAGTGTGTACAATAGCAAAATCCATTTTGGGGTGAATCTGGATAGCGAAAGGACATCACAGTTCCCTGATTGACCATAGACAATGGAAAATAAAGCCACAAAACACTATATAAACATTAAAGATATTGTGTATGACAGCAGAAGGTATTTTGGCGTGAATCTGGATAATGAAAGGACGTCACAGCTCCCAGCTTAACTAAAGAGAAAGGAAGATAAAGCCATAAAACACTAAGTAAACATTACAGATAGTGTGCATGACAGCCAAAGCTATTTTGGGGTGAATCTGGATAGTGAAAGGACGTCACAGTTCACTGCTTGACCATAGACAATGGAAAATAAAGGCATAAAACACTATATAAACATTACAGATATTGTGTATGACAGCAAAAGATATTTTGGGGTGAATCAGGATAGTGAAAGGACGTCACAGCTCCCAGCTTCAGCTTAAGCTTTAGTCACACTAAACGACTTACCAACGATCACGACCAGCGATACGACCTGGCCGTGATCGTTGGTAAGTCGTTGAGTGGTCGCTGGGGAGCTGCCACACAGACAACTCTCTCCAGCGACCAACGATCAGAGGAAAGACTTCGGCATCGTTGAAACTGTCTTCAACGATGCCGAAGTCCCCCTGCAGCACCCGGGTAACCAGGGTAAACATCGGGTTACTAAGTGCAGGGCCGCGCTTAGTAACCCGATATTTACCCTGGTTACCATTGTAAAAGTAAAAAAAAAACCACTACATACTCATATTCTGATGTCTGTCACGTCCCCCGCCGGTGTTCACAGGGTTAAAACTGCTTTCGGCAAGAGCGCTGCTAATGCACGCGCTGCTGCCGAGAGTTTCCCTCCACTGACTGTCAGCGCCGGCAGTAACAGCGGTGACGTCACCGCTGTGCTCTGCTTTACGGCCGGCGCTGACACATTAGCAGTTTTAACCCTGTGGACGCCGGGGGACGTGACAGACATCGGAATGTGAGTATGAAGTGGTTTTTTTTTTTACTTTTACAATGGTAACCAGGGTAAATATCGGGTTACTAAGCGCGGCCCTGCGCTTAGTAACCCGATATTTACCCTGGTTACAAGTGAACACATCGCTGGATTGGCGTCACACACACCGATCTAGCGATGACAGCGGGTGATCAGCGACCAAAAAATGGTCCTGATCATTCCCCAACGACCAACGATCTCCCAGCAGGGGCCTGATCGTTGGTCTCTGTCGCACATAACGAGATCGTTAGCGGGATCGTTGGTACGTCACCAAAAGCGTGACGTTGCAACGATATCGTTAACGATATCGTTATGTGTGACTCCAGCTTTAGAGAAAGGAAGATAAAGCCTTGAAACACTAAATAAACATTACAGATAGTGTGTACGACAGCAAAAGGTATTTTTGGGGTGAATCTGGATAGTGAAAGGACGTCACAGCTCACAGCTTAACCTTAGAGAAAGGAAGATAAAGCCTTAAAACTCTAAATAAACATTACAGATAGTGTGTATGACAGCAAAAGCTATTTTTGGGGTGAATCTGGATAGTGAAAGGACGTCACAGCTCACAGCTTAAAGAGGTGGTCCACTACATTGTATGATGCCCCCATCGATTTACACCTTTTAACTAAGTATTTTTGTAAATACCTTCTGCTGCCATAGGTGCCTGTGAGTGGAGCTATCGCTGCTCGCTCAGTTCCCATCACATGACCCCCAGCTGAGGTTGATGTCACCTCAATGTGTGGATATCCTGGATTCACCCAGGCGCGACTCAGTCACACGCACCTCTCCCCCCCCCTCCTAATCCGCCTAAGTGAAGCCCTCCATTAGCCCCTTAACGACCAGAGGTATTTTTGGTTTTGCATTTTCATTTTTTGCTCCCAGAGCCATAACTTTGTTATTTTTTGGTCAAAATGGCAATGTGAGGGTTTGTTTTTGCGTTGAAAAACGTAAAAAAAATTCCAAGTGAGGTGAAATTGCAAAAAAAAGTGCAATCACACAGTTGTTTTTTTGTTTTGCTTTTTACTAGGTTCATTAAATGCTAAAACTGACCTGACATTATGATTCTCCAGGTCATTACGAGTTCACAGACGCAAAATACGTCTAGGTTCTTTTTTATCTAAGTGGTGAAAAAAAATTCCAAAGTTTGTTGTTGCCATTTTCCGATACCCGTAGCGTCTCCATTTTTTGTGATCTCGGGTTGGGTGGGGGCTTATTTTTTGCATGCCGGGCTGACGTTTTTAAAGATACCATTTTAGTACAGATATAATCTTTTGATCGCTCGTTATTGCATTTTAACAAAAAAAAACACAATTCTTGCGTTTCCACTTTTTTGTTCGTTACGCCGTTTAGCGATCGGGTTTATTCTTTTTATATGTTGATAGATCTGAATGCAGCAATACCAAATATGTGTATGTTTGATTTTTTTATTGTTTTATTTTGAATGGGGCGAAAGGAGGGTGATTTGAACTTTTATATTTTGTAATTATTTTTATATTTTTAAAAACATTTTTTTTTACTTTTGGCATGCTTCAATAGCCTCCACGGGAGACTAGAATCTGCCATAACCTGATCGGCTCTGCTACATAGAGGCGATGATCAGATTGCCTGTATGTAGCAGAATTGCTGATTTGCTATGAGCGCCGACCACCGGGCAGCGCTCATAGCAATCTGGAGTGACAGCCATAGTGGTCTGCTGGAGACCTATGGTTGTCATGCCAACCCATTGGTGACCCACAATCATGTGACACGGGCGCCGATGGGCTGGATTTCCTGAAAATGCGTTGAAAAGCCTCTGTCAGAGTTTCACATCGGCATTTAACCAGTTAACAGCCATGGGTGGATCGCGATTCCACCCGAGGCTGTTAGAGGTACTTGTCAGCTGTTCAAACAGCGCCGGAGCCCACATTAAAGGGAGGGTGTCCGACATCAGCGTACTATTGCACCCAATGTCGGAAAGGGGTTAATAGGGGTTAATATTTAAAATGTCATGGACCAGGTTAGTTTTACCTACCGTACCAGTCACAAGTTCTTACACACCTGTTCCTGCAATGGTTTTCCTTGTTCTTATTGTAATGTGAACATTATGGATTCAGACTGAAGGCAGCAAAACCAAAAGGACACACATATGGAAAAAAGAATCGTGTGTGAGACAATCCCGAACTTGTGATAAACCTTGCATCCCTCACTAGATCCCCCTTCTGATGTCAGATTTATAACCCCATGGCATTGACTCCAGAAGCTTCATCGGATGGAATCTCTTGCACTGAACAATTTGCCTCACCAAGAGTTAATCTGTGGCATCACTGGACTTCAGAAAGTGATTGCGACTATCAGGTGTGTTTTGGAGATGCAGAGTTAGTGCACAGGTCTACACAGATACACAACTTTTCTGAACCAAAATATATAAGTGTTATCCTTTATGGGATTTGAACACTGGATGCCAGTGCTAACCACTGAGCCACCGTGCTGCCCATCACCTGTAGTAGCTTCAACCAGTTGTGAAAGCATCAAACAAGCGCTCACCAGCCAAGACTGGTGGAAGTCCTTCTAGGTCATGAGCAGCATGCTGGGTCAATGGTTAGCACTAGAGACCTGTGTTCAAATCCCACCAAGGACAACATCTGCAAGGAGTTTGCATGTTCTCCTCGTGTTTTTGTTCGTTTCCACTTTGAAGAATCTAAGGTTTAACACACATTCTGGTTTGCTTCACATCTGTTTCTTTACTCCTTTTTTCCTTCCTGGCTTTGCTGCCTCAAGTCTGAATCTACATTGTGCACATTCCAATGAGAACAAGTACAACCATTTTATGAACAAAGGCGTCCAAACATTTGACTTTCTCTCAAGCGGGTTCAGAGTCTGTTAGGGCGGCTGGAGCACAGTTCTCTTGTCTTGCTTTTGGAAGAAATATTATGCACAGTCCAGATAATGCTATACTGATTGAGGGACATTCACTGGTTGGCTCCCCGGGGTGATACACTAGTAATATGGAAGTACTTACGGTTTTGGCCAGCCCATTCTCTATTGCAGAGGGTAGATCAGACAAAGACACATTGATCTAGTTCCGGCTGGAAACGCGTAGGAAAACCAGAAGGCAGGAGAGCACTTGTTCAGCCTTAGCTCTCCTGATTGTCTGAGGCTTCCCTCCTTTGTGGAGGTGACTGTATGGAGAATTATGTCCCCTCAGCGTGGACATTCTGGGGGAACTGGAGCTTTCTTAAGACAAGCCGTCCTATGATTGGCAGGTGAAAACTTGTACAAATGACAAAGTTGGGTGTACACAACATACACAAGTGCAAGGCAAAAATAATACAATCAGTATCACTTGCTAGTAGAACCAAATGAGGTTGCGGACATGTGAAATATTCGGAACACTGTTGAATGAAAGTCTATAGGGATTTTAGGCAAATGTCTATACCTAGGAAAAATTTGCTATAGTAGATAAATATTAACATAAACAAAATCTTTAGCAATAACCATAACGGTTATAACAGGGGAAATTAAGTTTAACAGCTCTTGGCTTTGTGAGCCAGGAACAGTCCTTGCCCTGTTACATTAACCGGAAAAAGAGCACAAATTCATCTGCTAAATCTAAGTATGTAAAGTCCAACATGGCATATATTTCAAAAAGGATAGAATTCTGGAATCCTAGAATGTTAGAGGTCATCGTATCCAACCCCCTGCTCAATGTAGTGCAGGATTCAAGAAACCATCTCAGACAGATGTCCGCACAGCCCCTGTGCGGATACATGGTGAGGTACTTAGCCCCCGTGCCGAGCATCTGCCTGGAGCATCTTATTAGTACTTTTCATTGACTGCAGATCATTTTGTGTTCTGTGGTCCCTTCAGGTGGAAGAAAAGTCTCAGTTGAGGTAGGAATGAACTGGTGATAGCCAAGAAAATGCAAATTATGGAGCCTAGAAAACGCAAATTGTGGAGCCAAGATAAGTTCAGCGTGGCTCGGCAGTCCTTCTGATGAATCCGGAGGATTTTGTGCTCCAATCATAGGTGGCTCAGGTAGTAAAGAATCTGGAACGCTCCCAGACACAGGGCCACGCGTTCTCGGTACCGGGCCTCTCTGGTTCGGTTCTGAGGCTGTCACGGTGGCTAGACCCGGTCCGCGACCCTGCTAAGGGGCGTCCAATAAAGGTGGTGCAGTCTGTCAGGGGTTCGTGACGCCACCTGTGGTGTTCGGTCAGGGTGACCGACGCTGCTGTGGGGTCCGCTGGGGTGATGGAATGGCAGCTGGATGGTATAGCTTCCCACAGGTGAAGTATGTCCCCAGGGCTTCCCAGTAAGGTGGATGGTGATGATGTGAGGTGCAGTCAATAACGAGGACACAAGGTTGCAGTCTCTTTACCTCTTTACTGAAGACTTCAGGATCCTCAATCCAGAGCACGCTTAACAGGGCTTTCTGAGACCGGCCAGTCCGATGGGCACTTCCAGAGTTCCCTTTGCAGGTGGCAATCAGTGCCTACCACTAGCGCCTGTGTGTTGTAGTGCTACCCTGCTGAGCATTCGGAATAGTCCTCACAACTGCTGCTCTCGTTCGTTCGTTCTTTATAATTCTCTCTCACTTGTTCCAGATGTTACTAGTTTCTCGTCCCCCAGTATGTTATGGCTAGGACGCACCCGTATGACGGGAAGGCTCGGAGCTCTTCCGGTACCCTAGAGACGCCCCTCTCCACACGTTGCCCCCTATGTCTTTGTAGGAAATTTAAGGTAGACAGCCAACCTATAATTAACTGTCCTGCGGAGTTTGAAGTAAGGCCTGAAGTCAGTTACTCCCACGGTGTTCCGGACACCGGCTACATGCCTCAGTAGGATGTTGCCTCGGTCTCACGGCACAACTCCTACTGGTTCTCCTTTGTGCTTGATCTCGTTTCTCACTGTTCCACAATATCCTTCCCTTCGTGTCTCTCTCTTGGATACCGCCGCGGGGTGTGCAGGCGCGGTTCCGTAACGTTCTGCTCTGTTCGCTAGGCACCTGCCAGGTTCCCACGCCCGACAGGGACCCCCCTGTGTCTTCTCCCTGCAACACCCCCTGCCACGGGATGTTGCCTGAATCCAACCCAGTCAGCTTCTGACTAACTTCCTCCCCAACCCCTAGTTTTACCAGTGTGAGGAGTGGCCCAATAAATAAAGCCTTTTTCTCCCCCTAGTGGCCGGAGTGTGAAGTGTAATGTGTGCTGGTGATACCTGGTCAGTAGAATTCCTTCAGTGCCATCAGACGTACCATCACTCCCCTTAGTGGCAGAGTGTCATACTGCAACGACCAGATCTCTGGGGCGCTGCAAATCTCTAAGGAGATCTTCCTTGAGATAAAGTTTTAGTCTGTGCCTGTGTACCGTCTGAAGTTTCCAACCAATCTTGTATATCTCGCACACGTCAGATGACGGAAAGATTATAGCAATTATTGTATATGGTTCAATTTCCCAAAGTGGATCCAATTTTCCAGTCTGATGATTTTT
This sequence comes from Ranitomeya imitator, assembly GCF_032444005.1. Classification (NCBI taxonomy): domain Eukaryota; kingdom Metazoa; phylum Chordata; class Amphibia; order Anura; family Dendrobatidae; genus Ranitomeya; species Ranitomeya imitator. Next base: position 686,197,127 of record NC_091286.1, read on the forward strand.
TCAGAGGTGGCCTCGGTCTCCAATTTGTAAGAGCATGTCAATGCCCCTGCCAAGTTCTAGCAGCTAAGCATTTTACAGTCATGAGCGATAAGGCTGAACAAGTGCTCTCCTGCATACAGGTTTTCATACATGTTGGAACCAGTTCAACATATCTTCCATGCAAAGAACTTTGTCTTACCTACCTCCTGCAATAGGGCCAAAACTGCAAGTACTTTCATACTACTATTGTTTCACCACAGGGAACCAACCCATGAAGGTCTCTTCATCAGTGTAGCATTACCTGGAGTGGCCATAATATTTCCTCCAATAGTTAGTGAAGACAACTGTCCTTCAGCCGCCCTGAAGGGCCCTAATCTTGCTTGTTCCATAAGCAGAAGACACCTCCTTTCATACGCACAATATGCCGAGTATCCTGTACTGTGAACTACCACTACTTTGTCTTCAGATGAGAGATTGTACTCTGCTTTCTCATTCAGTAAAGTGTTTACTGAAATTCACATGTGTGTCTGGATGCTTGCAATAGCACGGACATCATGTGGACCCAACAACTGCTCCCAGATGCCACTTCTACAGGAGTGCCCCCGTTGGGGTCCTTTACCATCTCTATAAGTGCTACCTCCCACTATTGACAATTGTTGTGGTCACGAGAAGTGTTTAGGGGTCCAGTGACCCACCTCAGCTACCATGACATTAAAATCCACTGCCAGAGGATCTACATGTCCAAGATGATCCCTCTTCAACATCTGGCACCTTCCCTTTGACTCACCTCAATTTCTGGTGTGACGAACAGGATCTACTGCCACACGACAACTATTTTACTCAGCAACAGTAGACTGGGTTCCCGGTAGAGTAATTGGCTGGCACACTCTTCCCCAGGGAGATCAAAGGAATGGATATGGAAAGTCAACATCCTATCCTTCGCTCCCATGACATTATCTGTCCACTATACATGGTGAGACCGCCCCACCGAAATTTGCAGGATTGGCCAATTTATATTGAATGTGTATGAGATCCTTCAAATCCAATTCATCAGCTGCCAGTCGGTGACTAGTTGGGTAGAAGCATTCTAGGCATCTGGTTTAAGGCTGAAGAACACGTGCTTTCCTTAGATGATATCAAACCACTAGCCGCATTAGAGGTTTGAGTATCTGATGAGATTTTTAACATATCATGACCAACTCGATACGACCAATGTTTTTAAAGCATATCATCCACAAGGTACTACCACGTTCCACCACATTTAGGATCATCTTCAGGTGTTATAAGCTCGATACCAGTCCAGGTGTTTTAGGTGTATGGTCAACGCCACCACTTATATACACTTTATTAGTCTTTTCGTCATTTACTAATTGCACAAAAGTGATGTTCCTCTTCTCCAATCCCATATTCCTTCCCGTCATTTCATCCTTTTTAGTGTCTTGGGGTAATAATGCGTGGAGAATGGAGGAATTTCCCTCATGAGAGATGAGACTAGTTAATTGTCTAATGCACAAAATGACTTCTCTGATTGCGATCCATGTGGTGCCATGCACAAAGTCAGGCACTGCGCCACTCCGTAGTAGTAGGTGGGGGGGGGGGATCACCGACCACGCCGGAGATGTCCTGTAAGGAGTCGAAGTGACGTTGTTTCTTACTTAGAAGAGGTAGGTGGAATAGGGTTGGTGTTCTTCTGCAAGGCAGGCAGGAAGCATGAGGGGGTGGATACGCACACTAGCAATGTGAGTGCCGGAGAGGTGGGGGAGCCTATGTGTATAAATATACCACAGAGAACGGAGAAGCAGTCACATATCAAGAGAGGTCCGGAGACTGGGAACACTCATAGAGGTAAGACTGACTGACGTAGCGCAGACTGCAGTCCCACCTGCCCAGATCTTAGAGGACTTGTCCTACAACAGGTGAATCTTTGCATGATGCACATATTTGTGTCTGTGCCCTCTTACTATGACTGCCTGGGATTTATTACCAAAGACGAGATGTAACTCTAAGAAACTTTTTTAGATTTTTGCTCATTTTGATTTTAGGGGGGATACATTTTCACTGCATCGATGGATCCGGAGCGGCAGCCTTGACACCTTGTTATATCGGGGTTATGTTAGACAGACAGCTTGCAATCTAGCCGGTAGCAATATGTCATTGTGCATTGCGCTCCCCCCCCACACTAGATTTGGAGAACAAGCAGATAAAATCCATCAATTGGATTTTAACAGGCAGGGGAAGCAAAAAAGGCGCTTTCTATGCCGCCGCTGAGTCCATAGCGATCCCGTCTGTGCACACACAGATAACACCTTGATTCCTGGCATCCATTGAGGGCAGATTATAGATTAATGCTCGGTTCCACCAAACTCACGGTGAAGGGAGCAGATAAAAGGAGGAGCACGTGGCGGCCAGGGACACCGTTGTGATGCAAATTCCTGGATGCACAAACTGGAGATGACATTGTGCTGCTGAGGAAAAGGAGCTGCTGGCTGCAGAGACACAAGGCTGGAGGTCTGGAGCTGCAGATACAGCGACCGCCAGCCCTGCGCTCACTGCAAAACTTCCTTGTGGTCTAGGGAACATGCAGCCAGTAATGGAGCAACCACACCGATAGTGGCACTTTTTTTTTTTAGTGTCTGTTTTAGCTTTTTCATATATTTTATGCCTCATATCCATTATTATGTTGCATTTTATTCATATGCTACATTTTTTGCTCATTACGGGAAAGATTATCAATTGGCATTTTTTCATTTGAATTCGTTAGTACTTTTAATGATTCCGTGTCGTTTTATATTGTAATTTCTTATTATGATTGCAATTATTATTTTATATTGATTTCTTCATTATTTTATAGGATTCCTTTTTGTTTTATATTTTTTCTTCCAATTAGTGCAATTATTATTTTATCTTGATTTATTATTTTATATTATCCATTTTGGTATTATTATTATTATTATTATTATTATTATTTTATATAGCACCATTAATTCTATGGTGCTGTACATGAGAAGGTTTTATTGCTTATTATTATTAGTAGTATTAGTGCAATTATTTTTTTAATTGATTTTTTTAATAGTATTATTTTTGGTGGTATTGCTATTTTTATTAGTAGTAGTATTAGTGCAATTATTTTTTTATTGATTTTTTAATAGTATTATTTTTGGTGGTATTGCTATTTTTATTAGTAGTAGTATTAGTGCAATTATTATTTTTTATTTTCTAGGATTCATTTTGTTTGTTTTTTTTTGCTATTAGTAGTAATATTAGTGCTTTTATTATTTTGTATTGATTTTTTTTATTTTACAATACTCATTTTGGTTTTATTACTATTATTAGTAGTAGCATTAGTGCAATTATTATGTTTTATTGATTTTTTATTTTCTAGGATTCCTTTTGGGTTTTTTGCTATTATTAGTAGTAGTATTAGTGCAATTTTTTTTAATTATTATTTTACAATATTCCTTTTGGTTTTATTGCTATTATTCTTAGTAGTAGTGGTAGTGCAATTTTTATTTTAGATTAATTATTTTATAGGATTCTTTTTTGGTTTTATATTTTATTGTTGTTGTTATTATTAGTAGTAGCTGTGATGTACTTATTATTTTACAGATATTAATTATTTTATATGATTTCTTTTTATATTTTAATTATTAATGGTGTAATTAATAATGGATATTTATTTCTCAATTATTTTATAAGTTTCCGCCTTGTTTTATGTATTATTTATTATAATGAAGGTAATATTTTTTATTTATTAATTATTTAAAATTATTTTTTTCTTGTCATATTTACATTTCTTCCTATTTTTTATATATTTATTGCATAATTGGTCTTTTCTATCATTTATTTTTTATTTTTTTTTACTATTGATATGATTCATTAGTACCTAATGGCCTTTTGCATTCATGATTATTACTGGTGATGAATCCTTTATATTTCAGTTGAAATTAGGAGTCTTAATTAGAATTTTAGAGTTTTTTCTTTTTAAAAATGATGAGTGTGTTAAAAATGTGAATATTGTACTATTTTCATTATTAAAATATTTTTTATTAGATTTTTAGCTATCATTTATCATAATTATTTAATTTATATAATAGTATTAAAATTAATTATTAATATTTGTTTTATATATTGCCCTTTGATTATTTTTGTTTTTATTAATCACTAATATTATTAAATTATTATTATTGTAGTTAGTTGACTTTGACCACTAAACACCATATGGCCAAAGTCTATCTCCTCATTGTCTTATGTCTTCACCTTCAGGTTTCTTAATGGTCAAGATTTCTCTGATCTTTTTTCTGCCATTTTTCTTCATTTCGAGCTTAAATTGACCATAGATGTAAAAGACCCCCCACCATGGACCAATGTATGGCAAGGATCACATGAGTAGATCCCTCAGTGTGCACCAATTTCCCTTGAGACATGATTTTTATTGTGGGAATTATCACTTTTTTTTGGGTTGGCCCACATGTGCTCCTCCCAAGTGATCGACCGATGGGTCAGATTTGGTAGAGACCATGTCTAGATCCCCAGATCTTGATAAAGATTGTTTGGATCCTGAATGATGATGAACTTGGCTTTGTTCTAGGGTTCTGGCTTCAAAATCTTTATCAATTTTCATTGTAGAAGTCTTGCTTAGGAAAGTTCAGTTGAGTCATCTTCTCTGAAGGTCCAAGATATGGACCTTCAGATATGTATCTAGTGAAGAATGACAAGAATAACTTGGATGTAGAGATTCCGATTGACTTGACTATTGATGATGACCAAAAGCATAAAGAGGTTGTCCACACTGGAGAAGCCCTTACTAATATCATCAACATAAAATTAAAAAAAAAACTCAATACTTAACCTGCTTCTCCGATATCAGGGTTGAAACATTGTTCTTCCGCTTTGACAAAACTGTGATGGCTGCATCCAATCAGCGGAAGCTGATTGACTGCAGCGGTCACTTGATTGTGTTTATGAAAAAGCACTGAGATCAGAGGAAAGGTGCCAATCCAAGAGGTAAGTATAGAGATTTTTTTAATTTTATGCTAAACCTTGACCGGTAGTGGACAACCCCGTTAATTTCCTGGTGAGACATAAACATTGTTTATGGTCCTCTTGTGGCAGACAATATCAGGTATTAGAGAGGTCAACCAGGACTTTTTTTTAGTATAAAAAGGCTTCTCGTCTGAGGGGAACATCATGCGCCAACTCCAGCCAATGAGTGTCCACAGCAATGGACAACACACCTCTGCCGCGGCTAGTGATTGGTTGCAGTGGTGATATGTTGGAATCAAAGAGGGGGCATCCTAAGGCAACTGGTGTAAAAAAAGAAAAGTTCAGACCAGAAAAGTTCCATTCTTAAGGAACTCTTGTTAGTCCCGTTGTCTTTATATGTTGGGTCACATTCTGGTGAGAATCTACATAAAACTTTTAGGAACTATTTCTTTCATCAGGGATTGGTCTGGATTGAACAATCACTTTTTGTTAGACCGTTTCCCACTGATTAAAGGGTGTAGGCTACTGAGATCTCTGGTGATCAGCTGTAATCAGTGAAAGAATGTAGCAGCAAGTGTTCCATTTCTCTACAGCACTCCCGCAGGGGAAGTGAGGTATTACATGGCTCCTATTGAAATTACTAAGCTGCACTCAAAGAGAGATGTTGCCTGGCGTAAAACACAATAATGTTTGGCATACTACAATAGAGGGTACATGAAAAAGAATTAATGAAGGAGAATACCTTAATTAAGAAACCCCTCTGATTAACGGCAAATCAGAGCAGAAGGCAGCAGCGTATAATAGTGCAGCAGAGCGTTCTCATCATATTAAAGGGGAATGCAATCACAGCCTACGCCCAGCATAAAGGGCTGATACCAGAGAACAATAGATTGACTTCATTGGCCCTACAGTCAGTCTTTCCACCAGCAGGAATGGCTGATATACAGGACAATAGATTGATTTCATCTGTCCTTAAGGTACCTTCACACTGAACAACTTAACAACGATATCGCTAGCGATCCGTGATGTTGCAGCGTCCTGGTTACCAGTGTAAATGTAAAAAAAACCAAACACTACATACTTACATTCCGGTGTCTGACGCGTCCCCCGGCGTTCTGCTTCCCTGCACTGTGTCAGCGCCAGCTGGCCGTAAAGCACAGTGGTGACGTCACCGCTCTGCTTTACGGCCGGCGCTTACACAGTGCAGGGAAGCAGAGCGCCGGGGGACAGACACCGGAATGTAAGTATGTAGTGTTTGTTTTTTTTTACATTTACACTGGTAACCAGGGTAAACATTGGGTTACTAAGCGCGGCCCTGCGCCTAGTAACCCGATGTTTACCCTGGTTACCAGGGGACTTCGTATAGTTGGTCGCTGGAGAGCGGTCTGTGTGACAGCTCTCCAGCGACCACACAGCGACGCTGCAGCGATCGGCATCGTTGTCTAGATCGCTGCAGCGTCGCTAAATGTGACGGTACCTTTAGTCTCTCCCCAATCTAAATGACTGACTAACAAAGGACAATAGATTATTTTAATCTTTCCTATAGTCAATCTCTTCTAGCTGATAACAGAGGACAATAGCTTGTTTTCAGCCGACGTGTAGTCAATCAAAAAAGGGGCTGATATCAGGGGAAAAACAGATTGCATTTAATAAAGTACATATTTCCCCATGAAATATGACAGCTATGTCCTCCCGCTCAGACGGCGCGTCGCCCTGTGGTCTCCTGGGTGGTATCTGCCTCCTGACCCTCACACATGGCGCAGACGCCCTCATTATGTCCACAAACCATGTATCTGCGGGAGACTGTGCACGCACTGTTACATGCATTAATGCCGCCATTCAAAGCTGAGCAATTTAGGAGAAAATTGTATTCAGAAGTTATTGGGAAAATTTAGCAAATTGCAAATTGAAAAAAAAAAGAGGATTAACCCTTTCCTGACTGCACAGAAAAGTAATATTAATCTTGGTGGGATAAGAGTGTCTGGATTTGCAGCTGCTGCACCTTTAGGCTCCATATTAGTAGATCGTGACCAGGTCCTGACGCCATCAGAACATGGCACGGATAGAACTGTCAGATGGTGCATGAAGTCGCGCTGTCTCATACCCAAATAATAATGTCCACAGGGTGACCAGAATAGCAGCATAGCTTGCAATACCAAAAATGTAAATAATAGCGCCATGCGGTGCTCGGGTAACACTGTGCTATGCAGTGTTTGCATAAAATTTACCATAAATTGTGCAAATGTGTTCCCTCAATTACCCAATCACTCACCCATCTACCATGATGGCGTTGGTGACATAGTGCACATGTTTTCGTTACTTTTTTTTAAAACACTTTCCGAATCTTGAAGTGGTTTAAAGACCTAATATATACAGTGGGGGAAATAAGTATTTGACCCCTTGCTGATTTTGTAAGTTTGCCCACTGACAAAGACATGAACAGTCTATAATTTTAAGGGTCGGTTCATTTTAACATTGAGAGATAGAATATCAAAAATGAAATCGCGAAAATCACTTTTATAAACTTAACAAATTTATACATATACTAGATGGTGGCCCGATTCTAACGCATCGGGTATTCTAGAATATGCATGTCCACGTAGTATATTGCCCAGTCACGTAGTATATTGCCCAGCCACGAAGTATATTGCCCAGTTACATAGTACATTGCCCAGTTACGTAGTATATTGCCCAGCCACGCAGTACAGTATATTGCCCAGTTACGAAGTATATTGCCCAGCCACGTAGTATATTGCCCAGCCACGTAGTATATTGCCCAGTTACGTAGTATATTGCCCAGCCACGCAGTACAGTATATTGCCCAGTTACGAAGTATATTGCCCAGCCACGTAGTATATTGCCCAGCCACGTAGTATATTGCCCAGTTACATAGTATATTGCCCAGTTACGTAGTATATTGCCCAGCCACGTAGTATATTGCCCAGCCACGTAGTATATTGCCCAGTTACATAGTATATTGCCCAGTTACGTAGTATATTGCCCAGCCACGTAGTATATTGCCCAGCCACGTAGTACAGTATATTGCCCAGCCACGTAGTATATTGCCCAGCCACGGAGCATATTGCCCAGTTACATAGTATATTGCCCAGTTACGTAGTATATTGCCCAGCCATGTAGTATATTGCCCAGCCACGTAGTATATTGCCCAGCCACGTAGTACAGTATATTGCCCAGTTACGAAGTATATTGCCCAGTTACGTAGTATATTGCCCAGTTACGTAGTATATTGCCCAGTTACGTAGTATATTGCCCAGCTACGTAGTATATTGCCCAGCCACGTAGTACAGTATATTGCCCAGTTACGTAGTATATTGCCCAGCCACAAAGTATATTGCCCAGCCACATAGTATATTGCCCAGTTATGTAGTATATTGCACAGCCCACGTAGTATATTGCCCAGTTATGTAGTATATTGCCCAGTCACATAGTATATTGCCCAGTCACGTAGTATATTGCCCAGTCACATAGTATATTGCCCAGTGACGTAGTATATTGCCCAGCCACGTAGTATATTGCTCAGACACGTAGTATATTGCCCAGTTACGTAGTATATTGCCCAGTCACGTAGTATATTGCCCAGCCACGTAGTATATTGCCCAGTCACGTAGTATATTGCCCAGTCACATAGTATATTGCTCAGTCACATAGTATATTGCCCAGTTACGTAGTATATTGCCCAGTCACATAGTATATTGCCCAGTCACGTAGTATATTGCCCAGCCACATAGTATATTGCCCAGTTATGTAGTATATTGCACAGCCCACGTAGCATATTGCCCAGCCAAGTAGTATATTGCCCAGTTACGTAGCATATTGCCCAGTCACATTGTATATTGCCCAGACACATAGTATATTGCCCAGTTACGTAGTATATTGCCCAGTCACGTAGTATATTGCCCAGCCACGTAGTATATTGCCCAGCCACGTAGTATATTGCCCAGTCACGTAGTATATTGCCCAGTCACATAGTATATTGCTCAGTCACATAGTATATTGCCCAGTTACGTAGTATATTGCCCAGTTACATAGTATATTGCCCAGTCACATAGTATATTGCCCAGTCACGTAGTATATTGCCCAGCCACATAGTATATTGCCCAGTTATGTAGTATATTGCACAGCCCACGTAGCATATTGCCCAGCCAAGTAGTATATTGCCCAGTTACGTAGCATATTGCCCAGTCACATAGTATATTGCCCAGACACATAGTATATTGCCCAGTTACGTAGTATATTGCCCAGTCACGTAGTATATTGCCCAGTGACGTAGTATATTGCCCAGACACATAGTATATTGCCCAGTTACGTAGTATATTGCCCAGTCACGTAGTATATTGCCCAGTGACGTAGTATACTGCCCAGCCACGTAGTATATTGCCCAGTCATGTAGTATATTGCCCAGTCACGTAGTATATTGCCCAGTGACGTAGTATATTGCCCAGACACATAGTATATTGTCCAGTCACGTAGTATATTGCCCAGACACATAGTATATTGCCCAGTCACGTAGTATATTGCCCAGCCACATAGTATATTGCCCAGTCACGTAGTATATTGCCCAGTGACGTAGTATATTGCCCAGACACATAGTATATTGCCCAGTCACGTAGTATATTGCCCAGCCACGTAGTATATTGCCCAGTCACGTAGTATACAGCACAGAGCCACGTAGTATATTGCACAGCGATGTAGTTTACAGCATAGAGCCATGTAGTATATTGCCCAGTCACGTAGTATATTGCCCAGTCACGTAGTATACAGCACAGAGCCACGTAGTATATTGCCCAGTCATGTAGTATATTGCCCAGCCACGTAGTATATTGCCCAGTCATGTAGTATATTGCCCAGTGACGTAGTATCTAGTTTGTTATCTAGTTTCTGTAGTGTAGTGGTTATCACGTTCGCTTTACACGCGAAAGGTCTCCGGTTCGATCCCGGGCAGAAGCATGCGGTTTCTCTTTATTTAGATCACAAGTGTATATTGTTGATGTAATCAGCATCATTTTATCTGGGTATTTATTATAATGGAATATAGGCTGAACTGGATGGACAAATGTCTTTTTTCGGCCTTACTAACTATGTTACTATGTTACTATGTATATTGCCCAGACACATAGTATATTGTCCAGTCACGTAGTATATTGCCCAGACACATAGTATATTGCCCAGTCACGTAGTATATTGCCCAGTCACGTAGTATACAGCACAGAGCCACGTAGTATATTGCACAGCGATGTAGTTTACAGCATAGAGCCACGTAGTATATTGCCCAGCCACGTAGTACAGTATATTGCCCAGTTACGAAGTATATTGCCCAGTTACGTAGTATATTGCCCAGTTACGTAGTATATTGCCCAGTTACGTAGTATATTGCCCAGCTACGTAGTATATTGCCCAGCCACGTAGTACAGTATATTGCCCAGTTACGTAGTATATTGCCCAGCCACAAAGTATATTGCCCAGCCACATAGTATATTGCCCAGTTATGTAGTATATTGCACAGCCCACGTAGTATATTGCCCAGTTATGTAGTATATTGCCCAGTCACATAGTATATTGCCCAGTCACGTAGTATATTGCCCAGTCACATAGTATATTGCCCAGTGACGTAGTATATTGCCCAGCCACGTAGTATATTGCTCAGACACGTAGTATATTGCCCAGTTACGTAGTATATTGCCCAGTCACGTAGTATATTGCCCAGCCACGTAGTATATTGCCCAGTCACGTAGTATATTGCCCAGTCACATAGTATATTGCTCAGTCACATAGTATATTGCCCAGTTACGTAGTATATTGCCCAGTTACATAGTATATTGCCCAGTCACATAGTATATTGCCCAGTCACGTAGTATATTGCCCAGCCACATAGTATATTGCCCAGTTATGTAGTATATTGCACAGCCCACGTAGCATATTGCCCAGCCAAGTAGTATATTGCCCAGTTACGTAGCATATTGCCCAGTCACATAGTATATTGCCCAGACACATAGTATATTGCCCAGTTACGTAGTATATTGCCCAGTCACGTAGTATATTGCCCAGCCACGTAGTATATTGCCCAGCCACGTAGTATATTGCCCAGTCACGTAGTATATTGCCCAGTCACATAGTATATTGCTCAGTCACATAGTATATTGCCCAGTTACGTAGTATATTGCCCAGTTACATAGTATATTGCCCAGTCACATAGTATATTGCCCAGTCACGTAGTATATTGCCCAGCCACATAGTATATTGCCCAGTTATGTAGTATATTGCACAGCCCACGTAGCATATTGCCCAGCCAAGTAGTATATTGCCCAGTTACGTAGCATATTGCCCAGTCACATAGTATATTGCCCAGACACATAGTATATTGCCCAGTTACGTAGTATATTGCCCAGTCACGTAGTATATTGCCCAGTGACGTAGTATATTGCCCAGACACATAGTATATTGCCCAGTGACGTAGTATATTGCCCAGTCACATAGTATATTGCCCAGACACATAGTATATTGCCCAGTTACGTAGTATATTGCCCAGCCACGTAGTATATTGCCCAGTTACGTAGTATATTGCCCAGTCACGTAGTATATTGCCCAGTGACGTAGTATATTGCCCAGTCACGTAGTATATTGCCCAGTGACGTAGTATATTGCCCAGACACATAGTATATTGCCCAGTTACGTAGTATATTGCCCAGTCACGTAGTATATTGCCCAGTGACGTAGTATACTGCCCAGCCACGTAGTATATTGCCCAGTCATGTAGTATATTGCCCAGTCACGTAGTATATTGCCCAGTGACGTAGTATATTGCCCAGACACATAGTATATTGTCCAGTCACGTAGTATATTGCCCAGACACATAGTATATTGCCCAGTCACGTAGTATATTGCCCAGCCACATAGTATATTGCCCAGTCAAGTAGTATATTGCCCAGTGACGTAGTATATTGCCCAGACACATAGTATATTGCCCAGTCACGTAGTATATTGCCCAGCCACGTAGTATATTGCCCAGTCACGTAGTATACAGCACAGAGCCACGTAGTATATTGCACAGCGATGTAGTTTACAGCATAGAGCCATGTAGTATATTGCCCAGTCACGTAGTATATTGCCCAGCCACGTAGTATATTGCCCAGTCACGTAGTATACAGCACAGAGCCACGTAGTATATTGCCCAGTCATGTAGTATATTGCCCAGCCACGTAGTATATTGCCCAGTCACGTAGTATATTGCCCAGTGACGTAGTATACTGCCCAGCCACGTAGTATATTGCCCAGTCATGTAGTATATTGCCCAGTGACGTAGTATATTGCCCAGACACATAGTATATTGCCCAGTCACGTAGTATATTGCCCAGCCACGTAGTATATTGCCCAGTCACGTAGTATACAGCACAGAGCCACGTAGTATATTGCACAGCGATGTAGTTTACAGCATAGAGCCACGTAGTATATTGCCCAGTCATGTAGTATATTGCCCAGCCACGTATGTCCCAGGTTAAAAAATTTTAAATAAACATATCCTCACCTTCCGAGGGAGCCCTTGTAGTCATGTCGCCTGTGTGCGGTGCACTCGGCAGCTTCCGGTCCCAAGGTTGGTAGCGCAGGACCCGTGATGACGTCGCAGTCACATGACCGTGATGTCATGGCAGGTCCTTGTCGCATACCATCCTTGCCACCGGAACCTGCCGCTTGCATGGAGCGGTTACTGGAGCGTCGCGAGGAGTGGGAAAGGTGGCAGAAGGTGATTATATAATGATTTTTAATTTTTTTAATTATTTTTAACATTAGATCCTTTTACTATTGACGTTGCATAGGCAGCATCAATAGTAAAAACTTGGTCACATAGGGTTAATAGTGGCGGTAACGGAGTGAGTTACCCGTGGCATAGCGCAGTCCGTTACCGCTGGCATTAACCCTGTGTGAGCGGTGACTGCGGGGAGTATGGAGCGGGCACTGACTGTGGAGAGGAAGGAGCGGCCATGTTGCCGCTGGACTGCACCCGTCGCTGATTGGTCGTGGCAATGGTCGTGGGCGTTTTGCCACGACCAATCAGCGACTTGGAATCATGACAGACAAAGGCCGCGACCAATGAATATCCGTGACAGACAGAAGGACAGACGGAAGTGACCCTTAGACAATTATATGGTAGATATGTATAAATGATATACTTTATTAGATATGATATAATTTATTTGCATTTTGCAGTGAGAAATAAGTATTTGATCCCTCTGGCAAACAAGACTTAATACTTGGTGGCAAAACCTTTGTTGGCAAGCGCAGCAGTCAGACGTTTTTTGTAGTTGATGATGAGGTTTGCGCACATGTCAGGAGGAATTCTGCTCCACTCCTCTTTGCAGATCATCTCTAAATCATTGTCGCATGTCAGAGGCTGTTGCTTGGCAACTCGGAGCTTCAACTCCCTTCATAAGTTCTCTATGGGATCGAGGTCTGGAGACTGGCTAGGCCACTCCATGACCTTAATGTGCTTCTTTTTGAGCCACTCCTTTGTTGCCTTGGCTGTATGTTTTGGGTCATTGTCTTGCTGGAAGACCCAGCCACAACCCATTTTTAATGTCCTGGCGGATGGAAGGGGGTTGTCACTCAGGATTTTACAGTATATGGCTCCATCCATTCTCCAATTGATGCGGTGAAGTAGTCCTGTGCCCTTAGAAGAGAAACACCCTAATACATAATGTTTTCCCCTCCATGCTTGACAGTGGGGATGGTGTTCTTGGGTCATAGGCAGCATTTCTCTTCCTCCAAACACGGCGAATTGAGTTAATGCCAAAGAGCTCAATTTTTGTCCCATCTGACCACAGCACCTTCTCCCAATCACTCACAGAATCATCCAGATGTTCATTGGCAAACTTCTTGAGCAGGGGGACCTTGCAGGCACTGCAGGATTTTAAACCTTTATGGCGTAATATGTTACCAATGGTTTTCAAGTTCCCCTTGTGTAATTTTAGGCTGATCTCTCACCTTCCTCCTGATCAAGGATACCCCACAAGGTGAGATTTTGCATGGTGCCCCAGATCGATGTCGATTGACAGTCATTTTGTATTTCTTCCATTTTCTTACTATTGCACCAACAGTTGTTTCCTTCTCACCCAGCGTCTTACTTATGGTTTTGTAGCCCATTCAAGCTCTGTGCAGGTCTATGATCTTGTCCCTGACATCCTTATAAAGCTCTTTGGTCTTGCCCATGTTGTAGAGGTCAGAGTCTGACAGATTAATTGAGTCTGTGGACAGGAGTCTTTTGTAAAGGTGACTATGTTAGACAGCTGTCTGTAATGTAGGTAACGAGCTGATTAGGAGTCTAACTGGTCTGCAAGAGGCAGAACTCTTAATGGTTGGTGGGGGATCAAATACTTAAATATCACTGGAAAATGCAAATAAATTTATATAATTTGTACAATGCGATTTTCTGGATTTTATTTTTTATGTTCTATCTCTCAATGTTAAAACTAACCTACCCTTAAAATTATAGACTTTTCTTTTTTTTTTGTCAATGGGCAAACTTAAAAAATCAGCAAGGGATCAAATACGTATTTCCCCCACTGTATATCCTTCAGGGCGACTTCGTTTCGAAGCTGCCCACTCTTTATAGGAAAAAGACATCAGTGGCGAAGCCGCAGTAAAACTGATAGAAAAGCCACTCAGGAAAAAGACAGACGGCTTTTCCTTGAAGCGGCTTCGCCGAGAAAATCCACGGTGGCACCGCCATCGGAATTAAGTTGTGTGCACATACCCTCCATGTATATCTGACTGTTGTCAACTGTCTTGGATCTGCCGGAGGTTTAATGTGTGAGGAGACCACATGGCTTCTCCCCAAAATAGGATGTCAGAGGACAAAATGGTCGAGCAGTCTGAAATTTAATGCCTGAACCTTTTGTTCTTCAGGAATGTCAGTGTCACTTTTCTATTTTTGTGTCCTGTGGTCGTTAGTGTGTTTTTTGGGTTTTTTTTTGCTCCAAATTCCTCAAATTCATGCAAGAAGTGAACACATATTATACAGACCTTAAAAAGGTATAAGTTAAAAGATGAGTAAGGTGCAAAGGAAAACAGGAAAGCAAACAACCAAAAAATAGGCAAAAAATGTACAAATGCAACAATGAAGGTGTTGTAGACACTATTATCTGACAAGGAGGTGTGGCCTTGCTTAAAAAGGGAGGTGGTTTATTGGAAAGCGGTTTGGGCTTTTTTGTGACCAAATGCACCAAACAATATGAGAAAATTTTGGAGCAAATTTGTCACAAAGCAAATAAAAGCAAATGACCCAAAAGGAAGGACATTGTAGAGCCTTTGCTTCTTTATTGAGCCTTGGTGACCCTGTGATAAAATCTTAGCTCCATACCTGCTTGGAGCAGTTGTTGACGGTTCAAGATGCCACATAGATGAGCCTGAGATGATGCGTGGTAATTGGTCGATATCAGTATTTCCTAGCTGGTTAATCCCAAAGATTTGGCGGTCAAGTTAATGGACTATTATGAAGTCTTATTAAGTGGGATGGAATAAGTTGCCAAAGTTAGCTCTGGTATGAGCAACTAGAGTTACCAAAAGATTCTCTGAGGGCCCGTATTCCTGCACAATAGTGGGCCAAAAAGGTCCATCAGAAGACAACCCCATTTGGAGGTGACTTTGGAGAAGTCACTTACCACTAGGGTCTACTATCAGACGATCCAATAATAATTAGAGAGGAGCAAATCGAATTAATCAAATTCATGTGAAAATTTTATTTGGATTTGAACAATTTGCGATTTCCTTCACCTAAATTAGCTGCTAAGTGGTTGTACCGATTTTTTAAAGTGCACGTCTTTGGCAAGAGCTTGATTCATGGAGGGCACAGGTTGTTCAACGCCAACGGTTTGTCTTTAAGCAAATTCAGGAAGAAAACTAACTTTTTAGTGCCACCCATTAAGGCCTCCACCAAAGGTCTCACATCCAAACAATCAGTACTAGAGATAGAAGAATCGATTTGCAGGACTCCGGTCCAGCGGGCCGGGTCAGTAATCTGTGACTGTTGGACGGCGTTTTCAGCTTTTAGCCCAGCAAATCAAAAGAAGAGTCAGGAATGCCAGGAGGCAAGGAGATTTGCAGGCCTCCGGTCTAGCAATCACGGACTACTGACCTAGCCAATGAACTGGAGTCCTGCAAATATATTCTCCCATCTCTAATCTGATGTGGAGAAGACATTGGTGTTCCAAGTTCTAATAAAGGGTTGAAAATTGATTTAAAGAGTAGCTAGCCTACCACCGATGGCTGGTGCTAGACTGCCAACTTTCTTCCTCTTGGAGGTGAGTTCATTTGCATATATTTTTCCCAGAGAGAATAACTTGGTCTATAATTCTCCCAAAGCCAGCTGGCTGTCCCCTTAGATCCATTTTCGCGCACTGGATCAAGAGTATATGAGGCAGTATGAGAAAATAAGACAGGGAATCCTTGTATCTCTGGTAATTCCAATGGTGATGTTCAGTTGTCCCTCCTAACCCTACATCTATAGGGTGAGCACTGGAGCCAACAATGTGGCCCATGTGATTTACTGGTGTTATGGTTAATGTTTTATAATATTGGTGGAGATGTTCTTCGTTCTTCATAATTATCTTTACAGCTTCTTTCCTAGATGAGAATTTGCTTTACCATCTTGTAGCTGCTGATTGGCATTGAGCTGAATCGGTGATACATCTCTTTCTTTATGATTTCCTTTTCGGATACAATTCTCTATTATATTTTAAGGAGATGTTTGCCCTGGAGCTTTATGTTTTGGGGTTTTTTGATCGCTATGAAAGTCGTCAAATATTTCCAGTTTACAACATACATATGAGAGGAATAGATAATTATATAGCATCTATATTCTGAGATATCTGTATTATCTTTAAGAAGATACCCCATTGGAAGATGGCACATACTCTTGGTGAGAGTACAATATTAGCAGTTACACACAGTATTGAGGCACAGAACTTGGTGGTTACACACAGTATGGAGGCAAAGAGTTTGGTGGTTTCACATAGTATTGGGGAGCACAACTTGGCTGTCACACACAGTGTTAAGGTACTGAACATGGCAGTTACACATAGTATTGAGGCACAGAGCTTGGCAATTACACGGAATCAGTAATACGGCCGATTGCTTGATGGTTCCACACAGTAATGAGGCACAAAATGTGTCTGTTACCTTCAGTGTTGAGACACAGAGCTTTCTAGCTATATATAGTATTGGGACGCGGAACTTGGTAGTTACACATAGTAGTAAGGTTCGGGGCTTGGCAGGTGCACATAGCATAGAGGTACATAACTTGGTGGTTACAAATAGTATTGAGGCAAAGAGCTTGGTGGTTATACAAAGTATTGTGGCACAAAACTTGAATCTTTACATACAGTATTGATGCACAGAGCTTGTCGGTTACATATGGATTTAAGGAATAGCACTTGACTATTACACATAGCATTAAGGCACAGAGCTTTGTGGTTACACAAAGTATTACGGCACAAAGCTTGATGGCTATACATGGTATTAAGGCACAAAGCTTGATGGCTATACATAGTATTAAGGCACAAAGCTTGATGGCTATACATAGTATTAAGGCACAAAGCTTGATGGCTATACATGGTATTAAGGCACAAAGCTTGATGGCTATACATAGTATTAAGGCACAAAGCTTGATGGCTATACATAGTATTAAGGCACAAAGCTTGTTGGTTACACATAGTATTAAGGCACAAAGCTTGTTGGTTACACATAATATTAAGGCACAAAGCTTGTTGGTTACATATAGTATTGAGGCACAAAGCTTGTTGGTTAATACACATAGTATTAAGGCACAAAGCTTGATGGCTATACATAGTATTAAGGCACAAAGCTTGATGGCTATACATAGTATTAAGGCACAAAGCTTGTTGGTTAATACACATAGTATTAAGGCACAAAGCTTGTTGGTTACACTTAGTATTAAGGCACAAATCTTGATGGTTACACATAGTAATTAGGTCACAAAGCTTGATGGTTATACATAGTATTAAGGCACAAAGCTTGATGGTTATACATAGTATTAAGGCACAAAACTTGAATGTTACACAGTGTTAAGTTACATATATCTCCTTACAGCTCTGAAAGAGCTGTAATATGGTTGCATGCATGAGGCCTTTAAGTGGTCGTTTCATTAGAGGAAACCCATTTGCTTAGCTCATGGCACCCACAAAAACAGTTGATTTTGCCAGTGTAAAATAGTCCCATGTCGTGTTACATGGCAGAAATTTTGTCTTTGAGAATCATATTCTGCAAAAATGAACAAATACACATAAATGTGTCTTCATCCATGTCAGCAAGCTAAATCATCCGTGCCCCTACCCATCTCAACATAGAGTTAGTCCCATAATTAAGAAATCAATCTCTGACACCATAGACTTCCTTTTCGTGACCCGCGTTGCCCTCGCTGTGCTTCATTCTGCCAAGTCTAATGACGTCCGGAGCTAATGTCCTGAGACATTTACATCATTCTCCCTGTGATTAACATTCACTCTCCCTCTACGCGAGTCCACCATGGATAATGGCCTACATGAATATCCAGCAATGAAGAGCATCCTGGAACTGGTGAACTGCATCGGTCAACGCTTAGCTAACAGAATTACAGACGTGACATCTTTCATCGAGCTGCAGATTATTTTAACATTTCTTTCCGTGATCACAGAGTTAAGTAAAGCGGAGCATTTCTGAATTCATCGCAATCTTAGAGTTGACCACATTATCCAGAGAAGGAGGCACGCCTAGATTTGCAACAAAGGCATCCCTGCTCTTTCATACGCCACAGCTGCCAATAGGAAAGGTTATTAATGTCTGCCCAGCAAGAGATAATGAAATAATAGTATAAAGGGAATGAAGATGCCACCTCCATTCATTCGACAATCTGAGAACATTCCCTCAAAAATAATACTACAGAGGAGATGACTAACGAACATTCGTCTTTGTGATATTTTGTCTTTTCCATCTTTGTTCCTTTCGGTTTGTTGACCCATGTAAAAAAAAAATTTTATTTTACAATACAGAAATTGCCAACAAGCTGCTGTTGACCGATCAATTGTCCTCATATGTTTCTATTTCGTAATCTAGGGGGTAATGGTGTCCTGCTGCGTATGTACTGTAGGTCTTTAGAAGGGTTGTCTACGCGATAAATAAATCAATGACCTATGGACTGTAGGTCTTTAGAGGCGTCATCTACGCGATAAAGAAATCGATGACCTATGGACTGTAGGTCTTCAAAGAGGTCATCTACGCAATAAAGAAATCGATGATTTATGGACTGTAGGTCTTCAGATGGGTCATCTATGCGATAAAGAAATTGATGACCTATGGATGTAGGCCTTTGGAGGGGTCATCTATGCGATATATCAATGACCTATGGACTATAGTCCTTTAGAGGGATCGTCTACACGATAAAGAAATCGACCTATGGACTCTGGGTCTTTAGAGTGGTCATCTACGTGATTAATAAATCAATGACTTATGGACTGTAGGTCCTTAGAGTGGTCATCTATGCGATAAATAAATCAATGACCTATGGACTGCAGATCTTTAAAGGGGTCATCTACTCGATAAATAAATTGATGACCTATGTACTCTAGGTCTTTAGAGTAGTCGTCTACACGATAAAAAAATCGGTGACCTATGGACTGTGGGTCTTTAGAGGGGTCATCTACGCGATAAAGAAATTAATGACCTATGGACTGTAGGTCTTTAGAGGAGTCGTCTCCGCGATACAAAAATTGATGACCTATGGACTGTGGGTCTTTAGAGGGTTCATCTACGCGATAAAGAAATTGATGACCTATGGACTATAGGTCTTTAAAGGGGTCGTCTACACAATACAGAAATCAATTACCTAACTTTTGTTATCTATTGGACTGGGGGGAAAAACGAGCGCTGAATTTGTCAATCTCTGCCAATGAAGAACGTGGAGGTCGGCATGCTCAATCACCACCTCATTTGGATGGAGCTTTGTTGACCCTGTTATTGGGATCATTGGGGAACCCAAGAACAAAAATGGTCCCCCATATTATGGCTTAAGTTCACCAAATCAGCTCTCAACTCTGACTTACAGTGAACCAAGGCGTGGACCTCCCTCTAAAATGTCTGTGCCCCAATAACCTTCCTTGGTTAGATAGATGGCAACAAGAAAGAGGTTTATTGTGTTTTGTATATTTAAAGATGATAAAGTTGAGCACATAAGGAGCTTTGCATGGCCTAAAAGTCTCTTTAACCCACAGAGGCCAAATCAGATCTCATGCTTTGCACTGATGAGGAACGATCACCTCAGAACATGAGTTTGCGAATTGAGATTTTGGTTTCATTTTAATCCGTAGTCTTGTAGCAAGATTCATTAAAAGGTCAATATTGACTTTTACGATTACTACCTCCATTAGGTGGCACTAGAGTTCCTGTCCTCTTCCTCTCTGGAGAGGCAATTTGCAAAATTTAGGAAAACATTTTGTGCTGCCCTGGTTCTGCGTCTAGTCTCATCCTCTGTGGCACAAAGACGAGGGCAATCTTTACTTCTTTGTCTGCCATCCTCGATTCGGCATCCTCAGGTATTGACTAAGCTCCATGAAGTCATGACTAAGCCTCAAAAAACATCAAGACATTGCAGAGGCTAGAAAATGCCACAAGTGGCCCAGATGCCGGGCTGAGGATGCCAGATATAGACTGCACTGGTCCAGGTGTCTCGAAGGACAAAACTAGATGCTAGAGCCTAGACTAGGGTAGAATTAATCTTTTTCTCTTAACCCTAACTGAGTTTTATACACTGCTCAAAAAAATAAAGAGAACATTAAACTCCCACATCCTAGATATCACTGAATGACATATTACAGTTGTAAATCTTTATTCATTACATAGCGGAATGTGTTCGGAACAATAAAAACTAAAAATGATCAACGAGAATCACAATTAATATCCCTCGAAGCTCTGGAGCTGGAATGATGCTCAAAATCAAAGTGGAAAATTAAGTTACAGGCTGATCCAACTTCAGTGGAAATGCCTCATGACAAGGAAATGATGCTCAGTATTGTGTGTGGCCTCCATGTGCCTGTATGATCTCGCTACAATGCCTGGGCATGCTCCTGATGAGGCGTCTGATGGTCTCCTGAGAGATCTCTTCCCAGACCTGGACTAAAGCATCCGCCAACTCCTGGACAGTCTGTGGTGCATCGTGATGTTGGTGGATGGAGCGAGACATGATGTCACAGATGTGCTCAATCGGATTCAGGTCTGGGGAACAGGCGAGCCAGTCCATAGCTTCAGTGCCTTCATCTTGCAGGATCTGCTGACACACTCCAGCCACATGAGGTCTGGCATTGTCCTGCATTAGGAGGAACCCAGGGCCAACTGCACCAGCATATGGTCTCACAAGGGGTCTGAGGATCTCATCTAGGTACCTAATGGCAGTCAGGCTACCTCTGGTGAGCACATGGAGGGCTGTGCGGCCCCCCAAAGAAATGCCACCCCACACCATTACTGACCCAATGCCAAACCGGTCATGCTGAAGGATGTTGCAGGCAGCAGATCGCTCTCCATGGCGTCTCCAGACTCTGGCACGTCTGTCACATGTGCTCAGTGTGAACCTGCTTTCATCTGTGCAGAGCACAGAGCGCCAGTGGCGAATTTGCCAATCCTGAATTTCTGTGGCAAATGCCAAGCATCCTGCATGGTGTTGGGCTGTGAGCACAACCCCCATCTGTGGACGTTGGGCACTCAGACCATCCTCATGGATTTGGTTTCTAACCATTTGTGCAGACACATGCACATTTGTGGCCTGCTGGAGGTCATTTTGCAGGGCTCTGGCAGTGCTCCTCCTGTTCCTCCTTGCACAAAGGCTGAGCTAGTGGTCCTGCTGCTGGGTTGTTGCCCTCTTACGGCCCCCTCCACGTCTCCTGGTGTACTGGCCTGTTTCCTGGTAGCGCCTCCAGCCTCTGGACACTACGCTGACAGACACAGCAAACCTTCTTGCCACAGCTCGCATTGATGTGCCATCCTGGATGAGCTGCACTACCTGAGCCACTTGTGTGGGTTGTAGAGTCCGTCTCATGCTACCACGAGTGTGAAAGCACAACCAACATTCAAAAGTGACCAAAACATCAGCCAGAAAGCATTGGTACTGAGATGTGGTCTGTGGTCCCCACCTGCAGAACGGCTCCTTTATTGAGGGGGTCTTGATAATTGCCAATTATTTCCATCTGTTTTCTATTCCATTTGCACAACAGCATGTGATATTGATTGTCAATCAGTGTGGCTTCCTAAGTGGACAGTTTGATTTCACAGAAGTTTGATTTACTTGGAGTTATATTTTGTTGTTTAAGTGTTCACATTATTTCATTTTCCCTACCTTACACTCTTCAATGATTTTGAGTTACTTTGAGTGTTCTTTTGGCTTTATGTTGTGATGGTGTAAACATTTTAGGGTACATTCTGCAGTTTAATCTGCATTAAATCAAATACATCCAGATTATGCTGAGACATTGTGACCATTCACATTAGACCCAGAATCCAGTAGGAAAACCTAATTCCCTGTGTCATGCATTCACTGTGCCCAATTGTGAGAGCATGAGAGGAAACCAGATAAAGCTATGACAACCCCCATAGGTAGACGAGTATATCTCCGCCCCCTGGTATTGGTAAGCGTACTTGATCAGAATGGCTAATTCTGTGATACCTCTATTGTAGAAGGAGTTACAGAACAGTTATTGTAAACTGCTTGGGTACATTTTATTCTTTATTATGCTACAGAGCTGCACTCACTATTCTATTGGTGCAGTCACTTTGTACATACATTACATTACTGATCCTGAGTTACATCCTGTATTATACCTCAGAGCTGCACTCACTATTCTGCTGGTGCAGTCACTGTGTACATACATTACATTACTGATCCTGAGTTACATCCTGTATTATACCCCAGAGCTGCACTCACTATTCTATTGGTGCAGTCACTTTGTACATACATTACATTACTGATCCTGAGTTACATCCTGTATTATACTCCAGAGCTGCACTCACTATTCTGCTGGTGCAGTCACTGTGTACATACATTACATTACTGATCCTGAGTTACATCCTGTATTATACCTCAGAGCTGCACTCACTATTCTGCTGGTGCAGTCACTGTGTACATACATTACATTACTGATCCTGAGTTACATCCTGTATTATACCTCAGAGCTGCACTCACTATTCTGCTGGTGCAGTCACTGTGTACATACATTACATTACTGATCCTGAGTTACATCCTGTATTATATTCCAGAGCTGCACTCACTATTCTGCTGGTGCAGTCACTGTGTACATACATTACTGATCCTGAGTTACATCATGTATTATACTCCAGAGCTGCACTCACTATTCTGCTGGTGCAGTCACTGTGTACATACATTACTGATCCTGAGTTACATCCTGTATTATACTCCAGAGCTACACTCACTATTCTGCTGGTGCAGTCACTGTGTACATACATTACATTACTGATCCTGAGTTACATCCTGTATAATACTCCAGAGCTGCACTCACTATTCTGCTGGTGCAGTCATTGTGTACATACATTACATTACTGATCCTGAGTTACATCCTGTATTATACCTCAGAGCTGCACTCACTATTCTGCTGGTGCAGTCACTGTGTACATACATTACATTACTGATCCTGAGTTACATTCTGTATTATACTCCAGAGCTGCACTCACTATTCTGCTGGTGCAGTCATTGTGTACATACATTACATTACTGACCCTGAGTTACATCCTGTATTATACCCCAGAGCTCCACTCACAGGTCTGCAGGTGCAGTCACTGTGTACATACATTACATTACTGATCCTGAGTTACCTCCTGTATTATATCCCAGAGCTGCACTCACAGTTCTGCTGGTGCAGTCACTGTGTACATACATTACATTACTGATCCTGAGTTACATCCTGTACTATACCCCAGAGCTCCACTCACAGGTCTGCTGGTGCAGTCACTGTGTACATACATTACATTACTGATCCTGAGTTACATCCTGTATTATACCCCAGAGCTCCACTCACAGTTCTGCTGGTGCAGTCACTGTATACATACATTACATTACTGATCCTGAGTTACATCCTGTATTATACCCCAGAGCTGCACTCACTATTCTGCTGGTGCATTCACTGTGTACATACATTACATTACTGATCCTGAGTTACCTCCTGTATTATACTCCAGAGCTGCACTCACTATTCTGCTGGTGCAGTCACTGTGTACATACATTACATTACTGATTCTGAGTTACCTCCTGTATTATACCCCAGAGCTGCACTCACTATTCTGCTGGTGCAGTCACTGTGTACATACATTACTGATCCTGAGTTACATCATGTATTATACTCCAGAGCTGCACTCACTATTCTGCTGGTGCAGTCACTGTGTACATAAATTACTGATCCTGAGTTACATCCTGTATTATACTCCAGAGCTGCACTCACTATTCTGCTGGTGCAGTCACTGTGTACATACATTACATTACTGATCCTGAGTTACATCCTGTATAATACTCCAGAGCTGCACTCACTATTCTGCTGGTGCAGTCATTGTGTACATACATTACATTACTGATCCTGAGTTACATCCTGTATTATACCTCAGAGCTGCACTCACTATTCTGCTGGTGCAGTCACTGTGTACATACATTACATTACTGATCCTGAGTTACATTCTGTATTATACTCCAGAGCTGCACTCACTATTCTGCTGGTGCAGTCATTGTGTACATACATTACATTACTGACCCTGAGTTACATCCTGTATTATACCCCAGAGCTCCACTCACAGGTCTGCAGGTGCAGTCACTGTGTACATACATTACATTACTGATCCTGAGTTACCTCCTGTATTATATCCCAGAGCTGCAGTCACAGTTCTGCTGGTGCAGTCACTGTGTACATACATTACATTACTGATCCTGAGTTACATCCTGTACTATACCCCAGAGCTCCACTCACAGGTCTGCTGGTGCAGTCACTGTGTACATACATTACATTACTGATCCTGAGTTACATCCTGTATTATACCCCAGAGCTCCACTCACAGTTCTGCTGGTGCAGTCACTGTATACATACATTACATTACTGATCCTGAGTTACATCCTGTATTATACCCCAGAGCTGCACTCACTATTCTGCTGGTGCATTCACTGTGTACATACATTACATTACTGATCCTGAGTTACCTCCTGTATTATACTCCAGAGCTGCACTCACTATTCTGCTGGTGCAGTCACTGTGTACATACATTACATTACTGATTCTGAGTTACCTCCTGTATTATACCCCAGAGCTGCACTCACTATTCTGCTGGTGCAGTCACTGTGTACATACATTACTGATCCTGAGTTACATCATGTATTATACTCCAGAGCTGCACTCACTATTCTGCTGGTGCAGTCACTGTGTACATAAATTACTGATCCTGAGTTACATCCTGTATTATACTCCAGAGCTGCACTCACTATTCTGCTGGTGCAGTCACTGTGTACATACATTACATTACTGATCCTGAGTTACATCCTGTATTATACTCCAGAGCTGCACTCACTATTCTGCTGGTGCAGTCACTGTGTACATACATTACATTACTGATCCTGAGTTACATCCTGTATTATACTCCAGAGCTGCACTCACTATTCTGCTGGTGCAGTCACTGTGTACATACATTACATTACTGATCCTGAGTTAAATCCTGTATTATACCCCAGAGCTGCACTCACTATTCTGCTGGTGCAGTCACTGTGTACATACATTACATTACTGATCCTGAGTTACATCCTGTATTATACTCCAGAGCTGCACTCACTATTCTGCTGGTGCAGTCACTGTGTACATACATTACATTACTGATCCTGAGTTAAATCCTGTATTATACTCCAGAGCTGCACTCACTATTCTGCTGGTGCAGTCACTGTGTACATACATTACATTACTGATCCTGTACTGATCCTGAATTGCATTGTTTTATACTCCAGAGCTGCACTCACAATTTCTGCCCGTTTCTACTATAAACACCCAACAATTTGCTGTCAGACCCTTCCCTATAATTAGCTGTACAGAACCTGATGTCAGATGACATTTACTAAAATGCAAATACCCTGAAACAGATCTTGACCAACATTGAATTTGAAGGGTTGCTAGAGGATTTCTGCTCTGAAGCATAATATGTTGTGAATGCAGCTGTAATACAGGCAGTACCATATGCACCATATGGGCTTGAGAGAGTTTGAATTACAGAGGGCAAGTTTAAATTCCCACATTGGGCTTTCCCAGCAGTTACCATGCTGTAATATCTCGCTGCGACCATTTATCACAAGTCGCCCTAACGTCGTGATCGCCCGAGTGACAGCCTCATTTCAGTCTATGCAAATTAACATTAATGATCTCATTTAGGATTCATAGAAGCAATATGTCTCTCCTGTATGTTATTTCTATGTAAATGAGTAACTTCTTCCAATCACTTATGTCTCCTTGAAGGCACGATGTTGTGTTTAGTGGCCGTTCTCCCGACCAGCACAGTCCTAGCAGCAGACGGCTAACAATCCCCCGCCGTCTGCACATTTCTATGCTGCATTGTAGTTGAGATATAATAAACAAGCAAATCTGTAACATAGGGGAATAAAATGTATCTGCGGCTGTCAGTTACAAGGGCAGAGTACAAAGGGTGAATAGGTTGCTGTATGGGGTTAATATAGAATGACTAGATTGCTGTGGGGGGTTAAATATAAAGTGGATAGGTTGTTGTCTGGGGTTAAATACACTGCTCAAAAAAATAAAGGGAACACTAAAATACCACATCCTAGATATCACTGAATGAAATATTCCAGTTGCAAGTTTTTATTCGTTGCATAGTGGAATGTGTCCAGAACAATAAAACATAACAATTATCAATGTAAATCAAAATGAATATCCCAAGGAGGTCTGGATTTGGAATGATGCTCAAAATCAAAGTGGAAAATCAAATTACAGGCTGATCCAATTCAACTTCAGTGGAAATGCCTCATGACTAGGAAACGATGCTCAGTATTGTGTGTGGCCTCCACGTGCCTGTATGACCACCCTACTGTACAATGCCTGGGCATGCTGATGATGAGGCGGCGGATGGTGTTCTGAGGGATCTCCTCCCAGACCTGGACTAAAGCATCCACCAACTCCTGGACAGTCTGTGGTGCAACGTGATGTTGGTGGATGGAGCGAGACATGATGTCCCAGATGTGCTCAATCGGATTCAGGTCTGGGGAACGGGTGGGCCAGTCCATAGCTTCAATGCCTTCATCTTGCAGGAACTGCTGACACACTCCAGCCACATGAGGTCTGGCATTGTCCTGCATTAGGAGGAACACAGGGCCAACCACACCAGCATATGGTCTCACAAGGGGTCTGAGGATCTCATCTCGGTACCTAATGGCAGTCAGGCTACCTCTGGCGAGCACATGGAGAGCTGTGCGGCCCACCAAAGAAATGTCACCCCACACCATTACTGACCCACTGCCAAACCGGTCATGCTGAAGGATGTTGCAGGCAGCAGATCACTCTCCACAGCGTCTCCAGACTCGGTCACGTCTGTCACTTGTGCTCAGTGTGAACCTGCTTTCATTTGTGAAGAGCACAGAGCACCAGTGGTGAATTTGCCAATCCTGGTGGTCTGTGGCAAATGCCAAGTGTCCTGTGAGCACAACCCCCATCTGTGGACATCAGGCACTCACACCATCCTCATGGAGTCGGTTTCTAACCGTTTGTGCAGACACATGCACATTTGTGGCCTGCTGGAGGTCATTTTGCAGGGCTCTGGCAGTGCTTCTCCTGTTCCTCCTTGCACAAAGGCTGAGGTAGCGGTCCGGCTGGGTTGTTGCCTTCCTACGGCCCCCTCCACGTCTCCTGGTGTACTGGCCTGCCTCCTGGTAGCGCCTCTAGCCTCTGGACACTTCGCTGACAGACACAGCAAACCTTCTTTCCACAGCTCGCATTGATGTGCCATCCTGGATGAACTGCACTACCTGAGCCACTTTTGTGGGTTGAAGAGTCCGTCTCATGCTACCACGAGCCAACATTCAAAAGTGACCAAAACATCAGCCAGAAAGCATTGGTACTGAGATGTGGTCTGTGGTCCCCACCTGCAGAACCACTCCTTTATTGAGGGCGTCTTGATAATTGCAAAAAATTTCCATCTGTTGTCTATTCCATTTGTACAACAGCATGTGAAATTGATTGTCAATCAGTGTTGTTTCCTACGTGGAAAGTTTGATTTCACAGAAGTTTGATTTACTTGGAGTTAGATTCTGTTGTTTAAGTGTTCCCTTTATTTTTTTGAGCAGTGAACATGAGTCGCCCGCCAGAGCTGTGGGGTACTCGGTACCGGGTCCGGCGTTTCACAGGGCATGTCACGGTGGCGACCCAGTCCGTGGCCCTGGGCGCCCATGTAAAAGGGAATGGTCTTTAAAGGGAATAAAGTTTATATTCATGATGCCACCTGTGGTATTCGGTCAGTGGGGAATGTGAAGTATATCCCGGTGTGAAGATGGAAGATGGTGAATGGCACAGCAAAGAACAAGGATGCAGGTTTGCGGTCTCTTTACCTTGTTTACTGAAGACTTCAGGCAGCCACAGACCATGGCACCAAATCACAGGGCAGGCAGGGTCCAGCTGGCTTGGAAGTGAATCCTGAGTCCCCTTTACCAAGTGGAGTTAAAAGCCTTCCTCTAGCGCGGTGGTGTTGTAGTCCCTTACTGCCTACGGCTTCAGATAAGGTCCTCACAGATGTTCTCTCTCTGTCCCCGTATAGGATAGGACATAACCCGTATAACTGGTGACTTGAGTCTGTTTATAGGGACTCTAGCACGCCCCGGGCTCTAAAGGTGTCACCGTGGCTTCAGGTGTGTGTGGCGGACAGGTAACTTGCAGTTCAGCTGTCCTGCCAGTCTCTGATGTAAGTTGTGGAGTCCTTACAACCTCGGTGGTCCGGCTACCGGTTATCTGTGATTCAGAGGGAGGCAGCCTGATCTTAGCTGGTCTCCCCTGATGTTACTCTCCTGTCCTTTGCTCTCCTGCACACTCACTGAACAATGTTCGGCTTTCTGTATATCTCTTCCTCCAGGGGCTGCAGTACTTCAGACTACAGGCCCCTTCAGACCCTCTGACACTCTATGTCGGTCTGCTCTCTTCTGTGTCTCTCACTTTCTGAACTGAATCTGAAACTGAACTCTTTCCCTCCAGATCAGGATGTATTTATATGGCAGTTCACCTTAAACTAGGCTTAGCGCTCCCCTTTCTGGCTGGAGTGTGAACATGTTGTATGCAGTGTGGTTACCTGATAAAAGATCTCCTTCATCGCTTCCAAACGTAACATCACTCTCCCCGTGAGGGAAGCAATGTCACTGTGACAACCAGGACCCTGGGGCGCCACAAATATAGTGAAGAGGTTGCAGTATGGGGTTAAATATATAGTGAATAGGTTGCTGTTTGGTGCTAAATATAAAGTGAATAGGTTGCTGTATAGGGTTAATATAGAGCTAATAGGTTGCTGCAGGGGGTTAACATAAAGTGATTAAGTTGCTGTATGGGGTTTATACAGTTATATGAATAAGTTTGGGCACCCCTATCAATCTTAAGCTTAATGTTTTATAAAAATTGTTTTTTTTGCAACAGCTATTTCAGTTTCATATATCTAATAACTGTTGGACACAGTAATGTTTCTGCCTTGAAATGAGGTTTATTGTACTAACAGAAAATGTGCAATCTGCATTCAAACTAAATTTGACCGATGCATAAGTATGGGCACCCCACCAGAAAAGTGACATTAATATTTAGTGGATCCTCCTTTTGCAAAAATAACAGCCTCTAGTCGCTTCCTGTAGCTTTTAATGAGTTCCTGGTTCCTCGATGAAGGTATTTTTGACCATTCCTCTTTACAAAACAATTCCCGTTCAGTTAAGTTTGATGGTCGCCGAGCATGGACAGCCCTCTTCAAATGGTCCCACAGATGTTCAATGATATTCAGGTCTGGGGACTGGGATGGCCATTCCAGAACAGTGTAATTGTTTCTCTGCATGAATGCCTGAGTAGATTTGGAGCGGTGTTTTGGATCATTGTCTTGCTGAAAGATCCATCCCCTGCGTAACTTCAACTTTGTCACTGATTCATGAAGATTATTGTCAAGAATCTGCTGATACTGAGAGGAATCCATGCGTCCCTCAAATTTAACAAGATTCCCGATGCTGGCATTGGCCACACAGCCCCAGAGCATGATGGAACCTCCACCAAATTTTACTGTGGGTAGCAAGTGTTTTTCTTGGAATGCTGTGTTTTTTGGCCGCCATGCATAACGCCTTTTTGTATAACCAAACAACTCAATCTTGGTTTCATCAGTCCACAGGACCTTCTTCCAAAAAGAAATTGGCTTCTCCAAATGTGCTTTCGCAGACCTCAGCCGACTCTGTTTGTGGCGTGCTTGCAGAAACGGCTTATTTCGCATCACTTTCCCATACAGCTTCTCGTGCAAAGTGCGTTGTATAGTTGACCGATGCACAGTGACACCATCTGCAGCAAGTTGATGCTGCAGCTCTCTGGAGGTGGTCTGAGGATTGTCCTTTACTGATCTCACCATTCTTCTTCTCTGCCTTTCTGATGTTTTTCTTGGCCTGCCACTTCTGGCCTTAACAAGAACTGTACCTGTGTTCTTCCATTTCCTTACTATGTTCCTCACAGTGGAAATTGACAGGTTAAATCTCTGAGACAGCTTTTTGTATCCTTCCCCTGAACAACTATGTTGAATAATCTTTGTTTTCAGATCATTAGACAGTTGTTTTGAGGAGCTCATGATGCCACTCTTCAGAGGAGATTCAAACAGGAGAACAACTTGCAAGTGGCCACTTTAAGTAGCTTTTCTCATGATTGTTTACACCTGGCTATGAAGTTCAAAGCTCAATGAGGTTAGAAAACCAAAAAAAGTGCTTTAGTAAGTCAGTAAAAAGTAGGTAGGAGTATTTAAAACAAGAAAGGGTGCCCATACTTATGCACCTGTCAAATTTTGTTTGAATGCAGATTGCACATTTTCTGTTAGTACAATAAACCTCATTTCAAGACAGAAACATTACTGTGTCCAACAGTTATTAGATATATGATACCGGATAAGCTGCAGAGGGAACCCGGATACTGGAGCGCCGGCTGATTACAGACCATGGCACCAAATCACAGGGCAGGCAGGGTCCGGCTGGCTTGGAAGTGAATCCTGAGTCCCCTTTACCAAGTGGAGTTAAAAGCCTTCCTCTAGCGCGGTGGTGTTGTAGTCCCTTACTGCCTACGGCTTCAGATAAGGTCCTCACAGATGTTCTCTCTCTGTCCCCGTATAGGATAGGACATAACCCGTATAACTGGTGACTTGAGTCTGTTTATAGGGACTCTAGCACGCCCCGGGCTCTAAAGGTGTCACCGTGGCTTCAGGTGTGTGTGGCGGACAGGTAACTTGCAGTTCAGCTGTCCTGCCGGTCTCTGATGTAAGTTGTGGAGTCCTTACAACCTCGGTGGTCCGGCTACCGGTTATCTGTGATTCAGAGGGAGGCAGCCTGATCTTAGCTGGTCTCCCCTGATGTTACTCTCCTGTGCTTTGCTCTCCTGCACACTCACTGAACAATGTTCGGCTTTCTGTATATCTCTTCCTCCAGGGGCTGCAGTACTTCAGACTACAGGCCCCTTCAGACCCTCTGACACTCTATGTCGGTCTGCTCTCTTCTGTGTCTCTCACTTTCTGAACTGAATCTGAAACTGAACTCTTTCCCTCCAGATCAGGATGTATTTATATGGCAGTTCACCTTAAACTAGGCTTAGCGCTCCCCTTTCTGGCTGGAGTGTGAACATGTTGTATGCAGTGTGGTTACCTGATAAAAGATCTCCTTCATCGCTTCCAAACGTAACATCACTCTCCCCGTGAGGGAAGCAATGTCACTGTGACAACCAGGACCCTGGGGCGCCACAAATATAGTGAAGAGGTTGCAGTATGGGGTTAAATATATAGTGAATAGGTTGCTGTTTGGTGCTAAATATAAAGTGAATAGGTTGCTGTATAGGGTTAATATAGAGTGAATAGGTTGCTGCAGGGGGTTAACATAAAGTGATTAAGTTGCTGTATGGGGTTTATACAGTTATATGAATAAGTTTGGGCACCCCTATCAATCTTAAGCTTAATGTTTTATAAAAATTGGGTTTTTTGCAACAGCTATTTCAGTTTCATATATCTAATAACTGTTGGACACAGTAATGTTTCTGCCTTGAAATGAGGTTTATTGTACTAACAGAAAATGTGCAATCTGCATTCAAACTAAATTTGACCGATGCATAAGTATGGGCACCCCACCAGAAAAGTGACATTAATATTTAGTGGATCCTCCTTTTGCAAAAATAACAGCCTCTAGTCGCTTCCTGTAGCTTTTAATGAGTTCCTGGTTCCTCGATGAAGGTATTTTTGACCATTCCTCTTTACAAAACAATTCCCGTTCAGTTAAGTTTGATGGTCGCCGAGCATGGACAGCCCTCTTCAAATGATCCCACAGATGTTCAATGATATTCAGGTCTGGGGACTGGGATGGCCATTCCAGAACAGTGTAATTGTTCCTCTGCATGAATGCCTGAGTAGATTTGGAGCGGTGTTTTGGATCATTGTCTTGCTGAAAGATCTATCCCCTGCGTAACTTCAACTTTGTCACTGATTCATGAAGATTATTGTCAAGAATCTGCTGATACTGAGAGGAATCCATGCGTCCCTCAAATTTAACAAGATTCCCGATGCTGGCATTGGCCACACAGCCCCAGAGCATGATGGAACCTCCACCAAATTTTACTGTGGGTAGCAAGTGTTTTTCTTGGAATGCTGTGTTTTTTGGCCGCCATGCATAACGCCTGTTTGTATGACCAAACAACTCAATCTTGGTTTCATCAGTCCACAGGACCTTCTTCCAAAAAGAAATTGGCTTCTCCAAATGTGCTTTCGCAGACCTCAGCCGACTCTGTTTGTGGCGTGCTTGCAGAAACGGCTTATTTCGCATCACTTTCCCATACAGCTTCTCGTGCAAAGTGCGTTGTATAGTTGACCGATGCACAGTGACACCATCTGCAGCAAGTTGATGCTGCAGCTCTCTGGAGGTGGTCTGAGGATTGTCCTTTACTGATCTCACCATTCTTCTTCTCTGCCTTTCTGATGTTTTTCTTGGCCTGCCACTTCTGGCCTTAACAAGAACTGTACCTGTGTTCTTCCATTTCCTTACTATGTTCCTCACAGTGGAAATTGACAGGTTAAATCTCTGAGACAGCTTTTTGTATCCTTCCCCTGAACAACTATGTTGAATAATCTTTGTTTTCAGATCATTAGACAGTTGTTTTGAGGAGCCCATGATGCCACTCTTCAGAGGAGATTCAAACAGGAGAACAACTTGCAAGTGGCCACTTTAAGTAGCTTTTCTCATGATTGTTTACACCTGGCTATGAAGTTCAAAGCTCAATGAGGTTAGAAAACCAAAAAAAGTGCTTTAGTAGGTCAGTAAAAAGTAGGTAGGAGTATTTAAAACAAGAAAGGGTGCCCATACTTATGCACCTGTCAAATTTTGTTTGAATGCAGATTGCACATTTTCTGTTAGTACAATAAACCTCATTTCAAGACAGAAACATTACTGTGTCCAACAGTTATTAGATATATGGTACCGGATAAGCTGCAGAGGGAACCCGGATACTGGAGCGCCGGCTGATTAGTTGTTCGGCTCCGCAGCTGTTGTGTGACAGTCACAGCACATGCATGGAGAGCCTGTTTGTTGGGCTCTGAATGCATGTGTTGTGACTGTGAAACATCCGCGACACATGTAGCTGTGGAGCCGAACAGCTGATCAGTATCCGGGTTCCCTCTGCAGCTTATTAGGTTCAGTGCCGGCAAAAAAAATCTTTATGAGCACCAATTGTCATCCCCTATCCCAATAATGGGAAAATCTGTATTGACTGAAGACACCACATGACCAGGACGGGACGGGTGCTCAGTCCTATGGTGGATTGGGCTGCCTTAGAGAAACTGGATCAAACTTGAGCATGGTAATAGGGTGGTGGCTCATGATGGAGGACATGGGGTCCATATACTAGGGCTCTTTGCTAGTCAGAACTCACCCTGGCATGTGACTGTATACCAGGGGCTTATGTTGCATCTGCCATATAGCCAATGACTAAACATGGCATCCGCTTTCCTCTTCCAGCTCCTCCGCACCAACACAATGAAGGCTCTCTTGTGGAGTATAATGCTGCTGTCGTTACTTTCCCACGTGCTCTGCGACTGCCAGAATGACTGTGTCACCTGCAACAAGCACCTATACCAACAAGACAACTTCAACACCCTGGTGAGTACCTGCAGACATCTGCTCAATAATCCAGACCCCCAAAAAAGAGAAAAGGGCGGTCCGATCACCTGGACCCATCTGTGATATGGGTTTAGTTCTGCCTCGATCTGACGACCTAAATATTGGTTGTATAGTTACCTGACAATCCCAAATAAGACCTCGTGACAATGTATGTAAATGTGAAAACCATTAACCTGGAAGCTGCTCTCCCGCTGCTAACCACAGAGGGGCGCTAGTGAGCAGATTCACTCCCATCACATACTCCTCTGATGGCTGCTCAGAAAGTGACGCAGAAGAGTTTATAGTCATGAATTTTATTACAAACACATCTATTATCTATCTATTATCTAAGTATCTTTTATTTATCTTTCTATCTATTATGTATCTATCTATCATCTATCTGTCATCTATTATCTATCTGTTATCTATCTATATTATCTATTATCTATCTATCTATCTATTTATCTATCTATTTATCTATCTATCTATCTATCATCTATTTATCTATCTATTTATCTATCTATTTATCTATATATCTATTATCTATCTATCTATTTATCTATATATCTATCTATTATCTATCTATCTATTATCTATCTATCTATCATCTATTTATCTATCTATTATCTATCTATTTATCTATCTAGTATCTATCTATTTATCTATCTATTTATCTATATATCTATCTATCTATTATCTATCTATCTATTTATATATCTATTATCTTTCTATCTATTATCTATCTATCATCTATCTATCTATCAATATATCTATTATCTATCTATTATCTTTCTATTATCTATCTATTTATTATCTATCTATCTATCTATCATCTATTATCTATCTATCTATCTATCTATCATCTATCTATCTATCTATTATCTATCAATCATCTATCTATCTATCATCTATTATCTGTCTATCATCTATCAATCTATCTATCTATCAATCATCTATCATCTATCTATCATCTATCTATTATCTATCTATCTATCATCTATCTATCTATTATCTATCCATCTATCTATCAATCATCTATCTATCATCTATTATCTATCTATCTATCTATCTATCTATCTATCTATCTATCTATCTATCATCTATCTATCATCTATCTATCTATCTATCTATCATCTATCTATCTATCTATCTATCTATCTATCATCTATCTATCTATCTATCTATTATCTATTATCTATCAATCATCTATCTATCATCTATCTATCATCTATCTATCTATCTATCTATCTATTATCTATCAATATATATATTATCTATCTATCATCTATCTATCTATTATCTATCTATCATCTATCATCTATTATCTATCTATTATCTATCAATATATATATTATCTATCTATAATCTATCTATTATCTATCTATCATTTATCTATTTTCTATCTATCTATCTATCTTCTATTATCTATTATCTATAATATCTATCTATCTAGCTAATTATATCCATAGAAAACGGGTACAAAGACATGAGTATAATTTACTAGTGGAGTAACACGACCGCCATATTTCCGAGCATATCTTCACCATCCTAGACGCACTAAACAACTATGATAAATCCACAATTAGGATTCATATGACATTTTTGTGGTTTCTCAAAGCCAAAATTTCTGTTGCTTTTACCCACAGTAGCAGCTATGTCCCCCGATCACAGATACTGTGTATCCGCGGATGGTGTTGGTATGAGATGATTATAGGTATGACATAGAAGTATTGCATTTCCATTGCCATGTGATGTCCCAGCTTCCTCAGGTGCAATTATCTCGCCTTCTGTATTTTAGCATCTCTACGCTAACGAGGAAGTACATCGTAAACGTTTGCTCTTCCAGATAATGTAAGCTACTCGCTAATTAATTTGTCTACACACAGAACGAGCTTCAGTGGTTTTGAATTTTTATTTTTCGGTTTCATAATTGAGTCCATAACAAACATTTTTTATTGTGTACTTGGCTTAGATTCGGGAACCGTAACGAAAGTTATTTTCGGAATTCAACAATTGTCTTATTGGTGTCTTCTAAATCATTTACTGTGTAGATGAAGAAACCTATGAATCCATCCGTGATGAATCTACGATATATTACTCAGCATTTCATTACTGAAATTACTTGGTCAATCCCAATCCCGGGGTTCTCTCCAACACAACGTCCAACCTTTCCCACCAGAGAGTCATTCCAGTTTGCTAAAGACAAAGCTAATTAGGTGTGAAAGAGTGAGAGCTCCTGGTAATAATAAGTGACAGCCGACATCGCTGCCGCCGGCTGTACATCAAGGAGTCTGCATGGAGGCAACTTGTAAGGAAGAAAGGTTGGGATTGGCTTTGAAAGGAAATCTTCGAGACTAGGTGATACAAACTGTAATGAAGAGTTAATTACCCACTCATCTCAATCATAACTTAATTAACTAGAGAGCAGACAGCTTGAAACTTGACGATCCGCCGCCACAATTAACAACTGCTATCAAAATCCATGAATGAGCCTGCAGAGACTGTGTGTTTGTGTCCCATATTATATGCATTTGGTTTCCTTTGGTGGTGAAGAGGTTAACAACCCATTCTATGCTGATCAGAAACTTGCAGCTTCATTTTCAGCTGCTTCTGGTCAAGTCATTTCCTCTCCCTATAAAACCTGGCCAGACCTTCTCTTCCTTGCCAGTTAAACATTGCTTCCTAGCTCCTTGGGGACACTGTGCTGAATTGGAGATCGTTGTTGCTACTGGAGATTGTTGCGTGCTGTTTTGGGGTGTATGCTTTCCTTATTGTCCTATTCCCATTAGGTTGGTACTTTCCTATCCCTTCCTATATTCCTCTCTACCTTTGGTGAGTGTTTGTTGCTTTCTATTATCCTTGTTTTGTCTTAGTGTCTGGTTTATTTTACATTTCCGTCCCATATCTTATGGGTTGGGGGGATGGGACAGATCAGGGTTTAACAGGAGCATAGTAAGGTCGGAGACTCGGGCCTCCCTACCTTCGAGAGTATCCCCAAGACAGGGATAGTTAGGATGCAAGTTCCAGGGACAGTTTGAGGCCCCCTTTCTTACCGAAGAGCTTCACAGCGTGACTCATGCTGTCGTATAAGTTCTTTATACCTTCAGTACAAGTTCTTTATAACTTCAGTATAAGTTTTGTATAACTTCAGTATAAGTCCTTTATAACTTCAGTATAAGTCCTTTATAACTTCAGTATAAGTATATTTTAACTTTATGTCGTTTAATCACAAATTCTTTATTGAAGACAATTAAAAGCATGTATGGAAAGCAAAGTTACTAAAAAAGGAACTTAAAACATGAGGGTATATGATTTGACATGTAAAGAGTCACCACTGTTTTTAATATATTTTTTTAATAAATCAATCACATGAAAAAAGAATCGTTGTCATATACTGTATCTTATCAGAGAAATCTACTTCTATCTCCTCCATAACTATTTATTTTCAAAATTCTCAATTCATGAATAAAATCTGTATTCAGTGAAGACATATCTTTACATTAATGAGACAGGAGATTACAGGTACAAACTAATAATATTCTAGATTGTCGGGAAGAGGTGGAGGAAGAGCTCTGCCTCTAGCTCCTCTAGCTACTCCCTCCACGATCCTCCCATCTACATCGAGTCTCACGAGTTCAATGTGAGTTATATATAAGTTTAGTATAACTTCTGTGTAAGTTTAGTATAAGCTAAGTACAGTGTACAAATAGTATAATTGTGCAGCATGGATGCATGGGAAAGACCTTGGAGCAGCATTTCGAGCTGAAATATTGATCAGTAACAGGTGGATGAGTGACGGGTGTAGGCCTGGTGTTCTGAGAACCCTGCCAAATTCAGGCAACACACCTGAAGGAGACCCAACTTGGAGTCCAAACATTTTCAAACATTAGGGGCAAACAACAGGAAAAGTGGCATCAATTAACCCACAGTGGAAATTTGATAATGGCACATCAGCAGTCAGCCATGGTCCACGCATGAGGTATCAGGGTTTACGCCACCATTTACAGCTTTGAATTTAAGTTTCAATTAAGATGAGGTGGGTGAGGGATCGGTGTAGGCCTCCTCTTCTGGGAGCCCTGATACCTCATGCAACAGCTCAACCTGCTCAGCCACACTCAGGTGGCACAAATGTCAGCAAAAATATAAGGATAGTAACACAGGCAGTTGACCGAAAGTAAGTGCAGGCCTGATGGTCTGGGAGCCCTACTGCCACAGGTAATACACATGAAGGAGACCCAACTTGGAGTGCAAAGATTTAAAAAAAATATTGCCACACACCACTAAAGTGGCATCAATTTCCCCAAAGTACAAATAGTATAATAGACCTCTGACACACCTGGCAACCCACCAGATGGAGACCAAACTTGGAGTCTCCACATTTCAAAAAATTGTTTGTAACATTAGCAGCAGTAGTAACACAAGACACAGAAGCCACGACAAAAGTATCACAGACTGCAATAACGCGAGATCAATGCGTCACGCTAAAAACGACACCATTGCCTAGTCTGCCCAGTCAGCGACTGCGGTGGAAAAGTCATTTGAGATCCATGACTTTTTGATCTTGATAAAAGTTAGGCAGTCTACACTTTCAGGGGACAGGTGGATGCGCTTATCCATCAGGACACCACCAGCAGCACTGAAGACACGTTATGAGAGAACAATCGCTGCCAGGCATGACAAAACCTCTAAGGCGTGACAGGCAAGCTCAGGCCACTCTTCCATTTTTGAAGACCAAAATGCAAAAGGGTTCAAATTCCCTCTGATGGCATTGATATTGAGTTCGAGATACTCCTGCACCATCCTTTCCAGTTGTTCACAATGTGTCAGACTTGTTCTATGTTTTGTTGATGCTCGAGTTGGTCTGAAAAAAATTGTGTGAAATGACTCACGGAAATTGCTTATTCCACTTACATTGCTGCTGCTAATGTTTTTTGCGTTGACGACTCACTGTTTCTGAGAAAGGAAGTCTATAACTGTGATGCACACTGTGTGCCTCTCTGCTGTCTTGGGGAAAATTAAGATTGTCTACCAGTGTATTTTGATACTCTAGCATGCGCACATCCCTTTGCAGGGAGGGAAGCATCTGGCAAAGTTTTTTCTTGTACCGTGGATCTAATAGAGTGGCAACCGAGTAGTCAACACTATTTCTAATCCTATCAATATAGGCATCATGTTACAGATAGTGCAGCAAGAAGGCGCTCATGTGTCGGGTGCTTCCATGAGGTCCAAGTCCATGGCGTGTTGGTGGCGGGATAACACTCAAGCTTACGCCCTCCATCCCCTCCCGCCAACCACGGACAACAGAGAGGGGATCATTATCTTCTTCATCTTCTGACTGTTGCGCTCCCATCACCTCTTCCTCCTCCATTTGCTGAGATAGTGTGCTTGCAGAACAATATTAGCCCAAACGATTTTGATTATGAAATGTAGCCCGGTGCCTGCACAACAATATTAGCCCACACAATTTTGATTAGGAAATCGGGCCTAGTGCCTGCACCGCAATATTAGCCCAACATTTTTTGATTATTCATACACCCTTGAAGGCTCCAACTGTAGGACCTCATTCAAATATTGTGAACAAAGTGTAGTTGTCATCTGGTGGTGTGGACAACTTGGGTCTAATCCAGACTTTGTTTATTATTATCAGAATGAGCCTTTCAGCACTTTCTGTTGACAGGCGAATGTGCCTGACTGTTATGACTACACCCGCTGACACTAAAAACCCACTCATACAAGATGCTAGTAGAAAGGCAGCAGAACACCTCCAAGATATAGAGAGATAGCTCACGCCAGGTGTCCAACTTTGAGACACAATAGCTGAAGGTTGCAGAGGAATTAGGGAGGATGCTGATTTTGTCTGCCAGGTATTGCTTGACCATCTTTTAAAACTTTTCCCTCCTTGTCAATAATACCAGGTTGTCAAGGATTGCAACCTGGGAGGTCACACAGATCCACCCACTGTTATCTTTTTGTCACAAACAGCCCTCTGCTGCCTCCTATCATCCAATTACGCAATCAAGATTAATGGAGGAGGCTGCGGCTGTTTCCACTAGGGCCGGTTATTGGGAAACTAACAATGAACAATGACCGTATGGTATATAAACCTCCGACTCCCACGCAAGGGTTTTGTATCTATACCCCTGTTACATTAAATGCCAGCTCCACGATAACCCAAGAACTGCTCATTGCCATGACCAGTCCTTTTTTTAATGTTTACAGGCTGACTAGATGCCTGGTTTTGGTTGCATATGGCTTTCAAGTGCGATCTACAGAACAAAAAGCAAAATAATTATTAAATTTCATATTTATTCTAGAATGCTAGGAGGTGTTTATTAAAAATAGTAGATGGTGGCCCGATTCTAACGCATCGGGTATTCTAGAGTGTGTATGTAGTTTATTTATGAAGATTTAAGAATATTTCAATGAATACACAGAATTTTCCGGGTAAAATATATACATTATCAGTGAAGCGGTGTTTAAATCCCACACCAATATCACTGATTGATCACGGCCTGCCGGGCGCGAACAATCAGCGCAGCGGGGTTTAAATCTCGAGCCAATATCGCTGATTGGTCGCGCCCGGCCGGCCACGACCAATCAGCGATATTGGCTCGAGATTTTAACCCCGCTGCGCTGATTGTTCACGCCCGGCCGGACATGACCAATCAGCGAAGCGTGGTTCAAATCCTGCGCCAATTCGCAGCCGGATTGCGCCTGTCGCGACCAATCAGCGCAGCGGGGTTTAAATCCCGAGCCAATATCGCTGATTGGTCGCGCCCGGCCGGCCGCTACCAATCAGCAAAGTGTGGTTCAAATCCCGCGCCAATTCATGGCTGGACTGCGCCTTTCGCTGATTGTTCGCAGGCAGCTGGCGAGACCAATCAGCAACGCAGGATTTCAGTTACAGACAAACACAGAATTAGACAATTATATAATAGATACCCGATGCATTAGAATCGGGCCACCATCTAGTATTCATATAAACATTGGTGCTTATGTTTTAACCCATTGGACACACTGCCATTGTTTTTCTCCTGTCTTTATTTTAAGAGTCAAAACTTTATTAGTCATCTATCGCTGTATGACAGCTTGTTTTCTGCAGGATGACTTATAGTTTTCAAAGACACCATTTGTTTTACCATATGATAAACTTAAAAACGGGGAAAATTTTTATTCTCTCCTTCACAGACTGTCCTCCATGTTATTCTCTCCCTCACAGACTGTCCTCCATGTTATTCTCTCCCTCACAGACTGTCCTCCATGTTATTCTCTCCCTCACAGACTGTCCTTCATGTTATTATCTCCCTCACAGACTGCCCTTCATGTTGTTCTCGCCCTCACAGACTGACCTCCATGTTATTCTCTCCCTCACAGACTGTTCTACATGTTATTCTCTCAATCACAGACTGTCCTCCATGTTATTCTCTCCCTCACAGACTGTCCTCCATGTTATTCTTTCCCTCACAGACTGTCCTCCATGTTATTATCTACCTCACAGACTGTCCTTCATGTTATTCTCTCCCTCACACACTGTCCTCCATGTTATTCTCTCCCTCACAGACTGTCCTTCATGTTATTCTCTCCCTCACAGACTGCCCTCCATATTATTCTCTCCCTCACAGACTGCCCTCCATGTTATTCTCTCCTTCACAGCCTGTCCTCCATGTTATTCTCTCCCTCACAGGCTGTCCTCCATGTTATTCTCTCCCTCACAGACTGTCCTCCATGCTATTCTCTCCCTCTCAGACTGACCTCCATGTAATTCTCTCCCTCACAGACTGTCCTCCATGTTATTCTCTCCCTCACAGACTGTTCTCCATGTTATTCTCTCCCTCACAGACTGTCCTCCATGTTATTCTCTCCCTCTCAGACTGACCTCCATGTTATTCTCTCCCTCACACACTGTCCTCCATGTTATTCTCTCCCTCACAGCCTGTCCTCCATGTTATTCTCTCCCTCACAGACTGTCCTCCATGTTATTCTCTCCCTCACAGACTGTCCTCCATGGTATTCTCTCCCTCACAGACTGTCCTCCATGGTATTCTCTCCCTCAC
Organism: Ranitomeya imitator; assembly: GCF_032444005.1. Lineage (NCBI taxonomy): Eukaryota > Metazoa > Chordata > Amphibia > Anura > Dendrobatidae > Ranitomeya > Ranitomeya imitator. The sequence continues at coordinate 686,239,571 of NC_091286.1, forward strand.
AGACTGTCCTCCATGTTATTCTTTCCCTCACAGACTGTCCTCCATGTTATTCTCTACCTCACAGACTGTCCTCCATGTTATTCTCTCCCTCTCAGACTGACCTCCATGTAATTCTCTCCCTCACAGACTGTCCTCCATGTTATTCTCTCCCTCACAGACTGTTCTACATGTTATTCTCTCCCTCACAGACTGTCCTCCATGTTATTCTCTCCCTCTCAGACTGACCTCCATGTTATTCTCTCCCTCACACACTGTCCTCCATGTTATTCTCTCCCTCACAGCCTGTCCTCCATGTTATTCTCTCCCTCACAGGCTGTCCTCCATGTTATTCTCTCCCTCACAGACTGTCCTCCATGTTATTCTCTCCCTCTCAGACTGACCTCCATGTTATTCTCTCCCTCACACACTGTCCTCCATGTTATTCTCTCCCTCACAGACTGCCCTTCATGTTCTTCTCGTTCTAGTATATGTATGTAGTTTATTTATGCACGCTGATTGTTCGAGGCCAGCCGGGCGCGACCAATCAGTGACGCGGGATTTCGGTTACAGACAAACAGACCCTTAGACAATTATATATATAGATACAAAAGTTTTAACAATGGGGACAAAACAATACAGCATATACAATTACATAACATAAAACAGGATTAGCAAAAGATACGTACTACACCAATCACAGAGATTATTCAGCTTAGCGAAGGAGAGCACTTTGATTGGAGACATTCAGTGAACTGGATTCATGCATACACCGATATGTATCTCGATAGAGGTACCCAGATCATAATTTGTCTTGATCTTTTATCAGCACCTGAGCTACACCCACACAACTTCCTTGATGACCTCACGTGAATTGGGTTGTGGATGTTCTTAGCCCTTCAGGATTTTATGAAATTCCCATCATTAACAATATCTTCTCTCCTGACAATCGCAGAAGATCAAAATCGCTGTCATTTTTTTTTATTGTTATTTTGCCTTTCCATAGATAGTAACCGTGATATGGCTGGTGTGAGTTGTCTGGCCACTATTGATTTGGGGCTTATAAGCAGGTGTTACAGTCATAAGAAAACATGCATATTCTTCCCCTATTAGCCTGAATCTGAAAATGTATGTCCCATCAATTTTGGATCTATCGATATTCATAATGTTCTTTCGGAGACACCAAGTCTGGGGGAACAATAGCTAAGATGTTAAATATTCACTTCATTTCATTTCAAAACTTAAAATGCCTTTCCTGTCCTAATTACCTGTCCAATCTGTCTCAAGCACAATATACATCATCATTGGCACTGCATGGTCCATTGCTTCAAAAAGGAGCTGCCTGCATTTTAATTAAGATTGTCACTTCCCAACTGTGCCTAACTTCCAACTTCTTTATGTCCATTTTTCCAGTCTATTTTTAAAAGACTTAGAATGTCATCTCTTTTCCCCTACTCGAAATCTGTGTGAGAGGGGAGGAGGGAGGGGGTGAATGCCCCCATCGCTAGTGGCTTCAGAGATCTTAATATTTTCTATGACAACTTTGAAACCAAATAGCTGAAGGTCACAAATGAATTAGGGAATATGCTGGTTTTGTTGTCCAGGCAGTATTTGACCATCTTTAAAAAGTTTTCCTTCCTTGTCAAAAATAACCGGTCATTTGGGCAAAGATGCTAGGAGGGTGTAATGAAATTCACCTCCTCCTCCTGTCCAATGACTGATTTCGCCTCTATATACAGTAGATACATAGAAACGGTTTGTACCAATGGGTTCAGGATGAGTTTGGTTTGAGTTCAGGGTAGTTGTGCATACTTACAGTATTTTACGTGTTTAGTTTGAGTCCTGTATTATTTTCTATGAGTTCAGTATAAATTGTATATGAAACCTCTGTGAGTTCTGTTAGGTTCAGTAGACTCCATGTATTCAGGATGACGTCTATGTGAGGTCAGTATCAGTCCTGTTAAGTTCTTATGTTCTCTACGTGTTCTGTATAAGTTCTCTATAAGGCTGGTTTCACATTTGCGTTTTTTGCCGCTGCGTTTTAACGCATATAAACGCATGCGGTTTTTTTCCCCTATATTTAACATTAAAAACGCATGCGTTTTTTTTGTACGCGTTTGACGGCGCGTGCGTTTTTTCGATGCTTGCGTTTTGGTGCAGAAATGCAACATGTAGTAATTTCTAGAGGCGTTTTTTTTGCCGGAAAAAAACGCATGCGTCAAAAAAACGTATTGCTGTGTATGTAAACGCATGCGGTTTTTAGCACATGCGTTTTGTTGCGTTTTTGAACGCATGCGTTTCAATAGAGAAAAACAAGTCTAGACACTGATAAGCCACCCCCCACCATCAAGGTGATAAAGGGATCCAAACCCTAACCCTATCCCTAACCCTAACCCTATCCCTAACCCTATCCCTAACCCTAACCCTAACCCTAACCCTATCCCTAACCCTAACCCTATCCCTAACCCTATCCCTAACCCTAACCCTAGCCCTAACCCTAGCCCTAACCCTAACCCTATCCCTAACCCTATCCCTAACCCTATCCCTAACCCTAACCCTATCCCTAACCCTATCCCTAACCCTATCCCTAACCCTAACCCTATCCCTAACCCTAGCCCTAACCCTAACCCTATCCCTAACCCTATCCCTAACCCTAATGGGAAAATGGAAATAAATACATATTTTACATTTTTTACTTTTTTCCGTAACTAAAAGTTGATGAAGTGGGTTTGATTTCTATTTATAAGGGGTTTTCTAGTGGATTTTTATGATTGGCAGCTGTCACACACTGAAAGACGCTTTTTATTCCGATGTTTGTGAAGCAGAATGAACAAAAACCAGCTTGTGAAATTTCTCATCATGCGTACCAAAAGCGCAAACGCAGGAAAAAACGCATGTAAACACGTACAAACGCGGCGTTGTTTTAACCCCTTCCCGACCCATGACGCCACGTAGGCGTCATGAAAGTCGGTGCCATTCCGACCCATGACGCCTATGCGGCGTCATGGAAAGATCGCGTCCCTGCAGGCCGGGTGAAAGGGTTAACTCCCATTTCACCCGATCTGCAGGGACAGGGGGAGTGGTAGTTTAGCCCAGGGGGGGTGGCTTCACCCCCTCGGGGCTACGATCGCTCTGATTGGCTGTTGAAAGTGAAACTGCCAATCAGAGCGATTTGTAATATTTCACCCATTATAACGGGTGAAATATTACAATCCAGCCATGGCCGATGCTGAAATATCATCGGCCATGGCTGGAAATACTAGTGTGCCCCCACCCCACCCCTCTGATCGCCCCCCCACCCCCCCCGATCTGGCCGGTACACTGCTCCGGCTCCCCTCCGTCCAGTGCTCCGCTCCCCCCCGTGCTCGTGTCCGCTCACCCCCGTGCTCCAATCACCCCCCCGTGCTCCAATCACCCCCCCTGCACTCCGATCCACCCCCCCCCGTGCTCCGTTCCACCCCCCCGTGCTCCATTCCAGCCCCCCCGTGCTCCGTTCCACGCCCCCCGCGCTCCGTTCCACCCCTCCCGCGCTCCGATTCCCCCCCCGTGCTCCGACCCCCCCCCCCCGTGGTCCCCCCCCACCCTATCATACTTACCGATCCAGCCGTGGTCCCGTCCGTCTTCTCCCGGGCGCCGCCATCTTCCAAAATGGCGGGCGCATGCGCAGTGCGCCCGCCGAATCTGCCGGCCGGCAGATTCGTTCCAAAGTGCATTTTGATCACTGAGATATAATCTATCTCAGTGATCAAAATAAAAAAAATAATAAATGACCCCCCCCCCCCCCCTTTGTCACCCCCATAGGTAGGGACAATAAAAAAATAAAGAAATTTTTTTTTTCCCACTAATGTTAGAATAGGGTTAGGGTTAGGGGTAGGGTTAGGGTTAGGGGTAGGGTTAGGGTTAGGGGTAGGGGTAGGGTTAGGGGTAGGGCTAGGGGTAGGGTTAGGGGTAGGGCTAGGGGTAGGGTTAGGGTTAGGGTTAGGGGTAGGGTTAGGGCTAGGGTTAGGGCTAGGGTTAGGAATGTGCACACGTATTCTGGTCCTCTGCGGATTTTTCTGCTGCGGATTTGATAAATCCGCAGTGCTAAACCGCTGCGGATTTATGGCGGATTTACTGCGTTTATTTCTGCGCATTTCACTGCGGTTTTACAATTGCGATTTTCTATTGGAGCAGTTGTAAAACCGCTGCGGAATCCGCACAAAGAAGTGACATGCTGCGGAATGTAAACCGCTGCGTTTCCGTGCAGTTTTTCCGCAGCATGTGTACAGCAATTTTTGTTTCCCATAGGTTTACATTGAACTGTACACTCATGGGAAACTGCTGCGGATCCGCAGCGTTTTCCGCAGCGTGTGCACATACCTTTAGAATTAGGCTATGTGCACACGGTGCGGATTTGGCTGCGGATTCGCAGCAGTGTTCCATCAGGTTTACAGTACCATGTAAACATATGAAAAACCAAATCCGCTGTGCCCATGGTGCGGAAAATACCGCGCGGGAACGCTGCGTTGTATTTTCCGCAGCATGTCAGTTCTTTGTGCGGATTCCGCAGCGTTTTACACCTGTTCCTCAATAGGAATCCGCAGGTGAAATCCGCACAAAAAACACTGGAAATCCGCGGAAAATCCGCAGGTAAAACACAGTGCCTTTTACCCGCATTTTTTTCAAAAATGGTGCGGAAATATCTCACACGAATCCGCAACGTGGGCACATAGCCTTAGGGTTAGGGTTGGAATTAGGGTTGTGGTTATGGTTAGGGGTGTGTTGGGGTTAGTGTTGTGGTTAGGGGTGTGTTGGGGTTAGGGTTGTGGTTAGGGGTGTGTTGCGGTTAGGGTTGTGATTAGGATTATGGCTACAGTTGGGATTAGGGTTAGGGGTGTGTTGGGGTTAGTGTTGGAGTTAGAATTGAGGGGTTACCACTGTTTAGGCACATCAGGGGTCTCCAAACGCAACATGGCGCCACCATTGATTCCAGCCAATCTCGTATTCAAAAAGTCAAATGGTGCTCCCTCACTTCCGAGCCCTGACGTGTGCCCAAACAGTGGTTTACCCCCACATATGGGGTACCAGCATACTCAGGACAAACTGCGCAACAATTACTGGGGTCCAATTTCTCCTGTTACCCTTGTGAATCTAAAAAAATGCTTGCTAAAACATAATTTTTGAGGAAAGAAAAATGATTTTTTATTTTCACGGCTCTGCGTTGTAAACGTCTGTGAAGCACTTGGGGGTTCAAAGTGCTCACCACATATCTAGATAAGTTCCTTGGGGGGTCTAGTTTCTAAAATGGGGTCACTTGTGGGGGGTTTCTACTGTTTAGGCACACCAGGGGCTCTGCAAACGCAACGTGACACCCGCAGACCATTCCATCAAAGTCTGCATTTCAAAAGTCACTACTTCCCTTCTGAGCCCCGACGTGTGCCCAAACAGTGGTTTACCCCCACATATGGGGTATCAGCGTACTCAGGAGAAACTGGACAACAACTTTTGGGGTCCAATTTCTCCTGTAACCCTTGGGAAAATAAAAAATTCTGGGCTAAAAAATTATTTTTGAGGAAAGAAAACGTATTTATTATTTTCACGGCTCTGCATTATAAACTTCTATGAAGCACTTGGGGGTTCAAAGTGCTCACCACACATCTAGATAAGTTCCTTTCAGGGTCTAGTTTCCAAAATGGGGTCACTTGTGGGGGGTTTCTACTGTTTAGGCACATCAGGGGCTCTGCAAACGCAACGTGACGCCCGCAGAGCATTCCATCAAAGTCTGCATTTCAAAACGTCACTACTTCAATTCCAAGCCCCGGCATGTGCCCAAACAGTAGTTTACCCCCACTTATGGGGTATCACCGTACTCAGGAGAAACTGGACAACAAATATTGGGGTCAAATTTCTCCTGTTACCCTTGGGAAAATTAAAAAATTCTGGGCTAAATAATTATTTTTGAGGAAAGAAAACGTATTTATTATTTTCACGGCTCTGCATTATAAACTTCTATGAAGCACTTGGGGGTTCAAAGTGCTCACCACACATCTAGATAAGTTCCTTTGGGGGTCTAGTTTCCAAAATGGGGTCACTTGTGGGGGGTTTCTACTGTTAAGCCACATCAGGGGCTCTGCAAACGCAACGTGACGCCCACAGAGCATTCCATCAAAGTCTGCATTTCAAAACGTCACTACTTCACTTCCGAGCCCCGGCATGTGCCCAAACAGTGATTTACCCCCACATATGGGGTATCAGCGTACTCAGGAGAAACTGGACAACAACTTTTGGGGTCAAATTTCTCCTGTTACCCTTGGGAAAATAAAAAATTGCAGGCTAAAAGATCATTTTTGAGAAAATAATTTTTTTTTTTATTTTCATGGCTCTGCGTTATAAACTTCTGTGAAGCACTTGGGGGTTCAAAGTCCTCACCACACATCTAGATTAGTTCCTTTGGGGGTCTAGTTTCTAAAATGGTGTCATTTCTGGGGGATCTCCAATGTTTAGGCACACAGGGGCTCTCCAAACGTGACATGGTGTCCGCTAATGATTGGAGCTAATTTTCCATTTAAAAAGCCAAATGGCGTGCCATCCCTTCCGAGCCCTGCCGTGCGCCCAAACAGTGGTTTACCCCCACATATGGGGTATCAGCGTACTCAGGACAAACTGGACAACAATATTTGGGGTCCAATTTCTCCTATTATCCTTGGCAAAATAGGAAATTCCAGGCTAAAAAATCATTTTTGAGGAAAGAAAAATTATTTTTTATTTTCATGGCTCTGCGTTATAAACTTCTGTGAAGCACCTGGGGGTTTAAAGTGCTCAATATGCATCTAGATAAGTTCCTTGGGGGGTCTAGTTTCCAAAATGGGGTCACTTGTGGGGGAGCTCCAATGTTTAGGCACACAGGGGCTCTCCAAACGCGACATGGTGTCCGCTAACAATTGGAGCTAATTTTCCATTCAAAAAGTCAAATGGCGCGCCTTCTCTTCCGAGCCCTGCCGAGTGCCCAAACAGTGGTTTACCCCCACATATGAGGTATCGGCGTACTCGGGAGAAATTGCCCAACAAATTTTATGATCCATTTTATCCTACTGCCCATGTGAAAATGAAAAAATTGAGGCGAAAAGAATTTTTTTGTGAAAAAAAATTACTTTTTCATTTTTACAGATCAATTTGTGAAGCACCTGAGGGTTTAAAGTGCTCACTAGGCATCTAAATTAGTTCCTTGGGGGGGTCTAGTTTCCAAAATGGGGTCACTTGTGGGGGAGCGCCAATGTTTAGGCACACAGGAGCTATCCAAAGGCGACATGGTGTCCGCTAACGATGGAAATAATTTTTCATTCAAAAAGTCAAATGGCGCTCCTTCCCTTCCGAGCCTTACCATGTGCCCAAACAGTGGTTTACCTCCACATGTGAGGTATTGGTGTACTCAGGAGAAATTGCCCAACACATTTTAGGATCCATTTTATCCTGTTGCCCATGTGAAAATGAAAAAATTGAGGCTAAAAGAATTTTTTTGTGAAAAAAAAGTACTTTTTCATTTTTACGGATCAATTTGTGAAGCACCTGGGGGTTCAAAGTGCTCACTATGCATCTAGATAAGTTCCTTGGGGCGTCTAGTTTCCAAAATGGGGTCACTTGTGGGGGAGCTCCAATTTTTAGGCACACTGGGGCTCTCCAAACGTGACATGGTGTCCGCTAAAGAGTGGAGCCAATTTTTGATTCAAAAAGTCAAATGGCACTCCTTCCCTTCCAAGCCCTGCCGTGCGCCAAAACAGTGGTTTACCCCCACATATGAGGTATCAGCGTACTCAGGACAAATTGGACAACAACGTTCGTGGTTCAGTTTCTCCTTTTACCATTGGGAAAATAAAAAAATTGTTGCTAAAAGATAATTTTTGTGACTAAAAAGTTAAATGTTCATTTTTTCCTTCCATGTTGCTTCTGCTGCTGTGAAGCACCTGAAGGGTTAATAAACTTCTTGAATGTGGTTTTGAGTACCTTGAGGGGTGCAGTTTTTAGAATGGTGTCACTTTTGGGTATTTTCAGCCATATAGACCCCTCAAACTGACTTCAAATGTGAGGTGGTCCCTAAAAAAAATGGTTTTGTAAATTTTGTTGTAAAAATGACAAATCGCTGGTCGAATTTTAACCCTTATAACTTCCTAACAAAAAAAAATTTTGTTTCCAAAATTGTGCTGATGTAAAGTAAACATGTGGGAAATGTTATTTATTAACTATTTTGTGTCACATATCTCTCTGGTTTAACAGAATAAAAATTCAAAATGTGAAAATTGCGAAATTTTCAAAATTTTCGCCAAATTTCCGTGTTTATCACAAATAAATGCAGAATTTATTGACCTAAATTTACCACTAACATGAAGCCCAATATGTCACGAAAAAACAATCTCAGAACCGCTAGGATCCGTTGAAGCGTTCCTGAGTTATTACCTCATAAAGGGACACTGGTCAGAATTGCAAAAAACGGCAAGGTCTTTAAGGTCAAAATAGGCTGGGTCATGAAGGGGTTAACCGCATGCGACAACACATGCGTCTAAAAAACGCAGCGTTTGTACGTGTTTACATGCGTTTTTTTCACCACTTGCGGATGCGTTTAAAACGCTGCGTTTTTAAACGCAAATGTGAAACCAGCCTAAGTTTTTCCGCATTCTGTTCCGTTCTTTATGAAATCTCTGAGTTCTAGACTTCAGAATACATTTTGTATACTTTTTAATGAGTTCAGTGTACGAGCTCCTGTTCTTTGGAGACTGATGAAGATTCCCCTCGGACCTGCACAGAAAGACATGACAATCTGTGATCTCGGAAGTGTCTCGTATTTGCGATGTAGAGCAAACATTGTATAACTCATCTGTTCTGAGTTTTCCTTCTCTCCAGATCTTCATTTACAGGTTTAATGTGTGACAGGAAATTAAATGGATTAAATGGAGGTTTTACTTAATGACGTCAAGTGTTTCCTTTTCATTAAATAAAGCTTTTCGTGGTGACCCTATAATAGCAGGAAGACTCGGGGAGCAAGGACTGGACATGATGGCGTAAAGGTTCTAAAATAAAAATTTCCTAGCAAATATCACAAACTATTTCTCTCACAGGTGCAAAATCCCAAACAAGGTCTCAACCTTCCATGTGCCACTTATAATAATGGTGGTGATGTCATACAGTGATGGGGCAGGCTTATTTTGGGAGGAGTGGTGATGTCATACAGTGATGGGGCAGGCTTATTTTGGGAGGGGTGGTGGTGCCATACAGTGATGGGGCAGGCTTATTTTGGGAGGGGTGGTGATGTCATACAGTGATGGGGCAGGCTTATTTTGGGAGGGGTGGTGATGTCATACAGTGATGGGGCAGGCTTATTTTGGGAGGGGTGGTGATGTCATACAGTGATGGGGCAGGCTTATTTTGGGAGGGGTGGTGATGTCATACAGTGATGGGGCAGGATTATTTTGGGAGGGTGGTGATGTCATACAGTGATGGGGCAGGCTTATTTTGGGAGGGGTGGTGATGTCATACAGTGATGGGGCAGGCTTATTTTGGGGTGGTGATGTCATATAGTGATGGGGCAGGCTTATTTTGGGAGGGGTGGTGATGTCATACAGTGATGGGGCAGGATTATTTTGGGAGGGTGGTGATGTCATACAGTGATGGGGCAGGCTTATTTTGGGAGGGTGGTGATGTCATACAGTGATGGGGCAGGCTTATTTTGGGAGGGGTGGTGATGTCATACAGTGATGGGGCAGGCTTATTTTGGGGTGGTGATGTCATACAGTGATGGGGCAGGCTTATTTGGGGGGGTGATGTCATACAGTGATAAGGCAGGCTTATTTTGGGAAGGATGGTGATGTCATACAGTGATGGGGCAGGCTTATTTTGGGAGGGGTGGTGATGTCATACAGTGATGGGGCAGGCTTATTTGGGGGGGTGATGTCATATAGTGATGGGGCAGGCTTATTTTGGGAGGGGTGGTGATGTCATACAGTGATGGGGCAGGCTTATTTGGGGGGGTGATGTCATACAGTGATAAGGCAGGCTTATTTTGGGAAGGATGGTGATGTCATACAGTGATGGGGCAGGCTTATTTGGGGGGCTGATGTTATACAGTGATAAGGCAGGCTTATTTTGGGAAGGATGGTGATGTCATACAGTGATGGGGCAGGCTTATTTGGGGGGGTGATGTCATATAGTGATGGGGCAGGCTTATTTTGGGAGGGGTGGTGATGTCATACAGTGATGGGGCAGGCTTATTTTGGGAAGGATGGTGATGTCATACAGTGATGGGGCAGGCTTATTTGGGGGGGTGATGTCATACAGTGATGGGGCAGGCTTATTTCGGGAGGGGTGGTGATGTCATACAGTGATGGGGCAGGCTTATTTTGGGAAGGATGGTGATGTCATACAGTGATGTGGCAGGGTTATTTGGGGGGGTGATGTCATACAGTGATAAGGCAGGCTTATTTTGGGAAGGATGGTGATGTCATACAGTGATGGGGCAGGCTTATTTGGGGGGGTGATGTCATACAGTGATGGGGCAGGCTTATTTCGGGAGGGGTGGTGATGTCATACAGTGATGGGGCAGGCTTATTTTGGGAGGAGTGGTGATGTCATACACTGATGGGGCAGGCTTATTTTGCGGGGGTGATGTCATACAGTGATGGGGCAGGCTTATTTTGGGAGGGTGGTGATGTCATACAGTGATGGGGCAGGCTTATTTTGGGAGGGGTGGTGATGTCATACAGTGATGGGCAGGCTTATTTTGGGAGGAATGGTGATGTCATACAGTGATGGGGCAGGCTTATTTTGGGAGGAGTGGTGATGTCATACACTGATGGGGCAGGCTTATTTTGCGGGGGTGATGTCATACAGTGATGGGGCAGGCTTATTTTGGAAGGAATGGTGATGTCATACAGTGATGGGGCAGGCTTATTTTGGGAGGAGTGGTGATGTCATACACTGATGGGGCAGGCTTATTTTGGGGTGGTGGTGATGTCATACAGTGATGGGGCAGGCTTATTTTGGGAGGAGTGGTGATGTCATACAGTGATGGGGCAGGCTTATTTTGGGAGGGGTGGTGGTGCCATACAGTGATGGGGCAGGCTTATTTTGGGAGGGGTGGTGATGTCATACAGTGATGGGGCAGGCTTATTTTGGGAGGGGTGGTGATGTCATACAGTGATGGGGCAGGCTTATTTTGGGAGGAGTGGTGATGTCATACAGTGATGGGGCAGGCTTATTTTGGGAGGGGTGGTGATGCCATACAGTGATGGGGCAGGCTTATTTTGGGAGGGGTGGTGATGTCATACAGTGATGGGGCAGGCTTATTTTGGGAGGGGTGGTGATATCATACAGTGATGGGGCAGGCTTATTCTGGGAGGAGTGGTGGTGTCATACAGTGATGGGGAAGGCTTATTTTGGGAGGGTGGTGATGTCATACAGTGATGGGGCAGGCTTATTTTGGGAGGGATGGTGATGTCATACAGTGATGGGCAGGCTTATTTGGGGGGGGTGATGTTATACAGTGATGGGGCAGGCTTTTTTGGGAGGGGTGGTGATGTCATACAGTGATGGGGCAGGCTTTTTTGGGGGGGTGATGTCATACAGTGATGAGGCAGGCTTATTTTGGGGGGGTGATGTCATACAGTGATGGGGCAGGCTTTTTTTGCGAGGGGTGGTGATGTCATACAGTGATGGGGCAGGCTTTTTTGGGGAGTGATGTCATACAGTGATGAGGCAGGCTTATTTTGGGGGGGTGATGTCATAAAGTGATGGGGCAGGCTTATTTTGGGAGGGGGGGTGATGTCATACAGTGATGGGCAGGCTTGATATGGGATAAGGCCGAGCTGTTTGCAGAGTGCTGCTGTTATCATGGATTGGGACAGCAGGATTATTTTGGGAAGGCTGGTAATGCCATAGAGTGAAAATTTTGCATTCGTTCTGCCATGAAATCCGTGTGCAGTCCAGGCGAGATCGGTCACATGGCCAAATTATAAAAACCGAATGAGAGATAAAATGGACCATAATAAGGAATAATCACACGTTAAGTGACTGAATTCATTATTTGCCGCTGTTGAGATTTATATTGTGCCATAAAAGACGAGGAGGAAGAGGATTGTCATGAAGCTGAACCCGGACTGATAATGGATCTATGTAAATCTTACTTTTATTAACAGACAAGTACGCACGGCCGAGTAATCAGCTCCGAGCCTTGTAGATTATTATACAAAGGTTTTGTCATAATTGTCCACGATGTGAAGTATCATAAACTTCCTGTATAATCATAGCACATATTATAACAGTCTGCTCTGGATGTTTCGGAAGATCATGTAATTACTTTTTTTCCAAGTAACTGAATTTAAACTTGAATAGTGTCACTCTTGTCAACTGGTTGTTTGCAGTATTGTTTTTACAATTTTTGGAGGATCTCTATATTATATTCTTGATTTTGTACTGATCAATACATCCTGTATTATACTCCAGAGCTGCACTCACTATTCTGCTGGAGCAGTCACTGTGTACATACATTACATTACTGATCCTGAGTTACATCCTGTATTATACTCCAGAGCTGCACTCACTATTCTGCTGGTGCAGTCACTGTGTACAGTACATACATTACATTACTGATCCTGAGTTACATCCTGTATTATTCTCCAGAGCTGCTCTCACTATTCTGCTGGTGCAGTCACTGTGTACATACATTACATTACTGATCCTGAGTTACCTCCTGTATTATACCCCAGAGCTGCACTCACTATTCTGCTGGTGCAGTCACTGTGTACATACATTACATTACTGATCCTGAGTTACCTCCTGTATTATACTCCAGAGCTGCACTCACTATTCTGCTGGTGCAATCACTGTGTACATACATTACATTACTGATCCTGAGTTACATCCTGTATTATTCTCCAGAGCTGCACTCACTATTCTGCTGGTGCAGTCACAGTGTACTTACATTACATTACTGATCCTGAGTTACATCCTGTATTATACCCCAGAGCTGCACTCACTATTCTGCTGGTGCAGTCACTCTGTACATACATTACATTACTGATCCTGAGTTACATCCTGTATTATACTCCAGAGCTGCACTCACTATTCTGCTGGTGCAGTCACTGTGTACACACATTACATTACTGATCCTGAGTTACATCCTGTATTATACCCCAGAGCTGCACTCACTATTCTGCTGGTGCAGTCACTGTGTACATAGATTACATTACTGATCCTGAGTTACATCCTGTTATTATACTCCAGAGCTGCACTCACTATTCTGCTGGTGCAGTCACTGTGTACAAACATTACATTACTGATCCTGAGTCACATCCTGTATTGTACTCCAGAGCTGCACTCACTATTCTGCTGGTGCAGTCACTGTGTACATACATTACATTGCTGATCCTGAGTTACATCCTGTATTATACCCCAGAGCTGCACTCACTATTCTGCTGGTGCAGTCACTGTGTACATACATTACATTACTGATCCTGAGTTACATCCTGTATTATACTCCAGAGCTGCACTCACTATTCTGCTGGTGCAGTCACTGTGTACATACATTACATTACTGATCCTGAGTTACATCCTGTATTATACTCCAGAGCTGCACTCACTATTCTGCTGGTGCAGTCACTGTGTACATACATTACATTACTGATCCTGAGTTATATCCTGTATTATACTCCAGAGCTGCACTCACTATTCTGCTGGTGCAGTCACTGTGTACAAACATTACATTACTGATCCTGAGTCACATCCTGTATTATACTCCAGAGCTGCACTCACTATTCTGCTGGTGCAGTCACTGTGTACATACATTACATTACTGATCCTGAGTTACATCCTATAATATACTGCAGAGCTGCACTCACTATTCTGCTCTTGGTAAGCAGGTTTTTTGATAGATTCCTCACTGAGAGCTTCTCTAAGTCCCTGAAATACAAGGGAATATTTCATCCAGAAGATCCATTTTTCATTAGATTCTCCAGCAGAGATAATTGTCTTGCGTAAAGTATCATTTCTCGGAGTTTAGTGGAATTTCCCATGCAGCTGAAATGTCTCATGAGTGAAGATGAGAATGTATTGAGTTGTGTCCAGAGAGTGGGAGAACTACAGACTTCACATTGATGGATTCTCCTAAGGCTAGCCCCTCAGTGATATATGCACTGTTTGAGGCAACTGATCCCCGCACACCCTAGTATCACTATGTGACGCCCGCAGAAAGCATCGATATCACTCATGATACACAAATCCGCTCACCCCCTAGGTTATACCTACCTCTGCGGATCCATTGGGCAGCCTCTTTGGACAGCAGTTTGGGAGTTGACTTGTTGCCTTTTCCCCCAAAAAATTGAAGAACTTTTCTGTGGAAGGATTTCATGAAATATTCAAAAAAAAAAAATTGTTCATTTTTATTATTATTTTATTATTTTTTGTGACTTTTTTCTTCTTTTCTGCTTAGGAGAGTAATGCAGATGCACCGCTCTGCATTGATGATCTCAGTCCGGTCTAGCACAGTGATGTTGGCCATTGTTCAGACTGAGTCATTTTTGGGGGTTTTTTTTTGCCGATAAGAGATTAAGGTTGGATGGAGAATTACAATGTATCCATACATCACTCGTTATCAGTTTATTGAAGCCGTTTCCGACCTGTCCCATGAGGCAACGCTTACTCTACGAGGAGAATTACCGAACACCCTGGTGGAACTGATAAGCCTTGTGTGCCTGACAACCAACGTCACCATGATGAGATCTGCCAGATAAGATCTGATTTTGAGAAAATGGGTTTTATCCTTCCTTATTTGCAGAGTTAAAAAGGAAAATCCTACAGAAATGAGTAATTGGACGCTTGGGAAATCAATGTGTCGGAAGAAAATGAAGATCGGCAGCTGCCCGTAGTGATAAAATAATGAGTGACAATTTCCAGGAGCTTTTCGGGAAACCTCCTGGCTCTGAGAACAGGTGGAAGATGTCAAGCATCTCTCACGAGTTTCCTTCTCCTAGACCATGATCCTTGGAATTCGTTCCTCCAGGTGATTTTTCTTACAGGTGTTGTCCACTATGGATGAC
Source organism: Ranitomeya imitator (assembly GCF_032444005.1). Taxonomy (NCBI): domain Eukaryota; kingdom Metazoa; phylum Chordata; class Amphibia; order Anura; family Dendrobatidae; genus Ranitomeya; species Ranitomeya imitator. The sequence continues at coordinate 686,254,606 of NC_091286.1, forward strand.
CCCAATCCAATGACCCCCAACTCTTTGGAGGGTTCAAAACTGATTGTGTTAAAGAATTCCTTCTAATTATTAGATGGTGGTCTCCAAAAAGAGGGGAGAGACCTTTATTAACTTTTTCTACCAGTAACGAGTCGTGAAGGTACTTTTGAAGGATCTCCATGCCATTCGAGAGTCATTATCAAGAACCGTAGTCGTGCATGCTCCATCCCATTTTCGCACTGACCACTTGCTCAAAGCAGCGAAGTTCTCAAGGTGAGGTTGATCATCCAGCAACAATGAGGCTGATATATCTTGTGTGAGACCTGGGAGTGTGCACGAAGGCTCAGTCGACCTCAAAAGCAGAGGTCATTCTATCAGATTGGATTTAGCGTTCCAGCCTAAACAAGTCATCACCTTTGAAAGAATAGGTGATAATCAGAGATTTTTAAAAATTAAAATTGCTGGCTTAGAAAAAAAATTTCTGCAAGAATTTGATTTTCGGAAATCACAAGATCTAATCCACTTAGCCGATGAATCTGGAGATGGAATACAACTATGTCATACTTAAGACTAGATTGTGCTGCACAGGGAACTGCTGATCTCCGATGACCCTCGGATCCATTAATCTACTAATCACCTGGCACGATTGATCTCATCCCTTTAAGAACTTATTTGGATCTGCAGAAGTCAAATGGCTCCGTGGTCTTGGAAAAGAGTGCGGGGGGGGGGGGAAGAAATTCCAAACTCATCGGTATTTGGTAGTGAAAATTTGTACTTTAACATGCATTTATATGGCATGGAAAGTAAAGCAGAAAAGGGTGGACATAGGGTAGGGTTAAGAGTAGTGCTGAGCGAATATACTCGCTCCTGTTTTCCCAAGCACGCTCGGGTGGTCTCCAAGTATTTATGACAGCTCGGAAATTTAGTTTTACTTCCAGAGCTGAATGTCTTGCGGCTACTAGACAGCTGGATTACATGTGGGGATTCCCTAGCAACCAGGCAACCCCCACATGTACTCAGGCAGGGTAGTAGCTGTAAATCATTCAGCTGAGGCGATGAAAACTAGATCTCCGAACACTAACAAATACTCGGAGATCACCCGAGCGTGCTCGGGAACACCCGAGCAAGGAGTACACTTGCTCATCACTAGCTAGGAGTTTAAATATTGCATAAAAGGTGCCAAAAAGGTGTTAAAGCATAGCTGCCTCTTGTTCGAAAAACAAGTTAAATACACTATAAAAATACCCTGAGTTCCCCTGATTCTGACGCTCTTTTCCATTTTGAGCTGCGTCGCTCCATTGCAGAGATATTCAAATTTGTTACTTTGGGGGCACAATATGTGAAATCTCTGCTTGTCGCATAACTAAACGTTGCTTCTTCTCTGGGGGAGTGCACTTTTCATAAATTCCTCCTAATGCTGCCAATCACGCCTGAGCAGCTGATCTAGCAGGCTCAGAATGTCATAACACTGTGATTGGCAGCATCCGGGAGGGAGTTATGAAAGTGCGTCCCCCCAGAGAAGAGTCTGAAGAAATGCTCAATTGCATTATGGGCAAAAATTTCACATACTGCACGCTGAAAGCAAGAAATGTGAATATCTCTGTAATGGAGCGACGTAGCACAAAACAGAAAAAAGTGTCAGAATCAGGAAAGCTTGGGGATTTTTTTTGAGCAAGTGACAGGTTCACTTTAAGTAATTCTCTTTTGTGTAGTATAAATTATGAAACAGATTGCAAAATAACATATTCCACTCAAAATATTCAAAAAACCTGCATAGAAACATTTATAAAAAGATGATCGTAACCTTATCATGCATTGATCTAGTGCTGGGAGGCTGTTCGGTTATCGGAAGTGAGATTGGCGCACGCACATAGACGGATTGTCCGCAGATTTTGGAGTGTTTACTCACACCCCTTTTTTCTTTATTCATCACTGATGACAAAGATTTGTATCAATTTCATTTCTCTTTTGCTTATATGCTAAAGTAACAGTAAATCTATAAATTCAAGCAGTTCGTGATCCTGGTCTTCAACTGTTGTCAGAGCAGTGGGGAGGACTCGTGCTGCAGGCAGTTGCATGACGGCCAGACATACAGAGTCCAGTGGCCGCTCTCTACAGCAGCCATGTGCTGATACATTGGTGTCAGTGGAATCTCCTCCGATGTGTAGACAGGTCACGAGAGGTTATTATATGTGACACAGGAGGCAGCCAGAATGGAGATACTGTGGTGATGAGTTTTGTTATGATTCATATCTGAGATCTGCAGCTGTTTTGTTACCGGAGGTTTTGGACTGATAAATGGTCCCATTACTCACCAGCTGTGCGAGTAATTTGCCTGAAAACTGTAATAATTCAGCTTGATTGCTTGCATACATCATGGTAACGTCTGTTGCATACAGTAACGGATTTATTAATTGATTTTTCATCACTGGGGTGGAAGAAACGGAAACAATGTCATATATCCTCCAAACAGGCATGTAATAATATACAAGAATCTCCCAGGTTATACCAGCTGTACATATATAATTATATACAGGAGATGCCCAGGTTATACCGGCTGTACATATATAATTATATACAGGAGATGCCCAGGTTATACCAGCTGTACATATATAATTATATACAGGAGATGCCCAGGTTATACCAGCGGTACATATAAAACTATATACAGGACATGTCCAGGTTATACCAGCTGTACATATATTATTATATACAGGAGATGCCCAGGTTATACCAGCTGTACATATATAATTATATACAGGAGATGCCCAGGTTATACCAGCGGTACATATATAATTATATACAGGAGATGCCCAGGTTATACCAGCGGTACATATAAAATTATATACAAGAGATGCCCAGGTTATACCAGCGGTACATATAAAACTATATACAGGACATGTCCAGGCTATACCAGCTGTACATATATAATTATATACAGAGATGTCCAGGTTATACCGGCTGTACATATATAATTATATACAGGAGATGCCCAGGTTATACCAGCTGTATATATATAATTATATACAAAGATGTCCAGGTTATACCAGCTGTACATATATAATTACGGTATATACAGGAGATGCCCAGGTTATACCAGCAGTACATATAAAATTATATACAGGAGATGCCCAGGTTATACCAGCTGTACATATATAATTATATACAGTGACTGCACAGTTCAGCAACTGTCCTATGTTAGCGCACACAGTTCTTTTCCCCATACCAGGGGTTACCTCTTAGGAGCTCCTGCTCCACAGGTTGACTCCATGTCAGTCCAAGGTCCACAACAGGACCGTCCAGGTCGACGGTCTCACGGTGCTTCCAGGACGACTCCACTCCCAGGAGCCTCCAACACTGACCGTCCAGGACCTACAGCACACAGGCTACTCAGTGCCAAAGCCCAACCATGTGCTATTCAGGAATTTCCAGCATTTCCAACACAGGCTTCCAGGGCCTTGCACTTGGACCACACAGATCCAAACACACGAACCATGTGACCCACAGCCTGGTCACATTATATACCCGTAACCACTCCCTTGGGTGGGAGTGTGGGTGTGTGTGGCTAGTTTGCCCGCCCATCTCACATAACTAGCCCTGCCAATCTCCCATTAGAACTTACACATTTACATGTGGGACTACAGGTCCCAGACCACAACACAACTTTAGACTGACAGCACAGAGTTTCCTCCTCTGCGACACACATACCGGCCATCTACAATTCTGCCGGACTTTGTCTCATCGCAACTATGCCTCCAAGTGTATCTTGAAGTGCACACACAGCGCCCCCTGGCTGTAACATTGGTCACTGCACCACAATATACAGTATAATTATATACAGGACATACCCAGGTTATACCAGCTGTACATATATAATTATATACAGGACATACCCAGGTTATACCAGCTGTACATATATAATTATATACAGGACATACCCAGGATATACCAGCTGTACATATATAATTATATACAGGAGATGCCCAGGTTATACCAGCTGTACATACATAATTATACACAGGAGATGCCCAGGTTATACCAGCTGTACATACATAATTATACACAGGAGATACCCAGGTTATACCAGCTGTACATATATAATTATATACAGGACATACCCAGGATATACCAGCTGTACATATATAATTATATACAGGAGATGCCCAGGTTATACCAGCTGTACATATATAATTATATACAGGACATACCCAGGTTATACCAGCTGTACATATATAATTATATACAGGACATACCCAGGATATACCAGCTGTACATATATAATTATATACAGGAGATGCCCAGGTTATACCAGCTGTACATATATAATTATATACAGGAGATGCCAGGTTATACCAGCTGTACATATATAATTATGTACAGGAGATGCCCAGGTTATACCGGCTGTACATATATAATTATATACAGGAGATGCCCAGGTTATACCAGCTGTACGTATATAATTATATACAGGAGATGCCCAGGTTATACCGGCTGTACATACATAATTATACACAGGAGATGCCCAGGTTATACCAGCAGTACACATATAATTATATACAGGAGATGCCCAGGTTATACCAGCTGTACATATATAATTATGTACAGGAGATGCCCAGGTTATACCGGCTGTCTATATATATAATTGTCTAAGGGTTTTTCCGTCTGTCTGTCTGTCTGTCTGTCCTGGAAATCCCGTGTCTCTGATTGGTCGAGGCTGCCAGGCCTCGACCAATCAGCCTCGGGCACAGTATCGACGTAGAAAACCCGCGTTTCTGATTGGTTGAGGCCGCCAGGCCTCGACCAATCAGCGACGGGCACAGCAACGATGATGTCATAAAGGACGTAGACATCCCGCGTCTGATTGGTTGAGGCTGCCAGGCCTCGACCAATCAGCGACGGGCACAGCGACGATGATGTCATAAAGGACGTAGAAATCCCACGTTTCTGATTCAGCGACGGGCACAGTATCGACGTAGATGTCATAATGGTTGCCATGGCGACGATGATGTCATAAAGGTTGCCTCGACCAATCAGCGACGGGCACAGTCTGCCGCGAATTCTGGAATCATCATTGTCCATATACTACGGGGACATGCATATTCTAGAATACCCGATGCGTTAGAATCGGGCCACAGTCTAGTACATATATAATTATATACAGGAGATGCCCAGGTTATTCCAGCTGTACATATATAATTACATACAGGAGATACCCAGGTTATACCAGCTGTATCTATATAATTATATACAGGAGATGCCCAGGTTATACCAGCTGTACATACATAATTATATACATGAGATACCCAGGTTATACCAGCTGTACATATTTAATTATATACAGGAGATGCCCAGGTTATACCAGCTGTACATATATAATTATATACAGGAGATGCCCAGGTTATACCAGCTGTACATATATAATTATATACAGGAGATACCCATATTATACCAGCTGTACAATATAATTGTATACAGGAGATGCCCAGGCTATACCAGCTGTATGTATATAATTATATACAGGAGATGCCCAGGTTATACCAGCTGTACATATATAATTATACACAAGAGATCCCCAGGTTATACCAGCTGTGCATATATAATTATATACAGGAGATACCCATGTTATACCAGCTGTACATATATAATTATATACAGGAGATGGCCAAGTTATACCCGCTGTACAAATATAATTATATATAGAAGATACCCAGGTTATATCAGCTGTACATATATAATTATATACAGGAGATGCCCAGGTTATACCAGCTGTACATATATAATTAAATACAGGAGATGCCCAGGTTATACCAGCTGTACATATATAATTATATACAGGAGATGCCCAGGTTATACCAGCTGTACATATATAATTAAATACAGGAGATGCCCAGGTTATACCTGCTGTACATATATAATTATATACAGGAGATGCCCAGGTTATACCAGCTGTACATATATAACTATATACAGGAGATGTATCAAAAAACTTGGCACTCAATAATGCTTGTAGAAAATATGCTCAGTTACGGTCTCCATTAGTGCCTCTGAAATTTGCCTCTACATATAGTGTCAGCATACTCATGCATCTGGGTATATGTCCAGATCCTACGCTCCAGATAAACTTGCTCTGAGGAAGGTCCACAAAGGACCGAAAACGTTTAGCAAGATACGAGCTACAGCTGATCTGTTTGTCCTGATGCAAAATAAATGACTTTATTTTCTACAAGCATTATTAAGTGCCAAGCTTTTTGATACAGTTGATTTAAGGGGCTGGAAACCCTACTTGAGCACCTCTACTCACAAATCTATAGAGTGCCGTGTATCTTGTTCTTGTTTCTATATACAGGAGATGCCCAGGTTATACCAGCTGTACGTATATAATTATATACAGGAGATGCCCAGGTTATACCAGCTGTACATACATAATTATACACAGGAGATGCCCAGGTTATACCAGCAGTACACATATAATTATATACAGGAGATGCCCAGGTTATACCAGCTGTACATATATAATTACCGTATATACTCGAGTATAAGCCGAGATTTTCAGCCCATTTTTTTGGGCTGAAAGTCCCCCTCTCGGCTTATACTCGAGTCATATACCCGGGTGTCAGCAGGTGAGGGGGAGTGGGGGCTGTGTAGTTATACTTACCTGCTGCGGCGCGGTCCCTGCAGTCCCTGGCTTCTCCGGCGCTGCAGATTCTTCCTGCACTGAGCGGTCACATGGCACCGCTCATTACAGAAATGAATAGGCAGCTCCACCCCCATAGGGGAGGAGCCGCATATTCATTTCTGTAATGAGCGGTGCCATGTGACCGCTCAATTACAGGAAGAAGCTGCAGCGGCGGAGAAGCCAGGGACTGCAGGGACCGCGCCGCAGCAGGTAAGGGGAGCGCAGCGCTATAATTACCTGCTCCTCGCTCCGGCTCCGTCTGCAGCGTCCTCTAGCAATGACGCTCAGGTTAGAGGGCGCTGTGACGTAGTCAGTGCTGGAGACGGAGCCGCACGAGGAGCAGGTAATTATTGAAAGCGCCGGCGTCCTGAGAAGAGAGGTGAGTATGTGATTTTTTTTTTTTTTATGGCAGCACCAGCAGCATTCTAAGGAGCACCTATGGGGCCATAAAGGTGCAGAGCATATAAGGGGCACAGCACAGGGTCTGTTCCGCAGGACTGGCGCATAGCAAATGTGGTGCCAATATTCAAAAAGGGCTCTAAAAGTGAACCTGGAAATTATAGGCCAGTAAGTCTAACCTCTATTGTTGGTAAAATATTTGAAGGGTTTCTGAGGGATGTTATTCTGGATTATCTCAATGAGAATAACTGTTTAACTCCATATCAGCATGGGTTTATGAGAAATCGCTCCTGTCAAACCAATCTAATCAGTTTTTATGAAGAGGTAAGCTATAGACTGGACCACGGTGAGTCATTGGACGTGGTATATCTCGATTTTTCCAAAGCGTTTGATACCGTGCCGCACAAGAGGTTGGTACACAAAATGAGAATGCTTGGTCTGGGGGAAAATGTGTGTAAATGGGTTAGTAACTGGCTTAGTGATAGAAAGCAGAGGGTGGTTATAAATGGTATAGTCTCTAACTGGGTCGCTGTGACCAGTGGGGTACCGCAGGGGTCGGTATTGGGACCTGTTCTCTTCAACATATTCATTAATGATCTGGTAGAAGGTTTACACAGTAAAATATCGATATTTGCAGATGATACAAAACTATGTAAAGCAGTTAATACAAGAGAAGATAGTATTCTGCTACAGATGGATCTGGATAAGTTGGAAACTTGGGCTGAAAGGTGGCAGATGAGGTTTAACAATGATAAATGTAAGGTTATACACATGGGAAGAGGGAATCAATATCACCATTACACACTGAACGGGAAACCACTGGGTAAATCTGACAGGGAGAAGGACTTGGGGATCCTAGTTAATGATAAACTTACCTGGAGCAGCCAGTGCCAGGCAGCAGCTGCCAAGGCAAACAGGATCATGGGGTGCATTAAAAGAGGTCTGGATACACATGATGAGAGCATTATACTGCCTCTGTACAAATCCCTAGTTAGACCGCACATGGAGTACTGTGCCCAGTTTTGGGCACCGGTGCTCAGGAAGGATATAATGGAACTAGAGAGAGTACAAAGGAGGGCAACAAAATTAATAAAGGGGATGGGAGAACTACAATACCCAGATAGATTAGCGAAATTAGGATTATTTAGTCTAGAAAAAAGACGACTGAGGGGCGATCTAATAACCATGTATAAGTATATAAGGGGACAATACAAATATCTCGCTGAGGATCTGTTTATACCAAGGAAGGTGACGGGCACAAGGGGGCATTCTTTGCGTCTGGAGGAGAGAAGGTTTTTCCACCAACATAGAAGAGGATTCTTTACTGTTAGGGCAGTGAGAATCTGGAATTGCTTGCCTGAGGAGGTGGTGATGGCGAACTCAGTCGAGGGGTTCAAGAGAGGCCTGGATGTCTTCCTGGAGCAGAACAATATTGTATCATACAATTATAAGGTTCTGTAGAAGGATGTAGATCTGGGGATTTATTATGATGGAATATAGGCTGAACTGGATGGACAAATGTCTTTTTTCGGCCTTACTAACTATGTTACTATGTTACTATGTTATTATAAGGAGCACCTATGGGGCCATAAAGGTGCAGAGCATATATGGGGCACAGCATTATAAGGGGCATCTATGGGGCCATAATCAAAGGTGCTTAGCATATATATATATATGGGGCACAGCATTATAAGGAGCACCTATGGGGCCATAAAGGTGCAGAGCATATATGGGGCACAGCATTATAAGGAGCACCTATGGGGCCATAATCAAAGGTGCAGAGCATATATATATATATGGGGCACAGCATTATAAGGAGCACCTATGGGGCCATAAAGGTGCAGAGCATAAATGGGGCACAGCATTATAAGGAGCATCTATGGGGCCATAAAGGTGCAGAGCATATATGGGGCACAGCATTATAAGGAGCACCTATGGGGCCATAATCAAAGGTGCAGAGCATATATGGCACAGCATTATAAGGAGCACCTATGGGGCCATAATCAAAGGTGCAGAGCATATATATATATATGGGGCACAGCATTATAAGGAGCATCTATGGGGCCATAAAGGTGCAGAGCATATATGGGGCACAGCATTATAAGGAGCACCTATGGGGCCATAAAGGTGCAGAGCATATATGGGGCACAGCATTATAAGGAGCACCTATGGGGCCATAAAGGTGCAGAGCATATATGGGGCACAGCATTATAAGGAGCACCTATGGGGCCATAAAGGTGCAGAGCATAAATGGGGCACAGCATTATAAGGAGCACCTATGGGGCCATAAAGGTGCAGAGCATAAATGGGGCACAGCATTATAAGGAGCACCTATGGGGCCATAATCAAAGGTGCAGAGCATATATGGCACAACATTATAAGGAGCATCTATGGGGCCATAATCAACGGTGCAGAGCATTGTATATAGCACAGTTGTATATGGAGCATCTATGGGGCAATAATGAACGGTATGGAGCATCTATTTTTATTTTTGAAATTCACCGGTAAATGCTGCATTTTCTACCCTAGGCTTATACTCGAGTCAATAAGTTTTCCCAGTTTTTTGTGGCAAAATTAGGGGGTTCGGCTTATACTCGGGTCGGCTTATACTCGAGTATATACGGTATATACAGGAGATGCCCAGGTTATACCAGCTGTACATACATAATTATACACAGGAGATGCCCAGGTTATACCAGCTGTACATATATAATTATATACAGGAGATGCCCAGGTTATACCAGCTATACATTTATAATTATATACAGGAGATATCCAGGTTATACCGGCTGTACATGCATAATTATACACAGAAGATTCCCAGGTTATAACAGCTGTACATACTGTATATAATTATACACAGCTCAAAAAAATGAAGGGAACACTAAAATACCACATCCTAGATATCTCTGAATTAAATATTCCAGTTGCAAATTTGTATTCATTGCATAGTGGAATGTGTTCAGAACAATAAAACATAACAATTATGTAAATCACAAATAATATCCCACGGAGATCTGGAGTTGGAATGATGCTCAAAATCAAAGTGTAAAATCAAATTACAGGCTGATCCAAACTTCAGTGGAAATGCCTCATGACAAGGAAAAGATGCTCAGTATTGTGTGCGGCCTCCACGTGCCTGTATGACCTCCCTACAATGCCTAGGCATGCTCCTGATGAGGCGGCAGATGGTGTTCTGAGGGATCTCCTCCCAGACCTGGGCTGGACTAAAGCATCCGCCAACTCCTGGACAATCTGTGGTGCAACGTGATGTTGGTGGATGGAGCGAGACATGATGTCCCAGATGTGCTCAATCGGATTCAGGTCTGGGGAACAGGTGAGCCAGTCCATAGCTTCAATGCTTTCATCTGACACACTCCAGCCACATGAGGTCTGGCATTGTCCTGCATTAGGAGGAACCCAGGGCCAACCGCACCAGCATATGGTCTCACAAGGGGTCTGAGGATCTCATTTCAGTACCTAATGGTGAGTCGCACGCCAGGGCTGTGGGGTACGTGGCACTGGGTCCAGTCAGCTTACAGGGGGATGTCAAGGTGGCGGCGACCTGGTCCGTGGCCCTGTGCGCCCATGATAAAAGGAAAGTCTTTTTAAAGATTTTAGGAATAAAGTTAGTTCGTGACTCCACCTGTGGTGTTTGGTCAGTAGGGACCGATGCTGCTTAATGGGGGGTCCTCTGGGGTGATGGTATGGCAGCTACATGGTATAACTTCCCATAGGTGAAGTATGTCCCCAGGGCTCCCGTGTGTAGATGGAGATGGTGAATGGTGCAGTAAAGAACGAGGACACAGATTTGCAGTCTCTTTACCTGGTTTACTGTACGCTTCAGGCAGCCATAGTCCAGGGCACCAGATCACAGGGCAGGCAGGGTCCGGCCGGCTTGGAAGCGAATCCAGAGTCCCCTTTACCAGGTGGAGATGAAAGCCTTCCTCAAAGCGTGGTGGTGTTGTATTCCCTTACTGCCTATGGCTTCAGATAAGGTCCTCACAGTTTCTCTCTGTCCCCGATATAGGTTAGGACACAAACCCGTATGACAGGTGACTCGAGCCTTTTATAGGATCTCTATCACAACCCGGGCTCTATGTGTCACTGTGTCTCCTGGGTGTAAGGCAGACAGGTAACTTGCAGTTCAGCTGTCCTGCCGGTTTCACCTATGTCCCTTAGAATCCGACATGGCCTCGGTCTTCTGGCTACCGGAATCTGCGCTAGCCAGGAAGGTAGCCAATTCACTGCTCTGCTCCCCTGGTGTCACTCTCCTGTGCCTTTTCCCTCCTGCACACTTTCCACAAGTTCTTCTTTCCTTCTGAGTTTCCTCTTTCCAGGAGCTGTAGTACCTCAGACTACAGGGCCCCTTCAGACCTTCTGACACTCTATGTCTGGCACTCTCCTCTGTCCTCTGACAGTCTGCTCACCTCCACTGTCTGCCTCAGACTGCTCACTAGCTTTCCCTCCAGCCGGAATATAAGGAAGTTCCCCTTAATCCGGGTTCAAAGCTCCCCCTTCTGGCCTGGAGTATGAACGTGTTGTGTGTACGTGATTACCTGATAAAACGATATCCTTCATCGCTTCCAAGCGTGACATAACTCTCTCCATGAGGAAAGCAATGCCACTGTGACGACCAGGACCCTGGGGCATCACACTCCCCCTCCGTTAAATCCAGTACTCCTGGACTGGGAAAAAGAAAACAACAATTGACAGGTTATTACAAGACTTGCAAAATTTTTGAATGCTTATAAACAAATTAATATAAACTTCAGCTTCACTTTGTGGGAGGAATTAATTCTTTGAACGTTGCAAAAACATATTTACATAGTATGCATACTTTCAAAAAATAGAAAACAGTACTACAACAGACTATGAAATGCAATTACCCTCTAAGGGTATATTATCTTTGGAACTTTCTTTTATTAAAGTGTAGAACCTTTCTTACAAACGGCGACTACGGGTATACTGCATCAGATTCGCTTAATTCAAAAGTGCAACATTAGACATCAGCTTTAAATTCTTTCTTACTCTCACTATAATTTTTAACACTATCTGTACATACATTATTCTAGCTCACTTCGTCTAACAACAATCCTAAAGTGCAACACATCAACATTTCCATTTACTAACTTTTGCAATATGGTTATCAACAATCAACATACTTTTCTTATCAAACATATAAACTGTGGTTGTGCTTCTGATGGTGTGCAATTTAAGCATTCAAGTAAATTAATGACATTTATACTCTAAACAACAGTCACATGGGGGACCCATTTCCGCTAACCCCCAACGTAGGACTTGGGCGGGCTACAAGGCGTGTCTCCAGACCCTTGTCTTCTGCCAAGCCAAACAGGTTTTTCTTCAGGTCAATGGAAACAGGCAATGTAAACTTTAAGGCAAACGTTAGTATACAGTCCCTTTAAAAGCTTCATGTAAAACCAGTAGAAAGCACCTTAGGAGGCGCCAACTATATACAAGAAAGTTTTTGGATCATACATTGTCCATGATCTCACTGTCTCTTTAAATTTTCAAACTTTAAGGAACAGTCATTTCAACTTTTCAGAAATAATCATTATAACTTTCAAACGGAAACCTGTCCAGGTTAAAGAAAATTTTAAAATTTCATAACAGTCCACAATCACATTATTTCTTCAAATTTAAAGGGCCACTGTCACCACCCTAAAAGAGCCACCTTGTGCAGCAGTAATGCTGCATTCTAACAAGGTGGCTCTTTTAGTTTTTGTTTCTGTTATTCCCACAATAAATGTATTTACAATTCTGCTGAAATACCTGTCTTTGTCCATGGAGGCGGGAATGAAGCCTCCTCTTAGAAGCGCCCAACTGCCATCACTCATCTCTTGTGTAGATTTTCGCCCCCCCTCAGCACTGTTATTGTGTGAATTCCGGCGCTTGCGCTCTGCTCTTCTGCCTTGCGCAGTCGCATAGAGCATTTGTCGTCCTAGCACTGGTGCCGGGTTCCGTTCTGCGCCTGTGCGGGCAGTGCGGCCACTCTGTTACTGAATCCCCGCCCCGCACTGTCTTATGCATTATGCACAGTGCGGGGCTGGGATTCCTGGGCATGCGCACTGCGCTTCTCAGACGCTCCCCAGGTCCCCCGCCTTTCAGCGTTGCTGGAATATACAGGTATCGTTGCCGGCGTTTGGAACAGCCGCACAGAACAACGCTGGAAGGCGGGGGACCTGTGGAGCGTCTGACAAGCGCAGTGCGCATGCCCAGGAATCCCAGCTCCGCACTGTGCATACTGCATAACACAGTGCGGGGCGGGGATTCAGTAACAGGCTGGCCGCACTGACCGCACAGGCGCAGAAAGGAACCCGGCACCAGCGCTCGGACGGATAATGCTCTATGCGCCTGCGCAAGGCAGAAGAGTAAAGCGCAGGCGCCGGAATTCACACAATAACAGCGCTGAGGGGGCGGCGAAAATCTACACAATAGATGACTGACGGCAGTTGGGCGCTTCTAAGAGGAGGCTGCAGTCCCGCCTCCATGGACAAAGATAGGTATTTCAGCATAATTATAAATACATTTATTGTGGGAATAACAGAAACAAAAACTAAAAGAGCCACATAGTTAGAATGCAACATTACTGCTGCACAAGGTGGCTCTTTTAGTTTATAACGGCTGGAGGGGGGTGACAGTGGCCCTTTAAGGCTTCTTCTTCCAAGGTAGTACCTGCGCAGGACGTATGCCAGGTACCACATAGAGTTCATCAATACTCAACATGGGAGTCTGTGTACTCCTAGAATTTTGTTCTGTCTCAGTTTGCGTGGCTTTTGAGCACATGGTGACTGGTGTTCTGTTAGGGACAGGTGTAGATGTCACCTTGCCAGGTGAGGATGCTGGTGGGTGAAGTGGGGCTTCGCAAGGTGGCTCAGGGTCACATGCAGGTGACCTGGTTATTTTTAGAGCACATTTATGCACGTGCAGGGCATACCACCCTTTGTCTCCCCAGTGTCTGGTGTAAGTAACGCGGTCACCGAATTAGAGGTCCCTGTCCGGGTGTCCCCCTTGTAGGTGGGGTTCCACATCACGCCTGGTGACGAAGACTTCCTGCTGCACGCCATGTTTTTTAATGAACCCCAAGCCGGTATTAATGCGGAAGGCTACTACAGTCCCAATCCTCCATGGGCCCCTGTCCTCATTGCTAGCTCTCCTATTCTGCGCCTTAGCCTGCAGGTCTCTTTCTTTTGCAGCTCTGCGCTGGAGATCCCGCTCTCTGTCCTCCTGCTCCTACTTGCGTGCCTGCTCCTGGCAATACTCTCTCTGGCTGATGACTTCTATGTGTTCTCCCTTAGCCTGGTTCTCCCCGGGGAACCCAATCAGGTCGGTGCCGGAATGCCTCCTCTGGAAGGTCATCCATTCCCGGTACACATCCCGAGCCTCCCTCGTTGGCTGCAGCGGGGCTTCAGCGGTATGTACCATCTCCCAGGGCCGCTCCCATTCGATCAGTCTGCACACCCGGCCGGGTGGTAGGGGTGGTGGAGCATCTATGGGCCCTATCCTATCAGTCACCAAAGAGGGAAGTCTAGACAGGGCATCTATTTTAGGGTGGGGTAACACTTGTGAGTGTGATGCGAGAAACTCGCGCGAGTCTCTCGCATCAATACCCGACGCTGCTGCCGGCACTCGGAGTTTCTCGCATCAAACTCGCAAGAGTGACCCCGGCCATCTTCCTAGGCCTGTGCTCCACATGATAGTTGAAGTCTTGTAGTCTTAGAAATCATCTAGTCACCCAGGTATTCTTCCCCTTCCTTTCTCTCATCCATCTCAAGGGCGCATGAGCAGTAAGTATCTCAGGGTGTCAATTGTCCATTTGATTCCCAAGCATTCTTTTTCTGTAATGACATAGTTTTTTCCACAAGAGGAGAGTTTCCTACTTAAGTACAGGACTGGATGCTCCTCCCCATTTACTTCTTGAGACGTGTCCATCTGCTCCACGAATTCCCTACGGAAGTCAGGTGCAATCAAGACCGGCTGCTTTCATAGGGTGAGCTTCAACTCTTGGAACTACATCTATGCCTCAGGAGACCATTTGGTCATCAATGATTTTGTGTCCTTAAGAAGGTCGGTCAGGTGTGCAACTATCTTGGCGAAATTCAGGAAAAAATGCCAGAAACCTGCTTATTGGAGACCAATTGCTGCCAATTTTGTATTACCTCTACCTTATTCACTTGTGGCTTTATGTTGCCTCTTCCGAAGATGTAGCACAAGTATTTTGCCTCCTCTTTCCCCATGGTGCTCTTCTTTTGGGTTTATGGTTAACTCCACCTTGGCGTATCCAGTACGATATGGACCTTCTATAGATGACTTCCTCAATCTGGGTTGAATATCACAATATCGTCAAGGTAAGTTGTGGCATTTTTTTGAGGGGCTAGAATCCAGTTTATGGCCCTCTGGAAGGTAGCTGATGCTCCCTGCAGCCTAAAAGGCATTCTGGTATACTGGAAGCAACCATCAGGTGTAGAAAGGCCTTCTTCTCCTTGGCACTTTGAGAGAGGAGGATTTGTGAGTTATCTGGATGACCCTAGCCTGAGTTCATCTACGCTGAGCATTGGATACTCATTGAAATTAGACACCTCATTTAGTATCCTGTAGTCATTGTAGAAATGTCACTCTCCATCAGCCTTCATGAGGACAATGTGGCTGGACCGATCTTTGACTCCTCAACATTCTCCTTACCTCCTTTGAAATCACCTTGCGGTGGGCTTCGAGGATTCTATATGGCTTTTGTTTCACCTGCACATGTTGTTCAGTCAGGATTTAATGTTCAACACCCTGTGTACGTCCTGGCATCTCCAAAAAATGTTCTGTTTCTGCTGAAGCAGTTCTTGGCACTGTTCTTTCTGGGCTGGTGTGTCTGCCACTATGAAATCCTAGACTCTGGCCTCAGGATTAGCCCCCAGGCACGTAGCTTCCACCAGTTCCCAGTCTCGCAACGGATTAAGTAGGTTGATGAAGTACACTTTTCTTCTCCCTGGCTGGTGGACATTGTAGTTGACTTCACTCAGCTTTTCAATCACCTCATATGGCCCCTGCCACTGGGCCAGAAATTTACTTTCAATTGTGGGAATTAATACCAACACTCTGTCTCCAGGGCTAAACTATCTGAGCATCACCGACTGATTGTAATCCCTTGCCTTGGTCTCTTGTGCTTGATCGAAGCTCTCCATCACGATCGGCATCACCTTTGTGATCCTGTCCTGCATCTGGGTCACGTTCTCAAAACTACTTTGGTGAGGTGTAATCTCTGCTTCCCAGGTCTCCTTTGCAATATCCAGAAGTCCCCGAGGATGTTGTCCTAATAACAACTCGAACAATGAGAACCTCGTAGAGGTCTGTGGAGCTTCACTAATAGAGAACAGCAAATATGGGAGTAGGCAATCTCAGCTTCAGCCATCCTTTTCCACAACCTTCTGAAGCATGGACTTCAAGGTCTTATTGAACCTCTTCACCAGTCAGTCCATCTGAAGATGGTATACCGTTGTCCTGAATTGTGTAAGCTGGAGAGCCTTACATAACTCTCATTACCTTGAACATGAACGGCATTCTTTGGTCTATCAGAATCTCCTTCACCTGATATAGCAGATCATCATTTACTGCGAAATATGGAAACTTTGTGTCGGCCCCCGGCTCTTGGGCAACCCCATTGATCACAGTAACATTATCCCATGTCCCTTATAAGGTACAGGTCTCCATCTAAGAAGTCCTCAACTCAGAAATCTAGGCCTCACAGGTCACCGCCTTGTCCTCATCTCAAGCAAGGACACACAGGAAGAGCTTATCCGCCTCCGACTACGATGGGAATTGTTCATGGTTAAATCGGCTCCTATGTCAGTAACTTGGTGCCCCTGCCTGTCACCATAAGTTCCAGTGCAAGCTAAAGTCCCACTTTATTATTTCTGGCTGTAGAAGGTCTTTAACTACTCTGACATCATGGGACTCATTTTTATAGACAACCTAGCAACGGGGTAGTCCTTGGCATCTCTGTGAATACAGCCAACGCCCGCGATTTTCCTGGGGATTAACTGGTGGCGAAGTGTGGCCCTTACCAGGCTCACTAAAGTCCCCAAGTCAAAGAGTCCTGATACTGGTACCCCATTTATTGTCACGGGACATGCCTTTTGACCCCCCACTAGGCTGATAGTCCACAGTTCCGGCTGGATAGGCATAATAGGAACAGCACCTCTCCATTCTGCAGTCCATCTGTTCAGCGGACATAGGACATAGGACAATGGACAACTATGTGCCACAGACTGTGACATCTCCAACAAATTAATTCCTTAGCAGCGGTCTTTGGCAACCCCTCAGTAACCTTTTGGGACCTTGGACTCCCCCTAGTTGTGGATCTAGTACCCTTTTTTTGAGAGTGAAGCTCCTTCTGGGTGCCCCAGTACGGAGATGCAACACTGCCCAGCTTAGGGACTTCTCGAGCATCTGGTACCTTTCCACTAGGCGAGCGAGGCTGTTTGTATTCCGGGCGTCTCCCTGGGAAACCCAGGTTTATACCTGCCTAGGAAGTCAACACTTTGTAGAGCCCCCTTTTGTGCCAATTACGGCTGAAAGTCACTTTGCATAAGTCTCTATGAGCTTTCTTCATTTTGCCACTGGATTTCCTCATTCATCAATGCAGTACCCCAAAACACAGTGTCTGCAAATTGAGATCTGGTTTGGCTCTTATCCTAAGTCAAGTGATAAGGCTCGTTAAAGGGTCGACATTGACTGTTAGGATTGCTACTTCCAATAGGTGGCACTAGAGTTCTAGTCCTCTTCCTCTCTGAAGAGACAATTTGCATAATTTGCATATTTCCCAGAGGAGCATTGCGGCTTTAAGTCTCCTCATCTCGACATGCTTAACATGTCACTCTCCACAAGGAGAAATGATACAAATATCTGAAGAGATGTCACAGTGTAGAGGGATCATCCTTATTCTCATTTGCACATGGAGGCACTAGAAGCAATGGAATGAAACGGAAAGGGAGAAGATACAGATTAAATATCACTTTCTGAGAGTGAGGCTGATCAATGAGTGGAGCAGGCTGCCACCAGAGGTGGTGAGTTCTCCTTCAAAGGAAGTCTTCCTACACAGGCTGGACAGACATCTGTCTGAGATGGTTTAGTGACTCCTGCATTGAGCAGGGAGTTGGACACGATGACCCTTGAGGTCCCTTCCAACTCTGACATTCTATGACTCTATGATTCAATGATTTACACGTCTCCTCTTGAACCACTCGAGTGTTGCTTTAGTAATATGCTTTGAGTCATTATCTTGTTGGAAAGCGAATCTCCGTCACAGTCTCAAATCACTGACAGACTCAAACAGGTTTTGCTCAAGAATATCCCTATATTTCGCACCATATGTCTTCCCTTTGACTTGGACTAATTTCCATGTCCATGCTGCCGAAGATATCTGCACAGCATGATGCTGCCACCACCTTTCACTGTGAGGATTGTGTTCTTGGGGTGATGAGCTATGTTGGTGTGGCACCAGACATAGTGTTTACCTTGGTGGCCAAAAAGTTCAATTTTGGTCTCATCTGAGCACAGCACCTTCCTACATACATTTTGGGAGTCTCCCACATGTCTTTTGGCGAATTAAACAAGCCTTACAATTTTTGTGCGTAAGTAAAGGCTTTTTTCTACCAACTCTTCCATAAACGCCACCTCTATTGAGTGTACGGATTATTGTGGTTGCATGGACAGATACCTTAGTTTCTGCTTGGGAACTCTGCAGCTCCTTCAGGGTTACCTTTGATTCTGTGCTGCCTCCCATATTAATGTCCTCCTTGCCCAGGCTGCTGAGAGTTTTGGTGGGCGGCCCTCTCTTGGCAGTTTTGTTGTGGTATCATGTTCTTTCCATTTGATGATAATGGATTTGATGGTACTCTGGGGGATCATCAAAGATTGGGATTTTTTTTATAACCCAACCCTCACTTGTACTTCACAACAACTTTGTCCCTGACTTGTTTGAAGATCTCCTTGGTTTTCATGGTGTTGTTTGGAGCTCTCCTTGGTCTTCATGGTGTTGTTTGGAGATCTCCTTGGTCTTCATGGTGGCGTTTGGAGATCTCCTTGGTCTTCATGGTGTTGTTTGGAGCTCTCATTGGTCTTCGTGGTGTTGTTTGGAGATCTCCTTGGTCTTCATAGTGGTGTTTGGAGATCTCCTTGGTCTTCACGGTGTTGTTTGGAGATCTCCTTGGTCTTCATGGTGTTTTTTGGAGCTCTCCTTGGTCTTTGTGGTGTTGTTTGGAGATCTCCTAGTTCTTCATAGTGGTGTTTGGAAATCTCCTTGGTCTTCATGGTGTTGCTTGGAGATCTCCTTGTTCTTCGTGGTGGTGTTTGGAGATCTCCTTGGACTTCAAGGTGTTGTTTGAAGATCTGCTTGGCCTTCATGGTGCTTCTTGTTAATGGTGTTGCAGCCTTTGTGGATTTTCATAAAAGGTAAAGTTTCTTACGTCATTGACTTAGACTATTTAGTGCTGATACATTGCACACAAATCGGACTACAAAAATATTTGAAGATAGGTTGTAATGTAAAGCAGGTACAAAGCCTAGGGGTGAATACTTTTGCAAGCCACTTGTATATAAATTGTGTGTCAGCACACTGCACCTAATGAATATATAATCTCTACTATTATCTGTATAAAATGTGAGGCACTTTGCATTTTTTATCAAAAAGTTTAAAAGCCTCCAACCACTGCAAGGTGATCTCATATTGGTCCCTAGGTCTAATGACACTTCTCTTTATGTGCCCAGCCAGGCCTCATCCGAAATGAGGAACAGATTGGAATCAGGCTTAGCTTGTAATGAAACCTTTTTGGGTAACATGGGTGGATAAGGGTTCACAGGCTTAAAGAGGACCTTTCACTACATTTTTCATGTTGAACTGGACACACTGCAATGGTGGCTGCAGTGTGTTTTATTTTGCCTCTCCATTGTGGAAATATTAGTTATCATTGTATTTGGCCCCTGATGAATTTTTATATTCCTTATGTGAGCACTATCAGACAGTTTTCACAGTGTTTACCCAAAAATAAGTCCAAATCCAAAAATTTGCCCTAGCATGATTTTACAGGATATTTGGCGTATGCTTGAAATATAATCCCTACTCCAAAAATAAGCCCTAGTTACTATCAAGTCAGGCGTTAGGTGGAGTCAAACTGGGGAATTGTCCAGGGTGCCACTTTCTTAGGCTACTTTCACACACATCCATCGGTACGGGGCCATCGCAAACCGTCGGCCCGACGTACCGACAGACGTTGTGCTAATTAGCACAACGTGGGCAGCGGATGCAGTTTTACAACACATCCGCTGCCCATTATGAGTTGCGGGAAGGAGGGGGCGGAGTTTCGGCCGAAGCATCCTGCGGGCAAATTTGCAGGATGCGTTTTTTTTTTCCAAAACGACGCATTGCGACGTACGGCCAACGACGCTAGTGTGAAAGTAGTCTTAGGGGCCCCCAGCATTTCTATTCTAAGGTTAAGACTGCTGAACAACCTTTGATGCCTTCGTAGTCATGTGACCATTATGCCACCAAAAGTATCTTAACTGCAGGAGTCTAGAGGAACTGAACGGGAGACAGGCAGGTGTGTAGGGCCAGCATTAGAGGGACAAAGGTGCAAATTGGGAAATTTCTTAAGGCCCCCACTCTTATGGCCCCCCAGCATTTCTATTTCAAAGTTAAAACTGCTTGAGAACCTTTGTTGACATCACGTTCATGTGATCTAAACTGCAGAAATTGAGCTGAAGAGAAGACAGGTTGGTATGTATGTGCAGTGTGTGTATGCAGACATGTGTATGTATGTGCAGTGTGTGTATGTAGACATGTGTATGTATGTGCAGTGTGTATATATACATGTGTATGTATGTGTGGTGCGTGTATGTATACATGTGCATGTATATGCAGTGTGGTGTATGTATACATGTGTATGTATGTGCAGTGTGTGTGTATGTAGACATGTGTATGTATGTGCAGTGTGTGTATATATACATGTGTATGTATGTGTGGTGCGTGTATGTATACATGTGCATGTATGTGCAGTGTGGTGTATGTATACATGTGTCATGATCCCAATGGCAGGGGATCACAAAAGGACAAGCACAAAAACAAAACAAGCTCTAGGGTGATGGAATCTGAGCTGACCGCGATCCTGAACCTAAACACACAACTAGCAGTAGCTGGGGAACATGCCTACGATGATTCCTAGACGTCTCGCGCCAGCCGAAGGATTAACTTCCCCTATTAGAAGAAACACAGACCTCACTTGCCTCCAGAGAAACACCCCACAGAAATAGCAGCCCCCCACATGTAATAACGGTGAAATGAGAGGAAAGCACATACGTAGTTATGAAAATAGAATCAGCAAAAATGAGGCCCGCTAAAGCTAGATAGCAGAGGATACAAAAGTGAACTGCGCGGTCAGCGAAAAACCCTTCAAAAAACCATCCTGAAATTACTTGAACTCATGTGCCAACTCATGGAACATGAGGAGTAATTTCAGCCCACTAGAGCAACCAGCAGCAAGGAATCACATCTCTGCAAGCTGGACTAAGACAAAAATAAAGCAAAACGTGGAACAGGAAAATCAAAACTTAGCTTGTCCTGAAGATAACAGACGCAGGGAGCAGAGGTAAAAAGACACGCTGATTACATTGATAGCCGGCGAGGAAATGACAAAAAGGCCAGGTTAAATAGGAAACTCCCATAACCTGATGGAACAGGTGGACACCAGAGACCGCAGAGAACACAAGTCACCCAGTACCATCAGTAACCACCAGAGGGAGCCCAAAAACAGAACTCACAACAGTACCCCCCCCCTTGAGGAGGGGTCACCGAACCCTCACGAGAACCACCAGGGCGACCAGGATGAGCCCTATGAAAAGCACGGACCAAATCGGCAGCATGAACATCAGAGGCAATCACCCAAGAATTATCCTCCTGACCATAACCCTTCCACTTGACCAAATACTGGAGTTTCCGTCTGGAAACATGAGAATCCAAGATCTTCTCCACAACATACTCCAATTCACCCTCCACCAGCACCGGAGCAGGAGGCTCAAGCGAAGGAACAACAGGTACCTCATACTTCCGCAACAACGACCGATGGAACACATTATGAATAGCAAACGATGCCGGGAGATCCAAACGAAACGACACAGGGTTAAGAATTTCCAAGATCCTATAGGGACCGATGAACCGAGGCTTGAACTTAGGAGAAGAGACCTTCATAGGAACAAAACGAGAAGACAACCACACCAAGTCCCCAACAAGAAGTCGAGGACCCACGCGGCGACGGCGATTAGCAAACTGCTGAGCCCTCTCCTGGGACAACTTCAAATTGTCCACCACATGACTCCAAATCCGATGCAACCTATCCACCACCATGTCCACTCCAGGACAATCAGAAGGCTCCACCTGACCAGAGGAAAAACGAGGATGAAACCCCGAATTACAAAAGAAAGGAGAAACCAAGGTAGCAGAAATAGCCCGATTATTAAGGGCAAACTCGGCAAGCGGAAAAAAGGAAACCCAGTCATCTTGATCAGCAGAAACAAAACACCTTAAATAAGTTTCTAAAGTCTGATTAGTTCGTTCCGTCTGGCCATTCGTCTGGGGATGGAATGCAGACGAAAAGGACAAATCAATTCCCATCTTAGCACAGAACGTCCGCCAAAATCTAGACACAAACCGGGATCCCCTGTCAGAAACGATGTTCTCCGGAATGCCATGCAAACGGACCACGTTTTGAAAAAACAGAGGGACCAACTCAGAGGAGGAAGGTAACTTAGGCAAGGGTACCAGATGAACCATCTTAGAAAAGCGGTCACACACAACCCATATGACGGACATTTTTTGAGAGACAGGGAGATCCGAAATAAAGTCCATGGAAATGTGCGTCCAAGGCCTCTTCGGGATAGGCAAAGGTGACAACAATCCACTGGCCCGAGAACAGCAAGGCTTAGCCCGAGCGCAAACTCCACAAGACTGCACGAAAGAACGCACATCCCTCGACAAGGAAGGCCACCAAAAAGACCTGGCCACCAAGTCTCTAGTACCAAATATTCCAGGATGACCTGCCAACACAGAAGAATGGACCTCGGAGATGACTCTACTGGTCCAATTATCCGGAACAAACAGTCTTTCCGGCGGACAACGATCAGATTTATCCGCCTGAAACTCCTGCAAAGCACGTCGCAAGTCTGGGGAGACAGCCGACAAAATCACCCCATCCCTAAGGATACCAGTGGGCTCAGAATTTCCAGGGGAGTCAGGCACAAAACTCCTAGAAAGAGCATCCGCCTTCACATTCTTTGAACCTGGCAGGTATGAAACCACAAATTTGAAACGGGAGAAAAACAGTGACCAACGAGCCTGTCTAGGATTCAGACGCTTGGCAGACTCAAGGTACATCAAATTTTTGTGATCAGTCAAGACCAGCACACGATGTCTAGCACCCTCAAGCCAATGACGCCACTCCTCAAATGCCCACTTCATGGCCAAAAGCTCCCGATTACCAACATCATAATTCCGTTCAGCGGGCGAAAATTTTCTAGAAAAAAACGCACATGGCTTCATCACTGAGCCATCGGAGCTTCTCTGTGACAAAACCGCCCCCGCTCCGATCTCGGAAGCATCAACCTCAACCTGAAAAGGAAGCGACGTATCTGGCTGACGCAACACAGGAGCAGAAGAAAACCGGCGCTTAAGTTCCTGAAAGGCCTCCACAGCCACAGGAGACCAATCAGTAACATCAGCACCCTTCTTAGTCAAATCCGTCAAAGGCTTAACAACACTAGAAAAATTAGTTATGAAGCGACGATAAAAATTAGCAAAGCCCAAGAACTTCTGTAGACTCTTAAGAGATGTAGGCTGCGTCCAGTCACAAATAGCCTGAACCTTGACGGGATCCATCTCAATAGTAGAAGGGGAAAAAATATACCCCAAAAAGGAAATCTTCTGGACTCCAAAGAGACATTTAGAACCCTTTACAAACAAAGAATTGGCCCGCAGGATCTGAAACACCTTCCTGACCTGCTGAACATGAGACTCCCAGTCATCAGAAAAAAACAAAACATCATCCAAATACACGATAATAAATTTATCCAGATATTCACGGAAAATATCGTGCATAAAAGACTGGAAGACAGAAGGAGCATTAGAAAGTCCAAAAGGCATCACCAAATACTCGAAATGGCCCTCAGGCGTATTAAATGCGGTTTTCCACTCATCACCCTGCCTTATCCGCACAAGATTATACGCACCCCGAAGATCAATCTTAGTGAACCATTTAGCCCCCTTAATGCGAGCGAACAAATCAGTCAACAATGGCAAAGGATACTGATATTTGACTGTAATCTTATTCAAAAGACGATAATCTATGCAAGGCCTCAAGGAACCATCTTATTTGGCCACGAAAAAAAAACCTGCTCCCAAAGGGGACGAAGATGGACGGATATGTCCCTTTTCCAAGGACTCCTTAACATAATTCCGCATAGCAGTATGCTCTGGCACTGACAGATTGAACAAACGACCTTTAGGGAATTTACTGCCAGGAATCAAATCTATAGCACAATCGCAATCCCTGTGAGGAGGAAGCGAACTGAGCTTAGGCTCCTCAAAAACCTCCCGATAATCAGACAAAAATACCGGAACCTCAGAAGGAGTAGATGAAGCGATAGAAATCGGAGGTGCATCATCATGAACCCCCTGACATCCCCAGCTTAACACAGACATTGTTTTCCAGTCTAGGACTGGGTTATGAGTTTGTAACCATGGCAGACCAAGCACTAAGACATCATGTAAATTATACAGTACCAGGAAGCGAATCACCTCCTGATGAACGGGAGTCATACACATGGTCACTTGTGTCCAGTACTGAGGTTTATTCATAGCCAAAGGTGTGGAGTCAATTCCTTACAAAGGAATAGGGACTTCCAGAGGTTCCAGACTAAACCCACAGCGATTGGCAAATGACCAATCCATAAGACTCAGGGCAGCGCCTGAATCCACATAGGCATCGACGGAAATGGATGACAATGAACAAATCAGAGTCACAGACAGAATGAACTTAGACTGTAAAGTACCAATGGCAACAGACTTATCAACCTTTTTTGTGCGTTTAGAGCATGCTGATATAACATGAGCTGAATCACCACAATAAAAACACAATCCATTTTTCCGCCTATAATTTTGCCGTTCACTTCTGGACTGAATTCTATCACATTGCATTATCTCAGGTGCCTGTTCAGAAGACACCGTCAAATGGTGCACAGGTTTGCGCTCCCGTAAACGCCGATCAATCTGAATAGCCATAGTCATGGACTCATTCAGACCTGCAGGCGCCGGGAACCCCACCATAACATCTTTAATGGCCTCAGAAAGGCCATCTCTAAATTTTGCAGCCAGAGCGCACTCATTCCACTGAGTAAGCACCGACCATTTCCGAAATTTCTGACAATATATTTCTGCTTCATCTTGCCCCTGAGAGAGAGCCAATAAAGCTTTTTCAGCCTGAATCTCTAGGTTAGGTTCCTCATAGAGCAAACCCAATGCCAGAAAAAACGCATCCACATTGAGCAACGCAGGATCCCCTGGTGCCAATGCAAATGCCCAATTCTGAGGGTCACCCCGCAGGAAAGATATAACAATCTTGACCTGCTGAGCAGGGTCTCCAGAGGAGCGAGATTTCAAAGAAAGAAACAACTTGCAATTGTTCCTAAAATTCAGAAAACTGGATCTATCTCCAGAAAAAAACTCTGGGATAGTAATTCTAGGTTCAGACATAGGCGTATGTACAACAAAATCTTGTATATTTTGAACCTTAGCAGCAAGATTATTCAGGCTGGAAGCCAAACTCTGGACGTCCATGATAAACAGCTGAGGTCAGAGCCATTCAAGGATTAAGAGGAGGAAAAAAAAAAAAGCCAAGCTGCAATTAATGCTAGGCAGCAAACACTGAGGAGGGGAAAACAAAAAAAAAAAAAACTTCCTCAGACTACTTTTCCTCCTACTTCAGCCAAAACGATGACCAATTTTTTAGGGCCGGCTATACTGTCATGATCCCAATGGCAGGGGATCACAAAAGGACAAGCACAAAAACAAAACAAGCTCTAGGGTGATGGAACCTGAGCTGACCGCGATCCTGAACCTAAACACACAACTAGCAGTAGCCGGGGAACGTGCCTACGATGATTCCTAGACGTCTCGCGCCAGCCGAAGGATTAACTTCCCCTATTAGAAGAAACACAGACCTCACTTGCCTCCAGAGAAACACCCCACAGAAATAGCAGCCCCCCACATGTAATAACGGTGAAATGAGAGGAAAGCACATACGTAGTTATGAAAATAGAATCAGCAAAAATGAGGCCCGCTAAAGCTAGATAGCAGAGGATACAAAAGTGAACTGCGCGGTCAGCGAAAAACCCTTCAAAAAACCATCCTGAAATTACTTGAACTCATTTGCCAACTCATGGAACATGAGGAGTAATTTCAGCCCACTAGAGCAACCAGCAGCAAGGAATCACATCTCTGCAAGCTGGACTAAGACAAAAATAAAGCAAAACGTGGAACAGGAAAATCAAAACTTAGCTTGTCCTGAAGATAACAGACGCAGAGAGCAGAGGTAAAAAGACACGCTGATTACATTGATAGCCGGCGAGGAAATGACAAAACGGCCAGGTTAAATAGGAAACTCCCATAACCTGATGGAACAGGTGGACACCAGAGACCGCAGAGAACACAAGTCACCCAGTACCATCAGTAACCACCAGAGGGAGGCCAAAAACAGAACTCACAACATACATGTGTATGTATGTGCAGTGCGTGTATGTATACATATGTATGTATGTGCAGTGTGTGTATATATACATGTGTATGTATGTGCAGTGTGGTGTATGTATACATGTGTATGTATGTGCAGTGTGTGTATATATACATGTGTATGTATGTGCAGTGTGGTGTATTTATACATGTGTATGTATGTGCAGTGCGTGTATGTAGACATGTGTATGTATGTGCAGTGTGTGTATATATACATGTGTATGTATGTGCAGTGTGGTGTATGTATACATGTGCATGTATGTGTAGTGTGTATGTATACATGTGTATGTATGTGCAGTGTGTGTATGTAGACATGTGTATGTATGTGTAGTGTGTGTATTTATACATGTGTATGTATGTGCAGTGCGTGTATGTAGACATGTGTATGTATGTGCAGTGTGTGTATATATACATGTGTATGTATGTGCAGTGTGTGTGTATGTATACATGTGCATGTATGTGCAGTGTGTGTATGTAGACATGTGTATGTATGTGCAGTGTGTGTATGTAGACATGTGTATGTATGTGCAGTGTGTGTATATATACATGTGTATGTATGTGTGGTGCGTGTATGTATACATGTGCATGTATATGCAGTGTGGTGTATGTATACATGTGTATGTATGTGCAGTGTGTGTGTATGTAGACATGTGTATGTATGTGCAGTGTGTGTATATATACATGTGTATGTATGTGTGGTGCGTGTATGTATACATGTGCATGTATGTGCAGTGTGGTGTATGTATACATGTGTATGTATGTGCAGTGCGTGTATGTATACATATGTATGTATGTGCAGTGTGTGCATACATACATGTTTATGTATGTGCAGTGTGGTGTATGTATACATGTGTATGTATGTGTAGTGTGTATGTATACATGTGTATGTATGTGCAGTGTCTGTATGTAGACATGTGTATGTATGTGCAGTGTGTGTATATATACATGTGTATGTATGTGTGGTGCGTGTATGTATACATGTGCATGTATGTGCAGTGTGGTGTATGTATACATGTGTATGTATGTGCAGTGCGTGTATGTATACATATGTATGTATGTGCAGTGTGTGCATACATACATGTTTATGTATGTGCAGTGTGGTGTATGTATACATGTGTATGTATGTGTAGTGTGTATGTATACATATGTATGTATGTGCAGTGTGTGCATACATACATGTTTATGTATGTGCAGTGTGGTGTATGTATACATGTGTATGTATGTGTAGTGTGTATGTATACATGTGTATGTATGTGCAGTGTGTGTATGTAGACATGTGTATGTATGTGTAGTGTGTGTATTTATACATGTGTATGTATGTGCAGTGCGTGTATGTAGACATGTGTATGTATGTGCAGTGTGTGTATATATACATGTGTATGTATGTGCAGTGAGTGTATATATACATTTGTATGTATGTGCAGTGTGTGTATGTAGACATGTGTATGTATGTGCAGTGCATGTATGTAGACATGTGTATGTATGTGCAGTGAGTGTATATATACATTTGCATGTATGTGCAGTGTGTGTTATGGAGATATGTGTATGTATGTGCAGTGCGTGTGTATGTATACATGTGTATGTATGTGTAGTGCGTGTATGTATACATGTGTATGTATGTGCAGTGCGTGCATGTATACATTTGTATGTATGTGCAGTGCGTGTAAGGAGACATGTGTATGTATGTGCAGTGTGTGTATATATACATGTGTATGTATGTGCAGTGCGTGTGTATGTATATATGTGTATGTATGTAAAACCTACAAGAAAAAAATAAGCAAAAACCCTGCTGTAACTAAGTAAAAGGCAAAAAGTGCATCTAAATAACACAAAGTTTTTAGTAAAACTGTTTTTGATCAAAAATAGCCATCCCACCACAACAAGGTAACTCTGATCAGGACAGTCCTACACTGTCTAATATTAAAAACCTTACCAAGTGTCAATGTTGACCTCAGTGTGAATAAGGGCAGACAAAAAGGACTTGTAGGTTTTATATGTTTTATGGCCAATGTGAACGTGCGTTTATGTGCTGCATGTGTACCAACTTAAGTCAAGCTCAACTTTTGTGTTTTTTAAGTGTATGTATGTGCAGTGCGTTCATGTATACAAGTGTATGTATGTGCAGGGCGTGTATGTATACATGTGTATGTATGTGCAGTGCGTTCATGTATACAAGTGTATGTATGTGCAAGGCGTGTATGTATACATGTGTATGTATGTGCAGTGTGTGTGTATGCAGACATGTGTATGTATGTGCAGTGGTGAGTGTACTGTATGTATACATGCGTATGTACATTTCTGCAAGAGGCGCATCCAACTTGTAAGATTCCTAATTTATTAAGTGGTGTGTGCCTTTTAATGAATTTGGTGCATCTTGCCCCAGCGACCCCGTTTATTAGGATTGCCATGCACAAATCCAGTCTTAATGAATCAGGGCCAATGTTCTCGTTAGCACATCGCCAAGTGTAAACAGAAGATGTGCAGCCAATAACATGATATTTAAGGGGACAGAACGATCTATAAGTGATTGTTATAACCTCATCATTCTTTGTCACCATGTGTAATGAGGAGACTGTTGTACATGGAAAATGGAAACTGGATCTCCAGAAATTCATGATGGAATTCTGGGTTTGGAGAGTTTCGTTCATGTTCCATAATGTGATCAGAGGATTGTATTTGAATAAATGTTGATTTATTTTGTTTAAGAATAAATGTAGATTGTTGTTCATGGAAAAAAATAAAACATCCCCTTAAAATAAGCCGTAACCCATCATGCACAGCAAAAAGGAATATAAGACTCTGTCTTATTTTTAGAGAAACACGTTACTAGTCAGTCCATGGTCATTTACAGTGATTCTGATTAACCCCATAGAAAGTTTTGCTATTCTTGGAGGATTTTCCTGACATTTTCTTAGTTACATTTTACAGCAGAAAACATGATCCGTAAACAGCTGAAAACCCAGCAAAGGTATCTCATTGTTAAAAGTTATCAGTCAGGAAAAGGGTGTAAAAAATGTAGTAGGGATTAGATATAGCATGAACATTATGAAGATGTCACCAAGAGGTTTCTTAAATTTGGCACAACAGGGACATTATCTAGAACATGATGTCCCTCAAAAATTGGTCAAGCGATAAAAGGAAAATTCTTCTTGAAGGCTACCAAGTCGCCAACAGCAACATTAAAGGAGCTGCAGGAATTTCTGGCCAGACCTGGTTGTGCATTTCATGTGGCAATAATCTCCCGTATTCTTCATGTGTCAGGCCTGTAGGATAGGGGGATCAAGATGGAAGCATTTTCTTACAAACAAAATCATCCAAGCTCAGCTGCATTTTGCCAAGACCTTTATCACATCTACCAAAAGCAAGTGGGAAAATTTATTATGGTCTGATGAGATCTAGGTGGAACTTTCTGATCATAATTTCAAAATATGCAGTCCACACTGTGCATCACCAACAGAACACCATTCCCACAGGGAGGCATGGTAGAAGCAACATTATCTTTGGGACTGTTTTTCAACATCTGTAAAGTTCATTAAGGTAGAAGGAATTGTGAACAGTTCCAAATATCACTCATTTTTCAACAAAACCTACCTTTCAGCAGGACAGTGACCATAAGCAGGACGTTTCCTGCAGTGGTGCTCCAGGTGCGCCGAACGTCTGTGGAGAAAATCTAATCTACCCAAAAATTTCATCCATTATAGGTTCATGCTTAAAACATAAAACACTGCCCTTCACCTCTCCAAACAAACTTATTTCAACACCCTCATCAAACGTCTCTTTGACACTTTTCATTCCCTACTGAACCCAAGAGTGCAGGCCCCAACCACGGATCTGTACGCTGACGATCTGGCCAATTACTTCAAAGAAAGAATTGACCACATCCGACAGGAAACTATCTCCCAATCCCCTCAGACCATGCACTGTCCTCCCTCCCCCACTGCATCTAGTTCACTCTCTGATTTTGAACCGGTCACAGAAGAAGTAATCAGGCTCCTTGCATCTTCTCGCCCAACCACTTGCACCAGTGACCCCATTCTGTCACATCTCCTCCAGTCCATTTCCCCTGCTGTCACCTCTCACCTAACAAAAATATTCAACCTTTCTCTCTCTTCCAGTATCTTTCCCTCCTCATTTAAGCATGCCATCATACATCCATTACTTAAAAAAACCATCCCTCGACCAAAACTGTGCCGCTAATTATAGACCTGTTTCTAATCTCCACTTCATTTCCAAACTCCTCAAACTCCCGTCTTACCCGCTATCTCTCAGATAACTCTCTTCTAGACCCTCTTCAATCTGGTTTCCGGTCTTTACACTCTACTGAAACTGCCCTCAGTAAAGTCTCTAATGACCTACTAACCACTAAATCTAATGGTCACTACTCCATGCCAATTCTCTTGGATCTCTCCGCAGCATTCGATACTGTGGATCATCAGCTCCTCCTCACTATGCTCCGCTCCATCAGCCTCAAGGACACCGTTTTCTCCTGGTTCTCCTCCTATCTCTCTGATTGCTCCTTCACTGTATCTTTTGCTGGTTCCTCCTCCTCTCACCTTCCCCTTACTGTTGGGGTTCCTCAAGGATCAGTCCTAGGCCCCCTCCTCTTCTCTTTGTATACGGCCCCATTGGACAAACAATCAGTAGATTTGGTTTCCAGTACCATCTCTATGCTGAGTGATGACCCCAATTATACACTTCTTCTCCTGTTATTACGCCTGCCTTTCTAGAAAACACCAGTGATTGTCTTACCGCTGTCTCTAACATCATGTCCTCCCTCTATCTGAAACTGAACCTGTCAAAAACTGAACTCCTCGTGTGTTCTCCCTCTACTAACCTACCTTAGCCTGACATTGCCATCTCCGTGTGCGGTTCCACCATTACTCCAAAGCAACATGCCCGCTGCCTTGGGGGTCATCCTTGATATCGAGCTTTCATTCACCCCCCACATCCGATCACTGGCTCGCTCTTCTTATCTGCACCTCAGAAACATTTCTAGAATTCGCCCTTTTCTTACTTTCGACTCTGCAAAAACTCTTACTGTTTCACTTATTCATTCTCGTCTGGACTATTGTAACTCTCTACTAATCGGCCTCCATCTTACCAAACTCTCCCCGCTCCAATCTGTCCTGAATGCTGCTGCCAGGATCATATTCCTCACCAACCGTTACACCGATGCCCCTACCCTGTGCCAGTCATTACACTGGTTACCCATCCACTCAAGAATCCAGTACAAAACTACTACCCTCATCCACAAAGCACTCCATGGCTCAGCACCACCCTACATCTCCTCTCTGGTCTCAGTCTACCACCCTACCCGTGCCCTCCGCTCCGCTAATGACCTGAGGTTAGCATCCTCAATAATCAGAACCTCCCACTCCCGTCTCCAAGACTTTACACGTGCTGCGCCGATTCTTTGGAATGCACTACCTAGGTTAATACGATTAATCCCCAATCCCCACAGTTTTAAGCGTGCCCTAAAAACTCATTTGTTCAGACTGGCCTACCGCCTCAACGCATTAACCTAACTATCCCTGTGTGGCCCATTCAAAAAACGTAAACCATAATCAGGTTCCTCGCATCATGTTCTCATACACTTTATGCAGTTATTAGCCCTCTGTGTCTGTACTGCTACATACTTAGGCAGTTAACTGGTTCATGCAGCTTTACATGAACACCTGAGCCTTACACTATGGCTGGTCCGAACAACGAAAGCAATTGTTACCATCCACCTCTCGTGTCTCCCCTTTTCCTCATAGTCTGTAGCTTGCGAGCAGCAGGGCCCTCATTCCTCCTGGTATCTTTTTTGACCTGTTTTTATTGTTATGCTGTAATGTCTATTGTCTGTACAAGTCCCCTCTATAATTGTAAAGCGCTGCGGAATATGTTGGCGCTATATAAATAAAATTATTATTATAAGCAACCTCCGAATCAGCAAAAGAATGGCTTCACTAGAAAAAGATCACAATTTTGCAATGGCCCAGGCCAAGTTCAGACCTGAATGTGTTGTACACAGGAGATGCCCACACAATCTGCCAGATGTGGAGCTACTGCAAGGAAGAGTGGGCAAAGCGGTGATTCTAGGCTGATCGACTCCAACCCCAAAAACCTGAATGCTATCAGAAATTCAAAGGGGACTTCATCTAAGTATTATTTTAAGGGTGTGCAGATTTATGGAACCACATAATTTTAGTTCTTTATATTTCTTTCTCCTTGCATATATATATATATTATTTATCCAGTTTTGTTTTTTTTCCGTTTTATGCAGGATTGTTATCCCCTTACTAAATGTCCTGTGATTCATTCACCAGTGTCAATGTTGTTTATTTCATACCCCTGTTAGGAAGTAATTAAGTGAATTGTGGATTTTGCGTCTTAGTAGCCGTCCACCTACAGGCAGCGAATTCTCTGTCGAGGGAAATGATAATTTAATCAGACATGACCTTTAAAGGGCAGATCCGTTCCCGTCTAAGCATTAACGGTTCTTAAAAAAGATGGCCTCGTCTTATACGAATATTCTGTTGACGACCCGGCACTTGATGGAATGTAGCGGATATGTATTGTTGCAAGGAGAATGAACTCTACGCCAGGGGTCCCCAACTCCAGTCCTCAAGGCCCACCAACAGGTCATGTTTTCAGGATTTCCTTTGCATTGCACAGGTGATGCAATTAGTACCTGGGCAAGACTAAGGAAATCCTGAAAACATGACATGTTGGTGGGCCTTGAGGACTGGAGTTGGGGACCCCTGCTCTACGCAACCACCAGATGTGGCCTCTCAGTATTAGGATCTGGCATCTCAACCAGAAGTAAAAACTGTATCAAGATCTTCAGCCCATGGTCACTGTTTCTTGGTCAGTTTGGTTAAGCCAAAAGTGGATGCCATACGGATCAGCCATGGGTATTGAACATCTGGGTCCAAGTTCGAAACATCAAGAGTGGGTAAATGTAAGTCATTTGATAGATTGGCTGTATAAGAGAAGCATCGGGTCTTTATGTATACATTTTATTTATCCTAAATCTAATGGCAGCCTCAATGCCCAATTTGGCACTGAATTGGTGCTTTTTGTTATTGAGACTTTTTTTTGGAAAGTCTAGTGGTATAGATTTTTTACTAGAGACTGAGTGGGTGGAAACTCCAAATTCTCCAATATAAGGTAGGCAAATAGCTTTTAGAACTATCTGATTCTGAGGAAATGAACTACTCACTTGGCGTAATAATACCCATAGCACCCCCTTTGCTAAGACTTTGGTATGGATGGGGAACTCAATTGGTCCCAGGACTAAAGATATCACTACAGTAGAAATAAGGTAAGCAACGTCAATCAGCTGTAGTTCTTTCAAAGCTATGTCCCATGTGTGATATCCAATGATGGACATTGAAAAATTTTGGACAGATTAGGCAAAAAGGACATTATGAGCTATCTAAACACCACTAGTCCAAACTCCATTGTACCAGTGGCTACTAGGTAAAACTTTCCAAACTATCTATCTGCACGTATGTTGAACCTGCCCTGATCTTACACTTGCCAACTTACCTGGAACTTGCCAACTCCTTAAGAGGCTTCTAGAAAGGGGAGACCTTCTGGACTTTTAGTAGGGTCAACAAATCCCTCAAGACTTGCCGAAACCTTCAAGATATCAGGGTTTCCAGGCTTCTTTGTACCTCGACATCTCAGGAAGGTGGAGAGTGAGGAATGGAGGGCTCAGAGAATGATCAATAAAGGGCATGACCTCTAAAAGCTATTGTGGTCACTGTCGAATATATTTAGTAGTGCACTTTGTTCTCTGAAAAATTACCCAACTCCCAGACAAGAATGGCTCATAGTCATTCAACCAGAACCTAATTTTCTATGCACGGTACTTCTCCCCATGTCTACTTCTCAGCTCTTCTACAATGCCTTGATGCCTTTTCCACCCCAAAGTTCATGCAAGAAATCATCTTGAAATTATGATCTTTGGAAGAATTTGGATGAATTCAATAACACCATGGCGATTTACCAATTTGTCTGTGACGTCTCTACTTTTTTTTGGACTCCTTTTGAACGTTCTGGGAGAGTTGTCAGAATGTAGTATTTTAGTTAGCATCCACAAGTCCTTAGTGGGCCAATGTGTACTGAGTCTGTCCATGCTCTTCTCTCATTGGGAGAAAACACATGGATCTTTTTTTTTTTGTGAAAATTTTCACATCCTTCATTAACTGGACACCAGAGATAGTCTGGAGAAGCCATAGATTTCTATCGATATTGTGGATCTGTACCACACCTACAGGTTCACTGCATGAACAGAACTTAGTTCTATAGGCTATGGCATCCCTGCTCCGCCATTGCCTCTAGGTAGATGCTGACGGACCTGCAAGAACTTTCTGGCCACATAACATTCTCATATCATGCAAATGGGCAGCAGGGACCTCCTCAGTGTCAGCGAACCAGGCATTGGACAAGAACAAACAGGCAAGATGAATGATTGTTCAAGTGGGCCACTGTGGGGGCATCATACTGTGTCGAGGGGGAATATCCAGGCATCATACTATAAAGTTAAATGTGGGGGCATCAAAGTGTGTGTATAGAGGCACAGTGGTTATCATTCAGTGTGTTTGGGGTTGCGGGGCCATCATACTGTGCCAGAAGATGCTGTGAGAGCATCATACTGTGTGGTGTGTGTGTGTGTGTGTGTGTGTGTGTGTTGGCACTGTGAGGCTATCAAGCTGTATGTGGAGCTTAATATTGTGTGTAGGCACTGTAGGGTCATCACTTTGTATGTGGGGCTTCATATTTGTGTGTAGGCACTGTAGGGTCATCACTTTGTATGTGGGTCTTCATGTTGTGTGTGGGGTTGAAGTACAAGCAAATAATGTTGGGGATGTTGTGGAAGCATCATTTGGTGTGTTTGGGGCTGTGGGGTCATCACTCTGTATGTGGGGCTTCATATTGTGTGTGAGGTTGAAGTACAAGCAAATAATGCTGGGGGTGGTTGTGGGAACATCTTTCGGTGTGTGTTTGGAGTTGTGGGGTCACCACTCTGTATGTGGGTCTTCATATTCTGTGTGGGGTTGAATTACAAGCAAATAATGCTGGGGGTGGTTGTGGGAGCATCATTCAGTGTGTGTTTGGAGCTGTGGGGTCATCACTCTGTATGTGGGGCATCATACTGTGTGTAGGTACTGTAGGGTCATCACTCTGTATGTGGGGCATCATACTGTGTGTAGGCACTGTAGGGTCATCAAGCTGTATGTGGGGCATTATACTGGGTGTAGGCACTGTGAGGTCATCAAGCTGTACGTGGGGCATTATACTGGGTGTAGGCACTGTAGGGTCATCACTCTGTATGTGGGCATCATACTGTGTGTAGGCACTGTAGGGTCATCAAGCTGTATGTGGGGCATTATACTGGGTGTAGGCACTGTGAGGTCATCAAGCTGTATGTGGGGCATCATACTGTGTGTAGGCACTGTAGGGTCATCACTCTGTATGTGGGGCATCATACTGTGTGTAGGCACTGTAGGGTCATCACTCTGTATGTGGGGCATCATACTGTGTGTAGGCACTGTAGGGTCATCACTCTGTATGTGGGGCATCATACTGTGTGTAGGCACTGTGAGGTCATCAAGCTGCATGTGCAAGGAATAATGTTGGGGATGTTCTAGAAGCATCATTTGGTGTGTTTGGAGCTGGGAGGTCATCACTCTGTATGTGGGGCATCATACTGTGTGGGTGGTTGACGGGTATTAAAAAAAATGAGTGTCATGGTGGAGGCATCATATCTTGTGTATGGGGCACTGTGTGGTCACATATAAATAGTCAAGCAAGGTTAGGAGGCATTGGTAAAGGCTTATATACTGAAGAAGCAGCTGATGCGGTAGCTATGAATCCCCTGGAGAGAAGGACCCATGCTAGTTTGATATTATTAATGGGTGGGTGAGTGCCATCATGGGGATGTTGTCTTCACAAATCCTATAATGTCGGCAAACACGAAAGCATAAAATGTAGTTGAGTAGTGAATATATGATGTAGACGCTGAGTGTGTTGGTGTCAGGTAGCACCTGAAAGACGCCTCATTTTTATCTTATCTTTGCTATGTCTCAATGCTACAATTCCGTTTTGCAACCACTGGACAGTCACCGTTTGGAGATCACTGCTCAGGCAATATGAAACCCCCACATTTCAAGGACACGTCAGCACTACAAATGAGCTCCGTCAAAGCCATATTTAACAATTTTCTCTAATTTACTAAGAAATTAGCATGTGAAATTATGCCCTCGCACGGGTACTCGTGACATCTCCCGCTATTTTTGGCCGCTGCAGACTAACAATTTTCCCGCATTAAATCCCTTTTCTGAAAAGAGATATTACATTTGTGAGTGAAGCGCGTTGGCCCTGTTGTGACACTCGGCTTTTTGCAGCCGCCTGGCATTACTTTATTGTGCAGCAATTATCTTGTTTGTGTGGGACTTCAGGTCTCTTCGCTCAACCCCAGAGGACGCCCTTTACATCTGGAGACGGGAAATTTCCAGGTTTTCTTGTTTTCTTCTCCTCCATCAACATGGATTTTCTTTTCCACCACAAACCATAAACGACTCCGAAGCTTAACCTGCCTGCGCCTCAATTACAGCTGGTAATGAAGGGCACTCGACCAGAGCGGTGACCACCTGCCGGTGCTGCTCCCGTGGGTCGCGGTTATCATTCTTCATGGGAGCCTAATGTTTCACATCATATCTATTAAAGGAGGTTGTATGAGCAGAAAGGCGATTCATTTTACACCGCAGTCATAAAAGACAGATTGTTAACCAGTTCTGGCCTTAAAGGAACGCTCTACATCTGCCCAAATCCAGTATGGTCGCCCCTAGGGTTGGCCCTTGTATAGTGCCTCCTGATGGCGTTGCATTCTCCCCCATTTCTTACATACCATGCTACAACCACAATTTTTCCTTATGCTCTTACATAAACTTGGTTCATTTTTTTCAATGTCTTCTACATAAACTTTCAGATTAATACATTTCTATATTTTTTTTCGGTTTTTACTATTATTTTTCAATATTTAGCATTTTTACTCATTTTTTTTTTCAATGTAATTTATGGTCAAAAAAATAATTGGCATGCATTTTAAAAACTAATAAAAGTATTATTAGCCATTTGCAGTTATTCCAATACATTATAGTGATAATTCCCTATGCCGGGCAAGGGCTTTTTAATACAATTAATGGGCCTGGTGTGAAAATTTCATTAGTGCCCCCGCGCCAGTGCTAATTGTATCATTATATCTACACAGTTGATTTAATAATATCGTTATCACAATTATATAACGAGACCATTTTTTTTATAAATAGAAATTAATTGAAAAAGTTTAAATACTAGTGACCTCTTCTGTGATTGATGGTATTAATTTGTTTGTTTTTTCTTCTCCATCTGCTCCTGACCGCCATGAACACTTCTCACGGACACAACACTGTAGTGCCTGACCCTAACCAATAATGACCCAAAGATTAATAATGGTAGCAACAATGATAGTCCACCATTCAGAAAATATACCCCAGTTAGTAATAATGGCCCCTTTAGTTCCCACACATTAGCAGTGCCCCCATTAGGTCACTTACAGTAATTGCACCAGTATTGT
The DNA here is from genome assembly GCF_032444005.1 of Ranitomeya imitator. Lineage (NCBI taxonomy): Eukaryota > Metazoa > Chordata > Amphibia > Anura > Dendrobatidae > Ranitomeya > Ranitomeya imitator. The sequence goes on from NC_091286.1 coordinate 686,293,108, forward strand.
ACCCAGCCCGTAGTATTACTTACTGTAGGCACCAAACAGTAACACTGCTCCCTCTGTACCCACACTGCAGTCATGGCAGTCAAGCGAATTAAAAGCAAAATATTCTTTATTGTGACAATTAAAATAATAGCATAAAAAATGTATCTGACACGTTTTGAGTCTGGCTGACTCTTAATCGTAAATCAAGATGCGTTATATACTCCTTAAGAAAGCCAGTAGGCGAAACGTACGTTGGAGTCACAGGAGCCACTGTGTACTGACTACTGATATATATAATTTTCTTTAACTTCCTTGTTTTTTATGGCTACTTTATTATGTCAATATTTATGATGGTTTTTTACATGTATTTATAAATATAACAGGCTATATGTATGGAAGTTCCTTTTTTATCCCTAAACTATTTAGTTTTTATACCCATAACCAATACTTTGGTGCAGTGGTTTTCTTATATGTGTCATTGGTTTCCCTCGACCCCTCATGTGTTTTTATTGCTTCTTATGTTTTAATATTACGACTTAATAAAAATTATATATTTTATATACATTTTTTTTATTCGGTTTATTCACTGCTTTGGAGTAGGTATATAGACTTAAAACACATCAGCATTTTTCTATGCCCATGCTACTATTTTAATGAGGTCACAATTATTTTTCTTTTGCTTTTAGTTCGCTTTGCTGGATTGAAAAGCTTAATGCAAATGTGAGAGGCAGCGCCAGGGCCGTAGTCGTGACTGAGCATAACTGGTTACACACACCCTGCTGCCCTCCTAACACATATAAACAATTTCCCTTTTTCTGCATATCTTCTGCTGAACCCTCTGCACCATCAGAGTCCCATCGGGGCTGCTGAATTTCGGCTGCTGTTGTTGAAGAGCCCAAAGAGACAAAGTCCAAACTTTAAACTTAGAACTTTGCTTGTTACTGTTCGCAGCACATCCTTTTCAGCTAAATTTTTAGCATCGGGTTCCATACATTCCACATTTCTTACTTTCCCTGCTTCTCCTCTTTCGGCCTCGAGTACGTGCCCAGGTCGTGCCGCTTCTTGCGGTAATGCAGCATTTTCCCTGTCCAAACTCACTGTGCCTTGGAGTTCCCTCAGCCGTTTCGCGCCGGAGCTGAGGGCATCAGCCCACACGACGAGTTGCCACATTCTGGAGTCATCTGCTTCTCCGTACTGTCCTGGTCCTGCTTTCAGCCTTCATCTCAACACTGCTATAGCCCACTGCTCAGCTATTCTTCTGCCCCCATGGGTCCTGGATGGCTGGGTACTGCACTTAATGTTGCGCAGCTGCTAGGTAGCCTGGGCTCCTGTGCCCAACCAGGCTGCCTGGGTCCCCTGGCCCTCACTGACTCTAACTAGGAAGTTGTTCCTACCTTACCCCAGCTGGCTCCTCCTATGGTTAACTATTTACACCTTTAACTATGATATGGTGTCATGGGCCCCATCTAGTGGCAAAACTGAAGTACTATACTTTCCCTATTTTACCACATCTATTTATCTAATTGCCTTGTAATGTTTTCATTTCCTGTTCTGTCCAGATGTAACATAGTAACATAGTTAAGGTTGAAGTCCATCTAGTTTAACCCATAGCTCGACCTAACATGCCCTAACATGTTGATCTAGAGGAAGGCACCGTATCCCAGAATTCCAAGTGGAGGTAGTTCACTGACCGCCATATTGGGACACCCAAGTGATGGGTGTCTAAATATGGAAACTGCTGCTGGTACCAACCTATTGCGCAGTACCACCAGCGGAACACCGTCGCACCACACACACACACTCTATACACTGTACGCACCCCACACACACACTCTCACACACACACACAGTCTCACATACACTCTCACACTCACATTCACACTCACACACTCACACAGCCTTTTGCCCGGTACCACCAGTTGAACACCGTCCTGAACTCACTGCCATCTTTGTACAGGAGGAGCGCATGAGCAGTTTTAATGTGAGCACCACTATCTGTCTGCACAAAGATGGCAGCCATCTGATTTACTGCACCTGCGTGAATTACATGCAGGTACAGTGAATCTTTCGGCTGATCCCGGAGGCAGATGCGCAACGAATCTACAGGCAGACGAAGCCGGTCACATTAAAGGGGTTTTCCCATGAACGAAAGTTCATTTTAAAAATTGACTGTGTCTGATCATGTACGGAGCATACCGCATCTCCTGGGCAGGGGAGGAAGCAAAAGACAATACTGACATTACAGCAGGGGATCACAGAGGATTCATTTTGTGAGGTAAAATATTTCACTGACCGTTTTTAAAAAATATTTTACCTCACAAAATGTATCCTCTGCGATCTCCTGCTGTAATGTCAGTATTGTCTTTTGCTTCCTCCCCTGCCCAGGAGCTATGGTATATTCGGTTCATGGTCAGACATAGACAATTTTTAAAATGAACTTTTGTTTGTGGGAAAACCCTTTTAAAAAGCAAATATTAATGCCAACATGGCTCCTCCTAAAAAGTACGCCAATGACAATGAAAGGAAAGCAGCAAAGGCACAACGTCGAAGACAACAACGGGCAAATGAGACTCTTGAAGAGCAACAGCATTGCTGGGACAAAAACAATGCATATAAGCGCAGGCGTCAAGCACATGAGTCCCCTGATGCAAAAGTCATTAGATTATCACAGGATGACATTAGGTAACAATAGCACCGAATGCCTGCCCCATCATGACATTACCGCCTTCCTGACGCGAAAGCATCGGGCCTCCATCTAGTTACATGCATAAAGATATTATATATATATATATATATACAGGAGCACTTAAAATGACATAGTAAATGCAACAACATATACACTATTAACCGGGACGTATTTAAAGGGGTGAGGTCATTTACAATGTTTCTGCACCCCCTTACACAAATGTGACCTGAAGACAGCACCGATAATCTAGGGGTCTATTATTTACCAGCATTGCGTATATAATATGTATTCCAGGGATTCAGACTCGCTCCTCTCATCTATTACACCGTTCTAGTCCTCTTAACCTTCTGCTTCATCATTATGTTGGGATCCAGGGGGGTCATAAAAAGGTCCATTTTATTACCAAGCGCTATATCCTTGTTACATGGGTGAACGGTTATGAAGTCAAGCTGAGAATATCAGTTAAGATCGGAGGAGATGTCCTGCATTGTACCAGAATAAATGCCCAAGAGAAGTCATTACTGGTCCCTGTCACGACCCATCGACCCCGTCACCATTCGCCACAAAGAATCCAGATTGTAAGACACATGGCTAGTCCGCTGATACATTACATACAACATACAACATTGTATCACTGCCCTCGTCTATACTGGATGTATAGTAGCCATAAGCAAATCTTTTGAAATTCAAATTCTCCAGATTTGTAGAATTTTTTTCCAAAAATTCAATTTCTGCCAAATTGTAAGTAGTGCTCCCATCATCCAATTGCCTTAAGAACACATACATCAGGTCTCCTAGGAATGTAGTTGTCATGATCCAGTCTGGGGTTTTGAGTCTGCCTTTTCCCAGGCTGATCATGTCAAGTGCTAACCTTGCTCTGCCTCATTCTGGGTTCAGGTCTGCTATTTAGCTCTGCTGTATCCTGCAGGCGGTGTCAGTTATAGTTTCTGCTTACGGCGTGTGTAGCTGACTCTGCGTACCCTGATTCGTCCTGCTGCTTTTACTGACTGTACCCGTGTCTGTTTATTCCCCTCTTCCCGTCCCGACTCTGTGTTCCCCTTTCGTGTTTGGATTCTCTGGTACATGACTTCGGCTTGGACTCTGACCTGCTGTTTTGTTTCTTGTCTTTGGCACATCTGCTCCTGACCGATATTGACCTATTCGGCTTGTTTCTGACTCTGTGCTTGGTTATTCCTTTTGTACTGCACTACAGACTAATATCGACCCAACTTGTTTTACTATTCCGCTGCCACATGGTGGTGGCCTCACTGCTGCAGGTCTGCTCCTGATGTGTGCAGTCCTCCCTGCACTCTGTTGCCATCTAGCAGAGCTGCTTCTACCTGCATAGCATGACAGTAGCGTGACAGTAGTGATGAATTATCAAGCTCTCTATTCTATACAGTCTTAGTAATGTCCGAATACCCTCAACATGCAGTTTATGACTGTGGAATATCAGACGGTAGCTGTTTTTCTGTGCGGTGCTGCCACGCTATCTGTATAGTTTCTTCAGTGCTTTATGACTTTCTCTTCCTATTTCTATTGCTGAGCGGTGACGTCCTTTCACTATCCAGATTCACTCTAAATGTCTGCTCAATTCCTTGCCTAGGCTTTTATACAGGCTCTGATAGTCCCTCTTGATTGGTCATGACATACCATGTGATATAATGCAAGGCAGTAAGGGGATGCATGACCCACAGCACTGATGCAATCTTCTTTTTTTTTAATTTGCAAACTGCTTGAATTCACCAATTCTAGCAAATTTCCAAATATTTTGACATGAATTTGATTAACGTACCCCTAATGTATAGTCAAGAGTCATGCAGCTGCAAAGTGGGAAAATAAGGAGATCTTGCAAGAAGGAGGAAAATCTGCCGTGGAAACAAACTCCTGTTGATGGATCTGATTGCAGTTTGGTTTAGTAAATTTGATGGTGTGCTCTTTTATACTATTTGGTAACACAATACAGATATCAGAGAAAAAGCCAGACGTGTACATATAGGGGGTATAGAGCCATGACTAGTACACTGTATGATGTCGGGGCAAGGGCGGGAGGGTGTATGGGTGGGGGAAATTAAGGTGACCCCGCTGGACTTTATAAAAAAAACCTTGCTCTGGTGCCGCCCCCCACATTGTCCCCACCCTAGGCACGTGCCCTCGAGTGCCTAGTGGCAAATACGGCCCTGTATAGAGGCAGCCATAGTGCACCTGCCTTGGTTTCTAAAGAAGCCTGGAGTTTCCTCTGCTACAAAAGGAAACACCAATGTTATAAAAGGGGCATTTTAGAAATGTGTCAAGTCATACCTCCCTATATAGCTACAGCTAGAACAACAAAAAAACATAGGATCCATCAACAGCAGCTTATTGACCATTTCTAGGTGCCAATGAGATAATACAGGGAAGGTTCATGGCCAAGCAGCTGCATGCGAATATCCATCACCAAGCACAATACCGAGCGTTGGAAGGAGTGGTGTAAAGCCGCCACCACTGGACTCTGGAGGAGACGTGTTCTGTGAAGTGATGGATCGCACTTCTCTATCTGTGTCTGATGGAGGAGTCCGGGTTTGGTGATTCCAGGAGAACGTAACCCACTGACTACATTGTGCCTCCTGTACAGATGGTGGAGGAGAATAAGGCTATGTGCTCATTATCAGGGGTCGGCATTGGGCTGTTATCAGGGGTCGGCATTAGGCCCTTAGTTACAGTGAAGAGAAATATTAATCCTTCAGCACAAGACATTGTGGACAATTATAGCTTCAGCTTTGTGGAGACAGTTTAAGAAAGCCCTGTTCTGTTCCCCATGACTGTGCCCAGTGCAGAAGATCCATACAGACATGGAGGGGGGAAAACAAGAGCGGCCGCATAGAGCTCGGACTTCAGCCCCACTAAACAACTAGACCAGCCTCCCCCCAACATCAGGGCCTGAATCCACAAATGTTCTTCTGGCTGAAGGGGCAAAAATTCCAAAAAGACACCTCTAAAATCTTGTAGGAATGACACCATAGTAATGTCTATGGGTGTAGATGGACGTCAGAAAAGCTCCTGGAGGTGGATTTGGGGGATGGGAGTCACATTTGTTTATCTATATAGTATAATAAAAATCTCCTACTGGGTGAAATGGTATAATGATCGGAGATTACATTTTTTTGTGACATCGTTCATTAAATTCTAAATTTCAACAGAGTTTTAAAAAAGAGAGAGGAGCATCTTATTACGTTGCTGATATTATGGCGGTGTACAATAGGAAGCCATCAAAACACAGCAGGATTATAACTAATAACGAATAAAACCTGTATTATCTGTATGGAAATGACGGCTCCGCTCACAGAAGAAAAACCAGCGGAGAAGAGAGCGCTGATTACTCGGTGGCCTCCAGTAAAAAATAACATGAGATACAAAACTTCGATTAAATTGATCTTCATTTCTACAAGAAGTGAAAATAACATCAATGTAGCCTGAGCTACAGTAATATCGACCGCCGGAGCCACCATTGTAGCCAGGCTAAGCTCTAGAAGGCAGGGTGGACTCTTGGTGGTTCACCCTGCCACTCAAAAATCCAGAAAAAGGCGATAAAAAAAACGTGATGTAGCCCAAAATGGAGACAATAAAAACCTCAACTCATCCCACAAAAAATGAGCTCTCAACTAGGAAAAGTAATAAAGAAAGTCATGTCTCAGAATATCGCGACACAATAACAAATTCATTTTTGTAAATCAGTGCTTTTAGCTTGTAAAAATAGTGTCGCTGTGAACGCACTGGCATGAAGAATCGTCTTATCACCTTTAACGTACAGTCAACAGTGCAAAACAGTGCAAAAATAAAATGAAAGACAATTGCTAAACTTATTTTTTAACTGCATTCTCCTTCATTGCAGGTTGTGAAAGTGAAAAATTTGAGGTTAAAGCAACATTTTAGTTTTAATGAAATTTTTCCTTTTTTTTTTCCTTTCCTCTTTGTATTTATTTCTATGAAGGGTCAACAAAGTTATTGAAAGCAATTTTGAATGCTTTAAAAGGTGCAGTTTTCAATATAAACCACTTTTGAGGGATTGCTGACATACAGTGGGGCAAAAAAGTATTTAGTCAGTCAGCAATAGTGCAAGTTCCACCACTTAAAAAGATGAGAGGCGTCTGTAATTTACATCATAGGTAGACCTCAACTATGGGAGACAAACTGAGAAAAAAAAATCCAGAAAATCACATTGTCTGTTTTTTTAACATTTTTTTTGCATTTTATGGTGGAAAATAAGTATTTGGTCAGAAACAAACAATCAAGATTTCTGGCTCTCACAGACCTGTAACTTCTTCTTTAAGAGTCTCCTCTTTCCTCCACTCATTACCTGTAGTAATGGCACCTGTTTAAACTTGTTATCAGTATAAAAAGACACCTGTGCACACCCTCAAACAGTCTGACTCCAAACTCCACTATGGTGAAGACCAAAGAGCTGTCAAAGGACACTAGAAACAAAATTGTAGCCCTGCACCAGGCTGGGAAGACTGAATCTGCAATAGCCAACCAGCTTGGAGTGAAGAAATCAACAGTAGGAGCAATAATTAGAAAATGGAAGACATACAAGACCACTGATAATCTCCCTCGATCTGGGGCTCCACGCAAAATCCCACCCCGTGGGGTCAGAATGATCACAAGAACGGTGAGCAAAAATCCCAGAACCACGCGGGGGGACCTAGTGAATGAACTGCAGAGAGCTGGGACCAATGTAACAAGGCCTACCATAAGTAACACACTACGCCACCATGGACTCAGATCCTGCAGTGCCAGACGTGTCCCACTGCTTAAGCCAGTACATGTCCGGGCCCGTCTGAAGTTTGCTAGAGAGCATTTGGATGATCCAGAGGAGTTTTGGGAGAATGTCCTATGGTCTGATGAAACCAAACTGGAACTGTTTGGTAGAAACACAACTTGTCGTGTTTGGAGGAAAAAGAACAATGAGTTGCATCCATCAAACACCATACCTACTGTAAAGCATGGTGGTGGAAACATCATGCTTTGGGGCTGTTTCTCTGCAAAGGGGCCAGGACGACTGATCCGGGTACATGAAAGAATGAATGGGGCGATGTATCGTGAAATTTTGAGTGCAAACCTCCTTCCATCAGCAAGGGCATTGAAGATGAAACGTGGCTGGGTCTTTCAACATGACAATGATCCAAAGGACACCGCCAGGGCAACGAAGGAGTGGCTTCGTAAGAAGCATTTCAAGGTCCTGGAGTGGCCTAGCCAGTCTCCAGATCTCAACCCTATAGAAAACCTTTGGAGGGAGTTGAAAGTCCGTGTTGCCAAGCGAAAAGCCAAAAACATCACTGCTCTAGAGCAGGGGTCCCCAACTCCAGTCCTCAAGGCCCACCAACATGTCATGTTTTCAGGATTTCCTTAATCTTGCCCAGGTAATAATTGCATCACCTGTGCAATGCAAAGGAAATCCTGAAAACATGACCTGTTGGTGGGCCTTGAGGACTGGAGTTGGGGACCCCTGCTCTAGAGGAGATCTGCATGGAGGAATGGGCCAACATACCAACAACAGTGTGTGGCAACCTTGTGAAGACTTACAGAAAACGTTTGACCTCTGTCATTGCCAACAAAGGATATATTACAAAGTATTGAGATGAAATTTTGTTTCTGACCAAATACTTATTTTCCACCATAATATGCAAATAAAATGTTAAAAAAACAGACAATGTGATTTTCTGGATTTTTTTTTCTCAGTTTGTCTCCCATAGTTGAGGTCTACCTATGATGTAAATTACAGACGCCTCTCATCTTTTTAAGTGGTGGAACTTGCACTATTGCTGACTGACTAAATACTTTTTTGCCCCACTGTATAGGCCCCTCAAAGTTACTGTAAATAGCAGATTTTGCAAATATTGTTGAAAAATTGAAAATTGCTGCAAAACTTTTAACACTTGTAACATCTTGATTAAATAAAAGGGCGCACCAAAAATGACGGTGATGTAAATTAGATAAGGTATATATAGTACGTCACTTATTCTCCCTTGCATCGGGCTTTGGCCCACATTGTGGTGAGCGCCAGTGTTTTACTTCTTTTAATAAGGGATAAGGTATTTATTACGGTATCTATTTTGTATGGTATGACTATCTGTTATGAAGACATGCAAATTTAAAGTTTGAAAATTGCACCCCACAGGACCCCTTTAAGCAGCGTCGGTCACCCCTGACCGAATACCACAGGTGGCGTCATGAACTTTTATTTCACAAACCCCTTTAAAGACCTTTCCTATAACATGGGCGCCCAGGGCCACAGACCGAGTCACTGCCGCCATGACACATCCCGAGTATCCCCACGGCTCTGGCGGGCGTTCCACAATGGAGTCAGGGGCTTAACCGCTATAATATGCTGCTTCACTCTATGAGGAACAAAGACCAAGGAAGGAGGGAGAAGACATGAGGGAGAGCACGGTGACAAAAAAAAGACCATTTCCTAAATTTGCTTTTATTCGTCAATTTTTTTTGCATAGGACCTCATGATTATTTATTATTACCTTATAGCTAAACCCACTTGTCTGATTCTTTGGCTTCCATAATTTTCTTCATCTGGATTTTCTTCTACCAATTGGTTTGGTGGGGTCTAACACCTGGCGCCTCCTCCGATCAGTGGATACCAGCTCTCGCAGATGGTGGAGGCACGCAAACCGATACTTCTCCGTGTTCTGGTCGTTCTTGGGTTCCGCATCTCAGATGACATTCGCTTCCATAGGATCTGAGCTGTATGACCCAAGTAAGCACTGCGCAGGGTACGACGTTGTCTTCTTCAGGCTCTGTGTATCTACAGCAGAAGCGGGAACTTGTATCAGGTGCCAAGATTTACACCCCACTAACGATCTGATATTGATGACCCATCTAACGGACTGGACAACCCCTTTAAATGCAACGTTTTATGATTGCTACATTGGAAAGCATTTATACCAATTTACATTTTTCACTCTTTGTGTTATTGCAGCCATTTGGTAAATTCAAAAAAGTTCATTATTTTCTCATTAGTGTTCACTCTGCACCCCATCTTGACTGAAAAAAAACAAATGTAGACGTTTTTGCAAATGTAATAAAAAAGAAAAAATGAAATATCACATGGTCATAAGTCTTCAGCCCCTTTGCTCAGACACTCATATGTAAGTCACATGTTGTCCATTTCCTTGTGATCCTCCTTGAGATGGTTCTACTCCTTCATTGGAGTCCAGCTGTGTGTAATTAAACTGATAGGACTTGGTTTGGGAAGGCGCACACCTGTCTATATAAGACCTCACAGCTCACAGTGCATGTCAGACCAAATGAGACTCATGAGGTCAAAGGAACTGGCCAAGGAGCTCAGAGACAGAATTGTGGCAAGGCACAGATCTGGCCAAGGTTACAGCAGAATTTCTGCAGGACTCAAGGTTCCTAGGAGCACAGTGGCCTCCATAATCCTTACATGGAAGACGTTTGGGACCACCAGAAGTCCTCCTACACCTGGCCGTCCAGCCAAACTGAGCAATCGTGGGAGAAGAGCCTTGGTGAGAGGTAAAGAAGAACCCCAAGATCACTGTGGCTGGGCTCCAGAGATGCAGCAGGGAGATGGGAGAAAGGTCCACAAAGACAACTCTCACTGTTTTCTAATCGCACCTAGTCAGACACTTGTCATTTGCATACGCTATTGGGAAATGAGACAGATAATGTTAGTTGGCAGCAAGTCATAATGGGGAAAAAAAAGACAAAACTCAATAAAAATGAGCAACTGCGAGTTCATACATGGTTGTGCGGCAAAATTCACAATTAGAAAAGGAGGAAATGAATTGCGGAATCTAATATGGGTGAATGAAAGACAATTATTCTGGACAAACATGGAGGGAGAAGAACATGAGCGACCGCACAAAGCCCGGACCTCAGCCCCATCCAACATCAATAATGGAGTTTGTGAGCCCGGCCTCCCCCAACATCAGGGTCTGACCTCGCAAAAGTTCCCACAGACGCCTCCAAAATTTTGAAGAAAACCTTCCCGTAAGAGCGGGAGCTGTTATATCTGCAGAGGGGCAGCTCCATACTACATACACATTCACTGAATACACATACAGTAAGTACACATACCCATCATACATATACACACACATTACATAAAATATACTGCACACACGCACACATTATACACATTCACTGAATACAGAGTGAATACACACACACTATATAGCCACATTACATAAACACTACATACACATACAATATACCATACACACTACATTCACATACCTTATACATACACATTCACTGAATACACATACTGTTAGGGATTGAGTTCCCGCCTCTGCACAGGGGGAATCTCGAACCATCTCCGCTGCGGTCTTCCATTCTTCTCCTGCCGCAGTGGAGCCTGCTCAGCAGAGACGTCGGTCCCAGCATCTCGCTCAGTCTGACACTGTGCAAAGGCTTACTGCTGCCTTTCCAGCTTCTGCCATTGTAGCTAGTACTGGTCAGCGGCGAGCAGACGTCTTTGGGACTAAGTCCTACTTTTCCCCTTCTGAGCATGCCCAGGGTAAAATCTCTCGTTGGAGATTGAGGGTCACATGCACAGGTACTGCAGCAACTCCCATTGGTCCTCTAGGAAGGTCCTGAAGTTGGCCAAGTTCTGTGGCAGCCTCCCATTGGTCCTTCTGGGAAGGTCCTGTAGTTGCTGCAGCTATAAAAGGTTTGCATGACCGCATGGCCATGCACTAGTATTAACCCTTGTTATGTGCTTTGCGCCAGTGTGATCATGTATGCCTGTGGTCAGGGTCGGCTGTAAAAGCCATTAGAATGCTGGCACCTCCGGTCAGAAGTTTGGTTGCATGTATTCAGGGCCACTAGAATACCGGCTCCTCCGGTGAGGAATTGGTTGTGTGCTTCCCTGACTGCGTGACCACTGAACGCTATCTGCTCTGCAGTTATTTGTGTGCTCCTGTGAGCTTAAGAGGACACAGTCCTTTTCTATATCAGCGACTCTGTGAGGTAACAGAGTTCGCGTATACCGCCATATAGTTCTGTTAAGGCTAGCGGAACGCACTGAGTAAATAGATGAGGTTATTGGTGCGTTCGCAGCCCGGGGTCCACCGTGCAGGAGGAACCTGCTGCTAGTAAATGGCACTATATGGCGGTATATGCTATGCAGCATCAATAGTAAAAAGATCTGATGTTAAAAAAAAATAAAAAATTGTGATATTCTCACCTTCCGGCGTCCCCTGCAGCCTTCCCGCCCCTCGCGATGCTCCCGCCAGCTCCCGTTCCCAGTGATGCCTCGTGACAATGACCCCGGATGATGTAGCATCATGCGAAACCGGTACGTCATCACAGGTCATTGCCGCGAGGCATTACTAGGAACGGGAGCATCGCGAGGAGCGGGAAGGCTGCGGGGGCCGCCGGAAGGTGAGAATATCACGATTTTTTTTTTTTTTTTTATAGGTATGTGGTTCCCAGGGCCTGGAGGAGAGTATCCTCTCCTCCACCCTGGGTACCATCTGCACATGATCCGCTTACTAGAAGCCTAGAGCCTAGAAGAAATCATTAGCATAATGAAAGAATATAACATTTCTCAGCAACAAGCCCGTTAATATGAGCATACAGGTAGGACCAGTGTAACATTTCTATTACCTGTATGCCCATATTAATAGGTCATGCACGTTCCGGAGGGTGACAGATTCCCTTTAAGAAAGGCAGCGTTAACCCCTTCAGAGTTGGTGTAGTAGATACGTATGGCGCACATACAGTAGATATTCTTTGAGCCGGTTCCTTTTCTGTCTCAGGTTCTATTTTCTCCGCAATTAATCTTTCTTAACCTGTGCTCTGGGCAAAGAATTGTCTGCTTATTGTTGCAGAAGATTAACTGTGCGGCTCCTTCAATAGACATGAAGAAATTGCTCGTAATAATGACCCGAGATTGTACTTTCAAATCAATGGAAATCAGCGCCTTTGTGATCCGGAGTAATTGGCCGCTTAACATTCAATGGGTTCATATGACAATGGCCGTATTCATGGGGCAGATAATAAGTCTTACTCCTTTATATCTGTAACTTATCGTGTCCTGACTATCATTAGCTATATGAGAATTTATTGCGAAGACTTTCAATTACGGAACATCCGACAGAATGTCTACCTTTAGCTTAAAGGGAATGTGTCATCAGAAAATGACCGATTGTTTAAATCAGGTTTTTGAATTGAATTTATTGGTTAAAACTTTTGACAATGGCATTTTTAGCATTCACAGAGGAGGTGAGCTGTGACATCACCTATTGTGAATGGTGGATCCTGTGTTATCTACTGTATATAGAGGTGTTATCAGTCATTGTACAGGAGGAGGAGGTGAGCTGTGACATCACCTATTGTGAATGGTGGATCCTGTGTTATCTACTATATATAGAGGTGTTATCAGTCATTGTACAGGAGGAGGAGGTGAGCTGTGACATCACCTATTGTGAATGGTGGCTCCTGTGTTATCTACTATATGTAGAGGTGTTATCAGTCATTGTACAGGAGGAGGAGGTGAGCTGTGACATCACCTATTGTGAATGGTGGATCCTGTGTTATCTACTGTATATAGAGGTGTTATCAGTCATTGTACAGGAGGAGGAGGTGAGCTGTGACATCACCTATTGTGAATGGTGGATCCTGTATTATCTACTGTATATAGAGGTGTTATCAGTCATTGTACAGGAGGAGGAGGTGAGCTGTGACATCACCTATTGTGAATGGTGGATCCTGTGTTATCTACTGTATATAGAGGTGTTATCAGTCATTGTACAGGAGGAGGAGGAGGTGAGCTGTGACATCACCTATTGTGAATGGTGGATCCTGTGTTATCTACTGTATATAGAGGTATTATCAGTCATTGTACAGGAGGAGGAGGTGAGCTGTGACATCACCTATTGTGAATGGTGGATCCTGTGTTATCTACTGTATATAGAGGTGTTATCAGTCATTGTACAGGAGGAGGTGAACTGTGACATCACCTATTGTGAATGGTGGATCCTGTGTTATCTACTGTATATAGAGGTGTTGTCAGTCATTGTACAGGAGGAGGAGGTGAGCTGTGACATCACCTATTGTGAATGTTGGGTCCTGTGTTATCTACTGTATATAGAGTTGTTATCAGTCACTGTACAGGAGGAGGAGGTGAGCTGTGACATCACCTATTGTGAATGGTGGATCCTGTGTTATCTACTGTATATAGAGATGTTATCAGTCATTGTACAGGAGGAGGAGGTGAGCTGTGACATCGCCTATTGTGAATGGTGGATCCTGTGTTATCTACTATATATAGAGGTGTTATTTGTTGTGAATTCCGCTCTTGGGCTCCCTCCGGTGGTTGTAAGTGGTACTTTTGTGAGTTCTGCTCTTGGGCTCCCTCTGGTGGTTTTAAGTGGTATGGCTGCTCCTTGGATTTAGCAGTCTGCAGCTGCTTCCACTGATTGTCTTTCTGCTCGGCTATTTATGCCTGGCTCTCTCTTCAGCCAGTTCCACTTGTCAATGGTTCCTGGTTGGATTCACATCTCTTTGGATTTCCCTGTTATCCTGACCAGTTCAGCAAAGCTAAGTCCTTGCTTGCTCTTTTCTGTCCACAGGTTGTGGACTTATCCGTTCTGTGCTTTCTATGTTTGTCCAGCTTGTCAGTATGAATTATTCTGTGTAGCTGGAAGCTCTGGGAAGCAGATTTACCCTCCACACCTTTAGTCAGGTGTGGAAATTTTTGTAAACTCTGTGTGGATTTTTTTGTAGTGTTTTATACTGACCGCACAGTATTCCATCCTGTCCTCTCTATCTAGCTAGACTGGCCTCCTGTGCTCATCCTGGTTTCATTCTGTGTATGTCTTTTCCCTCTACACTCACAGTCATTACTTGTGGGGGGCTATCTATCCTTTGAGGATTTTCTCTGAGGCAAGATAGTTTTCCTGTTTCTATCTTTAGGGGTATTTAGTTCTCAGGCTGTGACGAGGTGCCTAGGGAGTGTCAGGAGCATCCCACGGCTACTTCTAGTGTTGTGTTGAGCTTAGGGACTGCGGTCAGTACAGGTACCACTTCCTTCAGAGCTCGTCCCATGTTGCTCCTAAACCACCAGATCATAACACTGTATATAGAGGTGTCATCAGTCATTGTACAGGAGGAGGAGAGCTGTGACATCACCTATTGTGAATGGTGGATCCTGTGGTATCTACTGTATTTAGAGGTGTTATCAGTCATTGTACAGGAGGAGGAGGAGGTGAGCTGTGACATCTCCTATTGTGAATGGTGGATCCTGTGGTATCTACTGTATATAGAGGTGTTATCAGTCATTGTACAGGAGGAGGAGGAGGAGGTGAGCTGTGACATCCCCTATTGTGAATGGTGTATCCTGTGTTATCTACTGTATATAGAGGTGTTATCAGTAATTGTACAGGAGGAGGAGGTGAGCTGTGACATCACCTATTGTGAATGGTGGATCCTGTGTTATCTACTGTATATAGAGGTGTTATCAGTCATTGTACAGGAGGAGGAAGTGAGCTGTGACATCACCTATTGTGAATGGAGGATCCTGTGTTATCTACTGTATATAGAGGTGTTATCAGTCATTGTACAGGAGGAGGAGGAGGTGAGCTGTGACATCACCTATTGTGAATGGAGGATCCTGTGTTATCTACTGTATATAGAGGTGTTATCAGTCATTGTACAGGAGGAGGAGGAGGTGAGCTGTGATATCACCTATTGTGAATGGTGGATCCTGTGTTATCTGCTGTATATAGAGGTGTTTCAGTCATTGTACAGGAGGAGGAGGTGAGCTGTGACATCACCTATTGTGAATGGTGGATCCTGTGTTATCTGCTGTATATAGAGGTGTTATCAGTCATTGTACAGGAGGAGGAGGTGAGCTGTGACATTGCCTATTGTGAATGGTGGATCCTGTGTTATGTACTGTATATAGAGGTGTTATCAGTCATTGTACAGGGGGAGGAGGTGAGCTGTGACATCTCCTATTGTGAATGGTGGATCCTGTGTTATCTACTGTATATAGAGGTGTTATCAGTCATTGTACAGGAGGAGGAGGAGGTGAGCTGTGACATCCCCTATTGTGAATGGTGTATCCTGTGTTATCTACTGTATATAGAGGTGTTATCAGTAATTGTACAGGAGGAGGAGGTGAGCTGTGACATCACCTATTGTGAATGGTGGATCCTGTGTTATCTACTGTATATAGAGGTGTTATCAGTCATTGTACAGGAGGAGGAAGTGAGCTGTGACATCACCTATTGTGACTGGAGGATCCTGTGTTATCTACTGTATATAGAGGTGTTATCAGTCATTGTACAGGAGGAGGAGGTGAGCTGTGACATCACCTATTGTGAATGGAGGATCCTGTGTTATCTACTGTATATAGAGGTGTTATCAGTCATTGTACAGGATGAGGAGGAGGTGAGCTGTGACATCACCTATTGTGAATGGAGGATCCTGTGTTATCTACTGTATATAGAGGTGTTATCAGTCATTGTACAGGAGGAGGAGGAGGTGAGCTGTGATATCACCTATTGTGAATGGTGGATCCTGTGTTATCTGCTGTATATAGAGGTGTTTCAGTCATTGTACAGGAGGAGGAGGTGAGCTGTAACATCACCTATTGTGAATGGTGGATCCTGTGTTATCTGCTGTATATAGAGGTGTTATCAGTCATTGTACAGGAGGAGGAGGTGAGCTGTGACATCACCTATTGTGAATGGTGGATCCTGTGTTATCTGCTGTATATAGAGGTGTTATCAGTCATTGTACAGGAGGAGGAGGAGGTGAGCTGTGATATCACCTATTGTGAATGGTGGATCCTGTGTTATCTGCTGTATATAGAGGTGTTTCAGTCATTGTACAGGAGGAGGAGGTGAGCTGTGATATCACCTATTGTGAATGGTGGATCCTGTGTTATCTGCTGTATATAGAGGTGTTTCAGTCATTGTACAGGAGGAGGTGAGCTGTGACATCACCTATTGTGAATGGTGGATCCTGTGTTATCTGCTGTATATAGAGGTGTTATCAGTCATTGTACAGGAGGAGGAGGTGAGCTGTGACATCACCTATTGTGAATGGTGGATCCTGTGTTATGTACTGTATATAGAGGTGTTATCAGTCATTGTACAGGGGGAGGAGGTGAGCTGTGACATCGCCTATTGTGAATGGTGGATCCTGTGTTATCTACTGTATATAGAGGTGTTATCAGTCATTGTACAGGAGGGGGAGGTGAGCTGTGACATCACCTATTGTGAATGGTGGATCCTGTGTTATCTACTGTATGTAGAGGTGTTATCAGTCATTGTACAGGAGGAGGAGGTGAGCTGTGAAATCGCCTATTGTGAATGGTGGATCCTGTGTTATCTACTATATATAGAGGTGTTATCAGTCATTGTACAGGAGGAGGAGGTGAGCTGTGACATCTCCTACTGTGATTGGTGTTTCCTGTGTTATCTGTTGTATATAGAGGTATTATAAATAATTGCACAGGAGAGGGAGGAGGTTAGTGGTGGATCCTGTGCTATCAGCCAGCTGGATTCATGTTCTACACTACTGAATCTCTTATACTGTCACTTTTAAAAATTGGCAAGTATGGATTATTTTTGCAGATCACTTGTAGTAAAATGGTATTTTAAGTAGGAGACTGGAATATAATAAATGAGTTATAGATGTGATGTATGACTTATGGGAAAGGTCAGAGATAGATGATTGGCAGGACACAAGAGAACTTACTGCAGAACCCCTTGAATATTGATCCACCAAGGGAGTTTCCTGATGGCTTTTTTCTTCTGATTCATCCCTAAATTTCTAGTTTTGTCCCTTACAGCAACTGAGTATAATCTGGCAGTGAATGTTTACAAGTACATTGATGTTTTCCAGTGTTTTATGGTTCTCTTAATCCAGATTTACTATCAAATATCTGCTGCTGCATTCCCTGCCTTGGCTTTTATACGGGCTATGGTTGTATCTTCTGATTGGCTGAGCTATACCATGTGATATGGTATCTGTAAGCCGTTATGGTGAGGCCCACGAAGCCCCACCTGAAGTCATAGTAGCCTTCTCTGGCTTATGCCGCCTTCTGCTTTGTGAAAAATGGCAGTGGGGAATTTTTTTAGCAAATTTTGTATATGTTTATAGGGTTTTTTCATCATAAATCTTATCTTTACTTTCATTGCTCTAAAACTTTAGCTACTTGTTCATGTGCTGTAAATCCAATATAAGAAGGAAAGAAGCTGAGATTTCTCGTAGGATCCGCTGATGAACGTTATCTCTAAGATGCCTTGTTCCCATGAGCGCCCACACTTTAGTAAACACCCCCTTACAGTCTAAAAGCTTTTCAGACGCAGCATCTGTCTATAGATCAGAATGGAAATCAGGTAGGAAGAGATGACGGCGCTCAGAGGGAGAAGATTTTATTTTGTTTCCGAACTTAAATTTTGCTGTTTTGTTGTGAGTCATCGATGAATCCTGGAGAAATATGTAGCCGTATAGCCTACTTTGCCGACTTTTATTAGGTTATTGAATCTTTTCTTGTAGTAGAAAAAATGTATAATTTTCTTTGGCTTGAGGAAATTTTTTGAAGAATATTTTCTTAGGCCCTGTCATCCATTTGTGTTTGATGGAAGTCCGAATCCCCCGTACACAAGTAATCAGCTAAATTAAATTCTTGGCTCTCCAGAATGGTTCCATACATGTGCTGTGCTTGTCACTAAGGATGACATAACCCGATCTGTACAGTTTGAGGCCCGTGCCGGGCACCTGGTGTCCAGTACTGAATCCTGAATACGGACTTTTAACAGGATGTTCGGTTTGCTGTTCAGGTTAGGATGCCTAAGAAAGTTTATTGAAAGTGCCCACAGCTTTTAGGTTGTGGGCACTTCCAGAGCCATCAGAGCCATGCCATGTATTGGCATGGCTTGCTATGATTGGTCGGTGCACCACGTGACCCGGCTTGTATAAAGGTCAGTCATGAGTGCCTCTGCCATTCTGCTCTGATTAGTGTAGGAATAGGACGCAGCTGAAGTGAGGGACGGAATTATACTGCGCACTCTGCAAAAAAGCCACTGTCTGTGCTCTGCATGTGTCTCTGTAGGAGTACTGTGCTAAAAATCTGCTGTGTATACTATGCAACCACGACTGTAGGAGTACTGTGCCAAAAAGCCTCTGTGTGTACTCTGCAGCCCCGCCTGTGGGAGTACTGTGCCAAAAAGCCTCTGTGTGTACTCTGCAGCCCCGCCTGTGAGAGTACTGTGCCAAAAAGCCTCTGTGTGTACTCTGCAGCCCCGCCTGTGGGAGTACTGTGCCAAAAAGCCTCTGTGTGTACTCTGCAACCCCGCCTGTGGGAGTACTGTGCCAAAAAGCCTCTGTGTGTACTCTGCAACCACGACTGTAGAAGTACTGTGCAAAAAAAGCCTCTGTATGTTCTCTGCAACCCTGCCTGCGGGAACATTGTTCTAAAAAGCCTCTGTATACTCTGCAGCTGTGTCTGTATGAGTTGTGTATGAGCCCAATAAATAATTATACTTTGCAGCTGTCTGTGTGCAAGTAGTTTGCATAAAAAATAATTATACTCTGCTGCTGTGTCTGTGCGACGTGTGGGCCTTAAAAATAGTTACACAGCAGGTGGCACTCTGAAAAGCTCATGGGCATCACTGGAGCGAGGTTGGGGGAATACAGAGGACCCAGACTATATACCTCCCACTGGGGACATTTTGTCGTTGTCTCTGGGCAGCCTAGCACACATGAGCCAATATTTGCTGCTGTGCCTGCACAATGACCGCTGAGTTGTTCAGATTGTTACCACTGCTTACTACTGGATGGCCACCCTGATGGATCCAAGCTACAAGGACAACATACCATCATTATTTCCAACACTAGTGCAGGAGCACCAAAAGTGTAAATACAAGCAAATGCTGGTAGAGAAACTACTGATGGCTTTTCCACCTGACAGCGGGGGCTGAGTGGAACAACAAGGTAGAGGCGGAGCAGGAAGTCGCCAATGCAACTAGGCCACCACCAGCACCTCGGAAGGCAGGGAACGCATGGCCAAAATGTGGCAAAACAAGCCACACGTGGCACCACCATCTGATACGGTTTGTTTTAGCAGGAGGCAGCAATACAACAACATGTTGAAAGACTATCTGTCCACACGTCTCCACTTACTAACTGATAGGTTTGCCCCATTTAACTTCTGGATTTCCAAATTGGACACATGGCCTGAGGTCACCCTTTATGCCTTGGAGGTGCTGGCCTGCCCTGCAGCAAATGTACTGTCAGAATGTGTGTTTAGCATGGCAGGGGGGTGTGATCACAGACAGGCACATCCGCCTATCCACAGCCAACCTGGGGAAGCTAACATTCCTGAAAATGAAACAGGACTTGTCCATACCTTTGGCTGACTAGACAACTATACCAGCCACACCCATCCAGTGGTCAACTTTATTTGCGATTTGTTTCATTTGGCTGCCTCCTTTCCAAATAGAAAAAAAAACAAAAACTATGTTAACTACCTCCTCCTCTGCCTCTTCCACCTACACCACCACATCCACCTCCTCCTGCAGTTGGACCTCCTGGTTGTAGCTTGTTAATTTATTTTGGGTTAATTCTATGTTCTTTTAAGTCAGTTCCATAAAAAGAAAAAAAAACACAAGCAGTGGTGGATTACTCCTTCCTTGCATCTTCCATCTATACCACCACGTCCACTTCTTCCTTCACTTGGACCTACACCTCTTGGTTCTAGATTGCTAGTTTTAGTTTTGTTAATTCTAGGTTGTTCCTTAAAGAAAAATGGAAAAAAATAACAGTGTTGGATTACTTTTCCCTTGCCTCTTCCACCTACCCCACCATGTCCACCTCCTCCTCAACCTCCTCCACTTGGACCTCCACCTCCTGGTTCAAACTTATCATTTTCTTACGTTATTTTAAGTAATTTTCCTATTCACATTTGTTTGCATGGAACTTGTCCTGTTCTTACCTCCATTTTGCAACCCTCTAGCCCTTACTATGATAATTTTGCAGCCATTTTAAAGCACCAAAGTTCGGGTCGCAATTGACTTCTATTGGGTTTAGGTTTGGGGACAAGGTTGCATAACAAACAGAACTTTTAACTCTAGTTCGGCCAAAACCGATGAACCCAGTCCGCCCATCCCTACTTGTCATCAGTGCTACACTGCACATAAAAAGTACTGAGCTGCAAGACCAGGCACAGTCACAAGCCCTCGTACAGCACCGTGCCTGGGAAAATAGTGATGGGGACTAGGTACTCCAGCCTCTTCAGGAACATTGACAGTTGGCATGGAGCAATGATCTAAGTGGAGTTAAATAGAGCAGCCAGCTAACGAATTAACCTCGTCACCTGTGGAAGGAAACTCAGAAGCCGCAGCCCCACTCACAACCACCAGAGGAAGCCCATGGACAGAACCAGCCGAAGTACCATTCATGACCACAGGAGGGAGCTTGACAACAGAATTCACAACAGTACCCCCCCCCCCTTGAGGAGAGGTCACCAAACCCTCACCAGAGCCCCCAGGCCGACCAGGACGAGCCAAATGAAAGGCACGAACCAGATCGGCAGCATGAACATCAGAGGCAAAGACCCAGGAATTATCTTCCTGACCATAACCCTTCCACTTGACCAGGTACTGGAGTTTCCGTCTCGAAATACGAGAATCCAAAATCTTCTCCACCACATACTCCAACTCCCCCTCAACCAATACCGGGGCAGGAGGATCAACGGATGGAACCACAGGCGCCACATATCTCCGCAACAACGACCTATGAAATACATTATGGATGGCAAAAGAAGCGATATCAGTTGTGGTTGTGACTGGTAATACATGTTACTTAAATGAGCTGCAGTACCAGGTACAGTCACAACCATTTATATTGAACTGTGTGTGGGTAAATTGTGAAGGGGATTGGTGCTGCAGTCTCTTCAGTCAACTGAAGTCCATTTTGGTTGTGACTGGTTCTGGTTTTGCACGTCACTTGCATGGGATTGAGCTGCAGTACCTGACACAGTCACAATGACTTGTGTAAGGAGGTGACAGGGACCCTCACGAACCTGGCGTTTATTGCTGTTTTATTGCTGTTATGTGTGATTCTTCAATGTTCTTATATTGTCCTCTAATGTGTTATATACTCTATGTCACTGTATAAAGTTAGCTCAGGGATAGAAGGGGTTAAAAAAATGGGCTGGTCCAGCAGACTGACAGGGCAGGAATTTCCTGTTTCTGCAGCAGAGCCCAGGCAGGCTTGCCCAGGGAAGGACATTCTCCACAGTGAGGAATGGAAGGTGGTCTTGTCGAGGGGATAATGCTGCCACAGTCTGACGGGCAATGTGGATGGACCCTGTACCGTGGGACCGTCTTCAGAAAGACTGTTGTAGCTCTCAAGTTTTGATGGGAACAACTGATGCTGACCGGCCTCAGGAGGTTGCAGGACGCATTGTTTCATGTACAGTAAAGTTTTCCTGTTGGATCAGAACTGTGTCTGTGGTGTTTTCTTGGATCCTACGGCTACAGTGAGCGTGAAAAGATGGTAACTGACTGTGCTACCAGGATTGGGACTTGGTCCTTCTTTACATGTGCAAGGGGCCGGGGGGATCACTGCCTGTGCTTCAGTGGACTCGCCCACAACTACCACCCCGTGCCACCTTGTTACACTTGCATGGTATTGTATGTGTGTAAACTGTAAAAGGGAGTTGGCACTACAGCCTGTGAGTTGAACAACCGGAGAGTAGGGCTGTGACTGATTTTAGTCTTCACTGAATAGGAGTGAAATGCAGAACCAGGTACAGTCACAACCATTTCTATGGAATTGTGTACAGGTAAACAGTGAAGGACATGCCATGCTCCAGCCATCATTTTAGCATACATTAATTAGGCCAATATACAGTAATCCAAGGGCTTAGATGCTGCAGAGGTAGCACAAATACTGCGCGTACCAGTAGCTATTGAGACAAGCCAAAGCTCACCTTATCTGCCCACCCTGATCTCTGCGTACAGACAAGGGTCTAGTGGTGCAATGGTTGATCATGTCCAAATACTTCTCCGCCATATGAGAATACACCAATATCATAAGTGGCACGTGATATGTTAAGGTTGAAGCCTGTTTGCTGTTTATTGAGGCTTTAATTTTTGCCTTTGTCCTTAGGCTCTATATGTCCCACTTATCTCCTACGATAGAAAGGAGCAAGTGATGGACCATCCCATGGTGAGATGGTGGAGAGCAATGGTGTGAACCATCAACAACAAGGGCATACTTAGACGCCATGCTCCATATAACCCATGGCTGAGCCTCTTTAACTTTATTGCTAAATACATTTCGTTATTATTTGCTGCCCGTCTACATTTTATAAAATCCCCGTCAGTTTAATTTGAAGGACGTCGATGTTTTTTGTGTCATATTTTTGCAGCCGCAATTACAATCCAAGTTATGAACCGCTCGCAGCAATCTATCCTTCATTAATTCCCATTTAATTGCAATATCTCGCTCTCTGACATCCGATCTTTAGAAATATTGCTTTGTATTAACTAATTATCTGTGATACATTTCTTCATTGTTCCCTCTAGAGGGTTAACCAAAATTAGGAAAAAAAGGATTTGTGGGGGTGGGGGGTTTAGCTAGAGCTTGCGACAGGCATAGGATAAAGTCCACCTTTCTCCACCAACTCGTCCATAAACATGACCATTAGAGTGGCCATACTGAAGGAGCAGAGATCCGTGACATCTGACACTGCTTGGTGACATTTTCATTGTTGTCTGGATGCGATTCTGCAACTCAAAAAATTAAAAAAAAATCCTCCATGGTGGATGACATATTTGAGGTTCCCGTTTCTTTAAAGGTGTTTCCACTCCTAGGATACAGATGACCTATCCTTACCGTAGGTCATCGACATCAGATCAGTGGGGTCCGATACCCGGCACCCCCCATGATCAGTAGTTTTTAGCTCCAACGATGGTCGGTTGTAAAGAGTGAATGGTGCAGAAACAGTATCAAGGTCCCAGAGTCTGGAGGAACAGTGGAGAGGCCACAATCCAAGCTGCTGGAGGTCTAGTGTGAAGTGTCCACCATCAGTGATGGTTTGGGGAGCCATGTCATCTGCTGGTGTAAGTCCACTGTGTTTTATCAAGACCAAAGTCAGCGCAGCCGTCTACCAGGACATTGTAGAGTACTTCATGCTTCCCTCTGCCGACAAGCTTTTTGGAGATGGAAATGTCATTCTCCAGCAGGACTTGGCCCCTGTCCACACGGCCAAAAGTACCAATATCTGGTGTACAAACAACAGTATCACTGGGCTTGATTGGCAGCAAAACTCACCTGACCTTAACCCCATAGAGAATCTGTAGAGTATTGTCAAGAGGAAGATGAGACACCAGACCCAACAATGCAGACGAGCTGAAGGCTCCTATCAAAGCAACCTGGGCTTCCATAACCCCTCAGCAGTGCCACAGGCTGATCGCCTCCATGCCACGCCGCATTGATGCAGTAATTGATGCAAAAGGAGCCCCGACCAAGTATTGAGTGCATTTACTGATCATACATTTCAGTGGGCCAACATTTCTGATGTTAAAATCATTTTTTTCAAGCTGGTGTTATAAAGTATTCTAATGTACTGAGATAATTACTTTTCATCAACATTAACAGAAATAAACATGTGTAATAGATATATAGAATATCGGAGTTTCACTTTTTGTATTGAAGAACTGAAATAAATTCACTTTTTGATGATATTCAAATTTTGTGAGATGCACCTGTATATAGCAAAGAGATAACTTAAGCTGTTCTACCCCTATCTCCTATGTAAAGGTAGAAGTCCTCTTCAATAGATAACGAATCTCCTTTTTTTATCATGGCTGCTCATTAAAGACTAATGAGGGTCCGCTGGAAATTAGTCTCTGCAAATACCACTACTGCGACACATAAAGCAGCAGATGCGGCGGCTGACATTATACCGCAATATTCATTTGCTCTCATTACGACAGTAATTAGATCACTGATCTTTTCCATTTTTTTCCGTATCATTAGGCAGGTTAAGTATCCGGCGCACTGGGTCGCTCTTCATTGACCCATCTCGGATTGAAGCTGACACTATATAAAAAAAAATCTAGATAGGGAGCGATTTCCTTTCCAAGATTCCGTAAGAAAGTCCTACTATGTGGATATAATGTGCTATAGACCCAACGGAAGCGCACCGGTCCAGGACCCGGATAGAACTATGCCAATGTAGAAAGGATCGGCCACCAAATGTCACCATGGAGCCCCATAATGTAAGAAAGATCTCTCGTTAGTAGATCTCTGGCGGAAACCCTCCTGAGATCCCCCACAGCAATCCCAAGCTCAAGACTCTTGAATCGTGGAAGGGGGACAATGTGCTGATCAACAGGGGTCCGACGCCCGGTACTCACAACGATTCTAAGATCAAGGCTCTGGAACTCCGAGAATGGGGTTCTACAACCCTGTCCTGAATGGATCGGAAATTTTAACGCTTGGCTTCCACTCCATTCATTTTCTGCGGAAGTGTTGGAAAAAAGTCAACTGCAGTAGTCAAGAGTCCTGTACGCGAGAGGTGGCAGAGGTTGTTCTTGAAGTTTCTGAGCCTCGATCTTGGGATCATTCGAGGTCTCAGTGGTTAGACTCCCGTTTGATCAGCAAGTTATCCACTTTCACATGGATAAAGGAAAACTTGATTTTTTGGGGAGGGTGAGGGGGACTAAAACAAACCTTTAATTGCAAAGATCTTTTGATGCCGCCCTACTAACCCCAATGCTTAGGTGTCACCCATTCACAAGTTATGATATAGAATTGACCACCAAATTTCACAGAGCAGCACGAGGCTAATAATATATATATATATTTTAATTTTTTTAACTTCTATGCTTTTGTCATATACGAGTCTTCCATTGCTTGCAATACCACTAGTCACCACAATCAATGATACATATTTTCTATTCACACCAATGCAACAGCGCCCCCTATTTCTAATCAGTCAAAATTCTGAATTGTAAAATACAATAACTTCAAAATAAAATCTCCTCCAAAAATGACAAGTAAAGACGTCATTCCAGAAGACTTCTATCCTGTTTTTATTTTTGGAAAGTAGGTGCCACAGGTCCTTTAATAAATATTTTTGTCTGTGCCCATAGGCCCGTATGACGTACATGAAATGTGTCTTTGGATATACGTTAAGCGTTAGTGCCGATGTAAAGGGCAAATAAAATAATTAGTGACAGGGCACGCCAAGCAGAGCACCTGTCGTGGAGTGAGCGGATCGCGCCGTTGCCTCCAGTCTTGCCGCCTTGTGAGTGGCGGCTCTAATTAACCTCATGCTGCGTAAATCAACTCCTTTATGCTGGCACCCGTTGTCATGCTTCCAATAGGAAATTACGGTGATATGTATATTTTAACACTTTAAACCCTTCCCCCCCAAGCCTGTTTTCAACTTCCTGACCAGGCCATTGTTTTTTTTCAATTCTGACCACTGTCACTTTATGAGGTCATAACTCTGAAAGGCTTTAACGGATCCTGATGATTCTGAGAACGTTTTCTTGTGACATATTGTACTATATGGTAGTAGTAAAATTTATTTGATATGAGTTGCGTTTATTTGTGAAAAAAATGGAAATTTGGTGAAAATTTCGAAAATTGGCAATTTAAAATTTTTTTGTTTTTATGCCCTTAAATTAGAGAGTCATATCGTACAAAATAGTTTAAAAAAATAACATTTCCCACATGTCTGCTTTACATCAGCACAATTTTGGAACACATATTTTTTTTTGTTTGGAAGTTATAAGGGTTAAAAATTGACCAGCGATTTTTCATTTTTACAACAAAATTTGCAAAACCATTTTTTTTTAAGGGACCACCTCACACTTAAAGTGACCTTGAGGGGCCTATAGGACAGAAAATGCACAAAAAGTGACACCATTCTAAAAATGGCACCACTCAAGGTGCTCAAAACCACATTCAAGAAGTTTATTAACCCTTCAGGTGGTTCACAGGAATTTTTGAAATGTTTGAAAAAAATTGAACATTTAACTTTTATTCACAACAATTTTACAATTTTACTTCAGATGCAATTTCTTTTATTTTACCAAGGGTAGCAGGAGAAATTGGACCACAAAGTTGCTGTACAATTTGTCCGGAGCATGCTGATACCCCATATGGGGGGGGGGGAAACCACTGCTTGGGCGCATGGAAGAGCTCGGAAAGGAAGGAGCACCATTTGACTTTTCAATGCAAAATTTGCTGGAATTGAGATTGGACACCATGTCGTGTTTGCAGAGCCCCTGATGTGCCTAAACAGTGTAAACTCCCCACAAGTGACACCATTTTGGAAAGTAGACCCCCTAAGGAACTTATTTAGATGTGTGGTGAGCACTTTGAACCCCCAAGTGCTTCACAGAAGTTTATAATGTAGAGCCGTAAAAAAATCATATTTTTTTCACAAAAATAATATTTTTGCCCCAATTTTTTTATTTTCCCAAGGGCAAAAGGAGAAATTAGACCCCAAAAGTTGTTGTGCAATTTGTCCTGAGTACGCTGATACCCCATATGTGGGAGTAAACCACTGTTTGGGCGCATGGCAGTGCTTGGAAGGGAAGGAGCGCCGTTTGACTTTTCAGTGCAAAATTGGCTGGATTTGAGATTGGACGCCATGTTGCTTTTGGAGAGCCCCTGATGCGCCTAAACAGTGGAAACCCCCACAAGTGACACCATTCTGGAAAGTAGACCCCCTAAGGAACTTAGCTAGATGTGTGGTGAGCACTTTGAACCCCCAAATGTTTCACTAAAGTTTATAATGTAGAGCCGTAAAAATTAACACATCATTTTTTTTCCAAAAAATGATCTTTTAGCCGGCAATTTTTTATTTTCTCAAGGGTAACAGGAGAAATTGGACCCCAAAAGTTGTTGTGCAATTTGTCATAAGTACGCTAATACCCCATTTGTGGGGGGAACCACATATGCTCGTAAGGGAAGGAGCGCCGTTTTGGAATGCAGACTTTGATGGAATGTTTTGCAGGCTTCATGTTGCGTATGCAGAGCCCCTGATGTATCTAAACAGTAGAAAACCCCAACAAGTGACCCCATATTGTAAACTACACCCCCCAAGGAACTTACCTAGATGTGTTGTGAGAACTTTAAACCCCCAAGTGTTTCACTAAAGTTTAGAACGCGAAGCCGTGAAAATAAAAAATTATTGTTTTCCACAAAAATTATTATTTAGCCCCCACATTTTTATTTTCACAAGGGTAACAGGAGAAATTGGACTGCAAAAGTTGTTAAATTTGTCCTGAGTATGCTGATACCCCATATGTTGGGGTAAACCGCTGTTTGGGCGCACGGTAGAGCTCAGAAGTGAAGGAGCGCCTTTTGACTTTTCAATGCAGAATTGGCTGGAATTGAGATCGGACGCCAGGTCGCATTTGAAGAGCCCCTGATGTGCCCAAACAGTGGAAACCCCCCAATTCTAACTCCAACCCTAACCCCAACACACGCCTAACCCTAATCCCAACCCTAACCACAACCCTAACCCGAACACACCCCTAACCCTAATCCCAACCCTAACCATAACCCTAACCACACCCCTAACCCCAACACACCCCTAACCCTAATCCCAACCCTAACCATAACTCTAACCACACCCCTAACTCCAACACACCCCTAACCCTAATCCCAACCCTAACCACACCCCTAACCCCAACACACCCCTAATCATAACCCTAATCCCAACCATAAGCCTAACCACACCCCTAACCTTAATCCCAACTCTAATCCCAACCCTAACCCCAACCGTAAACATAATCCAAATTCTAATTGCAACTGTAGCCCGAACCCTAACTATAACCCCAACCCTAACTTTAGCCCCAACCCTAACCCTAATTTTAGCCCCAATCCTAATCCTAACTTTAGCCCCAACCCTAGCCCTAATGGGAAAAAAAGAAATAAATACATTTTCTTTATTTTATTATTTTTCCTTAACTAAGGCGGTGATTGAAAGGGGTTTGATTTACTATTTTTAGCGGATTTTTGTTTGGCAGCCGTTACACGCTAAAAGACGCTTTTTATTGCAAAAAATGGTTTTTGCATCACCACATTTTGAGATCTATAATTTATCCATATTTTGGTCCACAGAATCATGTGAGGTCTTGTTTTTTGCAGGACGAGTTGACGTTTTTATTGGTACCATTTTCGGGCACATGACATTTGTTGATCGCTTTTTATTCTGATTTTTGTGAGGCAGAATGAACAAAAAACAGCAATTCATGAAGTTCTTTTAGGGGGTGTTTATACCGTTTCGCGTGTGGTAAAATTGATAAGGCAGTTTTATTCTTCGGATCAGTACGATTACAGCATTTATTTATTTTTTATGTTTGGGCGCTTTTACACAATAAAAACTATGTTATATAAAAAATAATTGTTTTTGCATCGCTTTATTCTGAGAGCTATAACTTTTTTATTTATGTTTTCAGCGGTACCATGTTTATTTATATGTCTTTTTGATCGCGTTTTATTGCACTTTTTTGCTCAGCAGTATGATGATAAAGCATTGTTTTTTGCCTCGTTTTTCTTTTTTTTACGATGTTCACTGAAGGGGTTCCTCTACATGTCTTCACAACCACAGTAACCTCATACCCATTCATCCAGCCCCCACAACCCCGGTCCCCGTACCTGGAGCACTATGGAACGCACGCTCTGTCTGCAACAAACTGCCATTTATCCACGACCTCTTTATCAATAACAAACTCTCCTTCCTTGGCATCACTGAAACCTGGCTTACCCCCTCTGACTCAGCCTCTCCAGCTGCACTTTCCTATGGTGGATTCCACCTCTCTCACACACCTCACCCCAGAAACAAACGTGGTGGAGGAGATGGCTTACTCCTGTCCGATACCTGCTCCTTTACCCCAATTCCACTACCACCCTCCGCTACTCTTCCCTCATTCGAGGCGCACTCCGTCCGCATCTACTCCCCCTCCAACCTCCAGCTGGTTGTCATCTACCACCTCCCAGAACTAGCCATCTCCACCTTTCTTGACCACTTCACCACCTGGCTACTTCATTTCCTCTCAGCCGACATCCCCACTATCATCATGTGTGACTTCAATATCCCTATTGACACTTCCACCTCAGCCGCCTCTAAACTTTTATCGCTCACTGCCTCCTTTGGTCTCACTCAATGGTCATCCGCAGCCACCCATAAAGATGGCCACACATTGGACCTCATTTTCACCTGCCTCTGCTCCCTTACTAATCTCACTAACTCACCCCTCCCCCTGTCTGACCACAACCTACTGACATTTTCTCCCCTCTCCCCTCCTAGTCCACAACCCCACTCCACAAACTCACTCACCCTCACAGAAATCTCAAACACCTCAATTTACAATCTCTCTCTGAGTCCCCTCTCCCTCTTACAGCCATAGCTTCCTTCCATGACACACATGCTGCTGCCACTTTTTATAACACCACAATAACAGCTACACTTGATTTGGCCATCCCCCTCACGCATAGCAAAACTCTTAGAATCAACAGGCAGCCCTGGCTAACTAGCCTGACCAAAGAACTGAGACGGGCTTCCAGGGTCACTGAGCAGAGATGGAAGAGATCTCATTGTACCGACCACTTCACTGCATACAAGCAGTCCCTCGCCAGCTTCAAGTCCATGCTCACTGCTGAAAAACAAACTTAGTTCTCATCTCTCATATCCTCCCTGTCTTGCAACCCTAAACAGCTCTTCAACACTTTCAATTCTCCACTCCGTTCCCCAGCATCTCCTCCCTCCCCTGTCATTTCTGCTGAAGAATTTGCCTCTTTCTTTAAGCAGAAGACCGATAACATTAGACAAAGCTTTGGCCCGCAGCCCCCAATGCCTCCTTTTGACTTTTCAGCCCTGTTCCAAAGCCAGCTTCTCCACCATGACAGACGATCAGCTCTCCATCCTTCTGTCAAGATCACATCTCACCACTTGCACACTTGACCCGCTCCCAACCCACCTCATCCCTAACCTCGCTAAAGTCTTCATCCCAACCCTAACACAACTCTTCAACCTCTCACTTACAAACAGTGTCTTCCCCTCATCCTTCAAACATGCATCATTCACACCTATCCTCAAAAAACCCTCACTCGACCCATCCTGTGTCCAGCTATCGCCCGATATCCCTTCTCCTTTATGCCTCAAAACTACTGGAACAGCATGTCCATCTTAACCTGTCCTCCCACCTCTCCTCCTGCTCCCTCTTTGACTGGTTACAATCTGGCTTCCGACCACATCACTCAATTGAAACTGCCCTAACTAAAGTGACCAATGACCTACTAACCGCCAAGAGCAAGTGACACTACTCTGTCCTCCTCCTCCTGGACCTGTCTTCTGCTTTCAACACTGTGGACCACTCCCTTCTGCTACAGATCCTCTCATCTCTGGGCATCACAGACTTGGCCAGATAAAGATATTCGCATAAAGTGCTAAGTGCTGTGCATATTATACCTGATGATCAGAAATTCATAGTGGCTCTGCTGTCCGAAGTCTGCTTAGCATCCCCAGCTGCCAGCTTCTTCCGAAACACTCGTCGGGGTGAGGGGACGCTAAGCAGACCTCGGACAGCAGAGCCACTACGAATTTCTGATCATCAGGTATAGTATACACAGCACTTAGCACTTTATGTGAATATGTTTATCTGCTCATAGCTTTCCGGACACTATGGTGTTGTGAATTCTGCTTTTGGGCTCCCTCTGGTGGTTGTAGGTGGTAATGCAGTTGTCTCTGGGCTGCAGTCCTGGACAGGTGTATCTACTGAGTGCAGTTCTGACTGGAGTATTTAGGTTTGCAGGACTCATTAGTCCTTGCCAGTTGTCAATGTTTCTTGGGAAGGATTTGATCTCTGTCTGGCTTCTCCTGCTTAGCTGCCAATTCAGCAAAGATAAGTGTCTGTTTCTTTTTCTTTGGCACACAAGCTGTGTGCTTGTTTTTGATTGTATTCCTGCTCTGAGTTTAGTAGTCTCTGGAGTTGCAGATATATGTTCCACGTCTTTAGTTAGATGGAGGAATTTTTGTATAATCTGCTGTGGATATTTTTGGAAGGGTTTTAATACTGACCGCACAGAACTCTGTCCTATCCTTTCCTATTTTAGCTAGAGCGGCCTCTTGTGCTAAATGCTGTTTTCTGACTTTGTGTGTCTTTCCTCTCCTACTCACAGCCAATATTTGTGGGGGGCTGTCTATCCTTTGGGGTTCTGCTCTGAGGCAAGATAGTATTCCTATTTCCATCTTTAGGGGTATTTAGTCCTCCGGCTGTGACGAGGTGTCTAGGGCTTGTTAGGTACACCCCACGGCTACTTCTAGTTGCGGTGTTAAGGTCAGGATTTGCGGTCAGTATAGTTACCACCTACTCCAGTGAAAGTTTTCATGCTGCTCCAAGGTCACCAGATCATAACAGTACAACTGGCCAATAATGAGTTAAATGCATCTCAGAAGAAGGGAAGAAAGGTGTTGAGACATTTTTTTTTCTTCAGTCTGCTTTATCTTCTCTTCCCTCTTTATCTCTGGGTGGCTGAGGAGCCTTGTGCCGGCATGGATGTTCAGGAATCAGTTTCTCGTGTAGACCAGCTTGCTGCTAGGGTACAGGGTATTTCTGATTATATTGTTCAAACTCCTGTTTTAGAGCCGAAAATTCCTACTCCTGATTTGTTTTTTGGAGACAGGTCCAAATTTTTGAGTTTTAAAAACAACTGTAAACTATTTTTTGCTCTGAGACCTCGATCCTCTGGTGATTCCATTCAGCAGGTTAAAATCATCATCTCCCTGCTGCGTGGCGACCCGCAGGATTGGGCGTTTTCCCTGGAATCTGGGAATCCAGCTTTGCTTAATGTAGACTCCTTTTTTCAGGCTTTAGGATTATTATATGATGAACCTAATTCTGTGGATCAAGCTGAGAAGACCTTGTTGGCCCTGTCTCAGGGTCAAGAGGCGGCAGAATTGTATTGTCAGAAATTCAGAAAATGGTCTGTGTTGACTAAATGGAATAATGATGCTTTGGTGGCAATTTTCAGAAAGGGTCTTTCTGAATCCGTTAAAGATGTTATGGTGGGGTTTCCCACGCCTTCCGGTCTGAGTGATTCTATGTCTCTGGCCATTCAGATTGACCGACGCTTGCGGGAGCGCAGAACTGTGCGCGCTGTGGCGTTATTCTCAGAGCAGACTCCTGAGCCAATGCAGTGTGATAGGATTCTGTCTAAAACAGAACGACAAGGATTCAGACGTCAGAATAGGTTGTGTTATTATTGTGGCGATGCTTCCCATGTCATTTCTGTCTGCCCTAAGCGGACAAAGAGGATCGCCAGTTCATTTACCATCAGTACTGTACAACCTAAATTTCTGTTATCTGTGTCCTTGATCTGCTCATTGTCATCATTTTCTGTCATGGCGTTTGTGGATTCAGGCGCTGCCTTGAACTTAATGGACTTTGAGTTTGCCAGGCGTTGTGGTTTTCCCTTGCAGCCTATGCAGAACCTTATTCCTTTAAGGGGCATTGATGCTACACCCTTGGCTAAAAATAAGCCCCAGTTTTGGACACAGGTGACCATGCGCATGGCGCCAGCCCATCAGGAAGATTGTCGATGTCTGGTGTTGCATAATTTGCATGATGCTATCGTGCTGGGTTTTCCGTGGTTGCAGGTACATAATCCTGTGTTGGATTGGAAGTCCATGTCTGTGACTAGTTGGGGTTGTCAGGGGGTTCATAATGATGTTCCTTTGATATCAATCTCCTCTTCTACCTCTTCTGAAATTCCAGAGTTTTTGTCTGATTTTCAGGATGTATTCGATGAGCCCAAGTCCAGTTTCCTTCCACCGCACAGGGACTGTGATTGTGCTACTGACTTGGTTCCAGGCTGTAAGTTTCCTAAGGGTCGACTTTTCAACCTGTCTGTGGCTGAACATACCGCCATGCGGAGCTATATTAAGGAGTCTTTGGAGAAAGGGCATATTCGGCCATCTTCTTCACCGTTGGGAGCGGGGTTCTTTTTTGTTGCTAAAAAAGATGGTTCCTTGAGACCCTGTATTGATTATCGCCTCTTGAAAAAAATCACGGTCAAGTTTCAATACCCTTTACCTTTGCTTACCGATTTGTTTGCTAGGATTAAGGGAGCTAGTTGGTGTTAGGAGTCGAGTTTCCTCTGCTGCACAGGGGGAATCTCGATCCGTCTCCGCTGCGGTCTCCCATTCTCCTCCAGCCGCAGTGGAGTCTGCTCAGCAGTGACGTCGATCCCAGCATCTCGCTCAGTCTGACTCTGTGCGAAGAGTTGCTGCTGCTTTTCCTGCTTCTGCCATTAAGGCCAGTGCTGGGCAGCGGCGAGTGGACGTTTCTGGATCTAAGTCCTTGTTTGCACGCACTGAGCATGCCCAGGGCAAGTTCTCCTGTTGGAGATCGAGGGTCACATGCTCAGGTGCTGCAGCACATCCCATTGGTCCTTTTGGCAGGTCTTGGAAGGGCAAAAGTTCTGTAGCCACTTCCTGTGCTGCAACTATATAAACTGCGCATGACCGCACGGCCATGCGCTAGTATTGTCTTGTAAATATGTGTGTGTGTTGTGAGTGAAAGTCGCTCTTTAAATAACCTTCCCTATTGAATGTCTGTTCACGGAAGGTGTATGTTTGCTAATCTAGCGCCCGACTTATCCAACAGCACGAAACACACATTGCAGCGTCCTCTTGCTGTGTCCGCCTGTACGGCGCCGTGCGCTTGCCTTGCGCTTTCCATACCCAAGCCAGTGTGGTTGGTGGCGTCCGTCAGTGCGGCATTGCTCGCACTCCTGTGCATTCATATATTTATATTTAGTTACCTTACACACCCAGTTGCGGTGTAGTGCCAGCGAGGGTCTAATCGGACTTCAATCCCAGTTGGGGTTAAGTACGCTGACTACTCGCTCGCGCTTTAGGTGCGGTACCGCGATCCTGTGACGCAACAGGATTGCTCCCTTCATGCTGGGTGAGGTTGAACCCACGTGTATATACTTTAGTGTACCGCCATATAGCCTGTATTTACTAGCAGCAGGTTTTCACCTGCACGGTGGACCCCGGACTGCGAACGCATCTATATCACCTTTCTTGGTGCGTTCCGCCAGTCCTAACATAATACTAGCGCCAGGGTCTGGCTAGTAAATGATGGACGATCAGCGTTCACAGCGGTACATCCAGCAGCTGGAGGGAAGGTTGGCGGCTCTTGAGCGTTCAACCTCAGCTGCGGATGTCACTGCTGTCGCTGTACAGGCTGCTAGTGTTGCTGCAGCCACCTTGTCCACTGCCACTCCTGTCCCGACTCTAACTCGCCTCCCGCTTCCAGAGAAATTCTCTGGTGACAGTAAGTCTTGTAGGGGTTTCGTGAGTCAGTGCTCTATCCATCTCGAGCTTCTGGCCTCTCGTTTCCCTACAGAGCGGGCTAAGGTGGGATTTATAGTGTCTCTTCTGTCGGACAGAGCATTGCAGTGGGCTACGCCGCTATGGGAGCGTAGCGATCATGTGGTGCAGAGTGCTCCGTTGTTTCTGAGCACTCTGAAACAGGTCTTTTTGGGACCTCGTGTCACCCATGATACGGCGCTCCAATTGTTGGCATTGACTCAGGGCTCGTCCTTGGTCAGTCATTTTGCCGTCCACTTCCGCACCTTAGCATCTGAGCTGGAGTGGTCGGATAAAGCCCTCATTCCAATATTTTGGAGGGGGCTGGCTGACCACGTTAAGGACGCCCTGGCCACTAGGGAGATTCCCGCCACACTGGAGGAATTAATAGCAGTATCCACTCGTATTGACCTCCGTTTTCACGAGCGGAGGTTAGAGCGAGCCCAGTGTAGGCAGAGGTTTCGGCTGGCTCCCACCTTCGCCAAACCTTTGGAATCTCCAGACCAGGCTCCTGAGCCCCATGAGCCTGTGGTAGAGTCTCGAGCAGGATCTAAGTCCCGGACCGCTCGTGCACTCCAGATTTGTCATCTTTGCCAACAGTCTGAACATCTTGCCTCCAGATGTCTCCAGCGGTCGAGGAAACGTCAGCGTCTAGTGGTAGTTGGTGGAGGTGCACTAGACACGGCGACGTTTGCCTCCAAATTGTCCTTTAAGGGGACAATAACATTGGGCTCATCCTCTCACTCGGTAGAACTCTGCGTGGATTCTGGGGCGGAGGGCAATTTTATGTCTTCAGCCTTCGCCCAACGTCACGCAATTCCTCTGGTCATGCTATCTCAACCAGTAACGGTACGAGTGGTGAATGGGTCGACACTGCCCACACAGATTACACATCAAACTATCCCTTTCACTCTGTCCATGTCACCATCTCATCAGGAGATTATATCTCTACTCGTCATTCCTGAGGGAATTGATGAGGTTCTCTTGGGGATACCTTGGTTATGGTACCACTCTCCTCACATCAAGTGGTCCTCAGGCAGAATTCTGGGATGGGGTGAATCTTGTGGGAACAGGTGTCATCGAGAGTGCGTTCAGGTTACTACTACAGAGGTACCCGCAGATCTCTCCTCTCTCCCCAAGCAATATTGGTCTTATGCAGACGTGTTCTCCAAAAAGGCAGCGGAGACTCTTCCGCCCCATCGCCCCTAT
This sequence comes from Ranitomeya imitator, assembly GCF_032444005.1. Taxonomy (NCBI): domain Eukaryota; kingdom Metazoa; phylum Chordata; class Amphibia; order Anura; family Dendrobatidae; genus Ranitomeya; species Ranitomeya imitator. The sequence continues at coordinate 686,329,368 of NC_091286.1, forward strand.
GACTGTCCTATTGATCTCTTGCCTGGTGCTGAGCCTCCCCGGGGTCGAGTCTATCCATTATCTCTCCCGGAAACGGAGGCAATGTCTCAGTACATACAAGAGAATCTGGCAAGAGGGTTCATCAGGAAGTCAGTGTCACCTGCTGGGGCAGGGTTCTTTTTCGTGCAGAAGAAGAATGGAGAACTACGTCCATGCATAGACTACAGGGGTCTTAATGCTATCACAGTTAAGAACAAGTACCCTTTGCCGTTGATATCTGAGCTTTTCGATAGGCTTCGGGGAGCTAGAGTGTTTACTAAACTAGATCTGCGGGGTGCTTATAATCTGATTCGCATCCGTGAGGGGGACGAGTGGAAAACGGCATTTAACACCAGAGATGGGCACTATGAGTATCTGGTGATGCCCTTCTGGCTCTGTAATGCACCTGCCGTTTTCCAAGACTTTGTCAACAACATCTTCCGGGATATGCTTTCCACCTCGGTGGTAGTCTATCTGGATGATATTCTCATCTTTTCTCCTGATATTGACTCCCACCGGAGAGATGTTGGCAAAGTCTTCGACCACCTACGGGCAAACTCTCTTTATGCGAAGTTGGAGAAGTGTGTGTTTGAGCAGGAGTCCTTACCTTTCCTGGGCTATATCATCTCCGCCCAGGGATTGGCTATGGATCCTGCCAAACTACAGGCTGTGATGGACTGGCAAGAGCCCCATTCTCTTAAAGCGGTGCAGCGCTTTATGGGGTTCATAAACTATTACCGCCAGTTCATTCCCCACTTCTCAACTCTGGTAGCTGCCTTGGTAGCCCTCACCAAGAAGGGAGCGAACCCCAAATTGTGGTCGGAAGAGGTCTCCAAGGCCTTCACTTCTATTAAGTCCCACTTTGCTAGCGCTCCCATCTTACATCGTCCCGATGTGGATAAGCCTTTCCTAATGGAGGTGGATGCCTCGTCCTTTGGTGCTGGAGCAGTCCTCTACCAAAAGGATGCTCAAGGTCGGAAGCATCCATGCTTCTTCTTCTCTAAGACCTTCACGCCAGCGGAGAGGAACTACTCCATCGGGGACAGGGAGTTGCTAGCAATGAAGTTGGCCTTTTCGGAGTGGAGACACCTTCTGGAAGGTGCGCGGTTTCCTTTCCAAGTTTACATGGACCACAAAAATTTGGTCTATTTGCAGACAGCCCAGCGGCTAAATTCTCGCCAGGCCAGATGGTCCCTGTTCTTCTCCCGGTTCCACTTTTCTCTTCATTATCTCGCCGGGGAGAAGAATATCCGTGCTGACGCTCTCTCTCGCTCCCTTATGTCAACTGAGGAGGAGGAAGAGGAGCCTCGGCTTATTGTCCCTTCCGAGAGCCTGAGAACCGTGGCGCCAGTTTCGCTAGAGTCTGTGCCTCCGGGCAAGACTTTTGTGCCCATTAATTTGCGACCGGAGGTTCTCTCTTGGGCTCATTCGTCCAGGGTGGGTGGACACTTTGGGACAAAGAGGACATCTGAGCTACTGGCGAGGACGTACTGGTGGCCGCATATGGTCCGGGATGTCAGGGATTATGTTCTGGCGTGTGTCTCCTGCGCCAAAAATAAATCTCCGCGTCAAAGGCCAGCTGGTTTGCTCTATCCCCTGCCGGTGGCAGATAGGCCCTGGGAGATGGTCGGGATGGACTTTGTTGTGGGTTTGCCCAAGTCTCGCGGCTGTACCATCATTTGGGTCATCACCGATCATTTCTCAAAAATGGTGCATTTGGTGCCGCTACCACGGTTACCTTCTGCACGGGCCTTGGCAGCGTTGTTCATTAGACATATCTTCCGCCTGCATGGTATGCCAGACAAAATTGTCAGTGACCGGGGTACCCAGTTTGCGTCTCGGTTCTGGAGAGAGCTCTGTCGTCTTCTCAGTATTGAGTTGAATCTCTCGTCCGCTTATCATCCCGAGAGAGGGCCAACCAGACCTTGGTCACATACCTGCGACATTTTGTTTCCGCCAGGCAGGATGACTGGGCATCCTTGCTATCATGGGCAGAGTTTGCACTGAACAACGCCGTAGCCGACTCCACTGGACAAACCCCATTCCTCCTCAACTATGGTCAGCATCCACGGGTACCTGTGCCTATGCCCGTGTCTTCCGCCGACTCCAGGGTGGCAGACTGGGCTGTGGAGGCACGGGATATTTGGGACCGCACTCAGGATGCCATTCAGGCCTCTAAGGAGAGAATGAGGTCCTCCGCCGATGCTCATCGGCGCCCCGCTCCGACCTTTGCTCCTGGCGACTTGGTGTGGCTCTCCGCCCGTAACATCAGGCTGCGAGTTGAGTCCACTAAATTTGCTCCTCGCTACTTGGGCCCATTCAAGGTCCTCGAGCAGGTTAATCCTGTGGTCTATCGTTTGGCCCTTCCGCCACGCCTGGGTATCACCGACACCTTTCATGTGTCCCTCTTGAAACCCGTGTATATGTCCCGGTTCTCCGAGTCATCTGCTGGGACATCGGGTTCGTCTACGGACGATTATGAGGTGAACGCTATTTTGGGGTGCAAGATGGTGCGTGGAAAAAAAATTTTATTTGGTGGACTGGAAGGGTTATGGTCCCGAGGACAGGTCCTGGGAGCCTGTTGAGCACATTCGGGCTCCGCAGCTCATTGCTGCCTTCGAACGTAGCGAGGCCCAAGGAGGGGGGGCCCTAGGAGGGGGGGGTAATGTTAGGAGTCGAGTTTCCTCTGCTGCACAGGGGGAATCTCGATCCATCTCCGCTGCGGTCTCCCATTCTCCTCCAGCCGCAGTGGAGTCTGCTCAGCAGGGACGTCGATCCCAGCGTCTCGCTCAGTCTGACTCTGTGCGAAGAGTTGCTGCTGCTTTTCCTGCTTCTGCCATTAAGGCCAGTGCTGGGCAGCGGCGAGTGGACGTTTCTGGATCTAAGTCCTTGTTTGCACGCACTGAGCATGCCCAGGGCAAGTTCTCCTGTTGGAGATCGAGGGTCACATGCTCAGGTGCTGCAGCACATCCCATTGGTCCTTTTGGCAGGTCTTGGAAGGGCAAAAGTTCTGTAGCCACTTCCTGTGCTGCAACTATATAAACTGCGCATGACCGCACGGCCATGCGCTAGTATTGTCTTGTAAATATGTGTGTGTGTTGTGAGTGAAAGTCGCTCTTTAAATAACCCTCCCTATTGAATGTCTGTTCGCGGAAGGTGTATGTTTGCTAATCTAGCGCCCGACTTATCCAACAGCACGAAACACACATTGCAGCGTCCTCTTGCTGTGTCCGCCTGTACGGCGCCGTGCGCTTGCCTTGCGCTTTCCATACCCAAGCCAGTGTGGTTGGTGGCGTCCGTCAGTGCGGCATTGCTCGCACTCCTGTGCATTCATATATTTATATTTAGTTACCTTACACACCCAGTTGCAGTGTAGTGCCAGCGAGGGTCTAATCGGACTTCAATCCCAGTTGGGGTTAAGTACGCTGACTACTCGCTCGCGCTTTAGGTGCGGTACCGCGATCCTGTGACGCAACAGGATTGCTCCCTTCACGCTGGGTGAGGTTGAACCCACGTGTATATACTTTAGTGTACCGCCATATAGCCTGTATTTACTAGCAGCAGGTTTTCACCTGCACGGTGGACCCCGGACTGCGAACGCATCTATATCACCTTTCTTGGTGCGTTCCGCCAGTCCTAACAGTTGGTTTACGAAGATTGACCTTCGGGGGGCATATAATCTTGTTCGTATTAAGCAGGGTGATGAATGGAAAACTGCGTTTAACACGCCCGAAGACCTTGTGATGCCATTCGGGCTCACTAATGCTCCATCTGTTTTTCAGTCCTTCATGCATGATATTTTCCGGACTTATATTGATAAGTTCTTGATTGTATATTTGGACGATATTTTGATTTTTTCCGATGATTGGGAGTCTCATGTGGAACAGGTCAAGATGGTATTTCAGATCCTTCGTGACAATGCCCTGTTTGTGAAAGGGTCTAAGTGTCTCTTTGGGGTGCAGAAGGTTTCTTTTTTGGGCTTTATTTTTTCTCCCTCGTCTATGGAGATGGATCCGGTTAAGGTTCAGGCCATTCATGATTGGATTCAGCCCACATCCGTGAAAAGCCTTCAGAAATTTTGGGGTTTTGCAAATTTTTATTGCCGTTTCATTGCAAATTTTTCCAGCGTGGTTAAACCCTTGACCGATTTGACGAAGAAAGGCGCTGATGTGGCGAATTGGTCCTCTGCGGCTGTCTCTGCCTTTCAGGAGCTTAAACGTCGATTTACTTCTGCTCCGGTGTTGCGCCAACCGGATGTTTCTCTTCCGTTTCAGGTTGAGGTTGACGCTTCTGAGATTGGGGCAGGGGCCGTTTTGTCTCAGAGGGATCCTGTTGGTTCCTTAATGAAACCGTGTGCCTTCTTTTCCCGTAAGTTTTCGCCTGCTGAACGCAATCATGATGTCGGCAATCAGGAGTTGTTGGCTATGAAGTGGGCGTTTGAAGAGTGGCGACATTGGCTTGAGGGAGCTAAGCACTGTATTGTGGTCTTGACCGATCATAAGAATTTGATTTACCTCGAGTCTGCCAAACAGCTGAATCCTAGACAGGCTCGATGGTCCTTGTTTTTTTCCCGTTTTGATTTCGTGGTCTCGTACCTTCCGGGTTCTAAGAACATTAAGGCTGATGCCCTCTCTAGGAGTTTTTCGCCTGATTCTCCTGAGGTCTTAGAACAGGTTGGTATTCTGAAAGAAGGGGTGGTCTTTTCTGCCATTTCTCCTGATTTGGGCTCCCTCCGGTGGTTGTAGGTGGTAATGCAGTTGTCTCTGGGCTGCAGTCCTGGACAGGTGTATCTACTGATTGCAGTTCTGACTGGAGTATTTAGGTTTGCAGGACTCATTAGTCCTTGCCCAGTTGTCAATGTTACTTGGGAAGTGTTGGATCTCTGTCTGGCTTCTCCTGCTTAGCTGCCGATTCAGCAAAGATAAGTGTCTGTTTCTTTTTCTTTGGCACACAAGCTGTGTGCTTGTTTTTGATTGTATTCCTGCTCTGAGTTTAGTAGTCTCTGAAGTTGCAGATATACGTTCCACGTCTTTAGTTAGATGGAGGAATATTTGTATAATCTGCTGTGGATATGTTTGGAAGGGTTTTAATACTGACCACCCAGAACTCTGTCCTATCATTTCCTATTTTAGCTAGAGCGGCCTCTTGTGCTAAATCCTGTTTTCTGACTGTGTGTGTCTTTCCTCTCCTACTCACAGCCAATATTTGTGGGGGGCTGTCTATCCTTTGGGGTTCTGCTCTGAGGCAAGATAGTATTCCTATTTCCTTCTTTAGGGGTATTTAGTCCTCCGGCTGTGACGAGGTGTCTGGGGCTTGTTAGGTACACCCCACGGCTACTTCTAGTTGCTGTGTTAAGATCAGGATTTGCGGTCAGTATAGTTACCACCTACTCCAGTGAAAGTTTTCATGCTGCTCCAAGGTCACCGGATCATAACACTATGGGCTATATTATACCAGCCAATGTGGACACTCAGTTGTAAGATAGAGGCAACATTTGCTAACAGACATTATTGGATCATATGTATCATAATCAGTGGGTCAATCCAGAACTGCCAATAATTTGGACTTATCCTTTTCTGTATATACAAAGGCAGTTTCTGAATATATTATCATTAGGACCAAAGAGATTGAAAAATTCATGTGATTATATCTGAGTAATGATTATGTAAAGATCCAACTATTGATGACATTTTCTATTATACATATTCCTTTCTATTAATTGGTGCATTATTATAACTAATTTACTATATTGGCTTTTTAGTATACCCCTTTTTTGAGTCTGATCTTAGTGTCCCCATTGTGACATTTTTCTGCTTTTTTATGTTTTAAATTTAATTGAATAAAATTATGTTTTATAAGGATCTCTTCAGTGTTCGACCCTTTACTGGGATCGAAAGGTATAATATGTATGGTTGAAGTGCCTATAACAATATATCCTGGACACCTTTATAAAATTTAATTCTCACGTCCTTACTGACCAAAATCCCACAATGTCTGTCTGCTATTTTATCATTCTTTTCTGCTCGTTTTCTAAAACTGAACATGGACAAAACAGAATTCATCATCTTTCCCCCATCTCACTCTGCCCCTCCACCTGACCTATCCATCAATGTCAATGGCTGCTCACTTTCCCCAGTCCCGCATGCTCGATGCCTCGGGGTGATCCTCGACTCTGCTCTCTCTTTCAAGCCGCATATCCAAGCCCTTGCCTCCTCTTGCCGATTCCAACTCAAAAATATTTCCCGGATCCGTGCATTCCTTGACCATAAAACCACAAAAACACTAGTACATGCCCTCATCATCTCCCGCCTGGACTACTGCAACCTCCTACTCTCTGGCCTCCCCGCTAGCACTCTGGCACCCCTCCAATCCATCCTACACTCTGCTGCCCGACTAATCCACCCGTCTCCCTGTTATTCCCCGGACTCTCCTCTCTGCCAGGCCCTTCACTGGCTTCCTATTGCCCAGAGGCCCCCAGTTCTAAACACTAACAATGACATACAAAGCCATCCACAACCTTTCTCCTCCATACATCTGTGACCTCGTCTCCCGGTTCTTACCTACACACAACCTTCGATCGTCTCATGATCTCCTTCTCTACTCCTCTCTCATCTCTTCCTCCCACAACCGCATCCAAGACTTCTCCCGTGCATCCCCCATACTCTGGAACTCTCTACCCCAACACATCAGACTCTCGCCTACCACGGAAACCTTCAAAAAGAACCTGAAGACCTACCTCTTCCGACAAGCCTACAACCTGCACTGATCCCCAGTCTACTGAATAGCCGCATGACCAGCTCTACCCTCTCCTAGTGTATCCTCACCCATCCCCTGTAGACTGTGAGCCCTCGCGGGAAGGGTCCTCTCTCTTCGTGTACCTGTGTGTGCCTTGTTTTACTCATGTTTATTGTACTTGTCTATATTTGCCCAATCCACATGTAAAGCGCCATGGAATAAATAGCGCTATAAAAATGTATAATAATAATAATAAAAGGGGTTAAATAGTGGCATAGTTTTTTAGAGCGGGTCATTATGGACGCGGCAATACCAAATATGTGTACTTTTATTGTTTTTTTTTATTTAAATAAATGAATGGGTTTATTGGAAAATATATATTTTTTTTCTTTTACTTTATTTGGGGATTTTTTTTTAATAAATTCTATTTTTTTTAAATTTTATTACATTGTCCCAGATTGGGACATTACTATATAAAGTCAGATCGCTGATCTGACAGGCACTCTAAAAAACCACCTCAGTGAAGGACCTGGAAGGTCCCCAGTGGCCATTTTGGATGCGGGGTCTCCATGTGGACCACCGAAACAACATGAACGCATCGCGTTTTTCCGGTGGGAGAGCACAGGAAGCTCCCTCCCTGCGTGATTGTTCTCTGTGCCGCTGTCACTACCGACAGCGGCATCAGAGGGGTTAAATGCCCACGATGGGCGCTAGTGCCGATCGTGGGCATTGCTGTGGGGTGTCAGCTGTCACATACAGCTGACACCCACATGCGATCGCCGCTGCGCTCACCGTGAGACTGTGCGATCGTTCCGCCGTACTAGTACTGCAGTTTGCGGGAACGCAGTTCCCACAGAGCAGTACTAGTACAGCGCATGTCAGGAAGGGGTTAAGTAAGAAGTTCATTTTGACACTGGAGACTGAAAAAAAATCATAAAAAAATTAATAAAAAATAAACTACCTCCCTATTTGGCCACAATTATTTTATTTTTGTGTAAATATATTAAAGTATTTAAAGTCTTTTGTTTTAATCGTGGGAGGAGTTGTGCATTTTTTTAGGATATTTTATTATTATTATTATTATTATTATTATTTATTTTATTTTTTTGCATTAATATAATATAGAATTTTATATTATATTAATTTTAATACTTTTTTTTACTTTTTTAGCTTTGCATTTTGCTTGTTTCTTTTAAAAGACAACATGTGTAATGTGACTGTTGCGGAGTTAAGAACATTTTGGGGTGAACTTTTTTTTTTAGACCAACTAGCAAAGTCCATAAACTAAATGCATAAAAGACCATAAAAATACAACAAAATTAAATTAACAATTAAAGCCTGTAATTCTAAAATGCAAACTTCTGCATAATTTTTCATAGTTTTAAAAATACAGAAATATATCAAATAGTTCTCTGTAATATATTAGTTAAACTTATTATAGCTTTTTTTTTATTACAAATTAATTTCAAATGTCATCACTGACGTAACGCAAAAGGAACAAGGGCAATATCCGGGCAAGATATTAAGTTAGACAATTAAGAGAAATGAGCGAGAATTGAAAGTTCCGTAGTGACAGAGCTAATTTTCACCTTCCTGACCAGGCCAAATTTTTGAAATTTGACCAGTGTCACTTTATGAAGCTATAACTCTGGAACGCTTCAAGGAATCCCACTGATTCTGAGAATATATTTTCATGACACATTGTACTTCATGTTAGTGGTAATATTTACTTGATGTGACTTGCGTTTATTTGTGAAAAAAATGGAAATTTGGCGAAAATGTTGAAAATTTAAAGAAACTCCAGTGTAAGTGCTCAGCGCAGAGCACAGGATAAATGTGCGTCGAGCCTTACTGCGATCTTTGGGAGGCAGAATAAACAAATCAACAGCAAATGAAAAATTTGTTTTATTTATTTTTTACGCTGTTCCTCGTGCGGTATAAGTGATTAGGCGACTTTATTCTTCAGGTCGGTTCGATTACAGTGATACCAGATTTAGATCAGGTTTTTATATTTGGCAGCTGTCACACACTAAAAGACGCTTTTTATTCCAGAAACTAGTTTTTGCATCACCATATTTTGAGAGCTATAATTTTTCCATATTTTGGCCAACAGTCATGTTAGGGTTTGTTTTTTGAGGGATAGTTGGCATTTGTATTAGTACCATTTTTGGGCACATAACTTTTTATTTTAATTTTTTATCGCTCTCTATTCTGATTTTTGGGAGACAGAATTATCAAAAAACAGCAATTCAGGAATAGTGTTTTGGCTTTGTTTTTTTTTGGCCTTCTGCGTGTGGCAAAATTGATAAGGCAGCTTTATTTTTCAGGTTAGTATCATTATAGTGATAACACATTTATATTGTTTTTTTATGTTTTGGCGCTTTTACAGAGTAAACACTATTTTATAGAAAAAATAATTATTTTTACATTGCTTTATTCTGAGAGACATAATTTCTATTTTTCCATTGATGGAGCTGTATGGCAACTTGTTATTTGCAGGATAAGATGACGTTTTCAGAGATATCCTTTTTTACATTTATCTTTTTATTCCACTTTTTGTTCGGCAATATGATGAAAAAACATGTTTTTCCTCCGTTTTCTATTTATTTGTTATACAGTGTTCACTTAAGGGGAAAACTAGTGGGATATTTTTATGGGGCGGGTCGTCACGGACATGTGATAAGAAACGTGTACTTATTTTGTTTATTTTTTTTCTATGTAGAAATTTATCAGTACAATATATGTTTTTTTTTAATTATTTCTATTCTTTTTTAAATCATTTTTTTCCAATTTTTATTTGTGCCACTATGGGATTTTCATTTTCAGCAGCCTGATCACAGATATAATCTATTGCAATGTATGAACACAGCCTCTGTGTGCGCAAAATCGCCAGGATGTACTCAGTAAGTCTCAGGTCAATAAATACCAGCTGACCAAGAAGTCGGGAAGGGGTTAACTCTATTTAATTGATTTGAATAGTTTTTACTCCTTTGTTTTGGAAGTTAACAAGCCACAGGGTCCCACACAATGGTCAATCAATATATTATCAAACATACATTGTTCAATTACCCTGCATCCCTGTCTTGCAAAGATAGCAGACACTAAGCTATGGGAGCTGATATAAGAGGCAAACATCAGCCATTCAAAAATATCAAAAATCAACATTTAAGACTCACAGGACAACAGTCTATGGTTCTTGACCAACTGAAGAGCACACTCATAAATTCAAAATTCAACACAAAGATAACAGTCTATGCTTCCTGGCTTATGTAAAATAGACATCTGGATGATTAAGATTAAATGCCGTGTCATCACAACACCCCTCAAGGATTTTATCGAGGGGTATAGTGAGCATTTAAATCCTCAGGTACTACATAGAATTTGAAAACATTAAATCGTCATGTTGAAAAAATTAATTTTTTTCACAATAATCCTGCTTTAATCCCCAATTTCTTCCAAATTTGTAAGAGTTAATATGTATTTATCTAGGGAGGTAGTGAGTAGCGCAAGTAGGGTATATTATAGCACAAAGAATTAACTGTAGTGGAGTGAAGGGCAACATGTGGAGGAAAAAGCGGCCAATTATGCGGGAAACCAGGGTTTGTTCCAAAGGTGAACGTACTCCAGCAGGGCTAGAATGACAGCTTTATCTTTCAGAGACTGGTCGTACAATGTCCGTTTAGCTCCATCAATCCCTATATGACAGATGAATGGGCCAATAGACTTGGTACACCACAGAAAGCTCCAGCCCGCCAAGGTCAGAACCGCTAATGCATAAAACAACAAATCCCTTGCAGAATCCAGAAAATATCATCTGGTGCAGGAGGTTCGGCAAGAACCATACAGTAAAGCCCATAGTGTACAGAACAGCCTCATAATTAGATATCCTCCAATAAAATTGTCATGCCCGTATCACCAATACAAATATATAAGCAGTATAATTTAAAAGTTTTGTGTAGGAAGATACAGTCATAAAAACAGACAAAGATAAATGGTCAAAAATGTTTATGTGAGTAATCAAGTCCTAGAATTGTCAGAAGACCTGACTTTCCAAGAAGATTTGTAGGGTTCACACTGGAGTACACAGACGTCGGGGTCCACACTCTGGAGTATACAGACGTCGGGGTCCACACTCTGGAGTATACCGACGTCGGGGTCCACATTCTGGAGTGTACAGACGTCGGGGTCCACATTCTGGCGTGTACAGATGGGGTCCACGTTCTGAAGTATAGAGACGTGTGTAGGGTCCACATTATGGTGTGTACAGACGTGGGGGGTCCACACTCTGGAGTGTATATGGATCGCCCCCCAAGTGCCGTGGGGTACTCGGTACCGGGTCCTTCAGTTCACAGGAGGATGTCACGGTGGCTGACCCGGTCCATGGCCCTGGGACGTCCGTGTAAAAGGGAAAGATCTTTAAGGGGAATGTTCGTGACGCCACCTGTGGTATTCGGTCAGGGTGACCGACGCTGCTTTAAGGGGTCCGCTGGGGTGATGTGATGGCAGCTAGATGGTATATCTTCCCACAGGTGATGTATATCCCCAGGGCTTCCCAGTGTGTAGATGGTGAATGATGAATGGCGCAGTGAAGAATGAGGACACAAGGTTGCAGTCTCTTTACCTTTACTGAAGACTTCAGCATCCACAGTCCAGGGCACCAGATCACAGGGCAGGCAGAGTCCGGCCGGTTTGGAGGCAAGTCCAGAGTTCCCTTGTCCAGGTGGAAATCAGTAGCCTTCCTTTGCGCTGCGGTGGTATAGTCCCTTACTGCCTATTGCTTCACATAAGGGTCTCACATATGCGATGTTTCATTCTCTCTGTCCCCCATATAGGATAGGACAAAACCCGTATGACTGGTGACTTGAGCCTGTTTATAGGGTTTCTTAGATAACCCGGCTCTGTAGGTGTCACTGTGCTTCCTGGGTGTAGGTGCGGACAGGTAACCTGCAATTAGCTGTCCTGCCAGCCTCTTAAATAAGGCGTAGAGGTCCTTACTCCCTCGGTGTTCCGGCTACCGGGATTTTGCGCCTCAGAAGCAGACAGCTTGAGCGGGGCCGATTCCCTTCTGGTATCCTCTCCTTTGCTTTGACTTCCTTCACACTCGCTGCAATACAATTCTGCCTTTCAATGTCTCTTTCTGGTAGCTGCAGCTCTGAGGGCATGCACAGCTCCTTTAACCTTCCATCCTCCTCAGACTCTGGTCTGGAACTTTCTAACTCTCCCTACAGACTACGAGTTATATATATCTGGGGAGTGACCTAATAAATAGGAGCAGAAGCTCCCCCTGGTGGCCTGGAGTGTGAAATGTGTTGTATGTTTGTGATACCTGGATGCAGTTATCCTTCTTTGCCTCCAAACGTAGCATCACTCTCCCCGAGAGGAAAGCGATACCACTGCGACGACCAGGACCCTGGGGCGCTGCATATAGATGTGGGAGGTGCACATTATGGAGTATACAAATTAGCTAAGTGTTCCCTCATCATTTCTCTGTTTATGGATAGAGTGGTATCTTTTATTGCTTTGATTTTGAAGATCAGTTGACATTTGCTTTCTTAGAGAACACATTTTAAATTTAAATTCTTGTCCTGCATTCCCTGCAGACAGCATTATATTCTTCTTTAGATAAGCGCACTCTTCCATTTGATATACCGTATTTTTCGGCATATAAGATGACTTTTTATCCCCTGAAAATCTTCTTAAAAGTCGGGGGTCATCTTATACGCCGGGTACGAAGCTCTGAAGTCGCTGCATATGGTGCAGGAAGCAGTTCCGGATGGTTCTCAGGGTCTGGAAGAGAGGAGACTCTCCTTCAGACCCTGGGATCCATATTCGTGTAAAAAAATGAATAAAAATAAAAAATATGTACAGTATATACTTACCTTCCTTCACGGCGTGCAATGCATCCTGGGGAACGGAAGCCACCGCATGCATCGCGGAGAGCCGGGAGAACTCCGGGGGGCCGTCGGAAGGTAAGTACTGTATATCCATATTTTTTAATTTTATTCTTTTTTTTTACATGAATATGGATCCCAGGGCCTGAAGGAGAGTCTCCTCTCCTCCAGACCCTAGGAACCATCTGGGACCGCTCCCTGCACATGCCGTATAAGACGACACCCAGTGTATAGGATGACCCCCGAAAAGTTGGGGGTCGTCTTATACGCCAAAAAATATTGTACATTTCTTTCCTTCCTTTTTAGCAAGTGTTTAAGTTCTATGTTCATCTATCCTAGTCCTTTACTTGCTCCCTGCTTATATAATCTGCTAGAGCATATAGGTAGTAAGAAAGAGAGATAAAAAAGATAAACAGATAGATTAAAAAAATACAATGCCTTGAAAAAGTCTTCATAATCCATGAATTGTTACACATTTTTCACGTTACACCCAGAGATTTAAATATATTTTATTGTGATTACATGGGATACCAACACAAAGTATCAAGAATCTGTGAAGTGTAAAGGAAATGATACAGGGTTTTCTAATTATTTTAAAAATATAAATCTGATAATTGTGAGGTGCATTTGTATTCAGGCCCCTGTAGTCTGATACCGCTAAATAAAATCCTGAGTGACCAATCACCTCCAATGAGTAAATTGAGTCCACCCGTTTAATTTATTCTCGGCATAACTACATCTGTTCTGTGAAGGCCTCAGAGGTTTGTTTGAAAACATTAGGGATCAAACTGCATCATGAAAACCAAGGAACACACCAGACAAGTCAGGGATAAAGTTGAGGAGAAGAATAAAGCAAGGTTATGCTATAAAAAAAAATGGCCCAAGCTCTGAATATCTCATACTTTTCAATCCATCATCCAAAAATGTAAGGAGTATGGCACAACTGCAAACCTACCAAGACATGGCTGTCCACCTAAACATACATTCCGCAAGGAGAGCACTAAGTAAAGAAGCATCCAAGTGGCCCACAGGCCCATAGTCACTCTGGAGGAGCTGCAGAGATCCAGAACTCAGGTGGGAGAATCTGCCCAAAAGACAATTATTAGTTGTATTCTCCACAATATGGCCTTTATGAAAGAGTGTCAAGAAGACATTTTTGAAAACAAGCCATAACAAGTCCCATTTGCAATTTGCAAGAAGCCATGTAGGGGGCCCAGCTTTTATGTGGAAGGAGTTGCTCAGGTCAGATGAGACAAAAGGAGAATTTTTTTACCTAAATGCAAAACACTATGTGTGGCGTAAAACTAACACTGCACATCACCCTGAAAACTCCATCCCCAGCATCACACGTGGTGGTGGCATCATCATGCTGTGGGGAAGCTTTTTTTCAGCAGGGGCAGGGAAGCTGGTCAGAGGTGATTGGAATCCTGGGGTAAAACACGTTACAGGCTGAAAAAAACTTGAGACTGGGGTATAGATTCACCTTCCAGCAGGATAACGACCCTAAACCTACTGCCAGAGCTACAATGGAGGGTTTCGAACAGAGTATATTCATGTGTGAAATACCACTGAGAATCTGTGACAAGACGTGAGTATTACTCATCACAGATGTCTCCATCCATTCTCACTGAGCGAGGGTGCAAAGAAGGAGCAAAAATGTCACCTCTAGATGTGCAAAGCTGGAGAGACAGACCCCAAAAGACTGCAACAGTAACTATGTCAAAAGGTGGTCTTACAAAGTACTGACTCAGGTGGCTGAATACAAATGCACATCACAATTTTCAGATTTATGTTTTAAAAATAATTGGAAAACTTTGCATCATTTCACAAATACTTGCTCCTTTGTGTTAGTATCACATAAAATCCAAATAAAATACATTTAAGTTAGAGGGTGTAACGTGAAAATGTGAAAAAAGTTAATTCTTTTTCAAGGCACTGTAAGTATCGGGATTTTGCTGTATTATATAGTCCTGTGATTGCAGGAAGTGGAAAAGTGCAATATCAATGAATTCCTGATCCCCTGCCAATATGAAAAGTTCCTGAATGCTGTATTGTCTATATCTTCATAACGCATATCGTTTTTTATATTTATAGGTTTGCATTGTAGAATGTGAAGGAAAGATCTACTCAAGCTCTATGTGGGGTGCATGCAAAACAGTTCTCGTAAAGTCATCGATACGACTTAGCATGGACAGTTTCGAAGAAGACTTTAAACCTTTCAACCTAGAAGACAGCCAGTTCACCAGCAACTTAAAGCGACTGAGCGATCTCACGAAATTATCTGATTTAAGTAAAATTAAGAACGAGAAAAGATTGTCGAAAATTAATAACTTGATTCACGAGCAAGGAGAAGAAGAAGACGCCAGCATCGACAGTGGAGAAACCGCTCTGGGGATGAGCACCGGCCCTGATGAACTTGGGGACTTGCAGGATCCTACAAATGCCATGGCTAAGCGATTTGGTGGTTTTGTAAAAGGAAAATACAGCTACCGGAAATTCATGGGTCCATCAAAAGATCTTCAGAAGCGTTATGGTGGTTTCATTGGTGTTCGAAAGTCTGCCCGGAAATGGAACAATCAGAAGAGGTTTAGTGAGTTTCTAAGGCAATACTTGGGGATGTCCACACGTTCTGCGGAGTATGACAGCTTCACCAATGATATGAATGAACTGAATGATCAGAATGAAATCTAAGACTACTCTTCATTCAAGCACATAGTTATTTGATTTAGAACTACGAAGGCAGAAAGTCAACCTCCACCTCAGAATATACTTTAGGAATTTTTCAAAAATGTCGATGATATTTTGGCCTTTGGCTACTGTATGATGTTCTGCTCAGATCCTAAAACCAGAAGAGCTCAACCATCTTTATTTATTGTCCAATATTTCTTTACCTGCTCATTTACTATAATGTTTATGTAAATATGTTGCATGCTAATGGGGGTCTCACTTGGCACCTAGGTTGAATTCTTTCATTGATTAAACATTTACTTTTGCCATGACTGCATATTCCTCCTAGAATTATAGGATAGGCCCATGGACCTGTGGTGGGTCACTTGACATTTGCTGGTTTTCCACCCAGAGACATGCAATATCACCTTTAGGGAAGAGTTAGATGGCCGTAGAACTCAGAAGAGGACCGCAATGCAATGTCCGGATTGGTCAGCGTCTCTTCCGACCCGAGCGTGGTCGGGAGAGCCGCCGGACAGTCCGAGCACTGCATTCTGATCCCTGTCCGATTTATATGGCTGTCTGACTCTTCCCTTAAAGACAATACCTGTTGGATTTTTTTCCCAAAAGACTTGCTAGAAGACTTCTCATGATATCATCCCCTCGGTGAACTCTCTGTCGAAAA
This sequence comes from Ranitomeya imitator, assembly GCF_032444005.1. Classification (NCBI taxonomy): domain Eukaryota; kingdom Metazoa; phylum Chordata; class Amphibia; order Anura; family Dendrobatidae; genus Ranitomeya; species Ranitomeya imitator. The sequence continues at coordinate 686,345,364 of NC_091286.1, forward strand.
TTGAAAGTTAACCATGGGGTGGTCACTATTAATTTTGATGAGTAGCTCCAAGTTCTCTTCTGAAAAGTGAGAAAAGCTAAGGGATGTCTTAGCCTCCATAGGTTTACAGGTTGGAGAGCCTGGGAGGTGGGTGAAATTGGTAGCCATACCTGTTAAAAAGTAGAGATTGTGTTCCTAAAGCCTCAAAAGTCGATCGCTACATATTACAAAACACAATGAAGATTACAGCAAATTTTGGACGCCCCAAGCTGTGTCAGAAATAAACATACTAACATCATCAGAACTCTAACTTTTTTTAACATCAATTTCGAAAGAGAAAAACTTTTTTTGCGCCTTTGTGCGATAAAGATAAAGAAACATTATTTTTCAAGTAAAAGATCCCCGCAGGAGATAATACTCTCTATTGGAAGTCGAATGAAAAAGAAAAATGTAATAGTTCCACCAATTTCACCTCCCTGGACTTATAGCTGATGCAATGCAATAATAAAAAAGTTCCAAGGTATTAGAAATGAGAAAGTAGGCCAAAGAAAGTAGTGTAAAGAATAACTTTCTTTCCCTTTCTTTTTCTCTCTCTATATAATTTTTCTCTAAATAATATACCCCCTTGCTGATTTCCTATTCTTTTGCATGTTTGTCACACTGAAATTTTTCAGATCACCAAACAAATGTAAATATTAGACAAAGATAACACAAGTAAGCACAAAATGCAGTTTATAAATGAAGGTCTTTATTATTAAGGGAAAAAGAAATCCAAACCTACAGGGCCCTGTGTGTAAAAAGTGATTTCCCCCTAAACCTAATAACTGGTTGGACCACCGTTAGCAGCAACAACTGCAATCAAGCGTTTGCAATAACTGGCAATGAGTATTTTACAACCCTCGGGAGGAATTTTTGTCACTCATCTGTGCACAATTCTTGTAATTCAGCCACAATGGCCTTTTTAAGGTAATGCCACAGCAAATCAATCGGATTAAGGTCAGGACTTTGACTAGGCCACTCCAAAGTCTTAATTTTGTTTTCTCTTGCGCCATTCAGCGCCCCAGACCATCACACTACCACCACCATATTTTACTGTTGGTATGATGTTCCTTTTCTGAAATGCTGTGCTACTTCAATGCCAGATGGAATGGGACATACACCTTCCAAAAAGTTAAACTTTTTTCTCATCAGTCCACAGAGTAGTCTCCCAAAAGTCTTGAAGATCATCAAGATGTTTTCTGTCAAAACTGATGCAAGCCTTTTTTGTTCTTATTGCTCAGCAGTGGTCTTCGTCTTGGAACTCTGCCATGCTGGCCATTTTTGCCCAGTCTCTTTCTTATGATGGAGTCATGAACACTGACCTTAACTAAGGCACATGAGGCCTGCAGTTCTTTGGATGTTGTTGTGGGGTCTTTTGTGACCTCTTGGATGAGTCGTCGCTGTGTTCTTGGGGTAATATAGGTTGACCAGCCACTCCTGGGAAGGTTCACCACTGTTCCATATTTTTGCCATTTGTGGATAATGGCTCTCACTGTGGTTCGCTGGAGTCCCAAAACTTTAGAAATGACATTATAACCTTTTCCAGATGGATAAATCTCAATTACTTTGTTTCTCACTAGTTCCAGAATTAATTTGGATTGCGTCATGATGCCTAGCTTTTGGTCTGCTTCATTTTATCTTGCAGGTCCTTTTCAAGTGATTTCTTGATTGAGAGATGGTGTAGCACTATTCAGCCCTTGGTGTGGCTAGGGAATTTGAACTCAGCTTCCCAAAGATGTGATAAACCATAGTAAATTTATGTTTTAAGGGGATGGGGGGGCAATTACTTTTCCATACAGGGCCCTATAGATTTGCATTTCTTTTTCCCTTAATAATAAAGACGTTCATTTAAAAACTGCATTTTGTGTTTACTGATGTTATCTTTGGCTAATAATTAATTATTTTTGGTGATCTGAAACATTTAAGTATGACAAACATGCAAAAGAATAGGAAATCAAGAAGAGGGTGAACACTTTTTCACACAACTGTATATTAGTATATTCTGTTACCTTATTTTGCTTTCTTCTTTCCAAAGCACACCTTGCTAAAAGTTTTGCTTTTACTTGCCTAGTTTAGACACCTTTAGTAGCTGCTTTGAACTGCAGCTCTAGCTAGAATCCATACTTCAACACTATTTATAAACAGTCTCTCTGTGTGATCATGGAGGAAGGGAGAACCTCAGTCTGGGAGAGTATTTGTTAACAATGTTTAATTAGAGAGAAGATTATTGCTAAAAGTGCAGTTCAAAGCAGCTACTAAAGGGTCATGAACAAGGAAGTTAAAGCTGCTCTTGGTGGTGTTTGGGAGAGAAGGCATTCATAACTCTGTAAAAGCTGATTGAAAAAAGTTTAGTTACTATTTCAGCATCGTGAAGAGTCATAGTAAGAATCAGGATAGACCAGGATTTAGGCAATTATTATTGACCCTGAGTGCCTCAATTTAGTGCCATCATGGATAACATAACTCTGTTCTCCCTTACAAGTGATACATCCAGTGGAGAATACCTCTTTAATATGGTATCTAGAGCAGTATGCCTCCATATATAATTAACATCTGCTCAAGAGGTACTATATTGACCCAAAATAAGTGGTGGACACCATATTTTGGATCAATTCAACAAAGCCATGTGCATGAGACCTATAAATCATCACTGAAGCCCTCAACCATTTAAGTCACCAGTCAGCTCTTCCCATATCTGTTTCAAGACAAAAATTGGTTGTTGAGACCCAAAAATATTGAAAATATTGACAAGTTGGGTTTCCAAGGTCATTATTCATGGATAGACAAATCAAACAAGTCGAGCAGCCAATAAACCCAAAAACCTGCGTGAGATGATGAAGGTCATAAGTTTTCAACCGATGTCAATTGATGGACAGAAAACCAAATTTTCCATATGGCTTCTTACGTCGAATTTTGGCTTCTGCTCCTTTGTTTTTTAACGATCGGTAACGGCCACAAAACATGAACCCTCACTGGTCAAGAGTTTTTGAAAAGCACATTAAGACGGAGTGCAATGGTTTCTTGAAGAGGCAAATCAAAGTGGACCTATCATATGAGCGTAGAAAATTCTCTATAAAAACTAATTATATGGTCAAAGGGTAATGAAAAACAATAGATTTTCTCAATGGCTACCGATGGTTTTAAAAATATAGCAAAAATCCACATGGTCTTTCCAATAATTTTCATGTAGTCATTAAAATCAGATAAATTAAAAACTTGCAATTCTAGAAAAGAATAATTAAAGTTAAGACTAGTGGAAACCTGTAGGTAATGTTAAATCCCTACACAAGCATAGCTCCAGGATTCTCTAACATACAGTGGGGCAAAAAAGTATTTAGTCAGCCACCAATTGTGCAAGTTCTCCCACTTAGATGAGAGCGGCCTGTAACTGACATAATAGGTGACCACAACTATGAGAGTCACGATGAGAAAACAAATCCAGAAAATCACCGCGTCTGATTTGGTAAGATTTATTTTGCAAATTATGGTGAAAAATAAGTAACATATATACTCGAATATAAGCCGACCCGAGTATAAGCCGAGAGAGCCCCCTAATTTTGCCACAGAAAACTGGGAACACTTAATCACTCGAGTATAAGCCTAGGGTGGAAAATGCAGCAGCTACTGGTAAATTTCAAAAATAAAAATAGATACCAATAAAAATAAAATTAATTGAGATATCAGTAGGTTAAGTGTTTTTGAATATCCATATTGAATCAGGAGCCTCATATAATGCTCCATACAGTTCATGATGGGCCCCATAAGATGCTCCATACAAAATACTCCCCATATAATGATGCACAAGGGTTAATAATGGCCCCATAAGATGCTCCATAGAAACATTTGCCTGATACAATGCTGCATAAAGGTTGATGGCCCCATAAGATAGTCCATAGATTATGCCCCATAAGATGCTCCATAGATTATGCCCCATAAGATGCTCCACACATTATGCCCCAAATGCTGTTGCTGCTATTAAAATAAAAAAATCACATACTCACCTCTCTTCGCTCAGGTCCCCGGCACTTGTGATATTCACCTTTCCCATTCCATCGCTGTGCGCCGTTGTATCTTCCATTCTCCGCAGTGACTGTTCAGGCAGAGGGCGGCACGCACACTAACTACGTCATCGCGCCCTGACCTGAACAGTCACAGCCAGAGGACGGAAGACGGACCGGCGCGCAGCAGTGGAACGGGGAGAGGTGAATATCGCGCAATGCTCACCTCCCCCGTCATACTCACCTGCTCCCGGCGCGGTCCCTGGCAGCGTCTCACTGTCAGATGGTCTCCAGGAGCCGGCGGCATCTTTCTATGTTCAGCGGTCACGTACCGCTCATTAAAGTAATGAATATGCGTCCATATTCATTAATGAGCGGTACCACGTGACCGCTGAACACAGGAAGAGCTGCGGGCGCCCGCAGACCATTGGACATGCAGGGACCGCAGGAGCAGGTGAGTATGTGACAGCCGCCACTCCCCCTCCGCCGCTGACCCTCTGGGACAACGACTCGAGTATAAGCAGAGAAGGACACTTTCAGCCCAAAAAAGTGGGCTGAAAAATCTCGGCTTATACTCGAGTATATACAGTATTTGGTCATTAACAAAAGTTCATCAGAATATTTTGTTATATATCCTTTGTTGGCAATGACAGAGTTCAGACGTTTTCTGTAAGTCTTCACAAGGTTGACACACACTGTTGGTGGTATGTTGGCCCATTCCTCCATGCAGATCTCCTCTAAAGCAGTGATGTTTTGGGCCTGTCGCTGGGCAACACGGACTTTCAACTCCCTCCAAAGGTTTTCTATGGGGTTGAGATCTGGAGACTGGCTAGGCCACTCCAGGACCTTCATATTGCTTCTTGCGAAGCCACTCCTTCGTTGCCCTGGCGGTGTGCTTGGGATAATTATCATGCTGCTAGACCCATCCACATTTCATCTTCAATGCCCTTGATGATAGAAGGAAGTTTGCACTCAAAATCTCATGATATATGGCCCCATTCATTCTTTCATGTACACAGATCAGTCGTCCTGGTCACTTTGCAGAGAAACAGTCCCAAAGCATGATGTTGCCACCCCCATGCTTCACAGTAGGTATGGTTTTCTTTGGATGCAACTCAGCATTCTGTCTCCTCCAAACACGACGAGTTTTGTTTTTACCAAACAGTTCTACTTTGGTTTCATCAGACCATATGACATTCTCCCAATACTCTTCTGGATAATCCAAATGCTCTCTAGCAAACTTCATACGGGCCCGGACATGTACTGGCTTAAGCAGGGGGACACGTCTGGCACTGCAGGATCTGAGTCCATGGTGGCGTAGTGTTTTACTTATGGTAGGCCTTGTTACATTGGTCCCAGCTCTCTGCAGTTCATTCACTAGGTCCCTCGTGTGTTTCTGGGATTTTTGCTCACCGTTCTTGTGATCATTTTGACCCCACGGGGTGAGATCTTGCTTGGAGCCCTAGATCAGGGGGGGGGAGATTATCAGTGGTCTTGTATGTCTTCCATTTTCTTATTATGGCTCTCACAGTTGATTCCATCACACCAAGCTGCCTGCCTATTGCACATTCAGTCTACCCAGCCTGATGAAGGGCTACAATTTTGTTTTTGGTGTCCTTCGACAGCTCTTTGGTCTTCACCATAGTGGAATTTGGAGTGTGACTGTTTGAGGGTGTGCACAGGTGTCTTTTATACTGATAACAAGTTCAAACAGGCGCCATTACTACAGGTAATGAGTGGAGGACAGAGGAGCCTCTTAAAGACGAAGTTACAGGTCTGTGAGAGATAGAAATCTTGCATGTTTTTAGGTGATCAAATACTTATTTTCCACCATAATTTGGCAAATACATCTTACCAAATCAGACAAGGTGATTTTCTGGATTTGTTTTCTCATTGTGACTCTCATAGTTGTGGTCACCTGTGATGTCAATTACAGGGATCTCTCATCTTTTTAAGTGGGAGAACTTGCACAATTGGTGGCTGACTAAATACTTTTTTCCCCACTGTACAAGGTGATAACCTGAAACCTGTAGAATCTGCAGATCCTTTGTTTATCTAAAGATGAATGAATCTTTTGTCATTTCATTTCAAAAATAAAATAATCACATTTACAGGTAATCAATTTGCCTAAAATCTCATGTGCAGCAAAGCCTCGAAACATGTGCAGCAAAGCCTTGAAAAGACGTGTAATATTTTGAGGTCTCCTCGGAGTATAATGAAGACTTTCCAAGCTCTTTAATGTGAACACATTGTCAGTAATGTAATGCGTCATCATATATGGCTATGGGTCAACAGGTGATATTCGTATTTCACTGCTCTGCTGTCACACACTATCTGCAAGGTTTATACAGTGTAACACAAAATATCTGCTGCGTTCCGTGCGTCGGCTTTTATACAGCCTTCTGATTTGCTGTATAATACCATGTCATACCTATGAGGTATTTGGGGGAAATCCTGGGCTGCTGCACCCGAGGTCATGTGATCCTTCAATCTTCTATTTTATGAAAAATGGCAGTGGCCAAATTGATCCTGGGATCCAGTCAATTTTCGTAAAAATTCAACACAAATTCAATTAGCATCTGATTCCCTCACCTCTATTATGTAAGCTTTCTCTAGTGTGTGAGGACTTTCTGATAAGTTCTTAGTTGGATATTCCAGGCCGCGGTTGACTTTCTGTTGGTGTATACAGCGGTGCTTGTTAATGTTGCGCTAGCCTAGCCTTGCCATGTATTGTTCTAGCGGTCACGCTGCAGCCATATTAGAGGGTGACCAGACAAGCTATCCAGCCTGCCGGCAGGAGAAGGAGAAGCATGTCCAATGAGGACTTCGGAAGCTCCGCGACAGACCTGAACCCTGGGTTCCTTGTCACTTCACCCTCGTCACTGTTTGTAAAAAAGAAATGTTATTTTTAATTGTTTCATACTAATATTTCTCCATTAAACTTGTACATAGCAAATAATTAATAAATTAGTTTACTATTTCTCTTGTAATTGTTATCCGCAAAATGAAAGGGGGGTCGTAATCAAGTTTCGTTGATGTATCAGGTCATGTCACCTTTAAGAAGTTGAGTTGGTTTGTGGCAGAAGGGGATAGTCACCGAGAAGACACAGACATTAGACTTCTATGACCTATAGAAATAAAATGTATGTAACATATGCATCAACAGAAAGGCTGAAAGTGAGCACTCAATGCCAGGCAGCAGCTGCAAAAGCAGGACGTGATGCCCTAATAATGGCTACAACACTCTAAAAATGTGTGGGAGCGAAAAGGAAGAACTTGCTGGGTTTGAGGCAAAAATCCAAACGAAATGTCAACTCCGTTGACCATAAAATACTGCCATATTGTAGTGTCCTGTCAAATATTGCAAGAGATAGAACTAGAACATCGATATAAGATGTGCCATATAGCCTTCCGTAGCGTCCCATAATGCAAGCCATAAAGCCCCATAACCACACTGAACATCATAATACCAAAAGGGCCCATAGCCATCGATCCCACAGTCATGCTATCCTCTAATACCAGCTAGAGAGCCTATAGTGATTGTGTCATGTGATACTAGGAATTGAGCCCATATACCAAAAGTCGTCATTTCAGCCAGTGTCCCGTAATGACAGCAATAGAGTCCATGGTCACAGTACTCCCAAAAAACATGACCTCTACAGTGCCCTAAAATAGCAGACAAAATATTCACACTGCCCCATAATAGAAGCCATAGTAATCACAGCGCCCCATAATACAATTATCATTTCCTATTCTTTTCCATGTTTGTCGCACTTAAATGTTTCAGATCACGCAACAAATGTAAATATTAGACAAAGATAACACAAGTAGTCACAAAAAGCAATTTATAAATGAAGGTCTTTATTATTAAGGGAAAAATAAATCCAAACCTACAGGGCCCTGTATGTAAAAGTGATTTCCCCCACTTAAAACATAAATTAACTGTGGTTTATCACATCTTTGGGAAGCTAAGTTCAAATTCCCTAGCCACACGCAGGTCTGATTACAGCCAAACCTGTTCTCAGTCAAGAAATCACTTAAATAGGATCTGCCAGACAAAATGAAATAGGTCAAAAGATCCTCGAAAGCTAGACATCATGCCGCAATCCAAAGATTGAGATCTATCAGTCTGGAAAAGGTTATAAAGCCATTTCTAAAGCGTTGGGACTTCAGTGAACAACAGAGAGCCATTATCCACAAATTGAAAAATACAGAACAGTGGTGAACCTTCCCCGAAGTGGCCGACCAACCAAAATTACCCCAAGAGCACAGCGACGACTCATACAAGAAGTCACAAAAGACCCCACAACGACATCCAAAGAAATGTAGGTCTCACCTCAGTTAAGGTCAGTGTTCATGACTCTACCATAAGAAAGAGACTGGGCAAAAATGGCCTGCACGGCAGAGATCCAAGATGAAAACCACTGCTGAGCAATAAGAACATAAATGCTTGTCTCAGTTTTGCCAGAAAACATCTTGATGATCCCAAAGACTTTTGGGAGAATACTCTGTGGACTGGTGAGACAAAAGTTGAAGTTTTCTGAAGGTGTATGTACTATTACATCTGGCGTAGAAGTAACACAGCAATTCAGAAAAGGAACATCATACTAACAGTAAAATATGGTGGTGGTAGTGTGATTGTCTGCAACTGTTTTGTTGCTTCAGGACCTAGAAGACTTGCTGTGCTAAATGGAACTATGAGTTCTGTGGTCTACCAAAAAATCCTGAAGGAGAATGTGCAGCCATCAGTTCGTGACCTCAAGCCGAAGACTTTGGAGTGGCCTAGTTAAAGTCCTGACCTTAATCGAGATTGAGATGCTGTGGCATGACCTTAAAAAAGCGATTCATGTTCGGAAACCCTCAAATGTGGCTGAAATACAAAAATTTAGCAAAGATGAGTGGCCAAAATTCCTCCAGAGCGTTGTAATGCTCATTGCCAGTTATGACAAATGATTGATTGCAGTTGCTGCAGCTAAGGGTGACCCAACCACTTATAAAGTTTAGGGGCAATCACTTTTTCATACTGGGCCCTGTAGGTTTGGATGTCTTTTTCCCTTAATAATAAAGACTTTCATTTAAAAACTGCATTTTGTGATGGTTTGTGTTATCTTGGCCTAATATTTACATTTGTTTGGTGATCTGAAAGATTTAAGTGAGGCAAACATGTAAAAGAAGAGGAAATGAGAAAGGGGGCAAACGCTTTTTCACTCAACTGTAGAACCCAAAATAATCACAACTCTTACGATAAAGGAAATCACACTGCAGAAGAAGTCATAATAATCACAATGCACCATATTAGGAGCCATAATAGTTATAGTGTCCTATAATAGAACCAATAATAATCACAGTGCCCCATAATAGAAGCCGTAATAATTAGTGCCCCATAATAGACTACTGTATTCTCACCCATCCCTTGTAGATTGTGAGCCTTCGCGGGCAGGGTCCTCATTCCTCCTGTACCAGTTATGACTTGTATTGTTTAAGATTATTGTACTTGTTTTTATTATGTATACCCCTCCTCACATGTAAAGCGCCATGGAATAAATGGCGCTATAACAATAAATAATAATAATAATCATAGTGCCCCATAATAGGAGTCAAAATAAACACAATGCCACATATTAGAAGCCATAATAGTTATAGTGTCCCATAATAGAACCCATAATAATCACAGTGCCCCATAATAGAACCCATAATAAACACAGTGCCCCTTAATAGAACCCATAATAAACACAGTGCCCCATAATAATCACAGTGCCCCATAACATAACCCATAATAATCACAGTGCCCCATAATAGAAGTCATAATAATCACAGTGCCCCATAATAGAACCCATAATAATCACAGTGCCCCATAATAGAAGTCATAATAATCACAGTTCCCCATAATAGAAGCCATAGTAATCACAGTTCCCCATAATAGAAGCCATAGTAATCACAGTGCCCCATAATAGAAGCCATAATAAACAGTGCCCCATAACAGAAGCCATAATAATCACAGTGCCCCATAATAGAACCCATAATAATGACAGTGCCCCATAATAGAACCAATAATAAACACAGTGCCCTATAATATAACCCATAATAATCATTGTGCCCCATAATAGAAGCCATAATAATCACAGTGCCCCATAATAGAACCCATAATAAACACAGTGCGCTATAATAGAAGTCATAATAATCACAGTGCGCTATAATAAAAGTCTTAATAATCACAGTGCCCCATAATAGAAGCCATAATAATCACAGTGCCCCATAACAGAAGCCATAATAATCACAGTGCCCCATAATAGAACCCATAATAAACACAGTGCCCTATAATATAACCCATAATAATCATTGTGCCCCATAATAGAAGCCATAATAATCACAGTGCTCCATAATAGAAGTCATAATAATCACAGTGCGCTATAATAAAAGTCTTAATAATCACAGTGCCCCATAATAGAAGCCATAATAATCACAGTGCCCCATAACAGAAGCCATAATAATCACAGTGCCCCATAACATAACCCATAATAATCACAGTGCCCCATAATAGAAGTCATAATAATCACAGTGCCCTATAATAGAACCCATAATAGTCACAGTGCCCCATAATAGAAGCCATAGTGATCACAGTGCCCCATAATAGGTGTCATAATAATCACAGTTCCCCATAATAGAAGCCATAATAATCACAGTGCCCTATAATAGAAGCCATAATAATCACAGTGCCTGTCTGTAGATCTCTTCATGTGGTAGATTACCCCAACGGCAGCACTGCCCAGGTTACTGTCCAACTCCTTACTACCTCTATCCAGGAAGCACAGTCCTGTCCCTATCACTAAGCGCTCCCCCTGTGGGCTGGTCTCAACACTCAGCTACCTCTGACCCTGCTGTCTGTTGCTGGGCAGAACCGCCAGTCACACTACACACTATCCATATTATACTAGCAATACTTATCACATTCTATACATTACACAGGCAAACACCGCAATGCAATACAATTCGCATGGCACGATATATACAAGGACCCATGACATAATAAACATGATGCGATGGGTGTCCTCGGGAGCAGGACTGCGACAGCACAGTCCACCACCCCCACAATCATAGTGCCCCAATATTACCCAGCCATAACATCCACGGTGCCCCATATTACCAGCCTGAGAACCCACATCCATAATGTTATAAGAGATCCAGCCCACACTGCTCCCACTATATGGCGGGACTACTTCATTGTTGTATTTCCAGACTCATCTGAGGCTTCGGTGTTAAGCATGGGTAAGAGAATCAACAGCAACGTTAGGCTATTACCATACGGGAAATAGACTTCAGACTGTAGAACGCTCATGGATAAGAGTTCTGCTATTCATGGGAGGGGGCGTCATTTTAAAAAAAAAATGTTTTAATTGTGCACTGTCCCTTTAAGAGCATTATGCATCCCATGTCCGTGTCCTTATGTGCTGTGTATTTACTGTTTGATATTTTCAGTCCATTTTTACAACATCTTGAAATTCAATTAACTGATAACTTTTCTGTTTTACGTCGTATGGCCGCTTTCATTACAGCAGACACATTTCCCGGCGCCTCGGAGTTCTTTGAAGAAATGTCCCCTTCTGTCTCTAATACACAGCAATTTTAATTGAGTTGCGAGGTTTAAAACATATCTCTGCTACAAGTACTTGTCTTGTTGTATATCCCCGGGGATCTGCCAGCATCAAAGTACCAGGATGGGGCTGAGGGTTGTTATTAAGTGGCATCAAATAAAGCAGACGTTATAAGTGCAACCACTTCGAAATCCCTAGAAGAGAGGGAGTCATCCTTACGGATCCTTATCTCTTGGCCCGAACGCTTATAAAAAAGCATTTTTCCCTGTCCTGTCCTGTCCTGGACGGAATTACACAGAGAAACCATTGATTTCAGCATGGTGTAATACCTCACTTCTCCTGCGGGGGTGCTGCAGGGAAACTAAAGGCTTATTACCATTTTTCTAATGGTCCCGAAATTTTGTAATCTCGTTATTATGAAGGAACCAGTGTTGTGGAAATTTGGCAAAAAAAAAAAATCAAATGTCAGTTCGGCCCAAAAAAACTTAAATTTGCATTGAAGTTATTTGATGTGAATCTGATGCTCCGTATTGTTGTTTGGGGTCATAAGAGACCCCAGAGCCGTCATCCTGCCTATGGTTTCAGGCCGCATGTCGCCTGAGGTCTGGGCCTTGGGCAATGCAGTTTGCAGATGCAGGAAGAGGGCGCCATGCGCAGTGCTGAAAGAAACAAGAGGCCGGAAAGAGTTGCAAGGAAAAGGGGCAAAGCTATGGGGAGAGAGGGCAGGAGGAACATTTGCCCAGATGCAGTTAGCAGGGGGCGCTATCGGGCCGCCTCATGAACTGCATTTTGCCATCCCCTGGGAGCAGCTAAAAGGCCGACTCCTGGCATTCAACTGTGCCCTCATCTTTCAGAGGAAGGGAAGACTGCCCTTCAGTGGAGTCGGAGAAACACAGGAATTTTATTGAAGTGGGAGGGAGAGTGTAAGGAGACAATATGGAGGTGTGAAGGGGCATTGTACCTTGTGGTGGGACAGTGTGAGGGCACAATATGGAGAAGCGTTGGGAAGGGGCACAATAAAGAGACTTGTCATTGTGGGGGGCAGCGTGAAGGCACAGTATGATGGACAGTATGCAGGGGGAGAAAGTTTGAGGGGGAGGCACAGTATAGCAGTATAGAGACTGGGCAATGTAAGGGGGACAGTGTGAAGGTACAATATGGAGAGCGTTGGGAAGGGGCACAATAAAGAGACTTGGCATTGCGGGGGGCAGCATGAAGGCACAGTATGGTGGACAGTATGCAGAGGGAGAAGGTTTGAGGGGGAGGCACAGTATAGCAGTATAGAGACTGGGCAATATCAGGGGGACAGTGTGAGGGTACAATGTGAAGAGGGGCCTAGTATGGAAATGGGGCAGCATGTGGGGACATTAAAATAGAAACCGTATGGCAGCAATGCATCAGAAGGGTGAATAGTGGTGATTATTGTTCAAGGGGGGGGATGGTGTGGCGACAATATTTTATAGGAGAGGACAGCGTGGAGGCCATGTACCATAAGAGGGACAGTGTGGGAGTCATTTTGTGGAGTGAGCACAGTGTAGGGCAGATTTTTTTTCTTCATGAGCATTATTATGACACTATTATTTTTAATTGCATTATTTTTAAATGCTGCAGAAGACCGGAGAAGATGGAAGTCTGCAAAGACGAACTGTGGAGGTGAAAAATCACCATGGCATCCGGACAAGATGGAGATGGAAAAAAAAGAGAACAACTCCGATCACAGAATCTGTCATCTGTAAGGTACCTGGATGTAAGTGTTTATTCGCGATAATGCCTGCGTGTCATCGGTTCTTCGGTTCCTGTAAGATCCACAGTTTCATGACAGCTGCCAACAACTCCCACCATCTTACCATTGTTAGGACATACTGGGAGTTGTAGGCAAATGAGACACAAATATATATGGGCCTCACCTGACACAGCAAATTAATGTTGAACTAAGCTTGGTTCTGTATTCATGTACTGATGATGAATGTCATGCTGCATTTACAGTGGGGCAAAAAAGTATTTAGTCAGTCAGCAATAGTGCAAGTTCCACCACTTAAAAAGATGAGAGGCGTCTGTAATTTACATCATAGGTAGACCTCAACTATGGGAGACAAACTGAGAAAAAAAAATCCAGAAAATCACATTGTCTGTTTTTTTTAACAATTTATTTGCATATTATGATGGAAAATAAGTATTTGGTCAGAAACAAACAATCAAGATTTCTGGCTCTCACAGACCTGTAACTTCTTCTTTAAGAGTTTCCTCTTTCCTCCACTCATTACCTGTAGTAATGGCTCCTGTTTAAACTTGTTATCAGTATAAAAAGACACCTGTGCACACCCTCAAACAGTCTGACTCCAAACTCCACTATGGTGAAGACCAAAGAGCTGTCAAAGGACACCAGAAACAAAATTGTAGCCCTGCACCAGGCTGGGAAGACTGAATCTGCAATAGCCAACCAGCTTGGAGTGAAGAAATCAACAATGGGAGCAATAATTAGAAAATGGAAGACATACAAGACCACTGATAATCTCCCTCGATCTGGGGCTCCACACAAAATCCCACCCCGTGGGGTCAGAATGATCACAAGAACGGTGAGCAAAAATCCCAGAACCACGCGGGGGGACCTAGTGAATGAACTGCAGAGAGCTGGGACCAATGTAACAAGGCCTACCATAAGTAACACACTACGCCACCATGGACTCAGATCCTGCAGTGTCAGACATGTCCCACTGCTTAAGCCAGTACATGTCCGGGCCCGTCTGAAGTTTGCTAGAGAGCATTTGGATGATCCAGAGGAGTTTTGGGAGAATGTCCTATGGTCTGATGAAACCAAACTGGAACTGTTTGGTAGAAACACAACTTGTCGTGTTTGGAGGAAAAAGAATACTGAGTTGCATCCATCAAACACCATACCTACTGTAAAGCATGGTGGTGGAAACATCATGCTTTGGGGCTGTTTCTCTGCAAAGGGGCCAGGACGACTGATCCAGGTACATGAAAGAATGAATGGGGCCATGTATCGTGAGATTTTGAGTGCAAACCTCCTTCCATCAGCAAGGGCATTGAAGATGAAACGTGGCTGGGTCTTTCAACATGACAATGATCCAAAGCACACCGCCAGGGCAACGAAGGAGTGGCTTCGTAAGAAGCATTTCAAGGTCCTGAAGTGGCCTAGCCAGTCTCCAGATCTCAACCCTATAGAAAACCTTTGGAGGGAGTTGAAAGTCCGTGTTGCCAAGCGAAAAGCCAAAAACATCACTGCTCTAGAGGAGATCTGCATGGAGGAATGGGCCAACATACCAACAACAGTGTGTGGCAACCTTGTGAAGACTTACAGAAAACGTTTGACCTCTGTCATTGCCAACAAAGGATATATTACAAAGTATTGAGATGAAATTTTGTTTCTGACCAAATACTTATTTTCCACCATAATATGCAAATAAAATGTTAAAAAAAACAGACAATGATTTTCTGGATTTTTTTTTCTCAGTTTGTCTACCATAGTTGAGGTCTACCTATGATGTAAATTACAGACGCCTCTCATCTTTTTAAGTGGTGGAACTTGCACTATTGCTGACTGACTAAATACTTTTTTGCCCCACTGTATGTACTGATGGTCCTTCCAGTAATATATTAATGCACTAATGATGGTTCTGGTGACAGATTCATGTACTGATGGTGTTTCTGGTACAGTATTCATGTACTAATGGCGTTTCTGTCAATGTTTTCATGTACATATGGAGGTTCTGGTGATGTATTCAGATACTGGTGATAGTTGTGTTAAAGGGACACTGTCACCTGAATTTGGAGGGAACAATCTTCAGCCATGGAGGCGGGGTTTTTGGGTTTTTGATTCACCCTTTCCTTACCCGCTGGCTGCATGCTGGCTGCAATATTGGATTGAAGTTCATTCTCTGTCCTCCATAGTACACGCCTGCGCAAGGCAAGATTGCCTTATGCAGGCATGTACTACGGAGGACAGAGAATGAACTTCAATCCAATATTGCAGCCAGCATGCAGCCAGCGGGTAAGGAAAGGGTGAATCAAAAACCCCAAAACCCCGCCTCCATGGCTGAAGATTGTTCCCTCCAAATTCAGGTGACAGTGTCCCTTTAATGTTTTCTTGTACTGATGGTGGTTCTGGTGTTATATTCCTGTACTGATGGTGGTTTTGGTACTATACTGATGTGTTGATGGTGGTTCTGGTGATATTTCCAAGTGATGATGTTGATACTAGTGATGTTTTCATGTACTGATGGTGGTTCTGGTGTTATGTTCCTGTACTGCTGGTGGTTTTGGTACTATACTGATGTGCTGATGGTGGTTCTGGTGATATTTCCAAGTGATTATGTTGATACTAGTGATGTTTTCATGTACTGATGGTGGTTCTGGTGCTGTATTCAGGTACCGATGTTGGTTCTTGTGATGTATGCAAGCACTTATGGTGGTTGGGTTCTGGTGCTGTATTCAGGTATTGATGTTAATTGCGGTGCTGTATTCCTGTACTGATGGTGGTTTTGGTATAGTATTTCTATACTGATTGTGATGCTGTACTTCTGTACTGTGTGTGGTTCTGGTGCTGTCATTTTGTACTATTATTGGTTCTAATCCTGTACACATGTAACAATCCATAACTTGTCAAAAAACGTGAAACATGACTATGGTAAAGTATTGTGCCATTTAAAGTTAAGGATTACTACATTTGTATTTATGTTAGGAACATTAATTATAAATCTAAGTGCAGCGCCCCAGAGACCTGGTCGTTGCAGTATGGCCCCAAGGCGAGTAGCGGCACGTCCGATGGCACTAAAGAGTTCTCCTGACCAGGTATCACCAGAACACATTACACTTTACACTCCGGCCACTAGGGGGAGCAAAAGGCTTCATTTATTGGGCCACTCCTCACACTGGTAAAACTAGGGGCTGGGGAGGAAGTTAGTCAGAAGCTGACTGGGTTGGAACCAGGCAACATCCCGTGGCAGGGGGTGTTGCGGGGAGAAGACACAGGGGGGTCCCTGTCAGGGGTGGGAACCTGGCAGGTGCCTAGAGACAGAACAGAACGTAACAGAACCGCGCCTGCACTACCTTGCGGCGGTATCCTAAGGAAGAGACAAGAGGGGAAGAATATTGTGGAACAGTGTAAACGAGATCAGCACAAAGGAGAGCCAGTAAGAGTCGTGCCGAGAGAGAGAGGCAACATCTTACTGAGGCGCGTAGTCGGTGGCCGGAACACCGCAGGAGTAACTGACTTCAAGCCTTTCTTCAAACTCCGCTGGACAGTTAATCATAGGTTGGCTGTCTACCTTCTACACCTACGAAGCGAAGACATAGGGGGCAACATTGGGAGAGGGGCGTCTCTAGGGTCCCGGAAAACCTCCAAGCCTTCCCGTCAAACGGGTGGCGTCCTAGCCATACCTTATCTGGGGGATGTTAGAAACTAGCAACATCTGGAACCAAAGAACGAGAGAGAGAGAGCTGTAGAGAACGAATGAAAGAGAACAGCAGTTGTGAGGACTATTCCGAACGCTCAGCAGGGTAGGACTACAACACACAGGCGCTATTGGTAGGCAACGATTTCCATCTGCGAGGGAAACTCTGGATGTGCCCATCGGACCGGCCGGTCTCTGATAGCCCGGTTGAACGTGCTCTGGACTGAGTGTACTGAAGCCTTCAGTAAAAGGTAAAGAGACTGCAACCCTGTGTCCTCGTTATTGCCTGCACCTCACACCATCACCATCCACCTTACTGGGAAGCCCTGGGGATTTACTTCACCTGTGGGAAGGTATACCATCCGGCTGCCATTCCATCACCCCAGCGGACCCCACAGCAGCGTCGGTCGCCCTGACCGAACACCACAGGTGGCGTCACGAACTACTGACAGACTGTACTACCATTTTCATTGGACGGCCCTTAGCAGGGTCGCGGACCGGGTCTAGCCACCGTGACAACCGCAGAACAGAAGGAGAAGGGACCGGTATTGAGTGACTTGTGGCCCTGTGTCTGGGGGCGCTCCATAAGCACTGTAGCATGCCTACTCCTAGCAGAGTGTAATATACTCAACTTTCATACTTACAGTCAATGGTGAAACAGGAGCTATATTTTTTCACTTAACACTGAGATAATTAGGAAGAGCAGCTTATCTTCACAAGACTGTAATATGCAAATCACATACTAGAGGTCATATGACATCTATTCAAACCGCTTAAGCTGTGTTTAAGAGGGGGCGTCAGACTAAATTTTTGCCTGGCGTGGAAGACCGGATGAAGGGTGATACTGACTGTTGAGGTGAGTTTTTTTTTTTCATCACTTTCCCACGACTCTACAAATTAGCAAAATGATGGTCAAATTTCTCCATGTCTCCTCTCCGCTAAACCTTGGCCCTACAGTATAAGAGTAATGGTGCTCCAGGTCCTGAAGTCCAAAACTTTATGTTTGTGGGGGGTTAGGTGAAGAGTCTGCCTTAGGTAAATGTCTTGAACATATGGAATATCTAGTACTTGGGTTTCTCCACCTCTGCTAATTATCTGACATCGATCATTCAATCATATATCAAGCCGATATAAATGGAGCTATCAATCCGCTCGCTATACTGGCGATTGTGGCTTGGTCCAGGCCAAAAATCCATTCAGTATAAAATAGTATTCACTTGTGACTCACCGGCTACTCCACTGACATTCCGATCGTCATCGACCGTGCCAGGAGTGACGCTACTGACCTCCACGCTAGGGTCCGCAGGCATCAGGAGCCATGTTATAGATCAGGCACCGACCCGCTTCTAACATGAGACTCCAATCGCTGTTGTTTAACCACTTAGATGCTGCTGTCAATCACTGGGAGAGGTATTTGTGCTTTAATTTTTTGCTTCCGTTCTTCCCAGAGCCATAACTTTTTTTTATTTTTCGGTCAATATGAAGGCTTATGACAGTTGTTTTTTAGGTTTGTTTTTTTTACCATGTTCACTAAATGCTAAAACTGACCTTCCATTATGATTCTCCAGGTCATTATGAGTTCGTAGATACCAAACACGTCTAGTTTCTTTTTTTTATCTAAGTGGTGAAAAAAAAATTAAAACTTTGTTAAAAAAAAAAAAATTGCACCATTTTCCGATACCCGTAGCGTCTCCATTTTTCATGACCTCGGGTTGGGTTAGGGCTTATGTTTTTTTCGCACCGAGCTGACGTTTTTAATGATGCTATTTTGGTTCAGATAAGTTCTTTTGATTGCCGTTATTGCATTTTAATGCAATGTTGTGGCGACCAAAAAAACATAATTCTGGCGCTTTGACTTTTTTCTCGGTACGCCGTTTAGCAATTATTTTAATTCTTTTTTATGTTGATAGATCAGGCGATTCTGAACGCGGCGATACCAAATATGTGCATATTTGATTTTTTGTTTTATTTTGAATGGAGTGAAAGGGGGGTGATTTGAACTTTTAGTTTTTTTAAAAATTTTTAAATATTTTTAAAAACATGTTTGTTTTTTTTATTTTTGGCATGCTTCAATAATCTCCATGGGAGGCTAGAAGCTGCGATAACCCAATTGTCTCTGCTACTCACAGGCAATGATCAGATCGCCTGTGTGTAGCAGACCCGGGCGGTGCTCATAGCAATCTGGCTATGACAATCATAGAGGTCTGCTGGAGACCTCTGGTTATCATGACGGGGTCACCGATGGGCGGGATAAAGGATATGCCACTGTCAGAAATTGACAGCGGCATTTAACTAGTTAACAGCCACGGGTGGATCGTGATTCCACCCGCGGCTGTTGCAGGCACATGTCAGCTGTATAGATCAGCTGACATGTGCCCGAAAAGGTGCAGGCTCAGTGCCGGAGCCTGCACCAAACATGGGAGAGTCCGATGTGGGCATATTATTGTGTCACATGTCGGAAAGGAGATAAATGGAGGCATCGCAGGGAGCAGATGGACAACCATGGCTACCATCTTGGCACTTAGAGACTATCCTTTACACAGTATCACAAAATAGCAGTATTTAGCTTAAGAGATTAAAACGGTTGCATGCTTCAAGTCCCCTTGGATTAGTTAAAAAAAATTGTCTAAAAAGTTTTTTTTAAGTATTCTAAAAACTAAAAAATATAAACATTTTCTCATTTTAATAAGAAATTTAAAAAAATAAAAAAATAAGCATAACATGTATCACCGTAATAGTCCGACATGCCCTATTAAATGAATTAACCTGGATGATACATGCTGTAAAAAGAAAAATTGTCCCTTTTTTGGTCCCGGAACCTCTCAAAAAATTAAATAAAAAGCAATGAAAACATTTTGTGTAACTCAAAATTGGTATCAGTGAAAAGGATAATCAGACATTTAACGACGAGCTCTCACACGGTGGGAAATTAAAAAAGTTATCGCTTCTCGGAAGAAGGGGAAAAAGAAAAAAAGAAAAATTGTCCGATCTTTGAGGATGCTGGTGGTCTAGGACAGTGCGAGGATAGTGGAGGCACCATATCCCATCTGCCGCCTCCCAGTTATTGTAGATCCGAGGAGGCGGAGACGGATGTGGGTACATCCACTTTTGAAGCAACGGATCAAAAAAGGCCATTTCAACCGTCTGTATGGTGCTCTGAGGACAAATCCTGACAAGTTCTTCAACTATTGTCGGATGAGGATACAAACATTTGATATCTTGTTGGAGATTTTGCGACCAGGGATCAGGCTGGTTTCACATTTGCGTTTTTGCCGCTGCGTTTTAGCGCAAAAAGAAAGCATGCTTTTTTTTTTTTCTATACTTAACATTAAAAACGCATGCGTTTTGGCACGTTTTGACGACGCATGTGTCGTTTCTCTTTTTGCGGAAATGCAACATGTAGTCATTTCTAGAGACTTTTTTTGCCTCAAAAAAACGCATGCGTTTTTTTGCCGCAAAAAAATGTATTGCTGTCTATGTAAACGCATGCGTTTTTAAGCACATGCGTTTGCTTGCGTTTTTAAACGCATGCGTTTCAATAGAAAAACACAAGAATACACACTGATAAGCCACCCCCCAACCCTAACCCTAGGGATCCTAACCCTTACCCTAACCCTAACCCTAGGGATCCTAACCCTAACCCTAGGGATCCTAACCCTAACCCTAGGGATCCTAACCCTAACCCTAGGGATCCTAACCCTAGGGATCCTAACCCTAGGGATCCTAACCCTTACCCTAACCCTAGGGATCCTAACCCTAACCCTAGGGATCCTAACCCTAACCCTAACCCTAGGGATCCTAACCCTAACCCTAGGGATCCTAACCCTAGCCCTAACCCTAGGGATCCTAACCCTAACCCTAGGGATCCTAACCCTAACCCTAGGGATCCTAACCCTAACCCTAGCTATTTCTGTTTATAGTGGGTTTTCTAGTTGATTTTGATGATTGGCAGCTGTCACACACTTCTCATCATGCATTTCAAAAACGCAAACGCAGGAAAAAACGCATGTAAACGCGGCAAAACGCCGCGTTTTTTTTAACAACATGCAAAAACGCATGCGTCTAAAAAACGCAGCGTTTGCAGGCGTTTACATGCGTTTTTTCACCACCTGCGTTTGCGTTTAAAACGCTGCGTTTTTAAACGCAAATGTGAAACTAGCCTCACCAAGAAGGAGACCAAGATGCGCAAATCTATTTCTGCAGAGGAGCGCATTATCCTTACGTTACGTTATGTATAAATCCTCTTTTTACAAAGAATGTTTTTACTTTCATGGTCTTCTCCTATTTTCAAATTAGATCATTCAATTGTTTTGTAACTTCAACATCATTTGTGCTTCTTTTAGAATATTTTAGTTTATAGAACATCAAAGCCATCGGATGTCCTTAATGTTTGATTAATCATGGCTTCTTAGTTATCTAATCTTAGTTTTTGACCATATAACACTGTAATGTGTTCATTTTGTGTTGTTTTTTTTTTAAAACATACTCGGTTTTCTTTTAGCTTCCTTGTCACTGGCCTTTCATATGCGGCACTGCGTTTAGAGTTTTTACTGGGCAAATCCACAATTTCTGGAATTGTGCGGGATACATGCTCGGAAATCTGGAGAAGACTCCATCAAGAGGTGATGCCTGAGCCTAAAATGGCAGACTGGTGACGTATTGCACAAGGATTGCAGGACACGCGCCAGTTTCCGCGCTGTATTGGTGCTCCTGACAGAAAGCACATCCGTGTGCGTAAGCCGCCGGGATCAGGGACCCAATTCTATAATTATAAACAGTTTTTCTCTGTAGTGCTGTTGGCCCTGGTCGACAGCCACTACAGGTTTATAATTGGAGATATTGGGGGCCTATGGGAGAACTGGAGACTCTAGAGTCTTCAGTTCTTCCATTATGGGTCGGCGGCTGCACAACAATGATTTGGATCTCCCATCCCCAAGTCACCTACCAGGGGCTAATTTGGATGCGGTGCCTTACATGATGGTAGCAGATGAGGCGTTTCAATTATCAACGAACGTCATGAGGCCCTATCCACGAAGAGGCCTGGACTACCGGCGCCAAATTTTTAATTTGCGTGTTTCCCGTGCCCGTCGTCTAGTAGAGTGTTCCTTCGGCATTCTCACTGCAAAATGGCGGGTACTTCAGTCCGCAATCCAACTGAGTGAAGGCAATGTCTATGGCGTGATCAAAGCATGTGTTGTTCTTCACAACTTTACAAGATACCATGATTGCCCATCATCTGCTGCTGATGAAGTTGATTATGCAAATACTGTCTTGTCTACTACACGTGTTCTTCCTTCACATCAGCCCTGAGGCCTAAAAGTTCGTGATGCGTTAACAAATTATTTTGTGTCACCAGAGGGATCGACTGTCTGGCAAGACAATGCTGTTTTGCGCTAATCTTTAGTTATATTCTAACTTAATAAATAGCATAATGTTCCTGTTAGAATTGTGTAGTATGTTTGTCCTTACAAAATACTTATTTTGTTAAGTTGTCACATCATGTATGTAGTCATAACAACACATAACACTCATAACATGCCAAGGGCGCAAATAACTTAACACCAAAAACAGCGTAAATGACAGGCCAAAAACTGGTTTGGAGAAATTACAGGTTCTGGTAGGTTGGGGGTGGTGATGGTGATGGCGGGTGTCCAGCATGTGCAGAACTTGGCCTAGGTGGTTGACCAACCTGACTGTCAACCTGTGGTATGGCAGATATATATGGAGGGTGGTGTTGCAAGGTTCTATCCTGTGTCTGAGGTAAAAATTGATGTTGAGGGTAGAAGTGCATTAAGTCCTGTGTACTGGATTGTCCCGTTTGGTCATACCCCCCCAATATGGCCATGTCGAGCAGACACATGTTGGGACCAGCCTCCAAACGTGTGTCTGTTCAAGTGGTCAGATTGGGCAGTTGCTGGATAATCATAAATTGGTCTAAGTTGTGTTTGTTGGTTGCTTTGGGCAGGTGGTTGTGTTTGTTCCGGTGTAAGGTCTTGCACCGCCAGAAGGTTTGTAAATTACATTTGCCAACTTTCGAGGTAGTTCAACACAGGAGTAGGGTTGTTTGGGGGTGTTGCCGCATCTATCACTATTTCTAGACAACCTCTGTTTCGCAGCCTGAGCGAGCGCGGAATGGGACGTAAGTAGCGGGCAAGACTGCGGAAGTACGCTTCCTCCCCATCGTCATGGGCAGCCCTGGCCAAATAGTCCAACACCCCTGTATCCACTTGCCTCCTGGTGGCAGTGGTAGAAGCCACCCTTCTGCGCCGACCACGGTTTGGTCTTGTAGTAGGCTGTGGTGATGTATCCAGAGCCAAGGTTGGACTGCTGCTCCACCTCTGGATTGGCCTCCTGTGTGGCAGAAGACGCTGCTGCTGGTTGTGCTGGTGGTGGTTGGTTGCTGCTTGTTGGTTGGCCAGATGGTCCAGCCATTTAGGCACCTTCACCAACGGGGTCAATCACCAACTGAGAGTCAGATGCAGTCTCCCTTTCTGTCAGATTTGACTCTGTTCTGGATTTCAAAAAATATAAAAAATAAAAACATATTCACGTTATAACATGTGTTAAAAATTTTGTGACATGCATGCACTGACGGTTTGAGCTCCATCACCGACGCAAGAAAATTAAGGCGATCATAATAAAGATATTTTCTTTTTTTGGGTGCTGCATCACCTGCCCAGAAAGTTGATGTTCACGCCGGTATTGGTCCCGGCAACTCCGCCAGCGTCTATTGACATCATTCACTGCAAAGAAACACAAGAATTGTTTTAACTATCAAGCACATAACTCCAACAGGTACAGGGTTTGCAATCACACACGGGCCCTGGAGCCTTGGGGGACATAAAAGACCCCTTGTCCTATATTAAAGGACTATTGCTAGTACATTTCAACCATATTCGTGTGTCATGATGATTTTGCATCCGCAACCAAGAGCTTTTAACATTTACATCACTAATAAACACACCACATATGATGTGTTCATGGTTCGTTTTATCAGGAACCCAATTTTAAACACAATTTTGGTAAAGGATCGTACTTACAAATTTCTTGCTGAACCTCATGATGTCGCTCATCAAAATCGGGGAACATGTGGCGACAGATTGCCCTCCATGCTGCGTCTTTACGTGCACGGTCCGCATAATGTGCGTCGCGTTGGTCCCATAATTCTGGTCTATCATGGACCAGAGCTATCAGCATCTCAACATTTACAGTGGGGCAAAAAAGTATTTAGTCAGTCAGCAATAGTGCAAGTTCCACCACTTAAAAAGATGAGAGGCGTCTGTAATTTACATCATAGGTAGACCTCAACTATGGTAGACAAACTGAGAAAAAAAAATCCAGAAAATCATTGTCTGTTTTTTTTAACATTTTATTTGCATATTATGGTGGAAAATAAGTATTTGGTCAGAAACAAAATTTCATCTCAATACTTTGTAATATATCCTTTGTTGGCAATGACAGAGGTCAAACGTTTTCTGTAAGTCTTCACAAGGTTGCCACACACTGTTGTTGGTATGTTGGCCCATTCCTCCATGCAGATCTCCTCTAGAGCAGTGATGTTTTTGGCTTTTCGCTTGGCAACACGGACTTTCAACTCCCTCCAAAGGTTTTCTATAGGGTTGAGATCTGGAGACTGGCTAGGCCACTTCAGGACCTTGAAATGCTTCTTACGAAGCCACTCCTTCGTTGCCCTGGCGGTGTGCTTTGGATCATTGTCATGTTGAAAGACCCAGCCACGTTTCATCTTCAATGCCCTTGCTGATGGAAGGAGGTTTGCACTCAAAATCTCACGATACATGGCCCCATTCATTCTTTCATGTACCTGGATCAGTCGTCCTGGCCCCTTTGCAGAGAAACAGCCCCAAAGCATGATGTTTCCACCACCATGCTTTACAGTAGGTATGGTGTTTGATGGATGCAACTCAGTATTCTTTTTCCTCCAAACACGACAAGTTGTGTTTCTACCAAACAGTTCCAGTTTGGTTTCATCAGACCATAGGACATTCTCCCAAAACTCCTCTGGATCATCCAAATGCTCTCTAGCAAACTTCAGACGGGCCCGGACATGTACTGGCTTAAGCAGTGGGACATGTCTGACACTGCAGGATCTGAGTCCATGGTGGCGTAGTGTGTTACTTATGGTAGGCCTTGTTACATTGGTCCCAGCTCTCTGCAGTTCATTCACTAGGTCCCCCCGCGTGGTTCTGGGATTTTTGCTCACCGTTCTTGTGATCATTCTGACCCCACGGGGTGGGATTTTGTGTGGAGCCCCAGATCGAGGGAGATTATCAGTGGTCTTGTATGTCTTCCATTTTCTAATTATTGCTCCCATTGTTGATTTCTTCACTCCAAGCTGGTTGGCTATTGCAGATTCAGTCTTCCCAGCCTGGTGCAGGGCTACAATTTTGTTTCTGGTGTCCTTTGACAGCTCTTTGGTCTTCACCATAGTGGAGTTTGGAGTCAGACTGTTTGAGGGTGTGCACAGGTGTCTTTTTATACTGATAACAAGTTTAAACAGGAGCCATTACTACAGGTAATGAGTGGAGGAAAGAGGAAACTCTTAAAGAAGAAGTTACAGGTCTGTGAGAGCCAGAAATCTTGATTGTTTGTTTCTGACCAAATACTTATTTTCCATCATAATATGCAAATAAATTGTTAAAAAAAACAGACAATGTGATTTTCTGGATTTTTTTTTCTCAGTTTGTCTCCCATAGTTGAGGTCTACCTATGATGTAAATTACAGACGCCTCTCATCTTTTTAAGTGGTGGAACTTGCACTATTGCTGACTGACTAAATACTTTTTTGCCCCACTGTATATGTCTGGCCATGCTGCTGTAATAGTGTGCAGGTACTGAGTATGTCACCATGGAACAGACAGACCAACAGTTGAGGGGTTTATTAACAGGAATCAGGTTCTCCTCGCAGGGAGGAAGCAGTGGGAAATAACTAGCAATAAAACAGTGCAAAAATATGGGAGTCAAACGATGTAACAGGAGTAAGCAAGATTTCTTGAGAAAAGAACACTTATCAGTCTGATGAGGACTTGCCTGAAGGGTCGTCTTCTCCAACGTAGGCGCCGAGAAACAGCGACACTTGTCGTTCCTCTGTTGTCCGTGGGCTGAGTAGTTTCTAGGAGCCTGCTGCCTGGGGTTTCGGGAGTTAATGTGGTATGCACGGGCTCTGAGTCTTTAGCTTTTACAGCACAGCCAGGAATCCGGGGCTCTGCACTGTTAAGTCTCTGTACCAGGAATCAGGGGCTCTGCACTGTTAAGTCTCTGTACCAGGAATCAGGGGCTCTGCGCTGTTAAGTCTCTGTACCAGGAATCACAGTCTCTGTACTGATACCGCGGGGACCAGGGGGTAGAAGTCTCTGCACAGGCCAATGTCTCTACACGGGTCTGAAAGCACCCCTCTCCAGTCACAGCAGAGTCCGCTTTCAAGTACTCACAAGATGCAGTCTTTCTGGGCAGTCTCCCTGTATTTGTCCTCAGACCGGGAGCTCTCTCTCTCTCCCGGAGCGCAGCTGCACCCTGCTCTGACTGCTGCTCACGCTGCTCTGACCCTTGCGCCCGTGCCTTTCCCGCTCTCTGCCTGCTTCCTTCCTGTCCCAGTCTCTAAGTCTGCCCCCTGGGGAAACTGCAGCACAGCTCAATGGTTCCAGGCACAGAGCCGAGAAGGTAACCGCCCCCAGACTCTTCTGGTGTTTCACCTCCTTACACTGCTACACAGTACACTCCGTGGAGGCGTGCTTCCTGCTTTTCAATCCAGCGTGGCCCAGAAATTAGCACGCCAAAGCTTCCTGATAATGGATGATTCAATTTCCTGTCACCTGGAGAAGTCTTCCATATTTCTTGCAGTGCACACGCATGGTCCGTGTGTAATCTGATTTTTTCTCGCACCCATAGACTTGCATTGGCGATTCTCGGCATGCTGCGATTTCACTCGGATCCTGAATACGGCTGAGAAAATATCGGATGATGGGAGCTGCCCCATAGATTAACATTGGGACGATTTTTTATCGCATTGCACTCGTCCGTATTACAGTCTCGTGTGACCCCAGCCTTATGGGGATAATGAGGGTAATGATTGTGAGATGATGGGGAATATTCCGCTGACCGTCACCTACCATTAACCGTTAGTAATGTACATGGACATTGAGAATATTGTTGCCTGCAGTACTAATCACCGGGTACAGCAGGCCACTGTTTCCCCTGTAACTCCTCCATGACTCTTGTTTAATCTGGTTTGTGCAGGATTTTTCCTCAGGGACTGCGACCCGAGGTCTGTGAGGGGACATAAAATCAGCGACTCTGCGGGCACAGACTGGTGTTATGTGACATGGACCCTGTTCTGCTGGTGTGAACCGTGATTTGGACAGAACCAGACGGAGCCCCAGGCCAGAGGGCAGTGCAGGCAATTAGGAGGAAGTGCCTGACAGGAAAGGGTTGGTTCGGCGGCCATCTTGAGACAGCAAGATACAAGCTGGAAGGAGGAGGACACGTGACATCTCCGTCGAGCGCCATCCTCCGAGCCGGATGTTCTGTCGGGTGACAGAGGTTACCGTCCTGTTCCAGTTTCACCGGCAGGGAGAAGACCACAGGAAGTGGCGGAGCTGAAATTCCCAAGATCTGACATCCTTGACGCACCAGTAGGGCCCTCCGGCAGTCAGCTGTGGTGTCACGCATCGGTTAGAGACTCGCCATCCCTTTGTCAAATAGTCGTCGTTCAGGTGGGCTCATCTCTGTAACGACCAGACACAGGTCGGTAAGTGCTGAGCTCAGGACCACCGCGAGGATTACGGTGAGAGTCTGGCACACACTCAGTCGTGAATGCCTCAGTGCCCATCAGAATCAGCTTGCTGAACCACTAGAGACTTACAGAGACGACAGTATTAAAGGGGATCTACCGAAGTCTACAGAGGTGATCCGAGGAGCCGCCCACAGCACTCACATGATCCTTAAAGTGAACACGACGGTATATGATTCCATAACTGGGTTCTACCTATGGGGTATAGAGTCGTCACCAATAGGCCACCCTCGGTATTCATCTGATTGTTCCAGTTTCCCAGGTAAACGCTATGTAGCCACACTAGATTAGGTAAATTATAGTAACGTAGTCAGTATTTCCGCGCCTACTGACTGACGCAGCGCAGTGGTCCTGTCAGCTCTGACCGGGTGTGTGCGAATTAACCAGTCACATTTTGTTGGCTGGTGGAAGTGTAGTCAGTCTGAGGTTAACCGTAAAAGTTTATTAGACAAGGTAAGTGTTTACTGGTTTCCTTGTCCACGGCTTCGCTGTATCCTGGAGAGCCCACCCCGGTCCACGGCTCAGGTGATGGCAATGGTTATAGAGATGATAGTGATGATGATGGGTATGATGAGATAGTAAGGATGATGTGGATGATAAAAAGGAGGATAAGGATGATTATGGGGATAACAGGGATTTTGGGGACCATGATGAGGATGTGGATGATGGGAAAGATTGGGATTATGGAGATAATGAGGATCATGATGACAATGATGGGGACGATGAGGATGGTGAATCGGGATGATTGAGATGAAGAGGATGACCATGGGATGATGACCATAGAATGTAATACAGCACAGTCCCCATAGAATGTAATGCAGCACAGCCCCCATAGAATGTAATGCAGCACAGCCTCCATCGAATGTAATGTAGCCAGCCACCATCGAATGTAATGCAGCACAACCCCCATAGAATGTAATGCAGCACAGCCCCCATAGAATGTAATACAGCACAGCCCCCATAGAATGTAACACAGCACAGGCCACATAGAATGTAATACAACCAGCCCCCATAGACTGTAATGTAGCCAGCCCCCATAGAATGTAATACAGCACAGCTCCCATAGAATGTAATGCAGCTAGCCCCCATAGAATGTAATACAGCACAGCCCCATAGAATGTAATACAGCACAGCCCCCATAGAATGTAATACAGCACAGCCCCCATAGAATGCAATGCAGCACAGCTCCCATAGAATGTAATGCAGCACAGCCCCCATAGAATGTAATACAGCATAGCCCCCATAGAATGTAATGCAGCACAGCCCCCATAGAATGTAATACAGCACAGCCCCAATAGAATGTAATACAGCACAGGCCCCATAGAATGTAATGCAGCACAGCCCCCATCGAATGTAATACAGCACAGCCCCCATAGAATGTAATACAGCACAGCCCCCATAGAATGTAATACAGCACAGTCCCCCATAGAATGTAATACAGCACAGCCCCCCATAGAATGTAATACAGCACAGCCCCAATAGAATGTAATGCAGCACAGCCCCCCATAGAATGTAATGCAGCACAGCCCCATAGAATGTAATACAGCACAGCTCCCATAGAATGTAATGCAGCACAGCCCCCATAGAATGTAATACAGCCAGCCCCCATAGAATGTAATGCAGCACAGGCCACATAGAATGTAATGCAGCTAGCCCCCATAGAATGCAATACAGCACAGCTCCCATAGAATGTAATGCAGCCAGCCCCCATAGAATGTAATGCAGCACAGCCCCCATAGAATGTAATGCAGCACAGCTCCCATAGAATGTAATACAGCACAGCCCCCATAGAATGTAATACAGCCAGCCCCAATAGAATGTAATACAGCACAGCCCCCATAGAATGCAATACAGCACAGCTCCCATAGAATGTAATGCAGCCAGCCCCCATAGAATGCAATGCAGCCAGCCCCCATAGAATGTAATGCAGCACAGCCCCCATAGAATGTAATGCAGCACAGCTCCCATAGAATGTAATACAGCCAGCCCCAATAGAATGTAATACAGCACAGCCCCCATAGAATGTAATACAGCCAGCCCCAATAGAATGTAATACAGCACAGCCCCCATAGAATGTAATACAGCACAGCCCCAATAGAATGTAATACAGCACAGGCCCAATAGAATGTAATGCAGCACAGGCCCCATAGAATGTAATACAACCAGCCCCAATAGAATGTAATACAGCACAGCCCCCATAGAATGTAATACAGCACAGCCCCCATAGAATGTAATACAGCACAGCCCCCATAGAATGTAATGTAGCCAGCCCCCATAGACTGTAATGTAGCCAGCCCCCATAGAATGTAATACAGTACAGCCCCCATAGAATGTAATGCAGCCATTCCCCAATAGAATGTAATGCAGCACAGCCCCCATAGAATGTAATGCAGCACAGCCCCCATAGAATGTAATGCAGCACAGCCCCCATAGAATGTAATACAACCAGCCCCCATAGACTGTAATGTAGCCAGCCCCCATAGAATGTAATACAGCACAGCCCCCATATAATGTAATGCAGCACAGCCCCAATAGAATGTAATGCAGCACAGCCCCCATAGAATGTAATACAACCAGCCCCCATAGAATGTAATACAGTACAGCCCCCATAGAATGTAATGCAGCCATTCCCCAATAGAATGTAATGCAGCACAGCCCCCATAGAATGTAATACAGTACAGCCCCCATATAATGTAATGCAGCTAGCCCCAATAGAATGTAATGCAGCACAGCCCCCATAGAATGTAATGCAGCACAGCCCCCATAGAATGTAATGCAGCACAGCCCCCATAGAATGTAATGCAGCACAGCCCCCATAGAATGTAATGCAGCACAGCCCCCATAGAATGCAATGCAGCACAGCCCCCATAGAATGCAATGCAGCACAGCCCCCATAGAATGTAATGCAGCACAGCCCCCATAGAATGTAATGCAGCACAGCCCCCATAGAATGCAATACAGCACAGCCCCCATAGAATGTAATACAGCACAGCCCCCATAGAATGTAATACAGCACAGCCCCCATAGAATGTAGTACAGCACAGCCCCCATAGAAAGTAATACAGCACAGCCCCCATAGAATGTAATACAGCACAGCCCCCATAGAATGTAATACAACCAGCCCCAATAGAATGTAATACAGCACAGCCCCCATAGAATGTAATACAGCACAGCCCCCATAGAATGTAATACAGCACAGCCCCCATAGAATGTAATGTAGCAAGCCCCCATAGACTGTAATGTAGCCAGCCCCCATAGAATGTAATGCAGCACAGCCCCCATAGAATGTAATACAGCACAGCCCCCATATAATGTAATGCAGTACAGCCCCCATAGAATGTAATGCAGCACAGCCCCCATAGAATGTAATACAACCAGCCCCCATAGAATGTAATACAGTACAGCCCCCATAGAATGTAATACAGCACAGCCCCCATAGAATGTAATACAGCACAGCCCCCATAGAATGTAGTACAGCACAGCCCCCATAGAAAGTAATACAGCACAGCCCCCATAGAATGTAATACAGCACAGCCCCATAGAATGTAATACAGCCAGCCCCCATAGAATGTAATGCAGCACAGCCCCCATAGAATGTAATGCAGCACAGGCCCCATAGAATGTAATACAGCACAGCCCATATAGAATGTAATACAGCACAGCCCCATAGAATGTAATGCAGCACAGCCCCCATAGAATTTAATGCAGCACAGCCCCATAGAATGTAATATAGCACAGGCCCCATAGAATGTAATACAGCACAGACCCCATAGAATATAATGCAGCACAGGCCCCATAGAATGTAATGCAGCACAGGCCCCATAGAATGTAATACAGCACAGCCCATATAGAATGTAATACAGCACAGCCCCATAGAATGTAATACAGCCCAGACCCCATAGAATATAATGCAGCACAGGCCCCATAGAATGTAATATAGCACAGGCCCCATAGAATGTTATACAGGCACAGCCCATATAGAATGTAATACAGCACAGGCCCCATAGAATGTAATACAGCACAGACCCCATAGAATATAATGCAGCACAGACCCCATAGAATATAATGCAGCACAGGCCCCATAGAATGTAATGCAGCACAGGCCCCATAGAATGTAATACAGCACAGCCCCATAGAATGTAATGCAGCACAGCCCCCATAGAATGTAATACAGCCCCCCCCCATAGAATGTAATGCAGCACAGCCCCCATAGAATGTAATACAGCCCCCCCATAGAATGTAATGCAGCACAGCCCCCCATAGAATGTAATGCAGCCCCCCCCCATTGCCCCACAATCCAGTTATCACTCATTGATATATTAAAAAAAAAAAACAACGCTCTACTCACCTTTCCTCTTGCCCCGCGCTGCTCCTGGCTCTGGTCTCAGCAGCTGCAGTCTGCCTGCCCTACACACAGCAGGTGCGCAATGATCTGACACTGCGGGTGTGTGATGACGTCTGTTGTGAATTCTGTTATCAAACTCCCTCCTGTGGTCATGAATGGTACTTCGGCGAGTTCTGTCCATGGACTCCCTCTGGTGGCTGTGAGTGGAGCTGCTGGTTCTGAGGTTCCTTCCACAGGTGACTTAGTTTATTCTTTGGCTGGCTGCTCTATTTAACTCCACTCAGATCGTTACTCCATGCCAGCTGTCAATGTTCTTGTACTGGTTCAGTTCGTTCTTGGATCTTTCTGGTGACCTGTCTACTCCAGCAGTAGCTAAGTCCCTGCTAGTTAATTATTTGTTCATTGTTTTCTGTCCAGCTTGCTATCATGATTTTGCCTTGCTAGCTGGAAGCTCTGGGATGCAGAATGGCACCTCCGCACCCTGAGTCGGTGCGGGGGTCGTTTTGCACACTCTGCGTGGTCTTTTTGTAGTTTTTGTGCTGACCGCAAAGATACCTTTCCTATCCTCAGTCTGTTTAGTTAGTCTGGCCTCCTTTGCTGAAACCTGTTTCATTTCTGTGTTTGTGACTTTCATCTTAACTCACAGTCAATATATGTGGGGGGCTGCCTTTTCCTTTGGGGAATTTCTCTGAGGCAAGGTAGGCTTTATTTTCTATCTCTAGGGCTAGTTAGCTCTTAGGCTGTGAAGAGGCGTCTAGGCAGAGTTAGGTACGCTCCACGGCTATTTCTAGTGTGTGTGATAGGATTAGGGCTTGCGGTCAGCAGAGCTCCCACTTCCCAGAGCTTGTCCTGTGATAGTTTAACCATCAGGTCGTTCCGGGTGCTCCTAACCACCAGGTCCATAACAGTACAGCTGGCCCTAAAGTGTTTATGCATCTCAATAGAGGGATAAGAGAAGTTCCGAGACCATTTTTTTTTCTCTGCAGTGTGTTTTGTCTTTCTTTTCCCCTTAACCTCTGGGTGGTTCAGGACACAGGTGTAGAGATGGACATTCAAGGTCTGTCCTCTTGTGTGGATCATCTCACTGCAAGGGTACAAAACATTCAAGATTTTGTGGTTCAGAATCCGATGTTAGAGCCTAAAATTCCAATTCCTGATTTGTTTTCCGGGGATAGATCTAAGTTCTTGAATTTCAAAAATAATTGTAAACTCTTGCTTTGAAACCTCGCTCCTCTGGTGACCCCGTTCAACAAGTAAAGATCATTATTTCTTTGTTGCATGGTGACCCTCAAGACTGGGCATTTTCCCTTGCGCCAGGAGATCCTGCATTGCGTGATGTAGATGCGTTTTTTCTGGCGCTTGGATTGCTTTATGATGAACCAAATTCAGTGGATCAGGCAGAGAAAATCTTGCTGGCTTTGTGTCAGGGTCAGGATGAAGCGGAGGTATATTGTCAGAAGTTTAGAAAGTGGTCTGTGCTTACTCAGTGGAATGAGTGTGCCCTGGCGGCAATTTTCAGAAAAGGTCTTTCTGAAGCCCTTACGGATGTCATGGTGGGATTTCCCACGCCTGCTGGTCTGAATGAGTCTATGTCCTTGGCCATTCAGATCGATCGGCGCTTGCGTGAGCGCAAAGCTGTGCACCATTTGGCGGTATTCTCTGAGCATAGGCCTGAGCCTATGCAATGTGATAGGACTTTGACCAGAGCTGAACGGCAAGAACACAGACGTCGGAATGGGCTGTGTTTTTACTGTGGTGAATCCACTCATGCTATCTCCGATTGTCCTAAGCGCACTAAGCGGTTCGCTAGGTCTGCCACCATTGGTACGGTACAGTCTAAATTTCTTTTGTCCGTTACTCTGATTTGCTCTCTGTCATCCTATTCTGTTATGGCATTTGTGGATTCAGGTGCTGCCCTGAATTTGATGGACTTGGAGTTTGCCAGGCGCTGTGGTTTTTTATTGGAGCCCTTGCAGTATCCTATTCCATTGAGAGGAATTGATGCTACGCCTTTGTCCAAGAATAAGCCTCAGTACTGGACCCAATTGACCATGTGCATGGCTCCTGCACATCAGGAGGATATTCGCTTTTTGGTGTTGCATAATCTGCATGATGTGGTCGTTTTGGGGTTGCCATGGCTACAGGTCCATAATCCAGTATTGGATTGGAAATCTATGTCTGTGTCCGGCTGGGGTTGTCAGGGGGTACATGGTGATGTTCCATTGCTGTCAATTTCGCCTTCCACTCCTTCAGAAGTCCCTGAGTTTTTGTCGGATTACCAGGATGTATTTGATGAGCCCAAATCCAGTGCCCTACCTCCTCATAGGGATTGCAATTGTGCTATTAATTTGATTCCTGGTAGTAAGTTTCCTAAGGGCCGACTGTTCAATTTATCTGTGCCAGAGCACGCCGCTATGCGGAGTTATACAAAGGAATCCTTGGAGAAAGGGCATATTCGCCCGTCGTCATCACCGTTGGGAGCAGGGTCCTTTTTTGTGGCCAAGAAGGATGGTTCTTTGAGACCTTGTATTGATTACCGCCTTCTTAATAAGATCACGGTCAAATTTCAGTACCCTTTGCCGCTGCTGTCTGATTTGTTTGCTCGGATTAAGGGGGCTAGTTGGTTCACCAAGATAGATCTTCGAGGGGCGTATAATCTTGTGCGTATTAAACAGGGCGATGAATGGAAAACAGCATTTAATACGCCCGAGGGCCATTTTGAGTACCTGGTGATGCCATTCGGGCTTTCAAATGCTCCATCTGTGTTTCAGTCCTTTATGCATGACATCTTCCGAGAGTACCTGGATAGATTCATGATTGTGTATTTGGATGATATTTTGGTCTTTTCGGATGATTGGGAGTCTCATGTGAAGCAGGTCAGAATGGTGTTCCAGGTCCTTCGTGCGAATTCCTTGTTTGTGATGGTGTCAAAATGTCTCTTTGGAGTTCAGAAGGTTTCATTTTTGGGTTTCATTTTTTCCCCTTCTACTATCGAGATGGACCCTGTTAAAGTTCAGGCCATTTATGATTGGACTCAGCCGACATCTGTGAAGAGCCTGCAGAAGTTCCTGGGCTTTGCTAATTTTTACCGTCGCTTCATCGCTAATTTTTCTAGTGTTGCTAAACCGTTGACTGATTTGACCAAGAAAGGTGCTGATGTGGTCAATTGGTCCTCTGCGGCCATAGAGGCTTTTCAGTAGTTGAAGCGTCGTTTTTCTTCTGCCCCTGTGTTGTGCCAGCCAGATGTTTCGCTCCCGTTTCAGGTCGAGGTTGATGCTTCTGAGATTGGAGCAGGGGCTGTTTTGTCTCAAAGAAGTTCTGATGGCTCGGTGATGAAACCATGTGCCTTCTTTTCTAGAAAGTTCTCGCCTGCTGAGCGCAATTATGATGTTGGCAATCGAGAGTTGTTGGCCATGAAGTGGGCGTTCGAGGAGTGGCGACATTGGCTTGAAGGAGCCAAGCATCGCGTGGTGGTCTTGACGAATCACAAGAATTTGACTTATCTCGAGTCTGCCAAACGGTTGAATCCTAGACAGGCTCGATGGTCGCTATTTTTCTCCCGTTTTCATTTTATGGTTTCGTGCCTTCCGGGCTCTAAGAATGTGAAGGCTGATGCCCTTTCAAGTAGTTTTGTGCCTGACTCTCCGGGTGTTCCTGAGCCGGCGGGTATTCTCAAAGAGGGGGTAATTTTGTCTGCCATCTCCCCTGATTTGCGGCGGGTGCTGCAGAAGTTTCAGGCTGATAGACGTGACCGTTGTCCAGCGGAGAAACTGTTTGTCCCTGATAGATGGACTAGTAGAGTTATCTCTGAGGTTCATTGTTCGGTGTTGGCTGGTCATCCTGGAATCTTTGGTACCAGAGATTTGGTGGCTAGATCCTTTTGGTGGCCTTCTTTGTCATGGGATGTGCGTTCTTTTGTGCAGTCCTGTGGGATTTGTGCTCGGGCTAAGCCCTGCTGTTCTCGTGCCAGTGGGTTGCTTTTGCCCTTGCCGGTCCCGAAGAGGCCCTGGACGCATATTTCCATGGATTTTATTTCAGATCTCCCTGTCTCTCAAAGGATGTCGGTCATTTGGGTGGTTTGTGATCGCTTCTCTAAGATGGTCCATTTGGTACCTTTGTCTAAATTGCCTTCCTCCTCTGATTTGGTGCCATTATTTTTCCAGCATGTGGTTCGTTTGCATGGCATTCCGGAGAACATCGTCTCGGACAGAGGTTCCCAGTTTGTTTCGAGGTTTTGGCGGTCCTTTTGCGCTAAGATGGGCATTGATTTGTCTTTTTCTTCGGCTTTCCATCCTCAGACAAATGGCCAAACCGAACGAACTAATCAGACTTTGGAAACATATCTGAGATGCTTTGTTTCTGCTGATCAGGATGATTGGGTGTCCTTCTTGCCTTTGGCTGAGTTCGCCCTTAATAATCGGGCCAGCTCGGCTACTTTGGTTTCGCCTTTTTTCTGTAATTCTGGTTTCCATCCTCGTTTCTCTTCAGGGCAGGTTGAGCCTTCGGACTGTCCTGGTGTGGATTCTGTGGTGGACAGGTTGCAGCAGATTTGGACTCATGTGGTGGACAATTTGACATTGTCCCAGGAGAAGGCTCAACGTTTCGCTAACCGCCGGCGCTGTGTTGGTCCCCAACTTCGTGTTGGGGATTTGGTTTGGTTGTCGTCTCGTTATGTTCCTATGAAGGTTTCCTCTCCTAAGTTTAAGCCTCATTTCATTGGTCCGTATAAGATTTCTGAAGTTCTCAATCCTGTGTCATTTCGTTTGGCTCTTCCAGCTTCTTTTGCCATCCATAATGTGTTCCATAGGTCGTTATTGCGGAGATACGTGGCGCCTGTGGTTCCATCCGTTGATCCTCCTACCCCGGTGTTGGTGGAGGGGGAGTTGGAGTATGTGGTGGAGAAGATTTTAGATTTTCGTATTTCGAGACGGAAACTCCAGTACCTGGTCAAGTGGAAGGGTTATGGTCAGGAAGATAATTCCTGGGTTTTTGCCTCTGATGTTGATGCTGCCGATCTAGTTCGTGCCTTTCATTTGGCTCGTCCTGATCGGCCTGGGGGCTCTGGTGAGGGTTCGGTGACCCCTCCTCAAGGGGGGGGGGTACTGTTGTGAATTCTGTTATCAAACTCCCTCCTGTGGTCATGAATGGTATTTCGGCGAGTTCTGTCCATGGACTCCCTCTGGTGGCTGTGAGTGGAGCTGCTGGTTCTGAGGTTCCTTCCACAGGTGACTTAGTTTATTCTTTGGCTGGCTGCTCTATTTAACTCCACTCAGATCGTTACTCCATGCCAGCTGTCAATGTTCTTGTACTGGTTCAGTTCGTTCTTGGATCTTTCTGGTGACCTGTCTACTCCAGCAGTAGCTAAGTCCCTGCTAGTTAATTATTTGTTCATTGTTTTCTTGTCCAGCTTGCTATCATGATTTTGCCTTGCTAGCTGGAAGCTCTGGGATGCAGAGTGGCACATCCGCACCGTGAGTCGGTGCGGGGGTCTTTTTGCACACTCTGCGTGGTCTTTTTGTAGTTTTTGTGCTGACCGCAAAGATACCTTTCCTATCCTCAGTCTGTTTACTTAGTCTGGCCTCCTTTGCTGAAACCTGTTTCATTTCTGTGTTTGTGACTTTCATCTTAACTCACAGTCAATATATGTGGGGGGCTGCCTTTTCCTTTGGGGAATTTCTCTGAGGCAAGGTAGGCTTTATTTTCTATCTCTAGGGCTAGTTAGCTCTTAGGCTGTGAAGAGGCGTCTAGGCAGAGTTAGGTACGTGATCGGATTAGGGCTTGCGGTCAGCAGAGCTCCCACTTCCCAGAGCTTGTCCTGTGATAGTTTAACCATCAGGTCGTTCCGGGTGCTCCAAACCACCAGGTCCATAACAGACGTCATAGGCAGAGCGGGGAATGATGGGAGAGGGAGCGACAGCAGATGCTCTCTCCTCCATCATTGCATTCAACTACGCCTGTATAGTTGGATGCGGGGTGGGGTGGGACCAAGGGATCATGAGGATGATGGGAATGATGAGGATTGACTTGGATGATGAGGATAATGGGGATGATGATGACGGTGATGGGGACAGTTGGGATGATGATGAGGCTGATAGGAAGGATGATGGGGACTATGTGGAAGAGTGGGATGATGATGGATGATTGATGATGAGATTACTACGCCTGTTCTCTCTCGCACCAAACATCAAAGAATATGAAGCAAAACTTGAAACTCTTGGCAGGAGGCGATCATCTTCTCGCCACGTGCAATGATGAATCACACAATTCTGCCACTCGGATTCCCTACAGACTCTTTATTGAAGGCCGCAGGAGGCCGGAGTGTGAGCGGAAGAGAAGCCGGCTCCTTATTATTTTGAATAAAAGTCTCACAGTTCTGAAGTTATAAACAGCTCGTATCATTCATCATAATGGCAGAGTCCTAAGGGCATTGGGTTATTCATCTCCAACCAACACACAGGTTACAACGTACTGTACAGCTGCAATCAAGTTACCCCCCCCCCCCCCACATTGAACATTTCATTTATTGGCAAAATGTACAAACTTTCTGCTTTTTTTTAAATAAACCAATGAAATAAGAACAATATAAATAGCTGAGCAACTAATGTAACAAGTGCTTTCACTGAAGGCATCAACGAGCCCTTGCCATGATTCACTGTTGGCATCACTGAGCGATCGGCATGCTTCACTGTAGGCATCACGAAGCCCCACCATGATTCACTGTAGGCATCACGAAGCCCTACCATGATTCACTGTAGGCATCACGAAACCCCACCATGATTCACTGTAGGCATCACGAAGACCCACCATGATTCACTGTAGGCATCACGAAGACCCACCATGATTCACTGTAGACATCACCGAACCCCCATCATAATTCACTGTAGGCATCACCGAGCCATCCCCATGATTCACTGAGGACTTTACTGAGCCATAACCATGCAGCATTATAGATATCACAGAGCCCCCACTGTAGACATCACTGAGACCTTTCCATTATTCACTGTAGGCATCACCGAGCCATCGCCATTCTCTACTGTAGGCATCACAGAGCCTCCACCATGCTTCACTATAGACATCACCAGCCCCCACCATGATTATCTGTAGACATCACTGAGCCTCCACTGTGCTTCACTGTAGACATCACCAAGCCATCGCCATGTTGCTTTATAGACATCACTGAAACCCCGCCAGGATTCACTGTAGACATCACTGAGCCCCTGACATGCGGAACTGTAGATATCACTGAGCCCTCTCCATGATTCACTGCAGACATCACCGAGCCTCTGCTGTCCTTCACTATAGGCAGGTTTTGTCTACCTGCGGTGACGCTAGTCACAACCCATGAACAGGCCATAAGTCAGCGAAGTAAGTTCCGGGGTCAATACCAAAAGAACATGTAGTAAACCAAGGAAAAATACAAAGTCGTGAGTCAGGTCACATGCCAGGGTCAGAATACCAGAGAAATAGCGGATACGCAAAGGAGCAATGGCAAACAGGTAGTCAGAACATGGTCCAAAAGTCATCAGCAGATCAGAACTTACAGCACAGGGATCAGGGGAACACAAGCTTAGAAGAAGCTTTGACTGGCAGTGATCTGGGCCAGACTGCTCACCTAAATAGCAAGACAGTTACCAAGAACAGGGAGCACCTGTGGAAACCTCAGCACCTCCTAGTCTCAGATAGGTCAACCGAGCTGCCAATCAAAGCACCGACAGCCCAGCACGCCCCAGCACAGGATAGGATGACAGA
Organism: Ranitomeya imitator; assembly: GCF_032444005.1. Classification (NCBI taxonomy): domain Eukaryota; kingdom Metazoa; phylum Chordata; class Amphibia; order Anura; family Dendrobatidae; genus Ranitomeya; species Ranitomeya imitator. The sequence goes on from NC_091286.1 coordinate 686,385,287, forward strand.
GCCGTCCATCAGTGAGTCCCAGGCACTCTGAGCAGAGGAATCGTGACACCTGCCTCTTCAAGAATCCGGTGGCAGCCAGTGACAGCTTCCTGCTTCTTCCAAATACAGATAATGCCTGCCGGTGTTTCTATAACTCTGACTTCTGAATTCTGCTTCCAGTTGTGTCTCTAGGAACATTCCATTCCAATCAACTTTTTTGCACCACTCCTTTGGCAAGTCAAGAATATTACTGACCTGAGGGCTACTGTCCATGAGAGTGGACTAAGGTTCCTCAGGAATTCTGCCAGATGCTGGTGTCTGGTTATGCATTACATCTGTAGCAGGTCAGAACAGCCAGATGGGCAGCAGGTCATAACAACCAAAGGAACAACAGGTCATACCAGCCAGAGGGGCAGGAAATCATAGCAGACAGAAGGCAAGCAGGTCATATCAGCCAGAGGTGTAGCAGGTCATATCAGCCATAGGGACAACAGGTCATATCAGCCAGAACTGCAGCAAGTTATACCAGCCAGAGGTGCAGCAGGTCACAGAGGTGGAACAGGTCATGATAGAGAGGCAGCAGGTCATAGCCAGAAGTGCAGCAGGTCATATCAGCCAGAACTGCAGCAACTCATACCAGCCAGAGGTGCAGCAGGTCATGACAGAGGGGCAGCAGGTCATATCAGCCAGAACTGCAGCAAGTCATACCAGCCAGAGGTGCAGCAGGTCATAGCCAGAAGAGCAGCAGGTCATATCAGCCAGAACTGCAGCAACTCATACCAGCCAGAGGTGCAGCTGGTCATGACAGTCAGAGATGAAGTAGATCATGACAGCCAGAGATGTAGTGGATCATGACAGTCAGAGAAGCAGCAGGTCATAACAGCCAAAGGGACAACAGGTCACATCAGCCAGAGGTGCAGCATAGCATTCAGAGGGGCAGAAAGTCATAACAACCAGAGGGGCAGCAGGTCATATCAGCCAGAGGTGCAGCAGGTCATATCAGCCAGAGGTGCAGCAGGTCACATCAGCCAGAGGGGCAGCAGATCATAGCAGGCAGAGTGGCAGCAGGTAACAGCCAAAGGGACAGCAGGTCACAACAACCAGAGAGGCTCTACTAAGTAAGACGCTGGTCATGACTGGGTGAATAATCCTGGAACTGCAGGAGTCAGTAAAAGTGTCATTTTGTGGCTACTTGAACTCCCGTACGTCAATGCGCAATACAAAACAGCGCCCATGTAAAGTGCAATATTCATCATTACATGTATTAGCATCTTGTGATGATTCTAGAACAAGCCAAACGCGGACCTTTAAATAGCTTGAGTTATTTTTTTTGTTTGTTTCATTGGTCTTGAATGTATTTTCTATGCGTCCTGCATCTGTACGCCTCCAGCTGATATTGTTGCTTTCTCCATTTTATTAATGGAGCAGCAATAACTGGCGAAACTCCGCTCTGCGGAACGAGTGAGACAATACCTCCCCCTAGTGGTGAGATTTGAGAATAAACATCTTGCCTGATCGTATTTTCCATGTACACTGGTGCATTCATGAGCCCCAATTATCCAGAATATTAAAGTGCGCAGAGGGCGTGTCAGCATGTGTATATTGACACACCTCTGACGCACTTCCAGCCTGATTTGCATATGGCATCTATGCTAGATTCCTTATGACTGGCACATTGGATCCCTACCATAAAGGTTACATTTTAATGGGGAGGTTGTGGGGTGGGGTGGGGGGTGGGGGGCAGGTGACTATACAGCCATAACACGACTTCCATACGCATCATAAAAAGTTCTGCAACTTTCTAACAAACTTTTACAAAGCACCTGAGCATTTTAAGGTCTCTCCTTGAGGATAAGAACATCCTGATGTGCATTCAGAAGTGGATAGCACAGCTGAGGATTTGCTACAATTGCATCCACTCTGGACAATCTTCTGTGGGTTTAGATCTGGAAATATTGAAGCAAATCCAGATCTTTGAGGAACATTAGGAAATGGAAACACAAAGCAGAAAAGTAAAAAAAAAATGTACAAGTCAAATCCTTCTGGAACATGAACAGAGGTTTTAATTAATTGAAACTGGAATTATTTAGTCTAGTGCCCCCTCTAGTGGAAGAACCGTGATACTGCGTGTAATCTGTGATACCATTCTATTAATAATTGTCTCGCTTTATATAAACGTATAAGTGCTTCTCACAAAATTAGAATATCATTAGAATAGAATATCAAATAATCATCAACATTAACAGAAATAAACACGTGAAATAGATCACTCTGTAATGAATCTATAATATGTACTGTTCCCTCGAAATAAATAATACTAAACACTTTGCTCAGATAAATGACCATATACATCGCCCCTGTAATATATAAAATCCTAAAATAACTAGTACTATATTACACTAGGTCTCTTGAGTTTTTTTAAAAAATACCATACCTGAAACAAATAATACCGTATATTGCATCCCTGAAATAAATATTACACTGCACCCACTGTAATTAGTAATACCATACAATGTGCTCCCTGAAATAATAATACCGTATATTGTCCTCCCCTGAAGTAAATACTATGTACTGTGTCCCCTGAAAATATTTTTACCGTACATTGTGCCCCCGGATATAACATATATTGAAATAAACATATATAACATATATAACATATTGAAATAAATAATTTCATAAAATGCGCCTTCTGGAAAAAAAAAAATATAATAAAATAATACCATACACTGTGCCCCTGACATAAATAATACTACACACATTACCGCCTAATATAAATGCTATATACTGTGCCGCTTGAAATATATACTGTGTCTACTTAAATTAATAATTTATAATACCATGTCCCTGAAATAAATAATACCGTATGTTATGCCACCTCAACCCACTGAAATACTGTACACCGTGTCCCCTGAATTATATACCGTATACTGTGCCCAATATGGATAATGCAGTAAATTCTGATATAAAAATAACTACCGTACACTGTGACCCTGATATAAATACTACTACACTCAGTGCGTTCTGACAAATAATACCGTACACAGTGTGCACCTTAATTAAGTGTCCCTACATGAGTAAAAAACAAACAAATAAAAAAAAAAAAAAACACGTACTCCTTTCCCAGTTACCGCGTTTTGTCTGGTCAGACCTGGCTCCAGCAGAAAAGCACAGGTGGTGTAATGACGCCGCCTACGTCACAACGCCAAGGTGACCCCGGCACCTGCCGGTAGACCGCTAATCCTAAAAGTTGTTTAGAAGGAAATGAATACAACCGAATCCAAGAAGAATCGGGCCAGGATTCCACTTCTCACCAATTACCAGCTGTCTTTGGAACGAATGTTTTGGAAGGAACCTGCCCGATCCCACCCCCCAACTACAAGTACCAGCAGAACAAAAATATCTTCTATCCTCCGGTTGTACTGACACATATATGGCAGTGGAGATTTTGCTGCATCATCTGGCTATGGCAAATCGGAGAAAAAGGAGTACCAGGCGATAATTTTACTAAAAAACAGTATAAATCTTTATTAAATATCAAAAAGAATAACTACCGTATATACTCGAGTATAAGCCGAGACCCCTAATTTTGCCAAAAAAACCTGGGAAAACTTAATGACTCGAGTATAAGCCTAGGGTGGAAAATGGAGCAGCTACCGGTAAATGTCAAAAATAAAAATAGATACCAATAAAAGTAAAATTAATTGAGACATCAGTAGGTTAAGTGTTTTTGAATATCCATATTGAATCAGGAGCCCCATATAATGCTCCATACAGTTCATGATGGGTCCCATAAGATGCTCCATATTAAAATATGCCCCATATAATGCTCCATAAAGTTAATAATGGCCCCATAAGATGCTCCATAGAGATATTTGCCCCATATAACGCTGCATAAAAAGTTAATAATGGCCCCATAAGATGCTCCGTACAGATATTTGCCCCATTTGCTGTCGCTGAGGCACGTGCAATATTCACCTTTCCTCGTTTCACCGCCGGGCGCCGCTGTGTCTTCCGCATCTTCTGCACTGACGTTCAGGCAGAGGGCAGCGCGCACACTAACCACGTCATCGCGCCCTCTGACCCGAGCGTCACAGCAAAGGACGCTGAAGACGGAGCGGCGCTCGGTGGTGAAACGAGGAGAAGTGAATATCGCGCAATGCTGCTCCCCCTCCCCATTATACTCACCTGCTCCCGGCGCGGTCCCTGCACGTCCCGGGATCTCCGGGCGCTGACAGCTTCTTCCAGCGTTGAGCGGTCACGTGGTACCGCTCATTACAGTAATGAATATGCGGCTCCACCCCTATGGGAGTGGAGTCGCGTCCATATTCATTACTCTAATGAGCGGTACCACGTGACCGCTCAACGCTGGAAGAAGCTGTCAGCGCCCGGAGATCCCAGGACGTGCAGGGACCACGCCGGGAGCAGGTGAGTATGTGACAGCCTCCGCTCCCCCTGCCGACCCCCTGGGACAATGACTCGAGTATAAGCCGAGAGGGGCACTTTCAGCCTAATAAAAATGGGCTGAAAATCTCAGCTAATACTGGAGTATAGCGCAGCTTTCTCAAGGGGATGGTTACAATGTGCAAATAGGACCTTCAAATAGCCCTTGTGATCGGTCACATGGTCCAAATAGACCAAATTAATAATTGCAAAAAGAAATAAGAAAAATAATTTTTTATTTATTTATTTTTCTTATATTTCTTTTTGCCATTAATTTTTTTATTTATATATTTTTTTCCTTACATAGTAACATAGTAACATAGTTAGTAAGGCCGAAAAAAGACATTTGTCCATCCAGTTCAGCCTATATTCCATCATAATAAATCCCCAGATCTACGTCCTTCTACAGAACCTAATAATTGTATGATACAATATTGTTCTGCTCCAGGAAGACATCCAGGCCTCTCTTGAACCCCTCGACTGAGTTCGCCATCACCACCTCCTCAGGCAAGCAATTCCAGATTCTCACTGCCCTAACAGTAAAGAATCCTCTTCTATGTTGGTGGAAAAACCTTCTCTCCTCCAGACGCAAAGAATGCCCCCTTGTGCCCGTCACCTTCCTTGGTATAAACAGATCCTCAGCGAGATATTTGTATTGTCCCCTTATATACTTATACATGGTTATTAGATCGCCCCTCAGTCGTCTTTTTTCTAGACTAAATAATCCTAATTTCGCTAATCTATCTGGGTATTGTAGTTCTCCCATCCCCTTTATTAATTTTGTTGCCCTCCTTTGTACTCTCTCTAGTTCCATTATATCCTTCCTGAGCACCGGTGCCCAAAACTGGACACAGTACTCCATGTGCGGTCTAACTAGGGATTTGTACAGAGGCAGTATAATGCTCTCATCATGTGTATCCAGACCTCTTTTAATGCACCCCATGATCCTGTTTGCCTTGGCAGCTGCTGCCTGGCACTGGCTGCTCCAGGTAAGTTTATCATTAACTAGGATCCCCAAGTCCTTCTCCCTGTCAGATTTACCCAGTGGTTTCCCGTTCAGTGTGTAATGGTGATATTGATTCCCTCTTCCCATGTGTATAACCTTACATTTATCATTGTTAAACCTCATCTGCCACCTTTCAGCCCAAGTTTCCAACTTATCCAGATCCATCTGTAGCAGAATACTATCTTCTCTTGTATTAACTGCTTTACATAGTTTTGTATCATCTGCAAATATCGATATTTTACTGTGTAAACCTTCTACCAGATCATTAATGAATATGTTGAAGAGAACAGGTCCCAATACTGACCCCTGCGGTACCCCACTGGTCACAGCGACCCAGTTAGAGACTATACCATTTATAACCACCCTCTGCTTTCTATCACTAAGCCAGTTACTAACCCATTTACACACATTTTCCCCCAGACCAAGCATTCTCATTTTGTGTACCAACCTCTTGTGCGGCACGGTATCAAACGCTTTGGAAAAATCGAGATATACCACGTCCAATGACTCACCGTGGTCCAGCCTATAGCTTACCTCTTCATAAAAACTGATTAGATTGGTTTGACAGGAGCGATTTCTCATAAACCCATGCTGATATGGAGTTAAACAGTTATTCTCATTGAGATAATCCAGAATAACATCCCTCAGAAACCCTTCAAATATTTTACCAACAATAGAGGTTAGACTTACTGGCCTATAATTTCCAGGTTCACTTTTAGAGCCCTTTTTGAATATTGGCACCACATTTGCTATGCGCCAGTCCTGCGGAACAGACCCTGTCGCTATAGAGTCCCTAAAAATAAGAAATAATGGTTTATCTATTACATTACTTAGTTCTCTTAGTACTCGTGGGTGTATGCCATCCGGACCCGGAGATTTATCTATTTTAATCTTATTTAGCCGGTTTCGCACCTCTTCTTGGGTTAGATTGGTGACCCTTAATATAGGGTTTTCATTGTTTCTTGGGATTTCACCTAGCATTTCATTTTCCACCGTGAATACCGTGGAGAAGAAGGTGTTTAATATGTTAGCTTTTTCCTCGTCATCTACAACCATTCTTTCCTCACTATTTTTTAAGGGGCCTACATTTTCAGTTTTTATTCTTTTACTATTGATATAGTTGAAGAACAGTTTGGGATTAGTTTTACTCTCCTTAGCAATGTGCTTCTCTGTTTCCTTTTTGGCAGCTTTAATTAGTTTTTTAGATAAAGTATTTTTCTCCCTATAGTTTTTTAGAGCTTCAATGGTGCCATCCTGCTTTAGTAGTGCAAATGCTTTCTTTTTACTGTTAATTGCCTGTCTTACTTCTTTGTTTAGCCACATTGGGTTTTTCCTATTTCTAGTCCTTTTATTCCCACAAGGTATAAACCGCTTACACTGCCTATTTAGGATGTTCTTAAACATTTCCCATTTATTATCTGTATTCTCATTTCTGAGGATATTGTCCCAGTCTACCAGATTAAGGGCATCTCTAAGCCGTTCAAACTTTGCCTTCCTAAAGTTCAATGTTTTTGTGACTCCCTGACAAGTCCCCCTAGTGAAAGACAGGTGAAACTGTACAATATTGTGGTCGCTATTTCCTAAATGCCCAACCACCTGCAGATTTGTTATTCTGTCAGGTCTATTAGATAGTATTAGGTCTAAAAGTGCTGCTCCTCTGGTTGGATTCTGCACCAATTGTGAAAGATAATTTTTCTTGGTTATTAGCAGAAACCTGTTGCCTTTATGGGTTTCACAGGTTTCTGTTTCCCAGTTAATATCCGGGTAGTTAAAGTCCCCCATAACCAGGACCTCATTATGGGTTGCAGCTTCATCTATCTGCTTTAGAAGTAGACTTTCCATGGTTTCTGTTATATTTGGGGGTTTGTAACAGACCCCAATGAGAATTTTGTTACCATTTTTCCTTCCATGAATTTCAACCCATATGGACTCGACATCCTCATTCCCTTCGCTAATATCCTCCCTTAAAGTGGACTTTAGACAAGACTTTACATAGAGACAAACCCCTCCTCCTCTCCGATTTTTACGATCCTTTCTAAACAGACTGTAACCCTGTAAGTTAACTGCCCAGTCATAGCTTTCATCTAACCATGTCTCGGTTATTCCCACTATGTCAAAGTTACCTGTAGATATTTCTGCTTCTAGTTCTTCCATCTTGTTTGTCAGGCTTCTGGCGTTTGCGAGCATGCAGTTTAGAGGATTTTGTTTTGTTCCAATCTCCTCACTGTGGATTGTTTTAGAAATGTTCTTACCTCCCTTCTGAGTATGTTTTCCTGGGTCGTCTTTGTTCGAGTCTAATGTTTTTCTTCCCGTCCCCTCTTCTTCTAGTTTAACGCCCTCCTGATGAGTGTAGCGAGTCTTCTGGCGAATGTGTGTTTCCCAGGTTTGTTGAGGTGTAGTCCGTCTCTGGCGAGGAGTCCATCGTACAAGTAATTCACACCGTGGTCCAGGAATCCGAATCCTTGTTGTCTGCACCATCGTCTTAGCCAGTTGTTTGCATCAAGGATCCTGTTCCATCTCCTGGTGCCATGCCCATCTACTGGAAGGATAGAAGAAAAAACTACCTGTGCATCCAGTTCCTTTACTTTCTTCCCCAACTCTTCAAAGTCCTTGCAGATTGTCGGTAGGTCCTTCCTTGCCGTGTCATTGGTGCCAACATGTATCAGAAGAAATGGGTGGACGTCCTTGGAGCTGAAGAGCTTTGGTATCCTATCGGTCACATCCTTGATCATCGCACCTGGAAGGCAGCATACTTCTCTTGCAGTTATGTCCGGTCTGCAGATGGCTGCTTCTGTGCCTCTCAGTAGTGAGTCTCCCACCACCACCACTCTTCGTTGCTTCTTGGCTGTACTTTTTGCTGTCACTTGTTGCTGTGTGCCCTTTTCTTTTTTGCTTGCTGGTATTGCTTCATTCTTAGGTGTGCCATCTTCATCCTCTACAAAGATTTGATATCGGTTCTTCAGTTGTGTGGTTGGTGATTTCTCCATGGTCTTCTTGCTTCTTTTGGTCACATGCTTCCACTCATCTGCTTTTGGAGGTTCTCTGACACTTTTTGCACCTTCTGTGACCAGTAGAGATGCTTCTGTTCTGTCTAGAAAGTCTTCATTCTCTTTGATGAGTTTCAAAGTTGCTATTCTTTCTTCCAGACCCCGCACCTTTTCTTCTAAAAGGGCCACTAGTCTACACTTCTGACAGGTGAAATTGGATTCTTCTTCTGGTCGATCTGTGAACATGTAGCACATGCTGCAGTTCACCATGTAGGTTGTCACATCTGCCATGTTGCTCCTAGATCCTGCTGACTTGCTGTGTGTTTTCCTTCTTGTGTAATCTACTCAGCCAAGCTCTCTTGCAATAATGTCCTACAGGCAAAAATTCCGGCGCGCGGAATAATGATTGCGGTGCTCATGGTCAGGTATGATCATTTGGACTTTGTTTTGGTCAGATGCAGCACGGTGCCGCAGTGGTTAGTACTTCAGCCTTGCAGCGCTGGGGTCCTGGGTTCTAATCCCACCTTGGACAACATCTGCAAGGAGTTTGTATGTTCTCCCCGCGTTAGCGTGGGTTTCCTCCGGGTACTCTGGTTTCCACCCACATTCCGAAGACATACTGATAGGGAATTTAGATTGTGATGATAATGTGTGCAAACTGTAAAGCGCTGCGGAATGTTAGCGCTATATAAAAATAAAGATTATTATTATTAGATGTCTACATAGTAATTAGGATGAGTACTTCAGTCTCTTTTGTATACTCCATCTTGGCTGTGCGCATGCTCGGTGCAGTTCATCAGCTCCCTATGCCGTCGAGCATCTCCATATTCTCAGCACCAGCGCTGTAGTATATGATGCTCTGGCTGCTGCAGGACCTGGGGTACGCACTGAGCATGCGCCGCTGATGCCATTCTGATTGGTCTATTTGGACCATGTGACCGATCACAAGGGCTATTTGAAGGTCCTATTTGCACATTGTAAACATCCCCTTGAGAAAGCTGCGTTTGTGCCAGCGAAACGCGCGTCGGGGCTGACATCCATCCTTGGGGTGACCACCTCTCTATCTCACAGACCTGGGTAAGCTTGTCCCCTTGAACTTTTTAGGTATGATCCTGTGTAATGTGTGTTTATTTAATTAATATGGGGGCATCCTTTTTCCGTCTTGTTTTTGCATCATGACTATAATACCCTGCCTGATACCTTGCACTGCTGAGGTGGTTACCTTTCTTCCGGTCTGTACCTCCGTGGAGTATGGGTTACTTTATTTAATGTGGTTTATTTATTCTTTTTGATATTTAATAAAGATTTATACTTTTTTTTTAGTAAAATTATCGCCTGGTACTCCTTTTTCATGCCATGTTTTTTTGGAGTTGGTGTAGCCGTTTTAGGATGGGCCAACATAGGTGCCCCATTCTCTTAGCATTTGATAAGCAGCTGGGTTGGTTTCTATTAACCGTCTGGCTATACCAGATTCATTATTGCATTTGTGCCATTTTTTTTTTTTCCCAGATTTTTTTTTTTTTTATGCATTTTCATTTGTGCCTTCTTTTAATTTGCTTTAAAGTCTAATTTTTTTTGTGTTCTCCCCTTTTTTGAGGGGGGGTTTCCAAATAATTTTTTGCAAAGTTTTAGTGGAAATGTACTCTGGACCCCCATAACTTCATAACCCCACAAGTAATGTTATATATGTGTGAAATTTGTAACTAAATTTGGTGCAAAAATATGAACGAAAACCAAGAGAGGATAATAAGGGACTTTAAAAAAAGAACAGTGTACACTGTTGGCACGGATGGCCGCGGGGGAAGCAACTATAGGATTAATAATGAAGAGGCGTCTTATTGACACCTCTCCATTACTAAACCGGCTTAATGTCACCTTACAATAGGAAGGTGACATTAACCCCTCATTACCCCACTTGCCACAGCTACAGGGCAAGAGGGAAGAACCGGGCAAAGCTCCTGAATTGGCACATCTAATAGATGCGCTTTTTCTGGGCTGCTGTTTTTAGCCTTACCAGCCTGAGAATAGCAGCCCGCACCTGTGAGTTTTGCAGAGTTGGTTGAAAAATATAGGGGGGATCCCGCATCGGTTTTTTCTTTCATTCATTCTCCCTTGCTCGCCGGCTGAGCAGGGAAGAAGGGATATCAGCCGGCTTCAGCACCACACGCAGGGGAACAGCGCTTACTGTAGCGCTTCTTCCCTGGAGGCTGTTCGTGTGGTACTAATGCGGCACACGTATGCCGCATCTAGTACACACACGGATATCTCCGATACCGTAATTTTCAGTACCGGAAATATCAAGACGTGTGAAACCGGCCTAAAAGGACTTCTCTGCGTGTTTATTACTTTTGACTATGGGGTTAGTAATGGGGGTGTCCGATAGACGCCTCTCCATTACTAACCCCTGGGCTTGAGGTCAGCTGACATTACATAGCAGACATCAACCTCAAAACCATTACCCCACTTGCCAACGCACCAGGGCAAGCGGGAAGAGCTAAGGCTAAGCACCAGAATTGTCCCATCTAATGAATATGCCAATTCTGGGGAAGCTGAGGGCTGGTGTTATTAGAAAGTCAGTCAAAAGTGGTGCCCTCCTATATATGAAGGTGCTGCTCTGAAGGAAAAATGAAGTAATAGTATGGAATGATCACTTTCGGCACTCAGTAAATCTAGTACAAATGTATTTCAAAACGTTGCGGTTTAATTCACAGCCGACTTTTTAGAACACTACAGACATTAATTCATCCAACGTTTCGGCAACATTGCCTTTATCAAGGATATCTGTAGAGGAGTCGGTCAGCAGTATCCCAATGCTTCAGTGCTGTGTTGTGAAATACAGTTGTACTAGGCTGGTTTTATTAGTCTGGGAGGGGGCCAATATTCACGGTCCTTTCCCACACTATAAATATCAGCCCGCAGCTGTCAGCTTAGCTTTTGCTGGTTATAAAAAATAGGGGTCACTTTTTTTTTTTGCGGTCCCCAGTAAAGGCTACGCAGAGCTGCAGGCTGATATTAATAGCCTGGGAAGCTTCATGGATATTGGACCCTTCCTAGTCTAAAAATACCAACTCACAGCTGTCTGTTTTCCCTCAGCTGGTTTTAAAAATGAAGGGGATCGCACATCATTTTTTTTTTTTAATTTACTTTAACTGTCAGGCTGGGTCACGTGTTGCGCCGGCCAATCACAGCCATACCATTACTTGACATGGGTGTGACAGAGTGCCACAGCCTTAAAGCTTTTTGATTGGCTGCGCTGCAGCATTTCAATAAGCTTTATTACACATCTGGGCCCAAACAGAAAACCGGACACACAGTAAGAAGTCAAGTGTTCAGGGTGCAGTACCAAACTGACCCCGTTTGGGTTCGCTCATCCCTAAAAATGGTGAATGGAGGCACCAAGTTTAGATTTGTAGTCAGCATTGGGTAGAAAGATTGACAGGAATAGTCAGCGGATAGATAATGCCTCTCATACTCTCTACCAGAACCCCAGCTAAGAACATGCACAGGGGAGCTGCCCTATAGGAAAGTGAATGGAGGAGAAGCGGGCGATGGGAATGTTACTCCGCTGCGTGACCAAGATTGGCCAGAAGCTGGATTACCAAGGTCCAATGGGGAGAATTAATCGGCGGGCATGGCCACCACACGACAAGGAAATATCCCAGAGAAATGTCAGAGAGGAGATGCTGAGGAGCTTGTTTGGGAAAGGAGAGGGGCTACAGGAGAGTCTTGTTACAACGGGGAGGAGCTATAACAAGTTTTCTGGTTAGAGGAGACCTCAGGGGCTGGGTGATTTCCAAGGCGGTCATCTGGCATTGGCAGAATTATAAGACTGGCTGCCCGTCGGTAATATTGGTCTTTGATATATTAGGTTTTAGTCAGTCACTGCACATTGTAGGGGCAGGTGGTCCCATCTCCTTTCTCCCCAGCTACCTCAACGTCCCAGTGGTCCACATTATCATGCAGATCACTTCTTGTGAGTCAAGAGAACAGGATTTGCCCCCCAAAAACAAACAAACAAAAAATCTGTTCACATCCGTTGTTCAATTTTTTCTTTGATGGCATCGTCTTGTGCCGGGCTGACCATGCCGAGTGCCCATGGTACTCTTCTTCACCCATGCCTGTCCGGTTGTGCCTGGCGCTGCTGCTCCCTTGAAGGCACTGTGTGACCCAAAGAGTCCACGGCTCGTACAAGCTGCCTTCATTATGGGATAATCCAACTCCTCAGCCAGTCGATCACTAGTGATGGCAGCACCGTAAGCGGTAAGATTTCCAAGCACCTCTAGGGTGGACCCACGTAACGTTTGTGCATCACCAATGTGCGGCCCACCTCCCCCAATCGCCAAGTGGCGAAAATAATACTCCACCCCTGCAGATTACCCTTTTAGTGCACCATTGTCTACATCGCCGCGACAGGCAAGCCCGTGGCCTTCTCTTGTAAAAAGACTTTGCCTATTTTTCTCTTCGAGTGTTTTTGCAAGTTTTTCCCTAAATTAGATCTTAAAAGATTCCCCCTTCCTCTGAACATGAAGATTCTCTATAGCTGTACCTCGTGAAGGCAACATCTCATCTGCTGGAGCTACGAGCCGCCGGACGGGCAAAAGTCCAGTCTCAAAATAAACAATACACCGAGATAGAGATTCTGCAGCTGCATCTCCCTCCTCCCTCACTCCACACTGACTTCTATTAGGGTACGTGCAAAAGACGCTTTTTAGACATCAACGCACCCACCGGAGTTTTCCCAAGGCAAAAGCTGCTTCAGGAACTCACCGGTAGCCATTTATACCTGCAAAGTTTGCTCTGTACTTTGAAGCATAGAGAACAGGATGCAAATTAGAACAGAATCCACCCCATACTGCCATCTGCCGAACGATCCAATTTAGCTAAATAACTTTTGTCTTTTAACAAAGGCTCCAAAAAACACAGCCACCTGCAAAAGCAGCATTATCAGTGTCTTATTGTGGGCAGCGCTGCAACCAATTACTGAGCTCAGTGATTGGCTGCAGCCAATAAGACACCAGGAGCAGCGCCAGAGGGAGGATGTGAAGAGTAAAAGAAAAAAAGTTTATTTATGGGATCTCAGAAATTGGAAACCAGAGAATATTTCTCATTCTCTCTCTGGAGGACCCAATGTTTATTTTTAACGCAATACTTCATTTCTCCTCTGGAGGCGCTGCAGAGAAATCAAAACACAAAGTCTTGATCTTCTCACAAGCCGACCACTGCGATTATCATCAGAAAAACACAATGAAGGATCCTTCGAAATTAAATGTTTTGTTTCCATATTAGAATTCGACAAATTTAGGAAAACCATGGTCTTAATGAATAAAACACACGCAACACGTGAAAAAGGAGTATTATTTAGAAAATATATTTCATATCGCCGCTGTATAAACATACAAGTTCACATTTTTCTCTCTCTTGTATTACAATAGAAATAATACTTGGAAGACGGCTGAAGGGGGAGGAAGAAAAAAGCTCCAGGAAAAAAAAATTTTTTTTTTTTTTTTTTTTAACAAAAGTTAAAATGGAGGTTACAACATGCACATTTACAACATAATTATTGAACAAAGTAACAATTCTTTTGATTTAAAAAACAAAAATAAAAAAAATTAAAGACCCAGTTTAAAAAAAAAAAAAAAAAAGTCGTAAAGACGACGGTTAGTGTTTGGATGAAACTGTGGTGTGTGGATATATACAGTTATTAAAAAAAATTTAAAAAACAAATTTTAAAATGCAGTTTAACTTCAGGAGACTTCAACATTTTTCACCAATGAGCAAAATTATAAAATGTGTCATCCATTTACAGAATTATGTCCCAGATTACAATTTGTGCGTTAAAAATTGACAATAAAAAAAAACACAAAAAAAAAAAAAAAGCACCATCATCCCTCCCCAAAAGGACACTAGCTGCATTATGACATTTCCGACAGAAAACACGAAATCACGAAAACATGCAGTCTCTTAAAACGTTTATAAAAAAAGTCTCTTTTTTTTCTCTCGTGCTCAAAGGGTTAAAAAGGTAGAACAAAAATTAGAAAAATAAAGCAGTTTTCCTAAGGAAACAGCGCCACCTCTGTTCATGGGTTGCGTCTGGTATTGCACCGCAAATAACCTGCGGACAAGGGAGGCGCTGTCTTAGGAAAAGAGCACTCAGGATTTTTATATATTCCTGAACAATCTTTTTAAAACATTTTTTTTTTTTTGGACTGTTCCCTGGTGACATTACCAGTAAATGTGCAACATATTTTTTATTAAAAATTAAGTGCTTTAGATTTTTTTTTTATTATTATTATTATTATTATTATTATTTCCTTAAAATCAGATCGAGTAAATTAATATATTAAATCTTAAAAAGTTTTAACCATTCTATAGGGAAGTGCTAGGTTTTTTTTTTTAAAGAAAATAAATAAGGTTCCCAAATTTTACGGCGATTTTTTAAAACGAAAATTAAAAAAAAAAAAAAAAAGCGGTAATGAGCGTCCATGTACTAATTATTACTCAAAATGGGTGTAAGCGAAAATAACCTCATCTACGCTCCGGCCCAAAAATGTATCAAGGTACAATTCTATCCAAGTGACCAGTATAAAACATACTTGCCTCCCCCCCAAAAAAAATATTTTTATGTGATTGAGAGAAAATTTGAGTAGGGCAAAAAAAAAAAAAAAAAAATCAAATTACAAAAACTCACTTTACTGCACCCGCTTATTGAAATGGTCACCTAGAATGGCTATGGTCCTGTGTACATCCAACCCACACTGTAAAATACTAAAAAAAAAAAATAATACGTAGTTTACAGTGGTGGCAATATTTTCTTAAGCTGCCTTATAAACTTCAAGAAACCAAACCGATATCACATTCAAGTTTATATACAAAAAAAAAACGTAATTGGAAAATACTCCATTAAGGGGGTAGTTGCCCCAATGTTAATGTTAGGCCAGGAAAAATAACATCAGAAGAGGTAAAGCAGTTATAAACACTCCATTCCTAATCATAAACCAGTTCCAGTCTAGACTGAGGGGGGCTGTATACATGTGGTCACTTTTACTGCAATTAATGAGTTATGAAAAGTTCTGAGCCAAAAGAATAATGCCTTTAAAAAATGACAAGTATCCAGGTCAATAGCAACCAGCTGTTCTCAATGTATTACACTTGCTCTCCTGAGTATTCCAGTTTTTATTTTTTCTAAATCCGCCACACGGTTCCAGAGATATAGGGCTTTGTATGTCTACATGATTCCTCGGGGGAGTGTCGAGAAGGACCGCCCCCTCGGAGCAGACAATGAAAATAAGCACTAAAAAGGCCCAGATCTCTGGAACCGTATGACGGATTTAGAAAAAACAAAAACAGAAATACTCAGGAATAAAATATTAGCAAGAATTATCCACTTTTGAACTATGTGACAAATCCACTTTAAATAATTCTATATCACACCAAAATCTTCCTAAAAATGTGCACAATGCGAATGGAAGTGCAAGGAGATTAATAGTCCTCCGTCCACCTGCAGTTCTTTAACATTTAAACCTCAAAATGGAGTGTGACAGGCCTAATTTTTGTGGGGTTTAAAAAAAAACAAAAAAAACAGATTTTATATAAAAGTAAAGGGCCCACATTTTTTTTTTATTTTTTTTTAAGCATTTTGGCTATAGATGTTCTAACGGGAAAAATATTTTAGGGATAATATACCCCTGGGTCTGAGTGGTTTCATAAAAAAAATATTCTAAACAAGCATTAAAATAGGATAAGTGTATAGCGTTATTACACTAGCTCCAGAGCAGCAGCAAACTATAAAAAAAAATAAAAAAACTTTTTAAATTGCTACATGTATATATGAAGTCCCCTTTTTCCAGTATGGGCCAGACACCGCGTCATGCAATCAGCAGCACTTTATATATTGGATTATAGGGGGTTATATTTTATTTCTCCTTGTATAATGAATACACATAATTCATGTAAAAAGCAAATTCTGATCCTTCCAACTTTTCGTGCAGAAGCTCAGCTATGAAATAAAAAATGCTTACTATAGAGATACATTCACATTGATAGAAAAAACTAAATACACAAAAGTAAAAAAAAAATAATAAAAACTAAAAATCCTTAAAAAGGTGCATCAAAGCTGTAAGGACCACTCCTACTTGGAGCTAGGAAAGGTGGGTGGTGGTCACATACTTTCATCTTGTTCACACTGGACAGGACAATGACTTTTTATGGGCCAGTTGGTTGACCTCATCCAACATGATGAAACTGTATTAGATGACTCCCAAGCCGTCCAGTATCACAACTTAATAAGTGCTTTAAGGTATAATGATTAATCTTCAGAATACTGATGTGCAACTAGTTTGTTTTTTGAACAGCACCTTGTAAAAATGGTTTGCGCCAAGACTTTCGCCTTTAAAATCAGCACAAAACAGAGGAGAACCAAACCGGAAGACCACAGAATTATTGGAGGAGGTGGTCATTTTTGGGCCAAACCAACATTAAGAGGAGCAAGTTTTGGGTCAGAAGAGCAAGAGATTGGCCATTTATGCAGTTTGTGAGTAGAGGTGGGGCCCTTAACGCTAGTCCTCAAGTATCTCCAAACAGAAGATCCTATGGAGAGCACCACCTAGCCTGTTAAGAGGTTCTTGAAGGACTAGGGTTGAGGAACACTTGTCTTGATAATCTAAAGAGACCACCCAACTGCCTTGCCCTTCAGAACCCTACAGACCACGAATATTATACCTGTTTGGGACAACATTTGCATTAAGTTAGGATTCCTCTGTTGAATACTGGTCCTACTTAGCACCTTTACATTAAAAAAAGCACCAAATGGTCTATTTTGTAGGTTGAACCAGTTTTCCAGAAACAGTCAAGCGGTTCATGAACGGAATGACCAAACAAAGCCATGTTCACCCAATCCTTTTACAAGGGACCAACTACACAGAAAGGAAAAGCTACTTGGTCATGAGTAGAGATGATGTTGACCTCTCACGATGGACAACTTCCAACCACAAATTTCAAGTAATCTCTAGTCATAAGAACGTGACGTAATTCATAAGTCGATAACAATGGTTTAAATCGGTGACTTAAAAAAAAAAAAAAAGTGAAGATTGTCTATTTTTTAAGATCTTAGGTTTAATAATTATCACTTTTCCCCCCATCTCCGATGCAAGAATTGGTGGCGACACGCATGTTTTGAGGAGATCGAGAAAGGTCTTCAATATTTAGGTTGAAGAATGTTGGGCATTGGGTCATCCTTTCTGCTCTAGTGCCAAAGACAGGGCACCATGGACAACATAATTTAGTAGTTCACAGCAACTATCCACCTTATGGTAAAAATGTTGGATTTTGAGGTCTCCTTTGAGGTTCCTCAGACTGGACACAAAGAGCTGCTCTTGGGAGGTCTCCTTGTTGAGGTTCCTCAGACTGGACACAAAGAGCTGCTCTGGAAAACTGGCTAAAACCACAAAATAGTATTTTTTATCCTGTGCACAAAAAGGTACCAATAGACGGAGTATAGCTGCTCAATAGATTACAGATCAACGTAAGCACTTGGCCTACCGAAGACACAGAGCACCACATAATGAGATATAGGACTGAAAAATTGTCCTTTTAGTGGAATAGTCTCCGGACAGCAATTTCCGTGACTCACTGCTCAATCTGCCCAATAGGGCGCTATACAATATTTCTGAATAGACGTACGAAATGCCTAATAAGAACAAAAAGTGGAATTTCAGATTTCTGCCGTTTGATGGACCCTGGACGCTGCAGGAGTCAAAAATGCATCTTTTACTGTCTATACAACAACTTTCTGCATAAAAAAAATAAAAATCATGTAACAATAATATAAGAACAAGTGTAGACGTGGTGTCGGACATGTACAGATCTATGAGTTGAAGCGGACGCTATATACAACAAGGACGGGTATCTCGAAACTGCGTAAAACTTTAAAATTTGTAGCAATGAGGGATTTAAAAAAAAGGTTGAACACTTTGGTCCCTACACGTCCATCTAGCAAATAATAAAAAAAAAATTCCTACAGGTTAAAAAATATCTGGCCGACATACAAGGATGTACAGGTTTCGTCATTTACAATTCTTACAGTCTTTAGTCACCACTTTTTCAGAAATGCTTCGAAATCAAACTCTAGGAGCCTTGAAGCTACATATGTCCGCCTCTTGGGAGACGTACAGGTTCTGCAGAAAAGTGGCAAGGGGTTCAGTCGAGGAACCTCTGGCAGGCTTTTTTCCACCGGCAGGCGGTGCACCACTGGTCCCGGTGTTCAATGCCATAGACCTTACGGCATTTCTTGGCTTCACCACGAACTTTCCTTTAAAGACATAAAATAACGAATTTATATATAAAACACAATAAACCAGAAGGCGCTGCACTGACATGGACCTGAAATTAATTGCAGCAAATATAAGGACGAAACCACTCAATTCGTCCAAAAAATTGACGAATTGAGTGCACATGTTGGTTGCCATGTGCATTGTATTCTGGAGCCAGCTTGGTCACAGCATCCGGTCATAGAAACCACATGGGGAACTGGACGAACGCTACTTCAAGGACCTTCCAGCCCGCAGGAGGCATTATTTGAATACAGCCCAGAGGATCGAGGTAATCATCTATTAGCCTCCATATGGCTAGTAGCAAAAGGCTAAAACGGCATTTTATTTATTTATTGTTTTTACTGAATTTTTAGTGTATATATATATATATATATATATATATATATATATATATATATATATATATATATATATATATATATATATATATATATATATATATATATATATATATATATATATATATATATATATATATATATATACACACACACACACACACACACACACACAGCCCGACATTTACAGTGGAAGTTGAAAGTTTGTGAACCCTTCAAAATAATTTGAAGGTGAAACTAGAGTCTAGTGTTTTCAATCACTAGGATGACAATCAGGTGCGTGAGTGGGCGACCTGTTTTTATTTAAAGAGCAGGAATCTGGAAAAGTCAAGAGCATTCATGGCACGAACAAAGGAGACATCTCAGGACATCAGAAGAGGAGATGTCGATTGTCTTCAGGCTGGAAAAACCATCTCTAAAAAGGTTTGGACTCCATTAATCCACATTCAGACAAATTGTGTGGAAAATTCAAGACCATTATTACCCTCCCCAGAAGTGGACAACCCACAAAGATCATTCCCAACAGAAAGGCCTATAATAGTCTTCGAGATCACAAAGGAACCCAAGGAAACTTCTAAACAACTAAAGGCCTCTCTCACATTAGGTAAATGTCAGCGTTCACGAGTTCGCCATCAGGAGGACACTGATCAACAATGGTGTGCATGGCAGGACTGAAAAGTCACAGTAGTGGTAGTTATGAGGGTTTGGGCTGTTTTTCTGCATCAGGACAAGGATGGCCACCATCACAGACGGACGAAAAAAAATTATGAATAGTCTCAAATTCTAAAGGAAAATGTCCAGGCGTCTGTATATCAGGAGAACGTGGGTCATGGAGCAAGACAACGACCCAAAGACAAGTCGTTCTACAGAAGAAAGTTTAGAGAAGAGTAAGGGTAAAGTTCTGGAACGGCCGAGTCCCAGTCCTGACCGGAATCCTATGGAAGTGGTGTGGAAGGAGCTGATGGAGGATAACCACCAACATAACAGAGGAGAAGGGGTTTTGTAGGGAGAAATGGGCTAAAACTCCTCCATCCGATGTGCAGGAATAATCAGCAATTACCGGAGAAGATTACACCGGACACCGAGAGCAAAGGGTTCACATACTTCTGCCGCTCACAGACGTCTGATATTGGAGCGTTTTCCGCATTTAAAAAAAAAAAAAAAAACATACAAAGTTTATTTGTGACTCTTATTTCATTTGCTTATTTACTTTTACGACTTGGGAAGAAAAAAAAAATCAAAATTAGTTATAGGTCAAATTTATGAAGAAATAAGGAAAATTCTGAAGGACTCACAAACGTGAGCACCGGGAACATCAGCGCTGCGGGAATAGAATAGGACTGGTGGGGAACGGGAAGGAGGAGCGTTCGTCATTTTGTGCCAGAAAAGTCCTTTATATTTAAAGCAGATCTGTCATCAAAATGCATAGATTACTACAAAGATCTTGTAGACCTAATGAGACTGGTGTACTTACTGTGGGGGAAAAAAAAGGGATATGAAAAGCATAAGACCAGCTATGGAGAGAAAATGTAAATGTCCAAGTGAATTCAGTCTCCATTCGCGAACCCAGCCCAAGTTACAGCTGCAGCTTGTACTGAGCAGTGGGATCTCAGCGGCAGGGAGGAGGGACACTGAGGTGTCATCAATCAGGCTCGGTTGGCAAGGATTCAGCAGCAGCAGGGAGGGGGGGGGGACACTGAGGTGTCAATCAGGCTTGGTAGGCAGGGATTCAGCAGCAGCAGTAGCAGCCAGGAGGGGGGACACTGAGGTGTCATCAATCAGGCTCGGTTGGCAGGGATTCAGCAGCAGCAGGGAGGGGGGACACTGAGGTGTCATCAATAAGGCTCGGTTGGCAGGGAATCAGCAGCTGGAGGAGGGACACAGGTGTCATTCTGGCTTGGTTGGCAGGGATTCAGCAGCAGCAGGGAGGGGGGACACTGAGGTGTCAATCAGGCTCGGTTGGCAGGGATTCAGCAGCAGGGGGGGGGGGGGAGTTCACTGAGGTGTCATCAATCAGGCTCGGTTAGCAGGGCTTCAGCAGCAGCTGGAGGGTAAGGGGGACACTGAGGTGTCAATCAGGTTCAGTTGGCAGGGATTCAGCAGCGGGGGGGGGGGACACTGAGGTGTCATCAATCAGGCTCAGTTGGCAAGGATTCAGCAGCAGGGGGGTTCACTGAGGTGTCATCAATCAGGCTCAGTTGGCAAGGATTCAGCAGCAGGGGGGTTCACTGAGGTGTCATCAATCAGGCTCGGTTGGCAGGGATTCAGCAGCAGGGGGGGGTTCACTGAGGTGTCATCAATCAGGCTCGGTTGGCAGGGATTCAGCAGCAGCAACTGGGGGGGAAAAGGGGACACTGAGGTGTCAATCAGGCTCGGTTGGCAGGGAATCAGCAGCAGCTGGAGGAGGGACACTGAGGTGTCATCAATCAGGCTCGGTTGGCAGGGATTCAGCAGCAGCTGGAGGAGGGACACTGAGGTGTCATCAATCAGGCTTGGTAGGCAGGGATTCAGCAGCAGCCAGGAGGGGGGACACTGAGGTGTCATCAATCAGGCTCGGTTGGCAGGGATTCAGCAGCAGCAGGGAGGGGGGACACTGAGGTGTCATCAATAAGGCTCGGTTGGCAGGGAATCAGCAGCTGGAGGAGGGACACAGGTGTCATTCTGGCTTGGTTGGCAGGGATTCAGCAGCAGCAGGGAGGGGGGACACTGAGGTGTCAATCAGGCTCGGTTGGCAGGGATTCAGCAGCAGGGGGGGGGGGGGGAGTTCACTGAGGTGTCATCAATCAGGCTCGGTTAGCAGGGCTTCAGCAGCAGCTGGAGGGTAAGGGGGACACTGAGGTGTCAATCAGGTTCAGTTGGCAGGGATTCAGCAGCGGGGGGGGGGGGACACTGAGGTGTCATCAATCAGGCTCAGTTGGCAAGGATTCAGCAGCAGGGGGGTTCACTGAGGTGTCATCAATCAGGCTCGGTTGGCAGGGATTCAGCAGCAGGGGGGGGTTCACTGAGGTGTCATCAATCAGGCTCGGTTGGCAGGGATTCAGCAGCAGCAACTGGGGGGGAAAAGGGGACACTGAGGTGTCAATCAGGCTCGGTTGGCAGGGAATCAGCAGCAGCTGGAGGAGGGACACTGAGGTGTCATCAATCAGGCTCGGTTGGCAGGGATTCAGCAGCAGCTGGAGGAGGGACACTGAGGTGTCATCAATCAGGCTTGGTTGGCAGGGATTCAGCAGCAGCAGGGAGGAGGGACACTGAGGTGTCATCAATCAGGCTCGGTTGGCAGGGATTCAGCAGCAGCAGGGAGGAGGGACACTGAGGTGTCATCAATCAGGCTTGGTTGGCAGGGATTCAGCAGCTGGAGGAGGGACACTGAGGTGTCATCAATCAGGCTTGGTTGGCAGGGATTCAGCAGCTGGAGGAGGGACACTGAGGTGTCATCATTCAGGCTTGGTTGGCAGGGATTCAGCAGCAGCAGGGAGGAGGGACACTGAGGTGTCATCAATCAGGATTGGTTGGCAAGGATTCAGCAGCTGGAGGAGGGACACTGAGGTGTCATCAATCAGGCTCGGTTGGCAGGGATTCAGCAGCTGGAGGAGGGACACTGAGGTGTCATCATTCAGGCTTGGTTGGCAGGGATTCAGCAGCAGCAGGGAGGAGGGACACTGAGGTGTCATCAATCAGGCTTGGTTGGCAGGGATTCAGCAGCTGGAGTAGGGACACTGAGGTGTCATCAATCAGGCTCGGTTGGCAGGGATTCAGCAGCAGCAGGGAGGAGGGACACTGATGCAGCATTATGTTAGATGGTGGAAATTTACCAACAACAGCAAATAGGTCACCGAGGAGCTGATAATCGGACTTGTTAAGTGGAGACGCAGCTGCAGAAGAGAGGAGGGACACTGAGGAGCCGTTAATCAGGGTAAGGTGGACCAGACAGAGAATGACATAAAAGTTTAAAAGAGCCTTATACAGCCACCGTGTCAAGGATTTTCAGAGTGAATACACCAGAATCAAATGATCAAGCAGATTTCACACCTTCTGTAGTTTGTAGTGTAAAATCTGGTGTCAGAATTTTTTTTTTTTTAATGCTGACCTCTAGTGGTCACACAGGAAATGACGCTGCACAAGCACCTCAATTTACAGCCTGCTGCAAAAGTGAAATATTTTACCCTATCACTCATGGGCACAAAAAAAATGTTTTCCCCAAAATTGTTAAGAGCAGATTTTATTAAAAAAAAAAAAAAATTTTGATTAGAGAGATTTCCCGAACTGTGGAGAAACGTACCTGCTGCCATTAGACGCTCGGGGTGGCGAGGCCACAATCAGATGGGACTTTATGGATGGAGTCTGTGGCTGCTGTTCACTGAAACTGAGCGACCGGCTCCTGATCTGAGGGGAGGAGGATGAAACGCGTGAAAATCCATCACATTACAACACACCTGTCCGGTTATAACAGCTCCCATGGCTTCAGATGTCTCGCAGCTGAGGGTCTGTTACAGTGGCATACAGTCTAGTGTATCCTCTGTTATCATGTTACATGCGGAAGTTGGGGCTGTTTTATCTCAGAATGGAGTTTAGAACACCAAAAAAATAAATAAAAGTGACATTAAGAAGAGACCTGAGAAGAGCAGAGCGCCCATCGGACTTACTGGAGAGAGGGTTGGGAGCGTGGAGGGAGCCGCGGCCGCCCAGCTTATACTGGTGAAGATATGAGGGGAGACTGGGATCTGGATGGAAGGCAACGCCTGCAAAAAGGAAAATGCATATATAGCTTTACACGGAAATTTTCTCCTTCAGAGCTGCATTCATAATTCTGCTACCAAACACACAAATAACACAGGAGATTTCGGCTCCGTGGAGAATAGCATCCACAATTATTACTGATCACAGGGGAATGAGCGAGTCCTACAGCGCCCATAGGGATAAGCGGCGCCTCCATAGCGTCTCACACATTGTCATAATGGACAGTCACAAGACAAAGTGCCGCTTACAAGTCCTGTGACTGACGAAAAATGGCCGATGATTATTGGCCGCACGCAGCTGTAGAAGTTCTGCGCCCAGTTACCTGGTAAGCGTGATCGGCCTGGATGTGCCAGAAGGAGCCGGGAGCCGACTGACTGAGGGCACTGGGCAACGGAGACTCCACACTGGGCACCTCCAGAGCCGGGGTCACCAGCTGGGGCGTCACAGGCTGGATGAGAAGAGGCGCAGTAACCGTGCTGGGGCTCCGGGGGGTGCTCTCCGGCTCAGACTCGTCCTTCATCTGGACCTCCGTGTAGTAGAAATCCTCCTCCCTCTTACGCTGATCAGAATCCATCCCATCACTACAAAGTGAAGCCAGAGGTCAAAGGACTGATCCCGAGTTACATCCTGTATTATACTCCAGAGCTGCACTCACTATTCTGCTGGTGCAGTCACTGTGTACATACATTACTGATCCCGAGTTACATCCTGTATTATACTCCAGAGCTGCACTCACTATTCTGCTGGTGCAGTCACTGTGTACATACATTACATTACTGATCCTGAGTTACATCCTGTATTATACCCCAGAGCTGCACTCACTATTCTGCTGGTGCAGTCACTGTGTACATACATTACATTACTGATCCTGAGTTACCTCCTGTATTATACCCCAGAGCTGCACTCACTATTCTGCTGGTGCAGTCACTGTGTACATACATTACATTACTGATTCCGAGTTACCTCCTGTATTATACCCCAGAGCTGCACTCACTATTCTGCTGGTGCAGTCACTGTGTACATACATTACATTACTGATCCTGAGTTACCTCCTGTATTATACCCCAGAGCTGCACTCACTATTCTGCTGGTGCAGTCACTGTGTACATACATTACATTACTGATCCTGAGTTACATCCTGTATTATACCCCAGAGCTGCACTCACTATTCTGATGGTGCAGTCACTGTGTACATACATTACTGACCCCGAATTACCTCCTGTTTTATACTCCAGAGCTGCACTCACTATTCTGCTCGTGCAGTCACCGTGTACATACATTACTGATCATGAGTTACATCCTGTATTATACTCCAGAGCTGCACTCACTATTCTGCTGGTGCAGTCACTGTGTACATACATTACATTACTGATCCGGAGTTACATCCTGTATTATACTCCAGAGCTGCACTCACTATTCTGCTGGTGCAGTCACTGTGTACATACATTACATTACTGATCCTGAGTTACATCCTGTATTATACCCCAGAGCTGCACTCACTATTCTGCTGGTGCAGTCACTGTGTACATACATTACATTACTGATCCTGAGTTACATCCTGTATTATACCCCAGAGCTGCACTCACTATTCTGCTAGTGCAGTCACTGTCTACATACATTACATAACTGATCCTGAGTTACCTCCTGTATTATACCCCAGAGCTGCACTCACTATTCTGCTGGTGCAGTCACTGTGTACATACATTACATAACTGATCCTGAGTTACCTCCTGTATTATACCCCAGAGCTGCACTCACTATTCTGCTGGTGCAGTCACTGTGTACATATATTAGATTACTGATCCTGAGTTACATCCTGTATTATACCCCAGAGCTGCAGTCACTATTCTGCTGGTGCAGTCACTGTGTACATACATTACATTACTGATCCTGAGTTACATCCTGTATTATACCCCAGAGCTGCACTCACTATTCTGCTGGTGCAGTCACTGTGTACATACATTACATTACTGATCCTGAGTTACATCCTGTATTATACTCCAGAGCTGCACTCACTATTCTGCTGGTGCAGTCACTGTGTACATACATTACATTACTGATCCTGAGTTACATCCTGTATTATACCCCAGAGATGAACTCACTATTCTGCTGGTGCAGTCACTGTGTACATACATTACATTACTGATCCTGAGTTACATCCTGTATTATACCCCAGAGCTGCACTCACTACTCTGCTGGTGCAGTCACTGTGTATATACATTACTGATCCGGAGTTACATCCTGTATTATACCCCAGAGCTGCACTCACTATTCTGCTGGTGCAGTCACTGTGTACATACATTACATTACTGATCCTGAGTTACATCCTGTATTATACCCCAGAGCTGCAGTCACTATTCTGCTGGTGCAGTCACTGTGTACATACATTACATTACTGATCCTGAGTTACATCCTGTATTATACCCCAGAGCTGCACTCACTATTCTGCTGGTGCAGTCACTGTGTACATACATTACATTACTGATCCTGAGTTACATCCTGTATTATACCCCAGAGCTGCACTCACTATTCTGCTGGTGCAGTCACTGTGTACATACATTACATTACTGATCCTGAGTTACCTCCTGTATTATACCCCAGAGCTGCACTCACTATTCTGCTGGTGCAGTCACTGTGTACATACATTACATTACTGATTCCGAGTTACCTCCTGTATTATACCCCAGAGCTGCACTCACTATTCTGCTGGTGCAGTCACTGTGTACATACATTACATTACTGATCCTGAGTTACCTCCTGTATTATACCCCAGAGCTGCACTCACTATTCTGCTGGTGCAGTCACTGTGTACATACATTACATTACTGATCCTGAGTTACATCCTGTATTATACCCCAGAGCTGCACTCACTATTCTGATGGTGCAGTCACTGTGTACATACATTACTGACCCCGAATTACCTCCTGTTTTATACTCCAGAGCTGCACTCACTATTCTGCTCGTGCAGTCACCGTGTACATACATTACTGATCATGAGTTACATCCTGTATTATACTCCAGAGCTGCACTCACTATTCTGCTGGTGCAGTCACTGTGTACATACATTACATTACTGATCCGGAGTTACATCCTGTATTATACTCCAGAGCTGCACTCACTATTCTGCTGGTGCAGTCACTGTGTACATACATTACATTACTGATCCTGAGTTACATCCTGTATTATACCCCAGAGCTGCACTCACTATTCTGCTGGTGCAGTCACTGTGTACATACATTACATTACTGATCCTGAGTTACATCCTGTATTATACCCCAGAGCTGCACTCACTATTCTGCTAGTGCAGTCACTGTCTACATACATTACATAACTGATCCTGAGTTACCTCCTGTATTATACCCCAGAGCTGCACTCACTATTCTGCTGGTGCAGTCACTGTCTACATACATTACATAACTGATCCTGAGTTACCTCCTGTATTATACCCCAGAGCTGCACTCACTATTCTGCTGGTGCAGTCACTGTGTACATATATTAGATTACTGATCCTGAGTTACATCCTGTATTATACCCCAGAGCTGCAGTCACTATTCTGCTGGTGCAGTCACTGTGTACATACATTACATTACTGATCCTGAGTTACATCCTGTATTATACCCCAGAGCTGCACTCACTATTCTGCTGGTGCAGTCACTGTGTACATACATTACATTACTGATCCTGAGTTACATCCTGTATTATACTCCAGAGCTGCACTCACTATTCTGCTGGTGCAGTCACTGTGTACATACATTACATTACTGATCCTGAGTTACATCCTGTATTATACCCCAGAGATGAACTCACTATTCTGCTGGTGCAGTCACTGTGTACATACATTACATTACTGATCCTGAGTTACATCCTGTATTATACCCCAGAGCTGCACTCACTATTCTGCTGGTGCAGTCACTGTGTACATACATTACATTACTGATCCTGAGTTACCTACTGTATTATACTCCAGAGCTGCACTCACTATTCTGCTGGTGCAGTCACTGTGTACATACATTACATTACTGATCCTGAGTTACATCCTGTATTATACCCCAGAGCTGCACTCACTACTCTGCTGGTGCAGTCACTGTGTATATACATTACTGATCCGGAGTTACATCCTGTATTATACCCCAGAGCTGCACTCACTATTCTGCTGGTGCAGTCACTGTGTACATACATTACTGATCCTGAGTTACAACCTGTATTATACCCCAGAGCTGCACTCACTATTCTGCTGGTGCAGTCACTGTGTACATTACATTACTGATCTGGGTAATTCGTGTTTCCTTCTTGTCTGTTGTAAAGATGGATGAATGCTGTATTGTGATTGCAGCTCTGAAGCATAGTAAAGGTTGGAATGAATTTACAATATTTTACAGCGAATTGAACAGAGACCCGGGATGACCTATAACCGCAGAAGTAGTAATTACGTCTGATAGTTCGGAGTTTCCATATTATCGGAGCGGCGCCCTACGTGGCGGTAATCTCGGGGGGGGGGAGGAGATCGCCACTTACCCCAGATGCTGGGTCTTCACGTGGCGCTTTATGCCCACGATGGAGCGCAGCAGTTTTCCACAGTTCGGCCACAGACACTTGTACATCACCTTCACCGAGTTCTGGAAGAAACGAGAGAAGTCAATGGAGGAGACAAAAGAAATGAGATCCCCAGTGCGGCGGGCGGCTCCTCGGGGGCGTTACCTTCCGCTTCCGGGGGGCCGGCTCGTCCAGGAGGAAGGGGTCAGGGTCCGTCTCAAACCCTTCATCCACATGGGAAGCGCTGAACACCTCGCTCGTGTACTGGGGGCTGGCCTGGGTGTGCGGGGGGGACGGGGTGGAGGCGCCACACTCCACGCTCCAGTGCCCGCTGGTGGTGCTGCTGCCGCTGTCCGACACGTCGCCGCTTTCCTTCCACAGGTCGCAGGTGACTTGAGGAGCTGAGAGCAAAAAATGAAAGGATGAGAATAAAGGAAAGTTATACAAGATCTGCTTGCCGTCAGTGAACGGAAACTAAAACCATCACTTCTCACAGCTGAAGGTTTGCTACAATGGCATCCAGTCTCATCCCCAGAACTCACTCCTGCCAGGCTTATTTGTTACAATGTGTCAGTGCAGGTAATGGATGGAAATCACTCACAGCAAGCAGAGATCTCGAGAAGACACCGATCTCTCACCTGGGATGATGTCGCTGCAGGGTGGGCTCTGGACGATGGGGCTGCAGGACAGGCTGGTGAGGACCATCGCCGCCATCATTTCATCCATGTCCACCGCGTCCGAGCGCCTGGAAGAAAAAGATCAGTCAACATCTCTGCAGCTTGTCAGTGAATGAAAGACGGCTCAAGGCTTGTAGGAGAACAACAGTCCGGGCCGGTGACAATCTGTCAGTCTGGAAACAAGAGGAAGGTCTAGACTGGCACACTGTAACAAACCCTCAGCTGTCGTAAGAAATTTTTTTTTTTTTTTTACTTAGGATATAAACCAGAAATTTACCAATTTATTGCTGACAAAACACTGAAAATTGTGAAGAGTAAAAAATATAAGAAGCCGCAAAGAGCAACGAGAGGCGCCACTCACCTCTTAGGAACGTCAATGCTGCGAGACACCATCCTCTGAGCGGCGCTGGACGAGGGGCTGCAGGACACGGCCTGATCCATGGGGACGCTCATGGTTCTCGGAGCCTCCGCGAGACGCACGTCTTCTGTCTTTCTGCACAAATGCAGCCCGTGGTCAAAAGTAAAAATCTTCACTTCATCGTCCACGTGATTGTGTTGTTCTACAAAACCGGCACATTCCTGACCGTTGTGGGTGATGTACACCTGCCAAATACACGGGACGTCAGCACCACATGGCGTATACTACATACTGTGCAACAGCACGCTGGTAGTACTCATCCTGTGTTATACCCCAGAGCTGCACTCACTAGTCTGCTGGTGCAGTCACTGTGTACATACATTACATTACTGATCCTGAGATACATCCTGTATTATACCCCGGAGCTGCACTCACTATTCTGCTGGTGCAGTCACTGTGTACATACATTACATTACTGATCCTGAGTTACATCCTGTATTATACCCCGGAGCTGCACTCACTATTCTGCTGGTGCAGTCACTGTGTACATACATTACATTACTGATCCTGAGATACATCCTGTATTATACCCCGGAGCTGCACTCACTATTCTGCTGGTGCAGTCACTGTGTACATACATTACATTACTGATCCTGAGTTACATCCTGTATTATACCCCGGAGCTGCACTCACTATTCTGCTGGTGCAGTCACTGTGTACATACATTACATTACTGATCCTGAGTTACATCCTGTATTATACTCCAGAGCTGCACTCACTATTCTGCTGGTGCAGTCACTGTGTACATACATTACATTACTGATCCTGAGTTACATCCTGTATTATACCCCAGAGCTGCACTCACTATTCTGCTGGTGCAGTCACTGTGTACATACATTACATTACTGATCCTGAGTTACCTCCTGTATTATACCCCAGAGCTGCACTCACTATTCTGCTGGTGCAGTCACTGTGTACATACATTACATTACTGATCCTGAGTTACATCCTGAATTATACCCCAGAGCTGCACTCACTATTCTGCTGGTGCAGTCACTGTGTACAAACATTACATTACTGATCCTGAGTTACATCCTGTATTATACCCCAGAGCTGCACTCACTATTCTGCTGGTGCAGTCACTATGTACATACATTACATTAATGATCCTGAGTTACATCCTGTATTATACCCCAGAGCTGCACTCACTATTCTGCTGGTGCAGTCACTGTGTACAAACATTACATTACTGATCCTGAGTTACATCCTGTATTATACTCCAGAGCTGCACTCACTATTCTGCTGGTGCAGTCACTGTGTACATACATTACATTACTGATCCTGAGTTACGTCCTGTATTATACTCCAGAGCTGCACTCACTATTCTGCTGGTGCAGTCACTGTGTACAAACATTACATTACTGATCCTGAGTTACATCCTGTATTATACTCCAGAGCTGCACTCACTATTCTGCTGGTGCAGTCACTGTGTACATACATTACATTACTGATCCTGAGTTACGTCCTGTATTATACCCCAGAGCTGCACTCACTATTCTGCTGGTGCAGTCACTGTGTACAAACATTACATTACTGATCCTGAGTTACATCCTGTATTATACTCCAGAGCTGCACTCACTATTCTGCTGGTGCAGTCACTGTGTACATACATTACATTACTGATCCTGAGTTACGTCCTGTATTATACCCCAGAGCTGCACTCACTATTCTGCTGGTGCAGTCACTATGTACATACATTACATTAATGATCCTGAGTTACATCCTGTATTATACCCCAGAGCTGCACTCACTATTCTGCTGGTGCAGTCACTGTGTACAAACATTACATTACTGATCCTGAGTTACATCCTGTATTATACTCCAGAGCTGCACTCACTATTCTGCTGGTGCAGTCACTGTGTACACACATTACATTACTGATCCTGAGTTACATCCTGTATTATACTCCAGAGCTGCACTCACTATTCTGCTGGTGTAGTCACTGTGTACATACATTACATTACTGATCCTGAGTTACATCCTGTATTATATTCCAGAGCTGCACTCACTATTCTGCTGGTGTAGTCACTGTGTACATACATTACATTACTGATCCTGAGTTACATCCTGTATTATATTCCAGAGCTGCACTCACTATTCTGCTGGTGTAGTCACTGTGTACATACATTACATTACTGATCCTGAGTTACATCCTGTATTATACTCCAGAGCTGCACTCACTATTCTGCTGGTGCAGTCACTGTGAAGTCACTGCAGTCACTAGAAATAGGAAAAACCCAATGTGGCTAAACAAAGAAGTAAGACAGGCAATTAACAGTAAAAAGAAAGCATTTGCACTACTAAAGCAGGATGGCACCATTGAAGCTCTAAAAAACTATAGGGAGAAAAATACTTTATCTAAAAAACTAATTAAAGCTGCCAAAAAGGAAACGGAGAAGCACATTGCTAAGGAGAGTAAAACTAATCCCAAACTGTTCTTCAACTATATCAATAGTAAAAGAATAAAAACTGAAAATGTAGGCCCCTTAAAAAATAGTGAGGAAAGAATGGTTGTAGATGACGAGGAAAAAGCTAACATATTAAACACCTTCTTCTCCACGGTATTCACGGTGGAAAATGAAATGCTAGGTGAAATCCCAAGAAACAATGAAAACCCTATATTAAGGGTCACCAATCTAACCCAAGAAGAGGTGCGAAACCGGCTAAATAAGATTAAAATAGATAAATCTCCGGGTCCGGATGGCATACACCCACGAGTACTAAGAGAACTAAGTAATGTAATAGATAAACCATTATTTCTTATTTTTAGTGACTCTATAGCGACAGGGTCTGTTCCGCAGGACTGGCGCATAGCAAATGTGGTGCCAATATTCAAAAAGGGCTCTAAAAGTGAACCTGGAAATTATAGGCCAGTAAGTCTAACCTCTATTGTTGGTAAAATATTTGAAGGGTTTCTGAGGGATGTTATTCTGGATTATCTCAATGAGAATAACTGTTTAACTCCATATCAGCATGGGTTTATGAGAAATCGCTCCTGTCAAACCAATCTAATCAGTTTTTATGAAGAGGTAAGCTATAGACTGGACCACGGTGAGTCATTGGACGTGGTATATCTCGATTTTTCCAAAGCGTTTGATACCGTGCCGCACAAGAGGTTGGTACACAAAATGAGAATGCTTGGTCTGGGGGAAATGTGTGTAAATGGGTTAGTAACTGGCTTAGTGATAGAAAGCAGAGGGTGGTTATAAATGGTATAGTCTCTAACTGGGTCGCTGTGACCAGTGGGGTACCGCAGGGGTCAGTATTGGGACCTGTTCTCTTCAACATATTCATTAATGATCTGGTAGAAGGTTTACACAGTAAAATATCGATATTTGCAGATGATACAAAACTATGTAAAGCAGTTAATACAAGAGAAGATAGTATTCTGCTACAGATGGATCTGGATAAGTTGGAAACTTGGGCTGAAAGGTGGCAGATGAGGTTTAACAATGATAAATGTAAGGTTATACACATGGGAAGAGGGAATCAATATCACCATTACACACTGAACGGGAAACCACTGGGTAAATCTGACAGGGAGAAGGACTTGGGGATCCTAGTTAATGATAAACTTACCTGGAGCAGCCAGTGCCAGGCAGCAGCTGCCAAGGCAAACAGGATCATGGGGTGCATTAAAAGAGGTCTGGATACACATGATGAGAGCATTATACTGCCTCTGTACAAATCCCTAGTTAGACCGCACATGGAGTACTGTGTCCAGTTTTGGGCACCGGTGCTCAGGAAGGATATAATGGAACTAGAGAGAGTACAAAGGAGGGCAACAAAATTAATAAAGGGGATGGGAGAACTACAATACCCAGATAGATTAGCGAAATTAGGATTATTTAGTCTAGAAAAAAGACGACTGAGGGGCGATCTAATAACCATGTATAAGTATATAAGGGGACAATACAAATATCTCGCTGAGGATCTGTTTATACCAAGGAAGGTGACGGGCACAAGGGGGCATTCTTTGCGTCTGGAGGAGAGAAGGTTTTTCCACCAACATAGAAGAGGATTCTTTACTGTTAGGGCAGTGAGAATCTGGAATTGCTTGCCTGAGGAGGTGGTGATGGCGAACTCAGTCGAGGGGTTCAAGAGAGGCCTGGATGTCTTCCTGGAGCAGAACAATATTGTATCATACAATTATTAGGTTCTGTAGAAGGACGTAGATCTGGGGATTTATTATGATGGAATATAGGCTGAACTGGATGGACAAATGGCTTTTTTCGGCCTTACTAACTATGTTACTATGTTACTATGTTACATACATTACATTACTGATCCTGAGTTACATCCTGTATTATACCCCAGAGCTGCACTCACTATTCTGCTGGTGCAGTCACTGTGTACATACATTACTGATCCTGAGTTACATCCTGTATTATACCCCAGAGCTGCACTCACTATTCTGCTGGTGCAGTCACTGTCTACATACATTACATAACTGATCCTGAGTTACATCCTGTATTATACCCCAGAGCTGCACTCACTATTCTGCTGGTGCAGTCACTGTGTACATACATTACATTACTGATCCTGAGTTACATCCTGTATTATACCCCAGAGCTGCACTCACTATTCTGCTGGTGCAGTCACTGTGTACATACATTACATTACTGATCCTGAGTTACATCCTGTATTATACCCCAGAGCTGCACTCACTATTCTGCTGGTGCAGTCACTGTGTACATACATTACATTACTGATCCTGAGTTACATCCTGTATTATACCCCAGAGCTGCACTCACTATTCTGCTGGTGCAGTCACTGTGTACATACATTACATTACTGATCCTGAGTTACATCCTGTATTATACTCTAGAGCTGCACTCACTATTCTGCTGGTGCAGTCACTGTGTACATACATTACATTACTGATCCTGAGTTACATCCTGTATTATACTCCAGAGCTGCACTCACTATTCTGCTGGTGCAGTCACTGTGTACATACATTACATTACTCAGGAAATAAGTAGAATTTCATAACTTTTCACATCTGGCATTAGACATGTTTAGGAAAGTCCCGTCTTGCCCCCACATTGTTTCTTTTCGGCACTTTCTCGGGGGGCTCGCCTCTCTCGCTGTGGGTACATATCCTGGATCACTTGGCGCGGTACACGCACATTCCCGCGGCGGGCAGCGCTCCAGGCGGCAGGACAGTAGAGGGTTAACCTCATCCCCACTTACAAGATGCCGAACTTCTGCGCCAAGAACAATTAACAGAGGGGCATTTACACTTCTTGGAAAGTTTACAGCCGTGGAGGCAGCGATCTGCGCAGGGAAAGTCGTTTTATCAATGTCATGCGGTCGGTCGTTCATCACATTTTTATGGCTCCAATAAACCTCAAAAAATAAAAAATAGGCAACTTTGGAAATTGTCTGGATAATAAAAAAAAAACCTCTCCCGTTTTGGGTATACAGCTCCTATGCAGACCTACATGCCTCCATGACTCACAGCGCCGTGCATCCTGCTGCACACTCTCCCATACAAGTGAGCTATACAGAGCCCGCAGTACCACTCACGGCCACTGCACAATGCATGGCGCTGTGCTGACTCCAGCTGATTGGTAGCAGCGTCAGTGATCGAAGCGACCTGACCAATGCAAGTGATCAGGCCCAGAAAACCCCTTTAAGCTATGGACATCTTTATGAGCCCTGTGAAAGCCACCTCCCCGGCTGCAACCAGACTTCATTCCTCCGCGCATAAATGCCGCAGTGAGCGACTGACCGCAGCACTGAAGGTGTGAACAGCAGCGACCAGAGCTCAGCTCCAGTTGCTGCTGTATAACTCAGATGCCGGCTGTATAACTCAGATGCCGGCTGTACAACGCAGCTTTTTAACTCACTCCATGGTGTAAATTAACTTTTGCAATAGATCTTGGTTTAAAAAAAAAAAAAAAAATTCTCGTTTTTGGTTTACAGCTCTTCTGAAGAGCCATGCTAGGTCTCCATACTGTACAGAGCTCCTGCAGCCAGAATCTCGGCCATCGCTGCCCTACCGCAGGTACACAGATGGAACAAAGAACTGTAGTCCAACGAGACGCATCAGTCTGCATAGGAGCTGTGGACACAAAACGACATCCTTCACCAAGATCTATTGACATTAATGTCATCATTCAGCAGCTTGTGATACAGATACAGCAGACCCATGTCATGAAATCAGGAGGAAAAACAACCAAAAAAAAACCCTCACATGAACCGTCCACGTGCCACAACAGGACCAACAATATCAGGTAATTAAAGTAGTTCCTTTTTTTTTTTGCTAAAACAGCGCCACCCCTTCTTCAGGTTGATTGCGGTACTGCAGTTCCTTCGCATTCACTGCGAAGGAGCTGCAATACCAGACACAACCTACTGAAGGGGTGGCGCTGTTTACATCAACTTTTACAACTTTCTCTCTTTAGTTTGGCAACTTTTTGATATACTTCATGTATCACCATTAACAATCTGATTGCTGTCAGTGAATGGAACCCGATAAGGCCATATATTTGGGCTTTACCCTCCGGATGGAAATTTGGATTCTTTTTTCCACTTACAGACAGCAAGTAAAGATCTTGTATATTGGAAAAGTACAAAAAATTAAGTCATGACAGACAGGAGTCAGAGAGGGAGGAGGAGAGATTGTTGACGTCTTAAAGGGGTTGTTCACGATTGCAAAAAAAAAAAAAAAAACATGGCTGACTTATTCCAGAAAGAGCTCCACCCCTGCCCATGGTCGCGTCTGGTACTGCAGATGCTGTGCGACTGAAAAAGACGAGGTGGAGCCGTAATACCACAAATGACCTGTGCGCAGGAGAGGCGCTGTTTTAGATAAGAAACCAGCAGGATTTTCCCCCTTCTGTCTGGACGGAACCTCATGTAATTAAAGAGCAGAAGGAGAAATGTAACAAAGGGTTCACAAACTTTCCGAACAGATGATGGAGATTTGTACGGGGCACATTGGAATCATTGATGCCTAAAGGAATAACAGTCAGAATCTAACAATGTGTAAAGGTGATCTCCGGCATTAATCCTCCAGAGGTGCAGTACCAGTACCGACCTGTTATCAGGGGTGGCGCTGTTTCCGGTAAAGTGCAGCTGTGATTGGCCAACCCCCAAAGACGCCATTTCTAGGTTGGCCTCGTCTTACCTTCTGGCCTGGATATAGTTTGAAGCGACCTGGGGGCAGATTTCCAGACGGATAAGAGTTTTCCTCGAAACATCCTCCGTCGTAAGCTCCAAGATGGGCCCCTCCGGCGAGGTCTCCGGGCCCCTCAATGGTCATTCCATCCGCAGCCAGACTCGGGGCGCAGACCCTGGCGCCGAGGAGAGACCGCTTGCCCAGACGTTTGGAAAGTATGCTGGCCATGATAGCTGCAAAACAGAAAAGACAGACGCGGGTGAGGAGTGTAATTCAGCAAAGCGACCACTGGGGGGAGCTACAGCTGCAATGTATTGGGGGCTGAACCGCTCCTCCATGCTGTACACTGCAGCTTTGCTTATTAAGGTGCAGCAATTTAACGGTTAACGCTGCAGAGTCATGGGTCCAAAGGTTGCAAAAAAGCAAAAAAGCAACAGTTTGGGAAAACACTTCTAAGCCAAGGATTTGCTCACAGCAGAGGGTTTGTCACAATTGCATCCTCTTCAGAACGTGGACAGCAGATTGATACAATGTAGAAAACCATCAGCAGAGAGGAGAGATTCCGGAATGTGAGGATTATGGTCTAGACCGGATACAGTTGTAACAAACCCTCAGCTGTGAGATATAAAAAAGGAGGGAATTTCTTAAAAAAGCATGCAGTTTTTGAACTTTTTTTGTGTGTTTTTGCCACCTTAGGCCACTGCCTCTGATTGTTCCACTCCTGTTTTTCACTTACAAATACTGAGTGTGTGACCGCGGTCTTACGCTTGCACCACTTAAAATGTGGCCTTGGTTTTAAGACGTTGGGCCCCGGGGATAAAAAGTTGGGCCCCGGGGATAAAAAGTTGGGCCCCGGGGATAAAAAGTTGGGCCCCGGGGATAAAAAGTTGGGCCCCGGGGATAAAAAGTTGGGCCCCGGGGATAAAAAGTTGGGCCCCGGGGATAAAAAGTTGGGCCCCGGGGATAAAAAGTTGGGCCCCGGGGATAAAAAGTTGGGCCCCGGGGATAAAAAGTTGGGCCCCGGGGATAAAAAGTTGGGCCCCGGGGATAAAAAGTTGGGCCCCGGGGATAAAAAGTTGGGCCCCGGGGATAAAAAGTTGGGCCCCGGGGATAAAAAGTTGGGCCCCGGGAATAAAAAGTTGGGCCCCGGGAATAAAAAGTTGGGCCCCGGGAATAAAAAGTTGGGCCCCGGGGATAAAAAGTTGGGCCCGGGAATAAAAAGTTGGGCCCGGGAATAAAAAGTTGGGCCCTGGAATTAAAAAGTTTTGCACAAGAAAAAAAAATAAAGTTTGGTGCTCTTAATAGTAGGAAATGGCATAAAAAAAAAAAAAAAAAAAAGTAGAAAATCCACTTCGTACAGACGATTATGTAACTTTACGCCAGTATTCATACTTTCATAAGTTTGGCGCAATTAAGTATTAAAAAAAAAAAAAAGTTTTAGAACTTTTCCTTGTAGAATCAGCAACCTGGAGAAGGAACACAGTGGTTGAGAACAACAACTCCCAGCATGCCCATTTCTATATTATTATTATTATTATTATTGCGCCATTTATGCCAGCCGTACATAGCATTGTATCTAGACCGGATACAAATGACCAGACCCTCAGCTCCGAGCAGGACTAAGGCAGCTTGTTAAAATCCAGAAAATCTAGAAAAACAGTTGCAGAGTCCAAAACGTCAAAGATTTAGCAACTTCATTTACACAAAAACTGGACAAACAGCGCGCGGCGAGTGCGGACGTGCCGGTAGACGAGCCCACGGATGGGGGGGGGGCAGCCAGGGGGTGAAGTGGCGAAACACAGATCCTGTGTCATCAGTGCAGGCTCTGGTCAATGCACAGGAGCCCCCCCCCCCCCCCCCGGGTGGCTCCGCCCCTGCTGACAGTCACGCCCCCACAGGCAAGGGCAGGACAGGCATGTGACAGCTGAAAAAAAAAAAATATTTTGAGAGCTCAGGAAAAAAAAAGAAAAAAAAAAGGGAAGAACTTGCAAAGAATTAAACTATTCAGTGCCAAGAGCAAGCTGCAGGCTGGGTCACACCCAATAGGGACTGTCCCTTTAAGGCTGCAGGAGTTAACCCATTAATGCTGCAATTTGCAACTGTGGCGCGAGGAAGGACGACGTGTGTTATAGAGATTTTCAATACTTTTCCATCAAAGGGTGTATGGGCGAGCGGTATAGCGCCCCCTATGTGCTGCGGGCTCCCCCGCTGTGTGTGGTGGCAGCAGACAGCTATGTGTGACAGGCGGGTGCGGCAAGGAGCGGTGCGCTGACAGATAAGGAGGCAAGACGGGAACATTTCACAGTGCCTGCTGCAGAGTGCAGGCTGCTGCCCGGACCACCCAAATCAGAGATCCGCCCGAGTGCAGGCTGCTGCCCGGACCACCCAAATCAGAGATCCGCCCGAGTGCAGGCTGCTGCCAGACCCCACAAGTCAGAGCGTCAGCCCGAGTGCAGGCTGCTGTCGGACCCCACAAGTCAGAGCGTCAGCCCGAGTGCAGGCTGCTGCCCGGACCCCACATATCAGAGCGTCAGCCCGAGTACAGGCTGCTGTCGGACCCCACAAGTCAGAGCATCAGCCCGAGTGCAGGCCGCTGCTGGACCCCCCCCCCCCCCCCCCCCCCAAGTCAGAGATCCGTCCGAGTACAGGCTGCTGCCCGGACCCCACATATCAGAGCGTCAGCCCGAGTGCAGGCTGCTGCCAGAACCCCCCCGCCCCCCCCCCCCCCAAGTCAGAGCGTCAGCCCGAGTGCAGGCTGCTGCCAGAACCCCCCCCCAAGTCAGAGCGTCAGCCCGAGTGCAGGCTGCTGCCGGACCCCACAAGTCAGAGCATCAGCCCGAGTGCAGGCTGCTGCCTGGACCCCACATATCAGAGCGTCAGCCGAGTGCAGGCTGCTGCCGGACCCCCCCCCAAGTCAGAGCGTCAGCCGAGTGCAGGCTGCTGCCGGACCCCCCCCCAAGTCAGAGCGTCAGCCGAGTGCAGGCTGCTGCCGGACCCCCCCCAAGTCAGAGCGTCAGCCCGAGTGCAGGCTGCTGCCGGACCCCACAAGTCAGAGCATCAGCCCGAGTGCAGGCTGCTGCCCGGACCCCACAAGTCAGAGCGTCAGCCCGAGTGCAGGCTGCTGCCAGACCCCCCCCCCAAGTCAGAGCGTCAGCCGAGTGCAGGCTGCTGCCGGACCCCCCCCAAGTCAGAGCGTCAGCCGAGTGCAGGCTGCTGCCGGACCCCCCCAAGTCAGAGCGTCAGCCGAGTGCAGGCTGCTGCCCGGACCCGACATATCAGAGCGTCAGCCCGAGTGCAGGATGCTGCCAGACCCCACATATCAGAGCGTCAGCCCGAGTGCAGGCTGCTGTCGGACCCCCCAAGTCAGAGCGTCAGCCCGAGTGCAGGCTGCTGCCAGACCCCCCCCCCCCCCCCCCCCCCGCCCAAGTCAGAGCGTCAGCCCGAGTGCAGGCTGCTGCCAGACCCCCCCCCCCCAAGTCAGAGCGTCAGCCCGAGTGCAGGCTGCTGTCGGACCCCCCAAGTCAGAGCGTCAGCCCGAGTGCAGGCTGCTGCCAGACCCCCCCCCCCGCGCAGGCTGCTGCCAGACCCCCCCCCCCGCCCAAGTCAGAGCGTCAGCCCGAGTGCAGGCTGCTGCCAGACCCCCCCCCCCCCCCCCCCCCCAAGTCAGAGCGTCAGCCCGAGTGCAGGATGCTGCCGGACCCCCCCAAGTCAGAGCGTCAGCCGAGTGCAGGCTGCTGCCCGGACCCCACATATCAGAGCGTCAGCCCGAGTGCAGGCTGCTGCCGGACCCCACAAATCAGAGCGTCAGCCCGAGTGCAGGCTGCTGCCCGGACCCCACAAATCAGAGCGTCAGCCCGAGTGCAGGCTGCTGCCCGGACCCCACATATCAGAGCGTCAGCCCGAGTGCAGGCTGCTGCCGGACCCCCCAAGTCAGAGCGTCAGCCCGAGTGCAGGCTGCTGCCCGGACCCCACAAATCAGAGCGTCAGCCCGAGTGCAGGCTGCTGCCGGACCCCCCAAGTCAGAGCGTCAGCCCGAGTGCAGGCTGCTGCCCGGACCCCACATATCAGAGCGTCTGCCCGAGTGCAGGCTGCTGTCGGACCCCACAAGTCAGAGTGTCAGCCCGAGTGCAGGCTGCTGTCGGACCCCCCAAGTCAGAGCGTCAGCCCGAGTGCAGGCTGCTGCCCGGACCCCACAAATCAGAGCGTCAGCCCGAGTGCAGGCTGCTGTCGGACCCCACAAGTCAGAGCGTCAGCCCGAGTGCAGGCTGCTGCCCGGACCCCACATATCAGAGCGTCTGCCCGAGTGCAGGCTGCTGTCGGACCCCACAAGTCAGAGCGTCAGCCCGAGTGCAGGCTGCTGCCGGACCCCACATA
Organism: Ranitomeya imitator; assembly: GCF_032444005.1. Classification (NCBI taxonomy): domain Eukaryota; kingdom Metazoa; phylum Chordata; class Amphibia; order Anura; family Dendrobatidae; genus Ranitomeya; species Ranitomeya imitator. The sequence goes on from NC_091286.1 coordinate 686,426,230, forward strand.
TCAGAGCGTCAGCCCGAGTGCAGGCTGCTGCCGGACCCCACAAGTCAGAGCGTCAGCCCGAGTGCAGGCTGCTGTCGGACCCCACAAGTCAGAGCGTCAGCCCGAGTGCAGGCTGCTGTCGGACCCCACAAGTCAGAGCGTCAGCCCGAGTGCAGGATGCTGCCCGGACCCCCAAGTCAGAGCGTCAGCCCGAGTGCAGGATGCTGCCCGGACCCCCAAGTCAGAGCGTCAGCCCGAGTGCAGGCTGCTGTCGGACCCCCCCAAGTCAGAGCGTCAGCCCGAGTGCAGGCTGCTGCCAGAACCCCCCCCCCCCCCCCAAGTCAGAGCGTCGGCCCGAGTGCAGGCTGCTGCCAGAACCCCCCCCCCCCCCCCAAGTCAGAGCGTCAGCCCGAGTGCAGGCTGCTGCCTGGACCCCACATATCAGAGCGTCAGCCCGAGTGCAGGCTGCTGCCCGGACCCCACAAGTCAGAGCGTCAGCCCGAGTGCAGGCTGCTGCCAGACCCCCCCCCCCCCCCAAGTCAGAGCGTCAGCCGAGTGCAGGCTGCTGCCGGACCCCCCCCAAGTCAGAGCGTCAGCCGAGTGCAGGCTGCTGCCGGACCCCCCCCCAAGTCAGAGCGTCAGCCGAGTGCAGGCTGCTGCCGGACCCCCCCAAGTCAGAGCGTCAGCCGAGTGCAGGCTGCTGCCAGACCCCACATATCAGAGCGTCAGCCCGAGTGCAGGCTGCTGTCGGACCCCCCAAGTCAGAGCGTCAGCCCGAGTGCAGGATGCTGCCAGACCCCACATATCAGAGCGTCAGCCCGAGTGCAGGCTGCTGTCGGACCCCCCAAGTCAGAGCGTCAGCCCGAGTGCAGGCTGCTGCCAGACCCCCCCCCCCCCCCCCCCCCCCAAGTCAGAGCGTCAGCCCGAGTGCAGGCTGCTGTCGGACCCCCCAAGTCAGAGCGTCAGCCCGAGTGCAGGCTGCTGCCAGACCCCCCCCCCCCCCCCCCCAAGTCAGAGCGTCAGCCGGGTGCAGGATGCTGCCGGACCCCCCCAAGTCAGAGCGTCAGCCGAGTGCAGGCTGCTGCCCGGACCCCACATATCAGAGCGTCAGCCCGAGTGCAGGCTGCTGCCGGACCCCACATATCAGAGCGTCAGCCCGAGTGCAGGCTGCTGCCCGGACCCCACAAATCAGAGCGTCAGCCCGAGTGCAGGCTGCTGCCCGGACCCCACAAATCAGAGCGTCAGGCCCGAGTGCAGGCTGCTGCCGGACCCCCCAAGTCAGAGCGTCAGCCCGAGTGCAGGCTGCTGCCCGGACCCCACATATCAGAGCGTCAGCCCGAGTGCAGGCTGCTGTCGGACCCCCCCAAGTCAGAGCGTCAGCCCGAGTGCAGGCTGCTGCCCGGACCCCACAAATCAGAGCGTCAGCCCGAGTGCAGGCTGCTGTCGGACCCCACAAGTCAGAGTGTCAGCCCGAGTGCAGGCTGCTGCCCGGACCCCACATATCAGAGCGTCTGCCCGAGTGCAGGCTGCTGTCGGACCCCAACATATCAGAGCGTCAGCCCGAGTGCAGGCTGCTGCCGGACCCCACATATCAGAGCGTCAGCCCGAGTGCAGGCTGCTGCCGGACCCCACAAATCAGAGCGTCAGCCCGAGTGCAGGCTGCTGCCGGACCCCACAAGTCAGAGCGTCAGCCCGAGTGCAGGCTGCTGTCGGACCCCACAAGTCAGAGCGTCAGCCCGAGTGCAGGATGCTGCCCGGACCCCACATATCAGAGCGTCAGCCCGAGTGCAGGATGCTGCCCGGACCCCCAAGTCAGAGAGTCAGCCAGTGCAGGATGCTGCCCGGACCCCCAAGTCAGAGCGTCAGCCCGAGTGCAGGCTGCTGTCGGACCCCCCAAGTCAGAGCGTCAGCCGAGTGCAGGCTGCTGTCGGACCCCCAAGTCAGAGCGTCAGCCCGAGTGCAGGCTGCTGTCGGACCCCCCAAGTCAGAGCGTCAGCCCGAGTGCAGGCTGCTGCCAGACCCCCCCCCCCCCCCAAGTCAGAGCGTCAGCCCGAGTGCAGGCTGCTGTCGGACCCCCCAAGTCAGAGCGTCAGCCCGAGTGCAGGCTGCTGCCAGACCCCCCCCCCGCCCAAGTCAGAGCGTCAGCCCGAGTGCAGGCTGCTGCCAGACCCCCCCCCCCCCCCCCCCCCCCAAGTCAGAGCGTCAGCCGAGTGCAGGATGCTGCCGGACCCCCCAAGTCAGAGCGTCAGCCGAGTGCAGGCTGCTGCCCGGACCCCACATATCAGAGCGTCAGCCCGAGTGCAGGCTGCTGCCGGACCCCACATATCAGAGCGTCTGCCCGAGTGCAGGCTGCTGCCCGGACCCCACAAATCAGAGCGTCAGCCCGAGTGCAGGCTGCTGCCCGGACCCCACAAATCAGAGCGTCAGCCCGAGTGCAGGCTGCTGCCCGGACCCCACATATCAGAGCGTCAGCCCGAGTGCAGCTGCTGCCGGACCCCCCCAAGTCAGAGCGTCAGCCCGAGTGCAGGCTGCTGCCCGGACCCCACAAATCAGAGCGTCAGCCCGAGTGCAGGCTGCTGTCGGACCCCACAAGTCAGAGTGTCAGCCCGAGTGCAGGCTGCTGTCGGACCCCCAAGTCAGAGCGTCAGCCCGAGTGCAGGCTGCTGCCCGGACCCCACAAATCAGAGCGTCAGCCCGAGTGCAGGCTGCTGTCGGACCCCACAAGTCAGAGTGTCAGCCCGAGTGCAGGCTGCTGTCGGACCCCACAAGTCAGAGCGTCAGCCCGAGTGCAGGCTGCTGCCGGACCCCACATATCAGAGCGTCTGCCCGAGTGCAGGCTGCTGTCGGACCCCACAAGTCGAGAGCGTCAGCCCGAGTGCAGGCTGCTGCCGGACCCCACATATCAGAGCGTCAGCCCGAGTGCAGGCTGCTTGCCGGACCCACAAGTCAGAGCGTCAGCCCGAGTGCAGGCTGCTGTCGGACCCCACAAGTCAGAGCGTCAGCCCGAGTGCAGAGGCTGCTGTCGGACCCCACAAGTCAGAGCGTCAGCCCGAGTGCAGGATGCTGCCCGGACCCCACATATCAGAGCGTCAGCCCGAGTGCAGGATGCTGCCCGGACCCCCAAGTCAGAGCGTCAGCCCGAGTGCAGGATGCTGCCCGGACCCCCAAGTCAGAGCGTCAGCCCGAGTGCAGGCTGCTGTCGGACCCCCCAAGTCAGAGCGTCAGCCCGAGTGCAGGCTGCTGTCGGACCCCCCAAGTCAGAGCGTCAGCCCGAGTGCAGGCTGCTGTCGGACCCCCCAAGTCAGAGCGTCAGCCCGAGTGCAGGCTGCTGTCGGACCCCCCAAGTCAGAGCGTCAGCCCGAGTGCAGGCTGCTGTCGGACCCCCCAAGTCAGAGCGTCAGCCCATGTGCAGGCTGCTGCCGGACCCCACATATCAGAGCGTCAGCCCATGTGCAGGCTGCTGCCCGGACCCCACAAGTCCCCGGACCCCCCAAGTCAGAGCGTCAGCCCGAGTGCAGGCTGCTGCCGGACCCCACATATCAGAGCGTCAGCCCATGTGCAGGATGCTGCCCGGACCCCACAAGTCCCCGGACCCCCCAAGTCAGATGACCAGAGTTCCTTCCAGACAGGGCAGGGGGCAGAAGAGAAGGGAACGAGCCGCAGAACTGCGAGATTTTGTCGAGCAGCAACAGTTGGAACCAACCGCGGACCCGGTGCGGAGAGGAGAAAAGAGACCGAACCCACGGGGGCATTTATCTACCCCAGACTGTAGCGCTGCTATAATAGGACATTGCATGCTGGGAGTTGTGGTTCTGCAGCTTGTACAATATCTACGGTGTCATAACACTTCAGAATAAAGTAGGTGGTCGTGGAATTTCAGAACACTCCGCTATCTCCCGTATATCTTGTACTGTCCACGGTCTTCATAGGTTTCTAAGTTGCTGTAAAAGGGCATGCTGGAAGTTGTAGTGCCACCGCAGGCTGGAGATGGGGAGACCATGTAGAGACGCTTCCCAGGATACAGATAAATATGAAACCACTGAATACATCTACACTGCAGATTACACAGAAGTTTACAATGTGGACCCCCCCCCCAATAAATGAGGGGGGGGGGGCAGGGGGGCAGCAGCATTGCGGTATGTGCACACGGTGCGGATTGTTTACCAACAGCTGCTGATACATTGTTTCATCACATCTGGATGCAGATGGGAACATTGCTACATAGAAATAAACCCTTATGGGGATCGCTGCAGGTGGCATCCATTACTGGGCCCCTCTGATGGGCACGTGCCCCCCACTGCAGATACATAGCGCCACCATTGGGCTCTGCAGGGTGGTGAGCATTGTGCCCGACGCTGGACATGACACCAGGTGTCGTCCTCGACTTCTCGACAGAAAGTTGGCGAAAACTTTTTATAAGTGAGAGGCACCCGGGGACTGCCAGTCACAGCCCCACCAGGGTACACGTGCCCCAATAGTCGCAGCCCCCCTCTCCGGCACAATGGCCAGGATCAACACAGCCAGGAGGCTCCTCAATTGCAGCCATTGGGTCACCCAACATCTCAAGCAACAGAAATTCATTAGTTTTTATGGGGTTTGCAGAAAATCCGATGCTGCCACCAAAACAAAGGTGATGCCACTGGCGGGAGATTCTGCAGCAGATCTGCTGTGTGTGAATATGTCCTAAAATAAGAGACTGGGGGGACCCTTTATAGGTGCAGTCACTGGGGAGGAGAGGGGGAGTGAGTGTTGGCCGGGCCTGGAGGGAGGGGAGGGGGTGTGCCGGCCGGGGGCTAGCGGGAAGGGGGTGGCTGGGTCTTTCAGGAGGGGAGGGTGTGTGCCGGTCGGAAACTGGCAGGAGGGGAGAGGGTGTGCCGGTCAGAAATGGGCGGGAGGGGAGAGGGTGTGCCGGTCAGAAACGGACTGGAGGGGGGGGGGGGGGGGGTGTGCCGGTTAGAAACTGGCGGGAGGGAGGGTGCCAGTCAGAAACTGGCGGGAGGGAGGGGGGGTGTGCCGGTCAGAAACTGGCGGGAGGGGAGGGGGTGTGCCGGTCAGAAACTGGCGGGAGGGGAGGGGGTGTGCCGGTCAGAAACTGGCGGGAGGGGAGGGGGGGGTGCCGGTCAGAAACTGGCGGGAGGGGAGGGGGTGTGCTGGACAGAAACTGGCGGGAGGGAAGGGGGTGTGCCGGTCAGAAACTGGCGGGAGGGGAGGGGGTGTGACGGTCAGAAACTGGTGGGAGGGGGTGTGCCGGTCACAAACTGGCGGGAGGGAAGGGGGTGTGCCGGTCACAAACTGGCGGGAGGGAAGGGGGTGTGCCGGTCGGAAACTGGCGGGAGGGAAGGGGGTGTGCCGGTCGGAAACTGGCGGGAGGGAAGGGGGTGTGCCGGTCGGAAACTGGCGGGAGGGAAGGGGGTGTGCCGGTCGGAAACGGGAGGGGAGGGGGTGTGCCGGTCAGAAACTGGCGGGAGGGGAGGGGGTGTGACGGTCAGAAACTGGCGGGAGGGGAGGGGGTGTGACGGTCAGAAACTGGCGGGAGGGGGGTGTGCCGGTCAGAAACTGGCGGGAGGGGAGGGGGTGTTGTATTAGTGGAAGGGGGTGCGCTGGTCAGGGACTGGTGGGAAGGGGAGGGGCGTGCCGGCTGGTGGGAGGGGTGATGGCTGGCAAGACGGGGAGGGGGGCTGGGTCTGCAGGGGGTAACGGCTGAGGCGGGCCACGGGGGGGGGGGGGGTGCCGGCTGGAGTTGGCAGCTTGGAGGGGGGTGTGAGCTCACAGGGGAGGGGACATGGGGAAAAGAACGCCAAAAACACAGTGATCAATCACGGGTCGGTGCCCCCCATGCAGATAAACAAGGGGCTGCACCCCGATAGTGCATCTGTCAGTCAGCTCCCTCACAGGACCCCCAGCCGTGCACCCGCCCCCCGGATCCTGCACCCCCAGCCCCGTGCACGCTGCCCCTCACCTGCCCGCCGTCCTCCTCCTCCTCCTCCGCTCCCGGCTGCTGTGGGAATGGGCGTCCCGTGTCCCCCGTGCAGCCTCTCTCCCGTGTGCAGCCTCTCTCCGCCGCTCTCCCTCCTCCTCCTCCTCTCTCCCAGCTCCGAGGTGGGACGCGCAGAATCCCGCGGCGGACTCCGGGCCTGGCTGTGCGCGGCCGCTGGATCTGGCGCAGTCGCAGGAGTTGTGCGCGCTCCGCGCTGCTCTGTGCGCCGCCGGCGGGGTGTGCGCCCTGCGTGCCGGGACTGCTGCGCCGAATGTGCTGCTGCGGCCGCGCCGGGTTTTCCTGCTCGCACGTCGCTGCCCGCGCCCCTCCTCCCCGTCCTCCTCCTCCCCGTCCTCCTCCCCGTCCTCGTCCTCCTCCCTCTGCCGCCGCTGCTGCCGGCCGGGTTAGAGCAGAGTTGTAAACAAGCTCCCCACATGCTCAGCCCTCCGCCTGCCATTGGCGGCTGCACAGCCCCGGACTCACACCCACCAGCGCAGGCGGAAAACACAGCTACGTGTGCACAGACAAGAGGTTCTGCAGCAGCAAATATGCGAACCACAGCTGCTGCAGAATCTCTTCTAAAAAAAGAGAAATGATGGACAGCTCAGGCTGACAAGAGGTTCTGCAGCAGCAGAGGGTTTATGACGAGAGACCAGGTGAATGCACAAATATGCACGTCACAGCTGCTGCAGGATCTCTTCAACAGATGGACAGCTCAGGCTGACAAGAGGTTCTGCACCAACAAAGGAGCATGCACAAACATGCACATTGCAGCTGCTGCAGAATAGCTTCTAAAAAAAGAAAAAGTGATGGACAGATCAGCCTGACAAGAGGTTCTGCAGCAGCAAACAGATCAGATGTGCGCACTAATATACAGTAATATCAAAGGTGATGCAGAATCTCTTCTAAGATTAGTAGCCTGACAAGAGGTTCTGCAGTAGCAGAGGGTTTATGACAGACCAGATGCATGCACAAATATGCCAATCACAGCTGCTGCAGAACCTCTAAAAACAGTGATGAGCAGCTCAGCCTGACAAGAGGTTCTGCAGCAGCAGACAGACCAGATGTGTGCACTAGTATGCAAACCACAACTCCTGCAGAATCTCTTCTATTTTTCATAGCCTGACAAGAGGTTTTGCAGCAGCAGAGGGTTTATGACAGGCCAGATGTATGCCCAAATATGAATGTCACAGCTGCTGCAGAATCTCTTTAACGGAGGATTTATGGCACACCAGATGAACGTATTAATGCAAATCGAAAACGCTGCAGAATCTTTTTTTTAATAGAGGAAGACTTAATGGAAAGCTATGCTTGGCAAGAGGTTCTGCAGCAGCACAGAGGTCCCTGTAATGTACGTGGTGGACGTGTTGGGGCAAATCAGATGATGGACAGGTCTCCCTGACAGGATGTTCTTCAGCAGCATAGACGTCCTGATATAAGGATGATCTTCTAGTTAAACTGTGCAGCTGAAAAATATCAGCCAGACAAGATGTTCTGCAGCAGCAGAAGTCTCTATAGACCAGTTTCCTGACCACATGCAAATCACAATTGTAAAATCGCTTCAAAGCCGCAGGAGGAACAATTCAGCCTGACAAGAGGTTCTGCAGCAGCAACTATGCAAACCTCAACTGCTGCAGGATCTCTGCCAGGAAAGATGTTCTGCATCAGCAGAGGTCCCTATATATACTAGGCTAGATTCCTGCACACATATGCAAGTTGCAGCTGCTGCAGAATTTATTTAAGGCAAATTGATAGCTTAGCGTCTGCTAAGAGGTTCTGCAGCAGCACACGGGTCCAGGTATAAGGTAGGCCTTCTAATTGACTTTGTTGCTGCAGTATATCAATCGGTCAAGATGTTCTGCAGCAGCAGAGGTCGCTAGATTTAGTAGGCCAGTTTCATGCACATATATATTAATTGCAGCTGCTGCAGAATTTCTTTAAAAGCCAAGTAACAGCTTCTCCTGATAAGGGGTTCTGCAGCAGCAGGTCCCTATATGTCACAAACTAGATGCATGCACTAATAAGCAAATCACAGCTGCTGCAAAGACTCGGAGGACGTGATGGACAGCTCTGCCTGACAAGATGTTCTGCAGCAGCCAACATGATAGATCTGATTGTACTGCTGTATAATTTCAGCCAGGCAAGATGTTCTGCAGCAGCAGAAGTCCCCACTGTCTTGAGCAGTTTCCTGCACACACGTGCAGACCACAGAGTCTCCTCAAAGCACGGTTCAGTCTGAGAAGAGGTTCTGCAGCAGCAGCGGTTCCTATTTATGACACACCAGATGCATGCACTAATTAGCAAATCACAGCTGCTGCAGAATCTCTTTTAACAAACAAGACGTGATGGCACGACTCAGCCTATCAAGATGTTCTGCAGCAGCACAAGGAGCGCAGCGCGGGCCGGCAGCAGCTGCGGACCCCCGGATAAGATGGCTGCAGTGTTTGTGCGCTATGCCGGCACGTGGGTGGGCGCACAGAGGAGGGTGGGCGCACAGAGGAGGGAGGCTCCCGGCCTGGAATCTGTTTGTGTTCTGCAGCCCCCAATCCCCTCTGTGAGCCCCCCGTCTTGTTGTGGCGGACACATCGGCAGCGCATGCGCAGGAGCAGGGAGTGGGTGCGTGGGTGGGCAGGAACCTCGTGGATTTGTTGTGGAAACAAAAAATGAAAAAAATAAATAAATAAAATGCCCCGTGGGGGAGGGGAGGGGAGGGCTGCAGCCAGACTGTACCCGATGCCAGGGACCCCAGTCAGATCGTCGGCAGCGGTGGCAGCAGCAGGTGACTGACAGCAGAGGGCTCGGGGAGGGGGCGGGGACTGTGAGCCGGTATGTGCCGGCTGCTGCTGACTACGTGCAGACATCCACGTGTGGAGGAGGCTTCCCCGGGGCTGCCCCGTGCCGGCTCAGGAATGCGGCCTGCAACAATGGAGCAACTGGGAAAGCAACAAGAAACAGAACAAGAGCTGCGGCAAAAAAACGGCCGCAACTGCGGAAAAAAAAACGTCCGCAACTGCGGAAAAAAAACGGCCACAACTGCGGGAAAAACGGCCACAACTGTGGAAAAATAACGGCCACAACTGCGGGAAAAAACGGCCACAACTGCGGAAAAATAACGGCCACAACTGCGGGAAAAAACGGCCACAACTGCGGAAAAATAACGGCCACAACTGTGGAAAAAACGGCCACAACTGCGGGAAAAAACGGCCACAACTGCAGAAAAAACGGCCAAAGCTGTGGAAAAATAACGGCCACAACTGCCGCAAAAAACGGCCACAACTGCGGAAAAAAAACGGTCACAACTGCCGCAAAAAACGGCCACAACTGCGGGAAAAAAACGGCCACAACTGCGGAAAAAAAACTGCCACAACTGCGGCAAAAAACGGCCACAACTGCGGAAAAATAACGGCCACAACTGCGGAAAAATAACGGCCACAACTGCGGGGAAAAAAACTGCCACAATTGCGGAAAAATAACGGCCACAACTGCGGCAAAAAAACGGCCACAATTGCGGAAAAAAAACGGTCACAACTGCGGAAAAAAAACCGGCCACAACTGCGGAAAAATAATGGCCACAACTGCGGAAAAATAACGGCCACAACTGCGGAAAAATAACGGCCACAACTGCGGAAAAATAACGGCCACAACTGCGGAAAAATAACGGCCACAACTGCGGAAAAAAAACGGTCACAACTGCCGCAAAAAACGGCCACAACTGCGGGAAAAAAACGGCCACAACTGCGGGAAAAAATGGCTACAACTGCGGCAAAAAACGGCCACAACTGCGGCAAAAAACGGCCACAACTGCGGAAAAAAAACGGTCACAACCTCCGCAAAAAACGGCCACAACTGCGGGAAAAAAACGGCCACAACTGCGGGAAAAAAATGGCTACAACTGCGGAAAAAAATCGGCCACAACTGCGGCAAAAGACGGCCACAACTGCGGAAAAAAAAACGGCTACAACTGCGGGAAAAAAACGGCCACAACTGCGGGAAAAAAACGGCCACAACTGCGGAAAAAAAACGGCCACAACTGCAGCAAAAAACGGCCACAACTGCGGAAAAAAAACGGCTACAACTGCGGCAAAAAACGGCCACAACTGTGGAAAAATAACCGCCACAACTGCGGAAAAATAACGGCCACAACTGCGGGGAAAAAAACGGCCACAATTGCGGAAAAATAACGGCCACAACTGCGGCAAAAAAACGGCCACAATTGCGGAAAAAAAATGGTCACAACTGCGGAAAAAAAACCGGCCACAACTGCGGAAAAATAATGGCCACAACTGCGGAAAAATAACGGCCACAACTGCGGAAAAAAAACGGTCACAACTGCCGCAAAAAACGGCCACAACTGCGGGAAAAAACGGCCACAACTGCGGGAAAAAATGGCTACAACTGCGGCAAAAAACGGCCACAACTGCGGCAAAAAACGGCCACAGCTGCGGAAAAAAAACGGTCACAACTTCCGCAAAAAACGGCCACAACTGCGGGAAAAAAATGGCCACAACTGCGGGAAAAAAATGGCTACAACTGCGGAAAAAAATCGGCCACAACTGCGGCAAAAAACGGCCACAACTGCGGAAAAAAAAACGGCTACAACTGCGGGAAAAAAACGGCCACAACTGCGGCACCTCCAGGGGCCAAAACCCTGGCCAAAGGCAAAGTCCTAATTGTCGGGAAAGATACCGACCTCGACCCGACTACACCCAGGAATAGGAAGAGTCTGTGTCCACTTATTATTATTTATTATTACATCATTGTTCCATACTCCTAGAATGCCCCCTGTATATAGTGCCATTTCCCCCTTATTAACCCCAGAAGTACCGTGCTTCCATTTGGCATCCATTTTTTTTTTCTTGCACCCGTAGACTTTAGTGTCTGAGACTCCTCCGATTTTTGGAGGAAAATCATGCGTGCTGCGGTTTTTTTTTTCACATGCAGATTTAGTCCGGGGAAATAATTGTAATCTTGGATAACGTTGGTCCGTTTTTTGTTTTTTTTTTAGGGACAGCAGTCGGACTGAAAAATACGGTCGTGCGCACAAGTCCTAAACTAAGCAAAAAAATAAAAGCTTAGTGTGAACACACCCCAAGAGAGAAAAGAGTCTAGTGGTCTGACGTTGGACCCGCCGCATTAGTCTGTGAATATGGAGGGTCTGGACAGTGCTGGTCTGATATCTTTGGGGGTCTTATCAGAGGGTCCTCATCACGGAGACTCTCGTGGGGTCTCAGTATAGTCATAAACCTGACGTCTCGGTGGGCAGCTGTCACCCCGACGCCCCAATACACAGGTACTAGAGGACTGGCGAGGAGCTAGTGGATTGGGGTACGTGACCCCTAGACCAAGGTAACAGAGATTTCACCGCTCACGATTCATTAATGCGATGCAAAGTTTTTATTCCTAAAAGCAAACCTATAAAAGTGTCCTGAAAATTGCAACAAAGTTACACAAAGTTTAACAATAAATAATAATAATAATAATAAAGTTTCTCCCCTCCAGGATCTTTGTCACGAGGTCGTCGATTGTGAAGATTAAAGGAAGAAACGTGGCTGCTGCGCGGTACAGTCTCCTCATGGCGATCCTGCGAAAATGAGCCGTGGCCACTGATTTGGGGGATAGATGGGGGGTCCGGCTGACTCTCCTATGTGTGTGGGGGGCCACTGACTCTCCCCTGCATATGATCGGGCTGTTGGAATTTGATATGAAAACATATGAGCCGAGCCGAGCGCCAATGTGTATAGGGGACGCGGCCGTGTGTATGACAATACAGGGCCCCCATAACAGTGGTAGCGTCCTAAAAGGGGATGTTCGGAACCTTAAGCCTAAGAACTTACGGTTAGTTGCTAAGTACCTGTCTTGGTCATGGGTCGCTCCTGCCGGCAACTCTGCAGCTCCCGGTGACTTCATGTCATGCTGAGTGACAGTGCGCTCCCTGCTGCATAACCGCGAGGAGTCAGGTGTCAATCAGCATGAGGATGGCAGTCACTCCCTGCGGGCAGAGCAGACGTGACGCAGCAGGAGCCGTCCATGATCCCTCTGAGCCAACATCGGGCAGAACAGGCAGGTAGTTAGCAGTCAAATGGGAAAATAATAATAAATAATAATTTAATAATTATTAAAATTTTAATAATTAAAAATAATAATAATAATACTGCAAGTGTCCTACATTCGGGTCATCAGCTCGTGTTACATAATAGCACAGATCAGCTGCAGATAAATATGGCGGAATGCAACTTTTCTTTTCTTTTGCCATCCAGCGATCTCCCTGCGTCATGCGCCTCCACTTCTGTGACATTCTTGCGCCGTCCAGCCAGTTCTGTGCGATCCCTTTGTGTCACTGCCCCCGTCCCCATCGCTGTTCCTCGTAGTTCAGAGTATTGGAGCGCCGGGCTAGTGAACGCTCCAGATTGGCGCGCCGCCCATGGCCCGTTGTAGATTTAGCGCCCACTTTTCTGGGATCCTTTTAATGAATGATCCAATCCGATATTTTGCGATATTATCATCCGTGCCATAGATCATTCCCAGAAAGAGCCCCAACATTGACCCTATAGCAGTGACCCCTCAGGCACACGCTCCCCCCCGTCGTTCACCTCTGGAGAAGTGGTCACAAATGGCTGCTCGCCTCAATGGGAGAGAACCAAACTCAAGGTGGGATATTCTATGGTTGCGCCAGAAATGTCCACGATTTAAAGGCGTTTTCTCATCATGTTCAATGGAGAAAATTGCACAGTGCTCATAAAGACAAATAACTTTGCAATTTACTTCTTATTAACCATTTTTGTTGCTTAGGTTTCCGGCTACTTCTGTTGTCTATCAGAGGTGGCCAGTTTCCTGTGTGATGCACTTACAAGCTCTTTGCTATGGAGCTTGTAAGCACTGCTCTGAACGCCTTTGGTCTGGACTGTCAATCAAGCAGATAGGGTGGGGAGCATTTTTCTGCAACCCCTTTAAGCTTGTTTGGACCCCCTTATCGGTGGTCTCTATGACGTTACTACCCATGAAGCCCCCATATTTCCCCTCTATAAAGCTCTGACCAATATGGATCAAGCAGATCGCAGCTGTCATTTAGCCCAAAAAGATGGCAAAAAAAAGGAACCGCACTACTGTATATGGTGCCTGCGATGACCGGACATCTTGGGCCATAGGTCAATCAATATTACGGATACATTGTATATGGAGGCTAGAAACCAACCACATGGACTATATGTGTATCTGTGTGCACAAGGCTGGGAACGGGGTCATCAGGGCGCGGGGTAGGAATACTCGGTGCGCAGCCTTGAGGGATTTGCTGACGCTGTCTAAATAAGGGTTAATGAATGATACATTGTTCCAACTTTGTCACCGCACATAATTGGTGACATATAGATTTTGTCTCACTCTCTGTCAGACACCTGGGATTACATTGTTTCAGATTGACCCAAGGAAAGATCCTTCCCATCATTTGACAGCATATCAGTAGGAAACATTCTCCTGGCGTCCAACGAGAGAGAATATCATCATCAAGCAAAAAAAAAAAAAACATAATTAGTAATATATCTGATCAATTCTATCCATCATTAGGGTCAGCGATAAGGAAACTAGTGGAGCAGCACCAAATAAATAGTGATATCAGGAGAGAGCGCACAACTGCGCCAAAGAAACGTGGACGTTCTATAGCTCACGTGGCAACATTTGGGTCCACAGAACCTCAGTAACAGAGCCTATCCCAACGGTCTGTAGGGCACAGGGTCACCCACTGTGCGGAGATTCCATAAAAAAAGGCATAAAAAGGTTGAGGAGTCCGTGATTTTTCAACAAAAAAAAGCGCTAAAGACAATTATGACTTTAATTCTCACCATTTTCCAGTTTGCGGAAAATGCAGCCGACATCTCCATAATCAGAATTATGGGCTGTGGATCACGGATCACTTAGAATCATAAGGATTTATGAAGGTTTTCCAATGGGTCTGGAAAATATATAGTTGTGAGTTTTTTGAGAAAAAAAATCAAAAGTCAAGTTGGCAACTCTGATATGTCAGTTTTACTCCATCACATGATCATAATCTCATTAACGTTTTTTGGAAAAGTAAATACAGACGTTGGATTGGACCTCGGAATAGTTATAACTGTACTTAGTTGTATCACTAATTAATAATATCACTGAACAGAACACAACAAGGTTGAAAGTAGAGCGAGGCGTCGGACAAGGCGGCAACCTGCCACCATTTATCTCCAATTTATATTTTACTTGTCGAAAAAGAAGAAGAAGGCATCAAAATTGCTGGACGAGTCGTCAACATTCTCAAATACACAGAAGATACAACCTTGAGAGCAAGAAGTATAGATGGAATGAAGGACTTGTTATGGAGGGTTAAGATGGAAAGCTCAAGCGTGGAACTCACGGAAGACAGAGATATTGTTACTGCCATGAGATGGAGACGATATGGAAGTGGTAAAGGACTTCAGTCTACTCGGATCAAGGATCTCTCAAGATACGGTGAGGAATAGCTATGGTCAAATCAACAATGAAGTCACTGGACGAGGTCTTCAAATCGAGGAACATTTCACTTGCTCGAATAGTCTGGTATTTTCTGGATGGGAAACCTGGACGATGAAGAAAACACGACAGTAGAAGAATCAACGCCTTCGAAAAGTGGAGAAAAATGTTCTCAATTCCATGGATGGCAAGAAGAACAAACAAATCAATCTTGGGACAAATCGAACCACATAGGTCACTCGGAGCAAGGATCACCAACCTGGGACTTGTCTACTGTGGACTCATCATACGAAGAGAGCGACCACTGGAGAAGGACATCATGGTCAGAAGGATAGAAGGAACAAGGCGAAGAGGAAAGACTAGCAACCCGATGGTTTCATTCTGGCGAGATAAAGGCGAGGAAGACCGTGGTGGACCTATCTAGGTTTACACAAGATCGATCCTTCCACAGATGATCGATGGGATTTAGATCCGGACTCATTGCTGCCACTTCAGAACTCTCCAGCGCTTTGTTTCCATCCATTTCTGGGGGCTTCTTGAAGTATGTTTGGGGTCATTGTCCTGCTGGAAGACCCATGACCTAGGACGCAAACCCGGTGTACTGACACTGGACACTGCACTGCAACCCAAATCTTTGGAGATTACCTACAGTGCCATGGGTTGGAAAATTCTTTATTATGCACCGTCGACAAAGGAACAGCAAGATCTCTGGAGATGGACTTGTAACCTCGAGATTGTTGATATATTTCAAAAATTTTGGATCTCAAGTCCTCACAGAGTTCTCTTCTCCTCTTTCTGTTCTTCACACAATGCAAATGCTGCATTAACGTCTCCCCTTTTTATCTGGTTTCAGGTGTGAATTTCATATTGGCCACATCTGTTACTTGCCACGGGTGAGTTTTAACGAGCATCACATGCTTAAAACTAAGGTGTTTACCCACAATTTTTGGAATGGTGCCAACAATTTTGACTCATTTTTGATGTTTTGTGTGAAATTGTGCCCAATTTCTCTGAGGGTTTGCTACAGTGATTTACATTCTAGATCTTCCTGGAAGGTGACGTCTTCCTGATAGTAACAATCTGTATGTATCGGTGCAGATAATGAATCTGCCCCAGTCTGATAACATCACAGATACCATGGTGGATTTATCGTATGCGCGGAAATCGGGACGGGTCTTCAGTAACAGCAGAGATGGCAGAGGGATGGAAGCACCAAGAATCCGAGAACGTTCCTATGTCGCCATTATTTTTATATGTTACTCATGTTGCATCTCTCTCATCTTCACCCCCTCTTATATTTTGGGGGGGAGGTGATCTACGTGGAGTCGCGCCAGGCTTTCCCTTCTCTCCGCTGTCTACAATTATTCTCGAATACCATGTGGTTTTCTGCAGAAATGTACAAAGCCGGATTGTCCGGGATACGCCATAACATTTCATAGCTCCAGTATGTAAATAACGTTTTATATCCGTGGCGCCAGGAATATCGCATGCTGCTCCTAATCCATGAACTATGCAATGTAAAGAATGAATAATGGGCTGTAGCTGCTGTTTAAAGAGACCACGCTACTTTTATTAGGACCATGACAATGTCTTCTGTGCACATGCAATCAAAGTCAATGTGTTCTCATGATTTTCCACCCATGCCGTCCCACAGGCAGAACAGTGAGTGCAGCTCCGGAGTATAATACAGGATGTAACTCAGGATCAGTAATGTAATGTATGTACACAGTGACTGCACCAGCAGAATAGTGAGTGCAGCTCTGGAGTATAATACAGGATATAACTCAGGATCAGTAATGTAATGTATGTACACAGTGACTGCACCAGCAGAATAGTGAGTGCAGCTCTGGGGTATAATACAGGATGTAACTCAGGATCAGTAATGTAATGTATGTACACAGTGACTGCCCCAGCAGAATAGTGAGTGCAGCTCTGGGGTATAATACAGGATGTAACTCAGGATCAGTAATGTAATGTATGTACACAGTGACTGCACCAGCAGAATAGTGAGTGCAGCTCTGGAGAATAATGCAGGATGTAACTCAGGATCAGTAATGTAATGTATGTACACAGTGACTGCACCAGCAGAATAGTGAGTGCAGCTCTGGAGAATAATGCAGGATGTAACTCAGGATCAGTAATGTAATGTATGTACACAGTGACTGCACCAGCAGAATAGTGAGTGCAGCTCTGGAGTATAATACAGGATGTAACTCAGGATCAGTAATGTAATGTATGTACACAGTGACTGCCCCAGCAGAATAGTGAGTGCAGCTCTGGGGTATAATACAGGATGTAACTCAGGATCAGTAATGTAATGTATGTACACAGTGACTGCACCAGCAGAATAGTGAGTGCAGCTCTGGAGAATAATGCAGGATGTAACTCAGGATCAGTAATGTAATGTATGTACACAGTGACTGCACCAGCAGAATAGTGAGTGCAGCTCTGGAGAATAATGCAGGATGTAACTCAGGATCACTAATGTAATGTATGTACACAGTGACTGCACCAGCAGAATAGTGAGTGCAGCTCTGGAGTATAATACAGGATGTAACTCAGGATCAGTAATGTAATGTATGTACACAGTGACTGCACCAGCAGAATAGTGAGTGCAGCTCTGGAGTATAATACAGGAGGTAACTCAGGATCAGTAATGTAATGTATGTACACAGTGACTGCACCAGCAGAATAGTGAGTGCAGCTCTGGAGTATAATACAGGATGTAACTCAGGATCAGTAATGTAATGTATGTACACAGTGACTGCACCAGCAGAATAGTGAGTGCAGCTCTGGAGTATAATACAGGATGTAACTCAGGATCAGTAATGTAATGTATGTACACAGTGAGTGCACCAGCAGAATAGTGAGTGCAGCTCTGGGGTATAATACAGGATGTAACTCAGGATCAGTAATGTAATGTATGTACACAGTGACTGCACCAGCAGAATAGTGAGTGCAGCTCTGGAGTATAATACAGGATGTAACTCAGGATCAGTAATGTAATGTATGCACACAGTGACTGCACCAGCAGAATAGTGAGTGCAGCTCTGGAGTATAATACTGGATGTAACTCAGGATCAGTAATGTAATGTATGTACACAGTGAGTGCACCAGCAGAATAGTGAGTGCAGCTCTGGGGTATAATACAGGATGTAACTCAGGATCAGTAATGTAATGTATGCACACAGTGAGTGCACCAGCAGAATAGTGAGTGCAGCTCTGGAGTATAATACAGGAGGTAACTCAGGATCAGTAATGTAATGTATGTACACAGTGACAGCACCAGCAGAATAGTGAGTGCAGCTCTGGGGTATAATACAGGATGTAACTCAGGATCAGTAATGTAATGTATGCACACAGTGAGTGCACCAGCAGAATAGTGAGTGCAGCTCTGGGGTATAATACAGGATGTAACTCAGGATCAGTAATGTAATGTATGTACACAGTGACAGCACCAGCAGAATAGTGAGTGCAGCTCTGGGGTATAATACAGGATGTAACTCAGGATCAGTAATGTATGTACACAGTGACTGCACCAGCAGAATAGTGAGTGCAGCTCTGGAGTATAATACAGGATGTAACTCAGGATCAGTAATGTAATGTATGTACACAGTGACTGCACCAGCAGAATAGTGAGTGCAGCTCTGGAGTATAATAGTAATTATTAAATATTAATAATATGATCGATAGTGGTTTCCTGTGAAGTTTCTTATGTGGGATTTTATCTCGGTCGTCTCTCCCATTTAATCTCACGTTGTTTTTGTACAGTAATGTGTAACGTTTCCTACTTTTACACTTTGTTACTCTTGTTTCTTTTGAGATATGGGTGACAATTGTGCGATTAAGTCGCATTTATGAACGGTGACTAAAAAGTAGCAAATAATGACACCGCAGCCACATGCACAATGGACATTTCCCTGCTGGCACATTCCCGGTGCTCCAGTACCTGGTAGTCTGTGTTCTGCAGGACAGTAATGTGTGCAGGGCACGGTGCGGGCGCAGTAATGGGGCATCTCCCGCCCGGCTGTCACCGTCACTCGCTGCCGCTTGACGACACTGTCTGGGATTTCCCTGCATTAGAAACAGAGGCAGCTGCAATAATGAGCGATCAGATACAGCCGAGCACCATGGCGGATAGGGCCGGTGGTATTGTATGGGCACTAATAGTATTATATGGGCGCTAATAGAGCGGGTGGTATTGTATACAGTAGATACAAACAGTATTACATGACTACTAATAGCATTCTATGGATACTAATATGATTCTTGTGATTTCTGCGCACCAGTAGGGATGGTAGTATTATATCATTGATGGGAGTATTTTAGACAGTGATATATCTTGTAATATTAGATGTAATGCTCAGTGTATGTAATAATATCATTCCCTCCATCAGCTGTGACTCTAATTATTATTATTATTATTTATTATTATAGCGCCATTTATTCCATGGTGCTTTACATGTGAGGAGGGGTATACATAATAAACAAGTACAATAATCTTAAACAATACAAGTCACAACTGGTCCAGGAGGAGAGAGGACCCTGCCCGCGAGGGCTCACAATCTACTTTAATCCCATTTACTATTTAAAACAAAAATTATTTTAAGCCAAAACTACAT
Source organism: Ranitomeya imitator (assembly GCF_032444005.1). Classification (NCBI taxonomy): domain Eukaryota; kingdom Metazoa; phylum Chordata; class Amphibia; order Anura; family Dendrobatidae; genus Ranitomeya; species Ranitomeya imitator. The sequence goes on from NC_091286.1 coordinate 686,445,283, forward strand.
TAATTAAAATCAATTTTGTCATCAAATTTCACAACACAAATTTAAATTTCTAGACCTGATGAGACTGTTGTGCTTATTTAAACAAACAATACAATACAGTTTGTATTGTTAAATGTGGTCTCAGATCCTGTATAAAGAAATGAAAAATCAATTATTATAAGTTTAATATTTCAGCCCATTTTTTTTATACAATAAGAATGTAGACTTGTACAGAAAAGAATTAAATGTTCCCTACCACTTGGCTTCACTATAGGAGCCCCTGTATCTGTGGCAGAAAATCACTTATTGTAAATCAGGTTTTTGTGTTATATATTTATTTTAATGCGGGAATGGATTTTACTATCACAATCTCTATAGAAAGAACAAAATGACCAGTCTTGTAATTTTGACACTAGTCACGGAGACTATTATAATGTCATCTCTCCTGTCATTTCAGGAAGAGTTTATAGGTGATTCACTATCATCAGAGACAGGATTACAATGACTGATAATAACACCTCTATATACAGCAGATAACACAGGGTTCACCAATCACAATAGGTGATATCACAGCTCACCTCCTCCTCCTGTACAATGACTGATAACACCTTTGTTCGAGTCTAATGTTTTTCTTCCCGTCCCCTCTTCTTCTAGTTTAACGCCCTCCTGATGAGTGTAGCGAGTCTTCTGGCGAATGTGTGTTTCCCAGGTTTGTTGAGGTGTAGTCCGTCTCTGGCGAGGAGTCCATCATACCAGTAATTCACACCGTGGTCCAGGAATCCAAATCCTTGTTGTCTGCACCATCGTCTTAGCCAGTTGTTTGCATCAAGGATCCTGTTCCATCTCCTGGTGCCATGCCCGTCTACTGGAAGGATAGAAGAAAAAACTACCTGTGCATCCAGTTCCTTTACTTTCTTCCCCAACTCTTCAAAGTCCTTGCAGATTGTCGGTAGGTCCTTCCTTGCCGTGTCATTGGTGCCAACATGTATCAGAAGAAATGGGTGGACGTCCTTGGAGCTGAAGAGCTTTGGTATCCTATCGGTCACATCCTTGATCATCGCACCTGGAAGGCAGCATACTTCTCTTGCAGTTATGTCCGGTCTGCAGATGGCTGCTTCTGTGCCTCTCAGTAGTGAGTCTCCCACCACCACCACTCTTCGTTGCTTCTTGGCTGTACTTTTTGCTGTCACTTGTTGCTGTGTGCCCTTTTCTTTTTTTGCTTGCTGGTATTGCTTCATTCTTAGGTGTGCCATCTTCATCCTCTACAGTAGATAACACAGGATCCACCATTCACAATAGGTGATGTCACAGCTCACCTCCTCCTCCTGTACAATGACTGATAACACCTCTATATACAGTAGATAACACAGGATCCACCATTCACAATAGGTGATATCACAGCTCACCTCCTCCTGTACAGTGACTGATAATAACACCTCTATATACAGCAGATAACACAGGGTCCACCATTCACAATAGGTGATATCACAGCTCACCTCCTCCTCCTGTACAATGACTGATAACACCTCTATATACAGTAGATAACACAGGATCCATCATTCACAATAGGTGATGTCACAGCTCACCTCCTCCTCCTGTACAATGACTGATAACACCTCTATATACAGTAGATAACACAGGATCCACCAATCACAATAGGTGATGTCACAGCTCACCTCCTCCTCCTGTACAATGACTGATAACACCTCTATATACAGTAGATAACACAGGATCCACCATTCACAATAGGTGATATCACAGCTCACCTCCTCCTCCTGTACAATGACTGATAATACCTCTATATACAGTAGATAACACAGGATCCACCATTCACAATAGGTGAGGTCACAGCTCACCTCCTCCTCCTGTACAATGACTGATAACACCTCTATATACATTGGATAACACAGAATCCACCATACACAATAGGTGATGTCACAGCTCACCTCCTCCTCCTGTACAATGACTGATAATACCTCTATATACAGTAGATAACACAGGATCCACCATTCACAATAGGTGATATCACAGCTCACCTCCTCCTCCTGTACAATGACTGATAACACCTCTATATACAGTGGATAACACAGAGTCCACCATTCACAATAGGTGTTGTAACAGCTCACCTCCTCCTCCTGTACAATGACAGATAACACCTCGATATACAGTGGATAACACAGAGTCCACCATTCACAATAGGTGATGTCACAGCTCACCTCCTCCTGTACAATGACTTATAACACCTCTATATACAGTAGATAACACAGGATCCGCCATTCACAATAGGTGGTCACAGCTCACCTCCTCCTATTCCTGTACAATGACTGATAACACCTCTATATACAGTAGATAACACAGGATCCTCCATTCACAATAGGGGATGTCACAGCTCACCTCCTCCTCCTGTACAATGACTGATAACACCTCTCTATACAGTAGATAACACAGCATCCACCCTTAACAATAGGTGATGTCACAGCTCACCTCCTCCTCCTGTACAATGACTGATAACACCTCTATATACAGTAGATAACACAGGATCCACCATTCACAATAGGTGATATCACAGCTCACCTCCTCCTCCTGTACAATGACTGATAACACCTCTATATACAGTAGATAACACAGGATCCGCCATTCACAATAGGTGATGTCACAGCTCACCTCCTCCTCCTGTACAATGACTGATAACACCTCTATATACAGTAGATAACACAGGATCCTCCATTCACAATAGGGGATGTCACAGCCCACCTCCTCCTCCTGCACAATGACTGATAACACCTCTATATACAGTAGATAACACAGGATCCACCATTAACAATAGGTGATGTCACAGCTCACCTCCTCCCCCTGTACAATGACTGATAACACCTCTCTATACAGTAGATAACACAGCATCCACCATTCATCATAGGTGATGTCACAGCTCACCTCCTGTACAATGACTGATAACAGCTCTATATACAGCAGATAACAGAGGATCCACCATTCACAATAGGCGATGTCACAGCTCACCTCCTCCGCCTCCTGTACAATGACTGATAACACCTCTATATACAGCAGATAACACAGGATCCACCATTCACAATAGGTGATATCACAGCTCACCTGCTCCTCCTGTACAATGACTGATAACACCTCTATATACAGTAGATAACACAGGATCCACCATTCACAATAGGTGATGTCACAGCTCACCTCCTCCTCCTGTACAATGACTGATAACACCACTATATACAGTAGATAACACAGGATCCACCATTCACAATAGGTGATGTCACAGCTTACCTCCTCCTCCTGTACAATGACAGATAACACCTCTATATACAGTAGATAACACAGGATCCACCACTCACAATAGGTGATGTCACAGCTCACCTCCTCCTCCTCTACAATGACTGATAACGCCTCTATGTACAGTAGATAACACAGAATCCACCATTCACAATAGGTGATGTCACAGCTCACCTCCTCCTCCTGTACAATGACTGATAACACCTCTATATACAGTAGATACCACAGAATCCACCATTCACAATAGGTGATGTCACAGCTCACCTTCTCCTCCTGTACAATGACTGATAACACCTCTATATACAGTAGATAACAGTGGATCCACCATTCACAATAGGTGATGTCACAGCTCACCTCCTCCTCCTGTACAATGACTGATAACACCTCTATATACAGTAGATAACACAGGATCCACCATTCACAATAGGTGATGTCACAGCTCACCTCCTCCTCCTGTACAATGACTGATAACACCTCTATATACAGTAGATAACACAGGATCCACCATTCACAATAGGTGATGTCACAGCTCACCTCCTCCTCCTGTACAATGACAGATAACACCTCTATATACAGTAGATAACACAGGATCCAACACTCACAATAGGTGATGTCACAGCTCACCTCCTCCTCCTGTACAATGACTGATAATACCTCTATATACAGTAGATAACGCAGAATCCACCATTCACAATAGGTGATGTCACAGCTCACCTCCTCCTCCTGTACAATGACTGATAATACCTCTATATACAGTAGATCACACAGGATCCACCATTCACAATAGGTGATATCAGAGCTCACCTCCTCCCCCTGTACAATGACTAATAACACCTCTATATACAGTTGATAACACAGGATCCACCATTCACAATAGGTGATATCACAGCTCACCTCCTCCTCCTGTACAATGACTTATAACACCTCTATATACAGTAGATCACGCAGGGTTCACCAATCACAATAGGTGATGTCACAGCTCACCTCCTCCTCCTGTACAATGACTTATAATACCTCTATATACAGCAGATAACACAGGATCCACCATTCACATTAGGTGATGTCACAGCTCACCTCCTCCTCCTGTACAATGACTGATAACACCTCTATATACACTAGATAACACAGGATCCACCATTCACAATAGGTGATGTCACAGCTCACCTCCTCCTACTGTACAGTGTCTGATAACACCTCTATATACAGTAGATAACACAGGATCCACCATTCACAATAGGTGATGTCACAGCTCACCTCCTCCTCCTGTACAATGACTGATAACACCTCTATATACAGTAGATAACACAGGATCCACCATTCACAATAGGTGATGTCACAGCTCACCTCCTCCTCCTGTACAATGACTGATAACACCTCTATATACAGTAGATAACACAGGATCCACCATTCACGATAGGTGATGTCACAGCTCACCTCCTCCTCCTGTACAATGACTGATAACACCTATATATACAGTAGATAACACAGGATCCGCCATTCACAATAGGTGGTCACAGCTCACCTCCTCCTATTCCTGTACAATGACTGATAACACCTCTATATACAGTAGATAACACAGGATCCTCCATTCACAATAGGGGATGTCTCAGCCCACCTCCTCCTCCTGTACAATGACTGATAACACCTCTATATACAGTAGATAACACAGGATCCACCATTCACAATAGGTGATGTCACAGCTCACCTCCTCCCCCTGTACAATGACTGATAACACCTCTCTATACAGTAGATAACACAGCATCCACCATTCACAATAGGTGATGTCACAGCTCACCTCCTCCGCCTCCTGTACAATGACTGATAACACCTCTATACACAGCAGATAACACAGGATCCACCATTCACAATAGGTGATATCACAGCTCACCTGCTCCTCCTGTACAATGACTGATAACACCTCTATATACAGTAGATAACACAGGATCCACCATTCACAATAGATGATGTCACAGCTCACCTCCTCCTCCTGTACAATGACTGATAACACCACTATATACAGTAGATAACACAGGATCCACCATTCACAATAGGTGATGTCACAGCTTACCTCCTCCTCCTGTACAATGACAGATAACACCTCTATATACAGTAGATAACACAGGATCCACCACTCACAATAGGTGATGTCACAGCTCACCTCCTCCTCCTGTACAATGACTGATAACGCCTCTATGTACAGTAGATAACACAGGATCCACCATTCACAATAGGTGATGTCACAGCTCACCTCCTCCTCCTGTACAATGACTGATAACACCTCTATATACAGTAGATACCACAGGATCAACCATTCACAATAGGTGATGTCACAGCTCACCTTCTCCTCCTGTACAATGACTGATAATACCTCTATATACAGTAGATAACAGTGGATCCACCATTCACAATAGGTGATGTCACAGCTCACCTCCTCCTCCTGTACAATGACTGATAGCACCTCTATATACAGTAGATAACACAGGATCCACCATTCACAATAGGTGATGTCACAGCTCACCTCCTCCTCCTGTACAATGACTGATAACACCTCTATATACAGTAGATAACACAGGATCTACCATTCACAATAGGTGATGTCACAGCTCACCTCCTCCTCCTGTACAATGACAGATAACACCTCTATATACAGTAGATAACACAGGATCCACCACTCACAATAGGTGATGTCACAGCTCACCTCCTCCTCCTGTACAATGACTGATAATGCCTCTATATACAGTAGATAACGCAGAATCCACCATTCACAATAGGTGATGTCACAGCTCACCTCCTCCTCCTGTACAATGACTGATAATACCTCTATATACAGTAGATCACACAGAATCCACCATTCACAATAGGTGATATCAGAGCTCACCTCCTCCCCCTGTACAATGACTGATAACACCTCTATATACAGTTGATACAGTTGATTACACAGGATCCACCATTCACAATAGGTGATATCACAGCTCACCTCCTCCTCCTGTACAATGACTTATAACACCTCTATATACAGTAGATCACACAGGGTTCACCAATCACAATAGGTGATGTCACAGCTCACCTCCTCCTCCTGTACAATGACTGATAATACCTCTATATACAGCAGATAACACAGGATCCACCATTCACAATAGGTGATGTCACAGCTCACCTCCTCCTCCTGTACAATGACTGATAACACCTCTATATACAGTAGATTACACAGGATCCACCATTCACAATAGGTGATGTCACAGCTCACCTCCTCCTCCTGTACAATGACTGATAACACCTCTATATGCAGTAGATAACACAGGATCCACCAATCACAATAGGTGATATCACAGCTCTCCTCCTCCTCCTGTACAATGACTGATAATACCTCTATATACAGTAGATAACACAGAATCCACCATTCACAATAGGTGATGTCACAGCTCACCTCCTCCTCCTGTACAATGACTGATAACACCTCTATATACAGTGGATAACACAGGATCCATCATTCACAATAGGTGATGTCACAGCTCACCTCCTCCTCCTGTACAATGACTGATAACACCTCTCTATACAGTAGATAACACAGCATCCACCCTTCACAATAGGTGATGTCACAGCTCACCTCCTCCTCCTGTACAATGACTGATAACACCTCTATATACAGTAGATAACACAGGATCCACCATTCACAATAGGTGATATCACAGCTCACCTCCTCCTCCTGTACAATGACTGATAACACCTCTATATACAGTAGATAACACAGAGTCCACCATTCACAATAGGTGATATCACAGCTCACCTCCTCCTATATAATGACTTATAACACCTCTATATACAGTAGATAACACAGGATCCACCATTCACAATAGGTGGTCACAGCTCACCTCCTCCTATTCCTGTACAATGACTGATAACACCTCTATATACAGTAGATAACACAGGATCCCTCATTCACAATAGGTGATGTCACAGCTCACCTCCTCCTGTACAATGACTGATAACGTATCTATATACAGCAGATAACACAGGATCCACCATTCACAATAGGTGATGTCACAGCTCACCTCCTCCTCCTGTACAATGACTGATAACACCTCTATATACAGTAGATAACACAGGATCCACCATTCACAATAGGTGATGTTACAGCTCACCTCCTCCTGTACAATGACTGATAACACCTCTCTATACAGTAGATAACACAGCATCCACCCTTAACAATAGGTGATGTCACAGCTCACCTCCTCCTCCTGTACAATGACTGATAACACCTCTGTATACAGTAGATAACACAGGATCCACCATTCAAAATAGGTGATATCACAGCTCACCTCCTCCTCCTGTACAATGACTGATAACACCTCTATATACAGTAGATAACACAGGATCCACCATTCACAATAGGTGATGTCACAGCTCACCTCCTCCTCCTGTACAATGACTGATAACACCTCTCTATACAGTAGATAACACAGCATCCACCCTTCACAATAGGTGATGTCACAGCTCACCTCCTCCTCCTGTACAATGACTGATAACACCTCTATATACAGTAGATAACACAGGATCCACCATTCACAATAGGTGATATCACAGCTCACCTCCTCCTCCTGTACAATGACTGATAACACCTCTATATACAGTAGATAAGACAGGATCCACCATTCACAATAGGTGATGTCACAGCTCACCTCCTCCTCCTGTACAATGACTGATAACACCTCTATATACAGTAGATAACACAGGATCCACCATTCACAATAGGTGATGTCACAGCTCACCTCCTCCTCCTGTACAATGACAGATAACACCTCTATATACAGTAGATAACACAGGATCCACCACTCACAATAGGTGATGTCACAGCTCACCTCCTCCTCCTGTACAATGACTGATAACGCCTCTATGTACAGTAGATAACACAGGATCCACCATTCACAATAGGTGATGTCACAGCTCACTTTCCTCTCCTGTACACTGACTGATAGTACCTCTATATACAGTAGATAACACAGGATCCACCATTCACAATATGTGATGTCACAGCTCACCTCCTCCTCCTGTACAATGACTGATAACACCTCTATATACAGTAGATACCACAGGATCCACCATTCACAATAGGTGATGTCACAGCTCACCTCCTCCTCCTGTACAATGACTGATAATACCTCTATATACAGCAGATAACACAGGATCCACCATTCACAATAGGTGATGTCACAGCTCACCTCCTCCTACTGTACAGTTTCTGATAACACCTCTATATACAGTAGATAACACAGGATCCACCATTCACAATAGGTGATGTCACAGCTCACCTCCTCCTCCTGTACAATGACTGATAACACCTCTATATACAGTAGATAACACAGGATCCACCATTCACAATAGGTGATGTCACAGCTCACCTCCTCCTCCTGTACAATGACTGATAACACCTCTATATACAGTAGATAACACAGGATCCACCATTCACAATAGGTGATGTCACAGCTCACCTCCTCCTCCTGTACAATGACTGATAACACCTCTATATACAGTAGATAACACAGGATCCACCATTCACAATAGGTGATATCACAGCTCTACTCCTCCTCCTCCATAATGACTGATAACACCTCTATATACAGTAGATAACACAGGATCCCCCATGCACAATAGGTGATGTCACAGCTCACCTCCTCCTCCTGTACAATGACTGATAACACCTCTATATACAGTAGATAACACAGGATCCACCAATCACAATAGGTGATATCACAGCTCTCCACCTCCTCCTGTACAATGACTGATAATACCTCTATATACAGTAGATAACACAGAATCCACCATTCACAATAGGTGATGTCACAGCTCACCTCCTCCTCCTGTACAATGACTGATAACACCTCTATATACAGTGGATAACACAGAGTCCACCATTCACAATAGGTGATGTCACAGCTCACCTCCTCCTATATAATGACTTATAACACCTCTATATACAGTAGATAACACAGGATCCACCATTCACAATAGGTGGTCACAGCTCACCTCCTCCTATTCCTGTACAATGACTGATAACACCTCTATATACAGTAGATAACACAGGATCCCTCATTCACAATAGGTGATGTCACAGCTCACCTCCTCCTGTACAATGACTGATAACGTATCTATATACAGCAGATAACACAGGATCCACCATTCACAATAGGTGATGTCACAGCTCACCTCCTCCTCCTGTACAATGACTGATAACACCTCTATATACAGTAGATAACACAGGATCCACCATTCACAATAGGTGATGTCACAGCTCACCTCCTCCTGTACAATGACTGATAACACCTCTATATACAGTAGATAACACAGGATCCACCATTCACAATAGGTGATATCACAGCTCACCTCCTCCTCCTGTACAATGACTGATAACACCTCTATATACAGTAGATAACACAGCATCCACCCTTCACAATAGGTGATGTCACAGCTCACCTCCTCCTCCTGTACAATGACTGATAACACCTCTATATACAGTAGATAAAACAGGATCCACCATTCACAATAGGTCATGTCACAGCTCACCTCCTCCTCCTGTACAATGACTGATAACACCTCTATATACAGTAGATAACACAGGATCCACCATTCACAATAGGTGATGTCACAGCTCACCTCCTCCTCCTGTACAATGACAGATAACACCTCTATATACAGTAGATAACACAGGATCCACCACTCACAATAGGTGATGTCACAGCTCACCTCCTCCTCCTGTACAATGACTGATAACGCCTCTATGTACAGTAGATAACACAGGATCCACCATTCACAATAGGTGATGTCACAGCTCACTTTCCTCTCCTGTACACTGACTGATAGTACCTCTATATACAGTAGATAACACAGGATCCACCATTCACAATATGTGATGTCACAGCTCACCTCCTCCTCCTGTACAATGACTGAAAACACCTCTATATACAGTAGATACCACAGGATCCACCATTCACAATAGGTGATGTCACAGCTCACCTTCTCCTCCTGTACAATGACTGATAACACCTCTATATACAGTAGATAACAGTGGATCCACCATTCACAATAGGTGATGTCACATCTCACCTCCTCCTCCTGTACAATGACTGATAACACCTCTATATACAGTAGATAACGCAGAATCCACCATTCACAATAGGTGATGTCACAGCTCACCTTCTCCTCCTGTACAATGACTGATAACACCTCTATATACAGTAGATAACAGTGGATCCACCATTCACAATAGGTGATGTCACAGCTCACCTCCTCCTCCTGTACAATGACTGATAACACCTCTATATACAGTAGATAACACAGGATCCACCATTCACAATAGGTGATGTCACAGCTCACCTCCTCCTCCTGTACAATGACTGATAATACCTCTATATACAGTAGATAACGCAGAATCCACCATTCACAATAGGTGATGTCACAGCTCACCTTCTCCTCCTGTACAATGACTGATAACACCTCTATATACAGTAGATAACAGTGGATCCACCATTCACAATAGGTGATGTCACAGCTCACCTCCTCCTCCTGTACAATGACTGATAGCACCTCTATATACAGTAGATAACACAGGATCCACCATTCACAATAGGTGATGTCACAGCTCACCTCCTCCTCCTGTACAATGACTGATAACACCTCTATATACAGTAGATAACACAGGATCCACCATTCACAATAGGTGATGTCACAGCTCACCTCCTCCTCCTGTACAATGACAGATAACACCTCTATATACAGTAGATAACACAGGATCCACCACTCACAATAGGTGATGTCACAGCTCACCTCCTCCTCCTGTACAATGACTGATAATGCCTCTATATACAGTAGATAACGCAGAATCCACCATTCACAATAGGTGATGTCACAGCTCACCTCCTCCTCCTGTACAATGACTGATAATACCTCTATATACAGTAGATCACACAGGATCCACCATTCACAATAGGTGATATCAGAGCTCACCTCCTCCCCCTGTACAATGACTGATAACACCTCTATATACAGTTGATACAGTTGATTACACAGGATCCACCATTCACAATAGGTGATATCACAGCTCACCTCCTCCTCCTGTACAATGACTTATAACACCTCTATATACAGTAGATCACACAGGGTTCACCAATCACAATAGGTGATGTCACAGCTCACCTCCTCCTCCTGTACAATGACTGATAATACCTCTATATACAGCAGATAACACAGGATCCACCATTCACAATAGGTGATGTCACAGCTCACCTCCTCCTCCTGTACAATGACTGATAACACCTCTATGTACAGTAGATTACACAGGATCCACCATTCACAATAGGTGATGTCACAGCTCACCTCCTCCTCCTGTACAATGACTGATAACACCTCTATATACAGTGGATAACACAGAGTCCACCATTCACAATAGGTGATGTCACAGCTCACCTCCTCCTATATAATGACTTATAACACCTCTATATACAGTAGATAACACAGGATCCACCATTCACAATAGGTGGTCACAGCTCACCTCCTCCTATTCCTGTACAATGACTGATAACACCTCTATATACAGTAGATAACACAGGATCCCTCATTCACAATAGGTGATGTCACAGCTCACCTCCTCCTGTACAATGACTGATAACGTATCTATATACAGCAGATAACACAGGATCCACCATTCACAATAGGTGATGTCACAGCTCACCTCCTCCTCCTGTACAATGACTGATAACACCTCTATATACAGTAGATAACACAGGATCCACCATTCACAATAGGTGATGTCACAGCTCACCTCCTCCTGTACAATGACTGATAACACCTCTCTATACAGTAGATAACACAGCATCCACCCTTAACAATAGGTGATGTCACAGCTCACCTCCTCCTCCTGTACAATGACTGATAACACCTCTGTATACAGTAGATAACACAGGATCCACCATTCAAAATAGGTGATATCACAGCTCACCTCCTCCTCCTGTACAATGACTGATAACACCTCTATATACAGTAGATAACACAGGATCCACCATTCACAATAGGTGATGTCACAGCTCACCTCCTCCTCCTGTACAATGACTGATAACACCTCTCTATACAGTAGATAACACAGCATCCACCCTTCACAATAGGTGATGTCACAGCTCACCTCCTCCTCCTGTACAATGACTGATAACACCTCTATATACAGTAGATAACACAGGATCCACCATTCACAATAGGTGATATCACAGCTCACCTCCTCCTCCTGTACAATGACTGATAACACCTCTATATACAGTAGATAAGACAGGATCCACCATTCACAATAGGTGATGTCACAGCTCACCTCCTCCTCCTGTACAATGACTGATAACACCTCTATATACAGTAGATAACACAGGATCCACCATTCACAATAGGTGATGTCACAGCTCACCTCCTCCTCCTGTACAATGACAGATAACACCTCTATATACAGTAGATAACACAGGATCCACCACTCACAATAGGTGATGTCACAGCTCACCTCCTTCTCCTGTACAATGACTGATAACGCCTCTATGTACAGTAGATAACACAGGATCCACCATTCACAATAGGTGATGTCACAGCTCACTTTCCTCTCCTGTACACTGACTGATAGTACCTCTATATACAGTAGATAACACAGGATCCACCATTCACAATATGTGATGTCACAGCTCACCTCCTCCTCCTGTACAATGACTGATAACACCTCTATATACAGTAGATACCACAGGATCCACCATTCACAATAGGTGATGTCACAGCTCACCTCCTCCTCCTGTACAATGACTGATAATACCTCTATATACAGCAGATAACACAGGATCCACCATTCACAATAGGTGATGTCACAGCTCACCTCCTCCTACTGTACAGTTTCTGATAACACCTCTATATACAGTAGATAACACAGGATCCACCATTCACAATAGGTGATGTCACAGCTCACCTCCTCCTCCTGTACAATGACTGATAACACCTCTATATACAGTAGATAACACAGGATCCACCATTCACAATAGGTGATGTCACAGCTCACCTCCTCCTCCTGTACAATGACTGATAACACCTCTATATACAGTAGATAACACAGGATCCACCATTCACAATAGGTGATGTCACAGCTCACCTCCTCCTCCTGTACAATGACTGATAACACCTCTATATACAGTAGATAACACAGGATCCACCATTCACAATAGGTGATATCACAGCTCTACTCCTCCTCCTCCATAATGACTGATAACACCTCTATATACAGTAGATAACACAGGATCCCCCATGCACAATAGGTGATGTCACAGCTCACCTCCTCCTCCTGTACAATGACTGATAACACCTCTATATACAGTAGATAACACAGGATCCACCAATCACAATAGGTGATATCACAGCTCTCCACCTCCTCCTGTACAATGACTGATAATACCTCTATATACAGTAGATAACACAGAATCCACCATTCACAATAGGTGATGTCACAGCTCACCTCCTCCTCCTGTACAATGACTGATAACACCTCTATATACAGTGGATAACACAGAGTCCACCATTCACAATAGGTGATGTCACAGCTCACCTCCTCCTATATAATGACTTATAACACCTCTATATACAGTAGATAACACAGGATCCACCATTCACAATAGGTGATGTCACAGCTCACCTCCTCCTCCTGTACAATGACTGATAACACCTCTATATACAGTAGATAACACAGGATCCACCATTCACAATAGGTGATGTCACAGCTCACCTCCTCCTCCTGTACAATGACTGATAACACCTCTATATACAGTAGATAACACAGGATCCACCATTCACAATAGGTGATATCACAGCTCTACTCCTCCTCCTCCATAATGACTGATAACACCTCTATATACAGTAGATAACACAGGATCCCCCATGCACAATAGGTGATGTCACAGCTCACCTCCTCCTCCTGTACAATGACTGATAACACCTCTATATACAGTAGATAACACAGGATCCACCAATCACAATAGGTGATATCACAGCTCTCCACCTCCTCCTGTACAATGACTGATAATACCTCTATATACAGTAGATAACACAGAATCCACCATTCACAATAGGTGATGTCACAGCTCACCTCCTCCTCCTGTACAATGACTGATAACACCTCTATATACAGTAGATAACACAGGATCCACCATTCACAATAGGTGATGTCACAGCTCACCTCCTCCTCCTGTACAATGACTGATAACACCTCTATATACAGTAGATAACACAGGATCCACCATTCACAATAGGTGATATCACAGCTCTACTCCTCCTCCTCCATAATGACTGATAACACCTCTATATACAGTAGATAACACAGGATCCCCCATGCACAATAGGTGATGTCACAGCTCACCTCCTCCTCCTGTACAATGACTGATAACACCTCTATATACAGTAGATAACACAGGATCCACCATTCACAATAGGTGATGTCACAGCTCACCTCCTCCTCCTGTACAATGACTGATAACACCTCTATATACAGTGGATAACACAGAGTCCACCATTCACAATAGGTGATGTCACAGCTCACCTCCTCCTATATAATGACTTATAACACCTCTATATACAGTAGATAACACAGGATCCACCATTCACAATAGGTGGTCACAGCTCACCTCCTCCTATTCCTGTACAATGACTGATAACACCTCTATATACAGTAGATAACACAGGATCCCTCATTCACAATAGGTGATGTCACAGCTCACCTCCTCCTGTACAATGACTGATAACGTATCTATATACAGCAGATAACACAGGATCCACAATTCACAATAGGTGATGTCACAGCTCACCTCCTCCTCCTGTACAATGACTGATAACACCTCTATATACAGTAGATAACACAGGATCCACCATTCACAATAGGTGATGTCACAGCTCACCTCCTCCTGTACAATGACTGATAACACCTCTATATACAGTAGATAACACAGGATCCACCATTCACAATAGGTGATATCACAGCTCACCTCCTCCTCCTGTACAATGACTGATAACACCTCTATATACAGTAGATAACACTGCATCCACCCTTCACAATAGGTGATGTCACAGCTCACCTCCTCCTCCTGTACAATGACTGATAACACCTCTATATACAGTAGATAAAACAGGATCCACCATTCACAATAGGTCATGTCACAGCTCACCTCCTCCTCCTGTACAATGACAGATAACACCTCTATATACAGTAGATAACACAGGATCCACCACTCACAATAGGTGATGTCACAGCTCACCTCCTCCTCCTGTACAATGACTGAAAACACCTCTATATACAGTAGATACCACAGGATCCACCATTCACAATAGGTGATGTCACAGCTCACCTTCTCCTCCTGTACAATGACTGATAACACCTCTATATACAGTAGATAACAGTGGATCCACCATTCACAATAGGTGATGTCACATCTCACCTCCTCCTCCTGTACAATGACTGATAACACCTCTATATACAGTAGATAACGCAGAATCCACCATTCACAATAGGTGATGTCACAGCTCACCTTCTCCTCCTGTACAATGACTGATAACACCTCTATATACAGTAGATAACAGTGGATCCACCATTCACAATAGGTGATGTCACAGCTCACCTCCTCCTCCTGTACAATGACTGATAACACCTCTATATACAGTAGATAACACAGGATCCACCATTCACAATAGGTGATGTCACAGCTCACCTCCTCCTCCTGTACAATGACTGATAATACCTCTATATACAGTAGATAACGCAGAATCCACCATTCACAATAAGTGATGTCACAGCTCACCTCCTCCCCCTGTACAATGACTGATAACACCTCTATATACAGTTGATAACACAGGATCCACCATTCACAATAGGTGATATCACAGCTCACCTCCTCCCCCTGTACAATGACTGATAGTACCTCTGTATACAGTAGATAACACAGGATCCATCATTCACAATAGGTGATGTCACAGCTCACCTCCTCCTCCTCCTGTACAATGGCTGATAACACCTCTATATACAGTAGATAACACAGGATCCACCATTCAGTCATTTGTAATCTGGACCTAGAGAACCGTCAGTGAGCTAAACAGATCAGCAGCACAAATATCTAACATAGTAACATAACATAGTAACATAGTAACATAGTTAGTAAGGCCGAAAAAAGACATTTGTCCATCCAGTTCAGCCTATATTCCATCATAATAAATCCCCAGATCTACGTCCTTCTACAGAACCGAATAATTGTATGATACAATATTGTTCTGCTCCAGGAAGACATCCAGGCCTCTCTTGAACCCCTCGACTGAGTTCGCCATCACCACCTCCTCAGGCAAGCAATTCCAGATTCTCACTGCCCTAACAGTAAAGAATCCTCTTCTATGTTGGTGGAAAAACCTTCTCTCCTCCAGACGCAAAGAATGCCCCCTTGTGCCCGTCACCTTCCTTGGTATAAACAGATCCTCAGCGAGATATTTGTATTGTCCCCTTATATACTTATACATGGTTATTAGATCGCCCCTCAGTCGTCTTTTTTCTAGACTAAATAATCCTAATTTCGCTAATCTATCTGGGTATTGTAGTTCTTCCATCCCCTTTATTAATTTTGTTGCCCTCCTTTGTACTCTCTCTAGTTCCACTATATCCTTCCTGAGCACCGGTGCCCAAAACTGGACACAGTACTCCATGTGCGGTCTAACTAGGGATTTGTACAGAGGCAGTATAATGCTCTCATCATGTGTATCCAGACCTCTTTTAATGCACCCCATGCTCACCTCCTCCTCCTGTACAATGACTGACAACACCTCTATATACAGTAGATAACACAGCATCCACCCTTCACAATAGGTGATGTCACAGCTCACCTCCTCCTCCTGTACAATGACTGACAACACCTCTATATACAGTAGATAACACAGCATCCACCCTTCACAATAGGTGATGTCACAGCTCACCTCCTCCTCCTGTACAATGACTGACAACACCTCTATATACAGTAGATAACACAGCATCCACCCTTCACAATAGGTGATGTCACAGCTCACCTCCTCCTCCTGTACAATGACTGATAACACCTCTATATATAGTAGATAAAACAGGATCCACCATTCACAATAGGTCATGTCACAGCTCACCTCCTCCTCCTGTACAATGACTGATAACACCTCTATATACAGTAGATAACACAGGATCCACCATTCACAATAGGTGATGTCACAGCTCACCTCCTCCTCCTGTACAATGACAGATAACACCTCTATATACAGTAGATAACACAGGATCCACCACTCACAATAGGTGATGTCACAGCTCACCTCCTCCTCCTGTACAATGACTGATAACGCCTCTATGTACAGTAGATAACACAGGATCCACCATTCACAATAGGTGATGTCACAGCTCACTTTCCTCTCCTGTACACTGACTGATAGTACCTCTATATACAGTAGATAACACAGGATCCACCATTCACAATATGTGATGTCACAGCTCACCTCCTCCTCCTGTACAATGACTGAAAACACCTCTATATACAGTAGATACCACAGGATCCACCATTCACAATAGGTGATGTCACAGCTCACCTTCTCCTCCTGTACAATGACTGATAACACCTCTATATACAGTAGATAACAGTGGATCCACCATTCACAATAGGTGATGTCACATCTCACCTCCTCCTCCTGTACAATGACTGATAACACTCTATATACAGTAGATAACGCAGAATCCACCATTCACAATAGGTGATGTCACAGCTCACCTTCTCCTCCTGTACAATGACTGATAACACCTCTATATACAGTAGATAACAGTGGATCCACCATTCACAATAGGTGATGTCACAGCTCACCTCCTCCTCCTGTACAATGACTGATAACACCTCTATATACAGTAGATAACACAGGATCCACCATTCACAATAGGTGATGTCACAGCTCACCTCCTCCTCCTGTACAATGACTGATAATACCTCTATATACAGTAGATAACGCAGAATCCACCATTCACAATAAGTGATGTCACAGCTCACCTCCTCCCCCTGTACAATGACTGATAACACCTCTATATACAGTTGATAACACAGGATCCACCATTCACAATTGGTGATATCACAGCTCACCTCCTCCTCCTGTACAATGACTGATAGTACCTCTGTATACAGTAGATAACACAGGATCCACCATTCACAATAGGTGATGTCACAGCTCACCTGCTCCTCCTGTACAATGACTGATAACACCTCTATATACAGTAGATAACACAGGATCCACCATTCAGAATAGGTGATATCACAGCTCACCTCCTCCCCCTGTACAATGACTGATAGTACCTCTGTATACAGTAGATAACACAGGATCCACCATTCACAATAGGTGATGTCACAGCTCACCTGCTCCTCCTGTACAATGGCTGATAACACCTCTATATACAGTAGATAACACAGGATCCACCATTCACAATAGGAGAGGTCACAGGTCACCTCCTCCTCCTGTACAATGACTGATAACACCTCTATATACAGCAGATAACACAGGATCCACCATTCACAATAGGTGATATCACAGCTCACCTCCTCCCCCTGTACAATGACTGATAGTACCTCTGTATACAGTAGATAACACAGGATCCATCATTCACAATAGGTGATATCACAGCTCACCTCCTCCCCCTGTACAATGACTGATAACACCTCTATATACAGTAGATAACACAGGATCCACCATTCACAATAGGTGATGTCACAGCTCACCTCCTCCTCCTCCTGTACAATGGCTGATAACACCTCTATATACAGTAGATAACACAGGATCCACCATTCAGTCATTTGTAATCTGGACCTAGAGAACCGTCAGTGAGCTAAACAGATCAGCAGCACAAATATCTAACATAGTAACATAACATAGTAACATAGTAACATAGTAACATAGTAACATAGTTAGTAAGGCCGAAAAAAGACATTTGTCCATCCAGTTCAGCCTATATTCCATCATAATAAATCCCCAGATCTACGTCCTTCTACAGAACCTAATAATTGTATGATACAATATTGTTCTGCTCCAGGAAGACATCCAGGCCTCTCTTGAACCCCTCGACTGAGTTCGCCATCACCACCTCCTCAGGCAAGCAATTCCAGATTCTCACTGCCCTAACAGTAAAGAATCCTCTTCTATGTTGGTGGAAAAACCTTCTCTCCTCCAGACGCAAAGAATGCCCCCTTGTGCCCGTCACCTTCCTTGGTATAAACAGATCCTCAGCGAGATATTTGTATTGTCCCCTTATATACTTATACATGGTTATTAGATCGCCCCTCAGTCGTCTTTTTTCTAGACTAAATAATCCTAATTTCGCTAATCTATCTGGGTATTGTAGTTCTTCCATCCCCTTTATTAATTTTGTTGCCCTCCTTTGTACTCTCTCTAGTTCCATTATATCCTTCCTGAGCACCGGTGCCCAAAACTGGACACAGTACTCCATGTGCGGTCTAATTAGGGATTTGTACAGAGGCAGTATAATGCTCTCATCATGTGTATCCAGACCTCTTTTAATGCACCCCATGATCCTGTTTGCCTTGGCAGCTGCTGCCTGGCACTGGCTGCTCCAGGTAAGTTTATCATTAACTAGGATCCCCAAGTCCTTCTCCCTGTCAGATTTACCCAGTGGTTTCCCGTTCAGTGTGTAATGGTGACATTGATTCCTTCTTCCCATGTGTATAACCTTACATTTATCATTGTTAAACCTCATCTGCCACCTTTCAGCCCAAGTTTCCAACTTATCCAGATCCATCTGTAGCAGAATACTATCTTCTCTTGTATTAACTGCTTTACATAGTTTTGTATCATCTGCAAATATCGATATTTTACTGTGTAAACCTTCTACCAGATCATTAATGAATATGTTGAAGAGAACAGGTCCCAATACTGACCCCTGCGGTACCCCACTGGTCACAGCGACCCAGTTAGAGACTATACCATTTATAACCACCCTCTGCTTTCTATCACTAAGCCAGTTACTAACCCATTTACACACATTTTCCCCCAGACCAAGCATTCTCATTTTGTGTATTCTCTCCTGTGCTGGGAGTTTGGAGCAATGTGTCAGTGCGGGTAATGCAGTCAGATAAGGTCACACAGAAGTTTTCATAACCTGAGACATTGTAGCGAAGCTTTAAAGAATTCTTCCCGGGAGGCTTTTCAGTAGAGCCGCGCTCCCCATCTCCCAGTAGGATCCCGAATGACATTTTGGGCCAGGGACATGGTCGCGCCTCTATCTCCCATGTTGGGAGCAGCTTTACCTCTGCAGCAGGGTCGCTGAAACTTGCTCGTTCCCTCCTTGCCACTTCTGCAGTCTTTTCAGAGGTGGCCGGTTTCCTAGGCAAGGAGCCGTAAACCAAAAATTAAAAATCCCTCGGGATTTGAGAACAGAGAGGATTTTTATTAGGAAATTATTTGCTATTATCTGATGATAATAAAAACCTGTGTAATCGTTTCCATTCACTGACAGCAAGCAGTAGACTAGATCAAAAACCAGTGAATTTATTCAGCCATGATAGCAACGTTTCGACCCAAGGTATGCTTGACAAAGACCCACTAGGGTCGAAACGTTGCTATCATGGCTGAATAAATTCACTGCTTTTTGATCTATACATCTGGATGGAGCGCTGTCTATTGCTATTCTTGGTATATCGTTTGGTCCTAGTGGGTTCCCTGGACCCGGACGGGCGCTCCGGCCTATGAGTGCTGTCGGCCAACCTTTTGTTTCTTAGCAAGTAGAAGACTGACGGTGAATGTTGCAAAGTTGCAGAACTTCTCATTATGTAATTATTGAGGTAATACTGAACCCCCTTAGTTTTCTCACTTTGCACTAAAATCTTGCAGTAAACAGTAGTTTGGGCCTTAAAGGGGAAGGCGCAGGGGGAGTCCAGTGCATTTGGCCTCCATGTGCTCCCCCTGAGTCTGCAGGCTGGGCCTGAACAATCTAGTCCTAACCAGTCTGCTATTTGAGGCGGAGGGGCGGGTGCGGGGCTGTTTGCCTTGGCTGGGAGCTTGGTCAGGCAGTGTGCAAGATGTAGCAGAGCTAGTGTGCAAGATGTAGCAGAGCTAGTGTGCAAGATGTAGCAGAGCTAGTGTGCAAGATGTAGCAGAGCTAGTGTGCAAGATATAGCAGAGCTAGTGTGCAAGATGTAGCAGAGCTAGTGTGCAAGATATAGCAGAGCTAGTGTGCAAGATGTAGCAGAGCTAGTGTGCAAGATGTAGCAGAGCTAGTGTGCAAGATGTAGCAGAGCTAGTGTGCAAGATGTAGCAGAGCTAGTGTGCAAGATGTAGCAGAGCTAGTGTGCAAGATATAGCAGAGCTAGTGTGCAAGATGTAGCAGAGCTAGTGTGCAAGATGTAGCAGAGCTAGTGTGCAAGATATAGCAGAGCTAGTGTGCAAGATGTAGCAGAGCTAGTGTGCAAGATGTAGCAGAGCTAGTGTGCAAGATGTAGCAGAGCTGCGAACGTTCCGCTGCCTCTGGACTAGCAGCCCAGGGACGAGCTATTTCCAGCAGCTCCACGTTACATAATCCGCTGTAAGATAGGCCCACACCGCGAGAAGAGGAATACCGCACACAGCCGGCGGGTCACGTCTCACCTGCAACCGCGCACTGGTGGGGGGAACGACGCAGCACAGAGTATTTCAGGAGAGGAGTGCGCTGATCATGTGAGAGGTCACAGACTAGTTACATACAGAAGCAGTGTCCCCAGCAGCACAGAGTATTTCAGGAGAGGAGTGCGCTGATCATGTGGGGGGTCACAGACTAGTCACATACAGAAGCAGCGTCCTCAGCAGCACAGAGTATTTCAGGAGAGGAGTGTGCTGATCATGTGGGGGGTCACAGACTAGTTACATACAGAAGCAGAGTCCTCAGCAGCACAGAGTATTTCAGGAGAGGAGTGCGCTGATCATGTGGGAGGTCACAGACTAGTTACATACAGAAGCAGCGTCCCCAGCAGCACAGAGTATTTCAGGAGAGGAGTGCGCTGATCATGTGGGAGGTCACAGACTAGTTACATACAGAAGCAGCGTCCCCAGCAGCACAGAGTATTTCAGGAGAGGAGTGTGCTGATCATGTGGGGGGTCACAGACTAGTTACATACAGAAGCAGCGTCCTCAGCAGCACAGAGTATTTCAGGAGAGGAGTGTGCTGATCATGTGGGGGGTCACAGACTAGTTACATACAGAAGCAGAGTCCTCAGCAGCACAGAGTATTTCAGGAGAGGAGTGCGCTGATCATGTGGGAGGTCACAGACTAGTTACATACAGAAGCAGCGTCCCCAGCAGCACAGAGTATTTCAGGAGAGGAGTGCGCTGATCATGTGGGAGGTCACAGACTAGTTACATACAGAAGCAGCGTCCCCAGCAGCACAGAGTATTTCAGGAGAGGAGTGTGCTGATCATGTGGGGGGTCACAGACTAGTTACATACAGAAGCAGCGTCCCCAGCAGCACAGAGTATTTCAGGAGAGGAGTGCGCTGATCATGTGTGGGGGTCACAGACTAGTTACATACAGAAGCAGCGTCCCCAGCAGCACAGAGTATTTCAGGAGAGGAGTGCGCTGATCATGTGTGGGGGTCACAGACTAGTTACATACAGAAGCAGCGTCCTCAGCAGCACAGAGTATTTCAGGAGAGGAGTGTGCTGATCATGTGGGGGGTCACAGACTAGTTACATACAGAAGCAGCGTCCCCAGCAGCACAGAGTATTTCAGGAGAGGAGTGCGCTGATCATGTGGGAGGTCACAGACTAGTTACATACAGAAGCAGCGTCCCCAGCAGCACAGAGTATTTCAGGAGAGGAGTGTGCTGATCATGTGGGGGGTCACAGACTAGTTACATACAGAAGCAGCGTCCCCAGCAGCACAGAGTATTTCAGGAGAGGAGTGCGCTGATCATGTGTGGGGGTCACAGACTAGTTACATACAGAAGCAGCGTCCCCAGCAGCACAGAGTATTTCAGGAGAGGAGTGTGCTGATCATGTGGGGGGTCACAGACTAGTTACATACAGAAGCAGAGTCCCCAGCAGCACAGAGTATTTCAGGAGAGGAGTGTGCTGCTCATGTGGGGGGTCACAGACTAGTTACATACAGAAGCAGCGTCCCCAGCAGCACAGAGTATTTCAGGAGAGGAGTGCGCTGATCATGTGGGAGGTCACAGACTAGTTACATACAGAAGCAGTGTCCCCAGCAGCACAGAGTATTTCAGGAGAGGAGTGCGCTGATCATGTGGGAGGTCACAGACTAGTTACATACAGAAGCAGAGTCCCCAGCAGCACAGAGTATTTCAGGAGAGGAGTGCGCTGATCATGTGTGGCGGGTCACAGACTAGTTACATACAGAAGCAGCGTCCCCAGCAGCACAGAGTATTTCAGGAGAGGAGTGCGCTGATCATGTGGGAGGTCACAGACTAGTTACATACAGAAGCAGTGTCCCCAGCAGCACAGAGTATTTCAGGAGAGGAGTGCGCTGATCATGTGGGAGGTCACAGACTAGTTACATACAGAAGCAGCGTCCCCAGCAGCACAGAGTATTTCAGGAGAGGAGTGCGCTGATCATGTGGGAGGTCACAGACTAGTTACATACAGAAGCAGCGTCCCCAGCAGCACAGAGTATTTCAGGAGAGGAGTGTGCTGATCATGTGGGGAGGTTACAGACTAGTTACATACAGAAGCAGCGTCCCCAGCAGCACAGAGTATTTCAGGAGAGGAGTACGCTGATCATGTGGGGGGTCACAGACTAGTTACATACAGAAGCAGCGTCCCCAGCAGCACAGAGTATTTCAGGAGAGGAGTGCGCTGATCATGTGGGAGGTCACAGACTAGTTACATACAGAAGCAGCGTCCCCAGCAGCACAGAGTATTTCAGGAGAGGAGTACGCTGATCATGTGGGGGGTCACAGACTAGTTACATACAGAAGCAGCGTCCCCAGCAGCACAGAGTATTTCAGGAGAGGAGTACGCTGATCATGTGGGGGGTCACAGACTAGTTACATACAGAAGCAGCGTCCCCAGCAGCACAGAGTATTTCAGGAGAGGAGTGCGCTGATCATGTGGGAGGTCACAGACTAGTTACATACAGAAGCAGCGTCCCCAGCAGCACAGAGTATTTCAGGAGAGGAGTGCGCTGATCATGTGGGAGGTCACAGACTAGTTACATACAGAAGCAGCGTCCCCAGCAGCACAGAGTATTTCAGGAGAGGAGTGCGCTGATCATGTGGGAGGTCACAGACTAGTTACATACAGAAGCAGTGTCCCCAGCAGCACAGAGTATTTCAGGAGAGGAGTGCGCTGATCATGTGGGAGGTCACAGACTAGTTACATACAGAAGCAGTGTCCCCAGCAGCACAGAGTATTTCAGGAGAGGAGTGAGCTGCTCATGTGGGGGTGTCATAGACTAGTTACATACAGAAGTAGCGTCCCCAGCAGCACAGAGTATTTCAGGAGAGGAGTACGCTGATCATGTGGGAGGTCACAGACTAGTTACATACAGAAGCAGTGTCCCCAGCAGCACAGAGTATTTCAGGAGAGGAGTGTGCTGATCATGTGGGGGGTCACAGACTAGTTACATACAGAAGCAGCGTCCCCAGCAGCACAGAGTATTTCAGGAGAGGAGTGTGCTGATCATGTGTGGGGGTCACAGACTAGTTACATACAGAAGCAGCGTCCCCAGCAGCACAGAGTATTTCAGGAGAGGAGTGTGCTGATCATGTGGGGGGTCACAGACTAGTTACATACAGAAGCAGCGTCCACAGCAGCACAGAGTATTTCAGGAGAGGAGTGTGCTGATCATGTGGGGGGTCACAGACTAGTTACATACAGAAGCAGTGTCTCCAGCAGCACAGAGTATTTCAGGAGAGGAGTGTGCTGGTCATGTGGGAGGTCACAGACTAGTTACATACAGAAGCAGCGTCCCCAGCAGCACAGAGTATTTCAGGAAAGGAGTGTGCTGATCATGTGGGGGGTCACAGACTAGTTACATACAGAAGCAGCGTCCCCAGCAGCACAGAGTATTTCAGGAGAGGAGTGTGCTGATCATGTGAGAGGTCACAGACTAGTTACATACAGAAGCAGTGTCCCCAGCAGCACAGAGTATTTCAGGAGAGGAGTGCGCTGATCATGTGGGGGTCACAGACTAGTTACATACAGAAGCAGCGTCCCCAGCAGCACAGAGTATTTCAGGAGAGGAGTGTGCTGATCATGTGGGGGGTCACAGACTAGTTACATACAGAAGCAGAGTCCCCAGCAGCACAGAGTATTTCAGGAGAGGAGTGCGCTGATCATGTGGGAGGTCACAGACTAGTTACATACAGAAGCAGAGTCCCCAGCAGCACAGAGTATTTCAGGAGAGGAGTGTGCTAATCATGTGGGAGGTCACAGACTAGTTACATACAGAAGCAGCGTCCCCAGCAGCACAGAGTATTTCAGGAGAGGAGTGTGCTGATCATGTGTGGGGGTCACAGACTAGTTACATACAGAAGCAGCGTCCCCAGCAGCACAGAGTATTTCAGGAGAGGAGTGTGCTGATCATGTGGGGGGTCACAGACTAGTTACATACAGAAGCAGCGTCCCCAGCAGCACAGAGTATTTCAGGAGAGGAGTGTGCTGATCATGTGGGGGGTCACAGACTAGTTACATACAGAAGCAGTGTCCCCAGCAGCACAGAGTATTTCAGGAGAGGAGTGCGCTGTTCATGTGGGAGGTCACAGACTAGTTACATACAGAAGCAGCGTCCCCAGCAGCACAGAGTATTTCAGGAGAGGAGTGTGCTGATCATGTGGGGGGTCACAGACTAGTTACATACAGAAGCAGCGTCCCCAGCAGCACAGAGTATTTCAGGAGAGGAGTGTGCTGATCATGTGGGGGGTCACAGACTAGTTACATACAGAAGCAGCGTCCCCAGCAGCACAGAGTATTTCAGGAGAGGAGTGCGCTGATCATGTGGGAGGTCACAGACTAGTTACATACAGAAGCAGTGTCCCCAGCAGCACAGAGTATTTCAGGAGAGGAGTGTGCTGATCATGTGGGGGGTCACAGACTAGTTACATACAGAAGCAGCGTCCCCAGCAGCACAGAGTATTTCAGGAGAGGAGTGTGCTGATCATGTGGGAGGTCACAGACTAGTTACATACAGAAGCAGCGTCCCCAGCAGCACAGAGTATTTCAGGAGAGGAGTGCGCTGATCATGTGGGAGGTCACAGACTAGTTACATACAGAAGCAGTGTCCCCAGCAGCACAGAGTATTTCAGGAGAGGAGTGTGCTGATCATGTGGGAGGTCACAGACTAGTTACATACAGAAGCAGCGTCCCCAGCAGCACAGAGTATTTCAGGAGAGGAGTGTGCTGATCATGTGGGGGGTCACAGACTAGTTACATACAGAAGCAGCGTCCCCAGCAGCACAGAGTATTTCAGGAGAGGAGTGCGCTGATCATGTGGGGGGTCACAGACTAGTTACATACAGAAGCAGAGTCCCCAGCAGCACAGAGTATTTCAGGAGAGGAGTGCGCTGATCATGTGGGGGGTCACAGACTAGTTACATACAGAAGCAGCGTCCCCAGCAGCACAGAGTATTTCAGGAGAGGAGTGTGCTGATCATGTGGGGGGTCACAGACTAGTTACATACAGAAGCAGCGTCCCCAGCAGCACAGAGTATTTCAGGAGAGGAGTGCGCTGATCATGTGGGAGGTCACAGACTAGTTACATACAGAAGCAGTGTCCCCAGCAGCACAGAGTATTTCAGGAGAGGAGTGTGCTGATCATGTGGGGGGTCACAGACTAGTTACATACAGAAGCAGCGTCCCCAGCAGCACAGAGTATTTCAGGAGAGGAGTGTGCTGATCATGTGGGAGGTCACAGACTAGTTACATACAGAAGCAGCGTCCCCAGCAGCACAGAGTATTTCAGGAGAGGAGTGCGCTGATCATGTGGGAGGTCACAGACTAGTTACATACAGAAGCAGAGTCCCCAGCAGCACAGAGTATTTCAGGAGAGGAGTGCGCTGATCATGTGGGAGGTCACAGACTAGTTACATACAGAAGCAGAGTCCCCAGCAGCACAGAGTATTTCAGGAGAGGAGTGCGCTGATCATGTGGGAGGTCACAGACTAGTTACATACAGAAGCAGCGTCCCCAGCAGCACAGAGTATTTCAGGAGAGGAGTGTGCTGATCATGTGGGGGGTCACAGACTAGTTACATACAGAAGCAGCGTCCCCAGCAGCACAGAGTATTTCAGGAGAGGAGTGTGCTGATCATGTGGGAGGTCACAGACTAGTTACATACAGAAGCAGCGTCCCCAGCAGCACAGAGTATTTCAGGAGAGGAGTGCGCTGATCATGTGGGAGGTCACAGACTAGTTACATACAGAAGCAGAGTCCCCAGCAGCACAGAGTATTTCAGGAGAGGAGTGTGCTGATCATGTGTGGGGGTCACAGACTAGTTACATACAGAAGCAGCGTCCCCAGCAGCACAGAGTATTTCAGGAGAGGAGTGCGCTGATCATGTGGGAGGTCACAGACTAGTTACATACAGAAGCAGCGTCCCCAGCAGCACAGAGTATTTCAGGAGAGGAGTGCGCTGATCATGTGGGAGGTCACAGACTAGTTACATACAGAAGCAGAGTCCCCAGCAGCACAGAGTATTTCAGGAGAGGAGTGCGCTGATCATGTGTGGGGGTCACAGACTAGTTACATACAGAAGCAGCGTCCCCAGCAGCACAGAGTATTTCAGGAGAGGAGTGCGCTGATCATGTGGGAGGTCACAGACTAGTTACATACAGAAGCAGTGTCCCCAGCAGCACAGAGTATTTCAGGAGAGGAGTGTGCTGATCATGTGGGAGGTCACAGACTAGTTACATACAGAAGCAGCGTCCCCAGCAGCACAGAGTATTTCAGGAGAGGAGTGCGCTGATCATGTGGGGGGGTCACAGACTAGTTACATACAGAAGCAGCGTCCCCAGCAGCACAGAGTATTTCAGGAGAGGAGTGCGCTGATCATGTGGGAGGTCACAGACTAGTTACATACAGAAGCAGTGTCCCCAGCAGCACAGAGTATTTCAGGAGAGGAGTGCGCTGATCATGTGGGAGGTCACAGACTAGTTACATACAGAAGCAGTGTCCCCAGCAGCACAGAGTATTTCAGGAGAGGAGTGCGCTGATCATGTGGGAGGTCACAGACTAGTTACATACAGAAGCAGCGTCCCCAGCAGCACAGAGTATTTCAGGAGAGGAGTGCGCTGATCATGTGGGAGGGGGGTCACAGACTAGTTACATACAGAAGCAGCGTCCCCAGCAGCACAGAGTATTTCAGGAGAGGAGTGCGCTGATCATGTGGGAGGGGGGTCACAGACTAGTTACATACAGAAGCAGCGTCCCCAGCAGCACAGAGTATTTCAGGAGAGGAGTGTGCTGATCATGTGGGGTTGTCACAGACTAGTTACATACAGAAGCAGTGTCCCCAGCAGCACAGAGTATTTCAGGAGAGGAGTGCGCTGATCATGTGGGAGGTCACAGACTAGTTACATACAGAAGCAGCGTCCCCAGCAGCACAGAGTATTTCAGGAGAGGAGTGCGCTGATCATGTGGGAGGTCACAGACTAGTTACATACAGAAGCAGCGTCCCCAGCAGCACAGAGTATTTCAGGAGAGGAGTGTGCTGATCATGTGGGGGGTCACAGACTAGTTACATACAGAAGCAGCGTCCCCAGCAGCACAGAGTATTTCAGGAGAGGAGTGCGCTGATCATGTGGGAGGGGGGTCACAGACTAGTTACATACAGAAGCAGCGTCCCCAGCAGCACAGAGTATTTCAGGAGAGGAGTGCGCTGATCATGTGGGAGGTCACAGACTAGTTACATACAGAAGCAGCGTCCCCAGCAGCACAGAGTATTTCAGGAGAGGAGTGTGCTGATCATGTGGGGGGTCACAGACTAGTTACATACAGAAGCAGCGTCCCCAGCAGCACAGAGTATTTCAGGAGAGGAGTATGCTGATCATGTGAGAGGTCACAGACTAGTTACATACAGAAGCAGAGTCCCCAGCAGCACAGAGTATTTCAGGAGAGGAGTGTGCTGATCATGTGAGAGGTCACAGACTAGTCACATACAGAAGCAGAGTCCCCAGCAGCACAGAGTATTTCAGGAGAGGAGTGTGCTAATCATGTGGGAGGTCACAGACTAGTTACATACAGAAGCAGCGTCCCCAGCAGCACAGAGTATTTCAGGAGAGGAGTGTGCTGATCATGTGTGGGGGTCACAGACTAGTTACATACAGAAGCAGTGTCCCCAGCAGCACAGAGTATTTCAGGAGAGGAGTGTGCTGATCATGTGGGGGTGTCACAGACTAGTTACATACAGAAGCAGCGTCCCCAGCAGCACAGAGTATTTCAGGAGAGGAGTGCGCTGATCATGTGGGAGGGGGGTCACAGACTAGTTACATACAGAAGCAGCGTCCCCAGCAGCACAGAGTATTTCAGGAGAGGAGTGTGCTGATCATGTGGGGGGTCACAGACTAGTTACATGCAGAAGCAGCGTCCCCAGCAGCACAGAGTATTTCAGGAGAGGAGTGCGCTGATCATGTGGGGGGTCACAGACTAGTTACATACAGAAGCAGTGTCCCCAGCAGCACAGAGTATTTCAGGAGAGGAGTGCGCTGATCATGTGGGTGGTCACAGACTAGTTACATACAGAAGCAGCATCCCCAGCAGCACAGAGTATTTCAGGAGAGGAGTGCGCTGATCATGTGGGGGGTCACAGACTAGTTACATACAGAAGCAGTGTCCCCAGCAGCACAGAGTATTTCAGGAGAGGAGTGTGCTAATCATGTGGGAGGTCACAGACTAGTTACATACAGAAGCAGCGTCCCCAGCAGCACAGAGTATTTCAGGAGAGGAGTGTGCTGATCATGTGTGGGGGTCACAGACTAGTTACATACAGAAGCAGCGTCCCCAGCAGCACAGAGTATTTCAGGAGAGTAATGTGCTGATCATGTGGGGGGTCACAGACTAGTTACATACAGAAGCAGTGTCCCCAGCAGCACAGAGTATTTCAGGAGAGGAGTGCGCTGATCATGTGGGAGGTCACAGACTAGTTACATACAGAAGCAGCGTCCCCAGCAGCACAGAGTATTTCAGGAGAGGAGTGTGCTGATCATGTGGGAGGTCACAGACTAGTTACATACAGAAGCAGTGTCCCCAGCAGCACAGAGTATTTCAGGAGAGGAGTGTGCTAATCATGTGGGAGGTCACAGACTAGTTACATACAGAAGCAGTGTCCCCAGCAGCACAGAGTATTTCAGGAGAGGAGTGTGCTGATCATGTGGGGGGTCACAGACTAGTTACATACAGAAGCAGTGTCCCCAGCAGCACAGAGTATTTCAGGAGAGGAGTGCGCTGATCATGTGGGAGGTCACAGACTAGTTACATACAGAAGCAGCGTCCCCAGCAGCACAGAGTATTTCAGGAGAGGAGTGTGCTGATCATGTGGGGGGTCACAGACTAGTTACATACAGAAGCAGTGTCTCCAGCAGCACAGAGTATTTCAGGAGAGGAGTGTGCTGATCATGTGGGAGGTCACAGACTAGTTACATACAGAAGCAGAGTCCCCAGCAGCACAGAGTATTTCAGGAGAGGAGTGTGCTGATCATGTGGGGGGTCACAGACTAGTTACATACAGAAGCAGTGTCTCCAGCAGCACAGAGTATTTCAGGAGAGGAGTGTGCTAATCATGTGGGAGGTCACAGACTAGTTACATACAGAAGCAGAGTCCTCAGCAGCACAGAGTATTTCAGGAGAGGAGTGTGCTGATCATGTGGGGGGTCACAGACTAGTTACATACAGAAGCAGTGTCTCCAGCAGCACAGAGTATTTCAGGAGAGGAGTGCGCTGATCATGTGAGAGGTCACAGACTAGTTACATACAGAAGCAGAGTCCTCAGCAGCACAGAGTATTTCATGAGAGGAGTGCGCTGATCATGTGGGGAGTCACAGACTAGTTACATACAGAAGCAGTGTCCCCAGCAGCACAGAGTATTTCAGGAGAGGAGTGTGCTAATCATGTGGGAGGTCACAGACTAGTTACATACAGAAGCAGCGTCCCCAGCAGCACAGAGTATTTCAGGAGAGGAGTGTGCTGATCATGTGTGGGGGTCACAGACTAGTTACATACAGAAGCAGCGTCCCCAGCAGCACAGAGTATTTCAGGAGAGTAATGTGCTGATCATGTGGGGGGTCACAGACTAGTTACATACAGAAGCAGTGTCCCCAGCAGCACAGAGTATTTCAGGAGAGGAGTGCGCTGATCATGTGGGAGGTCACAGACTAGTTACATACAGAAGCAGCGTCCCCAGCAGCACAGAGTATTTCAGGAGAGGAGTGTGCTGATCATGTGGGAGGTCACAGACTAGTTACATACAGAAGCAGTGTCCCCAGCAGCACAGAGTATTTCAGGAGAGGAGTGTGCTAATCATGTGGGAGGTCACAGACTAGTTACATACAGAAGCAGTGTCCCCAGCAGCACAGAGTATTTCAGGAGAGGAGTGTGCTGATCATGTGGGGGGTCACAGACTAGTTACATACAGAAGCAGTGTCCCCAGCAGCACAGAGTATTTCAGGAGAGGAGTGCGCTGATCATGTGGGAGGTCACAGACTAGTTACATACAGAAGCAGCGTCCCCAGCAGCACAGAGTATTTCAGGAGAGGAGTGTGCTGATCATGTGGGGGGTCACAGACTAGTTACATACAGAAGCAGCGTCCCCAGCAGCACAGAGTATTTCAGGAGAGGAGTGCGCTGATCATGTGGGAGGTCACAGACTAGTTACATACAGAAGCAGAGTCCCCAGCAGCACAGAGTATTTCAGGAGAGGAGTGTGCTGATCATGTGGGGGGTCACAGACTAGTTACATACAGAAGCAGTGTCTCCAGCAGCACAGAGTATTTCAGGAGAGGAGTGTGCTGATCATGTGGGAGGTCACAGACTAGTTACATACAGAAGCAGCGTCCCCAGCAGCACAGAGTATTTCAGGAGAGGAGTGTGCTGATCATGTGGGGGGTCACAGACTAGTTACATACAGAAGCAGCGTCCCCAGCAGCACAGAGTATTTCAGGAGAGGAGTGTGCTGATCATGTGAGAGGTCACAGACTAGTTACATACAGAAGCAGTGTCCCCAGCAGCACAGAGTATTTCAGGAGAGGAGTGTGCTGATCATGTGGGAGGTCACAGACTAGTTACATACAGAAGCAGCGTCCCCAGCAGCACAGAGTATTTCAGGAGAGGAGTGTGCTGATCATGTGGGGGGTCACAGACTAGTTACATACAGAAGCAGCGTCCCCAGCAGCACAGAGTATTTCAGGAGAGGAGTGCGCTGATCATGTGGGAGGGGGGTCACAGACTAGTTACATACAGAAGCAGCGTCCCCAGCAGCACAGAGTATTTCAGGAGAGGAGTGCGCTGATCATGTGGGAGGTCACAGACTAGTTACATACAGAAGCAGCGTCCCCAGCAGCACAGAGTATTTCAGGAGAGGGGTGTGCTGATCATTTGGGGGAGTCACAGACTAGTTACATACAGAAGCAGAGTCCCCAGCAGCACAGAGTATTTCAGGAGAGGAGTGTGCTGATCATGTGAGAGGTCACAGACTAGTCACATAAAGAAGCAGAGTCCCCAGCAGCACAGAGTATTTCAGGAGAGGAGTGTGCTGATCATGTGTGGGGGTCACAGACTAGTTACATACAGAAGCAGTGTCCCCAGCAGCACAGAGTATTTCAGGAGAGGAGTGTGCTGATCATGTGGGGGTGTCACAGACTAGTTACATACAGAAGCAGCGTCCCCAGCAGCACAGAGTATTTCAGGAGAGGAGTGTGCTGATCATGTGGGAGGGGGGTCACAGACTAGTTACATACAGAAGCAGCGTCCCCAGCAGCACAGAGTATTTCAGGAGAGGAGTGTGCTGATCATGTGTGGGGGTCACAGACTAGTTACATACAGAAGCAGTGTCCCCAGCAGCACAGAGTATTTCAGGAGAGGAGTGTGCTGATCATGTGGGAGGTCACAGACTAGTCACATACAGAAGCAGAGTCCCCAGCAGCACAGAGTATTTCAGGAGAGGAGTGCGCTGATCATGTGGGAGGTCACAGACTAGTTACATACAGAAGCAGTGTCCCCAGCAGCACAGAGTATTTCAGGAGAGGAGTGCGCTGATCATGTGGGAGGTCACAGACTAGTTACATACAGAAGCAGCGTCCCCAGCAGCACAGAGTATTTCAGGAGAGGAGTGTGCTGATCATGTGGGGGGTCACAGACTAGTTACATACAGAAGCAGCGTCCCCAGCAGCACAGAGTATTTCAGGAGAGGAGTGTGCTGATCATGTGGGGGGTCACAGACTAGTTACATACAGAAGCAGAGTCCCCAGCAGCACAGAGTATTTCAGGAGAGGAGTGCGCTGATCATGTGGGAGGTCACAGACTAGTTACATACAGAAGCAGCGTCCCCAGCAGCACAGAGTATTTCAGGAGAGGAGTGCGCTGATCATGTGGGAGGTCACAGACTAGTTACATACAGAAGCAGCGTCCCCAGCAGCACAGAGTATTTCAGGAGAGGAGTGTGCTGATCATGTGGGGGGTCACAGACTAGTTACATACAGAAGCAGCGTCCCCAGCAGCACAGAGTATTTCAGGAGAGGAGTGTGCTAATCATGTGGGAGGTCACAGACTAGTTACATACAGAAGCAGCGTCCCCAGCAGCACAGAGTATTTCAGGAGAGGAGTGTGCTGATCATGTGTGGGGGTCACAGACTAGTTACATACAGAAGCAGCGTCCCCAGCAGCACAGAGTATTTCAGGAGAGGAGTGTGCTGATCATGTGGGGGGTCACAGACTAGTTACATACAGAAGCAGCGTCCCCAGCAGCACAGAGTATTTCAGGAGAGGAGTGTGCTGATCATGTGGGGGGTCACAGACTAGTTACATACAGAAGCAGTGTCCCCAGCAGCACAGAGTATTTCAGGAGAGGAGTGTGCTGATCATGTGGGGGTCACAGACTAGTTACATACAGAAGCAGTGTCCCCAGCAGCACAGAGTATTTCAGGAGAGGAGTGCGCTGATCATGTGGGAGGTCACAGACTAGTTACATACAGAAGCAGCGTCCCCAGCAGCACAGAGTATTTCAGGAGAGGAGTGTGCTAATCATGTGGGAGGTCACAGACTAGTTACATACAGAAGCAGCGTCCCCAGCAGCACAGAGTATTTCAGGAGAGGAGTGTGCTGATCATGTGTGGGGGTCACAGACTAGTTACATACAGAAGCAGTGTCCCCAGCAGCACAGAGTATTTCAGGAGAGGAGTGTGCTGATCATGTGGGGGTGTCACAGACTAGTTACATACAGAAGCAGCGTCCCCAGCAGCACAGAGTATTTCAGGAGAGGAATGTGCTGATCATGTGGGGGGTCACAGACTAGTCACATACAGAAGCAGAGTCCCCAGCAGCACAGAGTATTTCAGGAGAGGAGTGCGCTGATCATGTGGGGGGTCACAGACTAGTTACATACAGAAGCAGCGTCCCCAGCAGCACAGAGTATTTCAGGAGAGGAGTGTGCTGATCATGTGGGGGGTCACAGACTAGTTACATACAGAAGCAGAGTCCCCAGCAGCACAGAGTATTTCAGGAGAGGAGTGTGCTGATCATGTGGGAGGTCACAGACTAGTTACATACAGAAGCAGTGTCCCCAGCAGCACAGAGTATTTCAGGAGAGGAGTGCGCTGATCATGTGGGAGGTCACAGACTAGTTACATACAGAAGCAGCGTCCCCAGCAGCACAGAGTATTTCAGGAGAGGAGTGTGCTGATCATGTGGGGGGTCACAGACTAGTTACATACAGAAGCAGCGTCCCCAGCAGCACAGAGTATTTCAGGAGAGGAGTGTGCTAATCTTATGGGAGGTCACAGACTAGTTACATACAGAAGCAGCGTCCCCAGCAGCACAGAGTATTTCAGGAGAGGAGTGTGCTGATCATGTGTGGGGGTCACAGACTAGTTACATACAGAAGCAGCGTCCCCAGCAGCACAGAGTATTTCAGGAGAGGAGTGTGCTGATCATGTGGGGGGTCACAGACTAGTTACATACAGAAGCAGCGTCCCCAGCAGCACAGAGTATTTCAGGAGAGGAGTGTGCTGATCATGTGGGGGGTCACAGACTAGTTACATACAGAAGCAGTGTCCCCAGCAGCACAGAGTATTTCAGGAGAGGAGTGTGCTGATCATGTGGGGGTCACAGACTAGTTACATACAGAAGCAGTGTCCCCAGCAGCACAGAGTATTTCAGGAGAGGAGTGCGCTGATCATGTGGGAGGTCACAGACTAGTTACATACAGAAGCAGCGTCCCCAGCAGCACAGAGTATTTCAGGAGAGGAGTGCGCTAATCATGTGGGAGGTCACAGACTAGTTACATACAGAAGCAGCGTCCCCAGCAGCACAGAGTATTTCAGGAGAGGAGTGTGCTGATCATGTGTGGGGGTCACAGACTAGTTACATACAGAAGCAGTGTCCCCAGCAGCACAGAGTATTTCAGGAGAGGAGTGTGCTGATCATGTGGGGGTGTCACAGACTAGTTACATACAGAAGCAGCGTCCCCAGCAGCACAGAGTATTTCAGGAGAGGAATGTGCTGATCATGTGGGGGGTCACAGACTAGTCACATACAGAAGCAGAGTCCCCAGCAGCACAGAGTATTTCAGGAGAGGAGTGCGCTGATCATGTGGGAGGTCACAGACTAGTTACATACAGAAGCAGCGTCCCCAGCAGCACAGAGTATTTCAGGAGAGGAGTGTGCTGATCATGTGGGGGGTCACAGACTAGTTACATAGAGAAGCAGCGTCTCCAGCAGCACAGAGTATTTCAGGAGAGTAATGTGCTGATCATGTTGGGGGTTACAGACTAGTTACATACAGAAGCAGCGTCCCCAGCAGCACAGAGTATTTCAGGAGAGTAATGTGCTGATCATGTGGGGGGTTACAGACTAGTTACATACAGAAGCAGCGTCCCCAGCAGCACAGAGTATTTCAGGAGAGGAGTGTGCTGATCATGTGGGGGGTCACAGACTAGTTACATACAGAAGCAGTGTCCCCAGCAGCACAGAGTATTTCAGGAGAGTAATGTGCTGATCATGTGGCGGGTTACAGACTAGTTACATACAGAAGCAGCGTCCCCAGCAGCACAGAGTATTTCAGGAGAGGAGTGTGCTGATCATGTGGGAGGTCACAGACTAGTTACATACAGAAGCAGAGTCCCCAGCAGCACAGAGTATTTCAGGAGAGGAGTGTGCTGATCATGTGGGGGAGTCACAGACTAGTTACATACAGAAGCAGCGCCCCCAGCAGCACAGAGTATTTCAGGAGAGGAGTGCGCTGATCATGTGGGAGGTCACAGACTAGTTACATACAGAAGCAGAGTCCCCAGCAGCACAGAGTATTTCAGGAGAGGAGTGTGCTGATCATGTGGGGGGTTACAGACTAGTTACATACAGAAGCAGCGTCCCCAGCAGCACAGAGTATTTCAGGAGAGGAGTGTGCTGATCATGTGGGAGGTCACAGACTAGTTACATACAGAAGCAGCGTCCCCAGCAGCACAGAGTATTTCAGGAGAGGAGTGTGCTGATCATGTGGGGGGTCACAGACTAGTTACATACAGAAGCAGAGTCCCCAGCAGCACAGAGTATTTCAGGCGAGGAGTGCGCTGATCATGTGGGGGGTCACAGACTAGTTACATACAGAAGCAGCGTCCCCAGCAGCACAGAGTATTTCAGGAGAGGAGTGTGCTGATCATGTGGGAGGTCACAGACTAGTTACATACAGAAGCAGCGTCCCCAGCAGCACAGAGTATTTCAGGAGAGGAGTGTGCTGATCATGTGGGGGGTCACAGACTAGTTACATACAGAAGCAGAGTCCCCAGCAGCACAGAGTATTTCAGGAGAGGAGTGTCCTGATCATGTGGGGGGTTACAGACTAGTTACATACAGAAGCAGCGTCCCCAGCAGCACAGAGTATTTCAGGAGAGGAGTGTGCTGATCATGTGGGGGTTTACAGACTAGTTACATACAGAAGCAGCGTCCCCAGCAGCACAGAGTATTTCAGGAGAGGAGTGTGCTGATCATGTGGGAGGTCACAGACTAGTTACATACAGAAGCAGCGTCCCCAGCAGCACAGAGTATTTCAGGAGAGGAGTGTGCTGATCATGTGGGAGGTCACAGACTAGTTACATACAGAAGCAGAGTCCCCAGCAGCACAGAGTATTTCAGGCGAGGAGTGCGCTGATCATGTGGGGGGTCACAGACTAGTTACATACAGAAGCAGCGTCCCCAGCAGCACAGAGTATTTCAGGAGAGGAGTGTGCTGATCATGTGGGGGGTTACAGACTAGTTACATACAGAAGCAGCGTCCCCAGCAGCACAGAGTATTTCAGGAGAGGAGTGTGCTGATCATGTGGGAGGTCACAGACTAGTTACATACAGAAGCAGCGTCCCCAGCAGCACAGAGTATTTCAGGAGAGGAGTGTGCTGATCATGTGGGAGGTCACAGACTAGTTACATACAGAAGCAGAGTCCCCAGCAGCACAGAGTATTTCAGGCGAGGAGTGCGCTGATCATGTGGGGGGTCACAGACTAGTTACATACAGAAGCAGCGTCCCCAGCAGCACAGAGTATTTCAGGAGAGGAGTGTGCTGATCATGTGGGGGGTTACAGACTAGTTACATACAGAAGCAGCGTCCCCAGCAGCACAGAGTATTTCAGGAGAGGAGTGCGCTGATCATGTGGGAGGTCACAGACTAGTTACATACAGAAGCAGCGTCCCCAGCAGCACAGAGTATTTCAGGAGAGGAGTGTGCTGATCATGTGGGGGGTTACAGACTAGTTACATACAGAAGCAGCGTCCCCAGCAGCACAGAGTATTTCAGGAGAGGAGTGTGCTGATCATGTGGGGGGTTACAGACTAGTTACATACAGAAGCAGCGTCCCCAGCAGCACAGAGTATTTCAGGCGAGGAGTGCGCTGATCATGTGGGAGGTCACAGACTAGTTACATACAGAAGCAGCGTCCCCAGCAGCACAGAGTATTTCAGGAGAGGAGTGTGCTGATCATGTGGGGGGTTACAGACTAGTTACATACAGAAGCAGCGTCCCCAGCAGCACAGAGTATTTCAGGAGAGGAGTGTGCTGATCATGTGGGAGGTCACAGACTAGTTACATACAGAAGCAGCGTCCCCAGCAGCACAGATTATTTCAGGAGAGGAGTGTGCTGATCATGTGGGGGGTTACAGACTAGTTACATACAGAAGCAGCGTCCCCAGCAGCACAGAGTATTTCAGGAGAGGAGTGTGCTGATCATGTGGGGGGTTACAGACTAGTTACATACAGAAGCAGCGTCCCCAGCAGCACAGAGTATTTCAGGAGAGGAGTGCGCTGATCATTTGGGGGAGTCACAGACTAGTTACATACAGAAGCAGTGTCCCCAGCAGCACAGAGTATTTCAGGAGAGGAGTGTGCTGATCATGTGGGAGGTCACAGACTAGTTACATACAGAAGCAGAGTCCCCAGCAGCACAGAGTATTTCAGGAGAGGAATGTGCTGATCATGTGGGGGGTCACAGACTAGTCACATACAGAAGCAGAGTCCCCAGCAGCACAGAGTATTTCAGGAGAGGAGTGCGCTGATCATGTGGGAGGTCACAGACTAGTTACATACAGAAGCAGCGTCCCCAGCAGCACAGAGTATTTCAGGAGAGGAGTGTGCTGATCATGTGGGGGGTCACAGACTAGTTACATAGAGAAGCAGCGTCCCCAGCAGCACAGAGTATTTCAGGAGAGTAATGTGCTGATCATGTGGGGGGTTACAGACTAGTTACATACAGAAGCAGCGTCCCCAGCAGCACAGAGTATTTCAGGAGAGGAGTGTGCTGATCATGTGGGGGGTTACAGACTAGTTACATACAGAAGCAGCGTCCCCAGCAGCACAGAGTATTTCAGGAGAGTAATGTGCTGATCATGTGGGGGGTTACAGACTAGTTACATACAGAAGCAGCGTCCCCAGCAGCACAGAGTATTTCAGGAGAGGAGTGTGCTGATCATGTGGGGGGTCACAGACTAGTTACATACAGAAGCAGCGTCCCCAGCAGCACAGAGTATTTCAGGAGAGTAATGTGCTGATCATGTGGGGGGTTACAGACTAGTTACATACAGAAGCAGCGTCCCCAGCAGCACAGAGTATTTCAGGAGAGGAGTGTGCTGATCATGTGGGGGGTCACAGACTAGTTACATACAGAAGCAGCGTCCCCAGCAGCACAGAGTATTTCAGGAGAGTAATGTGCTGATCATGTGGCGGGTTACAGACTAGTTACATACAGAAGCAGCGTCCCCAGCAGCACAGAGTATTTCAGGAGAGGAGTGTGCTGATCATGTGGGAGGTCACAGACTAGTTACATACAGAAGCAGAGTCCCCAGCAGCACAGAGTATTTCAGGAGAGGAGTGTGCTGATCATGTGGGGGAGTCACAGACTAGTTACATACAGAAGCAGCGCCCCCAGCAGCACAGAGTATTTCAGGAGAGGAGTGCGCTGATCATGTGGGAGGTCACAGACTAGTTACATACAGAAGCAGAGTCCCCAGCAGCACAGAGTATTTCAGGAGAGGAGTGTGCTGATCATGTGGGGGGTTACAGACTAGTTACATACAGAAGCAGCGTCCCCAGCAGCACAGAGTATTTCAGGAGAGGAGTGTGCTGATCATGTGGGAGGTCACAGACTAGTTACATACAGAAGCAGCGTCCCCAGCAGCACAGAGTATTTCAGGAGAGGAGTGTGCTGATCATGTGGGGGGTCACAGACTAGTTACATACAGAAGCAGAGTCCCCAGCAGCACAGAGTATTTCAGGCGAGGAGTGCGCTGATCATGTGGGGGGTCACAGACTAGTTACATACAGAAGCAGAGTCCCCAGCAGCACAGAGTATTTCAGGAGAGGAGTGTGCTGATCATGTGGGGGGTTACAGACTAGTTACATACAGAAGCAGCGTCCCCAGCAGCACAGAGTATTTCAGGAGAGGAGTGTGCTGATCATGTGGGGGGTTACAGACTAGTTACATACAGAAGCAGCGTCCCCAGCAGCACAGAGTATTTCAGGAGAGGAGTGTGCTGATCATGTGGGAGGTCACAGACTAGTTACATACAGAAGCAGCGTCCCCAGCAGCACAGAGTATTTCAGGAGAGGAGTGTGCTGATCATGTGGGAGGTCACAGACTAGTTACATACAGAAGCAGAGTCCCCAGCAGCACAGAGTATTTCAGGCGAGGAGTGTGCTGATCATGTGGGGGAGTCACAGACTAGTTACATACAGAAGCAGAGTCCCCAGCAGCACAGAGTATTTCAGGAGAGGAGTGTGCTGATCATGTGGGGGGTTACAGACTAGTTACATACAGAAGCAGCGTCCCCAGCAGCACAGAGTATTTCAGGAGAGGAGTGTGCTGATCATGTGGGGGGTTACAGACTAGTTACATACAGAAGCAGCGTCCCCAGCAGCACAGAGTATTTCAGGAGAGGAGTGTGCTGATCATGTGGGGGGTTACAGACTAGTTACATACAGAAGCAGCGTCCCCAGCAGCACAGAGTATTTCAGGAGAGGAGTGTGCTGATCATGTGGGAGGTCACAGACTAGTTACATACAAAAGCAGCGTCCCCAGCAGCACAGAGTATTTCAGGAGAGGAGTGCGCTGATCATTTGGGGGAGTCACAGACTAGTTACATACAGAAGCAGTGTCCCCAGCAGCACAGAGTATTTCAGGAGAGGAGTGTGCTGATCATGTGGGAGGTCACAGACTAGTTACATACAGAAGCAGAGTCCCCAGCAGCACAGAATATTACAGGAGAGGAGTGCGCTGATCATGTGGGAGGTCACAGACTAGTTACATACAGAAGCAGTGTCCCCAGCAGCACAGAGTATTTCAGGAGAGGAGTGTGCTGATCATGTGGGAGGTCACAGACTAGTTACATACAGAAGCAGTGTCCCCAGCAGCACAGAGTATTTCAGGAGAGGAGTGTGCTGATCATGTGGGAGGTCACAGACTAGTTACATACAGAAGCAGAGTCC
Source organism: Ranitomeya imitator (assembly GCF_032444005.1). Classification (NCBI taxonomy): domain Eukaryota; kingdom Metazoa; phylum Chordata; class Amphibia; order Anura; family Dendrobatidae; genus Ranitomeya; species Ranitomeya imitator. Next base: position 686,486,757 of record NC_091286.1, read on the forward strand.
CCAGCAGCACAGAGTATTTCAGGAGAGGGGTGTGCTGATCATTTGGGGGAGTCACAGACTAGTTACATACAGAAGCAGTGTCCCCAGCAGCACAGAGTATTTCAGGAGAGGAGTGTGCTGATCATGTGGGAGGTCACACACTAGTTACATACAGAAGCAGAGTACCCCAGCAGCACAGAGTATTTCAGGAGAGGAGTGTGCTGATCATGTGGGGGGTTACAGACTAGTTACATACAGAAGCAGCGTCCCCAGCAGCACAGAGTATTTCAGGAGAGGAGTGTGCTGATCATGTGGTAGGTCACAGACTAGTTACATACAGAAGCAGAGTCCCCTACAGCACAGAGTATTTCAGGAGAGGAGTGTGCTGATCATGTGGGGGGTCACAGACTAGTTACATACAGAAGCAGCGTCCCCAGCAGCACAGAGTATTTCAGGAGAGGAGTGTGCTGATCATGTGGGGGGTAACAGACTAGTTACATACAGAAGCAGTGTCCCCAGCAGCACAGAGTATTTCAGGAGAGGAGTGCGCTGATCATGTGGGGGGTTACAGACTAGTTACATACAGAAGCAGTGTCCCCAGCAGCACAGAGTATTTCAGGAGAGGAGTGTGCTGATCATGTGGGGGGTCACAGACTAGTTACATGCAGAAGCAGAGTCCCCAGCAGCACAGAGTATTTCAGGAGAGGAGTGCGCTGATCATGTGGGAGGTCACAGACTAGTTACATACAGAAGCAGAGTCCCCAGCAGCACAGAATATTACAGGAGAGGAGTGTGCTGATCATGTGGGAGGTCACAGACTAGTTACATACAGAAGCAGTGTCCCCAGCAGCACAGAGTATTTCAGGAGAGGAGTGTGCTGATCATGTGGGAGGTCACAGACTAGTTACATACAGAAGCAGAGTCCCCAGCAGCACAGAGTATTTCAGGAGAGGGGTGTGCTGATCATTTGGGGGAGTCACAGACTAGTTACATACAGAAGCAGTGTCCCCAGCAGCACAGAGTATTTCAGGAGAGGAGTGTGCTGATCATGTGGGAGGTCACACACTAGTTACATACAGAAGCAGAGTACCCCAGCAGCACAGAGTATTTCAGGAGAGGAGTGTGCTGATCATGTGGGGGGTTACAGACTAGTTACATACAGAAGCAGCGTCCCCAGCAGCACAGAGTATTTCAGGAGAGGAGTGTGCTGATCATGTGGTAGGTCACAGACTAGTTACATACAGAAGCAGAGTCCCCTACAGCACAGAGTATTTCAGGAGAGGAGTGTGCTGATCATGTGGGGGGTCACAGACTAGTTACATACAGAAGCAGCGTCCCCAGCAGCACAGAGTATTTCAGGAGAGGAGTGTGCTGATCATGTGGGGGGTAACAGACTAGTTACATACAGAAGCAGTGTCCCCAGCAGCACAGAGTATTTCAGGAGAGGAGTGCGCTGATCATGTGGGGGGTTACAGACTAGTTACATACAGAAGCAGTGTCCCCAGCAGCACAGAGTATTTCAGGAGAGGAGTGTGCTGATCATGTGGGGGGTCACAGACTAGTTACATGCAGAAGCAGAGTCCCCAGCAGCACAGAGTATTTCAGGAGAGGAGTGTGCTGATCATGTGGGAGGTCACAGACTAGTTACATACAGAAGCAGTGTCCCCAGCAGCACAGAGTATTTCAGGAGAGGAGTGCGCTGATCATGTGGGGGGTTACAGACTAGTTACATACAGAAGCAGTGTCCCCAGCAGCACAGAGTATTTCAGGAGAGGAGTGTGCTGATCATGTGGGGGGTCACAGACTAGTTACATACAGAAGCAGAGTCCCCTACAGCACAGAGTATTTCAGGAGAGGAGTGTGCTGATCATGTGGGGGGTCACAGACTAGTTACATACAGAAGCAGAGTCCCCTACAGCACAGAGTATTTCAGGAGAGGAGTGTGCTGATCATGTGGGGGGTCACAGACTAGTTACATACAGAAGCAGTGTCCCCAGCAGCACAGAGTATTTCAGGAGAGGAGTGTGCTGATCATGTGGGGGGTCACAGACTAGTTACATACAGAAGCAGAGTCCCCTACAGCACAGAGTATTTCAGGAGAGGAGTGTGCTGATCATGTGGGAGGTCACAGACTAGTTACATACAGAAGCAGAGTCCCCTACAGCACAGAGTATTTCAGGAGAGGAGTGTGCTGATCATGTGGGGGGTAACAGACTAGTTACATACAGAAGCAGTGTCCCCAGCAGCACAGAGTATTTCAGGAGAGGAGTGCGCTGATCATGTGGGGGGTTACAGACTAGTTACATACAGAAGCAGTGTCCCCAGCAGCACAGAGTATTTCAGGAGAGGAGTGTGCTGATCATGTGGGGGGTCACAGACTAGTTACATGCAGAAGCAGAGTCCCCAGCAGCACAGAGTATTTCAGGAGAGGAGTGTGCTGATCATGTGGGAGGTCACAGACTAGTTACATACAGAAGCAGTGTCCCCAGCAGCACAGAGTATTTCAGGAGAGGAGTGCGCTGATCATGTGGGGGGTTACAGACTAGTTACATACAGAAGCAGTGTCCCCAGCAGCACAGAGTATTTCAGGAGAGGAGTGCGCTGATCATGTGGGGGGGTCACAGACTAGTTACGTACAGAAGCAGAGTCCCCAGCAGTACAGAGTATTTCAGGAGAGGAGTGCGCTGATCATGTGGGGGGTCACAGACTAGTTACATACAGAAGCAGCGTCCCCAGCAGCACAGAGTATTTCAGGAGAGGAGTGTGCTGATCATGTGGGGGGTAACAGACTAGTTACATACAGAAGCAGTGTCCCCAGCAGCACAGAGTATTTCAGGAGAGGAGTGCGCTGATCATGTGGGGGGTTACAGACTAGTTACATACAGAAGCAGTGTCCCCAGCAGCACAGAGTATTTCAGGAGAGGAGTGTGCTGATCATGTGGGGGGTCACAGACTAGTTACATGCAGAAGCAGAGTCCCCAGCAGCACAGAGTATTTCAGGAGAGGAGTGTGCTGATCATGTGGGAGGTCACAGACTAGTTACATACAGAAGCAGTGTCCCCAGCAGCACAGAGTATTTCAGGAGAGGAGTGCGCTGATCATGTGGGGGGTTACAGACTAGTTACATACAGAAGCAGTGTCCCCAGCAGCACAGAGTATTTCAGGAGAGGAGTGTGCTGATCATGTGGGGGGTCACAGACTAGTTACATACAGAAGCAGCGTCCCCAGCAGCACAGAGTATTTCAGGAGAGGAGTGCGCTGATCATGTGGGAGGTCATAGACTAGTTACATACAGAAGCAGCGTCCCCAGCAGCACAGAGTATTTCAGGAGAGGAGTGCGCTGATCATGTGGGAGGTCATAGACTAGTTACATACAGAAGCAGAGTCCCCAGCAGCACAGAGTATTTCAGGAGAGGAGTGTGCTGATCATGTGGAAGGTCACAGACTAGTTACATACAGAAGCAGAGTCCCCAGCAGCACAGAGTATTTCAGGAGAGGAGTGCGCTGATCATGTGTGAGGTCACAGACTAGTTACATACAGAAGCAGCGTCCCCAGCAGCACAGAGTATTTCAGGAGAGGAGTGTGCTGATCATGTGGGGAGGTCACAGACTAGTTACATACAGAAGCAGTGTCCCCAGCAGCACAGAGTATTTCAGGAGAGGAGTGCGCTGATCATGTGGGAGGTTACAGACTAGTTACATACAGAAGCAGAGTCCCCAGCAGCACAGAGTATTTCAGGAGAGGAGTGCGCTGATCATGTGGGAGGTCACAGACTAGTTACATACAGAAGCAGCGTCCCCAGCAGCACAGAGTATTTCAGGAGACGAGTGTGCTGATCATGTGGGGAGTTACAGACTAGTTAAATACAGAAGCAGTGTCCCCAGCAGCACAGAGTATTTCAGGAGAGGAGTGTGCTGATCATGTGGGGGGTTACAGACTAGTTACATACAGAAGCAGCGTCCCCAGCAGCACAGAGTATTTCAGGAGAGGAGTGTGCTGATCATGTGGGGGGTCACAGACTAGTTACATACAGAAGCAGCGTCCCCAGCAGCACAGAGTATTTCAGGAGAGGAGTGTGCTGATCATGTGGGGGAGTCACAGACTAGTTACATACAGAAGCAGAGTCCCCAGCAGCACAGAGTATTTCAGGAGAGGAGTGTGCTGATCATGTGGGAGGTCACAGACTAGTCACATACAGAAGCAGCGTCCCCAGCAGCACAGAGTATTTCAGGAGAGGAGTGTGCTGATCATGTGGGGGGTCACAGACTAGTTACATGCAGAAGCAGCGTCCCCAGCAGCACAGAGTATTTCAGGAGAGGAGTGTGCTGATCATGTGGGGGGGTCACAGACTAGTTACATACAGAAGCAGCGTCCCCAGCAGCACAGAGTATTTCAGGAGAGGAGTGCGCTGATCATGTGGGGGAGTCACAGACTAGTCACATACAGAAGCAGTGTCCCCAGCAGCACAGAGTATTTCAGGAGAGGAGTGCGCTGATCATGTGGGGAGTCACAGACTAGTTACATACAGAAGCAGCGTCCTCAGCAGCACAGAGTATTTCAGGAGAGGAGTGTGCTGATCATGTGTGGGGGTCACAGACTAGTTACATGCAGAAGCAGCGTCCCCAGCAGCACAGAGTATTTCAGGAGAGGAGTGTGCTGATCATGTGGGAGGTCACAGACTAATTACATACAGAAGCAGAGTCCCCAGCAGCACAGAGTATTTCAGGAGAGGAGTGCGCTGATCATGTGGGAGGTCACAGACTAGTTACATACAGAAGCAGCGTCCCCAGCAGCACAGAGTATTTCAGGAGAGGAGTGTGCTGATCATGTGGGAGGTCACAGACTAGTTACATACAGAAGCAGAGTCCCCAGCAGCACAGAGTATTTCAGGAGAGGAGTGCGCTGATCATGTGGGAGGTCACAGACTAGTTACATACAGAAGCAGCGTCCCCAGCAGCACAGAGTATTTCAGGAGACGAGTGTGCTGATCATGTGGGGAGTCACAGACTAGTTAAATACAGAAGCAGTGTCCCCAGCAGCACAGAGTATTTCAGGAGAGGAGTGTGCTGATCATGTGGGGGGTTACAGACTAGTTACATACAGAAGCAGCGTCCCCAGCAGCACAGAGTATTTCAGGAGAGGAGTGTGCTGATCATGTGGGGAGTCACAGACTAGTTACATACAGAAGCAGTGTCCCCAGCAGCACAGAGTATTTCAGGAGAGGAGTGTGCTGATCATGTGGGGGGTTGCAGACTAGTTACATACAGAAGCAGCATCCCCAGCAGCACAGAGTATTTCAGGAGAGGAGTGTGCTGATCATGTGGGGAGTCACAGACTAGTTACATACAGAAGCAGTGTCCCCAGCAGCACAGAGTATTTCAGGAGAGGAGTGTGCTGATCATGTGGGGGAGTCACAGACTAGTTACATACAGAAGCAGCGTCCCCAGCAGCACAGAGTATTTCAGGAGAGGAGTGTGCTGATCATGTGGGAGGTCACAGACTAGTTACATACAGAAGCAGAGTCCCCAGCAGCACAGAGTATTTCAGGAGAGGAATGCGCTGATCATTTGGGGGAGTCACAGACTAGTTACATACAGAAGCAGTGTCCCCAGCAGCACAGAGTATTTCAGGAGAGGAGTGTGCTGATCATGTGGGAGGTCACAGACTAGTTACATACAGCAGCAGAGTCCCCAGCAGCACAGAGTATTTCAGGAGAGGAATGCGCTGATCATTTGGGGGAGTCACAGACTAGTTACATACAGAAGCAGTGTCCCCAGCAGCACAGAGTATTTCAGGAGAGGAGTGTGCTGATCATGTGGGAGGTCACAGACTAGTTACATACAGAAGCAGAGTCCCCAGCAGCACAGAGTATTTCAGGAGAGGAGTGTGCTGATCATGTGGGGGAGTCACAGACTAGTTACATACAGAAGCAGTGTCCCCAGCAGCACAGAGTATTTCAGGAGAGGAGTGTGCTGATCATGTGGGAGGTCACAGACTAGTTACATACAGAAGCAGAGTCCCCAGCAGCACAGAGTATTTCAGGAGAGGGGTGTGCTGATCATTTGGGGGAGTCACAGACTAGTTACATACAGAAGCAGTGTCCCCAGCAGCACAGAGTATTTCAGGAGAGGAGTGTGCTGATCATGTGGGAGGTCACACACTAGTTACATACAGAAGCAGAGTACCCCAGCAGCACAGAGTATTTCAGGAGAGGAGTGTGCTGATCATGTGGGGGGTTACAGACTAGTTACATACAGAAGCAGCGTCCCCTACAGCACAGAGTATTTCAGGAGAGGAGTGTGCTGATCATGTGGGGGGTCACAGACTAGTTACATACAGAAGCAGCGTCCCCTACAGCACAGAGTATTTCAGGAGAGGAGTGTGCTGATCATGTGGGGGGTCACAGACTAGTTACATACAGAAGCAGCGTCCCCAGCAGCACAGAGTATTTCAGGAGAGGAGTGCGCTGATCATGTTGGGGGGTCACAGACTAGTTACATACAGAAGCAGCGTCCCCAACAGCACAGAGTATTTCAGGAGAGGAGTGTGCTGATCATGTGGGAGGTCACAGACTAGTTACATACAGAAGCAGCGTCCCCAGCAGCACAGAGTATTTCAGGAGAGGAGTGTGCTGATCATGTGGGGAGTCACAGACTAGTTACATACAGAAGCAGTGTCCCCAACAGCACAGAGTATTTCAGGAGAGGAGTGTGCTGATCATGTGGGGGGTCACAGACTAGTTACATACAGAAGCAGAGTCCCCAGCAGCACAGAGTATTTCAGGAGAGGAGTGCGCTGATCATGTGGGGGGTCACAGACTAGTTACATGCAGAAGCAGCGTCCCCAGCAGCACAGAGTATTTCAGGAGAGGAGTGCGCTGATCATGTGGGAGGTCATAGACTAGTTACATACAGAAGCAGCGTCCCCAGCAGCACAGAGTATTTCAGGAGAGGAGTGCGCTGATCATGTGGGGGGGTCACAGACTAGTCACATACAGAAGCAGCGTCCCCAGCAGCACAGAGTATTTCAGGAGAGGAGTGCGCTGATCATGTGGGGGGTCACAGACTAGTTACATACAGAAGCAGTGTCCCCAGCAGCACAGAGTATTTCAGGAGAGGAGTGTGCTGATCATGTGGGGGGTCACAGACTAGTTACATGCAGAAGCAGAGTCCCCAGCAGCACAGAGTATTTCAGGAGAGGAGTGTGCTGATCATGTGGGAGGTCACAGACTAGTTACATACAGAAGCAGTGTCCCCAGCAGCACAGAGTATTTCAGGAGAGGAGTGTGCTGATCATGTGGGGGGTCACAGACTAGTTACATGCAGAAGCAGAGTCCCCAGCAGCACAGAGTATTTCAGGAGAGGAGTGCGCTGATCATGTGGGAGGTCACAGACTAGTTACATACAGAAGCAGTGTCCCCAGCAGCACAGAGTATTTCAGGAGAGGAGTGCGCTGATCATGTGGGAGGTCATAGACTAGTTACATACAGAAGCAGCGTCCCCAGCAGCACAGAGTATTTCAGGAGAGGAGTGCGCTGATCATGTGGGGGGGTCACAGACTAGTCACATACAGAAGCAGCGTCCCCAGCAGCACAGAGTATTTCAGGAGAGGAGTGCGCTGATCATGTGGGGGGTCACAGACTAGTTACATACAGAAGCAGTGTCCCCAGCAGCACAGAGTATTTCAGGAGAGGAGTGTGCTGATCATGTGGGGGGTCACAGACTAGTTACATGCAGAAGCAGAGTCCCCAGCAGCACAGAGTATTTCAGGAGAGGAGTGTGCTGATCATGTGGGAGGTCACAGACTAGTTACATACAGAAGCAGTGTCCCCAGCAGCACAGAGTATTTCAGGAGAGGAGTGTGCTGATCATGTGGGGGGTCACAGACTAGTTACATGCAGAAGCAGAGTCCCCAGCAGCACAGAGTATTTCAGGAGAGGAGTGCGCTGATCATGTGGGAGGTCACAGACTAGTTACATACAGAAGCAGTGTCCCCAGCAGCACAGAGTATTTCAGGAGAGGAGTGCGCTGATCATGTGGGAGGTCACAGACTAGTTACATACAGAAGCAGAGTCCCCAACAGCACAGAGTATTTCAGGAGAGGAGTGCGCTGATCATGTGGGAGGTCACAGACTAGTTACATACAGAAGCAGCGTCCCCAGCAGCACAGAGTATTTCAGGAGAGGAGTGTGCTGATCATGTGGGAGGTCACAGACTAGTCACATACAGAAGCAGCGTCCTCAGCAGCACAGAGTATTTCAGGAGAGGAGTGTGCTGATCATGTGGGAGGTCATAGACTAGTTACATACAGAAGCAGCATCCCCAGCAGCACAGAGTATTTCAGGAGAGGAGTGCGCTGATCATGTGGGAGGTCACAGACTAGTTACATACAGAAGCAGAGTTCCCAGCAGCACTGAGTATTTCAGGAGAGGAGTGTGCTGATCATGTGGGGGTGTCACAGACTAGTTACATACAGAAGCAGCGTCCCCAGCAGCACAGAGTATTTCAGGAGAGGAGTGCGCTGATCATGTGGGGGTGTCACAGACTAGTTACATACAGAAGCAGCGTCCCCAGCAGCACAGAGTATTTCAGGAGAGGAGTGCGCTGATCATGTGGGAGGTCACAGACTAGTTACATACAGAAGCAGCGTCCCCAGCAGCACAGAGTATTTCAGGAGAGGAGTGTGCTGATCATGTGGGGGGTCACAGACTAGTCACATACAGAAGCAGCGTCCTCAGCAGCACAGAGTATTTCAGGAGAGGAGTGCGCTGATCATGTGGGGGGTCATAGACTAGTTACATACAGAAGCAGAGTCCCCAGCAGCACAGAGTATTTCAGGAGAGGAGTGCGCTGATCATGTGGGGGGTCATAGACTAGTTACATACAGAAGCAGCGTCCCCAGCAGCACAGAGTATTTCAGGAGAGGAGTGCGCTGATCATGTGGGGGGTCATAGACTAGTTACATACAGAAGCAGCGTCCCCAGCAGCACAGAGTATTTCAGGAGAGGAGTGTGCTGATCATGTGGGGGGTCACAGACTAGTTACATACAGAAGCAGCGTCCCCAGCAGCACAGAGTATTTCAGGAGAGGAGTGCGCTGATCATGTGGGAGGTCACAGACTAGTTACATACAGAAGCAGCGTCCCCAGCAGCACAGAGTATTTCAGGAGAGGAGTGCGCTGATCATGTGGGGGGTTACAGACTAGTTACATACAGAAGCAGAGTCCCCAGCAGCACAGAGTATTTCAGGAGAGGAGTGCGCTGATCATGTGGGAGGTCACAGACTAGTTACATACAGAAGCAGCGTCCCCAGCAGCACAGAGTATTTCAGGAGACGAGTGTGCTGATCATGTGGGGAGTTACAGACTAGTTAAATACAGAAGCAGTGTCCCCAGCAGCACAGAGTATTTCAGGAGAGGAGTGTGCTGATCATGTGGGGGGTTACAGACGAGTTACATACAGAAGCAGCGTCCCCAGCAGCACAGAGTATTTCAGGAGAGGAGTGTGCTGATCATGTGGGGGGTCACAGACTAGTTACATACAGAAGCAGCGTCCCCAGCAGCACAGAGTATTTCAGGAGAGGAGTGCGCTGATCATGTGGGGAGGTCACAGACTAGTTACATACAGAAGCAGCGTCCCCAACAGCACAGAGTATTTCAGGAGAGGAGTGTGCTGATCATGTGGGAGGTCACAGACTAGTCACATACAGAAGCAGCGTCCCCAGCAGCACAGAGTATTTCAGGAGAGGAGTGTGCTGATCATGTGGGAGGTCACAGACTAGTCACATACAGAAGCAGCGTCCCCAGCAGCACAGAGTATTTCAGGAGAGGAGTGTGCTGATCATGTGGGGGGTCACAGACTAGTTACATGCAGAAGCAGCGTCCCCAGCAGCACAGAGTATTTCAGGAGAGGAGTGTGCTGATCATGTGGGGGGGTCACAGACTAGTTACATACAGAAGCAGCGTCCCCAGCAGCACAGAGTATTTCAGGAGAGGAGTGTGCTGATCATGTGGGAGGTCACAGACTAGTCACATACAGAAGCAGTGTCCCCAGCAGCACAGAGTATTTCAGGAGAGGAGTGCGCTGATCATGTGGGGAGTCACAGACTAGTTACATACAGAAGCAGCGTCCTCAGCAGCACAGAGTATTTCAGGAGAGGAGTGTGCTGATCATGTGGGGGTCACAGACTAGTTACATGCAGAAGCAGCGTCCCCAGCAGCACAGAGTATTTCAGGAGAGGAGTGTGCTGATCATGTGGGAGGTCACAGACTAGTTACATACAGAAGCAGCGTCCCCAGCAGCACAGAGTATTTCAGGAGAGGAGTGCGCTGATCATGTGGGGGGTTACAGACTAGTTACATACAGAAGCAGAGTCCCCAGCAGCACAGAGTATTTCAGGAGAGGAGTGCGCTGATCATGTGGGAGGTCACAGACTAGTTACATACAGAAGCAGCGTCCCCAGCAGCACAGAGTATTTCAGGAGACGAGTGTGCTGATCATGTGGGGAGTCACAGACTAGTTAAATACAGAAGCAGTGTCCCCAGCAGCACAGAGTATTTCAGGAGAGGAGTGTGCTGATCATGTGGGGGGTTACAGACTAGTTACATACAGAAGCAGCGTCCCCAGCAGCACAGAGTATTTCAGGAGAGGAGTGTGCTGATCATGTGGGGAGTCACAGACTAGTTACATACAGAAGCAGTGTCCCCAGCAGCACAGAGTATTTCAGGAGAGGAGTGTGCTGATCATGTGGGGGAGTCACAGACTAGTTACATACAGAAGCAGTGTCCCCAGCAGCACAGAGTATTTCAGGAGAGGAGTGTGCTGATCATGTGGGAGGTCACAGACTAGTTACATACAGAAGCAGAGTCCCCAGCAGCACAGAGTATTTCAGGAGAGGAATGCGCTGATCATTTGGGGGAGTCACAGACTAGTTACATACAGAAGCAGTGTCCCCAGCAGCACAGAGTATTTCAGGAGAGGAGTGTGCTGATCATGTGGGAGGTCACAGACTAGTTACATACAGAAGCAGAGTCCCCAGCAGCACAGAGTATTTCAGGAGAGGAGTGTGCTGATCATGTGGGGGAGTCACAGACTAGTTACATACAGAAGCAGTGTCCCCAGCAGCACAGAGTATTTCAGGAGAGGAGTGTGCTGATCATGTGGGAGGTCACAGACTAGTTACATACAGAAGCAGAGTCCCCAGCAGCACAGAGTATTTCAGGAGAGGGGTGTGCTGATCATTTGGGGGAGTCACAGACTAGTTACATACAGAAGCAGTGTCCCCAGCAGCACAGAGTATTTCAGGAGAGGAGTGTGCTGATCATGTGGGAGGTCACACACTAGTTACATACAGAAGCAGAGTACCCCAGCAGCACAGAGTATTTCAGGAGAGGAGTGTGCTGATCATGTGGGGGGTTACAGACTAGTTACATACAGAAGCAGCGTCCCCTACAGCACAGAGTATTTCAGGAGAGGAGTGTGCTGATCATGTGGGGGGTCACAGACTAGTTACATACAGAAGCAGCGTCCCCTACAGCACAGAGTATTTCAGGAGAGGAGTGTGCTGATCATGTGGGGGGTCACAGACTAGTTACATACAGAAGCAGCGTCCCCAACAGCACAGAGTATTTCAGGAGAGGAGTGTGCTGATCATGTGGGGAGTCACAGACTAGTTACATACAGAAGCAGTGTCCCCAACAGCACAGAGTATTTCAGGAGAGGAGTTTGCTGATCATGTGGGGGGTCACAGACTAGTTACATACAGAAGCAGAGTCCCCAGCAGCACAGAGTATTTCAGGAGAGGAGTGCGCTGATCATGTGGGGGGTCACAGACTAGTTACATGCAGAAGCAGCGTCCCCAGCAGCACAGAGTATTTCAGGAGAGGAGTGCGCTGATCATGTGGGAGGTCATAGACTAGTTACATACAGAAGCAGCGTCCCCAGCAGCACAGAGTATTTCAGGAGAGGAGTGCGCTGATCATGTGGGGGGGTCACAGACTAGTCACATACAGAAGCAGCGTCCCCAGCAGCACAGAGTATTTCAGGAGAGGAGTGCGCTGATCATGTGGGGGGTCACAGACTAGTTACATACAGAAGCAGCGTCCCCAACAGCACAGAGTATTTCAGGAGAGGAGTGTGCTGATCATGTGGAAGGTCACAGACTAGTTACATACAGAAGCAGCGTCCCCAACAGCACAGAGTATTTCAGGAGAGGAGTGCGCTGATCATGTGGGAGGTCACAGACTAGTTACATACAGAAGCAGTGTCCCCAGCAGCACAGAGTATTTCAGGAGAGGAGTGTGCTGATCATGTGGGGGAGTCACAGACTAGTCACATACAGAAGCAGCGTCCCCAACAGCACAGAGTATTTCAGGAGAGGAGTGTGCTGATCATGTGGGGAGGTCACAGACTAGTTACATACAGAAGCAGCGTCCCCAACAGCACAGAGTATTTCAGGAGAGGAGTGCGCTGAACATGTGGGAGGTCACAGACTAGTTACATACAGAAGCAGTGTCCTCAGCAGCACAGAGTATTTCAGGAGAGGAGTGTGCTGATCATGTGGGAGGTCACAGACTAGTTACATACAGAAGCAGCGTCCCCAACAGCACAGAGTATTTCAGGAGAGGAGTGTGCTGATCATGTGGGGGGTCACAGACTAGTTACATACAGAAGCAGCGTCCCCAGCAGCACAGAGTATTTCAGGAGAGGAGTGTGCTGATCATGTGGGGAGGTCACAGACTAGTTACATACAGAAGCAGAGTCCCCAGCAGCACAGAGTATTTCAGGAGAGGAGTGTGCTGATCATGTGGGGGGTCACAGACTAGTTACATACAGAAGCAGAGTCCCCAGCAGCACAGAGTATTTCAGGAGAGGAGTGTGCTGATCATGTGGGGAGGTCACAGACTAGTTACATACAGAAGCAGCGTCCCCAGCAGCACAGAGTATTTCAGGAGAGGAGTGTGCTGATCATGTGGGGAGGTCACAGACTAGTTACATACAGAAGCAGAGTCCCCAGCAGCACAGAGTATTTCAGGAGAGGAGTGTGCTGATCATGTGGGGGGTCACAGACTAGTTAAATACAGAAGCAGAGTCCCCAGCAGCACAGAATATTTCAGGAGAGGAGTGTACTGATCATGTGGGGGTCACAGATTAGTTACATACAGATGCAGAGTCCCCAGCAGCACAGAGTATTTCAGGAGAGGAGTGTGCTGATCATGTGGGGAGGTTACAGACTAGTTACATACAGAAGCAGCGTCCCCAGCAGCACAGAGTATTTCAGGAGAGGAGTGTGCTGATCATGTGGGGAGGTTACAGACTAGTTACATACAGAAGCAGCGTCCCCAACAGCACAGAGTATTTCAGGAGAGGAGTGTGCTGATCATGTGGGGGGTCACAGACTAGTTACATACAGAAGCAGAGTCCCCAGCAGCACAGAGTATTTCAGGAGAGGAGTGCGCTGATCATGTGGGAGGTCACAGACTAGTTACATACAGAAGCAGCGTCCCCAGCAGCACAGAGTATTTCAGGAGAGGAGTGCGCTGATCATGTGGGAGGTCACAGACTAGTTACATACAGAAGCAGTGTCCTCAGCAGCACAGAGTATTTCAGGAGAGGAGTGTGCTGATCATGTGGGAGGTCACAGACTAGTTACATACAGAAGCAGAGTCCCCAGCAGCACAGAGTATTTCAGGAGAGGAGTGTGCTGATCATGTGGGGGGTCACAGACTAGTTACATACAGAAGCAGCGTCCCCAGCAGCACAGAGTATTTCAGGAGAGGAGTGTGCTGATCATGTGGGGAGGTTACAGACTAGTTACATACAGAAGCAGCGTCCCCAACAGCACAGAGTATTTCAGGAGAGGAGTGTGCTGATCATGTGGGGGGTCACAGACTAGTTACATACAGAAGCAGAGTCCCCAGCAGCACAGAGTATTTCAGGAGAGGAGTGCGCTGATCATGTGGGAGGTCACAGACTAGTTACATACAGAAGCAGCGTCCCCAGCAGCACAGAGTATTTCAGGAGAGGAGTGCGCTGATCATGTGGGAGGTCACAGACTAGTTACATACAGAAGCAGCGTCCCCAGCAGCACAGAGTATTTCAGGAGAGGAGTGTGCTGATCATGTGGGAGGTCACAGACTAGTTACATACAGAAGCAGTGTCCTCAGCAGCACAGAGTATTTCAGGAGAGGAGTGTGCTGATCATGTGGGAGGTCACAGACTAGTTACATACAGAAGCAGCGTCCCCAACAGCACAGAGTATTTCAGGAGAGGAGTGTGCTGATCATGTGGGGGGTCACAGACTAGTTACATACAGAAGCAGCGTCCCCAGCAGCACAGAGTATTTCAGGAGAGGAGTGCGCTGATCATGTGGGGAGGTCACAGACTAGTTACATACAGAAGCAGCGTCCCCAGCAGCACAGAGTATTTCAGGAGAGGAGTGCGCTGATCATGTGGGGGGTCACAGACTAGTTACATACAGAAGCAGTGTCCCCAGCAGCACAGAGTATTTCAGGAGAGGAGTGCGCTGATCATGTGGGTGGTCACAGACTAGTTACATACAGAAGCAGCATCCCCAGCAGCACAGAGTATTTCAGGAGAGGAGTGCGCTGATCATGTGGGGGGTCACAGACTAGTTACATACAGAAGCAGTGTCCCCAGCAGCACAGAGTATTTCAGGAGAGGAGTGTGCTAATCATGTGGGAGGTCACAGACTAGTTACATACAGAAGCAGTGTCCTCAGCAGCACAGAGTATTTCAGGAGAGGAGTGTGCTGATCATGTGGGAGGTCACAGACTAGTTACATACAGAAGCAGCGTCCCCAACAGCACAGAGTATTTCAGGAGAGGAGTGTGCTGATCATGTGGGGGGTCACAGACTAGTTACATACAGAAGCAGCGTCCCCAGCAGCACAGAGTATTTCAGGAGAGGAGTGTGCTGATCATGTGGGGAGGTCACAGACTAGTTACATACAGAAGCAGAGTCCCCAGCAGCACAGAGTATTTCAGGAGAGGAGTGTGCTGATCATGTGGGGGGTCACAGACTAGTTACATACAGAAGCAGAGTCCCCAGCAGCACAGAGTATTTCAGGAGAGGAGTGTGCTGATCATGTGGGGAGGTCACAGACTAGTTACATACAGAAGCAGAGTCCCCAGCAGCACAGAGTATTTCAGGAGAGGAGTGTGCTGATCATGTGGGGGGTCACAGACTAGTTACATACAGAAGCAGAGTCCCCAGCAGCACAGAGTATTTCAGGAGAGGAGTGCGCTGATCATGTGGGGAGGTCACAGACTAGTTACATACAGAAGCAGCGTCCCCAGCAGCACAGAGTATTTCAGGAGAGGAGTGTGCTGATCATGTGGGGAGGTCACAGACTAGTTACATACAGAAGCAGAGTCCCCAGCAGCACAGAGTATTTCAGGAGAGGAGTGTGCTGATCATGTGGGGGGTCACAGACTAGTTAAATACAGAAGCAGAGTCCCCAGCAGCACAGAATATTTCAGGAGAGGAGTGTACTGATCATGTGGGGGTCACAGATTAGTTACATACAGATGCAGAGTCCCCAGCAGCACAGAGTATTTCAGGAGAGGAGTGTGCTGATCATGTGGGGAGGTTACAGACTAGTTACATACAGAAGCAGCGTCCCCAGCAGCACAGAGTATTTCAGGAGAGGAGTGTGCTGATCATGTGGGGAGGTTACAGACTAGTTACATACAGAAGCAGCGTCCCCAACAGCACAGAGTATTTCAGGAGAGGAGTGTGCTGATCATGTGGGGGGTCACAGACTAGTTACATACAGAAGCAGAGTCCCCAGCAGCACAGAGTATTTCAGGAGAGGAGTGCGCTGATCATGTGGGAGGTCACAGACTAGTTACATACAGAAGCAGCGTCCCCAGCAGCACAGAGTATTTCAGGAGAGGAGTGCGCTGATCATGTGGGAGGTCACAGACTAGTTACATACAGAAGCAGTGTCCTCAGCAGCACAGAGTATTTCAGGAGAGGAGTGTGCTGATCATGTGGGAGGTCACAGACTAGTTACATACAGAAGCAGAGTCCCCAGCAGCACAGAGTATTTCAGGAGAGGAGTGTGCTGATCATGTGGGGGGTCACAGACTAGTTACATACAGAAGCAGCGTCCCCAGCAGCACAGAGTATTTCAGGAGAGGAGTGTGCTGATCATGTGGGGAGGTTACAGACTAGTTACATACAGAAGCAGCGTCCCCAACAGCACAGAGTATTTCAGGAGAGGAGTGTGCTGATCATGTGGGGGGTCACAGACTAGTTACATACAGAAGCAGAGTCCCCAGCAGCACAGAGTATTTCAGGAGAGGAGTGCGCTGATCATGTGGGAGGTCACAGACTAGTTACATACAGAAGCAGCGTCCCCAGCAGCACAGAGTATTTCAGGAGAGGAGTGCGCTGATCATGTGGGAGGTCACAGACTAGTTACATACAGAAGCAGCGTCCCCAGCAGCACAGAGTATTTCAGGAGAGGAGTGTGCTGATCATGTGGGAGGTCACAGACTAGTTACATACAGAAGCAGTGTCCTCAGCAGCACAGAGTATTTCAGGAGAGGAGTGTGCTGATCATGTGGGAGGTCACAGACTAGTTACATACAGAAGCAGCGTCCCCAACAGCACAGAGTATTTCAGGAGAGGAGTGTGCTGATCATGTGGGGGGTCACAGACTAGTTACATACAGAAGCAGCGTCCCCAGCAGCACAGAGTATTTCAGGAGAGGAGTGCGCTGATCATGTGGGGAGGTCACAGACTAGTTACATACAGAAGCAGCGTCCCCAGCAGCACAGAGTATTTCAGGAGAGGAGTGCGCTGATCATGTGGGGGGTCACAGACTAGTTACATACAGAAGCAGTGTCCCCAGCAGCACAGAGTATTTCAGGAGAGGAGTGCGCTGATCATGTGGGTGGTCACAGACTAGTTACATACAGAAGCAGCATCCCCAGCAGCACAGAGTATTTCAGGAGAGGAGTGCGCTGATCATGTGGGGGGTCACAGACTAGTTACATACAGAAGCAGTGTCCCCAGCAGCACAGAGTATTTCAGGAGAGGAGTGTGCTAATCATGTGGGAGGTCACAGACTAGTTACATACAGAAGCAGCGTCCCCAGCAGCACAGAGTATTTCAGGAGAGGAGTGTGCTGATCATGTGGGAGGTCACAGACTAGTTACATACAGAAGCAGCGTCCCCAGCAGCACAGAGTATTTCAGGAGAGGAGTGTGCTGATCATGTGGGAGGTCACAGACTAGTTACATACAGAAGCAGTGTCCTCAGCAGCACAGAGTATTTCAGGAGAGGAGTGTGCTGATCATGTGGGAGGTCACAGACTAGTTACATACAGAAGCAGCGTCCCCAACAGCACAGAGTATTTCAGGAGAGGAGTGTGCTGATCATGTGGGGGGTCACAGACTAGTTACATACAGAAGCAGCGTCCCCAGCAGCACAGAGTATTTCAGGAGAGGAGTGCGCTGATCATGTGGGGAGGTCACAGACTAGTTACATACAGAAGCAGCGTCCCCAGCAGCACAGAGTATTTCAGGAGAGGAGTGCGCTGATCATGTGGGAGGACACAGACTAGTCACATACAGAAGCAGCATCCCCAGCAGCACAGAGTATTTCAGGAGAGGAGTGTGCTGATCATGTGGGGGGTCACAGACTAGTTACATGCAGAAGCAGCGTCCCCAGCAGCACAGAGTATTTCAGGAGAGGAGTGTGCTGATCATGTGGGGAGGTCACAGACTAGTTACATACAGAAGCAGCGTCCCCAACAGCACAGAGTATTTCAGGAGAGGAGTGTGCTGATCATGTGGGAGGTCATAGACTAGTCACATACAGAAGCAGCGTCCCCAGCAGCACAGAGTATTTCAGGAGAGGAGTGTGCTGATCATGTGGGGGGTCACAGACTAGTTATATACAGAAGCAGAGTCCCCAGTAGCACAGAGTATTTCAGGAGAGGAGTGCGCTGATCATGTGGGGGGTCACAGACTAGTTACATACAGAAGCAGAGTCCCCAGCAGCACAGAGTATTTCAGGAGAGGAGTGTGCTGATCATGTGGGGGGTCACAGACTAGTTACATACAGAAGCAGCGTCCCCAGCAGCACAGAGTATTTCAGGAGAGGCGTGCGCTGATCATGTGGGAGGTCACAGACTAGTCACATACAGAAGCAGCGTCCCCAGCAGCACAGAGTATTTCAGGAGATAAGTGTGCTGATCATGTGTGGGGGTCACAGACTAGTTACATACAGAAGCAGCGTCTCCAACAGCACAGAGTATTTCAGGAGAGGAGTGCGCTGATCATGTGGGAGGTCACAGACTAGTTACATACAGAAGCAGCGTCCCCAGCAGCACAGAGTATTTCAGGAGAGGAGTGTGCTGATCATGTGGGGGGTCACAGACTAGTTACATACAGAAGCAGTGTCCCCAGCAGCACAGAGTATTTCAGGAGAGGAGTGCGCTGATCATGTGGGGGGTCATAGACTAGTTACATACAGAAGCAGAGTCCCCAGCAGCACAGAGTATTTCAGGAGAGGAGTGCGCTGATCATGTGGGGGGTCATAGACTAGTTACATACAGAAGCAGCGTCCCCAGCAGCACAGAGTATTTCAGGAGAGGAGTGCGCTGATCATGTGGGGGGTCATAGACTAGTTACATACAGAAGCAGCGTCCCCAGCAGCACAGAGTATTTCAGGAGAGGAGTGTGCTGATCATGTGGGGGGTCACAGACTAGTTACATACAGAAGCAGCGTCCCCAGCAGCACAGAGTATTTCAGGAGAGGAGTGCGCTGATCATGTGGGAGGTCACAGACTAGTTACATACAGAAGCAGCGTCCCCAGCAGCACAGAGTATTTCAGGAGAGGAGTGCGCTGATCATGTGGGGGGTTACAGACTAGTTACATACAGAAGCAGAGTCCCCAGCAGCACAGAGTATTTCAGGAGAGGAGTGCGCTGATCATGTGGGAGGTCACAGACTAGTTACATACAGAAGCAGTGTCCCTAGCAGCACAGAGTATTTCAGGAGAGGAGTGTGCTGATCATGTGGGGGGTTACAGACGAGTTACATACAGAAGCAGCGTCCCCAGCAGCACAGAGTATTTCAGGAGAGGAGTGCGCTGATCATGTGGGGGGTTACAGACGAGTTACATACAGAAGCAGCGTCCCCAGCAGCACAGAGTATTTCAGGAGAGGAGTGCGCTGATCATGTGGGGAGGTCACAGACTAGTTACATACAGAAGCAGTGTCCCCAGCAGCACAGAGTATTTCAGGAGAGGAGTGTGCTGATCATGTGGGGGGTTACAGACGAGTTACATACAGAAGCAGTGTCCCCAGCAGCACAGAGTATTTCAGGAGAGGAGTGTGCTGATCATGTGGGAGGTCACAGACTAGTCACATACAGAAGCAGCGTCCCCAGCAGCACAGAGTATTTCAGGAGAGGAGTGTGCTGATCATGTGGGAGGTCACAGACTAGTCACATACAGAAGCAGCGTCCCCAGCAGCACAGAGTATTTCAGGAGAGGAGTGTGCTGATCATGTGGGGGGTCACAGACTAGTTACATGCAGAAGCAGCGTCCCCAGCAGCACAGAGTATTTCAGGAGAGGAGTGTGCTGATCATGTGGGGGGGTCACAGACTAGTTACATACAGAAGCAGCGTCCCCAGCAGCACAGAGTATTTCAGGAGAGGAGTGTGCTGATCATGTGGGAGGTCACAGACTAGTCACATACAGAAGCAGTGTCCCCAGCAGCACAGAGTATTTCAGGAGAGGAGTGCGCTGATCATGTGGGGAGTCACAGACTAGTTACATGCAGAAGCAGCGTCCCCAGCAGCACAGAGTATTTCAGGAGAGGAGTGTGCTGATCATGTGGGAGGTCACAGACTAGTTACATACAGAAGCAGCGTCCCCAGCAGCACAGAGTATTTCAGGAGAGGAGTGCGCTGATCATGTGGGGGGTTACAGACTAGTTACATACAGAAGCAGAGTCCCCAGCAGCACAGAGTATTTCAGGAGAGGAGTGCGCTGATCATGTGGGAGGTCACAGACTAGTTACATACAGAAGCAGCGTCCCCAGCAGCACAGAGTATTTCAGGAGACGAGTGTGCTGATCATGTGGGGAGTCACAGACTAGTTAAATACAGAAGCAGTGTCCCCAGCAGCACAGAGTATTTCAGGAGAGGAGTGTGCTGATCATGTGGGGGGTTACAGACTAGTTACATACAGAAGCAGCGTCCCCAGCAGCACAGAGTATTTCAGGAGAGGAGTGTGCTGATCATGTGGGGAGTCACAGACTAGTTACATACAGAAGCAGTGTCCCCAGCAGCACAGAGTATTTCAGGAGAGGAGTGTGCTGATCATGTGGGGGGTTGCAGACTAGTTACATACAGAAGCAGCATCCCCAGCAGCACAGAGTATTTCAGGAGAGGAGTGTGCTGATCATGTGGGGAGTCACAGACTAGTTACATACAGAAGCAGTGTCCCCAGCAGCACAGAGTATTTCAGGAGAGGAGTGTGCTGATCATGTGGGGGAGTCACAGACTAGTTACATACAGAAGCAGTGTCCCCAGCAGCACAGAGTATTTCAGGAGAGGAGTGTGCTGATCATGTGGGAGGTCACAGACTAGTTACATACAGAAGCAGAGTCCCCAGCAGCACAGAGTATTTCAGGAGAGGAATGCGCTGATCATTTGGGGGAGTCACAGACTAGTTACATACAGAAGCAGTGTCCCCAGCAGCACAGAGTATTTCAGGAGAGGAGTGTGCTGATCATGTGGGAGGTCACAGACTAGTTACATACAGAAGCAGAGTCCCCAGCAGCACAGAGTATTTCAGGAGAGGAGTGCGCTGATCATGTGGGGGAGTCACAGACTAGTTACATACAGAAGCAGTGTCCCCAGCAGCACAGAGTATTTCAGGAGAGGAGTGTGCTGATCATGTGGGAGGTCACAGACTAGTTACATACAGAAGCAGAGTCCCCAGCAGCACAGAGTATTTCAGGAGAGGGGTGTGCTGATCATTTGGGGGAGTCACAGACTAGTTACATACAGAAGCAGTGTCCCCAGCAGCACAGAGTATTTCAGGAGAGGAGTGTGCTGATCATGTGGGAGGTCACACACTAGTTACATACAGAAGCAGAGTACCCCAGCAGCACAGAGTATTTCAGGAGAGGAGTGTGCTGATCATGTGGGGGGTTACAGACTAGTTACATACAGAAGCAGCGTCCCCTACAGCACAGAGTATTTCAGGAGAGGAGTGTGCTGATCATGTGGGGGGTCACAGACTAGTTACATACAGAAGCAGTGTCCCCAGCAGCACAGAGTATTTCAGGAGAGGAGTGTGCTGATCATGTGGGAGGTCACAGACTAGTTACATACAGAAGCAGCGTCCCCAACAGCACAGAGTATTTCAGGAGAGGAGTGTGCTGATCATGTGGGAGGTCACAGACTAGTTACATACAGAAGCAGCGTCCCCAGCAGCACAGAGTATTTCAGGAGAGGAGTGCGCTGATCATGTGGGAGGTCACAGACTAGTTACATACAGAAGCAGCGTCCCCAGCAGCACAGAGTATTTCAGGAGAGGAGTGTGCTGATCATGTGGGGAGTCACAGACTAGTTACATACAGAAGCAGTGTCCCCAACAGCACAGAGTATTTCAGGAGAGGAGTGTGCTGATCATGTGGGGGGTCACAGACTAGTTACATACAGAAGCAGAGTCCCCAGCAGCACAGAGTATTTCAGGAGAGGAGTGCGCTGATCATGTGGGGGGTCACAGACTAGTTACATGCAGAAGCAGCGTCCCCAGCAGCACAGAGTATTTCAGGAGAGGAGTGCGCTGATCATGTGGGAGGTCATAGACTAGTTACATACAGAAGCAGAGTCCCCAGCAGCACAGAGTATTTCAGGAGAGGAGTGCGCTGATCATGTGGGGGGGTCACAGACTAGTCACATACAGAAGCAGCGTCCCCAGCAGCACAGAGTATTTCAGGAGAGGAGTGCGCTGATCATGTGGGGGGTCACAGACTAGTTACATACAGAAGCAGCGTCCCCAACAGCACAGAGTATTTCAGGAGAGGAGTGTGCTGATCATGTGGAAGGTCACAGACTAGTTACATACAGAAGCAGCGTCCCCAACAGCACAGAGTATTTCAGGAGAGGAGTGCGCTGATCATGTGGGAGGTCACAGACTAGTTACATACAGAAGCAGTGTCCCCAGCAGCACAGAGTATTTCAGGAGAGGAGTGTGCTGATCATGTGGGGAGGTCACAGACTAGTTACATACAGAAGCAGTGTCCCCAGCAGCACAGAGTATTTCAGGAGAGGAGTGTGCTGATCATGTGGGGAGGTCACAGACTAGTTACATACAGAAGCAGCGTCCCCAACAGCACAGAGTATTTCAGGAGAGGAGTGCGCTGAACATGTGGGAGGTCACAGACTAGTTACATACAGAAGCAGTGTCCTCAGCAGCACAGAGTATTTCAGGAGAGGAGTGTGCTGATCATGTGGGAGGTCACAGACTAGTTACATACAGAAGCAGCGTCCCCAACAGCACAGAGTATTTCAGGAGAGGAGTGTGCTGATCATGTGGGGGGTCACAGACTAGTTACATACAGAAGCAGCGTCCCCAGCAGCACAGAGTATTTCAGGAGAGGAGTGTGCTGATCATGTGGGGAGGTCACAGACTAGTTACATACAGAAGCAGAGTCCCCAGCAGCACAGAGTATTTCAGGAGAGGAGTGTGCTGATCATGTGGGGGGTCACAGACTAGTTACATACAGAAGCAGAGTCCCCAGCAGCACAGAGTATTTCAGGAGAGGAGTGTGCTGATCATGTGGGGAGGTCACAGACTAGTTACATACAGAAGCAGCGTCCCCAGCAGCACAGAGTATTTCAGGAGAGGAGTGTGCTGATCATGTGGGGAGGTCACAGACTAGTTACATACAGAAGCAGAGTCCCCAGCAGCACAGAGTATTTCAGGAGAGGAGTGCGCTGATCATGTGGGAGGTCACAGACTAGTTACATACAGAAGCAGCGTCCCCAGCAGCACAGAGTATTTCAGGAGAGGAGTGCGCTGATCATGTGGGAGGTCACAGACTAGTTACATACAGAAGCAGTGTCCTCAGCAGCACAGAGTATTTCAGGAGAGGAGTGTGCTGATCATGTGGGAGGTCACAGACTAGTTACATACAGAAGCAGAGTCCCCAGCAGCACAGAGTATTTCAGGAGAGGAGTGTGCTGATCATGTGGGGGGTCACAGACTAGTTACATACAGAAGCAGAGTCCCCAGCAGCACAGAGTATTTCAGGAGAGGAGTGTGCTGATCATGTGGGGAGGTTACAGACTAGTTACATACAGAAGCAGCGTCCCCAACAGCACAGAGTATTTCAGGAGAGGAGTGTGCTGATCATGTGGGGGAGTCACAGACTAGTTACATACAGAAGCAGCGTCCCCAGCAGCACAGAGTATTTCAGGAGAGGAGTGCGCTGATCATGTGGGGAGGTCACAGACTAGTTACATACAGAAGCAGCGTCCCCAGCAGCACAGAGTATTTCAGGAGAGGAGTGTGCTGATCATGTGTGGAGGTCACAGACTAGTCACATACAGAAGCAGCATCCCCAGCAGCACAGAGTATTTCAGGAGAGGAGTGTGCTGATCATGTGGGGGGTCACAGACTAGTTACATGCAGAAGCAGCGTCCCCAGCAGCACAGAGTATTTCAGGAGAGGAGTGTGCTGATCATGTGGGGAGGTCACAGACTAGTTACATACAGAAGCAGCGTCCCCAACAGCACAGAGTATTTCAGGAGAGGAGTGTGCTGATCATGTGGGAGGTCATAGACTAGTCACATACAGAAGCAGCGTCCCCAGCAGCACAGAGTATTTCAGGAGAGGAGTGTGCTGATCATGTGGGGGGTCACAGACTAGTTATATACAGAAGCAGAGTCCCCAGTAGCACAGAGTATTTCAGGAGAGGCGTGCGCTGATCATGTGGGAGGTCACAGACTAGTTACATACAGAAGCAGCGTCCCCAGCAGCACAGAGTATTTCAGGAGATAAGTGTGCTGATCATGTGTGGGGGTCACAGACTAGTTACATACAGAAGCAGCGTCTCCAACAGCACAGAGTATTTCAGGAGAGGAGTGCGCTGATCATGTGGGAGGTCACAGACTAGTTACATACAGAAGCAGCGTCCCCAGCAGCACAGAGTATTTCAGGAGAGGAGTGTGCTGATCATGTGGGGGGTCACAGACTAGTTACATACAGAAGCAGCGTCTCCAACAGCACAGAGTATTTCAGGAGAGAAGTGTGCTCATCATGTGGGGGGTCACAGACTAGTCACATACAGAAGCAGCGTCCCCAGCAGCACAGAGTATTTCAGGAGAGGAGTGCGCTGATCATGTGGGGGTCACAGACTAGTCACATACAGAAGCAGCGTCCCCAGCAGCACAGAGTATTTCAGGAGAGGAGTGTGCTGATCATGTGGGGGGTCACAGACTAGTTACATACAGAAGCAGCGTCCCCAGCAGCACAGAGTATTTCAGGAGATGAATGTGCTGATCATGTGTGGGGGTCACAGACTAGTCACATACAGAAGCAGCATCCCCAGCAGCACAGAGTATTTCAGGAGAGGAGTGTGCTGATCATGTGGGGGGTCACAGACTAGTTACATGCAGAAGCAGCGTCCCCAGCAGCACAGAGTATTTCAGGAGAGGAGTGTGCTGATCATGTGGGAGGTCACAGACTAGTTACATACAGAAGCAGAGTCCCCAGCAGCACAGAGTATTTCAGGAGAGGAGTGTGCTGATCATGTGGGGAGGTCACAGACTAGTTACATACAGAAGCAGAGTCCCCAGCAGCACAGAGTATTTCAGGAGAGGAGTGTGCTGATCATGTGGGGAGGTCACAGACTAGTTACATACAGAAGCAGAGTCCCCAGCAGCACAGAGTATTTCAGGAGAGGAGTGTGCTGATCATGTGGGGAGGTCACAGACTAGTTACATACAGAAGCAGCGTCCCCAACAGCACAGAGTATTTCAGGAGAGGAGTGTGCTGATCATGTGGGAGGTCACAGACTAGTTACATACAGAAGCAGAGTCCCCAGCAGCACAGAGTATTTCAGGAGAGGAGTGTGCTGATCATGTGGGGAGGTCACAGACTAGTTACATACAGAAGCAGAGTCCCCAGCAGCACAGAGTATTTCAGGAGAGGAGTGTGCTGATCATGTGGGAGGTCATAGACTAGTCACATACAGAAGCAGCGTCCCCAGCAGCACAGAGTATTTCAGGAGAGGAGTGTGCTGATCATGTGGGGGGTCACAGACTAGTTATATACAGAAGCAGAGTCCCCAGTAGCACAGAGTATTTCAGGAGAGGAGTGCGCTGATCATGTGGGAGGTCACAGACTAGTTACATACAGAAGCAGCGTCCCCAGCAGCACAGAGTATTTCAGGAGATAAGTGTGCTGATCATGTGTGGGGGTCACAGACTAGTTACATACAGAAGCAGCGTCTCCAACAGCACAGAGTATTTCAGGAGAGGAGTGCGCTGATCATGTGGGAGGTCACAGACTAGTTACATACAGAAGCAGCGTCCCCAGCAGCACAGAGTATTTCAGGAGATAAGTGTGCTGATCATGTGTGGGGGTCACAGACTAGTTACATACAGAAGCAGCGTCCCCAGCAGCACAGAGTATTTCAGGAGAGGAGTGTGCTGATCATGTGGGGGGTCACAGACTAGTTACATACAGAAGCAGCGTCTCCAACAGCACAGAGTATTTCAGGAGAGAAGTGTGCTCATCATGTGGGGGGTCACAGACTAGTCACATACAGAAGCAGCGTCCCCAGCAGCACAGAGTATTTCAGGAGAGGAGTGCGCTGATCATGTGGGGGTCACAGACTAGTCACATACAGAAGCAGCGTCCCCAGCAGCACAGAGTATTTCAGGAGATGAATGTGCTGATCATGTGTGGGGGTCACAGACTAGTCACATACAGAAGCAGCGTCCCCAACAGCACAGAGTATTTCAGGAGAGGAGTGTGCTGATCATGTGGGAGGTCACAGACTAGTTACATACAGAAGCAGAGTCCCCAGCAGCACAGAGTATTTCAGGAGAGGAGTGTGCTGATCATGTGGGGAGGTCACAGACTAGTTACATACAGAAGCAGAGTCCCCAGCAGCACAGAGTATTTCAGGAGAGGAGTGTGCTGATCATGTGGGAGGTCATAGACTAGTCACATACAGAAGCAGCGTCCCCAGCAGCACAGAGTATTTCAGGAGAGGAGTGTGCTGATCATGTGGGGGGTCACAGACTAGTTATATACAGAAGCAGAGTCCCCAGTAGCACAGAGTATTTCAGGAGAGGAGTGCGCTGATCATGTGGGAGGTCACAGACTAGTTACATACAGAAGCAGCGTCCCCAGCAGCACAGAGTATTTCAGGAGATAAGTGTGCTGATCATGTGTGGGGGTCACAGACTAGTTACATACAGAAGCAGCGTCTCCAACAGCACAGAGTATTTCAGGAGAGGAGTGCGCTGATCATGTGGGAGGTCACAGACTAGTTACATACAGAAGCAGCGTCCCCAGCAGCACAGAGTATTTCAGGAGATAAGTGTGCTGATCATGTGTGGGGGTCACAGACTAGTTACATACAGAAGCAGCGTCCCCAGCAGCACAGAGTATTTCAGGAGAGGAGTGTGCTGATCATGTGGGGGGTCACAGACTAGTTACATACAGAAGCAGCGTCTCCAACAGCACAGAGTATTTCAGGAGAGAAGTGTGCTCATCATGTGGGGGGTCACAGACTAGTCACATACAGAAGCAGCGTCCCCAGCAGCACAGAGTATTTCAGGAGAGGAGTGCGCTGATCATGTGGGGGTCACAGACTAGTCACATACAGAAGCAGCGTCCCCAGCAGCACAGAGTATTTCAGGAGATGAATGTGCTGATCATGTGTGGGGGTCACAGACTAGTCACATACAGAAGCAGAGTCCCCAGCAGCACAGAGTATTTCAGGAGAGGAGTGTGCTGATCATTTGGGGGAGTCACAGACTAGTCACATACAGAAGCAGAGTCCCCAGCAGCACAGAGTATTTCAGGAGAGGAGTGTGCTGATCATGTGGGGGGTCACAGACTAGTTACATACAGAAGCAGTGTCCCCAGCAGCACAGAGTATTTCAGGAGAGGGGTGTGCTGATCATGTGGAAGGTCACAGACTAGTTACATACAGAAGCAGAGTCCCCAGCAGCACAGAGTATTTCAGGAGAGGAGTGCGCTGATCATGTGGGGGGTCACAGACTAGTTACATACAGAAGCAGTGTCCCCAGCAGCACAGAGTATTTCAGGAGAGGAGTGCGCTGATCATGTGGGAGGTCACAGACTAGTTACATACAGAAGCAGTGTCCCCAGCAGCACAGAGTATTTCAGGAGAGGAGTGTGCTGATCATGTGGGAGGTCACAGACTAGTTACATACAGAAGCAGTGTCCCCAGCAGCACAGAGTATTTCAGGAGAGGAGTGTGCTGATCATGTGGGAGGTCACAGACTAGTTACATACAGAAGCAGTGTCCCCAGCAGCACAGAGTATTTCAGGAGAGGAGTGTGCTGATCATTTGGGGGAGTCACAGACTAGTTACATACAGAAGCAGAGTCCCCAGCAGCACAGAGTATTTCAGGAGAGGAGTGTGCTGATCATGTGGGGGGTCACAGACTAGTTACATGCAGAAGCAGCGTCCCCAGCAGCACAGAGTATTTCAGGAGAGGAGTGCGCTGATCATGTGGGAGGTCATAGACTAGTTACATACAGAAGCAGCGTCCCCAGCAGCACAGAGTATTTCAGGAGAGGAGTGCGCTGATCATGTGGGGGGGTCACAGACTAGTCACATACAGAAGCAGCGTCCCCAGCAGCACAGAGTATTTCAGGAGAGGAGTGTGCTGATCATGTGGGGGTCACAGACTAGTTACATACAGAAGCAGTGTCCCCAACAGCACAGAGTATTTCAGGAGAGGAGTGCGCTGATCATGTGGGGGGGTCACAGACTCGTTACATACAGAAGCAGAGTCCCCAGCAGCACAGAGTATTTCAGGAGAGGAGTGTGCTGATCATGTGGGAGGTCACAGACTAGTTACATACAGAAGCAGCGTCCCCAGCAGCACAGAGTATTTCAGGAGAGGAGTGTGCTGATCATGTGGGGGGTCACAGACTAGTTACATACAGAAGCAGCGTCCCCAGCAGCACAGAGTATTTCAGGAGAGGAGTGTGCTGATCATGTGGGAGGTCACAGACTAGTCACATACAGAAGCAGCGTCCCCAGCAGCACAGAGTATTTCAGGAGAGGAGTGTGCTGATCATGTGGGGGGTCACAGACTAGTTGCATGCAGAAGCAGCGTCCCCAGCAGCACAGAGTATTTCAGGAGAGGAGTGTGCTGATCATGTGGGGGGGTCACAGACTAGTTACATACAGAAGCAGCGTCCCCAGCAGCACAGAGTATTTCAGGAGAGGAGTGTGCTGATCATGTGGGAGGTCACAGACTAGTCACATACAGAAGCAGCGTCCTCAGCAGCACAGAGTATTTCAGGAGAGGAGTGTGCTGATCATGTGAGAGGTCACAGACTAGTCACATACAGAAGCAGCGTCCCCAGCAGCACAGAGTATTTCAGGAGAGGAGTGTGCTGCTCATGTGGGGGGTCACAGACTAGTTACATACAGAAGCAGAGTCCCCAGCAGCACAGAGTATTTCAGGAGAGGAGTGTGCTGATCATGTGGGAGGTCACAGACTAGTTACATACAGAAGCAGCGTCCCCAACAGCACAGAGTATTTCAGGAGAGGAGTGTGCTGATCATGTGGGGGGTCACAGACTAGTTACATGCAGAAGCAGCGTACCCAGCAGCACAGAGTATTTCAGGAGAGGAGTGTGCTGATCATGTGGGAGGTCATAGACTAGTTGCATACAGAAGCAGCGTCCCCAACAGCACAGAGTATTTCAGGAGAGGAGTGCGCTGATCATGTGGGAGGACATAGACTAGTTACATACAGAAGCAGAGTCCCCAGCAGCACAGAGTATTTCAGGAGAGGAGTGCGCTGATCATGTGGGGGGTCATAGACTAGTTGCATACAGAAGCAGCGTCCCCAGCAGCACAGAGTATTTCAGGAGAGGGGTGTGCTGATCATTTGGGGGAGTCACAGACTAGTTACATACAGAAGCAGCGTCCTCAGCAGCACAGAGTATTTCAGGAGAGGAGTGTGCTGATCATGTGGGGGGTCATAGACTAGTTGCATACAGAAGCAGAGTCCCCAGCAGCACAGAGTATTTCAGGAGAGGAGTGTGCTGATCATGTGGGGGGGTCACAGACTAGTCACATACAGAAGCAGTGTCCCCAGCAGCACAGAGTATTTCAGGAGAGGAGTGCGCTGATCATGTGGGGGTCACAGACTAGTTACATACAGAAGCAGAGTCCCCAGCAGCACAGAGTATTTCAGGCGAGGAGTGCGCTGATCGTGTGGAAGGTCACAGACTAGTTACATACAGAAGCAGAGTCCCCAGCAGCACAGAGTATTTCAGGAGAGGAGTGCGCTGATCATGTGGGGGGTCACAGACTAGTTACATACAGAAGCAGTGTCCCCAGCAGCACAGAGTATTTCAGGAGAGGAGTGTGCTGATCATGTGGGGGGGTCACAGACTAGTCACATACAGAAGCAGTGTCCCCAGCAGCACAGAGTATTTCAGGAGAGGAGTGCGCTGATCATGTGGGGGTCACAGACTAGTCACATACAGAAGCAACGTCCCCAGCAGCACAGAGTATTTCAGGAGATGAATGTGCTGATCATGTGTGGGGGTCACAGACTAGTCACATACAGAAGCAGAGTCCCCAGCAGCACAGAGTATTTCAGGAGAGGAGTGCGCTGCTCATGTGGGAGGTCACAGACTAGTTACATACAGAAGCAGCGTCCCCAGCAGCACAGAGTATTTCAGGAGATGAGTGTGCTGATCATGTGTGGGGGTCACAGACTAGTCACATACAGAAGCAGAGTCCCCAGCAGCACAGAGTATTTCAGGCGAGGAGTGCGCTGATCGTGTGGCGGGTCACAGACTAGTTACATACAGAAGCAGCGTCCCCAGCAGCACAGAGTATTTCAGGAGAGGAGTGCGCTGATCGTGTGGGGGGTCACAGACTAGTTACATACAGAAGCAGCGTCCCCAGCAGCACAGAGTATTTCAGGCGAGGAGTGTGCTGATCATGTGTGGGGGTCACAGACTAGTCACATACAGAAGCAGAGTCCCCAGCAGCACAGAGTATTTCAGGCGAGAAGTGCGCTGATCGTGTGGGGGGTCACAGACTAGTTACATACAGAAGCAGCGTCCCCAGCAGCACAGAGTATTTCAGTAGAGGAGTGCGCTGATCGTGTGGGGGGTCACAGACTAGTTACATACAGAAGCAGCGTCCCCAGCAGCACAGAGTATTTCAGGAGAGGAGTGCGCTGATCGTGTGGGGGAGTCACAGACTAGTTACATACAGAAGCAGCGTCCCCAGCAGCACAGAGTATTTCAGGAGAGGAGTGCGCTGATCATGTGGGAGGTCACAGACTAGTTACATACAGAAGCAGTGTCCCCAGCAGCACAGAGTATTTCAGGAGAGGAGTGCGCTGATCATGTGGGAGGTCACAGACTAGTTACATACAGAAGCAGAGTCCCCAGCAGCACAGAGTATTTCAGGAGAGGAGTGTGCTGATCATGTGGGAGGTCACAGACTAGTTACATACAGAAGCAGCGTTCCCAGCAGCACAGAGTGTTTCAGGAGAGGAGTGTGCTGATCATGTGGTGGGTCACAGACTAGTTACATACAGAAGCAGCGTCCCCAGCAGCACAGAGTATTTCAGGAGAGGAGTGTGCTGATCATGTGGGAGGTCACAGACTAGTCACATACAGAAGCAGCGTCCCCAGCAGCACAGAGTATTTCAGGAGAGGAGTGTGCTGATCATGTGGGGGGTCACAGACTAGTTACATGCAGAAGCAGCGTCCCCAGCAGCACAGAGTATTTCAGGAGAGGAGTGTGCTGATCATGTGGGAGGTCACAGACTAGTCACATACAGAAGCAGCGTCCCCAGCAGCACAGAGTATTTCAGGAGAGGAGTGTGCTGATCATGTGGGAGGTCACAGACTAGTCACATACAGAAGCAGCGTCCTCAGCAGCACAGAGTATTTCAGGAGAGGAGTGTGCTGATCATGTGGGGAGTCATAGACTAGTTACATACAGAAGCAGCGTCCCCAGCAGCACAGAGTATTTCAGGAGAGGAGTGTGCTGATCATGTGGGAGGTCATAGACTAGTTGCATACAGAAGCAGCGTCCCCAACAGCACAGAGTATTTCAGGAGAGGAGTGCGCTGATCATGTGGGAGGACATAGACTAGTTACATACAGAAGCAGAGTCCCCAGCAGCACAGAGTATTTCAGGAGAGGAGTGCGCTGATCATGTGGGGGGTCATAGACTAGTTGCATACAGAAGCAGCGTCCCCAGCAGCACAGAGTATTTCAGGAGAGGAGTGTGCTGATCATGTGGGGAGTCACAGACTAGTTGCATACAGAAGCAGAGTCCCCAGCAGCACAGAGTATTTCAGGAGAGGAGTGTGCTGATCATGTGGGGGGGTCACAGACTAGTCACATACAGAAGCAGTGTCCCCAGCAGCACAGAGTATTTCAGGAGAGGAGTGCGCTGATCATGTGGGGGTCACAGACTAGTCACATACAGAAGCAACGTCCCCAGCAGCACAGAGTATTTCAGGAGATGAATGTGCTGATCATGTGTGGGGGTC
Organism: Ranitomeya imitator; assembly: GCF_032444005.1. Classification (NCBI taxonomy): domain Eukaryota; kingdom Metazoa; phylum Chordata; class Amphibia; order Anura; family Dendrobatidae; genus Ranitomeya; species Ranitomeya imitator. The sequence continues at coordinate 686,518,545 of NC_091286.1, forward strand.
ACAGACTAGTCACATACAGAAGCAGAGTCCCCAGCAGCACAGAGTATTTCAGGAGAGGAGTGCGCTGCTCATGTGGGAGGTCACAGACTAGTTACATACAGAAGCAGCGTCCCCAGCAGCACAGAGTATTTCAGGCGAGGAGTGCGCTGATCGTGTGGAAGGTCACAGACTAGTTACATACAGAAGCAGCGTCCCCAGCAGCACAGAGTATTTCAGGAGATGAGTGTGCTGATCATGTGTGGGGGTCACAGACTAGTCACATACAGAAGCAGAGTCCCCAGCAGCACAGAGTATTTCAGGAGAGGAGTGCGCTGATCATGTGGGGGGTCACAGACTAGTTACATACAGAAGCAGTGTCCCCAGCAGCACAGAGTATTTCAGGAGAGGAGTGTGCTGATCATGTGGGGGGGTCACAGACTAGTCACATACAGAAGCAGTGTCCCCAGCAGCACAGCGTATTTCAGGAGAGGAGTGCGCTGATCATGTGGGGGTCACAGACTAGTCACATACAGAAGCAACGTCCCCAGCAGCACAGAGTATTTCAGGAGATGAATGTGCTGATCATGTGTGGGGGTCACAGACTAGTCACATACAGAAGCAGAGTCCCCAGCAGCACAGAGTATTTCAGGAGAGGAGTGCGCTGCTCATGTGGGAGGTCACAGACTAGTTACATACAGAAGCAGCGTCCCCAGCAGCACAGAGTATTTCAGGAGATGAGTGTGCTGATCATGTGTGGGGGTCACAGACTAGTCACATACAGAAGCAGAGTCCCCAGCAGCACAGAGTATTTCAGGCGAGGAGTGCGCTGATCGTGTGGCGGGTCACAGACTAGTTACATACAGAAGCAGCGTCCCCAGCAGCACAGAGTATTTCAGGAGAGGAGTGCGCTGATCATGTGGGAGGTCACAGACTAGTTACATACCGAAGCAGCGTCCCCAGCAGCACAGAGTATTTCAGGAGAGGAGTGCGCTGATCATGTGTGGGAGGTCACAGACTAGTTACATACAGAAGCAGCGTCCCCAGCAGCACAGAGTATTTCAGGAGAGGAGTGCGCTGATCATGTGGGAGGTCACAGACTAGTCACATACAGAAGCAGAGTCCCCAGCAGCACAGAGTATTTCAGGAGAGGAGTGTGCTGATCATGTGGGGGGGTCACAGACTAGTCACATACAGAAGCAGTGTCCCCAGCAGCACAGAGTATTTCAGGAGAGGAGTGCGCTGATCATGTGGGGGTCACAGACTAGTCACATACAGAAGCAACGTCCCCAGCAGCACAGAGTATTTCAGGAGATGAATGTGCTGATCATGTGTGGGGGTCACAGACTAGTCACATACAGAAGCAGAGTCCCCAGCAGCACAGAGTATTTCAGGAGAGGAGTGCGCTGCTCATGTGGGAGGTCACAGACTAGTTACATACAGAAGCAGCGTCCCCAGCAGCACAGAGTATTTCAGGCGAGGAGTGCGCTGATCGTGTGGAAGGTCACAGACTAGTTACATACAGAAGCAGCGTCCCCAGCAGCACAGAGTATTTCAGGAGATGAGTGTGCTGATCATGTGTGGGGGTCACAGACTAGTCACATACAGAAGCAGAGTCCCCAGCAGCACAGAGTATTTCAGGAGAGGAGTGCGCTGATCATGTGGGGGGTCACAGACTAGTTACATACAGAAGCAGTGTCCCCAGCAGCACAGAGTATTTCAGGAGAGGAGTGTGCTGATCATGTGGGGGGGTCACAGACTAGTTACATACAGAAGCAGTGTCCCCAGCAGCACAGAGTATTTCAGGAGAGGAGTGCGCTGATCATGTGGGGGGTCACAGACTAGTCACATACAGAAGCAGTGTCCCCAGCAGCACAGCGTATTTCAGGAGAGGAGTGCGCTGATCATGTGGGGGTCACAGACTAGTCACATACAGAAGCAACGTCCCCAGCAGCACAGAGTATTTCAGGAGATGAATGTGCTGATCATGTGTGGGGGTCACAGACTAGTCACATACAGAAGCAGAGTCCCCAGCAGCACAGAGTATTTCAGGAGAGGAGTGCGCTGCTCATGTGGGAGGTCACAGACTAGTTACATACAGAAGCAGCGTCCCCAGCAGCACAGAGTATTTCAGGAGATGAGTGTGCTGATCATGTGTGGGGGTCACAGACTAGTCACATACAGAAGCAGAGTCCCCAGCAGCACAGAGTATTTCAGGCGAGGAGTGCGCTGATCGTGTGGCGGGTCACAGACTAGTTACATACAGAAGCAGCGTCCCCAGCAGCACAGAGTATTTCAGGAGAGGAGTGCGCTGATCGTGTGGGGGGTCACAGACTAGTTACATACAGAAGCAGCGTCCCCAGCAGCACAGAGTATTTCAGGCGAGGAGTGTGCTGATCATGTGTGGGGGTCACAGACTAGTCACATACAGAAGCAGAGTCCCCAGCAGCACAGAGTATTTCAGGCGAGAAGTGCGCTGATCGTGTGGGGGGTCACAGACTAGTTACATACAGAAGCAGAGTCCCCAGCAGCACAGAGTATTTCAGGAGAGGAGTGCGCTGATCATGTGGGGGTCACAGACTAGTTACATACAGAAGCAGCGTCCCCAGCAGCACAGAGTATTTCAGGAGAGGAGTGCGCTGATCATGTGGGAGATCACAGACTAGTTACATACAGAAGCAGAGTCCCCAGCAGCACAGAGTATTTCAGGAGAGGAGTGCGCTGATCATGTGGGGGTCACAGACTAGTTACATACAGAAGCAGCGTCCCCAGCAGCACAGAGTATTTCAGGAGAGGAGTGTGCTGATCATGTGGGAGGTCACAGACTAGTTACATACAGAAGCAGCGTCCCCAGCAGCACAGAGTATTTCAGGAGAGGAGTGCGCTGATCATGTGGGAGATCACAGACTAGTTACATACAGAAGCAGCGTCCCCAGCAGCACAGAGTATTTCAGGAGAGGAGTGCGCTGATCGTGTGGGGGAGTCACAGACTAGTTACATACAGAAGCAGCGTCCCCAGCAGCACAGAGTATTTCAGGAGAGGAGTGCGCTGATCGTGTGGGGGGTCACAGACTAGTTACATACAGAAGCAGCGTCCCCAGCAGCACAGAGTATTTCAGGCGAGGAGTGTGCTGATCATGTGTGGGGGTCACAGACTAGTCACATACAGAAGCAGAGTCCCCAGCAGCACAGAGTATTTCAGGCGAGAAGTGCGCTGATCGTGTGGGGGGTCACAGACTAGTTACATACAGAAGCAGAGTCCCCAGCAGCACAGAGTATTTCAGGAGAGGAGTGCGCTGATCATGTGGGGGTCACAGACTAGTTACATACAGAAGCAGCGTCCCCAGCAGCACAGAGTATTTCAGGAGAGGAGTGCGCTGATCATGTGGGAGATCACAGACTAGTTACATACAGAAGCAGCGTCCCCAGCAGCACAGAGTATTTCAGGAGAGGAGTGCGCTGATCATGTGGGGGTCACAGACTAGTTACATACAGAAGCAGCGTCCCCAGCAGCACAGAGTATTTCAGGAGAGGAGTGCGCTGATCGTGTGGGGGAGTCACAGACTAGTTACATACAGAAGCAGCGTCCCCAGCAGCACAGAGTATTTCAGGAGAGGAGTGCGCTGATCATGTGGGAGGTCACAGACTAGTTACATACATAAGCAGTGTCCCCAGCAGCACAGAGTATTTCAGGAGAGGAGTGCGCTGATCATGTGGGAGGTCACAGACTAGTTACATACAGAAGCAGAGTCCCCAGCAGCACAGAGTATTTCAGGAGAGGAGTGTGCTGATCATGTGGGAGGTCACAGACTAGTTACATACAGAAGCAGCGTTCCCAGCAGCACAGAGTGTTTCAGGAGAGGAGTGTGCTGATCATGTGTGGGGGTCACAGACTAGTTACATACAGAAGCAGTGTCCCCAGCAGCACAGAGTATTTCAGGAGAGGAGTGTGCTGATCATGTGGGAGGTCACAGACTAGTTACATACAGAAGCAGTGTCCTCAGCAGCACAGAGTATTTCAGGAGAGGAGTGCGCTGATCATGTGGGAGGTCACAGACTAGTTACATACAGAAGCAGAGTCCCCAGCAGCACAGAGTATTTCAGGAGAGGGGTGTGCTGATCATGTGGGGGGGTCACAGACTAGTTACATACAGAAGCAGAGTCCCCAGCAGCACAGAGTATTTCAGGAGAGGAGTGTGCTGATCATGTGGGGGGTCACAGACTAGTTACATACAGAAGCAGCGTCCCCAGCAGCACAGAGTATTTCAGGAGAGGAGTGTGCTGATCATGTGGGAGGTCACAGACTAGTTACATACAGAAGCAGTGTCCCCAGCAGCACAGAGTATTTCAGGAGAGGAGTGCGCTGATCATGTGGGAGGTCACAGACTAGTTACATACAGAAGCAGTGTCCCCAGCAGCACAGAGTATTTCAGGAGAGGAGTGCGCTGATCATGTGGGAGGTCACAGACTAGTTACATACCGAAGCAGCGTCCCCAGCAGCACAGAGTATTTCAGGAGAGGAGTGCGCTGATCATGTGGGAGGTCACAGACTAGTTACATACAGAAGCAGTGTCCCCAGCAGCACAGAGTATTTCAGGAGAGGAGTGCGCTGATCATGTGGGGGAGTCACAGACTAGTCACATACAGAAGCAGAGTCCCCAGCAGCACAGAGTATTTCAGGAGAGGAGTGCGCTGATCATGTGGGAGGTCACAGACTAGTTACATACAGAAGCAGTGTCCCCAGCAGCACAGAGTATTTCAGGAGAGGAGTGCGCTGATCATGTGGGAGGTCACAGACTAGTTACATACAGAAGCAGAATCCCCAGCAGCACAGAGTATTTCAGGAGAGGAGTGTGCTGATCATGTGGGAGGTCACAGACTAGTTACATACAGAAGCAGCGTCCCCAGCAGCACAGAGTATTTCAGGAGATGGGTGTGCTGATCATTTGGGGGAGTCACAGACTAGTCACATACAGAAGCAGTGTCCCCAGCAGCACAGAGTATTTCAGGAGAGGAGTGCGCTGATCATGTGGGAGGTCACAGACTAGTTACATACCGAAGCAGCGTCCCCAGCAGCACAGAGTATTTCAGGAGAGGAGTGCGCTGATCATGTGTGGGAGGTCACAGACTAGTTACATACAGAAGCAGCGTCCCCAGCAGCACAGAGTATTTCAGGAGAGGAGTGCGCTGATCATGTGGGAGGTCACAGACTAGTTACATACAGAAGCAGTGTCCCCAGCAGCACAGAGTATTTCAGGAGAGGAGTGCGCTGATCATGTGGGGGAGTCACAGACTAGTCACATACAGAAGCAGAGTCCCCAGCAGCACAGAGTATTTCAGGAGAGGAGTGCGCTGATCATGTGGGAGGTCACAGACTAGTTACATACAGAAGCAGTGTCCCCAGCAGCACAGAGTATTTCAGGAGAGGAGTGCGCTGATCATGTGGGAGGTCACAGACTAGTTACATACAGAAGCAGAATCCCCAGCAGCACAGAGTATTTCAGGAGAGGAGTGTGCTGATCATGTGGGAGGTCACAGACTAGTTACATACAGAAGCAGCGTCCCCAGCAGCACAGAGTATTTCAGGAGATGGGTGTGCTGATCATTTGGGGGAGTCACAGACTAGTCACATACAGAAGCAGAGTCCCCAGCAGCACAGAGTATTTCAGGAGAGGAGTGTGCTGATCATGTGGGGGGTCACAGACTAGTTACATACAGAAGCAGTGTCCCCAGCAGCACAGAGTATTTCAGGAGAGGAGTGTGCTGATCATGTGGAAGGTCACAGACTAGTTACATACAGAAGCAGAGTCCCCAGCAGCACAGAGTATTTCAGGAGAGGAGTGCGCTGATCATGTGGGGAGGTCACAGACTAGTTACATACAGAAGCAGTGTCCCCAGCAGCACAGAGTATTTCAGGAGAGGAGTGCGCTGATCATGTGGGGGGTCACAGACTAGTTACATACAGAAGCAGAGTCCCCAGCAGCACAGAGTATTTCAGGAGAGGAGTGCGCTGATCATGTGGGGGGTCACAGACTAGTTACATACAGAAGCAGTGTCCCCAGCAGCACAGAGTATTTCAGGAGAGGAGTGCGCTGATCATGTGGGGGGTCACAGACTAGTTACATACAGAAGCAGAGTCCCCAGCAGCACAGAGTATTTCTGGAGAGGAGTGTGCTGATCATGTGGGAGGTCACAGACTAGTTACATACAGAAGCAGCGTCCCCAGCAGCACAGAGTATTTCAGGAGAGGAGTGCGCTGATCATGTGGGGGGTCACAGACTAGTTACATACAGAAGCAGTGTCCCCAGCAGCACAGAGTATTTCAGGAGAGGAGTGTGCTGATCATGTGGGGGGTCACAGACTAGTCGCATACAGAAGCAGAGTCCCCAGCAGCACAGAGTATTTCAGGAGAGGAGTGTGCTGATCATGTGGGGGGTCACAGACTAGTTACATACAGAAGCAGTGTCCCCAGCAGCACAGAGTATTTCAGGAGAGGAGTGTGCTGATCATGTGGGGGAGTCACAGACTAGTCACATACAGAAGCAGAGTCCCCAGCAGCACAGAGTATTTCAGGAGAGGAGTGTGCTGATCATGTGGGAGGTCACAGACTAGTTACATACAGAAGCAGCGTCCCCAGCAGCACAGAGTATTTCAGGAGAGGAGTGTGGTGATCATGTGGGAGGTCACAGACTAGTTACATACAGAAGCACCGTCCCCAGCAGCACAGAGTATTTCAGGAGAGGAGTGTGCTGATCATTTGGGGGAGTCACAGACTAGTCACATACAGAAGCAGAGTCCCCAGCAGCACAGAGTATTTCAGGAGAGGAGTGTGCTGATCATGTGGGAGGTCACAGACTAGTTACATACAGAAGCAGTGTCCCCAGCAGCACAGAGTATTTCAGGAGAGGAGTGCGCTGATCATGTGGGAGGTCACAGACTAGTTACATACAGAAGCAGAGTCCCCAGCAGCACAGAGTGTTTCAGGAGAGGAGTGTGCTGATCATATGTGGGGGTCACAGACTAGTTACATACAGAAGCAGTGTCCCCAGCAGCACAGAGTATTTCAGGAGAGGAGTGTGCTGATCATGTGGGGGAGTCACAGACTAGTCACATACAGAAGCAGAGTCCCCAGCAGCACAGAGTATTTCAGGAGAGGAGTGCGCTGATCATGTGGGAGGTCACAGACTAGTTACATACAGAAGCAGTGTCCCCAGCAGCACAGAGTATTTCAGGAGAGGAGTGCGCTGATCATGTGGGAGGTCACAGACTAGTTACATACAGAAGCAGAATCCCCAGCAGCACAGAGTATTTCAGGAGAGGAGTGTGCTGATCATGTGGGAGGTCACAGACTAGTTACATACAGAAGCAGCGTCCCCAGCAGCACAGAGTATTTCAGGAGATGGGTGTGCTGATCATTTGGGGGAGTCACAGACTAGTCACATACAGAAGCAGAGTCCCCAGCAGCACAGAGTATTTCAGGAGAGGAGTGTGCTGATCATGTGGGGGGTCACAGACTAGTTACATACAGAAGCAGTGTCCCCAGCAGCACAGAGTATTTCAGGAGAGGAGTGTGCTGATCATGTGGAAGGTCACAGACTAGTTACATACAGAAGCAGAGTCCCCAGCAGCACAGAGTATTTCAGGAGAGGAGTGCGCTGATCATGTGGGGGGTCACAGACTAGTTACATACAGAAGCAGTGTCCCCAGCAGCACAGAGTATTTCAGGAGAGGAGTGCGCTGATCATGTGGGAGGTCACAGACTAGTTACATACAGAAGCAGTGTCCCCAGCAGCACAGAGTATTTCAGGAGAGGAGTGTGCTGATCATGTGGGAGGTCACAGACTAGTTACATACAGAAGCAGTGTCCCCAGCAGCACAGAGTATTTCAGGAGAGGAGTGTGCTGATCATGTGGGAGGTCACAGACTAGTTACATACAGAAGCAGTGTCCCCAGCAGCACAGAGTATTTCAGGAGAGGAGTGTGCTGATCATTTGGGGGAGTCACAGACTAGTCACATACAGAAGCAGAGTCCCCAGCAGCACAGAGTATTTCAGGAAAGGAGTGTGCTGATCATGTGGGGGGTCACAGACTAGTTACATACAGAAGCAGTGTCCCCAGCAGCACAGAGTATTTCAGGAGAGGAGTGTGCTGATCATGTGGGAGGTCACAGACTAGTTACATACAGAAGCAGCGTCCCCAGCAGCACAGAGTATTTCAGGAGAGGAGTGCGCTGATCATGTGGGGGGTCACAGACTAGTTACATACAGAAGCAGTGTCCCCAGCAGCACAGAGTATTTCAGGAGAGGAGTGCGCTGATCATGTGGGAGGTCACAGACTAGTTACATACAGAAGCAGTGTCCCCAGCAGCACAGAGTATTTCAGGAGAGGAGTGTGCTGATCATGTGGGAGGTCACAGACTAGTTACATACAGAAGCAGCGTCCCCAGCAGCACAGAGTATTTCAGGAGAGGAGTGTGCTGATCATGTGGGAGGTCACAGACTAGTTACATACAGAAGCAGCGTCCCCAGCAGCACAGAGTATTTCAGGAGAGGAGTGTGCTGATCATGTGGGAGGTCACAGACTAGTTACATACAGAAGCAGTGTCCCCAGCAGCACAGAGTATTTCAGGAGAGGAGTGTGCTGATCATTTGGGGGAGTCACAGACTAGTCACATACAGAAGCAGAGTCCCCAGCAGCACAGAGTATTTCAGGAAAGGAGTGTGCTGATCATGTGGGGGGTCACAGACTAGTTACATACAGAAGCAGAGTCCCCAGCAGCACAGAGTATTTCAGGAGAGGAGTGTGCTGATCATGTGGGGGAGTCACAGACTAGTCACATACAGAAGCAGAATCCCCAGCAGCACAGAGTATTTCAGGAGAGGAGTGCGCTGATCATGTGGGAGGTCACAGACTAGTTACATACAGAAGCAGAGTCCCCAGCAGCACAGAGTATTTCAGGAGAGGAGTGTGCTGATCATGTGGGGGGTCACAGACTAGTTACATACAGAAGCAGCGTCCCCAGCAGCACAGAGTATTTCAGGAGAGGAGTGTGCTGATCATGTGGGGGGTCACAGACTAGTTACATACAGAAGCAGAGTCCCCAGCAGCACAGAGTATTTCAGGAGAGGAGTGCGCTGATCATGTGGGGGGTCACAGACTAGTTACATACAGAAGCAGTGTCCCCAGCAGCACAGAGTATTTCAGGAGAGGAGTGTGCTGATCATGTGGGGGGGTCACAGACTAGTCACATACAGAAGCAGTGTCCCCAGCAGCACAGAGTATTTCAGGAGAGGAGTGCGCTGATCATGTGGGGGTCACAGACTAGTCACATACAGAAGCAACGTCCCCAGCAGCACAGAGTATTTCAGGAGATGAATGTGCTGATCATGTGTGGGGGTCACAGACTAGTCACATACAGAAGCAGAGTCCCCAGCAGCACAGAGTATTTCAGGAGAGGAGTGCGCTGCTCATGTGGGAGGTCACAGACTAGTTACATACAGAAGCAGCGTCCCCAGCAGCACAGAGTATTTCAGGAGATGAGTGTGCTGATCATGTGTGGGGGTCACAGACTAGTCACATACAGAAGCAGAGTCCCCAGCAGCACAGAGTATTTCAGGCGAGGAGTGCGCTGCTCATGTGGGAGGTCACAGACTAGTTACATACAGAAGCAGCGTCCCCAGCAGCACAGAGTATTTCAGGAGAGGAGTGCGCTGATCGTGTGGCGGGTCACAGACTAGTCACATACAGAAGCAGAGTCCCCAGCAGCACAGAGTATTTCAGGCGAGGAGTGCGCTGCTCATGTGGGAGGTCACAGACTAGTTACATACAGAAGCAGAGTCCCCAGCAGCACAGAGTATTTCAGGCGAGGAGTGCGCTGCTCATGTGGGAGGTCACAGACTAGTTACATACAGAAGCAGTGTCCCCAGCAGCACAGAGTATTTCAGGAGAGGAGTGTGCTGATCATGTGGGGAGGTCACAGACTAGTCACATACAGAAGCAGAGTCCCCAGCAGCACAGAGTATTTCAGGAGAGGAGTGCGCTGATCATGTGGGGGTCACAGACTAGTTACATACAGAAGCAGCGTCCCCAGCAGCACAGAGTATTTCAGGAGAGGAGTGCGCTGATCGTGTGGCGGGTCACAGACTAGTTACATACAGAAGCAGCGTCCCCAGCAGCACAGAGTATTTCAGGAGAGGAGTGCGCTGATCGTGTGGGGGGTCACAGACTAGTTACATACAGAAGCAGCGTCCCCAGCAGCACAGAGTATTTCAGGCGAGGAGTGTGCTGATCATGTGTGGGGGTCACAGACTAGTCACATACAGAAGCAGAGTCCCCAGCAGCACAGAGTATTTCAGGCGAGAAGTGCGCTGATCGTGTGGGGGGTCACAGACTAGTTACATACAGAAGCAGCGTCCCCAGCAGCACAGAGTATTTCAGGAGAGGAGTGCGCTGATCGTGTGGGGGGTCACAGACTAGTTACATACAGAAGCAGCGTCCCCAGCAGCACAGAGTATTTCAGGAGAGGAGTGCGCTGATCGTGTGGGGGAGTCACAGACTAGTTACATACAGAAGCAGCGTCCCCAGCAGCACAGAGTATTTCAGGAGAGGAGTGCGCTGATCATGTGGGAGGTCACAGACTAGTTACATACAGAAGCAGTGTCCCCAGCAGCACAGAGTATTTCAGGAGAGGAGTGCGCTGATCATGTGGGAGGTCACAGACTAGTTACATACAGAAGCAGAGTCCCCAGCAGCACAGAGTATTTCAGGAGAGGAGTGTGCTGATCATGTGGGAGGTCACAGACTAGTTACATACAGAAGCAGTGTCCCCAGCAGCACAGAGTATTTCAGGAGAGGAGTGTGCTGATCATGTGGGGGAGTCACAGACTAGTCACATACAGAAGCAGAGTCCCCAGCAGCACAGAGTATTTCAGGAGAGGGGTGTGCTGATCATGTGGGGGGTCACAGACTAGTTACATACAGAAGCAGTGTCCTCAGCAGCACAGAGTATTTCAGGAGAGGAGTGCGCTGATCATGTGGGAGGTCACAGACTAGTTACATACAGAAGCAGAGTCCCCAGCAGCACAGAGTATTTCAGGAGAGGGGTGTGCTGATCATGTGGGGGGGTCACAGACTAGTTACATACAGAAGCAGAGTCCCCAGCAGCACAGAGTATTTCAGGAGAGGAGTGTGCTGATCATGTGGGAGGTCACAGACTAGTTACATACAGAAGCAGTGTCCCCAGCAGCACAGAGTATTTCAGGAGAGGAGTGTGCTGATCATGTGGGAGGTCACAGACTAGTTACATACAGAAGCAGTGTCCCCAGCAGCACAGAGTATTTCAGGAGAGGAGTGCGCTGATCATGTGGGAGGTCACAGACTAGTTACATACAGAAGCAGTGTCCCCAGCAGCACAGAGTATTTCATGAGACGAGTGCGCTGATCATGTGGGAGGTCACAGACTAGTTACATACAGAAGCAGTGTCCCCAGCAGCACAGAGTATTTCAGGAGAGGAGTGTGCTGATCATGTGGGGGAGTCACAGACTAGTCACATACAGAAGCAGAGTCCCCAGCAGCACAGAGTATTTCAGGAGAGGAGTGCGCTGATCATGTGGGAGGTCACAGACTAGTTACATACAGAAGCAGTGTCCCCAGCAGCACAGAGTATTTCAGGAGAGGAGTGCGCTGATCATGTGGGAGGTCACAGACTAGTTACATACAGAAGCAGAATCCCCAGCAGCACAGAGTATTTCAGGAGAGGAGTGTGCTGATCATGTGGGAGGTCACAGACTAGTTACATACAGAAGCAGCGTCCCCAGCAGCACAGAGTATTTCAGGAGATGGATGTGCTGATCATTTGGGGGAGTCACAGACTAGTCACATACAGAAGCAGAGTCCCCAGCAGCACAGAGTATTTCAGGAGAGGAGTGTGCTGATCATGTGGGGGGTCACAGACTAGTTACATACAGAAGCAGTGTCCCCAGCAGCACAGAGTATTTCAGGAGAGGAGTGTGCTGATCATGTGGAAGGTCACAGACTAGTTACATACAGAAGCAGAGTCCCCAGCAGCACAGAGTATTTCAGGAGAGGAGTGCGCTGATCATGTGGGGGGTCACAGACTAGTTACATACAGAAGCAGTGTCCCCAGCAGCACAGAGTATTTCAGGAGAGGAGTGCGCTGATCATGTGGGGGGTCACAGACTAGTTACATACAGAAGCAGTGTCCCCAGCAGCACAGAGTATTTCAGGAGAGGAGTGCGCTGATCATGTGGGGGGTCACAGACTAGTTACATACAGAAGCAGAGTCCCCAGCAGCACAGAGTATTTCAGGAGAGGAGTGTGCTGATCATGTGGGAGGTCACAGACTAGTTACATACAGAAGCAGCGTCCCCAGCAGCACAGAGTATTTCAGGAGAGGAGTGCGCTGATCATGTGGGGGGTCACAGACTAGTTACATACAGAAGCAGTGTCCCCAGCAGCACAGAGTATTTCAGGAGAGGAGTGTGCTGATCATGTGGGGGGTCACAGACTAGTCGCATACAGAAGCAGAGTCCCCAGCAGCACAGAGTATTTCAGGAGAGGAGTGTGCTGATCATGTGGGGGGTCACAGACTAGTTACATACAGAAGCAGTGTCCCCAGCAGCACAGAGTATTTCAGGAGAGGAGTGTGCTGATCATGTGGGGGAGTCACAGACTAGTCACATACAGAAGCAGAGTCCCCAGCAGCACAGAGTATTTCAGGAGAGGAGTGTGCTGATCATGTGGGAGGTCACAGACTAGTTACATACAGAAGCACCGTCCCCAGCAGCACAGAGTATTTCAGGAGAGGAGTGTGCTGATCATTTGGGGGAGTCACAGACTAGTCACATACAGAAGCAGAGTCCCCAGCAGCACAGAGTATTTCAGGAGAGGAGTGTGCTGATCATGTGGGAGGTCACAGACTAGTTACATACAGAAGCAGTGTCCCCAGCAGCACAGAGTATTTCAGGAGAGGAGTGCGCTGATCATGTGGGAGGTCACAGACTAGTTACATACAGAAGCAGAGTCCCCAGCAGCACAGAGTGTTTCAGGAGAGGAGTGTGCTGATCATGTGTGGGGGTCACAGACTAGTTACATACAGAAGCAGTGTCCCCAGCAGCACAGAGTATTTCAGGAGAGGAGTGTGCTGATCATGTGGGGGAGTCACAGACTAGTCACATACAGAAGCAGCGTCCCCAGCAGCACAGAGTATTTCAGGAGAGGAGTGTGGTGATCATGTGGGAGGTCACAGACTAGTTACATACAGAAGCACCGTCCCCAGCAGCACAGAGTATTTCAGGAGAGGAGTGTGCTGATCATTTGGGGGAGTCACAGACTAGTCACATACAGAAGCAGAGTCCCCAGCAGCACAGAGTATTTCAGGAGAGGAGTGTGCTGATCATGTGGGAGGTCACAGACTAGTTACATACAGAAGCAGTGTCCCCAGCAGCACAGAGTATTTCAGGAGAGGAGTGCGCTGATCATGTGGGAGGTCACAGACTAGTTACATACAGAAGCAGAGTCCCCAGCAGCACAGAGTGTTTCAGGAGAGGAGTGTGCTGATCATGTGTGGGGGTCACAGACTAGTTACATACAGAAGCAGTGTCCCCAGCAGCACAGAGTATTTCAGGAGAGGAGTGTGCTGATCATGTGGGGGAGTCACAGACTAGTCACATACAGAAGCAGAGTCCCCAGCAGCACAGAGTGTTTCAGGAGAGGAGTGCGCTGATCATGTGGGGGGTCACAGACTAGTTACATACAGAAGCAGAGTCCCCAGCAGCACAGAGTAGTTCAGGAGAGGAGTGCGCTGATCATGTGGGAGGTCACAGACTAGTTACATACAGAAGCAGTGTCCCCAGCAGCACAGAGTATTTCAGGAGAGGAGTGCGCTGATCATGTGGGAGGTCACAGACTAGTTACATACAGAAGCAGAATCCCCAGCAGCACAGAGTATTTCAGGAGAGGAGTGTGCTGATCATGTGGGACGTCACAGACTAGTTACATACAGAAGCAGCGTCCCCAGCAGCACAGAGTATTTCAGGAGATGGGTGTGCTGATCATTTGGGGGAGTCACAGACTAGTCACATACAGAAGCAGAGTCCCCAGCAGCACAGAGTATTTCAGGAGAGGAGTGTGCTGATCATGTGGGGGGTCACAGACTAGTTACATACAGAAGCAGTGTCCCCAGCAGCACAGAGTATTTCAGGAGAGGAGTGTGCTGATCATGTGGAAGGTCACAGACTAGTTACATACAGAAGCAGAGTCCCCAGCAGCACAGAGTATTTCAGGAGAGGAGTGCGCTGATCATGTGGGGGGTCACAGACTAGTTACATACAGAAGCAGTGTCCCCAGCAGCACAGAGTATTTCAGGAGAGGAGTGCGCTGATCATGTGGGAGGTCACAGACTAGTTACATACAGAAGCAGTGTCCCCAGCAGCACAGAGTATTTCAGGAGAGGAGTGTGCTGATCATGTGGGAGGTCACAGACTAGTTACATACAGAAGCAGTGTCCCCAGCAGCACAGAGTATTTCAGGAGAGGAGTGTGCTGATCATGTGGGAGGTCACAGACTAGTTACATACAGAAGCAGTGTCCCCAGCAGCACAGAGTATTTCAGGAGAGGAGTGTGCTGATCATTTGGGGGAGTCACAGACTAGTCACATACAGAAGCAGAGTCCCCAGCAGCACAGAGTATTTCAGGAAAGGAGTGTGCTGATCATGTGGGGGGTCACAGACTAGTTACATACAGAAGCAGTGTCCCCAGCAGCACAGAGTATTTCAGGAGAGGAGTGTGCTGATCATGTGGGAGGTCACAGACTAGTTACATACAGAAGCAGTGTCCCCAGCAGCACAGAGTATTTCAGGAGAGGAGTGCGCTGATCATGTGGGAGGTCACAGACTAGTTACATACAGAAGCAGTGTCCCCAGCAGCACAGAGTATTTCAGGAGAGGATTGTGCTGATCATGTGGGAGGTCACAGACTAGTTACATACAGAAGCAGCGTCCCCAGCAGCACAGAGTATTTCAGGAGAGGAGTGTGCTGATCATGTGGGAGGTCACAGACTAGTTACATACAGAAGCAGCGTCCCCAGCAGCACAGAGTATTTCAGGAGAGGAGTGTGCTGATCATGTGGGAGGTCACAGACTAGTTACATACAGAAGCAGTGTCCCCAGCAGCACAGAGTATTTCAGGAGAGGAGTGTGCTGATCATTTGGGGGAGTCACAGACTAGTCACATACAGAAGCAGAGTCCCCAGCAGCACAGAGTATTTCAGGAAAGGAGTGTGCTGATCATGTGGGGGGTCACAGACTAGTTACATACAGAAGCAGTGTCCCCATCAGCACAGAGTATTTCAGGAGAGGAGTGTGCTGATCATGTGGGGGAGTCACAGACTAGTCACATACAGAAGCAGAATCCCCAGCAGCACAGAGTATTTCAGGAGAGGAGTGCGCTGATCATGTGGGAGGTCACAGACTAGTTACATACAGAAGCAGCGTCCCCAGCAGCACAGAGTATTTCAGGAGAGGAGTGTGCTGATCATGTGGGAGGTCACAGACTAGTTACATACAGAAGCTGCGTCCCCAGCAGCACAGAGTATTTCAGGAGAGGGGTGTGCTGATCATTTGGGGGAGTCACAGACTAGTCACATACAGAAGCAGAGTCCCCAGCAGCACAGAGTATTTCAGGAGAGGAGTGTGCTGATCATGTGGGGGGTCACAGACTAGTTACATACAGAAGCAGCGTCCCCAGCAGCACAGAGTATTTCAGGAGAGGAGTGTGCTGATCATGTGGGGGGTCACAGACTAGTTACATACAGAAGCAGTGTCCCCAGCAGCACAGAGTATTTCAGGAGAGGAGTGTGCTGATCATGTGGGGGGTCACAGACTAGTTACATACAGAAGCAGTGTCCCCAGCAGCACAGAGTATTTCAGGAGAGGAGTGCGCTGATCATGTGGGGGGTCACAGACTAGTTATATACAGAAGCAGTGTCCCCAGCAGCACAGAGTATTTCAGGAGAGGAGTGCGCTGATCATGTGGGGGAGTCACAGACTAGTCACATACAGAAGCAGAGTCCCCAGCAGCACAGAGTATTTCAGGAGAGGAGTGCGCTGATCATGTGGGGGGTCACAGACTAGTCGCATACAGAAGCAGAGTCCCCAGCAGCACAGAGTATTTCAGCAGAGGAGTGCGCTGATCATGTGGGGGGTCACAGACTAGTTACATACAGTGGCAGCGTCCCCAGCAGCACAGAGTATTTCAGGAGAGGAGTGTGCTGATCATTTGGGGGAGTCACAGACTAGTCACATACAGAAGCAGAGTCCCCAGCAGCACAGAGTATTTCAGGAGAGGAGTGTGCTGATCATGTGGGGGGTCACAGACTAGTTACATACAGAAGCAGTGTCCCCAGCAGCACAGAGTATTTCAGGAGAGGAGTGTGCTGATCATGTGGGGGAGTCACAGACTAGTCACATACAGAAGCAGAGTCCCCAGCAGCACAGAGTATTTCAGGAGAGGAGTGTGCTGATCATGTGGGAGGTCACAGACTAGTTACATACAGAAGCAGCGTCCCCAGCAGCACAGAGTATTTCAGGAGAGGAGTGTGCTGATCATGTGGGAGGTCACAGACTAGTTACATACAGAAGCACCGTCCCCAGCAGCACAGAGTATTTCAGGAGAGGAGTGTGCTGATCATTTGGGGGAGTCACAGGCTAGTCACATACAGAAGCAGAGTCCCCAGCAGCACAGAGTATTTCAGGAGAGGAGTGCGCTGATCATGTGGGAGGTCACAGACTAGTTACATACAGAAGCAGTGTCCCCAGCAGCACAGAGTATTTCAGGAGAGGAGTGTGCTGATCATGTGGGGGAGTCACAGACTAGTTACATACAGAAGCAGCGTCCCCAGCAGCACAGAGTATTTCAGGAGAGGAGTGTGCTGATCATGTGGGAGGTCACAGACTAGTTACATACAGAAGCAGCGTCCCCAGCAGCACAGAGTATTTCAGGAGAGGAGTGTGCTGATCATGTGGGGGAGTCACAGACTAGTCACATACAGAAGCAGAGTCCCCAGCAGCACAGAGTATTTCAGGAGAGGAGTGCGCTGATCATGTGGGGGGTCACAGACTAGTTACATACAGAAGCAGTGTCCCCAGCAGCACAGATTATTTCAGGAGAGGAGTGTGCTGATCATGTGGGGGAGTCACAGACTAGTCACATACAGAAGCAGAGTCCCCAGCAGCACAGAGTATTTCAGGAGAGGAGTGCGCTGATCATGTGGGAGGTCACAGACTAGTTACATACAGAAGCAGTGTCCCCAGCAGCACAGAGTATTTCAGGAGAGGAGTGCGCTGATCATGTGGGAGGTCACAGACTAGTTACATACAGAAGCAGAGTCCCCAGCAGCACAGAGTATTTCAGGAGAGGAGTGTGCTGATCATGTGGGAGGTCACAGACTAGTTACATACAGAAGCAGCGTCCCCAGCAGCACAGAGTATTTCAGGAGATGGGTGTGCTGATCATTTGGGGGAGTCACAGACTAGTTACATACAGAAGCAGTGTCCCCAGCAGCACAGAGTATTTCAGGAGAGGAGTGTGCTGATCATGTGGGAGGTCACAGACTAGTTACATACAGAAGCAGCGTCCCCAGCAGCACAGAGTATTTCAGGAGAGGAGTGCGCTGATCATGTGGGGGGTCACAGACTAGTTACATACAGAAGCAGTGTCCCCAGCAGCACAGAGTATTTCAGGAGAGGAGTGTGCGGATCATGTGGGAGGTCACAGACTAGTTACATACAGAAGCAGTGTCCCCAGCAGCACAGAGTATTTCAGGAGAGGAATGCGCTGATCATGTGGGAGGTCACAGACTAGTTACATACAGAAGCAGTGTCCCCAGCAGCACAGAGTATTTCAGGAGAGGAGTGCGCTGATCATGTGGGAGGTCACAGACTAGTTACATACAGAAGCAGTGTCCCCAGCAGCACAGAGTATTTCAGGAGAGGAGTGTGCTGATCATGTGGGAGGTCACAGACTAGTTACATACAGAAGCAGTGTCCCCAGCAGCACAGAGTATTTCAGGAGAGGAGTGTGCTGATCATGTGGGAGGTCACAGACTAGTTACATACAGAAGCAGTGTCCCCAGCAGCACAGAGTATTTCAGGAGAGGAGTGCGCTGATCATGTGGGGGAGTCACAGACTAGTTACATACAGAAGCAGTGTCCCCAGCAGCACAGAGTATTTCAGGAGAGGAGTGTGCTGATCATGTGGGAGGTCACAGACTAGTTACATACAGAAGCAGCGTCCCCAGCAGCACAGAGTATTTCAGGAGAGGAGTGCGCTGATCATGTGGGGGAGTCACAGACTAGTTACATACAGAAGCAGTGTCCCCAGCAGCACAGAGTATTTCAGGAGAGGGGTGTGCTGATCATGTGGGAGGTCACAGACTAGTTACATACAGAAGCAGTGTCCCCAGCAGCACAAAGTATTTCAGGAGAGGAGTGTGCTGATCATGTGGGGGGTCACAGACTAGTTACATACAGAAGCAGTGTCCCCAGCAGCACAGAGTATTTCAGGAGAGGAGTGCGCTGATCATGTGGGGGGTCACAGACTAGTCGCATACAGAAGCAGAGTCCCCAGCAGCACAGAGTATTTCATCAGAGGAGTGTGCTGATCATGTGGGAGGTCACAGACTAGTTACATACAGAAGCAGAGTCCCCAGCAGCACAGAGTATTTCAGGAGAGGAGTGTGCTGATCATGTGGGGGTCACAGACTAGTTACATACAGTGGAAGCGTCCCCAGCAGCACAGAGTATTTCAGGAGAGGAGTGCGCTGATCATGTGGGAGGTCACAGACTAGTTACATACAGAAGCAGAGTCCCCAGCAGCACAGAGTATTTCAGGAGAGGAGTGTGCTGATCATGTGGGGAGGTCACAGACTAGTTACATACAGAAGCAGCATCCCCAGCAGCACAGAGTATTTCAGGAGAGGAGTGCGCTGCTCATGTGGGGGAGTCACAGACTAGTTACATACAGAAGCAGAGTCCCCAGCAGCACAGAGTATTTCAGGAGAGGAGTGCGCTGCTCATGTGGGGGAGTCACAGACTAGTTACATATCGAAGCAGCGTTCCCAGCAGCACAGAGTATTTCAGGCAAGGAGTGCGCTGATCATGTGGGGGAGTCACAGACTAGTCACATACAGAAGCAGTGTCCCCAGCAGCACAGAGTATTTCAGGAGATGAGTGCGCTGATCATGTGGGGGGTCACAGACTAGTTACATACAGAAGCAGCGTCCCCAGCAGCACAGAGTATTTCAGGAGAGGAGTGTGCTGATCATGTGGGGGAGTCACAGACTAGTTACATACAGAAGCAGCGTCCCCAGCAGCACAGAGTATTTCAGGAGAGGAGTGTGCTGATCATGTGGGAGGTCACAGACTAGTTACATACAGAAGCAGAGTCCTCAGCAGCACAGAGTATTTCAGCAGAGGAGTGTGCTGATCATGTGGGGAGGTCACAGACTAGTTACATACAGAAGCAGCGTCCCCAGCAGCACAGAGTATTTCAGGAGAGGAGTGCGCTGATCATGTGGGGAGGTCACAGACTAGTTACATTCAGAAGCAGCGTCCCCAGCAGCACAGAGTATTTCAGGAGAGGAGTGTGCTGATCATGTGGGGGGTCACAGACTAGTTACATTCAGAAGCAGCGTCCCCAGCAGCACAGAGTATTTCAGGAGAGGACTGTGCTGATCATGTGGGAGGTCACAGACTAGTTACATACAGAAGCAGCGTCCCCAGCAGCACAGAGTATTTCAGGAGAGGAGTGTGCTGATCATGTGGGGGGTCACAGACTAGTTACATGCAGAAGCAGCGTCCCCAGCAGCACAGAGTATTTCAGGAGAGGAGTGTGCTGATCATGTGGGGGGTCACAGACTAGTTACATACAGAAGCAGCGTCCCCAGCAGCACAGAGTATTTCAGGAGAGGAGTGTGCTGATCATGTGGGGAGTCACAGACTAGTTACATACAGAAGCAGCGTCCCCAGCAGCACAGAGTATTTCAGGAGAGGAGTGTGCTGATCATGTGGGGGGTCACAGACTAGTTACATACAGAAGCAACGTCCCCAGCAGCACAGAGTATTTCAGGAGAGGAGTGTGCTGATCATGTGGGGGTCACAGACTAGTTACATACAGAAGCAGTGTCCCCAGCAGCACAGAGTATTTCAGGAGAGGAGTGCGCTGATCATGTGGGGGGTCACAGACTAGTTACATACAGAAGCAGAGTCCCCAGCAGCACAGAGTATTTCAGGAGAGGAGTGTGCTGATCATGTGGGGGTGTCACAGACTAGTTACATACAGAAGCAGCGTCCCCAGCAGCACAGAGTATTTCAGGAGAGGAGTGCGCTGATCATGTGTGGGGGTCACAGACTAGTTACATACAGAAGCAGCGTCCCCAGCAGCACAGAGTATTTCAGGAGAGGAGTGTGCTGATCATGTGGGGTAGTCACAGACTAGTCACATACAGAAGCAGAGTCCCCAGCAGCACAGAGTATTTCAGGAGAGGAGTGCGCTGATCATGTGGGAGGTCACAGACTAATTACATACAGAAGCAGCGTCCCCAGCAGCACAGAGTATTTCAGGAGAGGAGTGTGCTGATCATGTGGGGGTGTCACAGACTAGTTACATACAGAAGCAGAGTCCCCAGCAGCACAGAGTATTTCAGGAGAGGAGTGTGCTGATCATGTGGGGGTGTCACAGACTAGTTACATACAGAAGCAGAGTCCCCAGCAGCACAGAGTATTTCAGGAGAGGAGTGTGCTGATCATGTGGGGAAGTCACAGACGAGTCACATACAGAAGCAGAGTCCCCAGCAGCACAGAGTATTTCAGGAGAGGAGTGCGCTGATCATGTGGGAGGTCACAGACTAGTTACATACAGAAGCAGAGTCCCCAGCAGCACAGAGTATTTCAGGAGAGGAGTGCGCTGATCATGTGGGGGGTCACAGACTAGTTACATACAGAAGCAGCGTCCCCAGCAGCACAGAGTATTTCAGGAGAGGAGTGGGCTGATCATGTGGGGGGTTACAGACTAGTTACATACAGAAGCAGCGTCCCCAGCAGCACAGAGTATTTCAGGAGAGGAGTGCGCTGATCATGTGGGAGGTCACAGACTAGTTACATACAGAAGCAGTGTCCCCAGCAGCACAGAGTATTTCAGGAGAGGAGTGTGCTGATCATGTGGGAGGTCACAGACTAGTTACATACAGAAGCAGCGTCCCCAGCAGCACAGAGTATTTCAGGAGAGGAGTGTGCTGATCATGTGGAAGATCACAGACTAGTTACATACAGAAGCAGCGTCCCAAGCAGCACAGAGTATTTCAGGAGAGGAGTGTGCTGATCATGTGGGAGGTCACAGACTAGTTACATACAGAAGCAGTGTCCCCAGCAGCACAGAGTATTTCAGGAGAGGAGTGCGCTGATCATGTGGGAGGTCACAGACTAGTTACATACAGAAGCAGCGTCCCAAGCAGCACAGAGTATTTCAGGAGAGGAGTGCGCTGATCATGTGGGGGGTCACAGACTAGTTGCATACAGAAGACGCGTCCCCAGCAGCACAGAGTATTTCAGGAGAGGAGTGCGCTGATCATGTGGGAGGTCACAGACTAGTTACATACAGAAGCAGTGTCCCCAGCAGCACAGAGTATTTCAGGAGAGGAGTGTGCTGATCATGTGGGAGGTCACAGACTAGTTACATACAGAAGCAGCGTCCCCAGCAGCACAGAGTATTTCAGGAGAGGAGTGTGCTGATCATGTGGAAGATCACAGACTAGTTACATACAGAAGCAGCGTCCCAAGCAGCACAGAGTATTTCAGGAGAGGAGTGTGCTGATCATGTGGGAGGTCACAGACTAGTTACATACAGAAGCAGTGTCCCCAGCAGCACAGAGTATTTCAGGAGAGGAGTGTGCTGATCATGTGGGAGGTCACAGACTAGTTACATACAGAAGCAGAGTCCCCAGCAGCACAGAGTATTTCAGGAGAGGAGTGTGCTGATCATGTGGGAGTCACAGACTAGTCACATACAGAAGCAGCGTCCCCAGCAGCACAGAGTATTTCAGGAGAGGAGTGCGCTGAACATGTGGGGGGTCACAGACTAGTTACATTCAGAAACAGCGTCCCCAGCAGCACAGAGTATTTCAGGAGAGGAGTGTGCTGATCATGTGGGGGGTCACAGACTAGTTACATTCAGAAACAGCGTCCCCAGCAGCACAGAGTATTTCAGGAGAGGAGTGTGCTGATCATGTGGGGGGGGGGGTCACAGACTAGTTACATACAGAAGCAGAGTCCCCAGCAGCACAGAGTATTTCAGGAGAGGAGTGTGCTGATCATGTGGGAGGTCACAGACTAGTTACATACAGAAGCAGTGTCCCCAGCAGCACAGAGTATTTCAGGAGAGGAGTGTGCTGATCATGTGGGGGGGTCACAGACTAGTTACATACAGGAGCAGTGTCCCCAGCAGCACAGAGTATTTCAGGAGAGGAGTGCGCTGAACATGTGGGGGGTCACAGACTAGTTACATTCAGAAACAGCGTCCCCAGCAGCACAGAGTATTTCAGGAGAGGAGTGTGCTGATCATGTGGGGGGTCACAGACTAGTTACATTCAGAAACAGCGTCCCCAGCAGCACAGAGTATTTCAGGAGTGGAGTGTGCTGATCATGTGGGGGGGGGGGGTCACAGACTAGTTACATACAGAAGCAGAGTCCCCAGCAGCACAGAGTATTTCAGGAGAGGAGTGTGCTGATCATGTGGGAGGTCACAGACTAGTTACATACAGAAGCAGTGTCCCCAGCAGCACAGAGTATTTCAGGAGAGGAGTGTGCTGATCATGTGGGGGGTCACAGACTAGTTACATACAGAAGCAGCGTCCTCAGCAGCACAGAGTATTTCAGGAGAGGAGTGTGCTGATCATGTGGGGGGTCACAGACTAGTTACATACAGAAGCAGTGACCCCAGCAGCACAGAGTATTTCAGAAGAGGAGTGTGCTGATCATGTGGGAGGTCACAGACTAGTTACATACAGAAGCAGAGTCCCCAGCAGCACAGAGTATTTCAGGAGAGGAGTGTGCTGATCATGTGGGGGAGTCACAGACTAGTCACATACAGAAGCAGAGTCCCCAGCAGCACAGAGTATTTCATCAGAGGAGTGTGCTGATCATGTGGGAGGTCACAGACTAGTTACATACAGTGGAAGCTTCCCCAGCAGCACAGAGTATTTCAGGAGAGGAGTGCGCTGATCATGTGGGAGGTCACAGACTAGTTACATACAGAAGCAGAGTCCCCAGCAGCACAGAGTATTTCAGGAGAGGAGTGCGCTGCTCATGTGGGGGAGTCACAGACTAGTTACATATCGAAGCAGCGTTCCCAGCAGCACAGAGTATTTCAGGCAAGGAGTGCGCTGATCATGTGGGGGAGTCACAGACTAGTCACATACAGAAGCAGTGTCCCCAGCAGCACAGAGTATTTCAGGAGATGAGTGCGCTGATCATGTGGGGGGTCACAGACTAGTTACATACAGAAGCAGCGTCCCCAGCAGCACAGAGTATTTCAGGAGAGGAGTGTGCTGATCATGTGGGGGAGTCACAGACTAGTTACATACAGAAGCAGCGTCCCCAGCAGCACAGAGTATTTCAGGAGATGAGTGCGCTGATCATGTGGGGGGTCACAGACTAGTTACATACAGAAGCAGCGTCCCCAGCAGCACAGAGTATTTCAGGAGAGGAGTGCGCTGATCATGTGGGAGGTCACAGACTAGTTACATACAGAAGCAGAGTCCTCAGCAGCACAGAGTATTTCAGCAGAGGAGTGTGCTGATCATGTGGGGAGGTCACAGACTAGTTACATACAGAAGCAGCGTCCCCAGCAGCACAGAGTATTTCAGGAGAGGAGTGCGCTGATCATGTGGGGAGGTCACAGACTAGTTACATTCAGAAGCAGCGTCCCCAGCAGCACAGAGTATTTCAGGAGAGGAGTGTGCTGATCATGTGGGGGGTCACAGACTAGTTACATTCAGAAGCAGCGTCCCCAGCAGCACAGAGTATTTCAGGAGAGGACTGTGCTGATCATGTGGGAGGTCACAGACTAGTTACATACAGAAGCAGCGTCCCCAGCAGCACAGAGTATTTCAGGAGAGGAGTGTGCTGATCATGTGAGGGGTCACAGACTAGTTACATACAGAAGCAGAGTCCCCAGCAGCACAGAGTATTTCAGGAGAGGAGTGCGCTGATCATGTGGGGGTCACAGACTAGTTACATGCAGAAGCAGCGTCCCCAGCAGCACAGAGTATTTCAGGAGAGGAGTGTGCTGATCATGTGGGGGGTCACAGACTAGTTACATACAGAAGCAGCGTCCCCAGCAGCACAGAGTATTTCAGGAGAGGAGTGTGCTGATCATGTGGGGAGTCACAGACTAGTTACATACAGAAGCAGCGTCCCCAGCAGCACAGAGTATTTCAGGAGAGGAGTGTGCTGATCATGTGGGGGGTCACAGACTAGTTACATACAGAAGCAGCGTCCCCAGCAGCACAGAGTATTTCAGGAGAGGAGTGTGCTGATCATGTGGGGGTCACAGACTAGTTACATACAGAAGCAGTGTCCCCAGCAGCACAGAGTATTTCAGGAGAGGAGTGCGCTGATCATGTGGGGGTGTCACAGACTAGTTACATACAGAAGCAGCGTCCCCAGCAGCACAGAGTATTTCAGGAGAGGAGTGCGCTGATCATGTGGGGGGTTACAGACTAGTTACATACAGAAGCAGTGTCCCCAGCAGCACAGAGTATTTCAGGAGAGGAGTGTGCTGATCATGTGGGGGTCACAGACTAGTTACATACAGAAGCAGAGTCCCCAGCAGCACAGAGTATTTCAGGAGAGGAGTGTGCTGATCATGTGGGAGGTCACAGACTAGAAATATACAGAAGCAGTGTCCCCAGCAGCACAGAGTATTTCAGGAGAGGAGTGTGCTGATCATGTGTGGGGGTCACAGACTAGTTACATACAGAAGCAGCGTCCCCAGCAGCACAGAGTATTTCAGGAGAGGAGTGTGCTGATCATGTGGGGTAGTCACCGACTAGTCACATACAGAAGCAGAGTCCCCAGCAGCACAGAGTATTTCAGGAGAGGAGTGCGCTGATCATGTGGGAGGTCACAGACTAATTACATACAGAAGCAGAGTCCCCAGCAGCACAGAGTATTTCAGGAGAGGAGTGTGCTGATCATGTGGGGGTGTCACAGACTAGTTACATACAGAAGCAGAGTCCCCAGCAGCACAGAGTATTTCAGGAGAGGAGTGTGCTGATCATGTGGGGGTGTCACAGACTAGTTACATACAGAAGCAGAGTCCCCAGCAGCACAGAGTATTTCAGGAGAGGAGTGTGCTGATCATGTGGGGAAGTCACAGACTAGTCACATACAGAAGCAGAGTCCCCAGCAGCACAGAGTATTTCAGGAGAGGAGTGCGCTGATCATGTGGGAGGTCACAGACTAGTTACATACAGAAGCAGAGTCCCCAGCAGCACAGAGTATTTCAGGAGAGGAGTGTGCTGATCATGTGGGGGTGTCACAGACTAGTTACATACAGAAGCAGAGTCCCCAGCAGCACAGAGTATTTCAGGAGAGGAGTGGGCTGATCATGTGGGGGGTTACAGACTAGTTACATACAGAAGCAGCGTCCCCAGCAGCACAGAGTATTTCAGGAGAGGAGTGCGCTGATCATGTGGGGGGTCACAGACTAGTTACATACAGAAGCAGTGTCCCCAGCAGCACAGAGTATTTCAGGAGAGGAATGCGCTGATCATGTGGGGGGTCACAGACTAGTTACATACAGAAGCAGTGTCCCCAGCAGCACAGAGTATTTCAGGAGAGGAGTGTGCTGATCATGTGGGGGTCACAGACTAGTTACATACAGAAGCAGTGTCCCCAGCAGCACAGAGTATTTCAGGAGAGGAGTGCGCTGATCATGTGGGAGGTCACAGACTAGTTACATACAGAAGCAGCGTCCCAAGCAGCACAGAGTATTTCAGGAGAGGAGTGCGCTGATCATGTGGGGGGTCACAGACTAGTTGCATACAGAAGACGCGTCCCCAGCAGCACAGAGTATTTCAGGAGAGGAGTGCGCTGATCATGTGGGAGGTCACAGACTA
Source organism: Ranitomeya imitator (assembly GCF_032444005.1). Taxonomy (NCBI): domain Eukaryota; kingdom Metazoa; phylum Chordata; class Amphibia; order Anura; family Dendrobatidae; genus Ranitomeya; species Ranitomeya imitator. Next base: position 686,544,716 of record NC_091286.1, read on the forward strand.
GTTACATACAGAAGCAGTGTCCCCAGCAGCACAGAGTATTTCAGGAGAGGAGTGTGCTGATCATGTGGGAGGTCACAGACTAGTTACATACAGAAGCAGTGTCCCCAGCAGCACAGAGTATTTCAGGAGAGGAGTGTGCTGATCATGGGGGGGTCACAGACTAGTTACATACAGAAGCAGTGTCCCCAGCAGCACAGAGTATTTCAGGAGAGGAGTGTGCTGATCATGTGGAAGATCACAGACTAGTTACATACAGAAGCAGCGTCCCAAGCAGCACAGAGTATTTCAGGAGAGGAGTGTGCTGATCATGTGGGAGGTCACAGACTAGTTACATACAGAAGCAGTGTCCCCAGCAGCACAGAGTATTTCAGGAGAGGAGTGTGCTGATCATGTGGAAGATCACAGACTAGTTACATACAGAAGCAGCGTCCCAAGCAGCACAGAGTATTTCAGGAGAGGAGTGTGCTGATCATGTGGGAGGTCACAGACTAGTTACATACAGAAGCAGAGTCCCCAGCAGCACAGAGTATTTCAGGAGAGGAGTGTGCTGATCATGTGGGAGTCACAGACTAGTCACATACAGAAGCAGCGTCCCCAGCAGCACAGAGTATTTCAGGAGAGGAGTGCGCTGAACATGTGGGGGGTCACAGACTAGTTACATTCAGAAACAGCGTCCCCAGCAGCACAGAGTATTTCAGGAGAGGAGTGTGCTGATCATGTGGGGGGTCACAGACTAGTTACATTCAGAAACAGCGTCCCCAGCAGCACAGAGTATTTCAGGAGAGGAGTGTGCTGATCATGTGGGGGGGGGGGGGTCACAGACTAGTTACATACAGAAGCAGAGTCCCCAGCAGCACAGAGTATTTCAGGAGAGGAGTGTGCTGATCATGTGGGAGGTCACAGACTAGTTACATACAGAAGCAGTGTCCCCAGCAGCACAGAGTATTTCAGGAGAGGAGTGCGCTGATCGTGTGGGAGGTCACAGACTAGTTACATACAGAAGCAGCGTCCCCAGCAGCACAGAGTATTTCAGGAGAGGAGTGTGCTGATCATGTGGGGGGGTCACAGACTAGTTACATACAGGAGCAGTGTCCCCAGCAGCACAGAGTATTTCAGGAGAGGAGTGCGCTGAACATGTGGGGGGTCACAGACTAGTTACATTCAGAAACAGCATCCCCAGCAGCACAGAGTATTTCAGGAGAGGAGTGTGCTGATCATGTGGGGGGTCACAGACTAGTTACATTCAGAAACAGCGTCCCCAGCAGCACAGAGTATTTCAGGAGAGGAGTGTGCTGATCATGTGGGGGGTCACAGACTAGTTACATTCAGAAACAGCGTCCCAAGCAGCACAGAGTATTTCAGGAGAGGAGTGTGCTGATCATGTGGGGGGGGGGGTCACAGACTAGTTACATACAGAAGCAGAGTCCCCAGCAGCACAGAGTATTTCAGGAGAGGAGTGTGCTGATCATGTGGGAGGTCACAGACTAGTTACATACAGAAGCAGTGTCCCCAGCAGCACAGAGTATTTCAGGAGAGGAGTGTGCTGATCATGTGGGGGGGTCACAGACTAGTTACATACAGGAGCAGTGTCCCCAGCAGCACAGAGTATTTCAGGAGAGGAGTGTGCTGAACATGTGGGGGGTCACAGACTAGTTACATTCAGAAACAGCGTCCCCAGCAGCACAAAGTATTTCAGGAGAGGAGTGTGCTGATCATGTGGGGGGTCACAGACTAGTTACATTCAGAAACAGCGTCCCCAGCAGCACAGAGTATTTCAGGAGAGGAGTGTGCTGATCATGTGGGGGGGGGGGGGTCACAGACTAGTTACATACAGAAGCAGAGTCCCCAGCAGCACAGAGTATTTCAGGAGAGGAGTGCGCTGATCGTGTGGGGGGTCACAGACTAGTTACATACAGAAGCAGAGTCCCCAGCAGCACAGAGTATTTCAGGAGAGGAGTGTGCTGATCATGTGGGGGGTCACAGACTAGTTACATACAGAAGCAGCGTCCCCAGCAGCACAGAGTATTTCAGGAGAGGAGTGCGCTGATCGTGTGGGGGGTCACAGACTAGTTACATACAGAAGCAGCGTCCCCAGCAGCACAGAGTATTTCAGGAGAGGAGTGCGCTGAACATGTGGGGGGTTACAGACTAGTTACATTCAGAAACAGCGTCCCCAGCAGCACAGAGTATTTCAGGAGAGGAGTGTGCTGATCATGTGGGGGGTCACAGACTAGTTACATTCAGAAACAGCATCCCCAGCAGCACAGAGTATTTCAGGAGAGGAGTGTGCTGATCATGTGGGGGGGGGGGTCACAGACTAGTTACATACAGAAGCAGAGTCCCCAGCAGCACAGAGTATTTCAGGAGAGGAGTGTGCTGATCATGTGGGAGGTCACAGACTAGTTACATACAGAAGCAGTGTCCCCAGCAGCACAGAGTATTTCAGGAGAGGAGTGTGCTGATCATGTGGGGGGGTCACAGACTAGTTACATACAGGAGCAGTGTCCCCAGCAGCACAGAGTATTTCAGGAGAGGAGTGCGCTGAACATGTGGGGGGTCACAGACTAGTTACATTCAGAAACAGCGTCCCCAGCAGCACAGAGTATTTCAGGAGAGGAGTGTGCTGATCATGTGGGGGGTCACAGACTAGTTACATTCAGAAACAGCGTCCCCAGCAGCACAGAGTATTTCAGGAGAGGAGTGTGCTGATCATGTGGGGGGTCACAGACTAGTTACATTCAGAAACAGCGTCCCCAGCAGCACAGAGTATTTCAGGAGAGGAGTGTGCTGATCATGTGGGGGGGGGGGGGGTCACAGACTAGTTACATACAGAAGCAGAGTCCCCAGCAGCACAGAGTATTTCAGGAGAGGAGTGTGCTGATCATGTGGGAGGTCACAGACTAGTTACATACAGAAGCAGTGTCCCCAGCAGCACAGAGTATTTCAGGAGAGGAGTGCGCTGATCGTGTGGGGGGTCACAGACTAGTTACATACAGAAGCAGAGTCCCCAGCAGCACAGAGTATTTCAGGAGAGGAGTGTGCTGATCATGTGGGGGGTCACAGACTAGTTACATACAGAAGCAGCGTCCCCAGCAGCACAGAGTATTTCAGGAGAGGAGTGCGCTGATCGTGTGGGGGGTCACAGACTAGTTACATACAGAAGCAGCGTCCCCAGCAGCACAGAGTATTTCAGGAGAGGAGTGCGCTGAACATGTGGGGGGTTACAGACTAGTTACATTCAGAAACAGCGTCCCCAGCAGCACAGAGTATTTCAGGAGAGGAGTGTGCTGATCATGTGGGGGGTCACAGACTAGTTACATTCAGAAACAGCATCCCCAGCAGCACAGAGTATTTCAGGAGAGGAGTGTGCTGATCATGTGGGGGGGGGTCACAGACTAGTTACATACAGAAGCAGAGTCCCCAGCAGCACAGAGTATTTCAGGAGAGGAGTGTGCTGATCATGTGGGAGGTCACAGACTAGTCACATACAGAAGCAGTGTCCCCAGCAGCACAGAGTATTTCAGGAGAGGAGTGCGCTGAACATGTGGGGGGTCACAGACTAGTTACATTCAGAAACAGCGTCCCCAGCAGCACAGAGTATTTCAGGAGAGGAGTGTGCTGATCATGTGGGGGGTCACAGACTAGTTACATTCAGAAACAGCGTCCCCAGCAGCACAGAGTATTTCAGGAGAGGAGTGTGCTGATCATGTGGGGGGTCACAGACTAGTTACATTCAGAAACAGCGTCCCCACCAGCACAGAGTATTTCAGGAGAGGAGTGTGCTGATCATGTGGGGGGGGGGGGGGGGTCACAGACTAGTTACATACAGAAGCAGAGTCCCCAGCAGCACAGAGTATTTCAGGAGAGGAGTGTGCTGATCATGTGGGAGGTCACAGACTAGTTACATACAGAAGCAGTGTCCCCAGCAGCACAGAGTATTTCAGGAGAGGAGTGTGCTGATCATGTGGGGGGTCACAGACTAGTTACATACAGGAGCAGTGTCCCCAGCAGCACAGAGTATTTCAGGAGAGGAGTGTGCTGAACATGTGGGGGGTCACAGACTAGTTACATTCAGAAACAGCGTCCCCAGCAGCACAAAGTATTTCAGGAGAGGAGTGTGCTGATCATGTGGGGGGTCACAGACTAGTTACATTCAGAAACAGCGTCCCCAGCAGCACAGAGTATTTCAGGAGAGGAGTGCGCTGATCGTGTGGGGGGGGGGGGGGGTCACAGACTAGTTACATACAGAAGCAGAGTCCCCAGCAGCACAGAGTATTTCAGGAGAGGAGTGCGCTGATCGTGTGGGGGGTCACAGACTAGTTACATACAGAAGCAGAGTCCCCAGCAGCACAGAGTATTTCAGGAGAGGAGTGTGCTGATCATGTGGGGGGTCACAGACTAGTTACATACAGAAGCAGCGTCCCCAGCAGCACAGAGTATTTCAGGAGAGGAGTGTGCTGATCATGTGGGGAGGTTACAGACTAGTTACATACAGAAGCAGCGTCCCCAGCAGCACAGAGTATTTCAGGAGAGGAGTGCGCTGATCGTGTGGGGGGTCACAGACTAGTTACATACAGAAGCAGTGTCCCCAGCAGCACAGAGTATTTCAGGAGAGGAGTGCGCTGATCGTGTGGGGGGTCACAGACTAGTTACATACAGAAGCAGAGTCCCCAGCAGCACAGAGTATTTCAGGAGAGGAGTGCGCTGATCATGTGGGAGGTCACAGACTAGTTACATACAGAAGCAGTGTTCCCAGCAGCACAGAGTATTTCAGGAGAGGAGTGCGCTGATCATGTGGGGGGTCACAGACTAGTTACATACAGAAGCAGCGTCCCCAGCAGCACAGAGTATTTCAGGAGAGGAGTGCGCTGATCGTGTGGGGGGTCACAGACTAGTTACATACAGAAGCAGCGTCCCCAGCAGCACAGAGTATTTCAGGAGAGGAGTGTGCTGATCATGTGGGGGGTCACAGACTAGTTACATACAGAAGCAGTGTCCCCAGCAGCACAGAGTATTTCAGGAGAGGAGTGTGCTGATCGTGTGGGGGGTCACAGACTAGTTACATACAGGAGCAGTGTCCCCAGCAGCACAGAGTATTTCAGGAGAGGAGTGTGCTGATCATGTGGGAGGTCACAGACTAGTTACATACAGAAGCAGAGTCCCCAGCAGCACAGAGTATTTCAGGAGAGGAGTGTGCTGATCATGTGGGGGAGTCATAGACTAGTCACATACAGAAGCAGCGTCTCCAACAGCACAGAGTATTTCAGGAGAGGAGTGCGCTGATCATGTGGGGGGTCACAGACTAGTTACATACAGAAGCAGAGTCCCCAGCAGCACAGAGTATTTCAGGAGAGGAGTGTGCTGATCATTTGGGAGGTCACAGACTAGTTACATACAGAAGCAGAGTCCCCAGCAGCACAGAGTATTTCAGGAGAGGAGTGCGCTGATCATGTGGGAGGTCACAGACTAGTTACATACAGAAGCAGAGTCCCCAGCAGCACAGAGTATTTCAGGAGAGGAGTGTGCTGATCATGTGGGGGAGTCATAGACTAGTTACATACAGAAGCAGCGTCTCCAACAGCACAGAGTATTTCAGGAGAGGAGTGCGCTGATCATGTGGGGGGTCACAGACTAGTTACATACAGAAGCAGCGTCTCCAACAGCACAGAGTATTTCAGGAGAGGAGTGCGCTGATCATGTGGGGGGTCACAGACTAGTTACATACAGAAGCAGAGTCCCCAGCAGCACAGAGTATTTCAGGAGAGGAGTGTGCTGATCATGTGGGAGGTCACAGACTAGTTACATACAGAAGCAGAGTCCCCAGCAGCACAGAGTATTTCAGGAGAGGAGTGTGCTGATCATGTGGGGGAGTCATAGACTAGTTACATACAGAAGCAGCGTCTCCAACAGCACAGAGTATTTCAGGAGAGGAGTGCGCTGATCATGTGGGGGGTCACAGACTAGTTACATACAGAAGCATAGTCCCCAGCAGCACAGAGTATTTCAGGAGAGGAGTGTGCTGATCATGTGGGGGAGTCATAGACTAGTTACATACAGAAGCAGCGTCCCCAGCAGCACAGAGTATTTCAGGAGAGGAGTGCGCTGATCATGTGGGGGGTCACAGACTAGTTACATACAGAAGCATAGTCCCCAGCAGCACAGAGTATTTCAGGAGAGGAGTGCGCTGATCATGTGGGAGGTCACAGACTAGTTACATACAGAAGCAGCGTCCCCAGCAGCACAGAGTATTTCAGGAGAGGAGTGCGCTGATCATGTGGCAGGTCACAGACTAGTTACATACAGAAGCAGAGTCCCCAGCAGCACAGAGTATTTCAGGAGAGGAGTGTGCTGATCATGTGGGGGAGTCATAGACTAGTTACATACAGAAGCAGCGTCCCCAGCAGCACAGAGTATTTCAGGAGAGGAGTGCGCTGATCATGTGGGGGGTCACAGACTAGTTACATACAGAAGCATAGTCCCCAGCAGCACAGAGTATTTCAGGAGAGGAGTGCGCTGATCATGTGGGAGGTCACAGACTAGTTACATACAGAAGCAGCGTCCCCAGCAGCACAGAGTATTTCAGGAGAGGAGTGCGCTGATCATGTGGCAGGTCACAGACTAGTTACATACAGAAGCAGAGTCCCCAGCAGCACAGAGTATTTCAGGAGAGGAGTGCGCTGATCATGTGGGAGGTCACAGACTAGTTACATACAGAAGCAGCGTCCCCAGCAGCACAGAGTATTTCAGGAGAGGAGTGCGCTGATCATGTGGGAGGTCATAGACTAGTTACATACAGAGACAGCGTCCCCAGCAGCACAGAGTATTTCAGGATAGAATTCTCAGACAAACTTCCCATAGGAACATCTGGACTGAATAGAAGTGAGGCAAATCTCCAGCTGTGAGAAGGATGAGGCCAAGATAATTCCAATTGCAAAGAATGAATGTAATTCACTGACAGTGAGCAGAGATATTGAAAATGGTGAACACAAATAGGTTTTATTTAAGGAGGTGGCAGCCATGATGGGCCTGCATAGGTGGACTCCCCCTGCGGCGAGGGGGTGCGCTGTGTGAGGAACGTGCTGCAATCTTATTATTAATGTCGTCATCCGGCGCAGTCAGCCGGTTACGTGTGCGAACGAGCGGCTCCCGGGGATGATTCACCTATCACATCAGCTGCTGAGCCGCCGCTGACGCAATGCACAGACCTTAGCAGCCGGCGAAGGATACGAGCAAGGGTTTATAGGGATTAACAGCTGGGTGCACCGCCACATAGTGCTGAAGCCACGGAGCAGAAGAAATGTTCATTGTGCAAACTCAGGGGATGGGGCATGTATACAAGGTTATCCACCAACACAACAGCATTAGGATGCCAATATATAGCAGTTATATTCCTGTACATAGGGGGCAGTATTATAGTAATTGTATTCTTGTACATAGGAACAGTATTATAGTAGTTATATTCTTGTACATAGGGAGCAGTATTATAGTAGTTATATTCTTGTACATAGGGAGCAGTATTATAGTAGTTATATTCTTGTACATAGGAGCAGTATTATAGTAGTTATATTCTTGTACATAGGGAGCAGTATTATAGTAGTTATATTCTTGTACATAGGGAGCAGTATTATAGTAGTTATATTCTTGTACATAGGGGCAGTATTATAGTAGTTATATTCTTGTACATAGGGGCAGTATTATAATAGTTATATTCTTGTATATAGGAGCAGTATTATAGTAGTTATATTCTTGTACATAGTAGCAGTATTATAGTAGTTATATTCTTGTACATAGGGGGAGTATTATAGTAGTTATATTCTTATACATAGGAGCAGTATTATAGTAGTTATATTCTTGTATATAGGAGCAGTATTATAGTAGTTATATTATTGTACATAGGAGCAGTATTATAGTAGTTATATTCTTGTACATAGGAGCAGTATTATAGTAGTTATATTCTTGTACATAGGAGCAGTATTATAGTAGTTATATTCTTGTACATAGGGGCAGTATTATAGTAGTTATATTCTTGTACATAGGGGCAGTATTATAGTAGTTATATTCTTGTACATAGGGGAAGTATTATAGTAGTTATATTCTTGTACATAGGGGAAGTATTATAGTAGTTATATTCTTGTATATAGGAGCAGTATTATAGTAGTTATATTCTTATACATAGGAGCAGTATTATAGTAGTTATATTCTTGTACATAGGAGCAGTATTATAGTAGTTATATTCTTGTACATAGGGGGAGTATTATAGTAGTTATATTCTTATACATAGGAGCAGTATTATAGTAGTTATATTCTTGTACATAGGGGGAGTATTATAGTAGTTATATTCTTATACATAGGAGCAGTATTATAGTAGTTATATTCTTGTATATAGGAGCAGTATTATAGTAGTTATATTATTGTACATAGGAGCAGTATTATAGTAGTTATATTCTTGTACATAGGGGCAGTATTACAGTAGTTATATTCTTGTACATAGGAGCAGTATTATCGTAGTTATATTCTTGTACATAGGGGCAGTATTATAGTAGTTATATTCTTGTACATAGGAGCAGTATTACAGTAGTTATATTCTTGTACATAGGAGCAGTATTACAGTAGTTATATTCTTGTACATAGGAGCAGTATTACAGTAGTTATATTCTCGTACATAGGGGCAGTATTATAGTAGTTATATTCTTGTACATAGGAGCAGTATTATAGTAGTTATATTCTTGTATATAGGAGCAGTATTATATTAGTTATATTCTTGTACATAGGGGCAGTATTATAGTAGTTATATTCCCGTACATAGGGGCAGTATTATAGTAGTCATATTCTTGTACATAGGGGCAGTATTATAGTAGTTATATTCTTGTACATAGGAGCAGTATTATAGTAGTTATATTCTTGTACATAGGGGCAGTATTATAGTAGTTATATTCTTGTACATAGGGGCAGTATTATAGTAGTTATATTCTTGTACATAGGGGAAGTATTATAGTAGTTATATTCTTGTACATAGGGGCAGTATTATAGTAGTTATATTCTTGTACATAGGAGCAGTATTATAGTAGTTATATTCTTGTACATAGGAGCAGTATTATAGTAGTTATATTCTTGTACATAGGGGCAGTATTATAGCTGTTATTTTCTTGTACATAGGGGGCAGTATTATAGTAGTTATATTCTTGTACATAGGAACAGTATTATAGTAGTTATATTCTTGTACATAGGAGCAGTATTATAGTAGTTATATTCTTGTACATAGGGGCAGTATTATAGTAGTCATATTCTTGTACATAGGGGCAGTATTATAGTAGTTATATTCTTGTACATAGGAGCAGTATTATAGTAGTTATATTCTTGTACATAGGGGCAGTATTATAGTAGTTATATTCTTGTACATAGGGGCAGTATTATAGTAGTTATATTCTTGTACATAGGGGCAGTATTATAGTAGTTATATTCTTGTACATAGGGGAAGTATTATAGTAGTTATATTCTTGTACATAGGGGCAGTATTATAGTAGTTATATTCTTGTACATAGGGGCAGTATTATAGTAGTTATATTCTTGTACATAGGGGCAGTATTATAGTAGTTATATTCTTGTACATAGGGGCAGTATTATAGTAGTTATATTCTTGTACATAGGGGCAGTATTATAGCTGTTATATTCTTGTACATAGAGGCAGTATTATAGTAGTTATATTCTTGTACATAGGAGCAGTATTATAGTAGTTATATTCTTGTACATAGGGGCAGTATTATAGTAGTTATATTCTTGTACATAGGAGCAGTATTATAGTAGCTATATTCTTGTACATAGGAGCAGTATTATAGTAGTTATAGTCTTGCACATAGGGGCAGTATTATAGTAGTTATATTCTTGTACATAGTAGCAGTATTATAGTAGTTATATTCTTGTACATAGGAGCAGTATTATAGTAGTTATATTCTTGTACATAGGGGCAGTATTATAGTAGTTATATTCTTGTACATAGGGGCAGTATTATAGTAGTTATATTCTTGTACATAGGGGCAGTATTATAGTAGTTATATTCTTGTACATAGGGGAAGTATTATAGTAGTTATATTCTTGTACATAGGGGAAGTATTATAGTAATTATATTCTTGTATATAGGAGCAGTATTATAGTAGTTATATTCTTATACATAGGAGCAGTATTATAGTAGTTATATTCTTGTACATAGGAGCAGTATTATAGTAGTTATATTCTTGTACATAGGGTAAGTATTATAGTAGTTATATTCTTGTACATAGGGGAAGTATTATAGTAGTTATATTCTTGTACATAGCGGCAGTATTATAGTAGTTATATTCTTGTACATAGGAGCAGTATTATAGTAGTTATATTCTTGTACATAGGGGGAGTATTATAGTAGTTATATTCTTATACATAGGAGCAGTATTATAGTAGTTATATTCTTGTACATAGGGGGAGTATTATAGTAGTTATATTCTTATACATAGGGGGAGTATTATAGTAGTTATATTCTTGTATATAGGAGCAGTATTATAGTAGTTATATTCTTGTACATAGGGGAAGTATTATAGTAGTTATATTCTTGTACATAGGGGGAGTATTATAGTAGTTATATTCTTGTACATAGGGGAAGTATTATAGTAGTTATATTCTTGTACATAGGAGCAGTATTATAGTAGTTATATTCTTGTACATAGGGGGAGTATTATAGTAGTTATATTCTTATACATAGGAGCAGTATTATAGTAGTTATATTCTTGTACATAGGGGGAGTATTATAGTAGTTATATTCTTGTACATAGGGGGAGTATTATAGTAGTTATATTCTTGTACATAGGGGAAGTATTATAGTAGTTATATTCTTGTACATAGGGGAAGTATTATAGTAGTTATATTCTTGTACATAGGGGAAGTATTATAGTAGTTATATTCTTGTACATAGGAGCAGTATTATAGTAGTTATATTCTTGTACATAGGGGGAGTATTATAGTAGTTATATTCTTATACATAGGAGCAGTATTATAGTAGTTATATTCTTGAACATAGGGGGAGTATTATAGTAGTTATATTCTTATACATAGGAGCAGTATTATAGTAGTTATATTCTTGTACATAGGAGCAGTATTATAGTAGTTATATTCTTGTACATAGCGGCAGTATTATAGTAGTTATATTCTTATACATAGGAGCAGTATTATAGTAGTTATATTCTTGTACATAGGGGGAGTATTATAGTAGTTATATTCTTATACATAGGAGCAGTATTATAGTAGTTATATTCTTGTATATAGGAGCAGTATTATAGTAGTTATATTATTGTACATAGGAGCAGTATTATAGTAGTTATATTCTTGTACATAGGGGCAGTATTACAGTAGTTATATTCTTGTACATAGGAGCAGTATTATCGTAGTTATATTCTTGTACATAGGGGCAGTATTACAGTAGTTATATTCTTGTACATAGGAGCAGTATTACAGTAGTTATATTCTTGTACATAGGAGCAGTATTATAGTAGTTATATTCTTGTACATAGGAGCAGTATTATAGTAGTTATATTATTGTACATAGGAGCAGTATTATAGTAGTTATATTCTTATACATAGGAGCAGTATTATAGTAGTTATATTCTTGTACATAGGGGCAGTATTATAGTAGTTATATTCTTATACATAGGAGCAGTATTATAGTAGTTATATTCTTGTACATAGGAGCAGTATTACAGTAGTTATATTCTTGTACATAGGGGCAGTATTACAGTAGTTATATTCTTGTACATAGGAGCAGTATTATAGTAGTTATATTCTTGTACATAGGTGGCATTATTATAGCAGTTATATTCTTGTACATTGGAGCAGTATTATAGTAGTTATATTCTTGTATATAGGAGCAGTATTATATTAGTTATATTCTTGTACATAGGGGCAGTATTATAGTAGTTATATTCCCGTACATAGGGGCAGTATTATAGTAGTCATATTCTTGTACATAGGGGCAGTATTATAGTAGTTATATTCTTGTACATAGGAGCAGTATTATAGTAGTTATATTCTTGTACATAGGGGCAGTATTATAGTAGTTATATTCTTGTACATAGGGGCAGTATTATAGTAGTTATATTCTTGTACATAGGGGCAGTATTATAGTAGTTATATTCTTGTACATAGGGGCAGTATTATAGTAGTTATATTCTTGTACATAGGGGCAGTATTATAGTAGTTATATTCTTGTACATAGGAGCAGTATTATAGTAGTTATATTCTTGTACATAGGAGCAGTATTATAGTAGTTATATTCTTGTACATAGGGGCAGTATTATAGCTGTTATTTTCTTGTACATAGGGGGCAGTATTATAGTAGTTATATTCTTGTACATAGGAGCAGTATTATAGTAGTTATATTCTTGTACATAGGAGCAGTATTATAGTAGTTATATTCTTGTACATAGGGGCAGTATTATAGTAGTCATATTCTTGTACATAGGGGCAGTATTATAGTAGTTATATTCTTGTACATAGGGGCAGTATTATAGTAGTTATATTCTTGTACATAGGAGCAGTATTATAGTAGTTATATTCTTGTACATAGGGGCAGTATTATAGTAGTTATATTCTTGTACATAGGGGCAGTATTATAGTAGTTATATTCTTGTACATAGGGGCAGTATTATAGTAGTTATATTCTTGTACATAGGGGCAGTATTATAGCTGTTATATTCTTGTACATAGAGGCAGTATTATAGTAGTTATATTCTTGTACATAGGAGCAGTATTATAGTAGTTATATTCTTGTACATAGGAGCAGTATTATAGTAGTTATATTCTTGTACATAGGAGCAGTATTATAGTAGCTATATTCTTGTACATAGGAGCAGTATTATAGTAGTTATAGTCTTGCACATAGGGGCAGTATTATAGTAGTTATATTCTTGTACATAGGAGCAGTATTATAGTAGCTATATTCTTGTACATAGGAGCAGTATTATAGTAGTTATAGTCTTGCACATAGGGGCAGTATTATAGTAGTTATATTCTTGTACATAGGAGCAGTATTATAGTAGCTATATTCTTGTACATAGGAGCAGTATTATAGTAGTTATAGTCTTGCACATAGGGGCAGTATTATAGTAGTTATATTCTTGTACATAGTAGCAGTATTATAGTAGTTATATTCTTGTACATAGGGGCAGTATTATAGTAGTTATATTCTTGTACATAGGGGCAGTATTATAGTAGTTATATTCTTGTACATAGGAGCAGTATTATAGTAGTTATATTCTTGTACATAGGGGCAGTATTATAGTAGTTATATTCTTGTACATAGGGGCAGTATTATAGTAGTTATATTCTTGTACATAGGGGCAGTATTATAGTAGTTATATTCTTGTACATAGGAGCAGTATTATAGTAGTTATATTCTTGTACATAGGAGCAGTATTATAGTAGTTATATTCTTGTACATAGGGGCAGTATTATAGTAGTTATATTCTTGTACATAGGGGCAGTATTATAGTAGTTATATTCTTGTACATAGGGGCAGTATTATAGTAGTTATATTCTTGTACATAGGGGCAGTATTATAGTAGTTATATTCTTGTACATAGGGGCAGTATTATAGTAGTTATATTCTTGTACATAGGGGCAGTATTATAGTAGTTATATTCTTGTACATAGGAGCAGTATTATAGCTGTTATTTTCTTGTACATAGGGGCAGTATTATAGTAGTTATATTCTTGTATATATGGGCAGTATTATAGTAGTTATTTTCTTGTACATAGGGGGCAGTATCATAGTAGTTATATTCTTGTATATATGGGCTTGTTACAATGTATGCAATGAATTTCAGACCACCTGCACCTTATTACATAGCGGTGTATGAGGCCATTAATATGGCTCGTGATCAAACAAATCACTGTTTCAATATTACAATATGGCAGTGAAAAATAATATTTGTATCACTTTGGACCCTTATCAAGAGTTGAGAACAGATAAATGTGTTTGTCTCTTTTCAGAACCCTGGCGCAATGGTCCACTAATCAGAAAGGGAAATAATTGAGAGTGGGCACCATGCAATGCTTCCTTTCTCCTGTGGGGACAGTGCAAGAAAACTGAGCACTTGTCATGATCCTTTATAGTTCAGAGCTAGTTGCTGAAAGTTGCACTAGTTGTCCATAATGTAATCATTTTACTGACTTGAGACTTCTCTAGGCATTATATAAAGTGGTGATCGCCTTTAAGGGGTTGCAGTTCCCTGGTCCCCGGTCCGCTCATGTCCTCACATGAAGGGTTTACGTCTTCCGTCTCTGCAATGATTCATCCCAGCACTTTGGGAGCAGAAGCTCTGCCATTCTTCCTTTTGGTACTTTCTGAAGATGTGAGTCACTGCCAAAATACTTTTATTTCTCACATTATGCTATATATTATATACTATATACACCATATGGAGAAAAGTATGTGCCCCCTATATCCCACCTCCAGGAGCTCTCACTGAGGAGGATTTAAGGACCAACTTTAGTTCCTCCTCCTTGGTTGGTGAATTGCAGACCTTTGGAAGATGCCACCGCCTTGACGTTTTCTTCAACCGTCCACCTAGAAACTGAAGATACCACCTCTGGGTCCTTCTTCAGTCTGGTTTCCAAGTATCACAATTGTGTCACATCCTCCTGGGAGATCTGGGGTTAAGAAATCATTACATATTGCGAATACCAAGTCTTCCACTTGTCCTGTGTGTTTTGCTCCCCATATTAAATGGATTTTGTTTCCTTTGGTGCTGAAGAGGTTAACGATCCTTTCCGTGCTGGTTGGGATTATGCAGCTCCATTTCACAGCTGATCCTGACCTGCTCATTTCCTCTCTCTATGGCCATGTTCACACAGTGCGTTTTTTACTGCGGAACCGCAGCGGTTTTGCCGCTGCGGTTCCGCAGCTGTTTTCCATGCAGGGTACATAACAATGTAACCCTATGGAAAACAGTCACTGCTGTGCACATGATCCGTAATTTCGTTTAAAAAGCCGCGCAGAATAGCTGCGGCAAAAAAGAAGGAGCATGTCACTTCTTTTTCCTGAACCGCAGCGGTTCTGCACCCATAGACCTCCATTGTGAGGTCAAAATCGCAGTAAAACCCGCAGATCAAAAATATATCTGCGGGTTTTACTGCGATTTGATGTGCAGAACCGCTGCAGCAGGAAGTGCGGGGGAGCGGGCGGAAGTGCGTGGGCGGAGTGTGGCTGCCCCCCCGTGCTCCGATCCCGCCCCCCCGTGCTCCGATGCCCCCCCCCCCCCGTGCTCCGATGCCCCCCCCCAGTGCTCCGATGCCCCCCCCCGTGCCCTAATCTCCCCCCCTTATACTTACCCGGCGTCCCGGTGTCCGTCCGGCCGTCTTCTCCCTGGGCGCTGCCATCTTGCAAAATGGCGGGCGCATGCGCAGTGCGCCCGCCGAATCTGCCGGCCGGCAGATTCGCTCCAAAGTGCATTTTGATCACTGAGATATAACCTATCTCAGTGATCAAAATAAAAAAATAGTAAATGACACCCCCCCCCCCACTTTGTCACCCCCATTGGTAGGGACAATAAAAAAATTAAGAATTTTTTTTTTTTTTTTTCACTAAGGTTAGAATAGGGGTAGGGTTAGGGTTAGGGGTAGGGTTAGGGGTAGGGTTAGGGGTAGGGTTAGGGTTAGGGGTAGGGTTAGGGTTAGGGTTAGGGTTAGGGTTAGGGGTAGGGTTAGGGGTAGGGGTAGGGTTAGGGGTAGGGTTAGGGGTAGGGTTAGGGGTAGGGTATTTTCAGCCATTTTAGCCCTAAAAAGCTTCCTAGGAAACACACAGTCTCTGCATAGAAAGCTGCATAAAAAAAGGATAAAAAAACGCATCAAAAAACGCATCAAAAAAGGACAAAAAAAGGACCAAAAAAAGGACCTGTGTTTTCTGCCAAGAGCTGCAGTTTTTTAAAAAAACTGTCCTGAAAAAAAAAGGATGGAAATCCTGAACGTGTGAACATACCCTATAAAGCCTGGTCAGTTATTTCCTTCCTGTTTGCTGGAGTTGCTGTGCTGAAGTTGGAGATCGTTGTTGCTGCTGGAGATTGTTGTATGCTGTTTTGGGGTGTATGCTTTCCTCATTGTCCAATTCTCATTTGGTTTGTTCATGCCTATTGTAGAGACATTAAATCAGTGAGTGCTCTTGTCTGCTGGCCTATCTTTCTTTAGAAAGACTGCATGGACCAGGGCTCGTACCACTGAACATCCGCTCTCTCTTCCCGTGGGCAGAACACTACTCAGACAACACAGCGTGAGAGTAAAACAGTGTGTTAATAATTTATTGAGCCACCAACATACAATAGCGTATAGAACAGTCCCAGAAAATACCCAAGATGGTGCAAATTACAGAGTCTCCCCCTACAACTGATTAGAGTTGCTTCCAGGGCTAACAACACCCACCAGTGGCTCCTCACTTTTGGTGGGCCCCCAAAAAGTGGAGGTAATGACAAGCTTAGAAAGCTAACTGAGCACAGTGAGGTATATGGCCAGGTGACCTGATTGTCCCAACCTGTATTCTTTAAGATATCTCTGGAGTTTTATTGATGGCCAATGAAGCAGTCCTGTGTTCCTCCAGCTGGGGCCGTGGTCCCCTAAGCTGACATACTGTAGAGGAAAAAAATCTCCTTATATAGTTCACAACTGTTTTTCAACCAGCATAAAGAGGCCAAGAGAAAGATGTGATTGAGGTTAAATCACATTGTTCATTTGTGTAATATATTTGCATAGTTTTTCCTCCTTCAAGTCAGCAAACTGCCTGGCCTGGACAATGTGTAATCAACATATCAGCAGCCATCATTGTTCAGTGACCCTGTATCACTTTCTTGCAGAGATAGCAGACAATAAGTTGTAGGAGCTGATATAAGATGCATAAGATTAGCCATTAATCCATTTATAAATATCAGTTTAACCTACAAAAGAAGTGTCAATACTTAAAACAACAGTTTATGATTCTGGGCCTACTGAATTTACGTCTGGCACAATTAAGAAGAAAAGCTGTGTCATCACGCCTATCCCTCCCTATATTCCTCTGTACCTTTGGTGAGTGTTTTGTATGTTAGTTGCGTTTTTGTTTATCCTTGTTTGTCTTACATGTTTATACACTAGCACTTCTGTCCCAGGTCTCATGGGGTGGTGAGGGGACAGCTTAGGGTATAACAAGAGAACAGTTAGGCTGGTGGCCCAAGCCTCCTCACCTTTAGAGGTAACTTTGGGAGCAGGAATTGTTAGGGTCTCAGCTGCAGGGACAGTGCAGGGCTCCTTTCCCTAATCTTGTACAGTCAAAGCGTGACACCAAGATGACATGTCCTTGAGGTGAGGAGGTTCCTGGGAGAAGATCATTGGAACGATCGTCGGGACTGTGTGGGAACATCTCCTCTGCTTCCCTTCCTTCAGAGACGCCAGCACACAGCAAGTCGATGACTAGCAGACCTGGTGGAGAAGATAGCGACACTGGTGGCTGAACTGGATGTTTCAGGCCCAGACACTTGTTGTGACTGCACTGTCCCCAACGAAGCACTTCTCGGGATCTCTGGAATAGAATGTGCACTCGAGTTCCACACCCCGGATGACTTAAGGAAAGTGGATGGAATAAACCAGACGGTACATGGAAGGTAAACTTCTCTGTATACAATGCTCCTATCTGGAGCTCCAGATGTTCAGAAATGACTTGACGGTTTTCGAGTAGGGCTTGTCCTTCACCCAACAACACCCCAACCAGATTCTGGAGCTCTCGGACGGGAATCCGACACCAATTTTCCACGGCTAGCAGCAAGAGCCTACCCGCCAAACCGAAGCCTCCACTTGCCACTGATCAAGTCACATTCATAGGTAGAGAGGGAATGCTCTTGCCAAGGGCAGCCTCTCCTACTGACCCAAGGCTTTGGAGTTTTTCAGACTTCACAGGACAAAGACAGACGGGATATTTCACACAACAACAGCAATACGGCAATCCTGTCTCACGACAGAATTCCAGCTGCTGCTCAGCCTGCCAAACACTGTCGACTTCCATGGATTCCATGTGGACAGCTGCCTCAAGAGGCTGGAGAACAAGTGGTCTCTGGAAGGACGGAGCCAGACGTGACGGTTTCCTCACATGCATTACCTGTCTGGAAGCTGGGAAGGGAAGTTGTCACAGAAGATTCTAGATTCGGCTCATCGAAGACCTTTTGAAAGGCCACCAGGAAGGCCTGCAGGTCCGAGATGTCAAGATCCCCTCTCTACCATAGGGTGTTGAGCTTTGCTATGGCATCTCCTGCTAGGTGGAACATAAGGAGACCCACGATATCCCGATCGGAGTGAAGCAGATGGCCCAATAATTCATAGTGCTGCATGCACTGTGCTAAGAATCCACGGCACTGCAGACCCATCATACCATGGTGGATCAGACAGGACGTGTTCCACTCCAGGAGCATAGGCTGCAGATTGAATAGGCATGGCCTCAGGTTCTGCAACTCGGGCTGATGAAGCAAATGTCACGGCTTCCAATCGGGTATGCAGTCTCTCTAGAAAAACAAAATTATTAAATGGTGCTCTCGCTGGTGGCTCAACTTTCGATATAGCATACAGAGACATGGGGATCAGCGGAGCCCATGGCCTGAGCAAGCTGTCATGCCCACAGGCGGCGCACGCGATTCGTGGCCCACTGTGCCATGAGGCCAGGCTTACCAAGGAGGGCTATAGCTGTTATGATCCGGTGACCTTGGAGCAGCATGAAACCTTTCTCTGGAGTAGGTGGTAACTATACGGACCGCAAACCCTTATCTTAATGCCGCAACTAGAAGTAGCCGTGGGGTGTGCCTAACAAAACCTAGATACCTCGACACAGCCGGAGGACTAAATACCCCTATAGATGGAAATAGGAAAACTATCTTGCCTCAGAGTAGACCCCCAAAGGATAGGCAGCCCCCCACAAATAATGACTGTGAGTTGGAGAGGAAAAGACACACAGGCAGAAAACAGGCTTAGCAAAGGAGGCCACTTCTAGCTAAATAGAAAAGGACAGGACAGGATACTAAGCGGTCAGCACAAAAATACTACAAAAATATCCACAGCAGAAAATACAAAACTCCACCACCTAACTAAAGATGTGGAGAGTATAACTGCAACTCCAGAGAATCCAACCAGACTGAGAAAAACAACTGACACAGTCTAAACTGGAGCAAATAGAAACAAAAGATCAGCACTGAAAATAAGCACACAGCATATGTGCTTCAGAAAAAGAAACAGACACTTATCTTTGCTGAACTGGCAGCTAAGCAGGTTAGGCCAGGCAGAGAGCCAATACTTCCAAAGAAACATTGACAACTGGCAAGGGCTAATGAATCCTGCACACTTAAATATCGCAGTCAGAACAGCAATTAGCAGATACACCTGGCCAGGACTGTGACTCAGAGACAACTGCATTCCCACCTACCACCACTGGAGGGAACCCAAGAGCAGAATTCACAACAGTACCCCCCCTTGAGGAGGGGTCACCGAACCCTCACCAGGACCTCCAGGACGATCAGGATGAGCCAGATGAAAGGCACGGACCAAATCAGCAGCATGGACATCAGAGGCAAAAACCCAAGAATTATCCTCCTGGCCATAACCGTTCCATTTGACAAGGTACTGAAGCTTCCGCCTCGAAAAACGGGAATCCAAAATCTTCTCAACAACATATTCCAACTCCCCATCAACCAAAACAGGGGCCGGAGAATCAACAGAGGGAACAACAGGCTCCACATATTTCCGCAAAAAAGATCTATGGAAGACATTATGGATAGCAAAAGAGGCCGGAAGCGCTAGTCGAAAAGACACCGGATTAATAATTTCAGAAATCCTATAAGGACCAATAAACCGAGGCTTAAACTTAGGAGAAGAAACCTTCATAGGAACATGACGGGAAGACAACCAGACCAGATCCCCAACCCGAAGCCGGGAACCAACACACCGACGACGGTTAGCAAAACGCTGAGCCTCCTCCTGAGACAACACCAAATTGTCCACCACATGAGCCCAAATCTGCTGCAACCTGTCAACCACAGAATCCACACCAGGACAATCAGAAGGCTCAACCTGCCCAGAAGAAAAACGAGGATGAAAACCAAAATTACAAAAGAAAGGCGAAACCAAAGTAGCCGAACTAGCCCGATTATTAAGGGCAAACTCGGCCAATGGCAAAAAAGCCACCCAATCATCCTGATCAGCAGACACAAAGCATCTCAAATAAGTCTCCAAAGTCTGATTAGTTCGCTCGGTCTGGCCATTTGTCTGAGGATGAAATGCAGAAGAAAAAGACAAATCAATGCCCAGCTTGGCACAAAAGGCCCGCCAAAATCTAGAAACAAACTGGGAACCTCTGTCGGACACAATATTCTCCGGAATACCATGCAAACGGACCACATGCTGAAAAAACAACGGAACCAAATCAGAAGAAGAAGGCAATTTAGGCAAAGGCACCAAATGAACCATCTTAGAGAATCGGTCACAAACAACCCAGATAACCGACATCCTCTGGGAAACAGGAAGATCGGAAATAAAATCCATAGAAATATGCATCCAGGGCCTCTCAGGGACCGGCAATGGCAAAAGCAACCCACTAGCACGGGAGCAACAAGGCTTGGCCCGCGCACAAAAGAACGCACATCACGCGACAATGAAGGCCACCAAAAGGACCTACCAACCAAGTCTCTGGTACCAAAAATGCCAGGATGACCGGCCAACACGGAACAGTGAACCTCAGAAATCACTCTACTAGTCCATCTCTCAGGAACAAACAGCTTCCCCACAGGACAACGATCAGGTTTGTCAGCCTGAAATTCCTGAAGACCCGTCGAAAATCAGGGGAAATGGCAGAAAGGACCACCCCTTCTTTCAGAATACCGACCGGTTCCAAGACCTCAGGAGAATCAGGCAAAAAACTCCTAGAGAGGGCATCAGCCTTAATATTCTTAGAATCCGGAAGGTACGAGACCACGAAATCAAAACGAGAAAAAAACAAGGACCATCGAGCCTGTCTAGGATTCAACCGTTTGGCAGACTCGAGGTAAATCAGATTCTTATGATCGGTCAAGACCACAATATGGTGCTTAGCTCCCTCAAGCCAATGTCACCACTACTCAAACGCCCACTTCATAGCCA
Source organism: Ranitomeya imitator (assembly GCF_032444005.1). NCBI lineage: Eukaryota > Metazoa > Chordata > Amphibia > Anura > Dendrobatidae > Ranitomeya > Ranitomeya imitator. The sequence continues at coordinate 686,565,875 of NC_091286.1, forward strand.
ACAACTCCCGATTGCCGACATCATAATTGCGTTCAGCAGGCGAAAACTTACGGGAAAAGAAGGCACACGGTTTCATTAAGGAACCAACAGGATCCCTCTGAGACAAAACGGCCCCTGCCCCAATCTCAGAAGCGTCAACCTCAACCTGAAACGGAAGAGAAACATCCGGTTGACGCAACACAGGGGCAGAAGTAAAACGATGCTTAAGTTCCTGAAAGGCAGAGACAGCCGCAGGGGACCAATTCGCCACATCAGCGCCCTTCTTCGTCAAATCAGTCAAGGGTTTAACCACGCTGGAAAAATTAGCAATTAAACGGCGATAAAAATTAGCAAAAACCAAAAATTTCTGAAGGCTCTTCACGGATGTGGGCTGAATCCAATCATGAATGGCCTGAACCTTAACCGGATCCATCTCTATAGACGAGGGAGAAAAAATAAAGCCCAAAAAGGAAACCTTCTGCACCCCAAAGAGACACTTAGACCCTTTCACAAACAAGGCATTGTCACGAAGGATCTGAAATACCATCCTGACCTGCTGCACATGAGACTCCCAATCATCGGAAAAAATCAAAATATCGTCCAAATATACAATCAAGAATTTATCAAGATAATCCCGGAAGATATCATGCATGAAGGACTGAAAAACAGATGGAGCATTAGAGAGTCCGAATGGCATCACAAGGTATTCAAAATGGCCTTCGGGCGTGTTAAACGCAGTTTTCCATTCATCACCCTGCTTAATACGAACAAGATTATAAGCCCCCCGAAGGTCAAACTTAGTAAATCAACTAGCTCCCTTAATCCTAGCAAACAAATCGGAAAGCAAAGGCAACGGGTATTGAAACTTGACCGTGATCTTATTCAAGAGGCGATAATCAATACAGGGTCTCAAGGAGCCATCCTTCTTAGCAACAAAAAAAAATCCCGCTCCCAACGGTGAAGACGATGGCCGAATATGCCCTTTCTCCAAAGACTCCTTAATATAGCTCCGCATGGCGGTATGTTCAGGTACAGACAGGTTGAAAAGTCGGCCCTTAGGAAACTTACAGCCTGGAATCAAGTCAATAGCACAATCACAGTCCCTATGCGGTGGAAGGAAACTGGACTTGGGCTCATCGAATACATCCTGAAAATCAGACAAAAACTCCGGAATTTCAGAAGAGGGAGAAGGGGCGATAGACATCAGAGGAACATCATTATGAACCCCCTGACAACCCCAACTAGTCACAGACATGGACTTCCAATCCAACACAGGATTATGTACCTATAACCACGGATAACCCAGCACGATAGCATCATGCAAATTATGCAACACCAGAAATCGACAATCTTCCTGATGGGCTGGCGCCATGCGCATGGTCACCTGTGTCCAAAACTGGGGCTTATTTTTAGCCAAGGGTGTAGCATCAATGCCCCTTAAAGGAATAGGGTTCTGCAAAGGCTGCAAGGGAAAACCACAACGCCTAGCAAAGTCAAAGTCCATTAAGTTCAAGGCGGCGCCTGAATCCACAAACGCCATGACAGAAAATGATGACAATGAACAGATCAAGGACACAGATAAGATAAATTTAGGTTGTACAGTACTGATGGTAAATGAACTGGCGATCCTCTTTGTCCGCATAGGGCAGACTGAAATGACATGAGAAGCATCTCCACAATAATAACACAACCTATTGAGACGTCTGAATCCTTGTCGTTCTGTTCTAGACAGAATCCTATCACACTGCATAGGCTCAGGAATTTGCTCTGAGGATAATGCCATAGCGCACACAGTTCTGCGCTCCCGCAGGCGTCGGTCAATCTGAATGGCCAGAGACATAGAATCACTCAGATTGGAGGGTGTGGGAAACCCCACCATAACATCTTTAACGGATTCAGAAAGACCCTGTCTGAAAATTGCCGCCAAAGCATCATCATTCCATGTAATTAACACAGACCATTTTCTGAATTTCTGTCAATACAATTCAGCCGCCTCTTGCCCCTGAGACAGGGCCAACAAGGTCTTCTCAGCTTGATCCACCGAATTAGGTTCATCATACAGTAATCCTAACGCCTGAAAGAAGGAGTCTACATTAAGCAAAGCAGGATCCCCAGATTCCAGGGAAAATGCCCAATCCTGTGGATCACCACGCAGCAGGGAGATGATGATTTTAACTTGTTGAATGGAATCACCGGAGGATCGAGGTTTCAATGCAAAAAACAGTTTACAGTTGTTTTTAAAACTCAAAAATTTGGACCTGTCACCAAAAAACAAATCAGGAGTAGGAATCTTCGGTTCTAAAGCCGGAGTCTGAACAATATAATCAGAAATACCCTGTACCCTAGCAGCAAGCTGATCCACACGAGAAGCCAATTCCTGAACATTCATGCTAGCACAAGGCTCTTCAGCCACCCAGAGATAAAGAGGGAGGAGAAGACAAAACAGATTGAAGAAAAAAAAATGGCTCAAGACATAGTAACATAGTAACATAGTAACATAGTTAGTAAGGCCGAAAAAAGACATTTGTCCATCCAGTTCAGCCTATATTCCATCATAATAAATCCCCAGATCTACGTCCTTCTACAGAACCTAATAATTGTATGATACAATATTGTTCTGCTCCAGGAAGACATCCAGGCCTCTCTTGAACCCCTCGACTGAGTTCGCCATCACCACCTCCTCAGGCAAGCAATTCCAGATTCTCACTGCCCTAACAGTAAAGAATCCTCTTCTATGTTGGTGGAAAAACCTTCTCTCCTCCAGACGCAAAGAATGCCCCCTTGTGCCCGTCACCTTCCTTGGTATAAACAGATCCTCAGCGAGATATTTGTATTGTCCCCTTATATACTTATACATGGTTATTAGATCGCCCCTCAGTCGTCTTTTTTCTAGACTAAATAATCCTAATTTCGCTAATCTATCTGGGTATTGTAGTTCTCCCATCCCCTTTATTAATTTTGTTGCCCTCCTTTGTACTCTCTCTAGTTCCATTATATCCTTCCTGAGCACCGGTGCCCAATACTGGACACAGTACTCCATGTGCGGTCTAACTAGGGATTTGTACAGAGGCAGTATAATGCTCTCATCATGTGTATCCAGACCTCTTTTAATGCACCCCATGATCCTGTTTGCCTTGGCAGCTGCTGCCTGGCACTGGCTGCTCCAGGTAAGTTTATTATTAACTAGGATCCCCAAGTCCTTCTCCCTGTCAGATTTACCCAGTGGTTTCCCGTTCAGTGTGTAATGGTGATATTGATTCCCTCTTCCCATGTGTATAACCTTACATTTATCATTGTTAAACCTCATCTGCCACCTTTCAGCCCAAGTTTCCAACTTATCCAGATCCATCTGTAGCAGAATACTATCTTCTCTTGTATTAACTGCTTTACATAGTTTTGTATCATCTGCAAATATCGATATTTTACTGTGTAAACCTTCTACCAGATCATTAATGAATATGTTGAAGAGAACAGGTCCCAATACTGACCCCTGCGGTACCCCACTGGTCACAGCGACCCAGTTAGAGACTATACCATTTATAACCACCCTCTGCTTTCTATCACTAAGCCAGTTACTAACCCATTTACACACATTTTCCCCCAGACCAAGCATTCTCATTTTGTGTACCAACCTCTTGTGCGGCACGGTATCAAACGCTTTGGAAAAATCGAGATATACCACGTCCAATGACTCACCTTGGTCCAGTCTATAGCTTACCTCTTCATAAAAACTGATTAGATTGGTTTGACAGGAGCGATTTCTCATAAACCCATGCTGATATGGAGTTACACAGTTATTCTCATTGAGATAATCCAGAATAACATCCCTCAGAAACCCTTCAAATATTTTACCAACAATAGAGGTTAGACTTACTGGCCTATAATTTCCAGGTTCACTTTTAGAGCCCTTTTTGAATATTGGCACCACATTTGCTATGCGCCAGTCCTGCGGAACAGACCCTGTCGCTATAGAGTCCCTAAAAATAAGAAATAATGGTTTATCTATTACATTACTTAGTTCTCTTAGTACTCGTGGGTGTATGCCATCCGGACCCGGAAATTTATCTATTTTAATCTTATTTAGCCGGTTTCGCACCTCTTCTTGGGTTAGATTGGTGACCCTTAATATAGGGTTTTCATTGTTTCTTGGGATTTCACCTAGCATTTCATTTTCCACCGTGAATACCGTGGAGAAGAAGGTGTTTAATATGTTAGCTTTTTCCTCGTCATCTACAACCATTCTTTCCTCACTATTTTTTAAGGGGCCTACATTTTCAGTTTTTATTCTTTTACTATTGATATAGTTGAAGAACAGTTTGGGATTAGTTTTACTCTCCTTAGCAATGTGCTTCTCTGTTTCCTTTTTGGCAGCTTTAATTAGTTTTTTAGATAAAGTATTTTTCTCCCTATAGTTTTTTAGAGCTTCAATGGTGCCATCCTGCTTTAGTAGTGCAAATGCTTTCTTTTTACTGTTAATTGCCTGTCTTACTTCTTTGTTTAGCCACATTGGGTTTTTCCTATTTCTAGTCCTTTTATTCCCACAAGGTATAAACCGCTTACACTGCCTATTTAGGATGTTCTTAAACATTTCCCATTTATTATCTGTATTCTTATTTCTGAGGATATTGTCCCAGTCTACCAGATTAAGGGCATCTCTAAGCTGGTCAAACTTTGCCTTCCTAAAGTTCAATGTTTTTGTGACTCCCTGACAAGTCCCCCTAGTGAAAGACAGGTGAAACTGTACAATATTGTGGTCGCTATTTCCTAAATGCCCGACCACCTGCAGATTTGTTATTCTGTCAGGTCTATTAGATAGTATTAGGTCTAAAAGTGCTGCTCCTCTGGTTGGATTCTGCACCAATTGTGAAAGATAATTTTTCTTGGTTATTAGCAGAAACCTGTTGCCTTTATGGGTTTCACAGGTTTCTGTTTCCCAGTTAATATCCGGGTAGTTAAAGTCCCCCATAACCAGGACCTCATTATGGGTTGCAGCTTCATCTATCTGCTTTAGAAGTAGACTTTCCATGCTTTCTGTTATATTTGGGGGTTTGTAACAGACCCCAATGAGAATTTTGTTACCATTTTTCCCTCCATGAATTTCAACCCATATGGACTCGACATCCTCATTTCCTTCGCTAATATCCTCCCTTAAAGTGGACTTTAGACAAGACTTTACATAGAGACAAACCCCTCCTCCTCTCCGATTTTTACGATCCTTTCTAAACAGACTGTAACCCTGTAAGTTAACTGCCCAGTCATAGCTTTCATCTAACCATGTCTCGGTTATTCCCACTATGTCAAAGTTACCTGTAGATATTTCTGCTTCTAGTTCTTCCATCTTGTTTGTCAGGCTTCTGGCGTTTGCGAGCATGCAGTTTAGAGGATTTTGTTTTGTTCCAATCTCCTCACTGTGGATTGTTTTAGAAATGTTCTTACCTCCCTTCTGAGTATGTTTTCCTGGGTCGTCTTTGTTTGAGTCTAATGTTTTTCTTCCCGCCCCCTCTTCTTCTAGTTTAACGCCCTCCTGATGAGTGTAGCGAGTCTTCTGGCGAATGTGTGTTTCCCAGGTTTGTTGAGGTGTAGTCCGTCTCTGGCGAGGAGTCCATCATACCAGTAATTCACACCGTGGTCCAGGAATCCAAATCCTTGTTGTCTGCACCATCGTCTTAGCCAGTTGTTTGCATCAAGGATCCTGTTCCATCTCCTGGTGCCATGCCCGTCTACTGGAAGGATAGAAGAAAAAACTACCTGTGCATCCAGTTCCTTTACTTTCTTCCCCAACTCTTCAAAGTCCTTGCAGATTGTCGGTAGGTCCTTCCTTGCCGTGTCATTGGTGCCAACATGTATCAGAAGAAATGGGTGGACGTCCTTGGAGTTGAAGAGCTTTGGTATCCTATCGGTCACATCCTTGATCATCGCACCTGGAAGGCAGCATACTTCTCTTGCAGTTATGTCCGGTCTGCAGATGGCTGCTTCTGTGCCTCTCAGTAGTGAGTCTCCCACCACCACCACTCTTCGTTGCTTCTTGGCTGTACTTTTTGCTGTCACTTGTTGCTGTGTGCCCTTTTCTTTTTTGCTTGCTGGTATTGCTTCATTCTTAGGTGTGCCATCTTCATCCTCTACAAAGATTTGATATCGGTTCTTCAGTTGTGTGGTTGGTGATTTCTCCATGGTCTTCTTGCTTCTTTTGGTCACATGCTTCCACTCATCTGCTTTTGGAGGTTCTCTGACACTTTTTGCACCTTCTGTGACCAGTAGAGATGCTTCTGTTCTGTCTAGAAAGTCTTCATTCTCTTTGATGAGTTTCAAAGTTGCTATTCTTTCTTCCAGACCCCGCACCTTTTCTTCTAAAAGGGCCACTAGTCTACACTTCTGACAGGTGAAATTGGATTCTTCTTCTGGTCGATCTGTGAACATGTAGCACATGCTGCAGCTCACCATGTAGGTTGTCACATCTGCCATGTTGCTCCTAGATCCTGCTGACTTGCTGTGTGTTTTCCTTCTTGTGTAATCTACTCAGCCAAGCTCTCTTGCAATAATGTCCTACAGGCAAAAATTCGCGCGCCTTACGGCGCGCGGTTTGGTGATGCTTTCGAAGCAGCTGGTCCCGGCTGTAGCCAACGATCTTCTAGCTTAGGGAGACTTCGCTTCTCCCAGAAGGCACCTGGAATATGCAAATTAGCCTCCTGAAGCTTGAATCCCTGGTTTGGTGATGCTTTCGAAGCAGCTGGTCCCGGCTGTAGCCAACGATCTTCTAGCTTAGGGAGACTTCGCTTCTCCCAGAAGGCACCTGGAATATGCAAATTAGCCTCCTGAAGCTTGAATCCCTGGTTTGGTGATGCTTTCGAAGCAGCTGGTCCCGGCTGTAGCCAACGATCTTCTAGCTTAGGGAGACTTCGCTTCTCCCAGAAGGCACCTGGAATATGCAAATTAGCCTCCTGAAGCTTGAATCCCTGGTTTGGTGATGCTTTCGAAGCAGCTGGTCCCGGCTGTAGCCAACGATCTTCTAGCTTAGGGAGACTTCGCTTCTCCCAGAAGGCACCTGGAATATGCAAATTAGCCTCCTGAAGCTTGAATCCCTGGTTTGGTGATGCTTTCGAAGCAGCTGGTCCCGGCTGTAGCCAACGATCTTCTAGCTTAGGGAGACTTCGCTTCTCCCAGAAGGCACCTGGAATATGCAAATTAGCCTCCTGAAGCTTGAATCCCTGGTTTGGTGATGCTTTCGAAGCAGCTGGTCCCGGCTGTAGCCAACGATCTTCTAGCTTAGGGAGACTTCGCTTCTCCCAGAAGGCACCTGGAATATGCAAATTAGCCTCCTGAAGCTTGAATCCCTGGTTTGGTGATGCTTTCGAAGCAGCTGGTCCCGGCTGTAGCCAACGATCTTCTAGCTTAGGGAGACTTCGCTTCTCCCAGAAGGCACCTGGAATATGCAAATTAGCCTCCTGAAGCTTGAATCCCTGGTTTGGTGATGCTTTCGAAGCAGCTGGTCCCGGCTGTAGCCAACGATCTTCTAGCTTAGGGAGACTTCGCTTCTCCCAGAAGGCACCTGGAATATGCAAATTAGCCTCCTGAAGCTTGAATCCCTGGTTTGGTGATGCTTTCGAAGCAGCTGGTCCCGGCTGTAGCCAACGATCTTCTAGCTTAGGGAGACTTCGCTTCTCCCAGAAGGCACCTGGAATATGCAAATTAGCCTCCTGAAGCTTGAATCCCTGGTTTGGTGATGCTTTCGAAGCAGCTGGTCCCGGCTGTAGCCAACGATCTTCTAGCTTAGGGAGACTTCGCTTCTCCCAGAAGGCACCTGGAATATGCAAATTAGCCTCCTGAAGCTTGAATCCCTGGTTTGGTGATGCTTTCGAAGCAGCTGGTCCCGGCTGTAGCCAACGATCTTCTAGCTTAGGGAGACTTCGCTTCTCCCAGAAGGCACCTGGAATATGCAAATTAGCCTCCTGAAGCTTGAATCCCTGGTTTGGTGATGCTTTCGAAGCAGCTGGTCCCGGCTGTAGCCAACGATCTTCTAGCTTAGGGAGACTTCGCTTCTCCCAGAAGGCACCTGGAATATGCAAATTAGCCTCCTGAAGCTTGAATCCCTGGTTTGGTGATGCTTTCGAAGCAGCTGGTCCCGGCTGTAGCCAACGATCTTCTAGCTTAGGGAGACTTCGCTTCTCCCAGAAGGCACCTGGAATATGCAAATTAGCCTCCTGAAGCTTGAATCCCTGGTTTGGTGATGCTTTCGAAGCAGCTGGTCCCGGCTGTAGCCAACGATCTTCTAGCTTAGGGAGACTTCGCTTCTCCCAGAAGGCACCTGGAATATGCAAATTAGCCTCCTGAAGCTTGAATCCCTGGTTTGGTGATGCTTTCGAAGCAGCTGGTCCCGGCTGTAGCCAACGATCTTCTAGCTTAGGGAGACTTCGCTTCTCCCAGAAGGCACCTGGAATATGCAAATTAGCCTCCTGAAGCTTGAATCCCTGGTTTGGTGATGCTTTCGAAGCAGCTGGTCCCGGCTGTAGCCAACGATCTTCTAGCTTAGGGAGACTTCGCTTCTCCCAGAAGGCACCTGGAATATGCAAATTAGCCTCCTGAAGCTTGAATCCCTGGTTTGGTGATGCTTTCGAAGCAGCTGGTCCCGGCTGTAGCCAACGATCTTCTAGCTTAGGGAGACTTCGCTTCTCCCAGAAGGCACCTGGAATATGCAAATTAGCCTCCTGAAGCTTGAATCCCTGGTTTGGTGATGCTTTCGAAGCAGCTGGTCCCGGCTGTAGCCAACGATCTTCTAGCTTAGGGAGACTTCGCTTCTCCCAGAAGGCACCTGGAATATGCAAATTAGCCTCCTGAAGCTTGAATCCCTGGTTTGGTGATGCTTTCGAAGCAGCTGGTCCCGGCTGTAGCCAACGATCTTCTAGCTTAGGGAGACTTCGCTTCTCCCAGAAGGCACCTGGAATATGCAAATTAGCCTCCTGAAGCTTGAATCCCTGGTTTGGTGATGCTTTCGAAGCAGCTGGTCCCGGCTGTAGCCAACGATCTTCTAGCTTAGGGAGACTTCGCTTCTCCCAGAAGGCACCTGGAATATGCAAATTAGCCTCCTGAAGCTTGAATCCCTGGTTTGGTGATGCTTTCGAAGCAGCTGGTCCCGGCTGTAGCCAACGATCTTCTAGCTTAGGGAGACTTCGCTTCTCCCAGAAGGCACCTGGAATATGCAAATTAGCCTCCTGAAGCTTGAATCCCTGGTTTGGTGATGCTTTCGAAGCAGCTGGTCCCGGCTGTAGCCAACGATCTTCTAGCTTAGGGAGACTTCGCTTCTCCCAGAAGGCACCTGGAATATGCAAATTAGCCTCCTGAAGCTTGAATCCCTGGTTTGGTGATGCTTTCGAAGCAGCTGGTCCCGGCTGTAGCCAACGATCTTCTAGCTTAGGGAGACTTCGCTTCTCCCAGAAGGCACCTGGAATATGCAAATTAGCCTCCTGAAGCTTGAATCCCTGGTTTGGTGATGCTTTCGAAGCAGCTGGTCCCGGCTGTAGCCAACGATCTTCTAGCTTAGGGAGACTTCGCTTCTCCCAGAAGGCACCTGGAATATGCAAATTAGCCTCCTGAAGCTTGAATCCCTGGTTTGGTGATGCTTTCGAAGCAGCTGGTCCCGGCTGTAGCCAACGATCTTCTAGCTTAGGGAGACTTCGCTTCTCCCAGAAGGCACCTGGAATATGCAAATTAGCCTCCTGAAGCTTGAATCCCTGGTTTGGTGATGCTTTCGAAGCAGCTGGTCCCGGCTGTAGCCAACGATCTTCTAGCTTAGGGAGACTTCGCTTCTCCCAGAAGGCACCTGGAATATGCAAATTAGCCTCCTGAAGCTTGAATCCCTGGTTTGGTGATGCTTTCGAAGCAGCTGGTCCCGGCTGTAGCCAACGATCTTCTAGCTTAGGGAGACTTCGCTTCTCCCAGAAGGCACCTGGAATATGCAAATTAGCCTCCTGAAGCTTGAATCCCTGGTTTGGTGATGCTTTCGAAGCAGCTGGTCCCGGCTGTAGCCAACGATCTTCTAGCTTAGGGAGACTTCGCTTCTCCCAGAAGGCACCTGGAATATGCAAATTAGCCTCCTGAAGCTTGAATCCCTGGTTTGGTGATGCTTTCGAAGCAGCTGGTCCCGGCTGTAGCCAACGATCTTCTAGCTTAGGGAGACTTCGCTTCTCCCAGAAGGCACCTGGAATATGCAAATTAGCCTCCTGAAGCTTGAATCCCTGGTTTGGTGATGCTTTCGAAGCAGCTGGTCCCGGCTGTAGCCAACGATCTTCTAGCTTAGGGAGACTTCGCTTCTCCCAGAAGGCACCTGGAATATGCAAATTAGCCTCCTGAAGCTTGAATCCCTGGTTTGGTGATGCTTTCGAAGCAGCTGGTCCCGGCTGTAGCCAACGATCTTCTAGCTTAGGGAGACTTCGCTTCTCCCAGAAGGCACCTGGAATATGCAAATTAGCCTCCTGAAGCTTGAATCCCTGGTTTGGTGATGCTTTCGAAGCAGCTGGTCCCGGCTGTAGCCAACGATCTTCTAGCTTAGGGAGACTTCGCTTCTCCCAGAAGGCACCTGGAATATGCAAATTAGCCTCCTGAAGCTTGAATCCCTGGTTTGGTGATGCTTTCGAAGCAGCTGGTCCCGGCTGTAGCCAACGATCTTCTAGCTTAGGGAGACTTCGCTTCTCCCAGAAGGCACCTGGAATATGCAAATTAGCCTCCTGAAGCTTGAATCCCTGGTTTGGTGATGCTTTCGAAGCAGCTGGTCCCGGCTGTAGCCAACGATCTTCTAGCTTAGGGAGACTTCGCTTCTCCCAGAAGGCACCTGGAATATGCAAATTAGCCTCCTGAAGCTTGAATCCCTGGTTTGGTGATGCTTTCGAAGCAGCTGGTCCCGGCTGTAGCCAACGATCTTCTAGCTTAGGGAGACTTCGCTTCTCCCAGAAGGCACCTGGAATATGCAAATTAGCCTCCTGAAGCTTGAATCCCTGGTTTGGTGATGCTTTCGAAGCAGCTGGTCCCGGCTGTAGCCAACGATCTTCTAGCTTAGGGAGACTTCGCTTCTCCCAGAAGGCACCTGGAATATGCAAATTAGCCTCCTGAAGCTTGAATCCCTGGTTTGGTGATGCTTTCGAAGCAGCTGGTCCCGGCTGTAGCCAACGATCTTCTAGCTTAGGGAGACTTCGCTTCTCCCAGAAGGCACCTGGAATATGCAAATTAGCCTCCTGAAGCTTGAATCCCTGGTTTGGTGATGCTTTCGAAGCAGCTGGTCCCGGCTGTAGCCAACGATCTTCTAGCTTAGGGAGACTTCGCTTCTCCCAGAAGGCACCTGGAATATGCAAATTAGCCTCCTGAAGCTTGAATCCCTGGTTTGGTGATGCTTTCGAAGCAGCTGGTCCCGGCTGTAGCCAACGATCTTCTAGCTTAGGGAGACTTCGCTTCTCCCAGAAGGCACCTGGAATATGCAAATTAGCCTCCTGAAGCTTGAATCCCTGGTTTGGTGATGCTTTCGAAGCAGCTGGTCCCGGCTGTAGCCAACGATCTTCTAGCTTAGGGAGACTTCGCTTCTCCCAGAAGGCACCTGGAATATGCAAATTAGCCTCCTGAAGCTTGAATCCCTGGTTTGGTGATGCTTTCGAAGCAGCTGGTCCCGGCTGTAGCCAACGATCTTCTAGCTTAGGGAGACTTCGCTTCTCCCAGAAGGCACCTGGAATATGCAAATTAGCCTCCTGAAGCTTGAATCCCTGGTTTGGTGATGCTTTCGAAGCAGCTGGTCCCGGCTGTAGCCAACGATCTTCTAGCTTAGGGAGACTTCGCTTCTCCCAGAAGGCACCTGGAATATGCAAATTAGCCTCCTGAAGCTTGAATCCCTGGTTTGGTGATGCTTTCGAAGCAGCTGGTCCCGGCTGTAGCCAACGATCTTCTAGCTTAGGGAGACTTCGCTTCTCCCAGAAGGCACCTGGAATATGCAAATTAGCCTCCTGAAGCTTGAATCCCTGGTTTGGTGATGCTTTCGAAGCAGCTGGTCCCGGCTGTAGCCAACGATCTTCTAGCTTAGGGAGACTTCGCTTCTCCCAGAAGGCACCTGGAATATGCAAATTAGCCTCCTGAAGCTTGAATCCCTGGTTTGGTGATGCTTTCGAAGCAGCTGGTCCCGGCTGTAGCCAACGATCTTCTAGCTTAGGGAGACTTCGCTTCTCCCAGAAGGCACCTGGAATATGCAAATTAGCCTCCTGAAGCTTGAATCCCTGGTTTGGTGATGCTTTCGAAGCAGCTGGTCCCGGCTGTAGCCAACGATCTTCTAGCTTAGGGAGACTTCGCTTCTCCCAGAAGGCACCTGGAATATGCAAATTAGCCTCCTGAAGCTTGAATCCCTGGTTTGGTGATGCTTTCGAAGCAGCTGGTCCCGGCTGTAGCCAACGATCTTCTAGCTTAGGGAGACTTCGCTTCTCCCAGAAGGCACCTGGAATATGCAAATTAGCCTCCTGAAGCTTGAATCCCTGGTTTGGTGATGCTTTCGAAGCAGCTGGTCCCGGCTGTAGCCAACGATCTTCTAGCTTAGGGAGACTTCGCTTCTCCCAGAAGGCACCTGGAATATGCAAATTAGCCTCCTGAAGCTTGAATCCCTGGTTTGGTGATGCTTTCGAAGCAGCTGGTCCCGGCTGTAGCCAACGATCTTCTAGCTTAGGGAGACTTCGCTTCTCCCAGAAGGCACCTGGAATATGCAAATTAGCCTCCTGAAGCTTGAATCCCTGGTTTGGTGATGCTTTCGAAGCAGCTGGTCCCGGCTGTAGCCAACGATCTTCTAGCTTAGGGAGACTTCGCTTCTCCCAGAAGGCACCTGGAATATGCAAATTAGCCTCCTGAAGCTTGAATCCCTGGTTTGGTGATGCTTTCGAAGCAGCTGGTCCCGGCTGTAGCCAACGATCTTCTAGCTTAGGGAGACTTCGCTTCTCCCAGAAGGCACCTGGAATATGCAAATTAGCCTCCTGAAGCTTGAATCCCTGGTTTGGTGATGCTTTCGAAGCAGCTGGTCCCGGCTGTAGCCAACGATCTTCTAGCTTAGGGAGACTTCGCTTCTCCCAGAAGGCACCTGGAATATGCAAATTAGCCTCCTGAAGCTTGAATCCCTGGTTTGGTGATGCTTTCGAAGCAGCTGGTCCCGGCTGTAGCCAACGATCTTCTAGCTTAGGGAGACTTCGCTTCTCCCAGAAGGCACCTGGAATATGCAAATTAGCCTCCTGAAGCTTGAATCCCTGGTTTGGTGATGCTTTCGAAGCAGCTGGTCCCGGCTGTAGCCAACGATCTTCTAGCTTAGGGAGACTTCGCTTCTCCCAGAAGGCACCTGGAATATGCAAATTAGCCTCCTGAAGCTTGAATCCCTGGTTTGGTGATGCTTTCGAAGCAGCTGGTCCCGGCTGTAGCCAACGATCTTCTAGCTTAGGGAGACTTCGCTTCTCCCAGAAGGCACCTGGAATATGCAAATTAGCCTCCTGAAGCTTGAATCCCTGGTTTGGTGATGCTTTCGAAGCAGCTGGTCCCGGCTGTAGCCAACGATCTTCTAGCTTAGGGAGACTTCGCTTCTCCCAGAAGGCACCTGGAATATGCAAATTAGCCTCCTGAAGCTTGAATCCCTGGTTTGGTGATGCTTTCGAAGCAGCTGGTCCCGGCTGTAGCCAACGATCTTCTAGCTTAGGGAGACTTCGCTTCTCCCAGAAGGCACCTGGAATATGCAAATTAGCCTCCTGAAGCTTGAATCCCTGGTTTGGTGATGCTTTCGAAGCAGCTGGTCCCGGCTGTAGCCAACGATCTTCTAGCTTAGGGAGACTTCGCTTCTCCCAGAAGGCACCTGGAATATGCAAATTAGCCTCCTGAAGCTTGAATCCCTGGTTTGGTGATGCTTTCGAAGCAGCTGGTCCCGGCTGTAGCCAACGATCTTCTAGCTTAGGGAGACTTCGCTTCTCCCAGAAGGCACCTGGAATATGCAAATTAGCCTCCTGAAGCTTGAATCCCTGGTTTGGTGATGCTTTCGAAGCAGCTGGTCCCGGCTGTAGCCAACGATCTTCTAGCTTAGGGAGACTTCGCTTCTCCCAGAAGGCACCTGGAATATGCAAATTAGCCTCCTGAAGCTTGAATCCCTGGTTTGGTGATGCTTTCGAAGCAGCTGGTCCCGGCTGTAGCCAACGATCTTCTAGCTTAGGGAGACTTCGCTTCTCCCAGAAGGCACCTGGAATATGCAAATTAGCCTCCTGAAGCTTGAATCCCTGGTTTGGTGATGCTTTCGAAGCAGCTGGTCCCGGCTGTAGCCAACGATCTTCTAGCTTAGGGAGACTTCGCTTCTCCCAGAAGGCACCTGGAATATGCAAATTAGCCTCCTGAAGCTTGAATCCCTGGTTTGGTGATGCTTTCGAAGCAGCTGGTCCCGGCTGTAGCCAACGATCTTCTAGCTTAGGGAGACTTCGCTTCTCCCAGAAGGCACCTGGAATATGCAAATTAGCCTCCTGAAGCTTGAATCCCTGGTTTGGTGATGCTTTCGAAGCAGCTGGTCCCGGCTGTAGCCAACGATCTTCTAGCTTAGGGAGACTTCGCTTCTCCCAGAAGGCACCTGGAATATGCAAATTAGCCTCCTGAAGCTTGAATCCCTGGTTTGGTGATGCTTTCGAAGCAGCTGGTCCCGGCTGTAGCCAACGATCTTCTAGCTTAGGGAGACTTCGCTTCTCCCAGAAGGCACCTGGAATATGCAAATTAGCCTCCTGAAGCTTGAATCCCTGGTTTGGTGATGCTTTCGAAGCAGCTGGTCCCGGCTGTAGCCAACGATCTTCTAGCTTAGGGAGACTTCGCTTCTCCCAGAAGGCACCTGGAATATGCAAATTAGCCTCCTGAAGCTTGAATCCCTGGTTTGGTGATGCTTTCGAAGCAGCTGGTCCCGGCTGTAGCCAACGATCTTCTAGCTTAGGGAGACTTCGCTTCTCCCAGAAGGCACCTGGAATATGCAAATTAGCCTCCTGAAGCTTGAATCCCTGGTTTGGTGATGCTTTCGAAGCAGCTGGTCCCGGCTGTAGCCAACGATCTTCTAGCTTAGGGAGACTTCGCTTCTCCCAGAAGGCACCTGGAATATGCAAATTAGCCTCCTGAAGCTTGAATCCCTGGTTTGGTGATGCTTTCGAAGCAGCTGGTCCCGGCTGTAGCCAACGATCTTCTAGCTTAGGGAGACTTCGCTTCTCCCAGAAGGCACCTGGAATATGCAAATTAGCCTCCTGAAGCTTGAATCCCTGGTTTGGTGATGCTTTCGAAGCAGCTGGTCCCGGCTGTAGCCAACGATCTTCTAGCTTAGGGAGACTTCGCTTCTCCCAGAAGGCACCTGGAATATGCAAATTAGCCTCCTGAAGCTTGAATCCCTGGTTTGGTGATGCTTTCGAAGCAGCTGGTCCCGGCTGTAGCCAACGATCTTCTAGCTTAGGGAGACTTCGCTTCTCCCAGAAGGCACCTGGAATATGCAAATTAGCCTCCTGAAGCTTGAATCCCTGGTTTGGTGATGCTTTCGAAGCAGCTGGTCCCGGCTGTAGCCAACGATCTTCTAGCTTAGGGAGACTTCGCTTCTCCCAGAAGGCACCTGGAATATGCAAATTAGCCTCCTGAAGCTTGAATCCCTGGTTTGGTGATGCTTTCGAAGCAGCTGGTCCCGGCTGTAGCCAACGATCTTCTAGCTTAGGGAGACTTCGCTTCTCCCAGAAGGCACCTGGAATATGCAAATTAGCCTCCTGAAGCTTGAATCCCTGGTTTGGTGATGCTTTCGAAGCAGCTGGTCCCGGCTGTAGCCAACGATCTTCTAGCTTAGGGAGACTTCGCTTCTCCCAGAAGGCACCTGGAATATGCAAATTAGCCTCCTGAAGCTTGAATCCCTGGTTTGGTGATGCTTTCGAAGCAGCTGGTCCCGGCTGTAGCCAACGATCTTCTAGCTTAGGGAGACTTCGCTTCTCCCAGAAGGCACCTGGAATATGCAAATTAGCCTCCTGAAGCTTGAATCCCTGGTTTGGTGATGCTTTCGAAGCAGCTGGTCCCGGCTGTAGCCAACGATCTTCTAGCTTAGGGAGACTTCGCTTCTCCCAGAAGGCACCTGGAATATGCAAATTAGCCTCCTGAAGCTTGAATCCCTGGTTTGGTGATGCTTTCGAAGCAGCTGGTCCCGGCTGTAGCCAACGATCTTCTAGCTTAGGGAGACTTCGCTTCTCCCAGAAGGCACCTGGAATATGCAAATTAGCCTCCTGAAGCTTGAATCCCTGGTTTGGTGATGCTTTCGAAGCAGCTGGTCCCGGCTGTAGCCAACGATCTTCTAGCTTAGGGAGACTTCGCTTCTCCCAGAAGGCACCTGGAATATGCAAATTAGCCTCCTGAAGCTTGAATCCCTGGTTTGGTGATGCTTTCGAAGCAGCTGGTCCCGGCTGTAGCCAACGATCTTCTAGCTTAGGGAGACTTCGCTTCTCCCAGAAGGCACCTGGAATATGCAAATTAGCCTCCTGAAGCTTGAATCCCTGGTTTGGTGATGCTTTCGAAGCAGCTGGTCCCGGCTGTAGCCAACGATCTTCTAGCTTAGGGAGACTTCGCTTCTCCCAGAAGGCACCTGGAATATGCAAATTAGCCTCCTGAAGCTTGAATCCCTGGTTTGGTGATGCTTTCGAAGCAGCTGGTCCCGGCTGTAGCCCAACGATCTTCTAGCTTAGGGAGACTTCGCTTCTCCCAGAAGGCACCTGGAATATGCAAATTAGCCTCCTGAAGCTTGAATCCCTGGTTTGGTGATGCTTTCGAAGCAGCTGGTCCCGGCTGTAGCCCAACGATCTTCTAGCTTAGGGAGACTTCGCTTCTCCCAGAAGGCACCTGGAATATGCAAATTAGCCTCCTGAAGCTTGAATCCCTGGTTTGGTGATGCTTTCGAAGCAGCTGGTCCCGGCTGTAGCCAACGATCTTCTAGCTTAGGGAGACTTCGCTTCTCCCAGAAGGCACCTGGAATATGCAAATTAGCCTCCTGAAGCTTGAATCCCTGGTTTGGTGATGCTTTCGAAGCAGCTGGTCCCGGCTGTAGCCAACGATCTTCTAGCTTAGGGAGACTTCGCTTCTCCCAGAAGGCACCTGGAATATGCAAATTAGCCTCCTGAAGCTTGAATCCCTGGTTTGGTGATGCTTTCGAAGCAGCTGGTCCCGGCTGTAGCCAACGATCTTCTAGCTTAGGGAGACTTCGCTTCTCCCAGAAGGCACCTGGAATATGCAAATTAGCCTCCTGAAGCTTGAATCCCTGGTTTGGTGATGCTTTCGAAGCAGCTGGTCCCGGCTGTAGCCAACGATCTTCTAGCTTAGGGAGACTTCGCTTCTCCCAGAAGGCACCTGGAATATGCAAATTAGCCTCCTGAAGCTTGAATCCCTGGTTTGGTGATGCTTTCGAAGCAGCTGGTCCCGGCTGTAGCCAACGATCTTCTAGCTTAGGGAGACTTCGCTTCTCCCAGAAGGCACCTGGAATATGCAAATTAGCCTCCTGAAGCTTGAATCCCTGGTTTGGTGATGCTTTCGAAGCAGCTGGTCCCGGCTGTAGCCAACGATCTTCTAGCTTAGGGAGACTTCGCTTCTCCCAGAAGGCACCTGGAATATGCAAATTAGCCTCCTGAAGCTTGAATCCCTGGTTTGGTGATGCTTTCGAAGCAGCTGGTCCCGGCTGTAGCCAACGATCTTCTAGCTTAGGGAGACTTCGCTTCTCCCAGAAGGCACCTGGAATATGCAAATTAGCCTCCTGAAGCTTGAATCCCTGGTTTGGTGATGCTTTCGAAGCAGCTGGTCCCGGCTGTAGCCAACGATCTTCTAGCTTAGGGAGACTTCGCTTCTCCCAGAAGGCACCTGGAATATGCAAATTAGCCTCCTGAAGCTTGAATCCCTGGTTTGGTGATGCTTTCGAAGCAGCTGGTCCCGGCTGTAGCCAACGATCTTCTAGCTTAGGGAGACTTCGCTTCTCCCAGAAGGCACCTGGAATATGCAAATTAGCCTCCTGAAGCTTGAATCCCTGGTTTGGTGATGCTTTCGAAGCAGCTGGTCCCGGCTGTAGCCAACGATCTTCTAGCTTAGGGAGACTTCGCTTCTCCCAGAAGGCACCTGGAATATGCAAATTAGCCTCCTGAAGCTTGAATCCCTGGTTTGGTGATGCTTTCGAAGCAGCTGGTCCCGGCTGTAGCCAACGATCTTCTAGCTTAGGGAGACTTCGCTTCTCCCAGAAGGCACCTGGAATATGCAAATTAGCCTCCTGAAGCTTGAATCCCTGGTTTGGTGATGCTTTCGAAGCAGCTGGTCCCGGCTGTAGCCAACGATCTTCTAGCTTAGGGAGACTTCGCTTCTCCCAGAAGGCACCTGGAATATGCAAATTAGCCTCCTGAAGCTTGAATCCCTGGTTTGGTGATGCTTTCGAAGCAGCTGGTCCCGGCTGTAGCCAACGATCTTCTAGCTTAGGGAGACTTCGCTTCTCCCAGAAGGCACCTGGAATATGCAAATTAGCCTCCTGAAGCTTGAATCCCTGGTTTGGTGATGCTTTCGAAGCAGCTGGTCCCGGCTGTAGCCAACGATCTTCTAGCTTAGGGAGACTTCGCTTCTCCCAGAAGGCACCTGGAATATGCAAATTAGCCTCCTGAAGCTTGAATCCCTGGTTTGGTGATGCTTTCGAAGCAGCTGGTCCCGGCTGTAGCCAACGATCTTCTAGCTTAGGGAGACTTCGCTTCTCCCAGAAGGCACCTGGAATATGCAAATTAGCCTCCTGAAGCTTGAATCCCTGGTTTGGTGATGCTTTCGAAGCAGCTGGTCCCGGCTGTAGCCAACGATCTTCTAGCTTAGGGAGACTTCGCTTCTCCCAGAAGGCACCTGGAATATGCAAATTAGCCTCCTGAAGCTTGAATCCCTGGTTTGGTGATGCTTTCGAAGCAGCTGGTCCCGGCTGTAGCCAACGATCTTCTAGCTTAGGGAGACTTCGCTTCTCCCAGAAGGCACCTGGAATATGCAAATTAGCCTCCTGAAGCTTGAATCCCTGGTTTGGTGATGCTTTCGAAGCAGCTGGTCCCGGCTGTAGCCAACGATCTTCTAGCTTAGGGAGACTTCGCTTCTCCCAGAAGGCACCTGGAATATGCAAATTAGCCTCCTGAAGCTTGAATCCCTGGTTTGGTGATGCTTTCGAAGCAGCTGGTCCCGGCTGTAGCCAACGATCTTCTAGCTTAGGGAGACTTCGCTTCTCCCAGAAGGCACCTGGAATATGCAAATTAGCCTCCTGAAGCTTGAATCCCTGGTTTGGTGATGCTTTCGAAGCAGCTGGTCCCGGCTGTAGCCAACGATCTTCTAGCTTAGGGAGACTTCGCTTCTCCCAGAAGGCACCTGGAATATGCAAATTAGCCTCCTGAAGCTTGAATCCCTGGTTTGGTGATGCTTTCGAAGCAGCTGGTCCCGGCTGTAGCCAACGATCTTCTAGCTTAGGGAGACTTCGCTTCTCCCAGAAGGCACCTGGAATATGCAAATTAGCCTCCTGAAGCTTGAATCCCTGGTTTGGTGATGCTTTCGAAGCAGCTGGTCCCGGCTGTAGCCAACGATCTTCTAGCTTAGGGAGACTTCGCTTCTCCCAGAAGGCACCTGGAATATGCAAATTAGCCTCCTGAAGCTTGAATCCCTGGTTTGGTGATGCTTTCGAAGCAGCTGGTCCCGGCTGTAGCCCAACGATCTTCTAGCTTAGGGAGACTTCGCTTCTCCCAGAAGGCACCTGGAATATGCAAATTAGCCTCCTGAAGCTTGAATCCCTGGTTTGGTGATGCTTTCGAAGCAGCTGGTCCCGGCTGTAGCCAACGATCTTCTAGCTTAGGGAGACTTCGCTTCTCCCAGAAGGCACCTGGAATATGCAAATTAGCCTCCTGAAGCTTGAATCCCTGGTTTGGTGATGCTTTCGAAGCAGCTGGTCCCGGCTGTACCCAACGATCTTCTAGCTTAGGGAGACTTCGCTTCTCCCAGAAGGCACCTGGAATATGCAAATTAGCCTCCTGAAGCTTGAATCCCTGGTTTGGTGATGCTTTCGAAGCAGCTGGTCCCGGCTGTACCCAACGATCTTCTAGCTTAGGGAGACTTCGCTTCTCCCAGAAGGCACCTGGAATATGCAAATTAGCCTCCTGAAGCTTGAATCCCTGGTTTGGTGATGCTTTCGAAGCAGCTGGTCCCGGCTGTAGCCAACGATCTTCTAGCTTAGGGAGACTTCGCTTCTCCCAGAAGGCACCTGGAATATGCAAATTAGCCTCCTGAAGCTTGAATCCCTGGTTTGGTGATGCTTTCGAAGCAGCTGGTCCCGGCTGTACCCAACGATCTTCTAGCTTAGGGAGACTTCGCTTCTCCCAGAAGGCACCTGGAATATGCAAATTAGCCTCCTGAAGCTTGAATCCCTGGTTTGGTGATGCTTTCGAAGCAGCTGGTCCCGGCTGTAGCCCAACGATCTTCTAGCTTAGGGAGACTTCGCTTCTCCCAGAAGGCACCTGGAATATGCAAATTAGCCTCCTGAAGCTTGAATCCCTGGTTTGGTGATGCTTTCGAAGCAGCTGGTCCCGGCTGTACCCAACGATCTTCTAGCTTAGGGAGACTTCGCTTCTCCCAGAAGGCACCTGGAATATGCAAATTAGCCTCCTGAAGCTTGAATCCCTGGTTTGGTGATGCTTTCGAAGCAGCTGGTCCCGGCTGTAGCCAACGATCTTCTAGCTTAGGGAGACTTCGCTTCTCCCAGAAGGCACCTGGAATATGCAAATTAGCCTCCTGAAGCTTGAATCCCTGGTTTGGTGATGCTTTCGAAGCAGCTGGTCCCGGCTGTAGCCCAACGATCTTCTAGCTTAGGGAGACTTCGCTTCTCCCAGAAGGCACCTGGAATATGCAAATTAGCCTCCTGAAGCTTGAATCCCTGGTTTGGTGATGCTTTCGAAGCAGCTGGTCCCGGCTGTAGCCCAACGATCTTCTAGCTTAGGGAGACTTCGCTTCTCCCAGAAGGCACCTGGAATATGCAAATTAGCCTCCTGAAGCTTGAATCCCTGGTTTGGTGACGCTTTCGAAGCAGCTGGTCCCGGCTGTAGCCCAACGATCTTCTAGCTTAGGGAGACTTCGCTTCTCCCAGAAGGCACCTGGAATATGCAAATTAGCCTCCTGAAGCTTGAATCCCTGGTTTGGTGACGCTTTCGAAGCAGCTGGTCCCGGCTGTAGCCCAACGATCTTCTAGCTTAGGGAGACTTCGCTTCTCCCAGAAGGCACCTGGAATATGCAAATTAGCCTCCTGAAGCTTGAATCCCTGGTTTGGTGACGCTTTCGAAGCAGCTGGTCCCGGCTGTACGCCAACGATCTTCTAGCTTAGGGAGACTTCGCTTCTCCCCAGAAGGCACTGGAATATGCAAATTATCCTCCTGAAGCTTGAATCCCTGGTTTGGTGACGCTTTCGAAGCAGCTGGTCCCGGCTGTAGCCAACGATCTTCTAGCTTAGGGAGACTTCGCTTCTCCCAGAAGGCACCTGGAATATGCAAATTAGCCTCCTGAAGCTTGAATCCCTGGTTTGGTGATGCTTTCGAAGCAGCTGG